>NC_089824.1:216463595-217933595 GCF_035046505.1 Tiliqua scincoides
CAGCAAAAGCACATGGCAGAACCTGTGCACTGACCTTTCCACCTTTAAATGAAGGTGTCTCCAGATCTTTGGAGCCTTTCCCAGTGAGGTATACAAGGACTCTGGGATCTTGGAGAGGCTGATGTTACATTCTTGAATTGGTTCCATGAGTGGGCACTGCCATTCAAAATGGAATGTTGCCATCTTGGAATGTAAAAAAGCCATCAAGATGGCAGGTGGGTATGAAGACGGGTATTTCCTGTTTGAACCAAGAGAATAGCCTCTTGTGTTTAGATAGCAAGTTTAATGTCACCTCGGAATCCAACTACAGTTTGTGGCATTGACTTTTCCCAAATCACAGTGTTATTTTTAAGTTATTTAAAGAAGGGCTAAACATGGCTTCGGACCATTCCTGTATAAAGCACTTAAAAAGGCCAGCAGAACATATGCAGAGGGCCAAGTATTTAAGAGGGCAAGCTCCCAGTTCTTCTCTGGTGTAAATATCATTTGGTTCACCCATTGTTCCTGCAAAGAACTGCAATGAGATCTTTCTTGGGCCTGTGTTTCCCCTCTTTCTGTTCATCACTTGATGGTTGCAACATGATGTTAACCTGTAAGTGTGAGTCCTCTGTCTGTGATCCTCTATCACAGATCAAAGACTACAGCCAGATTTTTCATAGCACCTCATAAGAACATAAGAACAGCCCCACTGGATCAGGCCATAGGCCCATCTAGTCCAGCTTCCTGTATCTCACAGCGGCCCACCAAAGTAACCTCAATCACAGTTACTTTCAGTGGTAGTGATTCAATTGTGATGACATCATCAGGTGATGTGTATCATGCATGACCTTGGTCAAACTACATGCCAGCACATCTCCTGGTGCCTGCTTCCTCTTCGAACTCTTGGTTTGTTGGACTGTTCTTAATGTTCATTCTGACAGTGGCTTTCTACACACTGTAATGTTCTCCCAGGAGCACAGGAAGTGCCCCATGGAAAGGTAGGTGCCCAGAATGGCTTGGGTGAGTTCTGAACTCTCAAGGCAAAACATTCCTTATATTGGTTGTACGTCAATACATTCTGTGGGCAGTTGGAGTCTGTATTGCATTCCCATTGGATATGTATGAGATGTGCCCCCTTCCCTCTGATATGTATGAGGGGATTACAGCAGTAACCTATCTATGAGGACTCTTTTCAGGTGTGGGCTCAAGGTGGTTGTTGGTGTAAAAGAAGCACTGGCACCAGGTCCTCCTTCTCAAGGACCGGAGACCACATTTACACCTTTTTCACCCTATGGGATTTAGATAAAATTCTGCTTTTAAAACAGGCTGTGGCCTTAAACCTGTGCCCTGTGAGATGACGTGAGCATCCATGGAAGCTTGTGAGAAAGAACAGAGCATTCTGAGACTCATGGAATTTGTAGCAAAGCAGGAGGCCTGAGACATTGCAATGAGATTGCTGGGGAAAGAACAGAATGTGTTGAAAAAATGTAGTCTTGTGGTGAGCTGGAGTAAGCTGGAGGAATCCATCTCCCCCACGCACGCACCCACCACAAAGTCTCCTCATTCCAGCAAGATTTTACTGAGGGAATGTGATGGGAGTTGAACTTTGCAACTCCTGGAATCACACTGAAGTTTCAATATAAAGAAAATGGTGCCAAATCAGATTTATTAGAGATTCAGAAAAAGGGGTGCTTGCAAATAAAAATGTAATTTCTTCCAAACCCCTTCTCCCCCCAAAAAAACACAACTGTCACAATGTTCAGGGCACACCTTGCTTTTTGATTCCATTTTTGTTTCACTGGGACCAGAGGCTTGCTGTGATTTAGGGTTGGTTTATGCAATTTCCAACAACTGTGTGGCAAAACTTTTCTCGCTCTTCTTCTGTGTAAGTCTTCAGGCTGCAGGTGTGCCAGATGGCATGTCTGATCTGTCTGTGGCCAGTATGCAGTTTGCTGATTGATTTGTCCCCAGGGTGACCAGATCCAATGGAGGACCGAGTGCCTATCCCTTTAACCATTGTGTAGAAGAGGGAATTTGAGCAGGTGAAGCTTTTCAAACCCTTCCATGTTGAGCTGCACCTGCCCCAATTCCCTCTTCTATGCAATGGTTAAAGGGATAGGCACTCTGTCACCCTCTTTGGGTCTGGTCACCCTGTTTGTCCCTTAACAACTTTTCATGGTGACTTCCAATTGTTAAGATAATGCATGGAACCAATCCTGTAATATGTTAGAGGCACAATCCTAATAAGCAAGGCTGAAGTGGCCTGCACTATATCCTGTGTAGGTTAGGAGCAGGCTGGAAGTCACCTTCTAAACCCCCCCCCCAGCCAGCCCTATGGGACTACTGGTGCAAATCCAAGCAGCCCAGTGTGATGCCAGGCCAACAGGGAGGAGGGTTAGGATATGTTGTGTGCTGCTGCTGCCGCTGATCCTACCCCCCTCCCTTTCTCAATCCTCCCCCCATTCTGTCCTCCCTTGCCCAGAAACACCCCCTCCCCACCCCTAGAACACCCTGTGCCATCCTCTGATTCCCTGCACCACCCAGCACAAACCTCCCTGCCTTGGCTGGTGCAGTGATGGGATCTGGCGCTGGCAGGTTTGTGCATGTCCTTGTGCCAATGTGGCCAGCTCTTGAGTTGGCTCAAACATGCCTGATGGCATATTTGCTACACTCAAGAGCTAGCACAGGGGGCCTCAGCAGCTAGCTCAAGTCTATATTTGGATTGGGCTGCCCAACAGTTCCAGCAGAATAAACAATACATAAGAAGTGGTTCTTAGAATCCCCTGGTCCCAAGTTGATAAAGCCTTTATGTTTAATAACTGCCACCTAGAACTGGACTCAGAAGTGTTCTAGGAGCCAGTGAAGTTGTTACAACACTGGACAGATATTGCAGGACTGGCGGCAGAGATCAGCCGGGTTGGAAACTGGCCCAAAGCCCACACCCATCAAAGGTATCCCAGTGTGTTATCAGGGGTTTAGTGTGGGGAACCACAAGAATGCCTAGTGCCAACAGTGCAAGACTTAGCACTTTGCACCCCCATTCTTAGGGGCCCAATCCTTTCACAAGCACTGGAGTCATCAGTGGCATAGCTAGAGGGGGTGGAAAGCACTAAGTCTTTCAGGGAACCTCACTGCAGTGTGTAAGGGGCCCCCTTCAGAGCCATTCCAGGCAGGGAGGGAGCAAAACAGAGGTGTATGCCTCCATTTTGCTCCCCCCACCTGGATTGGCTTCAAAGAGGAAGAGGAGAATGAAGCTCCTGCAAGACTTGGTGCTTTGCACCCCTTCTAGCTATGTCACTGGAAGCCCTGTCCCATTAAATCACCTCACAGCAGAATTTAATAGAAGTGTTGTTTCCAAATTGTCTTTGAGGGCAGACCCTACTTTATTGCGTTGCAGTCGTCCAACTGCAATGCTGCATGGGTACTCCTCACCACAGCAGGTCCAGAGTACCTGAAGGATTGAGGAGAAGGGGCATAGCTCAGTGGAAGAGCATCCCCTGTGCATGCAGAAGGTCCTAGGTTTACTCCTTAACATCTCCAGGTGGGGCAGAGAAAACTCCTGTCTGTAAACCTGGAGGAGAGCCATGACTAGGTAGAGCTGAGGATGCTGAGCTAGATGGATGAAGGCTCTGTCTCAGGTGAAGGCAGCTATCCAGGTTCTTGTGGCCACCACCTCCCATCTGAGCTCAGTCCATAAGATCTCTTGAAGAAGCCCTGCTTTTAGTAGGCCAGGGAAATGTACATAAGAACAGCCCCACTGGATCAGGCCAAAGGCCCATCTAGTCCAGCTTCCTGTATCTCACAGCGGCCCACTAAATGCCCCAGGGAGCACACCAGATAACAAGAGACCTCATCCTGGTGCCCTCCCTTGCATCTGACATTCTGACATAGCCCATTTCTAAAATCAGGAGGTTGCACATACACTTCATGTCTTGTATCCCGTAATGGATTTTTCCTCCAGAAACTTGTCCAATCCCCTTTTAAAGGCGTCTAGGCTAGACGCCAGCACCACATTCTGCGGCAAGGAGTTCCACAGACCGATCACATGCTGAGTAAAGAAATATTTTCTTTTGTCTGTCCTAACCCGCCCAACACTCAATTTTAGTGGATGTCCCCTGGTTCTGGTGTTACGTGAGAGTGTAAAGAGCATCTCCCTATCCACTCTGTCCATCCCCTGCATAATTTTGTATGTCTCAATCATGTCCCCCCTCAGGAGTCTCTTTTCTAGGCTGAAGAGGCCCAAACGCCGTAGCCTTTCCTCATAAGGAAGGTGCCCCAGCCCCGTAATCATCTTAGTCGCTCTCTTTTGCACCTTTTCCATTTCCACTATGTCTTTTTTGAGATGCGGCGACCAGAACTGGACACAGTACTCCATTGGTGGCCTTACCATCGATTTGTACAATGGCATTATAATATTAGCCGTTTTGTTCTCAATACCCTTCCTAATGATCCCAAGCATAGAATTGGCCTTCTTCACTGCCGCCGCACATTGGGTTGACACTTTCATCGACTTGACCACCACCACCCCAAGATCTCTCTCCTGATCTGTCACAGACAGCTCAGAACCCATCAGCCTATATGTGAAGTTTTGATTTTTTGCCCCAATGTGCATGACTTTACACTTACTGACATTGAAGCACATCTGCCATTTTGCTGCCCATTCTGCCAGTCTGGAGAGATCCTTCTGGAGCTCCTCACAATCACTTCTGGTCTTCACCACTTGGAAATGTTTGGTGTCGTCTGCAAACTTTGCCACCTCACTGCTCAACCCTGTCTCCAGGTCATTTATGAAGAGGTTGAAAAGCACTGGTCCCAGCTGATGGCCTTCACCACTCAATAAATCTGTGTTATTTCAAGGGGGTTTGAGTCTCTCTGCAGCTGCCCTAAGGGCTGCTTTTGCTGCTTGCTCTGGTTTTGCTTTGCTGCTTTTGATTGTCAGGTTTAAAATTTTTGATGGATGCTTAGCACTTATCACCTTGTTGGTGTGAAAGGCAGGATGTCAGTCTTCTAATGCTTAAAAGGAAAGAATGCAAATTCCCTGGTCATAGATACTTAGCATAACTGGGAAAAGGTGAAGCTGGACCCTTTTTTCCCTTGACTTGCTAATTTTCCATGTGCAGGGATGGTTTATTTTAGTGGGAGAGCAAATAAATAGTCCACACATTCCTACTTTGCACCAGGAAAAAACTTTGCCACATGATTCTACTGCCTGCTTCAACTGCCCCAACACAGATCTCTGGATGGCCAATTAAAAAAAATGTTGATGTGTCCTGAGAACAGTTCTGCATAGAGTTAGCCTTCCCAGTTCAGGAATACAATCTGACTTGCAAAGCACCTTACCTAGTACTTCCGCCTCCAGTATGCAAAGTACTGGATGAAACCTCCTCTCAGCTCTTCTTTCCACCCTTGGCTCAAATAACGCTGTTCATTCTTCCACTGCCTGTATTTGTTCAAATGGTACATAAAAGCATGACAGCATCATGTTACCCTGCGACAGAAGAAGTGTGAGAGGAGAAAAATTACCTGGCCAGCCTGTCCAAGGAGCCTACACAATGCTGCCATATTGCTCTTATTTCACTGATCACCAAAGTGTTTGAAGCATGTCACCCAGTAGTGTAGCTAGAGGGGGTGCAAAGCACTAAGTTTTGCAGGGAACCTCACTGCAGCATGCAAGTGGCCCCTCCCCCTCCCCTTCAGAGCCATTCTGGGTGGTGGCGTACACCTCTGTTTTGCTCTTGTGGCCTGGAATGACCCCAAAGGGGGGAGGGGCTGCTTACATGGCACAGTGAGGCTCCCTGCAAAACTTAGTGCTTTGCACCCCCTCTAGCTACACTACTGGTGTCACCTGTGGCTCCCAATGCAGTCCCTACCCCAGGACTTTAAAAATGCTAATAAAATAAACCCCACCCTCTGCTTTTGTCTTCCGGTTTGAAGATGGACACTTTGAGTGTGATGTACTATAGCAAAAGTTTGGCTTCTCAGTTGTGATCGTGCTGTAGTCCCTGTCAATCTTTTTGACACAGGGAACATGTAAACAAATATGGATCTATGCAATGTTTTGCTTGTCTACTCTGTGTATAAAAAAACAGTTTTAGATACACAAAAAAAAAAATTCAGAATGATCATGAGATTTTTTTTTCTTCAAGGAAAGCAAAATATGAATGAAGCAACGTACTTGTGACAAGGATGGGGGGGGAGAGCTGACTGAGGAATCCAAAGCCTCCCCCTGTAGCTCCCAGTCTCATCCCTCATTTGCTAATGTCTTTCCCAGTACTACAGGGAACACACACACTCAGTCCCCTCCCTTGACCTCTTGGCCACTTCTCCCCTGCCATTTCTGCAGAAGGCAGGAGCATTTGCAGCTGGAGATTGGGGGGGTTTGCAAGTTACAAGACTTCCAGCTACTAATGGTGGAAGCAGGACCTGTTCTGGTTCAAAACAGGCACCTCGAATAGAGTTCATTCTACTGCAATTTAAGCAGTGGTGCTCCTATTGTTGGTTTGTTTATGGATTTTTATCCCATCTTTCAGGGATAAAAGTAACAGCTTGATTGGGCTGCCATGCTGGTGGAATGAGTGAATCATCAGCACCGGATCATCAAGTGTGCACTGGTGGCCAGAGCCCTACCACGCACATTGGTGGATCTATGCTGGAGGAGGAAAGCCTGCTCAGGGTTTGGAGGGAGGCAGGGAGGGGGTTAAACAAGATGGTGGTGGGCATAATGGGGGTAGAACAGTGCAGTGATCAGGGCAAGGAGGAGAGTGGATCAGGGCCAGGAAGGGAGGAATTGGAAGTGGCGCAGGCCAAATCTCAATCCCAAACCCCCTTCCCAGACTTGATTCATCTTCCCAGGTCAACACAGACTTGCTCCAGCAATTGAACTGGTGAGGTCCAAGTTGACCTGTAGTGGCTGCTGGGGCTCACCCCAAGGAGACCTCCAGCAGCCAAAACTCCCCTGCGGACTGCAACGGAAGCCGCACCAGAACCACTGCATCACCATGCAGGTTGTTGGATGCAGGCACAAAAAGCATTTCTTCTCACTGGCAGTCCTGGCTGCTGTGCTGCCTGGAAGGGGGGGGAACAAATGCTGCCCCCTCACCCAGAAGTAATCATGGTGATGTCATTGCACCCATTCTGGGCACGGTTCCACAAAGCCTCTTTCAGAGCAATTCCAGTCTCTCTTGGAGACTTTCAAGCCAACCTCCCTACTCCACTATTTTTTTTAAAGCAGAGGAAAGAGGGTGAGGAGGTGGTTTGAAAGTCTCCAAGAGAAGTTGTCGACCAGGCAGCCACTCTTAGAGCCTTTCTGCCCCATTCTGGACCCCCCCCCACATTAAAAAATACTATCAGAGGGTGTGGTCATAAGAACAGCCCCACTGGATCAGGCCAGAGGCCCATCTAGTCCAGCTTCCTGTATCTCACAGCGGCCCACCAGATGCCCCAGGGAGCACACCTGATAACAAGAGACCTGCAAGGCTTCCTGGGAATTGTAGTTAAGAAC
This sequence comes from Tiliqua scincoides, assembly GCF_035046505.1. NCBI lineage: Eukaryota > Metazoa > Chordata > Lepidosauria > Squamata > Scincidae > Tiliqua > Tiliqua scincoides. The sequence goes on from NC_089824.1 coordinate 216,471,076, forward strand.
ATAAGAACAGCCCCACTGGATCAGGCCATAGGCCCATCTAGTCCAGCTTCCTGTATCTCACAGCGGCCCACCAAATGCCCCAGGGAGCACACCTGATAACAAGAGACCTGCAAGGCTTCCTGGGAATTGTAGTTAAGAACATAAGAACAGCCCCACTGGATCAGGCCATAGGCCCATCTAGTCCAGCTTCCTGTATCTCACAGCGGCCCACCAAATGCCCCAGGGAGCACACCTGATAACAAGAGACCTGCAAGGCTTCCTGGGAATTGTAGTTAAGAACATAAGAACAGCCCCACTGGATCAGGCCATAGGCCCATCTAGTCCAGCTTCCTGTATCTCACAGCGGCCCACCAAATGCCCCAGGGAGCACATCAGATAACAATGCCCTCCCCTGCATCTGGCCTTCTGACATAGCCCATTTCTAAAATCAGGAGGTTGCACATACACATCATGGCTTGTATCATGGTTCTGGTGTTATGTGAGAGTGTAAAGAGCATCTCTCTATCCACTATATCCACCCCCTGCATAATTTTGTATGTCTCAATCATGTCCCCCCTCAGGTGTCTCTTTTCTAGGCTGAAGAGGCCCAAACTCTGTAGCCTTTCCTCGTAAGGAAGGTGCCCCAGCCCCGTAATCATCTTAGTCGCTCTCTTTTGCACCTTTTCCATTTCCATTTGCACCTTTTCCTTGCCTTTTTAAGCTGCCTGCCATCCTGTGCTATTTTTTTAAAGTGGAGGAAGGCAGGCAGTGGCACTGGCAATCGGGAAGACAATTTTGCCACCACTATGTGGTGCCCTGAGGCTCCCCCCCCAAGGACCCAAGGAACACCACTGTCTCTCTTTTCATTCCTTCCCTGCAACTAATATGCAGAGCCATGCTGTTGCTGAACCTGAAATGACTGGTGGAACAGAAGCATTTTTGATGGGCCCCACAATCCAATAGTGAGGGATGGGCCTCTAGAGCCAGGGAATCCCACAACCTCAGGGCTGGAACCCCAAAAGGCCCTCTCCTTTCTGCGTCTAACCACCCTGCATGGAATCCTCACCCCATCCTTGGAGAACAAAACAAAGTGAGAAGCCCACCTGCAGGGTGGAGTGAGGGGTGGCAATTCATATTCATTCCAGCACCATCAGCAAGGTGTGATGGTGGGAGAGGTGATTCTTGCCACATTGCAACTGCTCCTGTCTCTGTCTATATCTGTACCAGAGGGAGGCTTGAAATGACAGAGATAGACCACTCAGCTTCCTCCTGCACCCAGTGGGACTGAGTTAGATTTTAAACCAGACACCAGAAGCCAAGGTGAACATCCTAAGAATGCCAAAGATGGAGAGGTTCTCAGAAAGGCCATCTCTGCCATGTAAATGCCAGGGAATTTTTGAAATAATATTTAGCACATTGGTAGGCATTAAGAATTGCCAAGACTATTGGCTGCATATGTCTAATTATCCAGAATTTCCTCCTTGCCTCAAATGTCTTAGGATAGGATTCTTATTCCCAAGCCTGAAAAGTTGTGAGTGTCTTTGTGAAAATACCCGGCAGCTTTTTAAACTATAATTGCTGGTTTGCAATTTCCAAAACAGATATAAAGTTATGTGTTATTGTTGTTGTTCCAGCATTCTGAATGTGGATTTCAGAGCATTGGTAGTCTCTAATTCAGTGGTTCTCACACATTTAGCACCAGGACCCACTTTTCAGAATGAGAATCTGTCAGGACCAACCGGAAGTGATGTCATGACTAGAAGTGACATCCTCAAACAGAAAAGTTTTTTAGCAATCCTAAACTGCAACACTACCCATGCTTACCCAAGAGAAAGTCCCATTTATTACCATTGACTTGATACTACCATGATATTGACTGCATTTGGGGAAATGTCACACATCTGTACTTTTAACAGGCTACTATGTACGAGTAGCCTGTTAAAAGCATACTACCATATGCTTTTAACAATGTTAATAAATGGGACTTACTCCTGGATAAGTGTGGGTTTTGCAGGGAGCCTCGTGGCAGCATGCAAGTGGCCCCTCCCCCTCCCCTTTGGAGCCATTCCAGGCAGGGGGGAGCAAAATGGAGGCCAATGCTCCCACTGCCCAGAATGGCTCCAAAGGGAGGGGAGGGGCTGCTTGCACGCCTTGGTGAGGCTCCCTGCAAAACTTAGTGCTTTGCATCCCCTCTAGTTTTGCCACTGCATCCCAGCTCAATAGATTGTACATCTGCAAGTATATGTATGGCAGGCCAAGGAATATACAAGAGAAGTGTGTATGAACCAGAGATTTTGTAATTAGTACTGGGCTGTTCACACACACACACACACACACACACAGAATCTAAAGAGTAAAGAAGCACACTACCAGTTTGTCTTAGGCAAGGCAGAGAAAATAGGAACAGGGGCCCAAAGATCAAGGTTATTAATCTCTACCTGCTTAGGCAGTTTATCGTCCAGGCACTGGATATGGGATGTGGGAGTGTTTAACCCATTTCTGCCCAGGCCACAGCTGCACACACTTGATCCCTCGGTTGCATTCAGTGTTGGGCAGAAATGATTAACATACCATCTAGTTGAACTCTAAGTTTAGTGTCACAATTTTAAATCAGCCATGAAGCTGTAATAGACCTTCCCTCATGGCACCCCAAGGTACAGGTCCATGATATGCCACCCCCCACATCACATCGCCCTCCCCAAGGGGATATTTACCAGGCAGAACAGAGCCTTGTGCAATGCTCCACAGTGCGTGAAAAGCCTTCTGAGGCTTCCGGTGCAATCTGAATGGGTTCTTCCAGTTTTCCAACTAAAGCGGAAATACTCTTTAAATTTGCACTAGAAATCTCAGAAGGCTTTTCATGCACTGCTGAGTACCACGTAGAGAGCAGCTTCGAAGGGCAGGTGGGGTGGTGGTGAGGCGGGGTGGTGGGCACAGGTGGCACTGGTGCAGCGGGTACAGCGGGTGCAGCCTGGCACCTGGAGCCTCCCCCCGCCCACCTCCAGGCACACCACTGCCATGAAGGAAACTACATAGCTGAGGTGTGGAGTTAACAGCTTCTACCAAACAAAGTTTAGAATAATCATCTTTCTGCAATTCCTCCTTATCACCACTAGATGGCAGCCAAGACAAAGTTTTCATATAGTCCTATTCAGTGCAATTGAAAATGTTTTGCATACATTTCTGCGGGGGGGGGGGGGGAGTGCATGGTTCTTTGACCTGTAGCTAACCATAACCAAGTGCCAACCTTGACCTCAGTGAGTCACAGGCCAATGCTGAGCCAAATGTTCTCAAGTGACCACTTTCAGTTTGAAATCTTGGGCAGGGGTGGGGTGGGAAGGGAAGTGGGCATGTCCAGCCCATGCCCTCTGCCTGACTTTATTCCATATCTTCACAGCTGTGGCAGTGGTTCTCCTCCTGGCAACTTCCATTCCTCTCCTGTCCAAGAATGCCCTTCAAAAGAAGGCCATATCCTCAAGTCGAGGAAAAATGGTAGCCAGAAGCTGTATGGACTTCATATGTCCACAGTGGTGCATCCCAGTGGCTACATATTTCCTGGAGAAAACACAGGCATTTCACTTCTTGTTCCTGCAGTGATCGCAGTGTATAGAGCTGCCCCTAATCTGTGAGCCAGACTGATTTCTTTTGCAGTTTCAAGACCAATAAACAAGGGCTTGCTAGCTGCCAGGTTTAATTCTAGACCAAGCACAAAAACTAGGTGCCGTGCACTGAATGGATCCTCTGCTCAGCCTTGAATCTGGCACTTGGCAATATATACCAGGGGTGCAGCTCAAACCACCACCTGGGCTTGCACGATCTTATGTTTTCAAATATATTAGTGAACCCATGCACTAATTCAAAGCACACTGCCGAAGGTCACCCAAGCATGGCAGGGCAGCATTTCCACCGTGATGTTCACGGCTTCTCTTCTTTCCAAGCCTCTGGCATATGCTGGAGGAAAGAAAGTGCTTGCAGGGCAAAATCTGCATTACCAAGTCAGTGGCATAATAGGAGAGATTTGGCTACAAATGCACTGAAAGCCTGGATTACCACCGCAACCACGTGAGCGCTTGTCAGACCACTTAATTACCGCATGTTGTGCTGGATGCTGAGGAGGGCAGAAGCTCAGAGCATTAATGCCCTTAATGAGGAAGCTGGTCAGTGATGCATGTGTGGCCTGGGTCACTTTTCATCCCAGTGGCCCCCAAACCTGCAACCACCTGCTTAAGATTCGGACTGCTTTATTTGCGTTTCTCCTGTCCTCACAGCCAGAATCCATAATTCTAGGGGGTATTTCTGTGTTTGAAATATAGGCTGTACTGCTCAGTGTCTGTGTGTTCATGTATGTGCGTGTACATGTGCTCATGCATATATAGTCCAGCTTGCAGGAGCCACTCTGTTTCATGTCTAGATATGTGTAAAGAAACAGAACAGTCAAGTATGAATCTCAAAGAAACTTTCTATGTCATTATGTTCCAATAATATTTAAGCCATTTTTGACCAATGTTGCATATACACAACAGGGACCAAATGTGTATACCTGAGGGCTGGGCAAAAATGGGTTAATAGAATAGAGTATACAGACACAAATTACACAGGTCTGCGAATTCCCCCCCCCCAAATTTATGGTGGCTTTATATGAATTTTTGGTGCTGATTCCAAAATTGGCATAAGTTTTGCCCTATCGTGTCTAGTTTATGAGATATGACATAGGTCTGTTAATGAATGGTTCAAGCAGCTCACTCATGTGTAGGCTTCCTCATGAGGAAGCTGCTTGAACCATTCAATAAAGAGGCTATGCTGTATCTCCAAGACTAGACACAACAGGGCAAAACTGGTGGCATTTTGGGAATCAGAGCCCTAAATATAACCAGGAATAGGTCTACCTTTCAATACATCAAAATGTGTGTTGACCTGTTATCTGTGTTAGCGATGGAGTAACAGCAGGAGCCAGAGCTGTCTGTCTCCCACTTTGGGTGCAATCCTAACCCCTTATGTCAGTGCTTTCCAGCCTAGTGCTTTTCCACCTATCCTCTTGAACAGCATGGAGAGAGAATCTGGATGTTGCAGAGAAGGTGTTATTGAACTAGTCCAACAGAAGGGGCTGAAGAGAGCTGTTTCCATACTGAACACATGATGACTGCAAAGCAGATTTCATGCTAACTTCAGCCTCATTGACAAGCATTGATTGCATATTTCCACTCCAAAAACATAGAGAGGTACAGAGGGAGGAGAGTTCAGTGCTGCTTCTGCATTGGAATCTGCAATCCAATGCAGGATTGGCGATCCAAGGAAGATCTGGCAAGGAGGTAGATGTGGTGTTAGCACTGGCCCCTTTAAGGGTAAGGCCTGGGCATCCAGCAGAGGGTGCTGCACAGCTGCAGTCACTTGAAGGCATTAGGGCCCTCAGGCATAAAAGCACGTGATGAAGGGAGAGTTTGGTGTGGGCAGCAGAAGGAGGAAAGCTTGAGGAAGGACAGACCGGACTGAGGAATTGATGGCTAATGGACTGATGTGTGAATGGACTTTGGAAGCTGCTGGAGTAGAAACTACTGGAGATGCTAAGACTGGTGTTTGGCTGCTGTTCCCAAGACCTGCTGAGGACCAAGGGGCTGCTGTAGAGTTGGGAGGCTGCTGGCAGGACCTTTGTAGGTTAAGCAGGCAAGCTACCCTGGTGGTGGGTCCAGCAGTACTGCAGGGCAGAACCAGGGTCATTTTTGAGGAAAGGAGCTAATTAGCTAAAAGTGGGCATAATTTTCCAGGCGGAGCCTGGACTGGAAATCTGGCAGAACAGCTTCTACAGCAAGAGCCACTTGCTACCTAAGGCAGGCGATTAAAGTCATTTCCATTTCAGGTTGCTAATCACCTACAATTGATCAGAATCAAACAAGAGAAGCTGTGTGCAATTAGATTTTATAAGGGGGGGGGGGAGAAGCACTAAGCCCTGAACAGCATTGACTGCTAGATGTCTGGGGGTAGTTGAAACTGCTCAGCATGGACATTTGAGAAAAAGACCAAATGATTGGCATCTATTCTGTTTAGCTGGGCCATTTTTCCATTTCAACATGCATAACATGGCAGAATTACTCTGACAAAGAAATGGAGTGAATGAACATATGAAGGGAAGTCAGTCCCTCCTGGATCAAATCAAAGATTTGTCCCACCCAGAATTGTGTTTCCCTGGTGCACTAATGCTCTGAATCAGGGGTCGGCAACCTACGGCCTGTGGTCTGCATCTGGCCCACCACCCAAAGTCTTCTGGCATGTGCAGAGCTTGATTAAGGAGGCAATACCTGCCACCCAATTTGCTGTGCACCGGCATGGCTGGGGTGCATGCTGCGTGCGATGGGAGGGAGCAACAGGATGGCCTGGGAGATTGCCTGACCTCTCTCTAAGCTGCCTGGTTATCAGTGGATCTCTTTGGGCCTATGCTAGCTATTTAGTTGGCATAATTCTGCGGAGGAGCCTTGGGAATAGTGTCTGAATGGAAAACCAGGGATAGGATCTTGGTATACTTTAATGCCATCAAGATTCATTCTCTCCTACCCCCTGCATGCTCAACTCCCTGCCCCAATTCTCCCCCAAACTGCCCATGAGCAGCCCCCCCCCATGTACCTGCTCCAGTGTGGTGTCTGGGATCTGCTGACAGGCACATGAAGCCTCTGGCTGTTTGCACTGGTGGCAGCATACCTTTCACACCACCATAACAGGTTTTAATGGCAATGGCATAGCTAGAGGGGGTGCAAAGCACTAATTCGTCTTTGTTTTGCTCCCACCCCCTGGAATGGCTCCAAAAGGGAAGGGGAGGGGCCAATTGCATGCTGCAGTGAGGCTCCATGCAAAATTAATGCTTTGCACCCCCTCTAGCTATGCCACTGCTTAACGGCAACACAACACAAGGCCCTGAATAAGACTGGGCTCTCGGCATTCTAACCTTTTATTCACTCACTCTGTTGACATGTTTGTTGTTTTCTGATGAAGTCTCCATTTTAGCCTTACCTTAATACTAAAGGGGAGCTTGAAAATCATGATTATATTCCTTGTATTTTTTCAAGCTTTTGATTCAAGCTGTTTTAAATTATTTTTGAAGAGGTAATATATAATAGAATGATATTATTTTGTTCAAGATACTCATCAGGACAGGGCCATAATATCCCTGCTTCTGGGAGTGAAGCATCTGCGCTCATGCTGATAAATGATACTGGGGTCTGGCACATTGCTTTTCCAGAAAAATTTACTGATTAGATGAAGTTAATAAGTAAAAATGTTTTTTACTTACCTCTGTGAAGACCTCCTGGTGGGTCTCCTTGGACCCACACGAGCTGTATAGTCCAAAGAGAAAAAGGGGTGGGGTGGACAAAAAAAATGGAGGATAGGTGACTGCCACCCCTCTGGCTCACTCCCCACTTCCTACCCTCCACCTTCCTTCCCCAGTACAGCCCTGACCCTCCCTTCCCCACGCCCATCACCAACATATGGATCCTGCAGAACATCTCAGAGCAGCTGCCGTGAGTACCATGTCTCTCACCACTTGTGGCAGTAGCCTGGCAGCACATGCTTTTGCACCACAGTGAAGGGCCTTGCACTGCCAGAATGTTACGTCTAGCAGCACAAAGCCACACTAGGATTGGGGCCTTGGTTAGTTGGTTCCCTCCACCCATTTCTTTCTTATGTGAATAAAACCTTGTTCATCCCCAGACCCTCTGCTCAATAGCATTCTTTTAAAGATTACTCATTTGGTAGTGGTCATTGTGCTGCTTCTGATCTTTTAATGCAGTGGTTCTAAACTTTTTAGAGGCCCTAGAGCAGGGGCGTGCCACCCCTGCGGCAAAACATGGTGCATGCTCTGGGCACCAGCAAAGGGGGGGGCACCAGAGCAAGCACTCCAACTGCTTCCCTGTCAGGAAGCAGTTGGAGTGCATGTGCCCTCTTGGCAGCCAGACAGGCGAAATCGCCTAGTCGGTTGCCAAGCACACCCTCGTGCTCCAACTGCTTCCCCAACAGGGAAGTGGAGTACATGTGCCCTGTTGGCAGCTGGTCAGATGAAATTGCCCTGCCAGCTGCTGAGTGCTGAGCGTCGTCAGGAAGCAGTTGGAGTGTGAGCACGCGGATGACATCATGATGCTGTGTGACGTCATTACATCAGGTGTTTCCCTGGGCACCAGAAGCCTGGGTATGTCACTGCCCTAGAGGCTGCTGCCTGATTTATAAATCCCAAGGGGTATAGCAGTGATTGGGCAGCAGTGCTCCCCCCCCCCCTCAAGTAGCCCTTGATGCAGTTAGCCTAATCTGCCCTGTCAGTTTCACAACCCATCAAAAAATGGCTCACGACCCACTGGTGCAGTGGTATTCAAACTGGGGCGTCGTGACGCCCCAGCCTGAGGGTCCTGGTCCCTTTCCCCTTAAGGGGTGGGGGGAGGCAGGGAGGATCGCACCGCTTAGGGGGCCTGCAGGGGCTTGGTGCACTTGCCCAAGCCCCCTGCAGTACCCTGGTGGTGTGGGGAGCCCTGCGCGACCTTCGGCAGGGCTCCCCGGATCAGGGAAGGTGACAACACAGCGATCGCACCCCGCACCGCTAAACCAGAAGCCGTGTGTGATCACTCCATGTTCCCTTTTGACCGGGCTGCAGGGACTGGGGTGCACCCTCCAGTCCCTGCAGCATTTGTCCCTGGCTGTGGAGAGCCAGGCGCAAGCACCTGCAGGGATCCTTGGGTCAGGGAAAGTGAGAGTGGGGCGATCATACTCCGTTTCCTGTTTTGTGCAATTGCTCTGCTGTCACCTTCCCTGACCCAGGGAGCCCTGCAGAAGGTCACGCAGGGCTCCCCGCAGCCCCAAGCCCCTGCAGCCCCCCTGAGCAGCGCAATCCTGGGGATCACGCTGCTGCCTCCCCCCACCCCCGTAAAGACTTACTGCGGGATTCAAACTCCCTGCGAGTTTAAAAACCACAGCACTGGTGGGTCCAGGACCCACAGTTTGAGAACTGCTGTTTAATGTTTTGTTAAATTTCAGTTCTTTCTTATCTGCTTTCATAAGTAATATCCTTTGTTCAGTCTGTCTGTCTGTCTGTGTGGTGTGTATGTACTTGCTACTGTAACTTCTGAAAACCCAATAACAGAAAAAAAGATAAGGCAGACAAAAATTCAAGAAACCATCTCTTGCAATGTGGACTAGAATCTCATTCTACTTGCCAATAATTGAGCACAGCTGTCCTGTCTCAGATTGAGCTGTTAAAGGGATTTTTTTTTTTTAATGAAAGAACAGACCAGCTGTTTTTCTTTGGCCATTGGGATTCCACCTGAAACAATATAAACATCATTATAATAATCATCTAAAGTCACTTGCAGGTTTCAATATTCATTTGCAAATGGCAAAGCCTAAGATTGGCTGAGAGCAAGCATGCTGACATATTTCAAACAGAGTTTTTAAACAGATGGATATGAAACTATTTCATCTCTATGTATTTAAAATTCCATTATTTATTGCTTTTCTAAGCATTACAAAAAATCAAAAAGCTTTGATCTTGAGTGATAAGAAGATGGGGAGAAACTGCACGTTCAACCATATATTTCTCTAGTTGATCTTTAATCCCAAGAAGATGGACCTTCTTGGCTTTTAAAATAGTGTGGGTTTGACTGCAGAGTCAATAAATATACAATACAGCAGATGGAGTAGCACCTTCGGCAGTGGTAATGGGGATGTAATGGGGATTGGGCAGTGATTCTTGATGTGAAAATGAAATGGGTCCCCATTTTCATCTGTGAAATGTAGGAGGGCATGAAATTTCCTAGCAGCTAACGATACAATTTCCAACCAAGTTTACCTATTATCTTCATACTGTGTAGTCATGTGTGGTTTTATATTGTATGGAGTTGGAGTCGTTTAATTGCAGATATCTTCTGGCATTTTACAGAGAATCGCCTCCTAAGCTGAATTGATCAAGCAATATACAAATCAATAAATGAGTGTTACGTAAATTCGGGGGGGGGGGGTCACTGCCCAGAACAGCTCTGACGGCAAGTGGGAGGGGCCCAATGTGGGAGCGGCAAGTGGGAGGGGCCCAATGTGCAATGGCACATTGCAGCACCTGCAATACTGATCACTTCGCCCCCTACCCCCCATAGCTGTGCTACTATCTACACCAAGGTCTAAAAGCCTCTGACCACTCCAAACAGAAAGAGCCACCCAGCAAATTCTATTTCCTGGCCAATGCTAGCAGGTGGGAAGTGGCTGTCCTATGACATTAATCCTCCAACTGCTGTCTGCCTACACTTTCCTTGCTTCTCCCCAACAAACTGCCTTGTCAACCAACTCACAAACAGGTGAAATTCTGCACTAATTTTATATATCTGATCAACTGGCCTAGACTGGCTCTTCTATGTCAAGGCTGCGCTCCGGGACTTGGGATCACCAGGCCACTCAGCGTTGCAATGAGATGACCTTGCTGGATTACAGATCAGAGCAAGATCTGATTGCTATGGTGTTACAGCCCCACTTTCCTTCCTCCTTTACATATATAGCAAGCATTGGTGCCATCCCTGTGAGAACATCTGCCATGTTGCAGATGGCACTGCTACATTCCAGAGCAAAGGGAATTGTCGTTCTTTTCATTGTCCTGTCACCTAAGGACAATTTAGCAAGATGGTAATGTGCAAATGGGATTATATAAGGCAGGGATCTCTAAACTTTTTGGCCAAAGGGCCGCATTATATATCTAGCACAGTGTTGAGGGCCAGAAAAAACAATTAAATATAAAATTTAAATAAATACATTAGAGATGAAATTTAGATGAATGAATAAAGGAATGGGCTCAAATGTCCAGGACTTCTCCAAGCACAAACACAGCCTAAGAAATAAAGCACACACTTAAATGGACCCCCCCCCCCGTTCCCCCACCCCACAAGCACAACTCTGGTTGTGTTTGGTCAACTGGGCCAGAGGCTCTCAGGGGATCAGAGGCTGGCTGCGGGCCAGAGAGAGGCTCGCCGCGGGCCGCATCTGGCCCCCGAGCCGGGGTTTGGAGACCCCTGATATAAGGCAACAGTTTGGGTCAGTGTAAGTTTTGTGGTTTGTTTTATTTTAAATGCCCATCCAGAAAAGGACTAGCCCTTGTACAGCTACCACAGGGTCTTCAGTAAGCAACTATAGGAACTCTATTCCATTTCCTTCTAAACTATGGAGAAACCCATACCAATTTTACAGCACATCCTATCCTACCATACATCTGTCTGTGTACATGTGTGCAGCAAAATTCTCTTTCCCATGTGGCTAGATCTGGGGTTGGCAACCTGCCATTCTGGAGCCGCAAGCGGCTCTTTCAGCCTTTTGCTGCGGCTCTGTGGGGGGCCAACCCGTCTGGGGGGGGAGGAGCTAGCTCCTCCCGCGATGCAGCTCCCACGCGTCCTGCGGCTGCGCCCCATAGGAGAGGGCTGGCAGCTCCTGCCCAAAGAGCCCGCACTGCGCTGCCGCACGTTCCCTCCTGCCGGAGCCGCAGCGCAAAAGCAAGCAATTGAGTGCAGCTGCTTAGTCCTCCTCTGCGTGTCTCCTCAGAAGTAAGTCCCATTGTGCTTGCTCCCAGGAAAGTGTGCCCAGGATCACAGCCTTCAGGCTCCCCACTCAGCATTCCCCCATCACTTACTCGCCCTCTCTGCCCCATTTCCTGAGTGCAGCTGCTCAGTCCTCCTGTGCGTGTCTCCTCAGAAGTAAGTCCCATTGTGCTTGCTCCCAGGAAAGTGTGCACAGGATTACCGCCTTCAAGCTCCCTACTCAGCATTCCCCCATCACTCACGCACACTCTCACTGCTCCATTTCCTTCACTTGGAAACTTGAAAGGGGTTTGGAGACCCCTGCACCAGATGGTATTCTATATATGTTTGTATACTGTATGTGTAACATACTGTATATGTAGCACCAAAGCATATTTCATGGTTGGGAAGTAATCACTGTTAGTATGCCTTTTATTTTATGCAGTTTTGAACTCTTAGCTTTTGTTCAGGAGCACTTTTGTGAACAGTGTTAAGTAGTACTAAGTGGTCTTGTTCAGAGGTAGTATTGTGTATAAAGGCATTTACAAAAGTACAGAAGTAAATGACTGTAAAGAATGACAGTATCCTTCACAAGCAGTTCACCTGTGCACAATCTAAAACAGTTGTTCTCCAACTGTGGGTCTGGACCTGATTTTTAGTGGGACCTATAAGAGGGGAGTGTATTATATAACTGTGACCTACAAGAGGGGAGTGTATTATATAACTGGGACCTATAAGAGGGGAGCACAAACTATATATGCAGTGTTATCTTCATTTTAGATGTCAAAAGGGTTTTGTGGCTCCCAAGGTTTTCTTTTTTTCCGGAAAACAGGTCCAAATGGCTCTTTGAGTGTTTAAGGTTGCCGACCCCTGGGCTAGATGATACAGATGGCAGCTACCACAGGGTGAGAGAGCTTCCCCCAGAGGCAATCTGGTTGTCTGTATGGGCTCAGATATGACAGTCTTCCTGGATTCCAAATTAAATTTTATAGCAGGTTTTCTTGTTTTTCTCCCAGCATGGCAATGCTGTTGAATGATTCAACATTAGCAACATTTCGGTGAATACAGGAGAATGTGAGGATAAATAAGGCAGAGATGTGGAAATTCTGCAAAGGTTATCAGCTGTTGGCTCAGAAAGTGGTTGGTTGGCAACCTTCAGTCTCGAAAGTAGTATTGGCAACCTTCAGTCTCGAAAGACCATGGTATCGCGCTCTGAAAGGTGGTTCGAAGTTGGAGTGTCCTCTCCAGTGCGCGAAGCCTGGGTAAAGAAGGTATGGAGGATAGGCTGTTACCCATGCAGCAAATCCCCCCTCTCCACGTCGCTGGAATGGTCCAATGGAAAGGCAGAAGCCAATACGGTTGGTTCCAGCGGCGTCGCAGGAGTTGCCAGAACATGACTGTGTTCAGCCATGAACTGCCTCAGGGACTCCGGCTCCTGATTTTGCCTCGAGGTTGACTCCTGAAGCCTTTTCCACAACTGGATGTAGCCACAAGGCAGTGGAGGTTTGAGGTCAGAGTTTCCTTCTCTTAGATGAGCTGCCTTCCTAGGCTGACGAGTTGCTAAAAAAAATCCCACCCACACGGCTGATTATCTGATTAAGCTCACCCAAAGGAAACATACAACGCTCTTTTTAAATGAGGCATAAACCTAGTGGTGTAGCTAGAGGGGGTGCAAACCGCTACGTTTTGTAGGGAGGCTCACTGCAGCGTACAAGCAGCTCCTCCCCTTTGGAGCCATTTTGGGCAGGGGGAACAAAATAGAGGCATTTGCCTCCCAGCCTCTGTTTTGCTCCCCTGTCTGGAATGCTCCAAAGGGGAGGGGGAAGGACCACTTGCATGCTGTGGTGAGGCTCCTTGCAAAACTCAGTGCTTTGCACCCCCTCCAGCTACACCACTGCATAAACCAACATGGAGGAATTGTGTTTAGTCTGCCGATTTTACGGAGTAAGGCTAAAGCATGACTTCTTTTGCAAAAAAAAATATATATATTTTCATAGGTGAGTGGTTTTCAATGTGTTGTAGGACCGTGAGCTTCCTCAATACCTTATCGGGGTTCCTCTGTGAAGAGAATAGCAATAGAAGATGAACTTCCTTGAAAAACAGTGAGATCAGCAGAACCAACCTTCTGTTATGGCTTGCTACTGGCAGGGGATTAGTGGTGAGTGTTTTTGGAAGCATTCTCAGTTCACACAGAGTGGTTCTGAGGTCCAGTGTGATGCCCTTCATGAACTGGGGTGCATTCCCTAGAACATATCTCAGAATCCCCTGCAAAACACAGGGATTCTGTGGCAGATGTTTCGGAATGGAAAGGATTTAATGGATGTTTAAAAACCATGATTGTAGATGACTAGATCTTCATTTCACATTTCTCAGTGCAATTGATGGACACTCATGGAGGGGAGGCTGTTTAACCCTGCAAATGCAATGTCCTGCAGGGGCACTTTCAGGAGTAAACAGCCACTTTCAGGAACAATGTCCTGTGGTAAAAATGACACAGAAGTAAAGGGTTAAAGTTTGTGTCATGGTCGATGCTGTGTTCTCCCTAGGCTGCCTGGAGCTCAGCTGAACTGGAAGTCCTCAATGACGTATGACATTGTTGTCAAATGCCAGAAGACGTCCAGCCTCGCTGAGGATAAAGAAAAGGGGTCCACGCAGTGACACAGACCTCTTACAGCAGTGATCCCCAAACGTTTTAAACTGATAGCTCCCTTAACCTACTGGACCACTGGCTGAGGCTCCCCATTAGGGCTACAGTCCTATACATTGTGTAGGTGGAGGGTTTTTCGTGAGGATTTCACAGCTCTCAGGTTGGTTTCCACAGCTCCCCAGGGAGCCACAGCTCACAGTTTGGGAACCATGGCCTCACAGGGAATATTGGTCCCAGTCTGAACTGAGTCCTGCATGGTTCCTAGCTAGAGCAACAACACACTGAAGATCATGTGTATGGCCCAAATTTATCCCCCACCAGTTTACACTATGCAGCCACTTTGCCAGAGAACAAGCAGCATGTTTTGGTGGGCAGGTGGCATCTAGAAGGACCTGGAGAGGTAAGTGAAAATATTTTTTGACTTACCTTTCCGCAAACCACCTGGCCGACATTGGGTCCCCTTGGAGTTACGCCAGGTATTTGGCTGGTGTAAGTCCAAAAAGTTTCAGGGGTGTGCCGGGACAGGAAAAAAGGGATCGGATCTTGGTGTGTGCAAGTGCTGCCAAGACCCACTCTCTCCTGCTCCTGAACCACCCATGAACCTCCCCCCAATTTGCCCCCATTGCCACCTTACCTGCTCCAGCATTGCATCTGGGGTCTGCTTGTGGACATGCTGAGCCTCTGGCCAGTTGCAACAGTGGCTCCAAAGCACGATGTTTACACTGCCGTAACATGACTTGGGACAATGGATCATGAGATCCACTGCCTTAGGCCCTGCATAGGATTCGGCTACTCATTTGAACCTCAGAAATGCTTGCTAGAAGCACCAAGTTCTACTTATGGTTCACCAGTGCACCTTTTTTGAAATCTCAAAGCAGAAAAGGACAGTAAGTTAATCCACACAAAGAGCTCTCCATATGATGGGTAGATTCAGTGGCATAACTATGGGGTGGTGGTGTGTTAAGTACTGCAGGTGCCGCACCATGCCATGTAAGTAACCCCTCCTACTAACCGTCAGAGCTTTTGTGAGCAGTGGTGGCAAGCAAAGGTACTAAAGTACCTGTGTGTTGCCATCACTGCTGGGAATGGCTCTGACGGCAAGTAGGAGGGGGCCTCTTACATGATGAGTTGTGGCACCTGCAGTACTTTTTGCACCACCACCCCCATAGCTATGCCACTAGGTAGATTAGAAAAGTGAAAAGGTCAAACGAAAAGGAGGAGAATTCAAGAGTGTCCAGAGAGGTCCACAGTCCCAACCCATTGTACAGATGGACCTTTCGCTGGCCTTGACATAGTGAGCTCACAGTAAACCCACCGTACTCTCATCAAAAACACAGTCTCCCGTTGGAAAGGCTTCTTTTGCACCAGTAATCTTCTGCTGAGTGGTGATGACAATTAACTAGACACTCAGAATGCCAGCCGCAATCATTTGTCTGATTAGATTAATTGCATACCAAAGCAGTCCCATTGCTTTTCCCCATATGTTCGCTTGGGACCGCTGCTGCCCCCAAGCGCCAACTGGATGCCCAGGAATCAGCTGAGAGTGCTCAGCAGCGGTCCCTGCAGTGTGGGCCATTTGGAAGGAGTGGTTGACAACAGTGCATTTCTAGTACATGGTTCTCCATGTAGGAAAATTTGTTCCATGTGCCATGATGTTCTGTACTGGTGAGGCAGAATAACAAGTGACCAGGAAGTGGCAAAAGATTACCGGGTCACTAAAACGTGAGCAGAACCTTGTTCCGGTTGTGTCCAGAGCCTTTCTGAGGCCTGCAGAGGCTGCATGTGGCCTCTGCAGGCTTCAGAAAGCCCCCCCCCCCGATGTTTTAAGTCATTTCTGCCCGACATGGCATATGCGCGACAGGGGCCAAATGTGTACACCTGCGGGCCAGGCAAAAATGGGTTAAAATCACTTCCAGTCTTCAGATTGGTGGGGAGAGCATAAGCTCATCCCTATGGCACGCAGGTGGCAGGACTATGTGGGGAGAGCCCTCCTGCCTGGCTTGCTCTTCTTGCCCCCTGCTCACTACCACCACTAGGCTCCTACCCTGGCTGAGCCCTGACAAGGCTTCAGAGTTCTAGGTGAGGAGGGACTGCCATCACTTCACCTGCTCCCCCACCTTCTGGATCCTCCTCCTTTGGGTCCTGGGCTTTCCTTGTCAGTTGCCCAGAATCAGGTCTTCCCCAGCCCTCCAGCAGTTCTCCCCCTCATCATTGGGCAGGCCTGGGGTTTAAACCCTGGGTAGTACTAAGCCTCCCAATTCCTTACTGTCTAGCCTCCCTCTTCCCTTCGTTCTTTTCTTGTGTTCCCTCCCCCAAAGACCTCCCACCCACCCCCCCAAAAAATTGGCTGGCTCATGATAATTCCTTCCCTCCCTTGCTACAGAGTCAGGCTGGAGCTGGTTACTTCCCCTGATCCACATGCCCCAAAGCCCTGGATTGGGATTGGGATCTTCCTTAGGGGGCCTCATTGCTCTCATGAAGCTGTGGCTGTGTTTGGCCTCATTGGAGGTCTCAGCTTTGGGACTTGCTCCCTCTCTCTGCTTCTGAAGCCACAAGGAGGTGGCTGCCCTCCAGGGCCCAAGGTGAGTCTGTGTCCAGACAGGGGGGGTGCCCATATCTGTCCGTCTCCTTTCCTCCATTCTCATCCTCCCACTTCCTGGATTGGAAAAGGACAAGGGGGATAGAGAGGAAGAGGAAACGTAGTAGGCAGGAGAGTGCTGAGCTTGAACATTGGAGAGTAGGAGGAGTGGAGGCTGGCATAGCATCAGGGAAGGGTGGTGCATTTGGCATGCTGCCTCAGGTGGTCTGTCCTGGTCTGAATCAGCAACATCACAGAAGGTCTTGGGCTGGCCTGTCCACCAAATCCTACTTATGTAATTCCACCTAGCTAGAAGCAGCCCAGGCTGGCCAGTCTTATGCTAGTATATTATCCATAGGAATCTCTTTCCTTGTCTGCTCAGGTAACTCAGAAGCATCAGCTCAAGTGAAATCACAAGAGTCACTGGGAGAGGCTGTTCACAGAGTGCAAACCCTGCAGCCCATGTTTGATTTGCACTGACATGGAAGTGGAGATGATACTTGAAAAAGAAAGAGCAAAGACTGGAAGCATTAGAACGCCATGCACTTGACTGGCCCCTCAGATGCATCCAGGCCTCTTCGGTTTGCTGTGCAAACCATGCAATGCCAAGCTGTTGCCCCCACAGGAGATCATATAGCCATGTTTTATTGAGAGCAGAAAAGGGCACGAGAGCTCTTTGAGTGGGTTTTCAGTTCCGTGTTTACACTGGGGGCACATAAGGCGCTGGGAGTTTGCTCTGCTTGCTCTGCGTCTTCAGGGACTCCCTTGGAACATTTGCCTTCAAACTCTGCGACAGCAGATTTTGTTTGCTTAATAGGCCAGATGGAATACAATTTTCCAAAGAATGCTCTGAGCTGAATGATGCCTGCACTCATCGAAACGGCTACGGCTAAGGCACTGAGCTGTGGTCAGGCTGTCGATGTGGTGGTCTCAAGCTACATTTGCACGAACAGCGATCCCTGTGAAACATACCCTGGATCCAACTTTTCACACAGTGGCATAGCTAGAAGAGGTGCAAAGCACTAAGTTTTGCAAGGAGCCTACTGTAGTGTGCAAGCAGCCCCTTGCCCTCCCCTTCAGAGCTATTCTTGGCCTCAAGAGCAAAACAGAGGAGTTGCCACTGGGTGTTCCATATTAACAATGTGTGGAGGTGTTTAGTAGTTCTAAACTTTTGATTATTTCATGATGTGCACCAGCAATGTACAAAGTGCTTTAAAAAGGGTGCAAACGCAAGTCTTTGCAGCAAGGATCTTGCATTGCAGATATTGATACAATAAAGACAAGAAGGGACGGAGAAGGGGGCAAGGCTAGACAAGGGAAGCATCTGCAATTGGTTCAGTTCTACATAAACGTAGTAACAGCGAGGGTTGTAACTTCACTGACATCCATATGTTTTAAAGCAATTGCATGTGTGAATGTTGCAACCAGGCATGTGGCAGGAAGAATAAATCAAAGTTGATTTTGACCTTTGCCTTTTTACGTACTGTTACATAAGAACATAAGAACAGCCCCACTGGATCAGGCCATAGGCCCATCTAGTCCAGCTTCCTGTATCTCACAGCGGCCCACCAAATGCCCCAGGAAGCACACCAGATAACAAGAGACCTCATCCTGGTGCCCTCCCCTGCATCTGGCATTCTGACATAACCCATGTTATGAAATGTTAACATACATTTCTCCATCTGTTGCCTTGATTGCTGTTTCTGGTTGTCTTCCAATTCCGCATCAAAAAATTTTCTTAACATCCACAATTCCTACTCCTTTGTGCGTTCGAAATGCGCATTCGTTGGAGCTCATTGGTCTCACTGCTCTATAGGGCTGTGACTGATCTTAAAGAATAAGGCTGCAGTTGAAACCCCACAGTCCATTCAGATGAGTAGCACTTGCTTCCAAGTGAACGTATAAAAGTAACAGTGAATAAAACTGTCAGTGGCCTCATTGACTTTGGGGAATGAGGCTAGTCTTTGTGGCTTGCTTTCATAGCCAAAAATCTCAGTCATACTGGGTTTGTGTACCAAAGATTGAGCAATCGTATGTCTGTGGTGTAGTGGTCAGGAGTGCTGGCCTTGGAGGAGATCAGGATTCAAGTTCTTTCTTGGGCCATGAAGCTCACTGGGTGGCTATGGGCTCATCACTCTCAGCCTCCCCTACATCACAGGGTTCTTGGGCAGATAAACATGGTAATCCCATTCATGTGCACCATGCTGAGTTATTTGGAGGAACAGTGGAATATAAATGAGAATAATGAACACGTCAAGATCCTACATCACATCAACAGAATAGCTGCCCTGCTAGATCAGGCCACGCTCCATCTAGTTTAGCATGTTGTAGCTAATCAGATGCATGTCAAATACTGCCGAGGGGTATGCTGATCCATTTGCGCTCCAGAAAGAAGCATAAGAAGGTAAGATATTATATTGAATACTTGCTTAGGGCGCAATTGTAAGGTTGCGCTGGGCTGGTGCAAGTCCCTTACACCGGCCTGGGAGGGTCGCAAATGTGCCGTAAAGCACAGATCCAGCCTCCATGGCAACAGAACAGGGTAAGTTCATGCTGGTCGAGCTCAGTCAGTATGGGGGTCTGGGGTGGGGTGGGGGTCTGGGGAGGGGAAATAAGGTGTTCTGGGGTGGGGGAGGGCAGGTGGCTGGTGGGCCCATGGGCAGGGGACGGGGTATCAGGGGGCAGGGAGAGGACCCAGCAGTTATGTCAGATTTTGACCCCCTTCCCAGGCAAGCTGGGCCACCTCTGGGCTGCTTAGATAAATGCCACCTCTTAGGTGGTGCAGATCTGAGTAGACCCATTGGGGCTGCAGTGGCTCTCCCTGGGGTAAGTGGAAGCAATTTCCGCTTGCCTGGGCTGAGCCGCTTTCAGCCTGAAACTCGTACTGGATACAGGGCAGGCTTGCCAGGCCTGCCTGTTCCAGTGCAAGTTAGGATTGCGCTGCCTGTGGCATAGCTAATGTTTTGGTGGAGTTTGAATTCTATTGCATTCTTCAGTCTTCTCTTGTCAGATCTGTATTATGTACTCAATGACTGACTGGTTCAGTACGTCAATATCTGCGGTGCTCACTTAAAATTGTGTCATCTTTCGTAATATGGGAGGCCTTTGCATCCTGTGGTTTATTGCCTGCTCCAAAATAAGGCTCAACATCATTCAATGATCCTTCATGACCAGTTAGCAATAATTCTAAGCCTTTGTATAGCACTTTTAGAGTGCACATAGTCTTCACAGTACCTGGGTGTGGTCCTTACGGCAACCCTGTAAGGCAAATAAGTCTTATCATCCTTTTTTTAAAAAATATATTTTATTTATTCATTACAGATACAGGAAAGGAAATAGGTTTAACTTTGGGTAGGGTACAACACAGGTTACACATAAGGTTTGGCCCCAGATTCCAACATACATCATTCAGTTAACACAGAAAAAACACAATAATCATCAATACAAAGTTTCGCATATTTATCAATATAAAAAATTGATTTTTACGAAACACTCAATTTTATCTAACTAAATTTATCTACCCAATCATAAAAAACTTCCAATATTTTCTTTATCTAAATCTCTCTCTCTCTCATTCTTTCTGTTAAAACATTTATGCTACTTCATAAATTTTATCTATTAAATCTTCTTTAGTTGGCACATCTATAGATTTCCATTTTTGCGCAAACAATATTCTTGCCGCTGTAACAATATGTACAATAAGGTGTTTCTTAGATTGGTCTTTAATTTCTGATGTCACATTTAGGAGGAATATTTCTGGTTTGAATGGTAATACACAATGCAATATCTCTTGCAACACTTTATGTATCATTTCTCAATATTTCTTTGCTTTTTCGCATCTCCAAAGTCTTATCATCCCTAACAGTCCAGCTGTGGCTTGCTCTGGCCATCTAATGAGTTCATGGCAAAGGTGAGATTCGAGCCAGGGAAATCAGGATGTGCAGCTCCAATTCCTGGCCACCAGCTCTCTGTAGCCATTCAAAATATTACAACTATTTTCATCATTTTTGCAAAGCACTGATTGGGTTCCAGCACAAATTTGCAGCCTAAACAAGCACTCCCCAATTCGTACTTCCATCTGTTGTCAGCTAATCAGATTAAAATATCAGAATTGGCCTTACTTCCAACAGGATCCAGTGAATTGGAGAGATATCGTAAGCAACTAATAGTCCAGTCCTATCTTTTTCTCCCCCATAGCATGCAGCTGCACCAAAACCAGGGGGTGGGGTGCGTGGAATTGGGAAGCTTGGCAGGGGAAAGGGAAAATATGTTGCCTCAGCCCTCCATAAGCCCCTTGACCATCAGTGGGGCTCTCTGGACCAGAGCCAGCTCCTGTTCACTGCTGCCACATGCAGGGAGATGTCTTTCCTGCCATCTACAGCTGTGGCCGAAAAGCATGTGGCTTCTCATGCTTCCAAAAGGGATTTCACAACATCATAAAGTTTCAATCACCACTGGAATGCTAGTTCTGGTGGCAGTAGGGCCTGATAGAATTGGGCCGTCAGACAAACCAAAGGAGCAATCCAAAGAGCACTAGCCTAGCCTCCCTAGACCAAATGCAGCCCCAGCAGCCCCAGTGGAGGTTGAGTATGCACTGGCGGTGAGCCACTGGCACAGGGGTCTGGGGAGAGTGGGTGGAGGCGTTCCAGTGGTGTTTCAGGGTGGGGGGTGGGTGAGCAATGGGCAAGCCCATCAAAGGCACACATTCCAGGCATTAGTTCTTAAGCTCCAGGTGGGGAAAGAAAGCATTTAGAAAGTATCAAAACAGATTTCTTTGTTGTTTGTGTCAGTAGTGAAGGCCACAGGCTGAGGGAAGTAGCATCCCATTTTCACTGGATCTGCAGTTGAATAGTGGGATTCTGGAAGTTTCTGTTTCCTGTCATCATCTCAGGCTAAGAGACGGGGGGGGGGGCATTTTGCTCCCATGACAGCACAGGGAAACACATCTGTTGCTGCAAACTAAGGGGACCAGGCAGTGGTCAGCCATCTGGAAAAAGCCACCCTTTCCAGGAAAGCACAGAACCCCAGTGGCTCTTCTTCAAAATCAAATTGCAGTCATGCCTGCCAGCAATCAGCTGTCAGGGGAAGCAGCAGGAGAAGGCAAGCCTATAGAGGGACGTCATGCCTAGTGTTTCCACAACATTGACATCCATAATATTGGTTCTGAGACCAAGAAGACCATGATGTGAGTTGATCTTCATCAAACCTCATTGGGAAGCCAACTCTGGAACAGACTCTCAGGGTCCAATCCTATCCAATTTTCCAGTGCTGGTGCAATTGTGCCAGTGGGGTGGGTGCTGCGTCCTGTGGTGGAGGAGTAATCACTGTGGCCTTCTGAAGGTATGGGAACATGTGTTCCCTTACCACGGGGCTGCATTGTGGTTACACTGGAGCTGGAAAGTTGGATAGGATTGGGCCCTCAGTTGCTGAATGCAGTGCACAAGAAAGCACAGGTAAGAGAAGGAGATGCCCACATCCCAAGCCGTATAGAGCTGTCAAGAGAAGAGACAACTAAATCAAGACTTGTTCATTTATTCATGCTTCAAGTGAACTGAATATCATTTTCAACAAAGGGCTCACAGTGTTCTGGGGATCAGGGGATGGCACTAGTGATGTCATGGATACTGGTCAATTGTCAGCCCTACAGGCATTTACTGCAAGCATTTCTTTAAAAAAAAAAATGTCCCTGGATAGGAAAAGGTGTGTTATTGAAGTCAGAGAACTACTGCCACTACTCTTAAAATGTCAGCCTTACCTTCTTTTCACGCTTTCTTTTGCTTTCTGTGCTGGATATAAATATCTATTTAATATAAAGATGAAACCAAACTAAAAAAAAAAAAATGATTGCTTCTCAAGAAGAAGCGTGTTGTGTTGTGAATTAACGATACGGAAATGTAATTAGAGAAAGGGGGCTGAATGCATCCCAAGCCCAAAATGGATTATGTGTGAAGTGCTCATTAAAATAAGTGTGATCATATTTCTGGCTCTAATATCCTGTTTATGGAGATAAATCTACACACAGACTGGAGTTTCAAAAAGGGAAAAATTCTCCCCTTCCTTCTCCCCCCCCCCAAAGAAAAGTGTGTTGATTTGAGATGCTGTGTGTGTGTGATAGCTAATTAGAGTTCAGAACCGCTGTTTGTCAGGATGGAAAATGTACCTATTGTTTTTCTTCTACAGCGCACTGCACACTAATGTGTAAAGGAGGCATTTATCAAAAACACAGGAGAGATATCACTCATTTAAGCTTTTGCTGCCTGCGCAGAAGGCAACAGCAACAACAACAACATTAGCATAACTACAGATTTCCTGAACTGCCACTTTGTACTCCAGAAGCATCTTTCTCCACCACCGACAGTGCTCCTCCAAGGGAAATATCTGCAAAGGATGGTGGGCCTTCTGTACCTTTCACCACAGAGGAGAAGAAAGAAATTGGCAGAGGCAGCTTAGCACACAGGGGTGAGAAAAGCGACACACATCTTCATCTAAACTAGTGACGCAGCTAGGGGGGTGCAAAGCACTGAGTTTTGCAGGTGCCTGAATGCGCTGTGCAAGCAGCCCCTCCCCCTTCCCTTTGGAGACATTTTGGGCAGGCGGGAGCAAAACGGAGGCGTACAATCTTTCTGTGCACCACTGCTGTGGGGCTGTGCGCTTTTGTAGCTTGAGGTATCCTTAGAGATGAACAGCAGAGGCAATTCCAGGGATGCGTTCCAAGCTGTGGCATAGCTAGAGGGGTGCAAAGCACTAAGTTTTGCAGGGAAGCTCACTGCGGTTTGCAAGTGGCCCTCCCCTTTGGAACCACTCTGGGCATTGGGAGCAAAATGGAAGTGTATGCCCGTAATGGGTCCGGAGGGGAGGGGCCGCTTGCACAGTGCATTCAGGCGCCTGCAAAACTTAGTGCTTTGCACCCCGTTAACTATGCCACTGCATCTAAGACATCCCTTGTCTTGCCTTTGTCATGCCAGTCACTCATTTCACTGGGTAACACAAAAATTGCGTTGAATTTTTAATGTTTCTTAGACAATTCAGAGGCACTGATTCCAACTGTAATCTGAGTTCATTTGTTTTTTTAATCATTGAAATCTTTTTAGTTATCTTAAATGTTGTGTTTTTATCTATCCTATGGCCCAGTGGTTCTCAAACTTTTAGCACAGGAATCCATTTTTTAGAATGAAAACCCACCAGAAGTGATGTGATGACCAGAAATGACATCATCAAGCAGGAACATTTGTAACAATCCTAGGCTGCAATCCTACCCACACTTACCCAGGAGTAAGTCCCATTTATTACCATTGTTAAAAGAATATACGTAGTAGCCTGTTCAAAGTACAGGTCTGTAACATTACCCCAAATGCATTCACAAACCATGGTAGCATCAGGTCTAATATATTAAAAATAAAATATTAAAATGAATGGGGACCCACCTGAAACTGACTCATAAGAACATAAGAACAGCCCCACTGGATCAGGCCATAGGCCCATCTAGTCCAGCTTCCTGTATCTCACAGCGGCCCACCAAATGCCCCAGGGAGCACACCAGATAACAAGAGACCTGCATCCTGGTGCCCTCCCTTGCATCTGGCATTCTGACATAACCCATCTCTAAAATCAGGAGGTTGAGCATACACATCATCGCTTGTAACCCGTAATGGATTTTTCCTCCAGATCCACCTCATTGGTTCTGACTTGTGATCCACCTAGTTGGTTCTGACTCACAGTTAGAGAAACACTGCTATGGCCTAGTGCAGGGGTGTCCAAAGTTTTTCGCAGGAGGGCCACATCATCTCTCTGACACGGTGTCGGGGGCCGGAGGAAAAAAGAATTAATTTACATTTTAAATTTGAATAAATTTACATAAGTTTACATAAATTAATATACTAGAGGTGAATTTATATGAATGAATGAAGGTCTTGCAATAGCTCAAGACCTATAAAAGGCCTTGCACAAAGCAAGGCTGGCCTTTCCTTTGCTGCCGCTACTGCATCACAGACATGAAACAGCAAGCAGTGGAGGAAGCCCTCATCCCACAGCTCACGCAAGAGGTCAAACAGTCGCCTTCACGCTGAGAGCAGTTGCGTCGGGCCAGTGCGGGCTCCAACAAATCTCTGGAGGGCCAGAGGCTCATTGGAGACTGGGGGCTCCCTGAGGGCCGCATTGAGAGGCCTCGAGGGCCGCATGCGGCCCCAGGGCCGGGGTTTGGGCACCCCTGGCCTAGAGCATAGAGGTGGGAGAAAATGGTTTTATTATTTTATGGATTTCTGTGTTTTGTTCTCCAAAAGTTAGAGCTGCAGAAAGCAACGTTATGTGTTACAATTCAAAATTCACATAATCATTACAAATTGTAATTGCTTTAAAAGTGTACGAGGAAGGTAATACAGGTGGTATAGTGTCAACAGATGCAGCAACAGTCATTACCCGTACTGACAGCAAGGTGGTAAGTACTGCAGGTGCTGCAATGTACTATGTAAGTGCCCCCCCCCCACTGTCTGAGCCATTCCGGGCAGCAACAGCAGTGCACAGGCACTCAAATGAGCACCTGCAAATTGCTGTCGCTGCCTGGAATAGCTCCAGCGGAGAGTGGGGGGTGCTTACATGGCAGGTTGCGGCGTCTGCAGTACTTACGGCACTGCCACCCCCTCTCTATGCTAGTGTAACAGAGCATTCCCCAAGACATGACCATGGGAGGGTTTCTGCTTTAGATCATTTGCACATTTAATTTTCTCTAAGGTGTTCAGTGCGCTGCATAATTGTCTTCAAACAGTCAAACAATTCAGTGTCTTCACGGAATTTGAGTTATGAGAAGTCACATCCCTTGGCATTCCCCCTAATTTTGCTAATTACCTCCAACGTACTCAAAGGAAATGGAAGGCAAGAAGAGCATCTGGTGTGACAGCTTAACATGGATGAAATGTCACAGTTGCTGTCTTGGAAAGCAACTACTTTCTCTAAATGTAAACGTAACCTTCCAATCAGCCTTCTAAATAAATCTAGAAAATGTACAAGCCTACAGGCAGCCCAGTCCTATGGATCGTCCTGCACAGTGATATATGTTGGCATCCTTCAGTCTCAGAAGACTATGGTGTTAGGCTCTGAATGGTGGTTCTGGGACAGAGTGTCCTCTCCAGTGCGCGAAGCCTGGGTAAAGTGGGTATGGAGGATAGGCTGTTACCCATGCAGCAAGTCTCCCCTTTCCACGTCGCTGAAATGGTCCAATGGAAAGGCAGAAGCCAATACGGTTGGTTCCAGCGACATCACAGGAGTTGCCAGAACGTGACTGTGTTCAGCCATGAACTGCCTCAGGGACTCCGGCTCCAGATTTTGCCTCGAGGTTGACTCCTGAAGCCTTTTCCATAACTGGATGTAGCCACAAGGCAGTGGAGGTTTGGGATCAGAGTTTTCCTTCTCTCAGATGAGCTGCCTTCCCAGGCTGACGAGTCCCATCTACCCGGTGGCTGTTTAGTCGCCTCTTACGACAAGTACAGCCAAACCGAGGGCCTATTCATATCCCCAGCCCCCAGGGGATAAGTGATGCAGCCACACCAAAAGCATGCCCACTGTACTCCACTTCACTGTATGTCCACTGTAGGGGTGCTTCAGGCCCTAAAAGTCTCCTCAGGGTAAGGGAAAATTTGTTTCCTTCCCCAAGGGAAGGCATCTAGGCCAGATGCCATCACCACATCCTGCGGCAAGGCATCCAGACCAGATGCCATCACCACATCCTGTGGCAAGGAGTTCCACAGACTAACTGTACACTGGGTAAAGAATCATTTTCTTTTGTCTGTCCCAACACTCAATTTTAGTGGATGTCCCCTGAGTCTGGTGTTTTGTGAGGGAGAAAAGAACATCCCTCTATCCACTCTATCCATCTCCTGCATAATTTTGTACGTCTCAATTATGTCCGTCCCCCACCTGTCCGTTCGGGCAGCGGTATCTGCCTGAGGTCTTCTGCCATGAAGACAGATGCAAAGAACTCATTTAATTTCTCTGCCATCTCTAAGTCTCCTTTTATCTCCCCTTTCCCTCCCTCACCATCCAGAGGGCCAACCGCTTTTCTGGCAGGGTTTCCTGCTTCTAACATATTTGAAGTTTTAATTATTCCCTTTAATGTTGCCGGCCATGTGTTCCTCAAAGTCTTTCTTGGCCTCCCTCCACTTGGCATTTCAGGTGGTGAAGCAGCTGCTCAAAATAGCATGTCAATTTTTGTGAGGCATAAACAACCTTACCCTGACGGAATGCTAGTTCAGATTGGACCATAAGAATCCTACACATTGACATGCTTTAGGAAACAATCCTATTCCGCTTATGATCCACTCTCCTACTTGAGTTCTTTGTCTTGACAGCTCTTCCTTTTATCTCAGATCCCTTTGGATGTCAATCCTGTCTTCTGAAATTCCTCCTGGCTTTGTATCACCACTGCACACCCACAGACAAAGAAAGAGCAAAAATTTTACTAGGGACTTTATCAGGAACTTATCCAGGGACCGACACTGACAAACTTCATTATTAGAGTTTAAAGGGACATAATACCTTTAATACCATAATACCATAATGGGAAGTGATTCCCATTGCCCTTATCAACATTCATGCTTTCCATGTGTATCCCAGTGGTTATTTAGTCCCAGTGCTTATCTTTCTCCAGCACATTTGCACCAAGGGATATCTATTACTAGGGCAGTGAAAAGTGACATATATCCATGCAAAGCCCATTTCTCTTAAATAAACCCAGCTAGATTGCTGTTTATACGTGTGAAAATCTAGCTGTGATTTAGGGAGCTTATTTAGTTACAAGTGATGAAAGCTATATAAACCCCTTTGCCAAATAAGTAGTCTGCTTACAGATCTCAGTATAAATGGGAAAAGCAACTGAATGGTCTTGTCGTCGTCGTCGTCCCCCCTTTTTTTTCTTCTTATACTCCAGGAATGAAACACATGGAAGGGCCAGAATTCTTTGGAAGTTTAGGCAAAACATGTGGTTCCCTTCCATGCATACATAGCCTGCCTTTGGAATCCTGCCCCTATCAACTGGACCAGTGTTCTCAAATTTTTAGATGCCCTAGAGGCTGCTGCCTGATTTATAAATGCCAAGGGGTATGGCTATAATGGTGATTTGGTAGCAGTCACCCTCCGCCCCAGTTTGTTTAACCCTGAATACACATAGCCTAACCTGCCCTGTCAGTTTCATGAACCACCAAAAATTTGGTCACAACCCACTGGTGACCCAAACAACCCACAATCTGAGAACCACTGAACTAGATCATACCACAGCTTGATATACGTCAATGGCTAGATTCAGAATATCATCTAATCCAGGATTTGGCAACCTTTAGGGGCAAAGGGGGCTGGACATTTGGCAATCGTGTCATCATCAAACTTCCAAGTTGCTGATCTTTCAGAAGTGGCTGCACAGAGCTCAGCTTGGGAGGCAAAGCTCCCCACCCAATTTGCATATACCAGAAAGGGCATGGCTCAGCCGCCTGCCAGTCTTTTGAAGTTCCCGTGCCTGCCGCATTGGGTGGTGAGCCAGATCTGACACTTGATGTAAGCCAGCCATTTTCAACCACTGTGCCGTGGCACACTGGTGTGCCGTGAGTGGTCCACAGGTGTGCCACAGAAATTTGGGGGATTTGGGGAAATAAAGGTCATTTATTTGGGGAAATAAAGGTCATTTATTTGGGGCCAATGGGAGATGTGAGCCCCACTGGCAGCATGGTGTGCCTTGTCAATTGTCAACAAGCTGGTTGTGCTGACCTTGACCATTTTAGTGCCTTGCCAGTGTGCCGTGAGATGAAAAAGGTTGAAAATCACTGATCTAAGCTATCATTTTGGATGATCACAAATGAGCCATGATTAGCCTTTAGCTCACATGCTCTCCCTCACCCTCTTTCCCTATTTATGCAAAGATTAAAGCAAGAACAAACCTCAGTTCTTCTTGCGCATGAACTCAGGGCACCGTGACTTGTTAACAAACTAGGATATCAAGCCAGGATCAAACTGTGGTTTAATATCCTCTTGGTTTGTTCAAATTCTAGTTAGGTAACAAACCACAGTTCACTGAGTTCATACATACTACAGAACCATGGAAAGCAAAAGCACCCGCTTCCTCCAGTTGTGAGAGAGAAGAGAGTGGGGATCACATGACCCTCACTACAGCTCATTTGTGATAATCTCAAAAAGGTTTAGATGATCTTCTGAACTAGTCCAATGGCTGGAGGAGGCTTGATAACATATTGGGATGTATCTTAGGGAGCCATGTGAGAAACTCAGATCACATTTTGCACTGTTCTGTGTGTAGTTCTACTAATGCATGCAGAACAGGGTGGCAGTGGCTTTGGTAGAGGGGGTGCAAAGCACTAAGTTTTACAGGGAGATTCATCGCGGCGTGCAAGCATTCTCTCCCCCTCCCCTTCGGAGCCATTCCGGGCGGTGGGAGCAAAGCGGAGGCGAACGTTCACACGCCGCGATGAAGCTCCCTGCAAAACCTCATGTTTGCACCCCCTCTAGCTACACCACTGCAGTGAGGCACTGATTTTATTTGTGCCATCTTGCTCAACACATTGCAGAAGTGCAAAGCTAAGGCAGGTTTTCATGGGGATATCTGTGCACAAGTACTTTGTTTTCATATGCACCAGTTATGAGAGCAGAAGGATAACTCTGGGTACCACTGATTATTTTCAGAAGTGAATGTCACGTTTCACTCATCAATAGTTTATAACTCTTTAGAACTTCCAATACCCAGAATTTCAAAGTCATGGATCATTTCCATTGTGAAAATGTTGGGCCAAGTGTTAACAAAGCCAACAATGTAAGATAATTTGGAAGAGAACCGCTTTCATTAGGGTCGGTGGTCTTAATTCTTTGTTCTTGCCTTTCCACTTCTATGGTAGCCCCATTGGCAGTCAGGCTGCCATTAAATGAATCATAATAATAAACAGGAAGTTCTTAATATGAATGCCCTTGGTTGGCAAACAAATGATTAGTTCACTGCGAAACAGCTAGATTTAATATGCAGTAATTGGGAAACCGTAATGAAAAAAAAAAAGTGTTCAACAAAATAGAACAGCATGAAGGAAATTCCCTACAGCTAATTCATAAAAGTTTATAAAACATTGCCTGATAAAGTCTAATCTCACAGGGGAGGGAGCAGGGGTGTGCATTTCTCTGAAATGTGGAAGGAGGCATGGTGGTAAAAAGGAATTTAAGAATGTAAAAACGTCAAAAAGCCCTGCTGGATCAGGCCAAAGCAAGTTGCGTGCCTACCATACAGTGAGATGGGACAAAAGCCCCAGGCACCAGCCGCTAGGACTCCACGGAAGCCTCTCTGAGGCTCCTGACAGGGGCGGAAACTGTGCTTCCGGGGAACCTCATAGAGGTTTCTCCGGTGTGGGTGGAGATTGCACAAGGCTCTGTGAGCCTCTGGTTTGTGGGGGAGGGATTTCTGCACAAGGGGGTGGCGATTGCCCGCAGGGGCACCATCGCAGAGCTCTGCCTCAGGCACGGGTCTGCAGAGGTTCGTGGCTGGGCCAAAGGCCATCTAGTCCAGCATTCCCACCAGTTGCCTCAAGGAAGCCCACAGGTGGAGGAGGAAGGCATACTTCTCCCCCGCCATGGCTTTTCTGCAAGTGACATTCAGAGGTATAAGAACATAAGAACAGCCCCACTGGATCAGGCCAGAGGCCCATCTAGTCCAGCTTCCTGTATCTCACAGCGGCCCACCAAATGTCCCAGGGAGCACACCAGATAACAAGAGACCTGCAAGGCTTCCTGGGAATTGTAGTTAAGAACATAAGAACAGCCCCACCGGATCAGGCCATAGGCCCATCTAGTCCAGCTTCCTGTATCTCACAGCGGCCCACCAAATGCCCCAGGGAGCACACAAGACAACAAGAGGCCTGCATCCTGGTGCCCTCCCTTGCATCTGGCCTACTGACATAACCCATTTCTAAATTCAGGAGGTTGCGCATACACATCATGGCTTGTACCCCATAATGAATTTTTCCTCCAGAAACTTGTCCAATCCCCTTTTAAAGGCGTCCAGGCCAGATGCTGTCACCACTGCCACTGAACCTGGCTCTTAGCCATCATGACTAGTAACCATTGATAGATCTGTCCTCATTGAATTTGTCCAATTCCCCTTTAAAGCCACATAACTTAGTGAACATCATTGCAGCTTGTGGCAATGAATTCCACAGACTAATCATGCCATGTGTAAAGAATGTGTATCTCCTTTGGTTGTTCCTAAATCAAACAGATCTTCCTAACTTGGGTGCAATGTCCACATATGAGGGATCATCCATGCACACTAGGCCACACCAAGGATCAGGAGGTCTGTGTACACTTCCGGTACCTGTCCAATTCTCACCCACAACCTGCCGCAAGCGCCTAGAGCAGGGCTTGCTGAGGGAGAGTCAGCATGGCTTCTGTAAGGGTAAGTCTTGCCTCACGAACCTTATAGAATTCTTTGAAAAGGTCAATAGGCATGTGGATTTGGGAGAACCCGTGGACATTATCTATCTGGACTTTCAGAAGGCGTTTGACACGGTCCCTCACCAAAGGCTACTGAAAAAACTCCACAGTCAGGGAATTAGAGGACAGGTCCTCTCCTGAATTGAGACCTGGTTGAAGACCAGGAAGCAGAGAGTGGGTGTCAATGGGCAATTTTCACAATGGAGAGAGGTGAAAAGCGGTGTGCCCCAAGGATCTGTCCTGCTTTTCAACCTCTTCATAAATGACCTGGAGACAGGGTTGAGCAGTGAGGTTGCAAAGTTTGCAGACGACACCAAACTTTTCCGAGTGGTGAAGACCAGAAGTGATTGTGAGGAGCTCCAGAAGGATCTCTCCAGACTGGCAGAATGGGCAGCAAAATGGCAGATGCGCTTCAATGTCAGTAAGTGTAAAGTCATGCACATTGGGGCAAAAAATCAAAACTTTAGATATAGGTTGATGGGTTCTGAGCTGTCTGTGACAGATCAGGAGAGAGATCTTGGGGTGGTGGTGGACAGGTCGATGAAATTGTCAACCCAATGTGCGGCGGCAGTGAAGAAGGCCAATTCTATGCTTGGGATCATTAGGATCACCAAATGCCCCAGGGAGCACATCAGATAACAAGAGACCTCATCCTGGTGCCCTCCCTTGCATCTGGCATTCCGACATAACCCATTTCTAAAATCAGGAGGTTGCGCATACACATCATGGCTTGTACCCCATAATGGATTTTCCCTCCAGAAACGTGTCCAATCCCCTTTTAAAGGCATCTAGGCTAGACGCCAGCACCACATCCTGTGGCAAGGAGTTCCACAGACCAACCATACGCTGAGTAAAGAAATATTTTCTTTTGTCTGTCCTAACCCGCCCAACACTCAACTTTAGTGGATGTCCCCTGGTTCTGGTATTATGTGAGAGTGTAAAGAGCATCTCCCTATCCACTCTGTCCATCCCCTGCATAATTTTGTATGTCTCAATCATGCCCCCCATCAGGCGTCTCTTTTCTAGGCTGAAGAGGCCCAAACGCCGTAGCCTTTCCTCATAAGGAAGGTGCCCCAGCCCCGTAATCATCTTAGTCGCTCTCTTTTGCACCTTTTCCATTTCCACTATGTCTTTTTTCAGATATGGCGACCAGAACTGGACACAATACTCCAGGTGTGGCCTTACCATCGATTTGTACAACGGCATTATAATATTAGCCGTTTTGTTCTCAGTACCCTTCCTAATGATCCCAAGCATAGAATTGGCCTTCTTCACTGCCGCCGCACATTGGGTCGATACTTTCATCGACCTGTCCACCACCATCCCAAGATCTCTCTCCTGATCTGTCACAGACAGCTCAGAACCCATCAGCCTATATCTAAAGTTTTGATATAACACCACCACAAGAACAAGAATAATAAACCATGCTAAACAGGCATTCAAAACAAACAACTTTGTTGTTGTGGCAAATGAAACGGGAACCATTTGCCACAAGTAGAAGCAGAGAGTTTCTGGGAGGTGGGGGGGGGCACCAAGCAGTTCTTAATTGATCTTTTGGGTGGAAAAATTTGATTCTCACCATTCACCTCCATTCTTTAAAAAGTCAGGCTCTTCCGCAGAGTCAAACTGCTGTAAACTAAGAAACCAGAGGTCCCAGGGCCCAATCTTAAACTGGCCCAGCACCAGCACCGAGCCCTCGCTGAACCCTAGGGTGGGACTGGTGGCACAGAGCTGAGCTCTGCTGTATCCTGATGTCCATGTCAAGCTGGAAAGCTCATTATGGAGTTTCTCAAATCTGCACTGCAAAAATAGTGGTGGAAACTTGAAAAGCCCCATTGCGAGACTTGGGGCTTTCCATGGGGGAAGGGAACGAAAGTCCCCTTCCCCCAAGGAGACCTCTGCTTGCTTCCCAGCACCCACTGGCTTCAGTGGTAGCCTCTTTAAGCGCCACTACTCCAACAGATGCTGGGAAGCTCAGGATTGGGCTATCAGGATTGGGAGTTCCTCCAGGAGTCAACATAATATGTTCTTCCTTGCCTTACTAGGCAGCTCTCTATGAATCAGTGTTTCCCTGTCATTCTGGCTCTCCCCCCTTTTGCCTGCCTTGATGATGCCATTGTCTACCCTTCAAGGAAAGAATAAGCACCTGCCAGTGCTAATCTCATACCTTGTGTTCCTTTCAGGTATATTATTTCTGGAGAAAAAAAAATTTAAAAGAGAAAACAGTGGAGGAGGAACACACAATCACATCTTTTATCCCTTGACAATATATTATCTCCCTTTCTGTTCATACCTGCCTGTTAGTACAATAGTCTCCTCTATGGAGAACTCGTGCAAGGAAAGCGCCCTACAGATAGACCACAGCTGCGATACAAGGACATCTGCAAGAGGGATCTGAAGGCCTTAGGAGTGGACCTCAACAAGTGGGAAACCCTGGCCTCTGAGCGGCCCGCTTGGAGGCAGGCTGTGCAACATGGCCTTTCCCAGTTTGAAGAGACACTTGGCCAACAGTCTGAGGCTAAGAGGCAAAGAAGGAAGGCCCATAGCCAGGGAGACAGGCCAGGGACAGACTGCACTTGCTCCCAGTGTGGAAGGGATTGTCACTCCCGAATCGGCCTTTTCAGCCACACTAGACGCTGTTCCAGAACCACCTTTCAGAGCGCGATACCATAGTCTTTCGAGACTGAAGGTTGCCAACTACTATTACTGCAAGGAACCACTAACTTTACAATTGGACTGGGCAAGAAAACAACTTTAATCCATGCATATCCTTTGTGGGGACACAGACAGGGAAATGAGAGATCTTGAAAACCTGATCTTGAAAAGGGGAAGACAGTCTAGGTAGAAGGCTTCTCAATTTTGCTCTAGAATAGTGGTTCTCAAACTTTTTAGACCAGGACCCACTTTTTAGAATGACAACCTGTTGTGACCCACCAGAAGTGATGTCATTAACCTGGAAGTGATGCCACAGTCAGAAATGACATCATCAAGCAGGAAAATTTTTAACAATCCTAGGCTGCAATCCTGTCCATGCTTATCCAGGAGTAAGCCCCACTGATTATCACAGGCCTACAAAATTGAGGGTCAGAAAAGTTTTTCCCAAACTTTATGGTGGTTTGATATGAATTTCGGGTGCCGATTCCAAAAATGTAATCCGTTCTGCCCTATCACGTCTCGTTTTGGAGATATAGTATAGCCTTATTAGTGAATGGTTCAAGCAGCTTCCTCATGAGGAAGCCATGTTTTTTGTTACTCTGTTGCCTCCATTTGGGGCCCATTTTTATCCACCTCAATCAGCTGACCCTCACAATATCTTATACATTTGAAAGTAGAATGTTCATAATTAGAGGACTTTCTGTAATGGTCTTTGATGACTAGTAGCTGCTAGAAGTCACCAAAGCAGTGTTTGTCAACCAGTGGTACTGGTACCACCATGGTACATAAGGTGGTGTCTGGTAGTACGCATGGGACCCCCTCCCCCCAGACCTCTGCCGCCTGTCAATCAGACTGGCACTACAGTGCGACAAGCAGCAGTAGGAGGCTTGGCTTGGTGGGCAGAGCTCCAGTGAGCACTTTTGGTGTGCTCAAAAGAGCCCTCCCATCCATCCTGACTCTTACTGGTGTTTGTCATGTTGCATCTGGCCTCCCAATCCAGATGATGACGTAATCATCAGTTACTTCTGGTGGTACTTCAAATAAGTGGATGATGGGAAGAGGTGCAGCAGGGGACAAACACTGCACTAGAGTTTTGGCTCCATCCCATCCTGTTGGAACATGCATTCTGTTGATGAGAATGGGCGCAAAAGGCCATGGAGCACATTGCAACCGTGTTAGTTCCAAGAGTGCAGGTGGAAAGGCCAGAACTTTCCTGCTGGTGCTAGTGGTTGCAGGGACACCCACTGGACCAAATATATCTGGTGCAGGGGAGGACAAGAGGAAGACAGGGGAGGGCAGTGAGGGGTGGAACATGACTGGGAAGGCAGCGATGGAGGCAGGGATTGGTGGATAGAGCCTGGGGGTGTTATGGTTGGTGGTGCCTGCACACACTATATCCTACCCCCCTTTGAGTGTCTGATCCCCCAACACAGATCAATACAGACTTCTGCCAGCTATAGAGCTGGTGCAGGTCCAAGTTGACCTGTTGCGGCTGCTGGCACTTTCCCTGACACAAGGGGACAAATGTTGAAGGAGACCTCTAGCACCTGCATCAATACTACTGTTTGTTTCATACTAACATTGGGTTCTTTGTTTCATGCCTGCTGGGTGAGGCTGAAGGAAACATATCTGCATGTGTGAATGAGCTACTGCCGATTAAAAAGAAAATCACAGAAATCAGAAATCACTGAGTCTTAGATTATGTGAATTTGTAGGGTGCGACTCATTCATACATCTGCATTACTATGTTGGTAACTAAAGATATACATTCTATATAATTCCCTGGCAGGACTCTTATTGCAGGAGTGCAACAGGGTTCCTTTTATGCCATGGGAAGAGAGGAAGGGGATATCTGGAACAGTGGCGTAGTTAGAGGGAGTGCCCTCTAGCTATGCCACTTGAGTGAATGGCCTCTAGAGCAGTGGTTCTCATGCATTTAGCACCGGGACCCACTTTTTAGAATGAGAATTTGTCAGGACCCACCAGAAGTGTTGTCATGATGGGAAGTGACATCATCAAGCAGGAAAAGTTTTAACAATCCGAGGCTGCAATCCTACCCAGGATTAATTCCCATTTACTAACACTGGTAAAAGAATATACATAGTAGCTTGTTAAAAGTACAGGTCTGTAACGTTTCCCAAAATGCAGTCACATACCATGTTAGCATCAAGTCTAGGATATTAAAAATAAAATACTGAAATAAATGGGGACCCACCTAAAATTGGCTTGCAGCCCACCTAGTGGGTCCCGACCCACAGTTTGAGAAACACTGCTCTAGAGAGAATGCTTCTGTTTTGTTCCCCCTGCCAGGAATGGCTCCAAAGGGGAGGGGCCACTTGTATGCTGCGGTAAGGCTCCCTGAAAAACCTAGTGCTTTGCACCCCCTCTAGCTATGTCACTGGTCTGGAGTCTGGTTTGTATTGGGGGGGGGCAGTTGAGCAAAAGTAATTCACTGTGCCTGGTCAATCAAGGGACAAAGAAAATGCACAGTGTCAGGACATGGGGCAAGTTGAACTAGACTCTATTTTGGGGGTGGAGGGGCAAACCCAACATGGGGCTGCCATTTTTGACAGTAGCTGTGTGTTCTTCATATTGCATCATCTGCCTTTAAAATTCCTGTTTCTTATGCCTCTTCTTCTCCTCAGCTCCTAACAGGTTTCATCTGTTTTAGGTCAATTGCCTCTGAGGATTATTCCTACACGGTGAACTTAAATCCACTACAGAGAACTTTCACTTGCACAAACAAGAACATGCGTGATGTTTCAACATGCAGACACCAATGCAAACCTTACACTTGCTCGGCCTTGAACAGAAAAAATACCCCCCCCCAACACAATGACTGAGCTACTTCTCTTTGCAAAGGCAGGTGCACAAATCTACCCTGTGTTATCCTTACTTGACCTCACACTTTTGCTATAGATCTAGGACTCATGTATTTTCTTCTTGTTGATGTATTCTTCAGCTGCAATGTGCACAATTCCCTTGTTTTGGATAATTTATTAACTGGCATTTTTTAACAAGAATCCTGGATCATAATGAAATATTTTATTAGGAAAAGAAGGAATGCGAACTATAAAGAGTAATAGTAGGGAGAGGAGAAGTTCTTCAGGAGGAGATGCATATTTCAAGAGATATGCCTCCACTGTTTAGTTTCTGCACGTCTTCTTGATTTATTATGTTGCTGGTTCTCCACGACGTGCAAAGGAACCCAAACGAAAACACAATGAGCAGCTTATAGAGACACAGCCAGGCTCACCACCGCAGTGGTTCTCACACGTTTAGCACTGGGACCCACTTTTTAGAATGAAAATCTGTCAGGACCCACTGGAAGTGAAATCATCAAGCAGGAACATTTGTAACAATCCTAGACTGCGATCCTACCCACACTTACCCAGGAGTAAGTCCCATTTATTATCATTGTTAAAAGAATATACATAGTAGCTTGTTAAAATACAGGTCTGTAACATTTTCCCAATGCAGTCACATACCATGGGAGCATCAAGTCTGATATATTTAAAAATAAAATATTGAAATGAATGGGGACCCACCTGAAACTGGCTCATGACCCACAGTTTGAGAAACACTGCACCACAGTGTTATGCCCTGTTTTCAAGGTGGCCTTTTCAATCTCTTAGTTTACTTTTTCGGGTTGCAACTCTCAATTAGAACTGAGTCAAAAGTTCTTCATGGATCTATGGCAAAAATTGACAGGTTTATCAGGGAGCAAAGGAGTTCCTGAAACCACCAAGACTCCCTTGGAAGCTATTTGCCCATACAGCTGCTTTTGATTGCATTAAAGGAGTACAAACTGCAAGAGGAGATTCCAGTTGGATCGAAGGAAGAAACTCTTTATGATCAGGACGGTTTGACAATGGGACAGATTGCTGAGGAAGGTGGTGGATTCTTCCTCAGTGGATATCTTCAACAGAGGATTGACAAGCACCTGCTGGAGATGCTCTAGGAAGGTTTCCTGCTACAGACCAGGGTTGGACTAGATGACCTTGTGGGTACCTCCCATGAGTCTGTGATTCTATGAAATGCATCAGGAATTCTTAGTAGGATAATCAAAGGTATGTTTGCAGTTACACCTAGTGTGGCTCTCTTCAAATTTCCTTTAGAAACAACCAGAGGTGGGCAAATTTGATCTGGAACATGGCACTAGGACAAGAGGATTAAATCCTTTCCTCTGTGTACTATTTGTCTGATGTAACTTGCCCTTGCTTTGATGCCCATTTATGCCCCTGACACCCAGTGTAGGTGTCACAGAGCGCTCCTGCCACTTCACTCAAGTTGCACCTAGCGACTGGTGAAGTTACCCTCATTCCAGACTGAGGCACGTTCCCTTGAGGTTCAACAGCCTCCTAGAGCTCTGCAATGGTGCTTCTTGCTATCAACCTTCACCGGCACTTCAGAATAAAAGCATCTGCCTTTGGTGTTCATGAGCCCACCATTTGTGACATTATGAGCAGTCCCCATGGCAACCACTCTTGATGTCACAGGGCCTTATATTGTCCCTGCCTCATTGGGATGCAAAGGAAAAAAGAGCTGAAGTAATGAGGTGCCAGCCAAGATATGGTGAAAGGTAAGACGGCCGGTGTGAAATAACAAATACCCTTTATCGACACCAACTGTCTGTCACTCTATCAAGGCATCTTTCTCACCGGCCACTTGCCACATTGCCGCACAGCCCAGAGGCAAAGGAAATGCCAACTGATAAACAGCTGCTAGGTGTGAGGAGGCATTCATCATAAGAAACATCATAAGACATCATATCATAAGGTTAGTGTTAATGCTTGAAGAACACCAGTAAAGCAGCCCTCCTTGACAATCCAAGCTGGTTTGCTCACCACGTCTTGAAGCAGAACAAATTTCTTATGTCTCCCAGGATATCCTAACTGGTCATTTTATCACCTGAGGAGTCTGCCTGATGAAATTTTATGAAATGGCTTCCCTCCTTTTCTCAGCAGCGGCGCATACCTCCAGATCAGGGGTACCCAAACTCCGGCCCGGGGGCCACTTGTGGCCCTCCAGGACTCCCAATCTGGCCTCCCAATTTTATGAAATGAACTGGCAAAGGCAGTTATACAGTTACTGAGAAAAGCGTCCCGTGATCCAGAAAGGGTTAGAGCACGTAGTGTTGAAACTGATGTAAACTGTAAGCCAGGAAGACATGTATGACTTTCACAGCACAATCCTGGTCTACTCTTCTGCATGCTCAGTGGCCCCTGTGCCAGCCTAGAGTGTCGCAAATGTGCTGTAAAGCGACTATTCTAGAGCAAGCAGCATTGGTGGTGTTAAATACTGGGTCAATGCGTATAAAGGAAGGCATAGAAATAGCCATTCAACACATTTATTTCATCTTCAGAACAGAACCTGGGAATGAAAACACAAGGCAAACACCCCTGGCTTTATACCCCTTAGCTCCACCCAGATTCCCCACGATTGGTGCTGTTGAAACACTACTAAACCAGAGGCCCAATTGGACGGTAGGATTTCCATCCACCACCCGATGGGCCAGCCATAAGACTGGGCCAATCGGTTATGCAGGATTTTGATCCTGCATAACTTGCATACGTAACAGGCAGGATGGCCTGCACTGTCCCACCAGAGCTGATTCCAAAGAAAAGGCCATTGGCAGAGGTGAGTAGTGGTGTAGCTGGAGGGGGTCCAAAGGACCTGAAAGAATTAGGAAAAGAAGGTAAGTAGCTTATAAGAATATCACACATACACCAAGTAAGTAATTCCTACCTTGCCAAACATAATACTTACTGAATCAGAGCCCAATCCTATGCGTGTCTACTCAAAAGTAAGTCCCATTATAGTCAATGGGGCTTACTCCCAGGAAAGTGTGAATAGGATTGTAGACTCAGTTTGTACCCTACAATATCAAAAGCCAACAATCTTTGAAGCCCACCAAAACAGCCACCTCCCTCCCTGGCTAACACCCAGCCAATAGTGACACAACAGAAGACAGTAGCTCCAAGCAGTTGAGTCCCTGCCATCTCTGACTCCATCTCCAGCAGTTAAACCAAGAATTCTGGACCTGTCTGTGCAAATAGGCACAGCTACAGTTTTCACTCTGGTCGTTCGTTGTTGGCAACCTTCAGTCTCGAGAGACTATGGTATCGCGCTCTGAAAGGTGGTTTTGGAACATCGTCTAGTGTGGCTGAAAAGGCCAATTCGGAAATGACAATCCCTTCCACACTGGGAGCAAGTGCAGTCTGTCCCTGGTCTGTCTCCCTGGCTATGGGCCTTCCTTCTTTGCCTCTTAGCCTCAGACTGTTGGCCAAGTGTCTCTTCAAACTGGGAAAGGCCATGCTGCACAGCCTGCCTCCAAGCGGGCCGCTCAGAGGCCAGGGTTTCCCACTTGTTGAGGTCCACTCCTAAGGCCTTCAGATCCCTCTTGCAGATGTCCTTGTATCGCAGCTGTGGTCTACCTGTAGGGCGCTTTCCTTGCACGAGTTCTCCATAGAGGAGATCCTTTGGAATCCGGCCATCATCCATTCTCATGACATGACCGTGAAAACGCAGGCGTCTCTGTTTCAGCAGTGCATAAATGCTAGGGATTCCAGCATGTTCCAGGACTGTGTTGTTTGGAACTTTGTCCTGCTAGGTGATGCCGAGAATGCGTCGTCACTCTGGTAAGAAATGCAAATTAGGGATGCTGGGGCTTTGGGACTCTCACCCAACAGGTGTCAGCAAGTAATTGAAGGATACTAGGGCTTTGGAACTCTCAGCCAATAGGAATCAGGCTTCCCCAGAAAATACCACTAACATCTGACAGTCTGCCCGTGTAACCAGTTGCTTTTGGGGCAGCCATTTCTGGCCATTCAGAGCTTAAAGGGGATGTGTGGAAGGGCCCATCTGCAGCTAAAGAAAGCACAAGCTTCCACTTGGCGGGGTCTTGGGTGGCGCACCCGTCACCCCCCAGGGCATGTCACCTGGGGTGGACTGCCCCCTGCTTGCTTCGCTACTGGAATAACCATTTTACTTTGGCCACCACCCATGCTTTTGAGCCCCTAACAAGATTCCAGAATTACCTCTCAACTCTCATCTGGGGTGAGATGACCCCAATTCTTGATTCCAGATACCAAATAACTCATAACACAAGCACCTGACAGTTCAGGAATCTGACTTCAAGGGACCCACTTCCTCGACTGACCATACAGCCCAGGACTCACATCAGCTTATGGGGATCATCATCCAGTGGGCCAAGAGTGGCTCGTCTTCCAGGCACCAACAGGAAAACATAGATCACATTCAAGGCTCACAGTTTATCCCGACCAAATGAAAACGGGGGGGGGGGGGAGGAATGAATTTAAATAAGAAGAAAAAGTTAAATAAAAGTTAAATTTTTGTTTAAAAATCAAATCTGTTTAAAAATTAATAATTTATTAATAATTATAATTAATAAATTATAATGTTATTTATTATTATTATATTAATTATAATTATAATTATAATCATTTTATGTTATTATTATTTATTATAATATTATAAATTAGTAATAATTTTTATTATTTTATTAATGATTAATAAAATTAATTATTTATTTTCAAATTAAATAAGTGAAAAAAAATGAAGTCAAAGCAAAATGTGGTTACTCACACAGGTCTATTATTTTGGATATTAGTTTTTCCAGAGAGCTATGGACCATGAAACCTGATAGGGATACCTCTGGATTTCAGCTGAATACATGGTAGGATAATTCATTTTCTAGTGGGAGCTCATCCATTCTCACCACATGACCGATCCCAAAGGATCTCCTCTATGGAGAACTCGTGCAAGGAAAGCACCCTACAGGTAATAATAATAATAATAATAATAATAATAATAATAATAATAATAATAATAATAATAATAATAATAATAATAATAAAACTTTATTTTTATCCCGCCCTTCTCCCAAAAAGGTAGACCGCAGCTACGATACAAGGACATCTGCAAGAGGGATCTGAAGGCCTTAGGAGTGGACCTCAACAGGTGGGAAATCCTGGCCTCTGAGCGGCCTGCTTGGAGGCAGGCTGTGCAGCATGGCCTTTCCCAGTTTGAAGAGACACTTGGCCAACAGTCTGAGGCTAAGAGGCAAAGAAGGAAGGCCCATAGCCAGGGAGACAGACCAGGGACAGACTGCACTTGCTCCCAGTGTGGAAGGGATTGTCACTCCCAAATTGGCCTTTTCAGCCACACTAGACGCTGTTCCAGAACCACCATTCAGAGCGCGATACCATAGTCTTTCGAGACTGAAGGTTGCCTACAGAGAGGGAGCCTATTCAGTTTAATCCTCCCTCCTGTGTCAAACAGTTAGGCTAAAATTGTCACTGAAAGGTGGGGTTGGTGGGAAGTTCTACATCCTTGACTATGCTGACCTCAAGCATTTCTCCTTTCTGCAAACTGTGTGGAATCAGGCAGGCCAATGTTCCTGGCGGGGGGGGGGGTTTCTTTTTTTCCGTAGCAAATAATAATTTAGCTTTTCATTTCAGTCTCTTGACTGAGAACATTTTCCCCATATTCTTGTACACAGCTCCTCCTCTCTCTAATATATTTCCGTTAAGGATTTGGAAGACAAACGCTTTGTAGAGAAAGACAAAAGCAAACATTTTCTGGGAACAGTAGAATACTCCATCCAAACCAATGGCCAGGGTTTATTTTATTTTATTTGGCTCAGAAAGCATTCTGGCAAACATTGTTTTCTCCAGGTGAAACTTTCTATTAGCTCTAATCAAGTATCTCCGGTCTGCCGCATTTCCATCTGGAGGGAGCAAGAGTCTATTAAAGCTTTTTTTCTCCTTGCACAAATGCCAATATATTAAGCTGAATTAAGTCCAGAGGTTGGACTGGGAAGATGGAGATGAATGTGTTTGAATGCAGAATGGTTTAATAATGCCTTCCTAAATGCTCCCTAGTAAATGAAAAGGTGATGGAGTCACCCTGGCATTATTGACCATGTGCATGCAAATAAAATATTTCCACTTAGGGATGTCATTATGAATTCTCACAGGATGAACAGCTGTCAAAGACCAAAGAGCAATAAAATATTTTGCATTCATGTAGTCTTCCCATTGTAGAGCTTAACAGTGTAATCCTTGTACTCAGATGCACGGCCCGCTGTGTTGAATAGGGCTTACTCTCTGGTAGGAAGTGTGTATAAATGATTGCAACTGTAGTGGCTTTGGGAAGGAACTTTTCAACAGTCAGGGCCTTTATCATGGCTGTGATTGACAGCTATTGTAGCCAATGCAGCAGAGCATTCTGGGTAGTGCGGATCAGCACTGGTTTCCTGCCTATAGTTCAACAATGTCTCTTATAACACTGTTTTGTGCAGCACTTGACTTTTGGGGAACACTTTTCTTGCACCATTGGAGGTGTGGCTATACTTGAAAATGCCCAAAGAGGCATGCACCTGCTTTTTGACACTATGCAGTAAAGAAGCCTCATTTTGTGCTGCTAACTACTGGCTTTCTTTTCCATATATCTTTAGTCCAAATTACAACAACCCTTTTGCCTGCAGATGAGGCAAACGCCTGCAGATGAGGCAGAGTAAATTCCATTACACTCAGTGTAAAGAAGAACCTTGAGCAATGCATAATAGTGAAGCTGGGCTTCAACTAGCAATCCTTGATGTGTGTCTGGTCCAACAAGAAGCTGACAGAACATACCAAGATCCAGGTCTACAGAGCTTGCATCCTGAGTACACTTCTGTACAACTTCAGAGTTGTAACATTTCCCCAGATGCAGTCACATACATAGTAGCATCAAGTCTAATATATTAAAAATAAAATATTGAAATGAATGGGGACCCACCTGAAATTGGCTCGCGACCCACTTAGTGGGTCCCAACCCATAGTTTGAGAAACACTGCTTCAAGGTATCACACTGGAATTTTTTTCTGCCCCACCTGGAGATTAAATGTTGCACCATCTTTACATAAAGCAGATGCTCTGCCCTTGAGTTGTGGCCTCCTGCCTGAGAAAGTGTGTATGATGTGGACTCACATTATTGTTTTTAAATGTCTTTATATATGTGTGTGTGTGTATTTTATGTTTTTAATATAGTTTAAATTGTGAGCCGCCTTGAGTGTCCTTCATTGGATAGAAAGGTAGGATACAAACTCTATAAATAAATAAATAAGCCCTGCCATAGGCAACAAGGATGGCTTTAGCTCAAGAGCTTCAGAGAGAGACTCTTGGGCTTGAACCTGAAAACTAGCCTCATAAGATGCCTTTGGTGTGAGCATTCCGGAGATGTCTTCAATATAGTGGTGAAGAGTTGGCAAAATCTGTCCCCTTTGGCATAGTGGGAGGAGCAATTTTCAAGGGTGAATAG
Organism: Tiliqua scincoides; assembly: GCF_035046505.1. Lineage (NCBI taxonomy): Eukaryota > Metazoa > Chordata > Lepidosauria > Squamata > Scincidae > Tiliqua > Tiliqua scincoides. Next base: position 216,515,246 of record NC_089824.1, read on the forward strand.
ACATTTTATTTTGCTGTAATTTTACATGATCACAGAAACATAAGGTGTTCTTGCAGCACATATTAAATGCTCATTAATCTCTAAACTGCACCAGAAGGTTTGGCCTCTTTTACAGCCCAATCCTATCCACACTTTCCTGGGAGTAAGCCCCATTGAGTCTAATGAGGCTTACTTCTGAGTAGACATGCATAGGATTGGGCTGTTACACAGTAGTGCAATATTTGTCAAACTGAGAATAAATTATCCCCCTCCTCCATGCACACAAAATCTATAGGTTGTGAGCTGCTTTAATATGGATAGAGTAAATAAAACACCCCATTATGTTTTGAAAATTAGATGTTCCCGGCCAAATGAAGAATATAATTGGGTAGAAATGGTGGGAATGTTTGCAAATCTGGGTGAGCTAAGCATGTGCAAAGTGCCAAAGTTTGGGTTAGGCACAGAGTGTCTTTCCTGCACTATTTAGTACATTTATATTCATTTATTACATTTTTATCCCACCCTTCTTCCAAAGAGCCCCTTGTATTTTAATGGTCTCCTCCTCCCTTTATATCCTCACAGCAATGCTTTGAAGAGAGTGAAATATACCACAAAGGGGGCTGACTTGTAACTACTGAACAGAAAATTAAAGGAACCCTGAATTCAGGCAACTTCTAATGAATGAAACAGAGGCAAAGGGGAAGCCAAGAGGAAGAGAAAGCTGTGTGCACATCTATTTGAGAACATGTCCCACTGAATAACTCAGGGGAAAAAATTTCATAGGATCCAGCTTTAACCGAAGACAAAGTTAAGGCTGAATCAATGGTATCTACATGCACAGGCTTGGCTTGCAACTATCAGTGGGGAAAGGGAGAAACTTTCTGGGCAACAGAGAACCAGAAAACCAAAGCAGGAATGAGAGGGAGTCAGAATGGGATGATGCCTGTATTGACCAAAGGCTCCTTGCGATATTCTTGGACAGAGAAAGAGGGGGTGATGTGTGTGTTGAGCTACATTCCAGCCGGCAAGCAAGACAGCTGTTGGGGGTACAAAGGGGCAAGCAGCTAGGGATTGAAAAGCTGTTTAATTAGCCCCTTTCCAGCAAGCCAGACACACAGCACCAATGCCTTTCCCAATCCGGCATCCTTCCCACACTGCTGCTGGACTTGTGCAGGAGATAGGCTTTGCTGCCCATTCTGCTGCTGCTCTGAAGTGCTGAGCAGTCCCTGGGCCCCTATGCCAAGAAGGGGCTCCAGCTTCATGGGCAGATGGGGTATGCCATTTGGGTTAAAAGGACCTGGTTCACACACCCAGCTCTTTTTTTCTTCTCGGTATGTGAGGAAGGGGTATCAAAGCACTCTGCGCAAATGATGTCAGAGCTCCAGGTCCACCAGAAGTCAAGGGACCTGTGGGGTGTGTGTCTCTATTTAAACACATATCTGCCCACATGCCCTACAGACAGCAATCATATGTTGCGTGCGTACACCCACGGGCACAGATGAGTTTTAATTTAAAGATGTATATATCACCTTTCCTATGTTCAAGATGGTGTACAATTAAAAAATGAAAATACAACCATAAAAACAAAGAAATAAAACATAGAAATAAAAAAAAGCATTAAAAGCAATTTTAAAATGCTTAGTTAAACGATATGGATTGAACCAGAGGTTTGCAAACTGGGGCGTCATGACTCCCTAGACTCCCCTACAGGGCTGCCCAAGCTTCTGAAAATGTGAAAATAAAGACTGTGATCCACATCTGGTTTTGTGATTGAAAACCAGAAGTGGGTTGTGATCTTTATTTTTACATTTTCCAAGGCCTAGAGAACCCTGCGGAGGCTTCCACAGGGCTCTCCCGTACCCTTGGGAAGCTGCTGCTGATGCCAGTGAGTGAAACAAAGTCCCTGTCGCCCTTGGCAGTGCCGCGATCCTGGGGATCGAGTAGCTCAATTCCCCCTTCCCCCGCAAAGACATACTGCAGCTGCCAAACTCTCAGAGACTTTGGGAACCACTGGAAACAGCATAGGCATAAAAAACCATAGCACAAAAACATCAACCAAGGATAAAAGGGTCCTTTGGGCGCTCTTCTTCCCTCCTCAAATGCCAAGCGAAATAAGTTTCTAGACGCATTCGGAAATGTATTTCTCTTTACATGAAGAGACAAATATTTTGGTAACTGGTTTCAGAAACATGGTGCCACAACAGAAAAGACCCTGCACCTTGCTGCCATCTTTTGGCTTCAGATGGTAATGTTATCACAAGAAGGGCAGGAGGAGAAGGTTCTCGAGGCATCCTGGACCTACAGCTTTAAAGGTTACCACCAACACCTTGAATCGGGTTTGGAATGGAATGGGCAGCCAATATTGGAATGGAATGGGCAGCACCGGAGCATGGCAGGCCCAGTTCACTGAGCCCCGGTGACCAACAGGGCATTCTACACTACTACAGTTTCCAAAGGGTGTTCAAGAGTAGCCCCACACAGAGTGTGTTACAGTCATCTAAATTTTATGCACTAGGTCAGCGTTTCTCCAACTGTGGATTGTGACCCACGGGTGAGTCGTTACCCTATGTGCAGTGGGTATTGATATTCAATGTTCTGTTGCAGACCACTTTTGGGAACCTACAAAGGCCGCTTCTGGGTCATGCCACGCCTGCAACCCAGTCCATTGGCCTCCACAAGCCCCAGAATATCTTGCGGAAGAGTCCAAATATGACTTCCACTTTATGGACGCAACTTGTGCGTGTATCAGTGTGAGAAAATAGGCTTCTATATCCATGTTGCATGCACAGAGATCGGATAATACTGTTTTTGTTAAGAAATCTTTCTTTCTGTAGGTTGCTCTAGCAACCCTTGGGATATGGAACAAACAGAAACAGCTGCAGTTGACTGTATGCCTGCAATCTAATTTTCAAGTTTTGTGTGTGGTGGATGTTCAAAATGAGGTGTAGTGGACAACCGCAGAAAATGGTTATGAATGTACGAAAATGCCAAAATGTACTTCAGAATTGACAGTCCCCAAAATGCAATTATCAGCATTTACTAACGCAGTGACTTGCACAGACAGGGGTGTCAAACATAAGGCCCGGGGGCCGGACGCAGCCCGCAGAAGCTTGTTATCTGGCTCTCGGACCCTCAGCTGCTGAGCAATGCTGAGGTCTCACTGCTGAAAGGGTGCTGCATGATAATTGGGCCTCCCCCACATCTTGAAATATGATCAAGTTTTGTATATTTTCTCTTCTGACGTTTGTACTAATGAGTTCCTACACAAGAACAAAGTGCTTATTTCTGGTTTTGACCTGTTTAATGACATCACTTCCTGCCAAATGACATCATCACTTCCAGCCCTCAGCAAGCATCATGAATGATATTCGGCCCGCTGTATGAAATGAGTTTGACAGCCCTAATAGATAGCATCGAATACTAATACTGTGATTTGCATAATGAGTGACTTGCATATCTATTTTCAGATGCACTCAAAAATTCAACTGAAATTCTGGTTTCAACGGTGTTCAATTTTTGGACAGTCACTGCAATGAATATAAATATTTCAGCATCAAATTAGTGAAGACCTCTCTTAAACTTATTTTTGTGAACTTTGCTATAAGTTTCCCCCTTGCGGTTATCCCATATTATTTCCTTAACCGGGGGGTGGGGTGGGGTGGGTGGCAAACATAAGGCCATGGGATGGACGTGGCCCGCTGAAGCTCTTTATCTGGCCCTTGGGTTCTCCCAACACAAACATCAGTTGCCCTCAACTGCTGAACTGAGGTGTCACTGCTGAAAAGGTAGCCTGCATGATACTTGGACTCTCCCATATCTTGAAAATATGATCAAGATTTATATTGTTTCTTTTCTGTCCTTTGCAGCTAATGAGTTCTTAAATGAGACTGCTTAATGACCTGCTTAATGACATCATTTCCTGCTCAATGACATTACTCCTGGTCCTCACCTAGCATCAGGGATGACACGCGTTTGACATCCCTGTCCTAAATGAGATAAGTTATGGTGAGGTAAGTTATGGTGAGTGCCTGTAGTTATTCTTAGTGCTGATTCATTTTGTGACACTTGACCTCAAGGCAGAACAGTAGACACCTGGGGACTGATGCTGATTCCTAGACTCCAGGTCAATTGGGGAGGGTTAGCAACCCTAGGGCAGCCCAATCCTGAGCTGCCTGGAGCACAGGGCTGCTTCGATATCCAGAGCACCCCAGGCAGCTGCAGCCGCTGCCTCCTCGGGAGAAGGGCACTTTCATCTCCTTCCCCTGAGTAAGGGAAGTGGTCCTGCAATGGGGTTACTCAATTCTGCAAGCAGCTCTGGAGCTGGCGCAGAATTGGAGAGCCCCATGTTGGGCCGCAAGGTCCAACCCGGGGCTCAGGAGCCGGTGGTGTTGAGCTCCACTGATTCCGCCCCTCCTTCCCCACTCTCTTCTCCATCACACTTCTTCCCTGCCCTCTCCCTGCCCTCCCCCCACTCCCCCACTCACCTCTCTGCTGCCCAGCAGTCCAGGCAACTGCCAGGCAGTGGAACGCTGGCCTCCCACCGGCACTCGCGCTGGGCCAGCTCCGGCACTTGGTTGGCACCAACCCTCACAAATGTGCTTTATGGTACATTTGCGATAGTGTGCGCCACTGGTAAGCCAGCATGCTGAGCTCAGAATTAGGCTCTGAGTCAGTTGCCTCAGTGGGCAGCGCACTGGTGTTCCTGGAGGGGGGATCTTTTCCAATCCAGGAAGTGGAGCACAGGTGGCATTTGACATGCCACTTCAAGTGCCTGGAAGTTTGGGATCAGTCCCGAAAGCAGGTGCTGCCCAGGTTCAAATCCCTGCTCAGCCATGAAGCTTCCTGGCTGACCTTAAGCTAGTCAGTAACCTGTATGCAACAGTGATGTTTATGTGCAACCTCTGGGCTTCAGAGGCAACCACCTCTGGATGCCAGGTGCAAGTGTGTGGCATCAGGATATAGGTTACTTGTCGAGTGCTCTCTGAGGCAGCTTGGGGGGGGCGGCACTATGAGATACGGGAAGCTGGACTAGATGGGCCTGTGGCCTGATCCAGCAGGTCTCTTCTTATGTTCTTAACCTACCTTTCAGGGTTGTTGTGAGGACAAAAGAAAGGAAGGAACTATGCACACCGCCCTGAGGCTCCCTGCAAAATTTAGTACTTTGACCCCCTCTAGCTATGCCCCTGCTTGGAGTGGTCTTGCCTAATGGTAGTCCCCGTGCCAGGTTAGCTCTTCAGGACCCTTGCCTCCCCCCTGCATGTGCCGCTCCAAAAGAAGCGTGCCCCCCACCCTGCAGTAGTGCCAGCCTCACCCCATGAGGGCACTCCAGTGCCACGATCAGCTGATGCCTGACCGAGAGGGGGCGGTGGCGTAGCTAGAGGGCGTGCCAGGCACTCAGGTTCCCAGGCATCTGCACGCCTTAGTGCTTTGCCCCCCTCTGGCTACGCCACTGAGAGGGGCGCTTCCCTTAGCCAGCCACTGCCCCCCTTTGCAGAAGGGGGGGAACTGGAGCAGAGGAGATGTGGGGGGGGCAGGGCAGCACCTGCCCGCCTCCCCCCGCCCCGAAGGAGGCTTCTGGCCAGAGCCACGGCTGCGCCCCCTGCGGCCGTCTCCGCGGCACCTCTGCCTTCAAAGGGCGCCCTGCGGAGGCTCAGCCGAGGACCCAGAGGGTCGGAGTTTGTGCGCCCGAGCCCAGCTAGACATCGGCAGCCCCCTCCTCCTGCCCGAGCCTGGTCGGAGGGCGCGGGGGCCCCAGCGGCTCGGGGCCACTCCCGGGGGGGGGGGAGCCGCGGGCTGGGCAACCCGGAATTTTGCTCCAGGCCGCTGTGCCCCGGAGGGGCCGCCTCCCCCAGGTCTTGGCCAGCTGCCCCCCCCCCAGGTCTGGCTGCTGCCTCTTCTTCCTCCTCCCCCTCCTCCTCGCTGGAGCAGCAGCGTGGCCCGCAAGAGGCTTTTCACCCCACCCCACCCTTGGCCACCCATTGGATGCTCCTTGCGAGGGAAGGGCGCTGAAATAGGCAGTGGCGTAGCTAGAGGGGGGCAAAGCACTAAGTTTTTCACGTAGTGTGCAAGAGCCCCCTCGCCCTCCCCTTCAGATACATTCCAGGTGATTGGATCAAAACAAGGGCTTTGCTCCCACCCCCACCCCCACCCTTGGCCACCCATCAGGCGCTCCGTGTCCTGAAATAGGCAGTGGCGTAGCTAGAGGGGGGCCAAGCAGTACGTTTTGCAGGAAGGCGAGACTCACTGCAGTGTGCAAGGGCCCCCTCGCCCTCCCCTTCAGAGCCATTTTGGGTGGTGGGGCCAAAACAGGGGTTTTTCTCCCCACCCCCACGCTTGACCGCCCATCAGAAACTCTGTGTGCAGGACGTCTACTGAAATAGGCACTGGGGGGGAGCACCGCAGCATGCAAGGGACCCCACCCCTTCAGAGCCATTCCAGGCAGTGGGATCAAAACAGGGGCTTTGCCCCCGCCCTTGGCCACCCATCTGAAGCTCCGTGCGCAAGACCTGTGCAGAAATAGGCAGTGGCATAGCCAGGGTGGGGAAAGCAGTAAGTTTTGCAGGGAGCCTCACCGCAGTGTGCAAGGGGCCTCTCTCCCTCCCCTTTGGAACCATTCCAGGTATAGGCCTCTGTTTTTCTCTCCCCCTCCCAAATGGCTCCAATGTGGAGTGAGGGCCCCCTTGAATGCTGTGGTGAGGCTCCCTGCAAAACTCTCTAGCTATGCCACTCTTTTAATCTTGTGACATTTTCATTGTTTTTGTTTTATATCTCACCCTGATCTATTATAATGCTTTGTTGAATCAGTTTTATTGCTGTTAAGGTGAATTTCAGTGTGTTTGATATTGTTGAATAATTTTGTGAGCCTCTGGAGAGCAGCAAAATGGAAAGGCAGCACAGACATGATTTTGTAAGTACAATGTGAATAAATAACTAAATGTAGATGAATGGGAATATTTTTCCTAGTCCTGGTGAAAGACCAAGTCTTTGTCTGAGGGCGCAGTCCTAACCTACTTTCCAGCACTGGCATAGCTGTACTGGTGGGACGTATGCTGCATCCTGCAGTTGGGTGGCACTCACAGAGGCCTCCTCAGAGTAAGGGAATGTTTGTTCCCTTACTTCAGAGCTGCATTGCCCTTATGTCAGTGCTGGAAAATGGTTTAGGATTCTTTGGTTCAGCCTAAGGATACTAACTTTCACTGCGAGTTGCAAGAAGTGAAGTGACACCTCCAAAAACCGATATCCTGAGAAGTATAAAATAATTTGTTCAAACAGTAATACCTGGAGAAGATCCATCAACAACATCCAACTTGCCGTCCTCCCTGGGTGCACCTTGAAGATGAGCCACCGTCATAAAGTGTGCATGAATGCCAAGTGTAGCCAGAGGTTGAGAAAGGTTTGGGGACTGGCAGCCAGAAATATTACCTTCTTGGTAGTGGTGCCTTTCCTGTGGAATTTCTTCATCTTTGAACTGAGAACTGCTCCTTCTTTGGAAGCCTTCTGGCAAGGCCTGAAGACCTTCATATTTCAAAAAACCTTTTGAACCCAGGGTTTTTTAAGGGTTTTTTTTTTATTAATTTATTTATTAATGCTTTAAGACTGATGGTGTTTTTTTTTAGCTGCAGCCTGTCACTGGTTGACTTTTTTTTTAAAAAAAATTGTGTGTTATGTAGGTATTTTATACTTTGTTAGTTAGTTGGCAACCTTCAGTCTTGAGAGACTATGGTATCGCGCTCTGAATGGTTGTTCTGGAACAGCGCCTAGTGTGGCTGAAAAGGCCGATTCAGGAGTGACAATCCCTTCCACACTGGGAGCAAATGCAGTCTGTCCCTGGTCTGTCTCCCTGGCTATGGGCCTTCCTTCTTTGCCTCTTTGCCTCGGTCTGTTGGCCAAGTGTCTCTTCAAATTGGGAAAGGCCATGCTGCACAGCCTGCCTCCAAGCGGGCCGCTCAGAGGCCAGGGTTTCCCACCTGTTGAGGTCCACTCCTAAGGCCTTCAGATCCCTCTTGCAGATGTCCTTGTATCGCAGCTGTGGTCTACCTGTAGGGCACTTTCCTTGCACGAGTTCTCCATAGAGGAGATCCTTTGGGATCCGGCCATCATCCATTCTCACGACATGACCGAGCCAACGCAGGCGTCTCTGTTTCAGCAGTGCATACATGCTAGGGATTCCAGCTCATTCCAGGACTGTGTTGTTTGGAAATTTGTCCTGCCAGGTGATGCCGAGAATACGTCAGAGGCAGCGCATGTGGAAAGCGTTCAGTTTCCTCTCCTGTTGTGAACATACTTGTATGCGTTTTATAATTTATATACATATGTTTTAATGTGTTGCAGGTCACCTTGGGGTTCCCTTCAGGGAGAAATTCAGGACATGAATGAATGAATGAATGTGATTTTGATGTGTTACAATGGCACAGTGGGGACTGGAATCCCAAACTGCAAATTATTCACTGTACTACATGGACTCCCAGTACCTTGTATGACGGTTTGCTACACTACACTACATTTGAACAAAACTGGACTTCTCCCCCCCCCCTTAAACCCCTTGATAAAAACTGTCCTTTTTTTGTTTGGGAAACTGGGGAGACTGGGCTGGAACACTGGGTAGTACCAGATGAAAATTCCATTTGGAGTCAGGTTTGGAGGGAGGTGGACCCAACTCAGAAGGTAACCAAACTTTGTGACTGAGGGGAGTTTGTATTTCAACTCCCACATTCAAAGTCTTGCCTTTCATTAATTTTCACTTTAGGTGAAATTTAGTAGGGTCTCAAGTCCCAGGTCTGAGAGCCCAATCCTATTCAACTTTTCAGCTGTGGTCCAGCTGCAATGCAGCTCCAAGGTAAGGGAACAAATGTTCCCATACCTTGAGGAGGCCTCTGTGACTACCCCCACACTACAGGATGCAGTACATGCCCCATTGGCATGGCTGCACTGGCACTGAAAAATTGGATCGGATTGGGCCCATATCAGCTTTACCCACTACATAGAGAGTTTGTTGGATTCCCAAGAGAGCCCCCTTCCCCTGGGAGGCAGACAATGCCCAAGCACATTCTAAGAACCATTTGGCAAGCACCTGCACATTGCTGTGGCTATCACAATGGCTGTGATGGCTAGTGGGAGGGGCCACTCACACAGCGCATTGCAGCGCCTGCAATACTTAGCATGCAGTCCCACTCCAGTCATGTTCCTGCTTCACATGGCACACCTGTGCTGTGTGCAGTTCTTTTTAAATCCTTCCTCTAGAATCAAAGCAGTGAGTTACTGGATCCAGCGCACTGGAAACCCTTCTTAATTTTTTTTCACACCTCTCTTTGAACGTAGGGGCCATTTGTAAGCAGGGAAATAGCAGCACAGGCAGAAATGTAATTACTACGTTGGCCATTTTTACAGGTACCAGAATCCTACCCAGAATGCCAGGCAACTTCCAAAGTTAATTCAAACTTGAGGCCAGCACATATGCTCCAGCAATTTGGAATGAAAAATTTAGGGAGTCTACCAACAATTTGTTAGAACAACTATAAATCAGTTGGGGGAGGTTGTATGTTTTGAGAAATTTCTCAAGGCTGTATTTCTGGTTTATAGACATTTGTATTCATAGGGGTTACTCTATAATGAAAGTTTTCAAATTCCCTTGAAGCAGTGGTGTAGCTAGAGGGGGTGCAAAGCACTAAGTTTTGCAGGGAGTCTTACCGCAGCATGCAAGCGGTCCCTCCCCCTCCCCTTCAGAGCCATTTTGGGTGGGGGAGCAAAACAGAGGAGTTTGGCATCCACCATCTGGAATGGCTCCAAGGGGGAGGGGTCGCTTGCACGCCACATTGAGGCTCCCTGCAAAACTTAGCACTTTGCACCCCCCTCAACTACACCACTGCCTTGAAGTTACCTAGCCAAGGGAAATCAAGCTGCAGTTGTATTAACTGGAATGAAATGTCCCAGATGGCAGTGCATTAGGGCATCACAGAAGTATGTTTTACTGACATTCAGGTAAGCTTTCCCCTTAGATTTCAAGTGAATCTTCATCTAAAACCCTGCTGGTGTTAATAGGTAAGGTCTTCTGGTGACATTTTCCTAAAGGATTTTTAAATCAATGTAACATTTGAAGCTGACTTTCTCTCCATCACAGAGCATTTTTTCCCCAAAGCCCCAAACACACACACGCCCCAAAAGTCAAGCAAAGCACAAAGGTCACCGGGGTTAGAAATAAATAGCATGGATTAAGGACAGAGATATAAGTAGGTACAGCAAGAATTCTTGATGTTGTTCCTTCTAGCCTTGGCGTTGCAGCAGACTTGTGTGATCCAAGGGATTCAGTGAAAAAAATACCCTTGATATTTGCAAATCCCTTATTAAAAGCAATATCAAGAAACTGTTCAGTAGGTTATGCTTTTCTGATCACTGTTCTTTCCTGCCTGGAATGAACCCTGCAGTGGTGGAGCTAGGGGGTAGGGGGTGCAGATGCCCCGGGTGCCAGGAATTTAGGCACTACGACCAGCTACCCACCCCCTGCCGCCACCGGCTTTTGAGGAACTGCGCCAACAGTGCAGTTTCTTTAAAGGGGAGGTGATGGGGCGGCCCTCCAATCAGCGGGGAACTGTGCTGAGAGTGGCTGAGCTCCTGCCTCGTTTCCAGCAGAGCCTGAAGGCCGTCCCCCTCCTCCCCTTTAAAGAAAGGGAGGAGAGAGGGTTCGTCCTGAGAACAGCAGAAAGTGGCGCGCACCTCCTGTGAATTCACTTAGAAGCAGCATTAAAAGGCTCCATCAGCATTTTGACGCCAATTGAAGCAGCACCCAGGATAGAGGTGAGCACCTCTTCCAGGAGGCAGGGGGTGCCAAAACGCTCCAATGAAGCCTTTTGCATTGCTTAGAAGTGGCACAAACAGCTCCATCGGAGCCTGGGCTGCCTTCTTTCTTTCCCCTATTTTTCAAAGTGGGAATGGAGGAGTCAGCGGTGTGGAAGTAATTGCGGTGACAATGACATCACTGCAATTACTTCTGGGTCAGGGGCAGTGGGGTGTGGCAAAGGTAGAGGTGGCCCTGGTGGGGAAAAGCCCAGGACCGCCTCTGGAACCCTGCCTCTCATGTGTAATATACAAAAGCTGGTGTAAGACACACATACATGGGTGTGCAGTTCAGGCTAGGGCTCCAAAAAAGCCCTAGATGGATTCAGATTTGGGTGTCTGCCTTTTGGGAGGTCCACAAACATACAGAAAGGACAGGACTGCTCTCCTTAGACGTGCAAAACAGGAAATCTCAGCAGGTTTCGTATTCCACATCAGCAACACCATGGCATCCCAGGCAGGCACTGTAATGGAAGATCAGGAAGACCACCAGGTGGATGATGTGGTGTTGACAGCAATTCCGTGTTTTGACAGCTGGTTGACAGCTCTGGGAAGGACAGATCCCAGCTGTGATCAATTAAGGCCAATGAAGATCTGGATGAACATCTGAGCCTCATTTGACCCTGATGGGACTTTGAATGAACATGGACTGAAGAGATGGCTCACTTGAGCCTAATTTGGATTTAACAAAGGGCTGCAGGAATAAAAAGCAGTCCTAGAAGGAACACACAGAGTGCTACACAAATGGACACGGACACAGAGGAGGGGATTGCCTGAACTTTGCTAGAGAAGACGCAGAGGAGGGACTCTGCTGCATTGGACTCCTGCAGCAAAATGGCAGATGCGCTTCAATGTCAGTAAGTGTAAAGTCATGCACATTGGGGCAAAAAATCAAAACTTCACATATAGGGTTGTGAGCTGTCTGTCTGTGACAGTTCAGGAGAGAGATCTTGGGGTGGTGGTGGAGAGGTCGATGAAAGTGTCAACCCAATGTGCAGCGGCAGTAAAGAAGGCCAATTCTATGCTTGGGATCATTAGAAAAGGTATTGAGAACAAAACGGCTAATATTATAATGCCGTTGTACAAATCGATGGTAAGGCCACACCTGGAGTATTGTGTCCAGTTCTGGTCGCCACATCTCAAAAAGGATATAATGGAAATGGAAAAGGTGCAAAAGAGAGCGAAGAAAGACTTATAAGGAAAGGCTACGGCGTTTGGGCCTCTTCAGCCTAGAAAAGAGACGCCTGAGGGGGGACATGATTGAGACATACAAAATTATGCATGGGAAGGATAGAGAGATGCTCTTTACACTCTCACATAACACCAGAACCAGAGGACATCCACTAAAATTGAGTGTTGGGAGGGTTAGGACAGACAAAAGAAAATATTTCTTTACTCAGTGTGTGGTTGGTCTGTGGAACTCCTTGCCGCAGAATGTGGTGATGGCATCTGGCCTGGATGCCTTTAAAAGAGGACTGGACAAGTTTCTGGAGGAAAAATCCATTATGGGTTACAAGTCATGATGTGTATGTGCAACCTCCTGATTTTAGAAATGGGCTATGTCAGAATGCCAGATGCAAGGTCTCTTGCAGACCAGGATGAGGTCTCTTGTTATCTGGTGTGCTCCCTGGGGCATTTGGTGGGCTGCTGTGAGATACAGGAAGCTGGACTAGATGGGCCTATGGCCTGATCCAGTGGGGCTGTTCTTATGTTCTTATGAGATAGCCCTGGTTCTGCACCAATTGTCAAGACTGCAGACTATTTCTTTTAGAGGACCGTAGCCTGCAAAAGGAGGTGATGGCAACAGTAGATCTCCTCCCAGCACCTGAAGGGATTTGGAACCAACGGGGGCAGAGCGAGAAACCAGGTTTGTGGGACCTTTGTGAGATCTGGATGCTGCATCTAAAGCAGTTACTATATTTGCTTCTCACCAAATGGAGTGGTGCTGCAGTTTTACAACGAGAGACAGGAATTTAAAGCTCATATATATTGTCTGATTCTTATGTCCTCATTATTGCTTTAGTTGTGCAGTGAATCGTAAGGTGGGATCATGATAACTAAGCCGCTCATCCCATTTAATTGGGTTGTATGGGAATCCCTACATGACTTCACTTTGGGGTTGGAGTTATATATGCACGTACATTTTCTAATCATTCCATTTTTATCCCTCCCTCTGAGTGCAGGATGGCCTGTGTGGCTCTCCTTACTCCCCAGGTTGTCAAGGATGCCGAGAAGGGGTCAGTCTTGTGCTCCTGCCTGCCTGCTGGGTCCCCACCCATATAGGGGCAGCCGTTTATGTAGGGCATCCAGGACCACACCCACCCACTGAATCCTACCCCATTTATATGTGATTGGGGTTCTGTGTTGAAATGCATGGAACGGCTCCGAAGGCATCTAGTTCAGCCCACAGAATAGGTTCTTGTAAAGCCTCTGCATGGACATATCTCATGCCGCCTGAGATCATTTCACAACAGGATTGAATGTGGGACCTTCTGCAAGCCATGTGTGAGCTCTGCCACTGCTCAATGGCCCCGTCACTTGATAAGCACCTGTGGCCTGGTACATATTTTCACAGGATCAGAGTCGATCCAACCTGACCTTGGAGAATCAAGTCAGTGGCGTCATGAGGGTTTGCATCACCCTGTGCAAGAGGCCAGCGCCTCACCCCCATGTTGGACCTCCTCCCATGCAGTGGGCAGGACAATGCCCCAGCCGTTGGGCATGGTGATGTACCATTTCCCTACCCCCTGATGTGTTTTTTTCTGCGATAACTTCTGATAGAATAGAGATATTTCAAGGCAGTTCATTTCATTGCATTCTGCATGGAAATTACGCATTGATTGATATATAACATGATGGTATTATTCAAAAATAACAAATTTAAGAAATTTTGACCAGTAGTGGTGTAACCCCTGTCCCGTCCCGTGCACGTTACCCAGTGCAGCCTGCACCCCCCTAGCGGCACCCCTGAATCAGGTCAAGCATGGATCAGGTATCTTGCCTTAACCCAGATCCATCTTGGATATATGAACTGTAGATGCTCATGTGGCTGCAAGAGGAAGGGCCGTAGGTCTGCAATACAGCACCTTCTGTGTCTGCAGAAGGTCCTGGGTTCCATCCCTAGCACAGCCTCCAGGTAGAGCGGACAAAAATGTCTGTCTGCAGCTTGGGAGTGTCACTGCCAATCAGTGTCAACAGTACTGAGCGAGATGGATCAAAGGTCTGAATCAGTTGTGTTTCCAAACACGTTGACACAATCGGGGAGACTGACATTTGTCTCCAAGACAGTTGATTTAAGACCAGTCACTGATGAAACTGCTTTTCCAGGTCACTTCAGGACACTTTCTACTGGTAGTGACTTGTGAACCCCAGTGAACCCCACTTACCTCTGTGGACCCAGGGAAAAAATGCCCGAATATTGCTTACATCAACAGAGTTGAGGCAAATGCACTCCATGATCCAGGGACTCTTTTCCTTGCTACCAGTTTGCACTCTGCACCGGTTAACCCTCTGGCTGCATAAACAGAGCAGACTGAGCTGGGAAGGTTTTTGTTTTAGCTGATCGAGGAAATGATCTGTGACTCAGCTCTTCAGCCAGACTTGCTCTGCTGTCGCAGACAATAGCGACACTAGCTGAAAACCACCACCACCTGCCCGTAGCCAACAGTCACATCTGCTGCATGAAATTATACTGTGAGAACAACCGCTGTGCGTCCAGGACCTTGTTCACTCTGGCTTCTCTTGAAATCTGGAGCCAAACCTAGGGACGGCCTAGGGAGAAAGTCCTCGCTGAAGAGGGCCAGCAGGTCAGTCAAGTGTGAAAAGCGAAATGGGTGCTTCTTTGTCAGCAGTGGTGAGATACATCCACAAACACCACAGGGTAGGATGAGCAAGAGGCATTCTTTCAAAGCAGTCGCAAGCAGAATCACCACGGTCTTTGGCTCAGACTCCGTGTGGAGAGACATCTGCCAAGCACGGAGGGATCAGCCAGGTGGCCATGCTGGCTCTTTACATGCTTTCTGCTGAAGTGTTGGACTTGCACAACTTAAACAGACACCATGATGTTTACATCCAGCGCATAGGAGGCTGCAGATTCCCTGCTACCGTCTGAGCCAGGCATTCACAAGACGCTGAGTGAGGATGCCTGTAAGCCTTTATGTCTTGATTATTGAATGCCTCATTGAATAAACGTATATAAAAGTTCTACTGTTCTGAAATTATTTTTAGCCGTTTTGAGTGCTGTTGGCAAAAAGATGGCACAGAAAAATAAACATTAGGGCAGTGGCGTAGATGGCTTACAGCCCAATCCTATGCATGTCTACTCAGAAGTAAGTCCCACTGGACTCAATAGGGCTTACTCCCAGGAAAGTACGGATAGGATTAGTGTTTAGTGTTTAGTCCAAAGTTTAGTGTTAAAAATACCCTATTTTTGACCTTTTTACGAAAATCATCAACTTTACACTTAATTTGTAAACTAATGGAAAGTCCTAGGAGGTTGATATTACACATTTGAAAACAGAGTTATATTGGGATATTATGCACTAAATTTCACAATTATTACTTAATTATTGCTGGAGTTATTCAACACTAAACTTTATATTTTTTTTTTTAGCACTGATTTTTTTCGGCCAACTTTGCTGCCATTTTAACCATTTTGGACACGCTCAACAAAAATTGTTATTAGTTTCATTAAATAGAGGGCAAAAAGTTGTATAAGGCAGCTAAGTTTCATTTGCTTTGAAAAACTAGCAAGGGAGATATTATGTCTCAAAGTTGTCAAAATCTCACACCATCATACATGGTCAAAATCTCACATGGTCGCAGTATGGGATCAAACAAATGGCTATATCTCCACAAGTATTCCACTGGCGAACCTTAAACTTTACCAAAGCTTGTTTGAAACATGTGGGACTCTATACGCAAAATTTCATTAAAGTTCATGATGGTTGTACAGGGAGCCTTAGACCATTTGACATGGAATGACCCACCTCCAGTAAAATTCAAAACAAATTTTGTTCATTTTGCCAATCCACCATTTAGGTCTTCAAGGCAGCTTGCAAAGATTTATGAATAATGTAGTTCACGGTATTCATTAGGTCAGGCTTTCACAGGAGGACCCAGAACAAGAAGACAGGCTCCCTCTCCTTCTACTTGATGCCTATTCGAGTTCTACCTCAGTGGCGGGGCTGAGGTAAAATTTAGGCTTTTAGATTTAACCTTCTAGATTAAAAATCACACATTGTAGTGTATATAACACATGTGGGAATGGATCAGATAACAGAGTCTGAAGGAGAAGGCTTCTGCCACAGGGATGTTCCCACAGACTGCTGCTTGGATGGCAGAATCTGGAAATTTCTCCTCAGACAAAATATCTGAAGAATTTTGAGGGAGCCCAGAGCTTGGAATTTTGAGGGAGCCCAGCATTTCATAAGATCTCTCCCCCCCCCCATAACCCTCTGTTCATCACTTGTAGGATGTGTGTCAGGTATCGTCCTCTTTGAAGTGCAGCTTTTTACTCAATGCAAGGATGCGCCTTTATGCACTAGCGTAGCTATGGGGGGGGCATCATGGCAAGTATTGCAGGTGCTGCAACGTACCATGTAAGCAGCCCCTCCCAATCGCTGTCGGAACCATTCAGGGCACTGACTGCAATGCACAGGTTCTCGTTTGAGCATCTGCGCATTGCCGCTGCTGCCCGGAATGGCCCCAATGGTAAGCGGGAGGCACTGCTTACACAGTGCGTTGTGGCACAGTGCGTGTAGAGGGCATTTGGGGGCTCACAGGGAACTAGGGAGGAATTAAATCCCACCATGAACCTAACCATATTACTGAGAACACAACAGGCTCCAATATTAAGGAATTGAAGAATGAAGTTGCAAATCTCTTGACTAAGATATGCAACTTGTCCCTCAAAATGGCCACGGTGCCAGAAGATTGGAGGATAGCAAATGTCACGCTTATCTTTAAAAAGGGAAAGAGGGGGGACCCGGGAAACTATAGGCTGGTCAGCCTAACATCTATACCGGGTAAGATGGTGGAATGCCTCATCAAATATAAGATCTCAAAACACATAGAAGAACAGGCCTTGCTGAGGGAGAGTCAGCATGGCTTCTGTAAGGGTAAGTCTTGCCTCACGAACCTTATAGAATTTTTTGAAAAGGTCAACAGGCATGTGGATGCGGGAGAACCCGTGGACATTATATATCTGGACTTTCAGAAGGCGTTCGACATGGTCCCTCACCAAAGGCTACTGAAAAAACTCCACAGTCAGGGAATTAGAGGACAGGTCCTCTCCTGGATTGAGAACTGGTTGAAGGCCAGGAAACAGAGAGTGGGTGTCAATGGGCAATTTTCACAATGAAGAGAGGTGAAAAGCGGTAGGCCCCAAGGATCTGTCCTGGGACCGGTGCTTTTCAACCTCTTCATAAATGACCTGAAGACAGGGTTGAGCAGTGAGGTGGCTAAGTTTGCAGACGACACTAAACTTTTCCGAGTGGTGAAGACCAGACGTGATTGTGAGGAGCTCCAGAAGGATCTCTCCAGACTGGCAGAATGGGCAGCAAAATGGCAGATGTGCTTCAATGTCAGTAAGTGTAAAGTCATGCACATTGGGGCAAAAAATCAAAACTTCACATATAGGCTGATGGGTTTTGAGCTGTCTGTGACAGATCAGGAGAGAGATCTTGGGGTGGTGGTGGACAGGTCGATGAAAATGTCGACCCAATGTGTGGCGGCAGTGAAGAAGGCCAATTCTATGCTTGGGATCATTAGGAAGGGTATTGAGAACAAAACGGCTAATATTATAATGCCATTGTACAAATCTATGGTAAGGCCACACCTGGAGTATTCTGTCCAGTTCTGGTCGCCGCATCTCAAAAAAGACATAGTGGAAATGGAAAAGGTGCAAAAGAGAGCGACTAAGATGATTACGGGGCTGGGGCACCTTCCTTATGAGGAAAGGCTATGGCGTTTGGGCCTCTTCAGCCTAGAAAAGAGGCACCTGAGTGGGGACATGATTGAGACATACAAAATTATGCAGGGGATGGACAGAGTGGATAGAGAGATGCTCTTTACACTCTCACATAACACCAGAACCAGGGGACATCCACTAAAATTGAGTGTTGGGAGAGTTAGAACAGACAAAAGAAAATATTTCTTTACTCAGCATGTGGTTGGTGTGTGGAACTTTGCCACAGGATGTGGTGATGGCGACTGGCCTGGACGCCTTTAAAAGGGGATTGGACAAGTTTCTGGAGGAAAAATCCATTACGGGGTACAAGCCATGATGTGTATGCGCAACCTCCTGATTTTAGAAATGGTTTATGTCAGAATGCCAGATGCAAGGGAGGGCACCAGGTTGAGGTCTCTTGTTATCTGGTGTGCTCCCTGAGGCATTTGGTGGGCCGCTGTGAGATACAGGAAGTTGGACTAGATGGGCCTATGGCCTGATCCAGTGGGGCTGTTCTTATGTTCTTATGTTCTTAATTTTGGTTTGTATTTGGATTCAGAATACACTATTTGCTGGTGTAAAAGGGAATCATTTGGATTATAAAGCTCAATCATATATGAATTTGGGGAAGAGCTGAATACCAGATGCAAGGGATTTCAGATGCAAGGGAGCGATACCAGGATGCCGGTCTCTAGTTGTCTTGTATGCAACCTGAGGCATCTGGTGGGCCACTGTGAGATACAGGAAGCTGGACTAGATGGGCCTTTGGCCTGACCCAGCTGCAACTCTAACTTCACTTTCCCGGGAGTAAGTCCCATTGAACACAATAGGACTTACTTCTGAATAGGTCTGCTTAGGATTGTGCCCTTAGCTGCACATCACAAAAGCAAGTGAGCCAAGCTATGCACTCCAGGAAATTTCAAATATTACTCATTAATTTTAACTAGTAATAATGATACTGGCATTCATAGGCACTGCAGAGTAGAGTTGACATCCATGAACAGAGCAGTCCTTATAACAGCTCTGCAAAGGAGGTCAGTCTAATCCCCACAGTGGATGGCTGCAGCTGGGCGAAAATGGCCTGCCTTAAATCACCAAATCATGTCTTCTGTGATGTCTTTCTTCCACCATGCATCTAAAAGCAGATACATATAGGGGGTTCTCAGACAAGCAAGGTGACTGCACCATATACCCTCAGAGCATTCCCTTGTGGCAGGGGTGACATTTGAACTGGGAACTTACTGGAACACAGCTTAGGGCAAAATCCTAACCAGGTCTACTCAGTCCTATTTTGTTCAATGGAGTTTCAGGAAAGTGTGGTTAGGATTGCAGCCGGAGAGCCCAATCCTACGCATGTCTACTCAGAAGCAAGTTCCATTAGAATCAATGGGGTTTACTTCCAGGAAAGTGTGGATAGGATTGGGCTGTCAGTCTCTTAGCCACCGAGGGAAGAAATGACCTTCCTTACTCCCAACATAGCCATCCACCAAACAGTGGGTCTGAAAAATCTCCCTCCTGAGAAAGTTTCTTGGGGTGCAGTTCCACACCATCTCATTTTCATGTCTTGACTCCTGGCAGCAAAAAAAAAAACAAAAAAAAAACAGAAGAAGTGGCCGAGAATAATTCCTAACCGCTGTAGTGTACAGCCGAGATGCTGGGATTCGGAGTTCAGTATGCCGTTCCTAAATATATCCAGCTCTGTCTAGAAGCCAAACAATTCACAAATATCTTTATGTAGCCTGGGAGGAGAGCATATAGTAAGCAGCATTTTTTTCTTATGTATAGACACAGGTTTAGGGAATGTGGGGCCAAAACCAATGAGATTCGCTCCAAAAAGGATGGAAAAATTTTGTGCCTGTTGCCATGCACAAATGTCTACATATCTGGGGGGGGGGGGCTGCTGATTCTCTCTCTCTCTCTCTCTCTCTCTCTCTCTCTCTCTCTCTCCCCACCTCCCATCCTAGGGAATGAGAGATTACTCTCCTGCTAAACCCCATTAGCGCTAGTCACATCTGGAGAGTGCAGGAGCCTAAAGAATGAGGCACGCACAAAAGCAAGGGATGGGAGGGAGGAGAGTTGCAGGGAGAGATCTAGGAGCTGCTTGCTGGAGCTGCTCTCACAAATGAACGCAGCCACACGCTTCCTCTGTGCCAGCCCGCTCGGCATTTCTCTTCCTCTCTCTTCTCCACGCAGGGACTTGTCAGCAAGCTCCTCCTCTCCGTTGCATTAAAAACGAGACAAGTTTCCACTCCGGTCCTTAGTGGGAGCTTTGTCCTAGCCTTGCTTGCCTTCCAGCAAGGTGCCAGTCACACCCTCTGCGTGGCGTCCAGGCACCCTCCGTCCAAGCTGGGTACCAGTCGGGTCCGGAGCATCCTCAAGTGAGCGTCCTTGGCAGCGCACGGGAGAGCCTTCTCATTCGTGAGAAAAACAGCATGCACCTGAACACAACTTCCTCACTGTACCAGCTGGGATACCAGTTCCACTTTGAGCCCAGTGACTCCGCACTGCCTACAGCAGGGAATGCCTCCAACAGCTCAGAACATGGGTCCAGGACACCCTCTGAGGATGATCTGGATGTGAACACGGACATCTACTCCAAAGTCCTGGTCACCGTCATCTACTTGGTGCTCTTTTTGATTGGAACTATTGGCAACTCCATCACTGCCTTCACTCTGGTCCAGAAGAAGTCCTTGCAGAACCTGCAAAGCACTGTGCATTATCACTTGGCCAGCCTGGCATTCTCAGACCTCCTCATTTTCCTCCTCTGCATGCCCATCGAGCTGTACAACTTCATCTGGGTGCATCACCCTTGGGCTTTCGGCAACGACATCTGCAAGGGCTACTACTTCCTCCGGGACGCCTGCACCTACGCCACTGCCCTCAACATTGCTAGCCTCAGCGTGGAGAGGTACATGGCCATCTGCCACCCCTTCAAAGCAAAGAGCATCATGTCCAGGAGCAGGACCAAAAAGTTCATCAGCTGCATCTGGGTGGCCTCCTTTCTTCTAGCCATTCCTATGATCTTGACCATGGGGGAGGTGTACAAGCTACCCCAAGACCCTGACTCGCTCATCTGCACCCAGATAGTGAAACCGTCCACGCTGAAGATTGTCATCCAGGTCAGTCACTATGCCTGCTTTGTTTTGTGTTACTGGCAGCTTGTCTAAACTGCACCCAGCTCAAGCTATGTTTAATACCCAGAGATCAGGGATTAGTTAGCGACTTAAAAAACAACAACATAGCAAGCAGACGCTCGTTTTCCTGTGAAGCCATAAGCTTTCTGCTGTCACAGCAGATGTCAGCAGCCCTCTAGAGCATGCTCAGTTCCTCGTGTGGCTGTACAGTTTGGAGTTGTTGCGTGCTTTGGCTCCCAGGTGACCAAAGTCAGCTTCCTGAACTTTGCAAAGGAAACGATTTGCCTTCATATAAAAGTTACTTCACGCATTATGGTTTTTACAGGAACACCTGCAATTTTTTTTTAAGCAGCAGAGTTAGAATTGTGATGTGTACTTGCCACAAACACATGCTCTCAGGCATGTGGATCAAAAGGATCAAACAATCAGGAGAGCCCCAGCATTGGCTGCAACTCTATTTTGGGTGTATGCTCAACCCCAAGCAGGGTTTGCTGCTGCATAAGGCATGTAATGGCTCTAAAGTCCCTAAGCAGGGCTGTGTGTTAGCTGCACTAAAAGTTCTACACCACACCAAGCTGTCCACACTGTATACATTATGCAAATATGCATGATTTTTTCTATATGGCCTCATTTCTTAAGCCGTGTTTACTGTTTTGCACCATGTATTCTGCTTCCACAACTAAAGGCATATAAAATCCCTGGACTACTGGAGACTTATTCAGGAATTCTGAAGGCTTCCAAGACTTCCCACGATGCCACCTGTCACTTTCAAGGACATCTTTCCAACAATGAGGGCTAGAAGGTTGCTTTTAAACAAAAAGGAAAGCAAAGCTCCTCAAAAATTGGGCGCTGTGCCTGCTGCCACACTGTGCAATTTTTCCTGAGCTTGCACAGAATTCCCATATACACACACAACACTCACTGTCAAGCTCAGTCCTTAATTATTGGGTTGTAAGAGATTGCAAGGAGATTGATTTTTGTTGCATACAAACATATTAATTGCAGATTGGGTTTTTCTCTTAGAAAGGAAGAAAAGGGGAAGAAAAGGGAAAAGGTGGGTACATATGTGCTTAAAAGACACAGAATATATGCTTTTTGCTCCTTTTCATTGGCATGTTGTTATTCTATATCAGGCAAACCAGCACACATGCATAGGAGCTATTTCTGGTAACATACACTAGAATACCATATTGCTGTGAAATACCCATAGGGCTGCTGTTCAGTGATGTGCACATTATATGCACATTACTAGAAGTTACACAGACACACTCAAAAGTGTGGCAAAGGAGTAATGTACTTAGGACAAACTACAGTAAAAGAATATGTGGATCCTGTTCTCTCTCCAAACTTGGGTTATTTGGAAGTAAAGTCAAAATTGTGTTCAGTGTGGTGTATGCCTGGGTAACGCCATAGGATTGCAGTCCTACAGTCCTACTTCTGACATATTAACTGTGAAATAAGAGCGCATAGATTGCATCCTTATCCTCATAGATTTTCATGCTTTAACGTCAGCTGTTTAACCATGGATCAGGTTGCGTACACTGACGTCAAGAAGGTTTTAAGCATTTTGTGGATAAGTCTGAGCATTCTGGCTCCCCAAAGATGTACATATATTCTGGTTTGTCTGATTTTCTCAGTAAGCGTACCTTGGACAGTATACAATGTCCAATATTCAGCAATCCCATTGCAGAAGTGGTGTGCTGAACTTGAGTTCTTGGTTGTAAGAAAACTGTGGTCCAGCCAACTCTTGTAGTGGCTGAGCTAGTTTGTGAACTGAGCCACAAGTAAGGAAGAAAAAGATGCGGATATCATGCTTGACAGGAGGAAAAATCCAGAGGAAGTTTTCTGGTGTCATTAAAGTTTACTGAGGCGTGAATTTAAGTGCATGTAAAGTTTGAATCAATATCAGTGTCAGACCAAGTAGCATCACTTTTAGCTGGTTGCAAAAAAAAAAAAAAAAAAAAAGGAAGTGACTGTTTCTAAAAGTAGGCACTTCATAACTAAATGCCTGCAGATCCCTGAAAGAACAAAGACACTTTCCCATCTAATAATATACCTGGGACCCGGGGGGGGGGGCATGTCAAAGAAAGTGATTGAGTACCTTCCTCTGACAAAATCCACAATGCTTCTCCCAACCCCAAGTAGACACCCACAGCTATAGCAAAAACAGTAGCGACTCAGGGGGGCACAGAAGGGGTAGGGTATGCATGTATACAGTTGTGTCACTAGAGGGTGCAAGGGGGTGCAGATTGCACCAGGTGATTCCATGGGGGAGTAACGTTGGTCAATATTACTAAATTACAAAATTACAAAAGTAACTGGCCAAAATTGTGAAAATCATGGTGTATTTGAACAATACCATCATGCTATATATCATTCAATGAGGAATTTAATGCAGAATCCAATGAAACAAACTGTGTTGCAATATATGTATTCTATCAAAAGGTATAGCAAAATAACCAGAAAAGGAAAACACACATTGCCTTATGTAACAAAAAGTGGTTTTCTTTAACTCAGAACTGACCAATAAGACTGATTGTTCTGAGAGCTAATAATAATGACACAGCAGGGAACCAGTAAGGTGTTAGTATGAGTCAGCTCTCATTTTCATGTATCAGAGTTAATCCTAGAACTTGTATGCAGTTGTGTGAGTGTCACCAAGTTGGCCACTGGTTTTTTTGTTCGCTACTGATTTGTTGGGTGACCTGTGCTGTTATATATTAAAATAAATGAATAGAGTTAATGGGGGTTACACTAACCCTAATAATGTGAGTGCATTTGGTTGGCAACCTTCAGTCTCGAAAGACTATGGTATAAGCCTACAGCACCTGGTATTCCCAAGTGGTCTCCCATCCAAGTACTAACCAGGCCTAACCCTGCTTAGCTTCTGAGATCAGGCATGTGCAGGGTAACAGTTGCTGCTGCCACTGCATTTAGGCTGTGTGTATGATATAATTTGTTCTGTATGGTTGGGTATAGGAGGAGGGCTATTGTGGGCATGGCACAGTGAGCTCTCGCACTGGGTGACGCTAACCCTAGTGATGCCTTTCCATATATATGCACTTTCACATACTCAGTCTGCTTTTCTATATATTTGTAGAAAACGAGTCTGAATATGTGAAACTGCCTTTCCATGAACTTACCAGAGGAGTCCAGCTATGGGGCTGGCAGGAGGTGAGGCCAGGTCAGATCAGTCACACACAAACCCATCCTAGCCTCGGGGAAGAGACAGAAGGGAATCATTTCCCCATGACTAAGGCCAGTAGCGGTGGTGAATTTACTCTTGGAAGTCTGCTGCTCACATCTTTCCAGCAGTAAAATGGTCCCAGGAGCACTGCAGTAGGAGGTCCCCGCTGCAATCATTTTAAAGAGTCCAGGGAGCCCTTTGAAGCAGGACATGTTTGAACTGACCTAGAGATACTTCATGCAAGGCAATCCTTTGGTCAATGGCAGGGCAAAAGCAGTCCCACAAGTCAGGCAGGTGAAAGAGCCAAAAGGCAAGAAGTGTGAAGAGGTGTGGTAGGAGGCAGGGGCAGAGCCAGGCAGGTGAGGCAAGGGGGATTCACGCATGGGGCATTGATGGTCAAACCTGACATTGCTTGAATCACACAATTGCTTAGGGGGACAAGTGCCACCACTTGAAACAAGGAGCCACACATTTATCCTTGCCACTCCCCATTGATGGAGCTCTGTGGCAATTTCAAGGAAAGGTACTCTTCACAAATAGTCAGTGCTGTTGCCAGAGGGGGGGGTAGGGAAATGGGCCGCACTGGGTGACGTGCACAGGGGATGACACCAATACTAGCCCAAAAATTTTAAATCTTGGAATTTTTGAATAATACCATCATGTTATATATCATTTGATGTGTGATTTCATGTGGAATGCAATGAAACAAACTGTGTTGAAATACCTCTATTCTATCAAAAAGAAGAGAAGGGGGCTTTCACTCTTTAACCCACTGCAGTTTCTAGCTAAATCCTCCCGCCACAAAATGAAGTATGGAAAAACCCTGAAAAATGTCACTGATCTTTCAGAAACTTACTCAGGCACTTTGCAACCCCAGAATTTGCTTCAAATGTCACTTTTTTGAAACTTGGGAGCTAATCCTATCCCCTTCCCCCCCCCACACACACACACACAAAACTGCCATTTGCCCCAGTACATAAATTCCTATTGGCACTAAAGGGAGTTTCTCGTCTGGGGCAAATAGCAGCTGGGGGGGAAGGCTTTAGATTGTAATAGTGGTGGAGGTGGAAGATTAAAGGCCTCCCATGCCACAGTCCTGATATGGATCAGGCCCTCCTCAACAGTTATACCACAAACAGTTATATAGTTATACACATTATGACCAATCATGTGCTAAAAACGTGTAATCTGAGCAGCTCATCTTGAGATGGGCTTGGAGGCAAAACCCATCATCAGATCCATCTGGTGGTCTGGGTTTTCCTGGACTGCCATTTCAGACTGGAGGTCGGGGGCTGTTCGCTTTTTCATATTAAAAATGAAGTATTACCATATTAACCATATTAAACACTAGTGTGTTAGAGAAACAGCTCAATTAGAACCATCTCTCTGACATACTTGCATTGTATGTATTTGCATATAATACATATTACATGTATGCCTTTAATAGGGGATTGGACAAGTTTCTGGAGGAAAAATCCATTACGGTTTATAAGCCATGATGCGTATGCGCGACCTCCTGATTTTAGAAATGGGTTATGTCAAAATGCCAGATGCAAAGGGAGGGCACCAGGATGAGGTCTCTTGTTGTCTGGTGTGCTCCCTGGGGCATTTGGTGGGCCGCTGTGAGATACAGGAAGCTGGACTAGATGGGCCTATGGCCTGATCCAGTGGGGCTGTTCTTATGTTCTTAAACTACAATTCCCAGGAGGCCTTGCAGGTCTTCTTGTTATCTGGTGTGCTCCCTGGGGCATTTGGTGGGCCGCTGTGAGATACAGGAAGCTGGACTAGATGGGCCTATGGCCTGATCCAGTAGGGCTGTTCTGATGTTCTTATGTATTTGCATACAGGGCACCAGGATGCAGGTCTCTTGTTATCTGCTGTGCTCCCTGGGGCATTTGGTGGGCCACTGTGAGATACAGGAAGCTGGACTAGATGGGCTCTTGGCCTGATCCAGCGGGCCTGTTCTTATGTTCTGTTTTCTGTTCTGTGCGGGGGACAGATATGTGATCTCTCACCTGCGGTCTGACATGGTGCAGCCCAGCCATAGACACATCATACATAAGCATGTGACTTCTGAAATAGGAATACTGGACTGTAAATAATATCTCTTTTGAAGAACTGAGATCTATGGGCTCTTGTCACAGCAGCAAGAGGCAACATGGGAGAACTGCCCTTACCATGTGCACAGCAGAGGAAGCAGTGAAGGGTGTTAGGGAAGAAACAAGGAAGGTAGAGATTTGAAGAATCAGTGATGTCACAAGCACTATCCAGTAGGTACCTGCGGTAACAATTGTGTCACCACATGTCACGGAGAACAACAGATGCCCTAACGTATGTGGGTGTGTAAGTGAACATAATCAAGTGGCTGTTGACCTCATCTAGACCTGCACGCATTGATTTGGCTGTTTTGCACAGAAACATGTATGTATTACATGTGTAGGAGCTATCTAGGCAGTTTTGCAGACTCCCACCACGTGTATACACATTTACAATGTGTACAGGTGTAGGATATGTTAGAAGGGCTGGATCAATATGTGGAAATCAAGGGCAAGGCCAGCCAGCATGGTTCTACCTCCCCCATCCCTTGGGTCAAAACTGTACCACATTTTGTCGACTGAATGAGGGGACCATGTGGTTCTCCAAAGAGAGAGTGTCAGGGGAGCCATGTGGTGCCGCACTCCTTACATGACTTCATGCATCTTGCATAACATTGTATTCTCCTTCCAGCAGCAATTAAAAGCTGCTTGAAACCCACCTGTTTCCCCCCTACTCCTTTGGCATTCCTCCAGGTTATTCATTCCCTTGTCTGGAAAATGTCAAGAGATGTCAGGTTAAACAAGCATCCTACTTCCTTCCTTCCTTCCCACCCTGAAATTGCATTTCCCTGCTTACACTGTCAGATTCCCTCTCTATGGCAACAGACCACCATTCCACCAAAAAATATATATATATATATCAGTGGAAAGTGCAACAAAAAGTTTAAAATATCCTGAATATTGCAGAGCAGAGAATTGTTCAGAAGGCACCAATAGTTTGTGGCGGTCTCCCAAGCACTTCTCTGTCAATAAAAAAAAAAAAAAAGCATTCAAGTTTTGGACAGTTCAAATCAGTTTTCTGACTAGATAGGAACCTTCTGTTGAGTCAGGTGATGGACACCTGTCTATCTCATGGTTGTCTAAACTGACTAGCTGTGGTTCTCTAGCACTTCAGAGAAAATTCTTTCCAAGCCTTACCCAGAGATGCTGAGGAATTGAACATGGAACACATGAACGCAGGGGGAAAATTCTGCTGGATCAGGCCAAAGACCCATCCGGTTTTATATCCTGTCTCCTAGAGTGACCCACCAGCTGCCTCTGAGAAGCCCAAAAGCAGAAGAGGAACTCCTACAATTGTGGTATCAGGCAGGGTTGGGAACTCGAGTCAGGTGACTGGGTCACAAAAATGAGCATTTTTTGCTGACTTGTGGACTTGTGAGTAGCGCGCATGAAAGACTCAGAAAAAACACTTGGGTCGGGGCCGCCTGACTTATGACTTGCATTCCATTCCGACAACTCGAGTTGCGTGCCAACAGGCATGGGTTGCGCCACCCCCTTCACAGAAAAAACCTCTTGAGTTCATCCAGGAACTTCTGAGTGCACAAGCTCCAGCACCAGCGGCTAGCAGGGTATGCTATGTTCAGAGATGGGCTGGGGGAATGGAGTGAAAGGATTAACTTTTTTTTGTTGGTCCGCTTGTCTTCTGCTGCATCCATTGGCTGAAGGATGGGTCTGCAGGAGAGGGAAGGGCTAAGGTGGACAAGCAGTCATTTTTCCCCATAGGGACAAGTGAGTTTTGTAACGAGGAGGAAGGGCGGCAAGCGGGAGGAGGTTGGGACAAGCGGGAGGCAGGCTGTTCTCAGAGCATAGAAGAACAGCCACCCCACAGCTCACATACTTATTCCATGTTTTCACCCACTCAAAGAAGTTCTGTGCTCTCCCAGCATAGCACCCATCCAAGTGGGCAGACAGCAGCCTTAGTTTTCCTAATCCATACACTCTTGTAAATACAATATATTATATAGATATGCCCAAGCTGGGATGCATCCTTGCTCCCTAACATGCCCAGGGGAGGGGGAGTGGGTTTCGTCATGACTGAGTTGGGGTGGCGGCACTGAGGAAGGGAAGCAGTGGGGGCGTTCCGCATTGCTGCATTGTTAAGTTGTGTCCGACTCTTTGCGACCCCATGGACCACAGCACGCCAGGCCCCCCTGTCTACCGCTGCTAACTTCTGGAGTTTATCCAAATTCATGTTCACTGCCTCTGTGACACTATCTAACCATCTCATCCTCTGCCCTCCCCTTCTCCTTTTCCCTTCAATTTTTCCCAGCATCAGGGTATTTTCTAAAGAGTCCTCCCTTCTCATGAGATGACCAAAGTGCTTCAGCTTCAGCATCTGTCCTTCCAATGAACAGTCAGGGTTGACTTCCTGTAGGCAGGGCCTAGGAGAGGGGGGGTAAAAGGGGTAATTTGTACCCAGGCCCAGGCCCAGGGGGGGCCCAGGAGTCAAAGGAGGGGGCCCAGAAAGTTCCTGGGATCTGACATTTTCCTAACTCACCTGAATTCGATACCTGTGCATGACGCTGGAAGCACAACCATGGGCTCCTTAACACAGTGTCAAATCTGGGAAGGAACAGGTCTGCTGCTGTAGCTCTTTGGCTTGTGGATCCAATAACCATGAAGGAGCTCAGGACCCAGTTGTGGGGCTGCAGAAGTTCATTTTGGTGTACACAGCACACCGTCCATTCTAGTGTGAACCCAAATATGAAAATGCTAATTTTCTGCAGTGACTTTTCTATATTTATTAATTAGATTTTAAAGAGGCTTAGGAGTCTGTTTGGTTTTCCATAATACTTTATCTAGCTCTATTCCTCTCAGAGGCCCTGCCTATAGGATTGACTGATTTGTTCTCTTTGCAGTCCAGCGGACTCTCAAAAGTCTTCTCCAACATCATAATTCAGAAGCATCTATTCTTCAGGGCTCAGACCTCCTTATGGTCCAGATCTCACAGCCATACATTACTACTGGAAAAACCATAGCTTTGACTATACGGACCTTTGTTTTTACCACCTTAAATAGTCATCAGCAGACCTGGTCATCTCACTGCTTACTCCCAAATGCTGATCATTTATGAATAAGTTTAAAAGCAGTGGTCCCAACTCAGATCACTGAAGGACCCCACCTCTACATTCCTTCCCTCCACCTGGCCATTTATCCCTACTCTCTAGTCTAGAACATCAACTCTTTGTACTCCTAATTGACTTGCTTCCCTGCTCCTACTATCCAGGGCCATCACATTCAAATGGGGTATACATGCATGAAATCCTGTGCATATACAGGCCAAAAACACACCATCGATTCCTGGATTTATTTAAGGAACTGGTTGTGTAATCTGAGCCTATGAATTGTATGCAGAGCTATCTGGTTCAAATGATATAAATCATATACCTCCATCTGGACATCTGATAGCATTGGAGGCAGGGCAGGCAGATCAGGTGGGAGGGAGGGAAGGTGCACTTGCACTTTCACTCTCTATCAGGTGTAGGGAGTGATTGGAAGCAGTTTACAACCCACTCCTACGCTGGAGCATGCAGCCATGCCACAGAGACATGTGAGGGTGGTGGTCCGGAAATAAAATATTTTCCCTTACACCTCTGTAGGTCTCATGATGTCTCCTTGGACCTCTGCCAGATATATAGCTGATGTAAGTCTGGGGAGAGAATAAAGGAGACGATGAGAAAAGTGGAAGGACTGTGTGAAAGGAAGGTGATGGGATCTGGTGCGTGCTAATGCCCCCAGAATCCACCTTCTCCTTCCTGAATCCACTCCCTTCTCTTGATCTGTCCTGAAACTTTCCCTGCCCTCCTCCTCCCTGCCCACAACAGCCCACCCCCCACTGCCAACTTACAGAGGCTGCTACAGCCCAGGGTTCATGGTGATGTGGCTCTGACACTGCTGTTGCTCCTTTGTGGAGGTGCATTGGACTGGCCCAGCGGCAGTGTGCTCCTCATGAAATTGCTGGACCTGTTCATAACAGTGGGATACTTGTCCCCGCTGTTGAAAGGCCCATAGAAAGAGATGGGGGAAAATGGTTCCCCCCCCCCCCACTGATTTCTGTGTTTTCCAGAGTTAGAAGTGCAGGAAGTGGTGTTATGTGTTTTTATTCCATGGGCACTTTTTTATAAATTAGAATTATAAATTATAATGGCTTTAAAAGTGTACTAAGTAGGTGATATAGGTGGTATCATTTCAGCAGATGCAGCCACAGGCATGTAGAGGTGTTAGAGAATGGTTTTATTTTTTCACAGATTTTGACTTTTTTGAGTTTTTTTTTTAAACAAAAATGAGAAATGCATAAAGCGGTGTTATGTGTTTTTATTTTCTTATCACCAAAAAATCCCACCTCTACCCATATGATTGGGCATTAGTTCTACATCCACCCTGATCAAGTGGACCAAGGGTCAGGGAGTTGTTCTCCAACATTTTTTTTTATTTTCATAACTCATAATTTAGCAATTTCCAATTTTGGTGAGTGTGGGGGGAGGGATTATTGAACTAAACCAGGAGTGCTCAAACTTTCAACTTTAGGGATGCTGGACCTTTAACAAGTGTATAAAAGAGAGAATTTCAGCAGGTACAGCTTGTCATCTGTGGGATGACAAGTTGCACCTGCTGCAATTCTCTCTTCTATACACTTGTTAAAG
The DNA here is from genome assembly GCF_035046505.1 of Tiliqua scincoides. Taxonomy (NCBI): domain Eukaryota; kingdom Metazoa; phylum Chordata; class Lepidosauria; order Squamata; family Scincidae; genus Tiliqua; species Tiliqua scincoides. Next base: position 216,546,064 of record NC_089824.1, read on the forward strand.
GTCCAGCATCCCTAAAGTTGAAAGTTTGAGCACCCCTGAACTAAACCATTTGACTGTCAGATTGATGCATATCTAAATAATGAAGATATGATCATAAAATAAGCCAATCAGTCAGGAGCTCGGTCATCGTTAAGATACGAAATCATGAGTGCAATGAAATCTAACATTAAGAGAATAATCAAATTGGTTCCCATCTAATTTCATGCTCCTTTAATAGAAATTGAATTTATTTCATGAACCCAAAAAGCCTTCCCTTGCTACAATGCTAAATGCATACATCTATACCAATATAGCAAGGTGGCTTGCAAAATTTTCACATGAGGCTTTTTCATTGTTACTTCCCAGTGAATTGGAGTGGGCATCTTGGGTCTATGTCATGTGGTCTATGCATCTTTTATATGGTTGTTACCTGTCTTTGAGAAGGGGATGAAATGAATGTATGAGATCCATTTTGTTATTTCATGGTCATCCAATAGCAATCATCTCTGTGATCTTTGTAGCCAGATTTGGATGAGCAAAATTTGTTCACTTTCCCAAGAATTGGGCTGGCTTGCAGAATACCCACTGGGGATGGGAACAAGGCATTTTTGGAGTGCCACTTTAGCGTTCCTCAAGCAAGAAGTTGCTTCTCGGTGTCTTGGTGTCTATGATTTTGAATGTGTTTTTAATGAGTTTTGTAAGCTCTCTAGATCATTTGGCGAGCAGAATAGAGACTGATAAAATAACTTTGCTTCATATCCAAGGATTTGGCCAGAAAAGAGTGAACCTTCAAGCTAGAACCTCTGCTACGATGAACCGGGAGTAGCTATTGACAGATAAAATGGTATTTACATTTATGTGCAATGCTGAAAGCATGTTGCCTCACCACTTTTATGGGGTGCTTTCAGTCCACCATTCAGTCAGATTTTTCCTGGTGATTCAACAGGTGTACCACCAACTGGAAAGATGGACTCTGGAAATGATGTAATTTAAGATTGTAGATTGCTAGCAGGGTCAGAAATACAGGATAGCTAATACTGTGAAAAAGCCACTGATGGAGTTGGGAAAATGGAATGAAGGGGGGAAAAATAGCTTCCCCGCACAGTGGCACAATTAGAGGGGGTGCAAAGCACTATGTTTTGCAGGGAACCTCACCACAGCATGCAAGGGGTCGCTCCTCCTCCCTTTCAAAGCCATTTAAGGGAGTCGGGGGCAAAACAGAGGCATTCACCCAATGAAGTAGCTATTTGCCCCCAAAGTGACTGTTTCCTGCAAATCGCCACTTTGAGGACAAAGAGCCACTTGGGGAGGGAATTTTTGGCAGGATGTGGATATTTTTAATGCATATGCTTCTGTTTTGCTCCCCCCCACCACCACCTGGAATGGCTCCGAAGGGGAGCGGAAGGGACCCCTTGTACGCTGCAGTGAGGCTCCCTGCAAAACTTAGTGCTTCGTACCCCCTCTAGCTGCTCTTCTGTCCCTACACCACAACCCCAGTCAAGATTTATCCATGCAGAATTTATCAATTCCTTCAGTTCACTGTTCTTTCCTCTGCACTGTCCTCTGTGTTTCTGAGCTGTCCTCTCAACTGAGTCCCAGACTGAAAGCCAGAGAGCTATGTGGGAGCCAGTGAGAACCATATGAACCTGTATTGGCCTTGTCCTGCTCCATATCTGCACTACCCTACAGAACAATCCTGGGTTCTGTTTCCTTGTCATGCTTTCTAGCTCTTCATCGGGGCAACTTGATTCAGTTATTTCAAGGAAAGGTCAGAACTGCTTTTTCACACCATCTCAAAATAACCTTTCTAGAGTCTGTCCTAGAAAGAAGGGAGTTAAGGTTCAACTTGAACTTCACTTCACAGTATGCTTAAAGGTACAAGTACCTCTCACATTAAAAAAAACAAAACAAAAAACCCACAAACCAGCTGTCAAGAGCAACCTTGGTTAACTCTGTGAGGCACAGAATGGGGGAAATTTTCTCACTGGAATTACCCCATGAAGTAGCTATTTGCCTCCAAAGGAACTATTTCCTGCAAATCGACACTTTGAGGGCAAAGAGCCACTTGGAGAGGGAATTTTTGCCAAGACGTGGCTATTTTTCATGCATTGCTTCATTTCTCTTTGGTACAAGGAGAAAGAGTCAAATTCCAGTTCCCTGTGCAACATGGTCCCAAACAGGATTAGACCCCCTAGGGCCATTTCTGATGACAGGAGGTTAATGATAGGAGATACAGGAGGTCATTTTTGATGACAGGACATGCAGGAGAACCTGTGGATATTATATATCTGGACTTTCAGAAGGCGTCTGACATGGTTCCTCACCAAAGGCTGCTGAGAAAACTCCACAGTCAGGGAATTAGAGGGCAGGTGATCTCCTGGATTAGAAACTGGTTGAGGTCCTGGAAGCAGAGAGTGAGTGTTAATGGTCAATTTTCACAATGGAGAGAGGTAGAAAATGGAGTGCCCCAAGGATCTGTCCTGGGACCTGTACTTTTCAACCTGTTCATAAATGACCTGGAGATAGGGTTGAGTAGTGAAGTGGCCAAGTTTGCAGATGACACCAAACTTTTCTGTGGTGAAGCCAGAAGAGATTGTGAAGAGCTCCAGAAGGATCTCTCCAAACTGGGAGATTGGGCAGCAAAATGGCTGATGCGTTTCAATGCAAGTAAGTGTAAAGTCGTGCACATTGAGGCAAAAATCCAAAACTTTACATATAGGCTACTGTGTTCTCAGCTGTGTGTGACAGATAAGGAGAGAGATCTTGGGGTGGTGGTGGACAGGTCGATGAAAGTGTCAACCCAATGTGCAGTGGCAGTAAAGAGGGCTAATTCCATGTAATTAGTTTGTGGAACTCCTTGCCACAGGATGTGGTGATGGCATCTTGTCTGGATGCCTTTAAGAGGGGATTGAAAAAATTTCTGGAGAAGTTCATTACAGGTTACAAGTCATAGTAGGTATGTGCAAGCTCTTGGTTTTAGAGGCAGGCTGCCTCTGATTGCCAGATGCAGGGGAGGGCACACGGACACAAGTTGTGTCTGTTGTCTTGTGTGCTCCCTGGGGCATTTGTTGGGCCACTGTGAGATACAGGAAGCTGGACTACATGGGCCCTTGGCCTGATCCAGCAGTACTTATGGATCCAGCAGTACTTATGAGGTACTTCCTCTTTGAAACATGACTTTTGTGATGAACCCAGAACAGCCCCACACATAGCAGTAGCAAATGGAGCACCTGCCAACAAGGATAGGTTGGCGGGGAAAGCAAAACAGGGTGGGGGAGGGTGAAATGGGATGACGACTGGGGATGCATAAGAGGTGGGAGGGGGTGGCACCTGGTGTAGGCAACTTGTACTGGAAGTTATGCCCTCTCATAGCAGCCAAGCACACCCCTTAGCACTCCTCAGATTTGTGCCAGCTAAAGAGCTGGTGCAGCTTTGAGGAGACCCATTGGCAAGCAGGAGGCTTACAGGCGCTTCCCAAGCCTCCCAGTACCCCAGGATGCAGCACAAACCACCTTGACATGGCTGCATCAGTGAGGGTGGGAAGAATAGGACTGAGCTATTAAGCATGCAGTTTGTCAAATGTCGCCGTTTGACCACTGGATACACTCCAATGAATAGTTTCAGTCCTCAAAACGCATTGGGCAGCAAACCAAATTCTCAGTATCTGGAGGCAGCAGCATAACTAGAGGGGGTGTAAAGTACTACGTTTTATGACTACGTTTTGTTCTAGTGGCCCGGAACGCTCCGAAGGGGATGGGGAGGGGCCACTTGCATGGCGCGGTGAGGCTCCCTGCAAAACTTAATGCTTTGCAACCCATCTAGGTATGCTACAGTCTGGAGGCCTTTTTTTTTTTTCTTTCCTGGAAGTGTAGCCTTCGTTGTCATGTTACAGCATTGGTTCCCAACCTGGGGTCCATGGTGGTGGTCCATGAGACCCTAAGAAGTGGTCTGCAAGGTCTCAGGAAAAAAAAATTGCCATTTGATCACTTCCAGCATCTCGCCAAGTGAGCACTCATCTATGGACAACCAGAGAGGGTGGAGAATGGACCACAGTAGCCAGCACTGAAGTGTCGGCTATGGCTATGGGCAGTTGTTCTCTGCCTTTTCTGGTAGTCTGTCGGGGAGCACTTGCTCGGGATACTCTTTTCCATGGAGCAGGAGAGGGAGCAGAGACCAGACCATCCACAGCCAGCACTTCCACTGTCTCACCAAGCAAGCGCTCCCCAACAGACCACCAGAGGGCAGAGAATGGACTGCCCACAGCTTCAACTGGCAACAAAAGCACAACCTGCAAATTTTCTCTATAATACATCTCCTTTAATTATTACAAATTTAATTGTAATTTTTGCGGGCAGGGGATGGAAGTGGGAGGGGGTTGCATGCATTCCAAAATGGTTCCAGTTTTTGTCTCAGTGGTCCGCAGGCTCTGAGAGGCTGGGAACCACTGCGCTACAGGGTGAAAAGGATTGGGAACTGGATGATGCTACATTTGCAGAGACAGAAGATTTCATTTGGCTCTGCATTTTAAACTTGATGGTAATGGTGGAGAGCAGCACAACGCACAAGGGGGAATGGGAGAATCAAGCATGCGAATCAGAATCCTTCCTTTCCCCTGGCATAAATCTTTTATTACCGGGGAAGATTGTGTGATGCCACATCACAAAAGGAAGGCAGCTTATCTTCACGAGCATGCACAGCGCTCCCCAAGAATTACAAATCCTTGCCACTTTGCACCAAAGCCAGTCTTGTGGCTGGATCTCGACAAAATAAGTCCTTGCTTTCACTGCTTTATATAATCGCTTGGCTTACTAAGCTTCGCTGGTTCTTACATAATTTTGTATATGTGTCTGTCTATTATAATTCATCTTTTCTTGCAAGGCATCAGCAGCTGGGAACAGAAAGAGGAAGGAAATGTTTCTTGGTAGATAGAGTTTGCTCTCAGTGCTTTCTTGTTTTGCAATTGCTATGGAGGTTTGCACAAAGGGAAGCATAGAAGTCAATGTTGCCGGTCCTGATTTGTAGAGAAGAGCAAACTCTGCATATGCCTCTCAAAACAGCCGTTCCATTCTCTTGTGCTGTTCATCAAAGGCTTCCATTATGGGGTCCTCCAAGTGCAAGCGCTCACCTCCTGGGAGCTGCCTTTCTGTGATCTGCTCCCTTGGGGGATGGGGTTGCGCGTGAAGGCTTCATCCACGTGAGTGGGGCCCATTGTGGGAGCAGGTTGATCGTGTGATGATGTGAATTCAGATCATACGCATTCTTTAAAATAAATACCTTCCACTGTCCAAATTTTGTGCAATGAAAAGTTAAATTCTGTAACCCCCTATAAACAGTGGCATAATTTGCAGACCTCTGTTCTGACTCACCTTCACAAGTGGGCAGGAGTGGCAGCTTTATGACCAGCTGGGCCTGTGGCCCTTCTCATCTCCGGGGGAGTTTCTCAATGTACCTCTTAAGGGCTAGAAACTTGCTTTAAAAAAAAAAAAAAATGAAAACAGAATTCTCAGGATGGTGAATTCTGTACTCCCAAGATGCATTTCCTGTTCTCCTAGAACTGCAGCATATGTGAAGGCAGCCCTGACTGTGTGTAGCTGGTTTCTAACTATTCTCCAATGCATCTTTACAATGAAATCTTGTAGAGCTCTCTTACGTACTAACACTGAAGCCAATTTAAAAGGTGTGATCCAAGCAAGTTCATTTTGCTGCTACGAGTCGAGGCAGTCTGGGCTGAAAGAGCTTTTTTTTTTCTTGGAGTGGAGGACACGCTTTCCAGAGAATTTTCAGCTTTTAGCATGTTTGGTTCCCAGCAGTCTTTTCTGCAATTCCGTGTGGCTTTAGTTTTGTCCCTGAGTGGATGCTTTTTCTGTATCCCACTTACTTAAAACACCGGCTTTTCAAAGGCCAGCATTAAAAGGAGGCCAAGGTGGCCTGACGACTTGCTCTGAAAAAGCAACATGCTACTGGGATCAGTACGGACTGGATTGACCTCTCTCTGGATAGAACCAGTTGCTGGTGCTCTTCACATAACCAGGAACTGGGTGAGCTGAGGACATTCATTATTGACATGCGATCACCATGTATAGGAAAGCATTTCCCATTCACTTTCTCTTTCCAGAATGGGACCATTTCTAACTCCCCCCCCCCCCCAACACAAAGATTATGCAGAATAGAAGATGCATGGGCTGGTTTTCCAATGCAATGAACCATTTAGATGAGCAAGTCAGGAGAGGTCCTGGCTTCTCGTAGAATATTGCAACTTCCTTGGTCATGGAGGAACAACTGCATTCTCACACAGATAGCCTCTCCCAAACTACAGTCCACACAACTTGTGCGATCGTTGAGCAGTTTGAATCAGCCAGTGGACATCTTGGTGACTTTTCAAAGGCTCTAAGCACTTTGCCCTGGAGTGCTCTGAAATTCCACCCACCCCCAGTGAAACAGACCCTACTGTCACCGACCACAGCAATGCACACCTGCGCTTCACTCTCATACTTGTCAGACCTTGCTGTGGAGACAACTGGGACACTACCTTTTCAAGGAGACACTCTGGATATCAGGCACACATAGGATGGGGGCAGTGTCAGGTGTATGTCTGCAAGCAGCTAAAGGCTTGCCAGGACATCCTGGGTCTCTCGGCTTGTCGAGCGGGAGAGCAGAAAGTGGTTCGAAGATGCAACAGTCCCCTCCCCTCTGAACCAAGGCTTGTGGTTCTGAGTTGGGAGGAGTGGACCCTGAGCAGACAAGAGACAGAATCCTTCTTCCTCCATCCCTGGTAATGGAAGTGTGCAAAGATATCACACTTTTTTTCCCTGTATGGCTAGGATGGCATCTTGCACAACCATCCCTTGACATTTTGAGCAATTGGATGCTGAATCAATGTAGTTTATTCATTGTTTATGAATGGAGTTTATGAATATGGAGTTTACGCCCCTCCATATTCACTCACGGAAAACCCTTTTAAAAGAACATAAGAGGTGTCGGGTCCTTGCTTTGTTTTGTTTTTCACAATGCAGGATCATAAGAACATAAGAAGAGCTGTGCTGAATCAGGCCAAGGGACCATTTAGTCCAGTTTCCTGTATCTTCCATTAGCCAACCCAATGCCTCTGGTAGCATGCAAGGCAACAAAATATTTGTATCTTTTTGCCACTCCCTTGCATAAGGTCACGGTCCCTTGCATAAGGTCACGGCCATGTTGTGAGAATGGATGATGGTTGGATCCCAAAGGATCTTCTCTATGGAGAACTTGTGCAGGGAAAGCGCCCTACAGGTAGACCACAGCTGCGATACAAGGACATCTGCAAGAGGGATCTGAAGGCCTTAGGAGTGGACCTCAACAGGTGGGAAACCCTAGCCTCTGAGCGGCCTGCTTGGAGGCAGGCTGTGCAGCATGGCCTTTCCCAGTTTGAAGAGACACTTGGCCAACAGACCGAGGCAAAGAGGCAAAGAAGGAAGGCCCATAGCCAGGGAGACAGACCAGGGACAGACTGCACTTGCTCCTGGTGTGGAAGGGATTGTCACTCCCGAACTGGCCTTTTCAGCCACACTAGACGCTGTTCCAGAACCACCATTCAGAGCGCGATACCATAGTCTTTCGAGACTGAAGGTTGCCAACACATGCATAAGGTACTCAGAGATAGGCTACCTTTAAAATCCAGAGGTTGCAGATTGTCATCATTTTTTTGGTCATCATATGGATCTTTTTTTAAAAAAAAGCAGCACAACCATCAAGAATGAAAAGTGATACCACTTCATTTTGCTGTACATTATTATTCCATGATGTACTACCATAGGAGGAAGTAGTGGCGGTCCAGGTGCTTTTCAAACCAGGGGCTGCTCCCCATTTGCTGCCCTCAATCCAAAAGTAATTGTGGTGATGTCATTGTCACCACAATTTATTCCGCACTGCCTCCTCCCTTCCCCCTTTGAAAAAGGGGGGAGGATGAAGGTGGGCCAGGCTCCGATGGAGACTTTCACATTGCTGCTAAGCAGCACGAAAGGCTCCATCGGAGTTTTCCGAGCTGCTAGAAGCACCTTCCAGGAGGCGCCCAGGTGCTGTGGGATTTTTGTTTAAAAAGATGTCAAAGTGCTCTGGGATTTTAGTATACAAACCGACAAGCATCTGCCACACAACACACCAGACATAACCATCATTGGCAAAAAGGATAAGAAAGTCTGAATAGTAGGCATTGCAATACCTGGTGACAGTAGAATAGAAGATAAAGAACTGGATAAGAGTATAAAGACCTGCAAATAGAAATTGAAAGACTGTGGTGCAAGAAAGCAAGAGTAGTACCAATTGTCCTAGGGGCCAGGCTGCTATCCCAAAACAGCTGGAAATAGCACTTGAACACCATCGGGATGAGCAGAGCACCATCAGTGCATCACAAAGGGCCATCTTACTTGGAACCACGTGCATACCACAGCAATATTTGTAATGCCAGGAATGGCTTGAAGAAGAGGGGGGAGGGCCACTTGCATGCTACCCGCCGGACTTAGTGCTTTGCTCCGCCTCTGGCTATGCCACTGTTCCTTCCACTTGGCCATTTATTCCTAGCCTTGGGAAGGACTCAACAGGTGGATATCTACAAGATCCAGTCAAAAACAACATGACTGTGTGAGTCCCTTCGGGGAGAAAGGTGGGGTAGAAATAAAGTTATTATTATTATTATTAAAATAGATGATGAGGGTGAGAAGGATAGATAGATAGATAGATAGATAGATAGATAGATAGATAGATAGATAGATAGATAGATAGATAGATAGATAGATGTTTCTTCATGCTTTCCATGTTCATTATGCGCTAAGCAGGGCCTTTCAGCCTTTCCACTAGCACATATCAAAATTCTTTTCATGCCCCCAATGTCCTGAAGCTGTTTGCCTGAGCAGGAGCCTTGAAATTATCCCCAGACTTAGCTTTACTCAAAAGGATCACTGTCAAGGTTAACTAAAGGTGAACATCCCAAGGGTAGCAAGGTCAGAGCAAGCGTTAGTCAGTAGGCATGGAGGGAATGGGCTTTGTCAAAGGCAGGGCAAAGTTCATGTTCCTGAAGTAGCTGCTAATGAGCTGAAAGGCCACTGATGAGGCTGAGACAGGCAAGTGGTCAGGATATAGACAAAGCTGTTAATGAGTGGACAGGTCAGAGGTGAGCAGAGCAGTCCAAGGCAGTTAAACAGTCAGGTGCTGATGGCAGAAATGTGTTGAGTGCTGGCAAGCAGAAACCTGGGAGACAAAAAGGGCTGAGGTTTTATGGAACTAGGTGGGGCTATCTTGGTTACCTGGTTCACCTGACCAGCAGAGGCGTAACACACTGCCCCAGCACCCAGGGCAGTGACATCACAAGACAAGTGTCACATGACATCACTTCTGGGTTCTCCCCAGAGGAGGGGAGATGCAATACTCCAGGGTGCTACACTAATACATACAAAATTATGCAGGGGGTGGAAAGAGTGGATAGAAGGATGTTGTTTTCCCTCACACACAACACCAGAACCAGAGGACATCCACTCAGACTGAGTGTTGGGAGAGTTAGGACGGACAAAAGAAAATATTTATTTGTCCAGTGTGTGGCTAGTCTGTGGAACTCCTTGCCACAGGGAGTGATGATGGCATCTGGCCCGCATGCCTTTAAAAGGGGATTGGACAAATTTCTGGAGGAAAAGTCCATCACAGGTTACGAGGTTATGATGGGTTTGTGCAACCTCCTGATTTTAGGAGTAGGCGTCCTCAGAATGCCAGATGCAAGGGAGCATCTCTTGTTGTCTTGTGTGTTCCCTGAGGCATCTGGTGGGCCTCTGTGAGATACAGGAAGCTGGACTAGATGGGCCTGTGGCCTGATCCAGAGGGGCTCTTTTTATGTTCTTGTTGCAGTGGCTTTGGGCCCCCATTCCTTCTCCTGTGAAGAGAGAAGGCACTGGGGTTTGAAACCGCCAGCGCCTCCTCTGTAGCTAGTGCAGAATCTGAGGGGTTGTCATGCGCCTCCCCCTTGGCTTAGCGCCTGAGGCAGGTGCCCTCAAGCTCCACCCTAGTTATGGCTCTGCTGACCAGGTTTTCAGCTAGTGACGCTTGTACTACTGAAGGAGGTGGAACCTCAGGATAGCATAGGTTATCCTGCAACTCCTTTTTCCAGACTTGATGGTACAAAGAGTAAGGCATTGGACCCTAGCCTCCAGAAGCCATGGTTTGAGACCACAGTACCTTTGCTTATCAGGTGTATGTGGTAACCTGCTTGGAGGCTCTGGAAGCCTCCTCTTAGCTGCCCACCTGGGACTACAAAAGCAGGTGTAGATGTTCAGGCACCTGGCAGGCCACCATGTATGACTGATGGGCTGAACTGGATTGCTGGGTCCAAAGCTGTACAGGTTCCCAAGCCACTGAGAACTTTAAAGGCAATGATTAACCCCTCGAATTACACCAAGAAATGAACCAGCAGCCAGTGTAATTCACGCAATAGCAGATAATATGATCATACCGCTCTGGGTCACCACCAATGAAGAAAGGGCTGCCACCAATGTCGCGACCACCATTCTTGTATTACAGTGGCCGTTCTTTAGCCACACTACTCTGGTATATGTCCTAGGAAGAGTATTTAAGAAACTGCCCACTGGGAGGCAACAGTGCACTGGAGTTCTTGCTGCCTCCAACACAGGTGTTTAAAGTAATATATTTATTTTAATTTTAAAAAATGGGCAACAAATGGGGTTCTGAAAATAAACCCCATCTGTACCCATTTGGGCCCATTCATGGGCCTCCCCGTTTATTTCAGAATGAATGAAACTCAAATTGAGTGGGCCCTGTTCATTTGGAATTCGATTCTATGGCTGCACGCCTCCGGAGTGGTCCAATCCTTCCAACCCCCCTGTGAATGTCCAATACCCTATACCAGAGGTTCTCAAACTGTTGCAACGCCCTGGCCTGAAAAGCCCTTCCTTTGGCCACTTAAGTGGCAGGGAAGGGGGAAGGCAGTGATATGAACCCCAAGATTGTGCTGCTGCCAGGACAGGTGGGTTAACTCACCTCTAGCCAGTGCCAGAGTCCTGGGGGACCAGGGAGTCCTCTGCAGGGCTTCCTGAGCGTCCTAACTTCTGAAAATAACAAAAAGTTGGCACTTCCATTTTTTGTATGATAGTGGCCGAAACCGAAACGTGAAACCGAAAGTGCCCTTTTTTGTGATTTGTAGATGTTAGAAGGCACAGTGAGCTCTGCAGAAGACTCCCCGTCCCCCCAGGACTCCAGTGCTGCTGGAGGTATGTAGAATAACCCTCCTGTCTCCAGAAGCAGCGAGATCCTGGGGGGCATGATACTTAGCCTTAGCCCCTGCCCTGCACACGCTTACCTCAGGTCTCAAACTCCTGAAGGGTTTGAGAACCAAGACCCTACATCCTCATTCATCTGCCCACCTGCCTGCCACTCTGTCATGCCCCTTCCCCCCAGGCTTAGCATTCTTGGTGCTCCAGCAACAGCAGGGATGGAATGACATCTTTTTTTCCCTTCCCTCTCTTATGTTACTCCCTCATTTAGGTTACAGTCTGAGCTGGAGAAGAACTTTTGAGGTTGCAGTGCTTGTACTGCATTGGAGGGGAGCATTACAAGTCCCTTAGATTGTATTTTCCAGCTGTAGAGCGCTATACCATAGTCTTTCGAGACTGAAGGTAGCCAACAGTAACAGTGCCTGGATAATTTTCAGCAGCATCACTGTTGATAGGCTCTCTAATGAAGCAGATTTTAGCTCCTTAGAGTGCTCTTTCCTTTGACCATTGTGACTTTCAGTCCCATTGTCTTGAACTTGAAAATGCGGTCAAAGAGAGAGAGAGCCACAGAAAGAGCCACAAGGAGAAGATTAAAGCCTTCTGCATGTTAAGGACATCTACTCAAGTTATTTACTTTAATGATGCATCATGAACACCACTGGGGAACCAAAGGCAGCTCCTGTTTCAAAGTGCCTTGTTAAGACAGACTCACTGGATGGCAAATCACTACTAAAAATGAGCTTCCATTTGGGAAGAAAAACTACTATTTTTTTTTTCCTTTTAATTTGTAGACATCGAGCAGTGCCATAGTAGAGGGGGTGCAAAGCACCAAGTTTTGCAAGGAGCCTCACTGCGGTGTTTTGTCATATTGGACACCCCTAAAAAAATGCAAGCATTCAGGATCAGACCAAATACAGACTGCAAGCAGAGCTGTGTTCAGTTCAATTCTGTGAACCACCTTTGGCTACGGCTCTTCTTTTGCCTGCCCCAGAAACATACCTTGAGAGTGGGAGAAGGCAGTGAAAGTGGCTCCAGAACCCAGAAGAGTGTATTTGATCTCCAGGAACTGGACTGGAACTTCATGTGCCAGCATCCCTGGTGCAAAAATGACAATTGCACACCATGTCAACTACAGGGACAGCCCCAGAATTTATCTTAAGTGGGAATCATGTTCTGCTGGGACCTGGAGCACCTGCAACAATTACCACCACTAAATGCTTCTCTCTGCCCCAAGGTAATGTTCTGATGGCCCTTGATTTGCCTCTTATACACTCGTCCAGCCCTCCAGCCCTCATTTGTTACTGGGTCAGTCCAAGCCCTGTGGGGCAAGAATGGCAGGATGAGGGATTAGGAAGTGCAACTGGCCTTCCTCATTCTGTTTGATCATCAGTGTATGCTGGGGACCAGCCAGACAAGGGATAATGCAGAATAGGGCTTCGATGAACTGTATGTCTGTCCCTCCCTGAACATATAGACATGCTCTCATGGCAAAGTTGTCAACCTAAATATTTAATGCATCGAACATAAATTCCCCTGTAAAGCTGGAAATTGAGGTGCACCATCTGTTTCTTATATTCCCCTAGTAAATTTCTCTAAATGTTTGCATATTTGCCAAACATCTGGGTAAAAACTACTCGTAGCTCTCTGGGTACTCCAGTATAAATTTACTTTTGCCTTCAGATGCCACGAGGACACCACCACCCCTAAAAAGTAATAGTCAGTCTGGAGATGTCCCCTGTGGGTGACTTCCAGAGGAGATGGGACAAGAGAGGGCTTTAGTGACACAAACATATGCTACTCATTGGCAGAACTGGGGTGAAACAGGACAGATTGCACAGTGAGGGGTATACTGGTATTTCACCATTGATGTTTCTTTAGAAAGAGACCACAGCTTGAAAATACTTGGGTTATTGACACAGGACAGGAAGTGTAATGCTAGCAAGAACAGTGGGTCATGTGAGATAAAGCCAATGTGAGCACTATCTAGGATAAAAACAGTGTACATTGCAGCAATCATGAATGGCGTGTGCTACAGTATAAAGTTCATTCCCCCAAGACCGTCACGCACCCAGGGTCAAGTTTTTGGTCACATCAGTGGGTTAAGTTTGGCCTAAAGATCAACTTCAGTCTTGTCTTTGGTAAACAGATGATGCAGTGTTCAGTGGTGGTTCTAGAATGTGTATGACCAAAGACAACACTGGGACAAAATAATGGGCGGCCCCAGTGGTGTTCATGGCCACTGCCCTACCTGGAGCACCTCCATGGGGTGCCATCCCCCCACCTGAAGGTGCTGCCCCCCCCATGCCCACTGCCTCTCCTCCCCAGGTGTTCTGAGGGCCAGGGAGGCCATACGTGGCCTTATAAGGCCTTTTATAGGCCAAAAATCATAATAGATTTTGGCTTTGGATAGGGTGACACAAGATAGTGTCCAGCCTTTGCTATGAAAGTAGCAAATGTTGAACAGAGTACTGAAAAATATACTTCTTCCAATAATCACATTGTTCTGATGCTGTGCAGTTCCCTGGGTTTGCTGTTTTAACTCTGCACCATTTCCCTTCTTCAGTATGTTCACAATCCTCAGCCTCATTTACCAGCATTCACTAGCTAGCCTGACAGTCAACCCACAAGATGTTGCGTATTGGTGCCTGTGACATCAGGGCATCAGATGTTGCACTATGATGTCATCAACAAAATCCCAGGAGTGGCCACAGCCAAAAGGATTAAATGATACCGTGGGCTAATAATTCCCCAGAGTGGCAGGACAAATAAAATGAAGGAAAATGGCAAGAGTGTCACTGAAATGTGTGTGTATACTTAACACATTTGCTTCAATGTTTAGTGTGGGAGCTGTGCTACTCTTCCTTTTTGCAAGAGTGACTGTCAGTGAGTTCAGGCATGAAGACTGATTTATCCTCATGTCCTTAGCCACAGATTTCCTTGGAAAGCAAAGGAATGGGCTGCCCATATACAATCTCCTTTTTGAATAAACACAGAGCCTATTTTTGTTTTAAACAAGGGTCCTGAAAGTTAATCTCATCAAGTTCAAGCTGACATTGAACTTCTCCTGGAATCTTGCAATTAATTAAACCAGAGCCACTTTAATCCTTGTTATGGGCAAGAAATGACACTGTCAAGTGAAGCACCAAGATTTCTGGGAAAGTGCTTTGGAATCCAGTAAGAGCTGTGCTGTTGAACTCCTCTCTGATTCCCCCCCCCCCATTATCCTGCAGTTAACTTGGCACCCACAGTTCTCAGCTACATAATATTTATTTCCATACAAAGGGACCAGAGACAGATGTATACTTTGCCAGCCAGTTTTAACCATTTCAAGATACTTTTCAGAGTTCTTGCTCACTTATTAAATCTCCCTCAGCCAGTTGGGTTGCAGATCTGATCATTCTTGAATGTGATTTATCAGTTTGTTTACAACTCACTGAAATAAAATCAGCATAAGTTATGAATTGAAATCAAACATGTGTTGTGAAATGACACTGGTTGTAAGACAGTATTTTTATTGCGTGTTGGCTGTTCTATAAACACATTTTGTGGTTCTGTAAACCATAGGCATGGTGTAGGGATCCCTTTATTTATATGTCTTTATCTGATGAATAAATGGATAGCTGCTTCAACTTAAGAAGGACTGAAAATCTCTCAGAGTTGTTATTTCTGGAAAAAAAAAGTGTGTATTATTAAAGTGCAGTTGTTACCCTGCACATGCCCAATCTCGTCTGATCTTGGAAGCTAAGCAGGGTCAGGCCTGGTTAGTACTTGAATGGGAGACTGCCTGGGAATAGCGGGTGCTGTAGGCTTATACCATAGTCTTTCGAGACTGAAGGTTGCCAACCATTAGCAGCACAATCCAAAGGGCAGGAAGTGCAGGCACAGTGACTGCTTCACCCCCCTAGGCTGTCACAAATGTGCTGTAAAACTTATTGCAACAGCCTAGCAGTTAGTGCTGATGGGGAGACCTGCATCGTCCCACCTGTGCCTGATCCAAATGGAGGACCCAACGGAGCAGCTAAGCTCCTATCGGGCAGCGGAGGGGCAGCGGGAGGGCAGGTGAGTAGTGGGGCAAGGGGAGGGCAGAGATGGGGCAGATCAGGCCCAGGATGAGGCAGGACTAGAGGAGCTGGTGAGGCTGTGGCCTATTCCCCTCCCTGGGCTCAGTGGCGTCGCTAGGGTTTGCATCACCCGGTACAGGAGGCCAGAACATCACCCCTATGATGGACCTTCTCCCAAGAAGTGGGCGAGGCAACACCCTGGGTGGTGGATGTGGTGATGTACCATCGCCCCACCCCTCCTGTTTTTTAGGCTATAGCATTTGATAGATAGATGCCCAATCTTGTCTGATCTTGGAAGCTAAGCAGGGTCAGGCCTGGTTAATACTTGGATGGGAGACTGCTTGGGAATACTGGGTGCTGTAGTCTTATACCAAAGTCTTTTGAGACTGAAAGTTGCCAACCAGATAGATAGATAACATGATGGTATTATTCGAAAATACCAAGATTTTAAAATTTTTGGCAAGTAATAGTGTCACAGAGAGAGAGAGAGAGAGAGAGAGAGAGAGAGAGATGCACATGTGCATGTCACCCAGTGCAGCCCCCACGTCCTAGAGACACCATTGCCCAGACCTGAAAACCCAACATGGGGCAGCTCAGATTTGCACTGGCTATTTAGCAGGCACAGATCTGAACTGCCTCATTGAGCAGGTTGGGGCTTGTCTCCACATCAAGGAGACCTCCAGCCTGCCTTTTACCAGCTCTGGCTGCAGCATGGGCCACTTGGCCCTTCCACATAAGCACTGGTTAGGATTAGACTGTAAGAATCATAGATACACTCTCTGCCTGGGACCAAGGAATTGAAGGGCTGCCTTCTCGTACCTGAGCCTGCCTACCAACTAAGATGTTCCTCAGCAGCTCTTATCTAGACACCGCTAGTATGTAGCACCTACTGGATAATCTGCTCATTTTAGCACTTCAAATTTTTTATCATCCTTGGTGAGTCCTGCCTTTCTAAGACCATATAAAATGTATTTTCTGGACTCTGCCAGGAAAGTTGAAGACCTTGGATTTGATCTGACTTCCTCCACTTCTGTTTAGAAATGTGGCCTGTAACCTTTGACTTTGTCCTGATCAGTTTTGCCTTCATTAATCCTTCCTAACAAAGAGAAGCTTTCCAGGATTTAAGCTTGTTAGAGCAAAGTCAAACACTTTGCAAGCCAGCTCTTCAACAGCCTACAAAAACTAAACTTGGAAGATGGGCAGCCCAGTCATAACCTCAGCCCAATTCTAACTCCCCACATGGTGATGCAGCAATGCCAAGGCTTAGCTGTAATCATTGCTAAGCTGGTCATAACTAAAGGTCGGGGGAATAGGATCCTGTTCCCTCTGCTGCTTACATCTGAACACAGCTCAGCAGACTTTGAAAAAAATGTCAGCATCTCTGCAAGTGAATGATACTGGCAGTGGCATAGCTAGAGGGGGTGCAAAGCACTAAGTTTGCAGGCACCTGAACAAGCGGCCCCACTCCCTGCCCTTCACAGCCATTTTGGGTGGGGGAAGAAAACAGAGGCAAATGCTGGGGAGGAGCTGCTTGAATGCATGTTCAGGCACCTACAAAACGTAGTACTTTGCACCCCCTCTAGCTACACCACTAGACATGGTCACAGAATCACATGGAGGGCCACAGTCAAGGCCACGTCTGCACATCATCAGCAAGCTTCAGAGAAAGCCCTCATGTGTTGTCTCCATGGTGTGTCTTTATAGCCTTTCCTCTAGAACAAATGTATCTGTTCACAACCATAGCTGGGGTTCTTGGTGTGCACTTTTTCTCACTAATGAGGTCACGCAGGGGCGAGGTGGCAAGGCAAATGACGGAGGGAAGACCAATCAGCAAAGGATTATGGAATTGCTGCACCTGGCTTTCATGGTTGAGTGGTAGAATGGATGTTAGCAGATGCTGTTTGTCGCATCACGGAGTGCAAAACCTTGCACCTGCCAAATTCTCTCTTGCACCATTAGCAAAGACAACTTGCATCCAAGCAGCCTAAATCCCTATTTGTGTGATCTCCATAAATTAGCAGAGATGATAATGGACTGCAAAGAGCCTCCCCTTTTATCTCATTAACTGCTGTGATGGTTATCCACAGATATAGTGATTGCAATGGATCAATTTGTCTTAAGTATGCACCTGAAGGTATAATTTGGTTGTACACATGATAATTGTAGGCATTGTATCCTTCAGCTGACTAATTTTCTGTTATGCAAAAGCAGCTGAAACATAAATTGATGGAGCTGGCTTAATCTAAAGGGTCAATAATTAGCAGCCGAATAAAATATATGCTGGGTCTGAGAATGCACATGGGGAGGAATTTGTTTTTAACCCATCTCTAACTCACGATTAGCACTGACAACCAAGCAGACAGAGTTGCTGAAAATTACAAAGGAAGCTGCCACCAACTGAACCGGAGTTTTGGTATCACTAACTCAGTCTTGTTAACACTGAGTCAGAAGCTTCCCAGAGTTGCAGCCAAGGATTTTTCTCTGCCCCACTTGGAGAGCACAAGGAATGAACCTGGGACCATCCATAGGCAAAGCATGTGCTCTACCATTGAGCTATGACCCTTCCCCTATAGATGAATGTTCCTGTAGGAAAAGGGACTTGAGAACATAGGAAGACCACTGCTGGATCAGACTCATCTAGTCCAGTATCCTGTTCCCACAGTGGCTGGACAGTTGATTTGGAATCAACAGGCTGGCAAGTTGATTTGGAGGAGAGCAGTTCCAGCCCCTGCAGTTTATTCATTACCAGCGGTTATGCGGTACCAAACCACTTCCAAACATGGAGTGATCAATACTAATAGCAATGGACAGACCTTCCCTCCAGACATTTGTCTAAGGCCAGCTAAGCCAGTGTCTATCCTGCTTCTTTTGGCAGCTGATTCTATAGCAAGTCCTCACTTAAAATGGTTTCTTTATAAGTCGTTTCGTTTTAAAGTTGTGGAGAAAAAAAATTGTTTTGTGATCTGGGCCACTGTCTGGGTGGAGTTTGCACATTCTCTCCATGACTGCATGGTTTTCTCTAACCTGGAAAGCTCACATCTATTTCTGTGTTTAATATTCAAAGTGTTTTGGGTTTTTATTTAGAAGTTTGGTGATGTTTTTGTGACCAGACATATTCTGTAGGGACATAATTCTTGTTTACATATATAAGCCAATGGTAAAATTGGTTTTGTTATAAGTCATTTTGCTTAAAGTTGCCAGTTGTCTGTTTTCTGCAGGCTAGGCAGGCAGTCCAATCCTAACCCATGCTGGAACAGGTAGGCCAGTTGGCCTGTCCCATATCCAGTGTGGGGTTGGCGCTGCCGATGGCTCAGCCCGGGGTAAGGGGAATTCATTCCCCTTACCCTGGATAACGAGGCAGCAGCCCTAATGGGTCTGTTGTGCAGGCCGGCGTTGCCAGAGTAGGTTTAGGATCCCTGGCACCACCACCGCCCACCTAGTCCTGGGCCACTCACGGGCCCACCCACCGCCTGCCCTCCCTCCTGTCCTCCCCAAGCCCTCCCCCCACTGGCCTGAATCAGCTGGCACAAACTTACCGGTGCACTGGCTCTGCGGGGCCCGTTTCAACCTCTGGACATGCACCAGCTTTCCTCCTTTCCTGGTAGAGCGAAAGAGCCTTATGGCACTTTTGCGACACTACTGTGCTGGTGCAAGCGACTTACACAAGCCCAAGGGCCGGTTAGAATTGGCTCATAATTTTATAAACTTATAGCACTTTTCAATCATGGGTTTTCCATTACTGTTTTTAGTGGTGTGCGTCTCAATTTTTTTTTTTACTTGCCTTGCTCTAATCTTATAAGAGAGGTTGGTAGGGTTTTGTTGCTTTCCAACAATTCACTGTTCTCTGAAGGTTTATGAAAACAAATATCTCCCCTATAGCATTATTTTCTTATGAGCTGAAGTGCAACGAAATCATCAGTAGAACTGTCTTGACAGAGCACATAAAGGAGGGGAGATCTACTCTCTCTAGGAGCTCAAAAACATTAAGCAGATAGATGTCTTGTCTTTCATCATTCCAAATGTGAAATGCCAGGTATCCAAACTTAGCAAAGTCAGAAAAATCTAGTTCCGGAGTCAGTTAAAAAATGGAAGCTGAACTGAATTTCATTTTCATTTCTGCAGTAGGATTTGAAATGGCAAGATGGTGTCATTTGGTTGGCAACCTTCAGTCTTGAAAGACTATGGTATAAGCCTACAGCACCCGGTATTCCCAGGCGGTCTCCCATCCAAGTACTAACCAGGCCTGACCCTGCTTAGCTTCTGAGAATCAGACAAGATCGGGCATGTGCAGGGTAACAAACGCTTCGATGTTGCCATTACAAAAGAATCATTACAGAGGTCAGGCCTTTGCCATACCCCTGCTGGTATAACATCAAGATGGGCAGGACACCAGCTGGGACAATGGTTAAGTGAACCCATGAATTTTCCACAAAATGGGTTGAACTTGTGGGTGACTAGCCTGCAATAAGAGCATGGCATGCAGCAGTGTGTGTGTGTGTGGGGGGGGAGGTGTTGTGTCACAACTGAACAGAAACAGGAAGGCTCAAGGCCTGATTAAGAGCCCAATCCAATCCCTCTGCCTGCCAATTCAGCTGTGCCAAAATGGCTGCTGCTGCAGCCTGTGGGAGGGGGTAATTGCAGAGGTCTCCTCTGGGTACGGGAACAACTGTTCGCTTACCCAGGGATATATCTGCACGGCACAGGGAGCCTGCATTAGCTAAATAGCTCCGCATGGACCTGAACCGTGGGATCAGGTTCAAGAAGCGGGTTAGGATTTATCAGCCACCACAACCACCAAACCCACCCCCTTCCTGCACTGGATCCAACCTGCCCCCATTGTCGCCCTGTTCTGCCCTCCGCTGCCCCCATCACGGCCTCATTTTGCCCTCCCTCTCCCCTGTTCCTGTTGCATACACTGGGTGGCTGTGCTCACATTGCTGTTGCCTCTCCAACAGGAAGAGTTTTGTGAACCTCCCTGCCTTGGGTAACTTAACTAGCACTCCCTTTACTGTTAATGCACTGTCTTCTTAAGATCTGTCCATTTAGGCAGGCATTTAACATGGCTACCTGATTCCATGTTATTTTGGGTTGTCAACCTGGTGTCTCAGTGCTCTCAGATTGTGGTGGGTTTCTAAGCTGCCTTGATGGCTTACATTGATTTAGTTTTGTTCGCCATCCTGGTTGTCCGTATAAATGAAAAAGATGAATACAAATCATCTTGTACAGCAATCAGTATAATGTAACGTACACTTCTGTGTGTATCCATAGAAGGGCCAGATCCAGGTTTGAGCAGGGCCAGGGCAAAACAGTGGGCCTCATCCTATGTTGCTGCCCCCTCCTCAATGGGTAAGAGCAGTAGCAGCAGAGAATGGAAAACAATTACTTGGGGTGGAAGGACCATAGGCAGTTAAAGCATCAGTGACCACAAGAGGAGATGGCTGCTTTGAAGAAGGAAACATGGATGATGTGCTTTCTCTCCCCAGGAGCGAGTCCTAGGGCTTTGGCCAGCACTCAGCATTTGGGGGGGCGGGGCACAGACATCAGCTTTGTCTTAGGGTGCCACCTGCTGACATTTCACCTCTGTCCAAGGGCAGAGCCACTAAGGGCCACCAAAGGGCCACGATGTGCAAACAACAAAAGAACAATTAGAGCAGGATATGGGACCACTGGTTCCAGTCCTTGGTATAGTCCTATTGACTGGGAGTAGGTTTTCTGCCATGTGATTTATAAGAAGGAAAACAACCCCCTTATCTTGCAAAGCACTGATCCTTTCCTGATTGCCTCTAGCAAAAAACACAGAGCAAACAAGCATAGAGAAAGATTTGTCCCTGTTTTGGCTCCCTGCTTTGTTAAATCCACCAGTTATTTAAAACTCCTTATTCAACATGCTATTAAAGTAAACAAAAAAACGATACATCTGGAATTGCATTATCAATATTGAAAATGCACGGGGAAAATAAACAAAGATCCTGCCTCTTGTAGCCTGTCACCGGGATGCGTGTGGTCGAAGTATTAAGCAATTTTAGCAGTCACATTTGTTATTTGGAGCTGAAATTAAAAAAAGAAAAGATTTTTTTTTCCCCTCTTCTGTGAACTAGTTTTCAGCAAGCTGAGCGCAACAAAAGATTTACCAAATGCTTTGTCATTTTCGGAAGCAGGGATTTGTCGGAACGCCAGTGATAAAATTGCCTGAGTTTCCCCCAATACAAATAAGATAAAATAAGAATTCACATGACATAAATCTTGAGGAGGAGGAAGCAAAGGAAATGGGTGACTTTTAGAATGGAACCATCGCAGATAACCCAATCCTATCTGGGCCTTGGGCTTCGGAACTTGCACTCTCTCGGTGCAAGCCCTACACCACTGGTACAGTAGCCACTGTGAAGACTCACAGGCCAGGGCCACCAGCACAAATGGCTAGTAGCCCATACACACGCCAATGGCATTCAAACCCCACTGGAGCAGGTAGGTCAATAGAGGTAGCTTTACAGATGCTGCTGCCAAACCAAGGTTTCCCCCCTCCTGTACTTGTGTCTCTGATTTTTGTTCCTTCATACCAACCTTTACATTTGTTTCCATTACAAAAGAGATCGAAAGGTCCAATGGCCAAATCCTACCCCCCAGCCAACTCAGAGCATGCAGCATTGCTGAAAGAGAGCATGCTGTATGCTATGGGGGGAGGGTTATTGACCAGATGGCCCAGGTTAGGTATGTAAAAAACTTTTTTACATACCTCCCCATAGGTTGCCTGGACTCCAGTGGGTCTCCTCGTACCTATGCTAGCTCTTTTACTGGCGTAACTCTTAGGTGACAGCTGGGGGAGCGGGTCCTGGCAAAAAAGGAGGGGATCTCACTGCTGCCACTGAGATCCTGCCCCACCTGCTTCCTCCTTTCCTCTCCCACTAATCTTTGCTGCTTGGCTTATGGGCAGTGAAAATGAGAGGCCCTCTTAGCAGTCTTTGGGGTTGTGCGAAATTTGGAGGTCATAAAATTTGACGGTGGCAGGAGTGCCCATCCTAGGAGTTGCTATTTAGCTGGTGCTATTTCCTCCTCATATCTTTTGTTCAAGAAATGCTACATCATCATGCAGCATCATTCCAAGGGGGATTATGGGAAAATATTCATAGCAGTGCAATCCTATGTGCACTAGATAAGTCAAGGGACCTGGTTTCAGTTGCCTTCCACTCACCCCCTGAAAGTGGGGGGGGGGGGAATGAGCTGACAATGCCCACTTGAGACCTTGTGGCTCAGTTTTATAAGTAACAGCTCAAACCTCTCCTGGGCCAGCTCAGGGCACCTCTCTTACAAGGAAAGGCTACAGCGTTTAGGCCTCTTCAGTCTAGAAAAGAGGCGCCTGAAGGGGGACATGATTGAGACATACAAAATCATGCAGGGGATGAACAGAGTGGATAGAGAGACGCTCTTTTCCCTCTCGCATAACACCAGAACCAGGGGACATCCACTAAAATTGAGTGTTGGGAGGGTTAGAACAGACAAAAGAAAATATTTCTTTACTTAGCGTGTGGCCGGTCTGTGGAACTCCTTGCCACAGGATGTAGTGATGGCAACTTGCCTGGATGCCTTTAAGAGGGGATTGGACAAATTTCTGGAGGAAACGTTCATTATGGGTTACAAGTCATAGTAGGTATGTGCAAGCTCTTGGTTTTAGAGGCAGGCTGCCTCTGATTGCCAGATGCAGGGGAGGGCACCAGGACGCAGGTTGTGCTTGTTGTCTTGTGTGCTCCCTGGGGCATTTGGTGGGCCACTGTGAGATACAGGAAGCTGGACTTGATGGGCCTTTGGCCTGATCCAGCGGAGCTCTTCTTATGCTCTTATGTAGAGTCATTGAAGAGCATGCACTGGAAAAAAATGTTCAACTTGCTTTGAATCCACCAAACAGTAGTACCATTTAGCCTACATTTTACCAACTTATCCACAAGGCATTGAGTGCCTGCCTATGTTGGAGGAGGTTGACAGTGAACCAACCCTAGAAGAACTTCACGTGGCCCTGGACTCCCTTGCCTCTGGCAAGGCACCTGGAAAAGACAGCATCCCTGCTGAAGTCCTAAAGTGCTGCAAAGATATCATTGTCATTGAGCTGCATGAAATCCTCTGTCTCTGCTGGAGAGAAGGTGGAGTACCTCAAGACATGAGGGATGTAAACATCATCACGCTGTACAAGAACAAAGGCGACAGGGGTTACTGCAACAACTACTGCGGCATCTCTCTCCTTAGCATTGTAGGAAAGCTGTTTGCCTGAGTTGCACTAAAGGGGCTCCAGGTACTTGCAGAGAGCGTCTATCCAGAATCGCAGTGCGGATTCCGAGCCAACAGGTCCACCACTGATATCGTATTCTCCCTTAAACAGCTGCAGGAGAAATGCAGGGAACGATAGCCACTCTTTATAGCCTTCATAGATCTCATGAAGGCTTTCGACCTGGTCAGCAGGGACTTCAAGATTCTCCCCAAGATCGGATGTCCACCCAGGCTCCTCAGCATCATCAGGTCTTTCCACAAGGACATGAAAGGCACTGTAGTCTTTGATGGCTCCACATCAGACCCCTTTTACATCCGAAGCAGAGTGAAGAAGGGCTGTGTTCTTGCGCCGACCTGGTTTGGGATTTTCTTCGCTGTCCTGCTGAAGCATGCCTTTGGAACTGCAACAAAAGGCATCTATCTCTGGACCAGATCAGACAGAAAGCTCTTCAACCTCTCCAGACTGAGAGCAAAGTCCAAAGTCCAGCTGAAATGTCCGCGTGACTTCCTCTTTGCCGACGATACAGCTGTCACCGCCAACTCTGCCAAAGATCTCCAGCAGCTCATGATTCATTTTAGCAAGGCCTGCCAAGACTTTGGACTGACAATCAGCCTGAAGAAAACACAGGTCATGGTTCAGGATGTGGACTCACCTCCCTGCATTACAATCTCTGCGCATGAACTGGAGGTTGTCCATGACTTTGTGTACCTTGGCCCAACGATCTCCAACATTCTTTCTCTTGATACCGAGCTAAACAGACACATCGGCAAAGCAGCTACCATGTTTTCCAGACTCACAAAGAGAGTCTGGTCCAACAAGAAGCTGATGGAACATACCAAGATCCAGGTCTACAGAGCTTGCATCCTGAGTACACTTCTGTACTGCAGCAAGACATGGACTCTTCGCTCACAGCAGGAGAGGAAACTGAACGCTTTCTACATGCGCTGCCTCCAACGCATCCTCGGCATCACCCGGCAGGACAAAGTTCCAAACAACACAGTCCTGGAACAAGCTGGAATCCCTAGCATGTATGCACTGCTGAAACAGAGACGCCTGCATTGGCATGGTCATGTCGTGAGAATGGATGATGGCTGGATGCCAAAGGATCCCCTCTATGGAGAACTCGTGCAGGGAAAGCGCCCTACAGGTAGACCACAGCTGCGA
This sequence comes from Tiliqua scincoides, assembly GCF_035046505.1. NCBI lineage: Eukaryota > Metazoa > Chordata > Lepidosauria > Squamata > Scincidae > Tiliqua > Tiliqua scincoides. Next base: position 216,570,774 of record NC_089824.1, read on the forward strand.
TACAAGGACATCTGCAAGAGGGATCTGAAGGCCTTAGGAGTGGACCTCAACAGGTGGGAAACCCTGGCATCTGAGCAGCCCGCTTGGAGGCGAGCTGTGCAGCATGGCTTTTCCCAGTTTGAAGAGACACTTGGCCAACAGACTGAGGCAAAGAGGCAAAGAAGGAAGACCCATAGCCAGGGAGACAGACCAGGGACAGACTGCACTTGCTCCCAGTGTGGAAGGGATTGTCACTCCCGAATTGGCCTTTTCAGTCACACTAGACGCTGTTCCAGAACCACCATTCAGAGTGCGATACCATAGTCTTTTGAGACTGAAGGTTGCCAACTATCACTATCCACAAAATCCACCCAGTTTTTTGTAATGTTGTTTTCCACTTTGGGCACGTCTTGTTGAAAGAGGATCTATAAATGTCATAATAAATAAAATCAACAGAAGTAAAAAATTTTAAAAGATGGGGCTTGGAGCAGTCCCTCCAACAAAGACCTGGGGTGCAGGAATGTATATAGGCAGGAAGGAGCTCCCTTAAGGATGCAGACTCCAGGGAAGGCATAGGAGCAAAGCAGGCATATAAGCATGCCCTTAGAACTTAGAGCAAGTCCCTTCAAGATCCAAGTCTGTAAGCTTTCAGATATATATTTTTCAGTTGTTTGCAAGTTCAGTAAATTGTTCATCTTAACTGGCTTCACTCTTTAAGAAGATAACACACCTGGGAATAGAGCAAAGCATTGCCTGCAGCATTCAGATAAACTCTATTCTAGCCCAGATCTCTCTCTCTCTCTCTCTCTCTCTCTCTCTCTCTCTCTCTCTCTCTCTCTCTCTCTCTCCACTGCAGAGGTATGGTACCTTGTCCATCTACAACTCAGAGCCCAATCCTGTCCAACTTTCCAGCTCTGATACTGCCGTGCCAAAGTGGTGCACACAGCATCCTGTGATGGGGGGGGGGACAGTCATGGAGGCCTCCTTAAGGTAACCTCCTCAAGGTAGAGACCTCCTCAAGTGCTAGAACTTTGCAGGGATGGGAACTTGAGTCAGGTGACTTCGAGTCCAAGTCACAAAAGCAGGTGTTTTTTGCTGACTCGTGTACGTTCGAATCAGGTGTGTCAATGACTCCAGCACTGACTCGAGTCTGAGGTCACTCACTCGGAAAGGAGTCCGCATGTGTGGAAATTGGACTCTGCCTGTGTCTGGGTGTGCTTGTTTACTGTTTTCACGGTGTGAATGACCTCGTGGGGCCATCATTCAGGCCAAGTGAGCATCAGGGAAGTTCCAGCCAGGAGGCAGGAACTTTTGCATCCTGGCCAGGAGGCCAGGATGGCTTTTGCATCAAGCAGGAGCCACTTTCAGGCCATTCTGAGGAGCAAAAACAAGGAGGTTTCTCCTCCGCATTGCTTTTGCTCCCGAACAGGCTCTGAGATGCAGTTTACAGGCAGTTTACACGGTGAGTTTCGGAGCCATGAGGCACTTACAGCTCCACCTCCCCATCTGACAAAGCTACTGGGGGCTATTTTAAGATTGGACAGCAACTGACAGTTCATGTGTCTTGGGCTTTTTTGTCACGGTCTGACAGCATTTGAAAATTACTATGCAAGAGGAGGTGGAGAAGCATTCCCAAACTCATCTGACATTAACTCCGATTTGGCGTGAGTTATTCTGTTTTGTTTTTTTTTAAGTTCAGGTAATCTTTCCAAGACAATTTTAGGGCTGTAAAAATGCCCCTTTCACTCACTCTCCCCAAAGGTCCTCTCTACCAGCCTCCCAAACGCCCTCTCCCTTCTTCCTATTCCCTTTTACTCCTCTGTCAAGTGGCAAGGGAAGAGAGAGGATTTTACACACACACCCCAATTCTATTATCCTCCACTGTCTTGACATTCTGGGTAGTTGTATTCCAGGATGCAAAGCTCAGGGGAATAAATGTCATATTATTTAGAGGGGCAATTTTCAATCAGTGCACCACAATACATTGATGTGCCATGCCAGAGTTTGGAGCACAGCAACTGAAAATTGCTGAAAAACTCTTCCAGGTTCTGTGGCTCTGTTTCGAGGGCAACTGTCTGTCGTCGTGCATGGTCTGTTCCTCTGACGGCTCGGTCAGAAGTGGCATCACAACAGGTGAAGACTATAGAGAAGACCACAGAGGTCCGAGTACCGTGAGACAAAAAATGTTGAAAATTGCCGAGTTAGCGAGTAGTACTCTTAAGAGGTACTGCAGGACTCTTCGAGTGTCTGCTTCTTTGTGCCTGGGGGCCTCCAGTTGCTTGAGTTTGGGGGCTAACTTGGGAATCCCCATATGTAGGTATTTGAACATAAGAACATAAGAACATAAGAAAATAAACACAGCCCCACTGGATCAGGCCATAGGCCCATCTAGTCCAGCTTCCTGTATCTCACAGCGGCCCACCAAATGCCCCAGGGAGCACACCAGATAAAAAGAGACCTCATCCTGGTGCCCTCCCCTGCATCTGGCATTCTGACATAGCCCATTTCTAAAATCAGGAGGTTGCGCATACACATCATGGCTTGTACCCCATAATGGATTTTTCCTCCAGAAACTTGTCCAATCCCCTTTTAAAGGCATCCAGGCCAGATGCCATCATCACATCCTGTGGCAAGGAGTTCCACAGACCAACCACACACTGAGTAAAGAAATATTTTCTTTTGTCTGTCCTAACCCGCCCAACACTCAATTTTAGTGGATGTCCCCTGGTTCTGGTATTATGTGAGAGTGTAAAGAGCATCTCCCTATCCACTCTGTCCAGCCCCTGTATAATTTTGTATGTCTCAATCATGTCCCCCCTCAGGTGTCTCTTTTCTAGGCTGAAGAGGCCCAAACGCCGTAGCCTTTCCTCATAAGGAAGGTGCCCCAGCCCCATAATCATCTTAGTCGCTCTCTTTTGCACCTTTTCTATTTCCACTATGTTTTTTGAGTTGCAGCGACCAGAACTGGACACAATACTCCAGGTGTGGCCTTACCATAGATTTGTACAACGGCATTATAATACTAGCCGTTTTGTTCTCAATACCCTTCCTAATGATCCCAAGCATAGAATTGGCCTTCTTCACTGCCGCCGCACATTGGGTCGACACTTTCATCGACCTGTCCACCACCACCCCAAGATCTCTCTCCTCATCTGTCACAGACAGCTCAGAACCCATCAGCCTATATCTAAAGTTTTGATTTTTTGCCCCAATGTGCATGTCTTTACACTTACTGACATTGAAGCACATCTGCCATTTTGCTGCCCATTCTGCCAGTCTGGAGAGATCCTTCTGGAGCTCCTCACAATCACTTCTGGTCTTCACCACTCGGAAAAGTTTGGTGTCGTCTGCAAACTTAGCCACTTCACTGCTCAACCCTGTCTCCAGGTCATTTATGAAGAGGTTGAAAAGCACCGGTCCCAGGACAGATCCTTGGAGCACACTGCTTTTCACCTCTCTCCATTGTGAAAATTGCCCATTGACACCCACTCTCTGCTTCCTGGCCTCCAAATAGTTCTCAATCCACGAGAGAGCCTGTCCTCTAATTCCCTGACTGTGGAGTTTTTTCAGTAGCCTTTGGTGAGGGACCATGTCAAACGCCTTCTGAAAGTCCAGATATATAATGTCCACAGGTTCTCCCGCATCCACATGCCTGTTAACCTTTTCAAAAAATTCTATAAGGTTCGTGAGGCAAGACTTACCCTTACAGAAGCCATGCTGACTCTCCCTCAGCAAGGCCTGTTCGTCTATGTGTTTTGAGATCCTATCTTTGATGAGGCATTCCACCATCTTACCCGGTATGGATGTTAGGCTGACCAGCCTATAGTTTCCCGGGTCCCCCCTCTTTCCCTTTTTAAAAATAGGCGTGACATTTGCTATCCTCCAATCTTCTGGCACCGTGGCCGTTTTGAGGGACAAGTTGCATACCTTAGTCAAGAGGTCTGCAACTTCATTCTTCAATTCCTTAATAACTCTTGGGTGGATGTCATCAGGGCCTGGTGATTTATTGATCTTTAATTTATCAGTGAGGTCTGAAACATCTTCTCTTTTAACCTCTATCTGACTTAACTCCTCGGTCAGGTGGGGCCGTTTGAGCAGCGGTATCTGTCCGAGGTCTTCTGCCATGAAGACAGATGCAAAGAACTCATTTAATTTCTCTGCCATCTCTAAGTCTCCTTTTATCTCCCCTTTCCCTCCCTCACCATCCAGAGGGCCAACCGCTTCTCTGGCAGGTTTCCTGCTTCTAACATATTTGAAGAAGCTTTTATTATTCCCCTTAATGTTGCTGGCCATGCATTCCTCATAGTCTCGCTTGGCCTCCAGTATCACCTTCTTACATTTCTTTTGCCACAGTTTATGTTCCTTTTTATTCTCCTCATTAGGGCAAGACTTCCATTTACGGAAGGAAGCTTCCTTGCCCTTCACAGCCTCTCTAACTAGGCTGGTTAGCCATGCGGGCACCCTCCTGGATTTAGTGGAGGGATTTACACCTCTGCTGGGCCTCTATTACTGTTGTTTTAAGCAGCCTCCATGCACTCTGGAGAGATTGGACTCTTTTTACCCTCCCTTTCAACCTCCTTCTAACCAGCCTCCTCATTTGAGGGAAGTCCGCCAGTCGGAAGTCAAGGGTTTTTGTTAGAGATTTGCCTGATATTCTTCCCCCAACGTGCACGTCAAAACGGATCGCAGCATGATCACTGTTCCCCAATGGCTCAGTAATGTTTACATCTCTAACCAGGTCCTGCGTACCGCACAATATTAAATCCAGAGTCACCTGTCCTCTGGTGGGCTCCGTGACTAGCTGATCTAAGCCACAGTCATTTAGCACGTCAAGAAATCCGGTTTCCTTATCGTGACCAGAACACAAATTGACCCAGTCAATATGAGGATAATTGAAGTCCCCCATGATTACAACCCTGTCCCTCCTTGTCACCTCCCTGATCTGTTTCCTCATTTCAAGGTCCCCATCCGATTTCTGGTCTGGAGGACGATAGCACGCCCCCAGTATTACATCGCTGCACAAGCCTGGTAATTTAACCCACAGAGATTCTACGGTGGAGTCGGACCCACCTTCAATCTCTACTTTGCTGGATTCTATCCCTTCCTTAACATAAAGGGCCACCCCACCTCCAACACGCCCCTGCCTGTCCCTCCTGTAGAGTTTATAGCCCAGGATTGCGGTATCCCACTCATTTTCCGCATTCCACCAGGTTTCCGTTATGCCCACTATGTCAATATTTTTCCTTGTCACTAGACATTCCAGTTCTCCCACCTTTGCTCGTAGACTTCGGGCATTCGCATAAAAGCATTTGTACACAGAATGCCCCAGGATGGGCTGCTTATTCGCTCCTTTGTTCCCGCATCCTCTCATTGTGCCAAACTGTCTATCACATCCCATCACACTACCTTTCCCAATTTCTTCTCCTACTCTGCCTTTGTCTTGTTGTTCTCTAACCTCCCCATCCTCATCCCATAGGGATGAGGAGTCCTGAACCGGATGCCCCTCGGCTCCTGTCGGCCTTCCCCCAGGGATCAGTTTAAAGGCTGCTCTGCCACCTTTTTAATGTTATGCGCCAGCAGTCTGGTTCCATTCTGGTTCAAGTGGAGCCTGTCCCGCTTGTCCCAAAAAGTTCCCCAGTGCCTAACGAATCTAAACCCCTCCTCCCTACACCACCGTCTCATCCACACATTGAGACCCCTGATCTCCGCCTGCCTAGCTGGCCCTGCGCGTGGAACAGGTAGTACTTCAGAGAACGCTACCTTTGAGGTCCTGGCTTTCAGCTTCCTGCCTAAAAGCCTAAATTTGGCCTCCAGGACCTCCCACTGGGAACACTGGGATTTGAATACAGTTCCACATTATTTACACCACATGGCATGGACCACATGCTAGAGCAGCAAGTCATGTATAGTAATGCTTCTGAGGTTTGCTCCCCATTTTATTTTCAGCTTCCTGTCACTTTTGGCAGAATGCCTGAGTATCTACATATTTTGGACTGTCCCCAAGGGAGAAGGGCATTTACCCTCACTAGGTGTAATGGTATTCCTTTGGAATTGTTATTTGGCAGATTCAGAGGGATTTCCGTTGAGGAAAGACTCTGCTCTTGTGGGTTGGGGTGTGTGGAATCATTCTACCATATGCTATTTTACTGCCCATTGTGTCAGGATCTACAGTCATGCTATCTTACTCCAATGCTGGACACCTGTTCAGGCTGGAATGACCTGGTTAATATATTCTTAGAGGGATGGATTTGGGGTTATCAAAGGTTGTGACCAAGTATATAAAGCTGATAATAAAGAGACACACCTCAACAGTGGCTCCCAACTGTTGATATTTTTATATAATATCTGATTTTAACATACAATAGGGGTGTATCGGGTTTGTTAATTGTGGAATATATGTTGTGCTCTGTATGTAAGTTTATTATGCAAATAAAGGTTCTGATATATACTGACTATATGCTAAATAAGAAATCAAGTTGGGCATAATAATTAGGACTTTGCATGAAACTTTAGATAAGACTCAAAGTAGCCCATATTGGGCCACGTTGGATTTCTCAAGTGCAGCTGTCTAAACTTGCTCTCAAATACAGATCTGAAAATCCACAACTTTGCTCTTCACCTTCACTTCTGGCTTGCCCACTAAACCAACCTTCTTTCCGCTAAGGACTGGAATCTATTTCTGCAGTGTGCTGTTGCTGCTACTGCCTGCCTGTCACCAACCTGGGAGTTGGACTGCGCTCTCCCTTGGCGCATCATTTTTGAAAGTAATTACATGGGGGATCGAAAACAGACCGCCATGGAGCACAACCACTTCTTCTGAACGCTTTTAATTTTCTTTTGATTAAAATGTTATCATTTAATCTCGCTGGATCTGAGGTGCAAAAACAGACGAGGGAAAGAGCTTAGCTGAGGAGAACCAGGAAAGATAATAGATGGGTAATTGGGAACAGCAGAGCAGAAGGAGTAAAACATTAATCAAACTGCCTTTTTTGCTGCACAGTATTTGGCGCCTCTCAGATATTAAAGCGCGAAAAAGAAAAAGGAATGGGTAGGCTCTGGTGACATTTCATTCATTCCTTGAGTTTACTTCCATGGAACAAAGGGGAGAGTGTCTGTTTTGGCCTCCACCCCAAACTCCATTGTGCAAGAGATTGACTTGCATGAGCTTGGGAATTCCTCCCACAGATTTCTGTCAAAGGGAGAGGTAAATGTTTAGCATCCTTGCTGAAGGTCTGTAGCTCAGTAGTAGTGCACAAGGGTTTGCATGCAGAAGGTCCCAAAGTTAATAACTGGCATCTCCAACCTCAGCTTGAGACTCTGGAGAGTTGCTGCCCATCAGTATGGACAATACTGGGAGACCGCCTGGGAATACTGGGTGCTGTAGGCTTATACCATAGTCTTTCGAGACTGAAGGTTGCCAACCATCTCCCTATACTGAACACTATCTCCCGATCTTGTCTGATCTCGGAAGCTAAGCAGGGTCAGGCCTGGTTAGTATTTGGATGGGAGACCGCCTGGGAATACTGGGTGCTGTAGGCTTATACCATAGTCTTTCGAGACTGAAGGTTGCCAACCAAGCTAGATGGACCAATGATCTGACTCGGCATAAGGCACTTGACCCTACTGCAAATATGGCTAAGTACATGTCCATGAAATAATTGCAAATTCTTCTTCATTATCCAGGAACCTCTCCTCCCCTCCCCTCCCCTCCCTGTTTTTTTTTTCCCTTTTGTGTCATTTTCTAGACTGTAAGCCTCTCAGGGCAGGGTTCTGTCTTCTCTTCTGTTGTAAAGCACTGTGCACCTTGATGGCACTACCAGGGCCTAGGAGAGGGGGGGTAAAGGGGATAATTTGTACCCAGGCCCAGAGTCAGAAAGGGGGCCCAGGAGCCAAAGGCGGGGGCCCAGAAATTTCCTGGCATCTTCCATTTTCCAATCTCATTCAGACTCACTGCTCACGTGAGCACATGGCGATGACTACTGCAACAACCCATGCACACCAGGCCCAGGAATGCTTATATTCCTTAACGTTGTCACATCTGGGAGGAAATTGACTAACCATGAAGGGGTGTATAGGAGCTCAGTGACATGGCTGCAGGAATGCAGCTACCACAGGAGTCCATTTTGGTGTACACAGGACACTTTCCATTCTAGTGTGAGCCTAAATACAATGATACTAATCTCCTGTAATGATTTTCTATATTTGAAAGATTTTAGAGAGACTTGGGACATCCACTAAAATTGAGTGTTGGGAGAGTTAGAACAGACAAAAGAAAATATTTCTTTACTCAGCGTGTGGTTGGTCTGTGGAACTCTTTGGTGATGGCGACTGGCCTGGACGCCTTTAAAAGGGGATTGGACAAGTTTCTGGAGGAAAAATCCATTACGGGTTACAAGCCATGATGTGTATGTGCAACCTCCTGATTTTAGAAATGGATTATGTCAGAATGCCAGATGCAAGGGAGGGCACCAGGATGCAGGTCTCTTGTTATCTGGTGTGCTCCATGGGGCATTTGGTAGGCTGCTGTGAGATACAGGAAGCTGGACTAGATGGGCCTATGGCCTGATCCAGTGGGGCTGTTCTTATGTTCTTAACTACAATTCCCAGAATGCCTTGCAGGTCTTCTTGTTATCTGGTGTGCTCCATGGGGCATTTGGTAGGCTGCTGTGAGATACAGGAAGCTGGACTAGATGGGCCTATGGCCTGATCCAGTGGGGCTGTTCTTATGTTCTTATGGGAGTGTGTTTGGTTTTCCATGTTACTGTACCTAACTGCCAACGCTGGGCAGGTAGGTAGACCTGAGCTTGGTATTGGGAAGACAGTAGACCTGAACTCCAAAGACTCTTCTGGCTGTTGCCACTTTCCCCCTGCCTGTTTTGCCCCCATTGCCACCCCCCACTCTGTTTCATCCCCTCGCTCTTTGGGAAGGTACCCAAAAGAAACTTTGTACCTCCTGATAAAATTCCTCTCAGAGGCCCTGAGCACTACACAAATCATAAACAATGATGAAAGCAACTTCATATATCTTTCCCTTCACAGTAAGGGAAGCTCTTTGAGCATCTTGCTCAAGCTCTTGTGAACCATTTTTAATACCCTCACATGCAGTGAACCAACACAGAGCATGCAATTGTGATTAAGCAAGTATTCTGAATTTCATATGAATCTTTCCCTTCTCCCAAGGAACTCAGTGGCATATGGTTCTTCTTCCACGCCCCATTTTATCTGACAACAAACCATGAAGGTACATTAAGTTGAGAGACAGTGACTGGCCCAAGATCACCCACAGTGCAATCCAGCCGCTGCCCTGAGCCAGCTCCCAAGTGTCGCGAGCATGCCCTAAGGCACATTCACAGCTGCTCAAGAGCAGGCTGGGCCAGCTCAGGCAGGCCAGCACAGGGGGTGGGAGAGGGCAGAGGGAGAGAGGCAGAGGCCGGGGGATAGTGTTTCAGGGTGGGGAGAGGGCAGCCATGGGGGGAGGAACGAGCACAGGAGGGTGGTGGGGCCAATCACAGCACAGGACGGATGCCAACCCCTGTCCTCGGCCCATGCTGTGTTACTTGGGCCACTTAAGAACACAAGAACAGCCCCACTGGATCAGGCCATAGGCCCATCTAGTCCAGCTTCCTGTATCTCACAGCGGCCCACCAAATGCCCCAGGGAGCACACCAAACAACAAGAGACCTGCATCCTGGTGCCCTCCCTTGCATTGGCATTCTGACATAGCCCATTTCTATAATCAGGAGGTTGTACATGCACATCATGGCTTATAACCGGCAATGGATTTGTCCTCCAGAAACTTGTCCAATCCCCTTTTAAAGGCGTTCAGGCCAGACACCATCACCACATCCTGTGGCAAGGAGTTCCACAGACCAACCACACGCTGAGTATATAAATATTTTCTTTTGTCTGTTCTAACCCTCCCAACACTCAATTTTAGTGGATGTCCCCTGGTTCTGGTGTTATGTGAGAGTGTAAAGAGCATCTCCCTATCCACTCTGTCCATCCCCTGCATAATTTTGTATGTCTCAATCATGTCCCCCCTCAGGCGTCTCTTTTCTAGGCTGAAGAGGCCCAAACGCCATAGCCAGCCCTCATAAGGAAGGTGCCCCAGCCCAGTAATCATCTTAGTCGCTCTCTTTTGCACCTTTTCCATTTCCACTATGTCTTTTTTGAGATGCCGCGACCAAAATTGGACACAATACTCCCGGTGTGGCCTTACCACAAATTTGTAATCCAATCGATTTGTAATCCAATTCCACTTGGATTTGTGCCTGTGAAATGCAGGTGTAGATCTGAGTGGAACCCATAGGGCTGCCTGTGGCATTACTTGGAGGAAGGGGACTAAAATCCAGCATTCATCTCTGGGAGAATGCTGACCCTGTTATTTATTTGTTCGGTTTTTTGGTTTGTTTTTGTTTTGATTTTCAGTTTCTCTACTGCTTTAATGCAAAGTGATGCATTTTCTCTTCTGTCCCTATTTTGCCTTGAGAGAAGATGTTGGAGGGTGGATTTCTTAATGTTCGTTTACTGCAACATTCGAAATCCCATCACGAGGAGAAGTCAAGGATGCAGTGCTCCTTTTGCTTCACATTAAAACAAAGCTTCATAAGTATCCAGGTCAAGGAATTTCCAGGAAATGTGGGATTCTCACTATTAATGGATTTGGTGGTGGCAGCGATTGGCTAGAATGCCCTACGGTTACAGCTCAGGAACTACAGGAATGAAAAAATCCTTAACTTCATAGCCTGATTTGAAATAGCCAGCCAAATATTTGGCTGCAAGCTCCTTGCAGACACCATAACATGCTGCAGAGTTTCCGAGGTTTGAAAAATTCACAAAATGATACACTCGCGTCTCTGTGGAGCTGAAGCTCCATCGCCCAGAACCGTTTATTCACACTGACGTGAAGTGGTAACATATAAGGAACATCCGTGTGGCAGATCTAAGTGCAGGACAGATTCCCCTGTTATCTGTAGTAAAAGACAAACAAAAATTCAGGTGGGGCTCACAACCCTTTGAGGATTGGCTGGTTAAGTGCGAGGCCTTCTGCATCCTTTGCATGGCCCTTCCAGGTGTTCCTGTAGCCCTGGAGCAAATGTGCTTCTATATAGTGTATTTTTAGTGAGCGTCGGTTTACCTGAGGTCAAAGCATCTGGAAAAGCTGTCATCCCACTTCCAGTCTAGCAGGAGTAACACACTGACTTATTTATGAGGGAAGCCAGATTTTTGTATTGTGTTTGCCAGTGCCATCACAACATCCTCGATCGAGGGGAAGAATGCCGTTTAACAATCCTTCACAGACTGTGAAAGTGGACTGGAGGGGAAGGGAAATGAGGGTCACTCTGGAAAACCCTCTTTGCAAAACCTCTTTGAGCAAATGCAAAAAATAATCACCAGCAATTAAAGGGCAGAAGGAAATTGCCTACTTAAAGCGGGCCAATTAGCATAATCAAGAGAAGCAGTCAGCTTCCTGCCCTGCTTGTGAAGGCCTAGAGGCATCTGGCAGGACAATGATAGCAACACAGTGCTGGACTAGACAGCTCCTGGGCCAGATCCAGCAAAGTTGGTGTTCTTCCTATATCCTTATGGGTTTGAAGAAAGCAAACCATTGGTGGGTGGGCCTGCTGAATGTCACTCAGCAGTGTTGCTAGGTGACAATGGAAGCCTATGGGGAAAATGCGGATTGTGCAATGTAAGCAACATTGGGTTTGTTTGGCCCAGCCTGGAACATGAGAGAGTGTCCTCCCCTGAAAGGGGATTGGAGGGGGCAGGGAGCTGGGTGGGCTCAGAGGGTTCTTAGGGCATCAACGCCCAGCCCTCTTCCTCCTTTGCATGTGGGCACAGTACTGACAATCCCTGATTTTGTCCTTATTTCTCAGGTACATTAGATCTTTCTTGCTCCCCAGAAGCTTTTGTGATGCCTCAGCATCCTGCGGTAGGGTCGTGCAGTGGGTGGGGAGGCAGATGAGACAGAGTGTGCTGGAGCACCTCACATGGCAGCGGTGCTTTTCAAAAGACTCTAGTGGGGAGGCTCTGCCTCACTTGCCTCCCCATCCACTGCACATCCCTGTCCTGAGGCGTCTGCAGGGTCATCCATAAGCCTAAGTCATTCCTTCTATTATCCTTTGTTATTGGATACAAATAACAAAGGATGTTCAAATGGTTGAACATCTCCCACTGACCAGTAGACAAAGAATCTGGCTTTCAGCCAGTTTACTGGACTATGAAACACACCGGATTTCCAAGAACAGGACATTTAAAGGGCAGGTAACCAGTCCCACAAGTAAAGCAGGATTCACACCCACAAGACTATACAAAACAGGCCTGAATCTGACGGGCCTAAGTCCAACTCCCAAATCCTGGTTCTCACCACTGGCAATTTGCCCAGCTCTGCCCAGGTCTGCTTATTGGGTCTTACCTCTTACCCTTGCTGCATGTGGGATCCAGGAACCTGGAATGGTGTATAGTGGGGGTGGCCCCGCCCCCCCCCCCCGAAAAGTTAGATCAGGGCTTTTGCTTATTTTTATTCATTTATTTTTCACATTTTTATACCACCCTTCCTCCAAGGAGCTGGGGGCACGTACATGGTTCCTCCTTTCCTTTTGTCCTCACAACAGCTGCACATTCCTGATCTTGTCTGATCTTGGAAGCTAAACAGGGGCAGGCCTGGTTAGTACTTGGATGGGAGACCATCTGGGAATATCAGGTGCTGTGGGCTTACACCGTAGTCTTTCGAGACTGAAGGTTGCCAACCACCAGCCCTGTGAGGTCAATGAGGCTGAGAGGTAGTGACTGGCCCAAGGTCATCCAGGAAGCATCATGGCTGAGCAAGGGCTTGAACCTGAATCTGATAGGCTCCCAAACCATTGCACTATCCTGGCTCTCACCACTTGCCTTTTAACCTCCATTCCATCCTTGGTCAATGGGTGCCAGGGACAATTGCACTGGAATAGGTATCCTTCTAGCTCTTCTCTTGCAGTTTGGGAATGCGCTTTTTATCTCTTACTGTTTGTCACCCACACTCTTTAAAGGAGGAGATGACTTGTTAGACCTGCGCTGCTCCCTTGCCAATCAATATGGCTGCAGGGAACTTTTACAGGGCTAGCCTGGGATGTAGAGTTTGCACAGCAGCCTTTAGGATTGCCTTGCCATATAGGTAGCAATTAATCCTTGGAGATGAGGAGAGGCTATTGACTTAAATGAATAATGAGGAAAGGATTTGGGAATGGCTCTAACCAGTTCCTAATCTGAAACATATGCACAGCGTGTTGTGGTTCAGCTTTATTTATCACCCCTCTCCCCAGTCTAAATCTTAACAGCATGCAAATGCATGCACTCAGAACCTCATGGATTCATGGCCTGTAAAATCTCTGGGTTATGGAGGAAGAATCACGGCACAGTTCATGCCTTTACAGCATTATCTAAACAACCCAAGGAGATGCTGTTCCAAGGGACCAGATCAAGGAGATGCATAATAAACCTCAGGCACAGTTCATCAATCCTGCTAGGCAGCATCATCCAAACATTTTGTGCCCGGCAGGAGAAACTTAATCCATTCGCTGGCAAGGGGCTGTTTTTAAGGATGATGAATTTCCTCCACAAGGATGGTACCTGGAAGATGAAGATCTTTCCTGAGCCCTGCAGGGAGCATTCATCACACCCGGCCAGTGTTTTCTGTCAGTGCACCACCTAGTAGGCAGCCTGTTACCTCTCTCTCAACCAGCGTGCATCGGTTTCAGACATCAGGAGCCCATCGAGAGACTGCCATGCGGCACACACCGCTACCTTGCGCATGAAAGGCGCCTCTCCATATATTTCACAGCTGCAGGAAGAGTCCCTTCCAGAAAGATATATTGTCCATCTACACACATTGTCTGTGCTAAGTGGAACAATTTGTCCGTTTCTCTTTCCTTGGATATGTATAGAAGGGGGTAAAATAAACAGGGGCCAGATTAGAGCCAGTTTATGCATTTGGCAGAACCAAGTGGAAAAGATGGTGGGTTTTTTTGTTGTTGTTTTTTCCTATACTACATCACTTCAGGCTGCAGGCAGGAGGTTGTGTACTTGAACATTCCTCCACAAGACCGAACAAAAATGCACATGGGACACATCAATACCTGGATGTGCAGAGCTGGCCCAATTGATGTGGGCAGCCCAATCCTATCCAGCCTGGCGCCCAGGGCTGCACAATGCTGAAATGGCTGCCGCTGGATCCTATGGGTGCCAGGTTAGCGCCAGGAGTCTCCTCAATGGCAGGGAGCATTTGCGTCCTTTCCCCAGGTAACGTTGCCATGGCACCAATGGGTCTCCTCAGCTCTTCAACTGGGCATAGAGTCACGGAGGTCCATGCCAGGCTACCCGACCCAGTAGGGAGGATAGATATGGTGGCAGAGGTAGCCACTGTCTCTGCCCCCCTCCCAGGCCCGATCCCTCCTCCCTGTACCTGGTTCCACCCTTCTCCCCACCCTCCCCCCACCCTGAAACACCTCGCTGCCAAGCTGCAGAGGAACTTACTGCTGACTGCTCCTGTGGCATTGTCTTCCAGTGCTGAGGCCCAGCACTGATTGGCACAAGCCCAATGCTAGCAGCCCCTCCTTGCTGGGTGCCCTATGGCACATTTGCAACACCCAGAGCCAGCGGCATGGACGTACCACCAGCACTGGGTCCAATAGGATCAGGCCCTTAGTGAGAGGGTTGCCTCAGGTAGACCACTGGTAAGGAGCACCCATCACAGTTGCTACACTGGTTCTCCCCCACCTTCCCCAACGCCATGGAAAAGGAAGATAGAGCAGAGAAGGAAGTGTGGAGGAGAGAGGTGATCTAGACTATCTAATGCTCCAGGTCAGCACTGTCTTCTCCACACTTCCCTTTCCAATCTATCCTCTTCGTTTGCCTGTTCAAGGAAGGGGGGGTAGCAGAGGTTGGCATATCATCAGGTAAGTGAGACAGTCTTTGACTCTCCACCAGGACCAGGAGGTCTTGGTTGGACTGCAGCCTTAAAAATGGAACAATTTGAAATTTTCCTGTACACACTTACCATGGAAACAAGCCACACTGAGTTGAACAGGATTTCCTTACAAGCAGACATGCTTAGGATTCCACTGCAAATTTCTGAATTTTGCACGGAGTACTATATATACGTACTTTCCTATGGTTTTCAATTCCTTCTGTTCGTGGCGTAGCTACAGGGGGCGGCACAGTAAGTACGGCAGGTGTTGCAATGCGCCATGTAAGTGGCCCCTCCCACTTGCCATCAGAGCCATTCAGGGCAGCAATGGCAACATGTTGCTTTCGCTGCCCAGAATGGCTATGATGGTGTGTGGGAAGGGCCACTTACACGGAGCATGGCGGTGCCTGCAATACTTACTGCGCCGCCCTCTCCATAACTATGCTGCTGCATCTGTAAACTCCTCTGGCTCCACTGGCATACCTGAACAGGGCAAACAGGGCAAATGCCCCAGGTGCCGACCCTCCAGGGGCACCTTCTCAAGCCTCGCCCCCACCGCCACCCACCCGCCTTTAAAGAAAAAGCTCCACTGGCTTCTGCCCCTTTAAGAAAAGCCTCTCTGGCAGCGACTCAGCACCAGACTGGGCCGCCCCCCGCCCTCCTCCTTTGTAGGAGGAGGGGAAAGCGGTACCCTAGAGCGTCAGCATGACTCCTGTTGCGCTGATGCTCTAGCGCGGGTGCCCCTGCCCTCTCGCTTCCTCTGGAGAGGTCTCTGGAGGCGAGAGGGCAGCCTACAGCGTCAGCGCTGATGCTCTAGCCTGGGCACCCCTGCCCTCATTTCCTCCAGAGAGGCCTCCAGAAGCGAGAGGGCAGCCTAGAGGATCAGCATGGCTCTAGGCCTCCTGGGCCCTGATGGAGGCTTCCGTGCCGCTTGTAAGCAGCACAAAGGTCTCCTTTGGAGTGGTCTGGGGCTGCTGGAAGCGGCGCCCCAGACAGGAGGGCTTCCAGCAGCCCCACACCGCTCCAATGGAGACCTCCGCACCTATTCTAATCGGTGCAGAAGGCTCAGTCGGGGCCTCGGCTCCCTCCATTGTTCCCCCTTTTTTCCAAAGGGGGAACGGAGGAGGTAGCCACATGGAAGTAATTGCGGTGACGATGACATCACCACAATGACTTCCGGGTCATGGGTGTGGGGGGCGGAAAAGGGATGGTTGCAAGCGGTGCAAAGGTTGTGGAAGGGGTGTAAAATGGGGGTTGCCCCAGGCTCTGGGACCCCCAGGTACGCCACTGTCTGGCTCTATCTTACCAATGTACGTACACAGCCCAAGCTCTCCTGATACTTGATGTAGCATCTACTTTGGAAACCTAATCAGAAAATTGGAGCTTCAAAATCGAGGAAGAAATCTGGACAAAGAGAATCTTGGAAGTACCACTATAAGAGTCATTCATAGAAACAGTTACAGCTACAGTCCTATCCTTTAAGCAGCCATTTCTCTGCATTAGTTAGCAGGCAATCATAATCAGCTCCTTGCCACGAAAAGGTTCACAGGTTGATTCCTGCATAGCAAGCCTCTCTTAAAGATATAGAAGCAGATATTTTAATTCACTTTTCTTTGCCCTGGCTGGTTGGCAACCCTATTTCTGAAGTTGAGAGTTCTCACTTTTGGGGTTCCTGTGTGAGATGAGCATCTAAAGACACCCAGTATATTTTTCATTTCTTGTTAGAGAAGATCATGCCTCATTACCATTCAAATGAAATAAAAGAGTTGGATTCTTTTATTTAAATGATCTATTTTTATCAAAGGAGCACCAATTATGCCGCAAATAGACACCAGATGTACTTCCAATGCGAGGGGGAAAAAAATCAAGTTAAACATTGTATAATTCAATTTTGTTTCACGTATCAGACGTTCTGTCTCCCTCTCATGCGCAATCTCTACTTTATGTATGTGTTCAAGAGGTGAATCAAAGGTTGAGCTGAATGAGAGTCAATAATCCCAAGCAGGATGAGGGTTTTTTCAAAGCAACTGGATTCACAGTTCCACAAAAAAGCATCATGATCTGTGGATGCCCGCAAAGAAAGTGGCATAAACAGTTCAGAGCTCCTCGTTATCTCAGAGTAACAGTTATGTGAATACTTTTCATGCAAACCAGCCTTATCAGTGTCACATAAGCAGTGGCATAATTAGACAGAGTGCAAAGCACTAAGTTTTTCAGGGAGCCTGACCGCGCAGTGCAAGTGGCCCCTCCCGCTCCCCTACAGAGCATTTTGCCTCTCTTTTGCTCCCATCACCCAGAATGGCTCCTAAGGAGAGGGGGAGGGGCCACTTGCACTTTGCGGTCAGGCTCCCTGAAAAACTTAGTGCACTGCACCCCCTCCAGCTACGCCACTGTGTACAAGAATAATATTTACACACCGTCATCCCGAAAGTCTCCGCCATCCCAGGCTGAGAGCTGAAATATCAGATGCTGCACTCAATACAAGGAGGTATGCAACCCATTTATATATTTACTTGTTTACTTAAAAGCAACTCCCACCCAGTGAAAGTTAGAACACCGAGGAGAATGTTTATGGTGGTGGGCACATTCAGCTTGATTCAGTATCATCTTGTAATGCTCCTGTATCCATACTGAGGATGTTACGTGCACGTGTGTTACTGTAGTACCTCCTGGGAATTGTGGTTAGATCTCCCCGACACAATACTCATGCCATACAACCAGCCTGTAAGAGCCTCCTGGAAACATAAGAGGGGTTTTATCTGAATTTCATTCCTGCCACCCCGAAACTGGACAGGAGGTCCAAGGGACAGGAGCAAGGGCTCAGCCAAAAGGTCAGGACTAGCTGGTAAGCTGGAGCTGTTGTACCAGTACTGAGCAGCTAGAGACTTTTATAGTGTGCTTGATGGGTCTGCCACCTGCCGGATCCTCCCAGAGCACTGATGCATGCGTGGGGCTTGCCTCCTCCCATCCAAGTAGACCAGATGGGTGGAAGGCCTCAAGCTACCAAAGAGGCACCCTTGCGCAATATCTGAGCTCCAGTACAGGCCCACCCTTGCTGATGTTTCTGAGGTCCCAGGGACGTATTGTCCTGGGCTAGTGAGGGGGTCCCAATGTGGGTTATTGGATTCTTCACTGCCAGATTCTTTTGGAACGGGATGTCATCTGGGGCAGTCTCTGACCAGGGCTGACCTAAGGGCAATTTGACCAATTTGGCCAAATTGGGCCCCATTTTTGGAGGAGGCTCACACTGGGGCAGCGAGTAAATTACCCACAACTGCAGCCAGTACGTCGTTCCGTAACTGACACACCAGCATGAAATCTTCCATGCCGAGGCATCGTGAGGATAGCGCAGTGAGTGAAGCATTGCTGCTGGAAGGCCCTCCTCCCAGCCCACCCCTGAATCTGATTGGTTGAAATCACTCCCCCCTCCAGAAGCAGTTGGAGGTGAAGCCACTACCAGGAACCTCACCACTGCTATTCATTCTGGTGTGTAAGGGCCCAAGGGATCTGCAGCTCCTTACGGCCTCTGGCTGTCCCTCAGGAAGGATTGAATCCACCTGTCTCATCAGGTCCACAGTTTGAATGCCAAAGGTCCTGACTATGTCACAACTGTATAAAATGCTTTTGTTTTCCAGAAACAATTAGGAGAAGTGATTGACCCAAATACTGAAGATGCTAAATGTACACAAGGGTGGTTAATTGGAAGGCCTGGTCGCATAGCTGTCAACAGCCAGACTATGCAATCACCAGCAGGTCCTTAGTGTTTCATCATTAGAGATTTTGGTTTTTGCTCACGCACCTCCGCAGCACCTGGCTTGGCTTGCCTGGTTTTCTGATTACTGCCTGTGCTTCTTTCAGAATCTCATTTCACATTTCAAGCTGCAAAATAACTTTGGGAGAAAATTCACTCATTGTTTTTGTTTGTTTTCTTTTATCACTCAGTATGTAATACAGCAATACTTTATGAGCTGAGCCAGGTGAACTCGTACTCCAAACCAGATAATGTTAAATTCTAGTTGTTTTGTATTTGCAGGAAGGTGTTTTGTTGTTGTTGTTGCTATTTGAGAGAGAGAGAGAGAGAGAGAGAGAGAGAGAGAGAGAGAGAGAGAGGAGCCTTGAAGCGTTCAATTCCCCACCTGCAACCTAAAGTGACACAAGATTTGTTGTGTGAGGCTGTTCAAACACACCCAATTACATTTCATTTGTAAACTTGCAGTAAAGATGGCAATCAGCGTGTGGTAAGTGTGTGATTGTTCTGCAAACATCCAGAGCAATTACCCACACCCAGCATGATCTCTGATCACTGTTCTGTCACTTGCTCACGAGAATACATGTAATCACAACATCAGCCTTACGGAATTGTCTCCCTCCAGCAACAACCCAAAAAAGTGGAGACTAATATTTTAGAAACAACGTAAGGTCTTTTCGTTTTCAAAGTTAGTTTAGAAAGTAGCCCTACATGAGTGGCAACCAAAACACTAAAATGGTATTATTCTGTGTCAATTTGCAAAATGCATTTGCAAAATCAGACCTATAAATATTTAAATTGTAACTCTGTACAGTATACTTATTCTTACGTTCATGTTTGCTGAAACCTTTCCATCAAAATATTGTGTATCACTGATGACTAGAGCACTGCATATGTTTGCATTGGCGATGGAGCAACCTTACAGATGACACTAGGAACCCACCAAAAATCTCACTCCTGTGTCAAGTTCTCCCCCACCTACACGGGAAACAAAGTTGTCAGAATGTTTACAGTGAGCAGTATAGCTAGGGAGTATGGGCCACACTATATGATGCACATGGGGGAGGGAGGGTGACACCGCTGGTAGCCAAAAAATCTTGGTATTTTCTAATAATACCATCATGTTATATATAGTTTGATGCATAATTCATGCACAATGCAATGAAACAAACCATGTTGAAATATCTCTATTCTATCAAAAGCTATAGACAAAAAAATCAGTGGGTGTGAGGTGATCTCCATGCCCACTGCCCGGGGCATTGTCATGCCTACTCCATGGGGTTTACATGCTGGCCTCCCAAACTGTAGTGAAGCCACGGGCAGTGAGGTTTCTTCGAGGGAAGGGGAAGTTGTCAGGTTGGCATTTGACCCTCACACAGTTATAACAAAAAGAAATATCTTTTTCGGACAAGTCAAGAACTGAGAAGATGTTCCACGATAGACAAAATTAAGCTATTTCTGCCCAACATTGCATATATGCAACAGGGATCAAATGTGTACAACTGTGGGCTTTGCAGAAATGGGTTAAAGATCAGATTGCCTGGAGACGGCTGAAGAAAAGGTGCAATGAAGTAAGAAACAGGCTGTAATACTGATTAAAAGCTTAAAAGGAACTCTCCACAAGTGCTTGGATCAGCTCTCAAAACCTGGAAATTTCTAACCACATGAAGGTCACTTTGCAAGTGGTTTGTGTGGATAGTTTGCTGGGTTGAGGCAAGGGAGGACTGGAACCCGAACTCCATTCAGCTACAAAACTCGCTGCATGGCCTTCTCAGTCCAATTGCCTCCTCTTTCTTGGTTTTATGCGGTTGATGTGAGGATCGACAAAGAACGAGATACAAAAAGTACTTGTACATTGGAAAAACCTATAGATCAGAAATCCCAAAATGTGAATGTATTTTATATATGGCATCAACAGTGTACAGTATATTGAGTTAGGACTGCCAGTTTGGGATTTCCAAATGCTGGCTTCTCTGGGAGTAAAGCTGTCACTGCCCCACTAGGTCTATTTGGACCTGCATCAGCTATATTGCTGGCACAATTCCAAATGGACCTGGGAAGGTGAATTGAGACCAGAAAGGAGAATAGGATATCACCAGTGCCATTACAGCCAATACTGCCTGCTTCCCATCCTCTATCTGCCCTCATTCTCACCCCTCTCTTTGCCCCGTGCCTTCGCCTCTGTGCCCTTTTCAGCCCACTCCCTGCCTCCCTCCTGCCATCTGACTTACCTATGCTGGGGGTCTCGGATGGACCACTGACACACCACCACAGCCACTCATCGCTTCCCAAAGGTGCAAAATGTTATTTCACGTTTTGTGGCAGCCATAAAAGACCTTACACTATTTCAATGGCACATTTCAATGGTTAGGATTGACCATTAATTGATAACAAACTTTATATGCTGGTTTTTCTGTGATAAATGCAGCCATATAAAAACCAAAGTCAGCAACCATAAAGGAGATACAGTTAAAGTTGAACACATCATAAAACAAGTGCACAGCAATGAAAAAGCAGTAAAATGCAACACGTAGCAGCAAATCAAGAAAGGGCAAATGCGGACTTGCCTGGGAATGGCTTCATGTCACAATGAAAAGCAGAAGGGGTGGCAACCATATGGGCCAGCGGGGAAAGAGGTTCCTCAAACAGAGAAGGTCAGGCCTGTAGTCATCCCAATGGTGCTTCCGTAAGGGCCTGGACATGGAACTGGCTGCCAGTGACATAGCTAGAGGGGGTGCAAAGCACTAAGTTGTGCAGGGAGCCTCAGCATGGTGCAAGCAACCCCTCCTCCTCCCCTTCAGAGCCTTTCTGGGGAGTGGAGGCAAAATAGAGGTGAATCTTCATTTTGCTCCCACCGCCCAGAATGGCTCCGATGGGGAAGGAGCCACCCTGAAGTTCCCTACACAACTTGGTGCTTTGCACCCCCTCTAGCTATGCCACTGCTGGCTGCCTTTGGTGTCTCTCCATGCGTAGGGTAGAGCTATTTCTCATCATTGACCAAGATCAGGGATGTTTGCAAACACTCAGTGGCTCATGCCTGGAAGGTACTAAAGACTGTTGGCGTCAATCCAACCTTGCTGATTCTGAAAATCCCTCCTCCCTCCCCCTTAAATTCATTACTGCCTCTCTATACAAGCACTAATGAGATTTTCCCTTTCCTTCAGGACGGGAATTAAAATGTTGCAATTACCAAAGCTTTGGCTAGCGGTGGAACTGTTGCTGTTATAACTATGTCGGGGAACGTGTCACCTGAAAAGGGATGCTGTTCTCTTTTGTCTGAATTAGAAAGGTGGGAATTGAAAGGGGCTGCGGTGTTGCGGTTTGGTGCTGAATTTATATATCACACTCCTCATTTGAAAACAACTGAAAAGGACCTCCGTGTGGGGGCACTGCTTATGGGAGGGGGTGTACTCACATAGACCGGTGCATATGAGAATGCGCTTAAAGATGTTACGGACCCCTTGTTTGGATGCCACTGACTTGAGCATACTGATCATCACTGAGAAGGGGAAAGCAGGATGAAAACTGATTGGTTGGTTGGTTGGTTACAAATAGGCTGGGAGATTGCCACCAACGTATTCCAACTGCAAGTATGTCAAGTTCTCCATGCCTTCATCTCCTTGCACTTGCTCCTTATCCATTGACAGTGTCACCATTCACCTTGAAGAACAAGGTAGAGAGTTTTTCATTAGAGAGTCACTTTGGCTTTATTGAGACAGATGTTACACAGGTATGTAAGTCACATTGCTTTGGCTTTATCTTTGCCTCCTCTCTGAGCTTCATATTCACCATCCACCAAACGGTGTTGTTTCTCCCTTCACAGCATTGCAAGAATTCAGCCTATCCTCTCTGCCCCTCAGCAATAACTCTAGTTCATGCTCTGTTGGCCTCTCACATTGACTGCAGCCTTCTCCTTGCTGGTCCACCAGTGGCTCATCGTAGCAACCTTACCTACATCCAACACCCTGTTGATCAGATCATTCATCTCAAACAGTTCATATCCCACTTGAAATCCCACCACTCTGGCTTCCTACCCTCTCCTGGATCTCGCGTACACTCCTTGCCCTGACATTCAAAGCACTCTATGGCGTTGTTCCTCCCTCCCTATTTACTCTCATATTCTCCTGCACTCATAAGAACATAAGAAGAGCCCGGCTGGATCAGGCCAAAGGCCATCTAGTACAGCTTCCTGTATCTCACGGTGGCCCACCAGTGGCCTCAGGCAGCACATGAGAGATCTGCATCCTGTTGCCCACTACCTTGCATCTGGTATTCTAAGGTAGCTACTTCTAAAACCAGGCGGTTGCATATACCCATCATGACTTGTACCCAGTGATAGACTTTTCCTCCATAAATCTGGGCAATCCACTTTTAAAGGCTTATAGGCTGGGCGCCATCACCATATCCTGTGGCATGGAGTTCCACTGTAGCCATTTCCTGCATAATTTTGTACACCTCAATCGTATCCCCCCTCAGGTGCATGGCCTTCACTCTTCCAGCCCAGCTACCTCTAACTCTTAACCCTAACACTTAGCTTTCCTGTTTCCTTCTCCCTCACTGTCCCTTGTGAACTGCCTCCCAGAACACCTGCTGGATGTTCCATCACTCACAATTTTACACTCCCTTTTGAAAACCCACCTCTTCCATGAAGCTTTGGATACCGTCCCTTAATCCATCCTTCCATCAGTAGCTAAGCTTAAGTATGTATAACTGAAATGATTGCATATGCTTTTTCTGCCTCCATTCCCTTCCCTCCCTCTGTTCCCTCCTTTGTGTAAATTCTGGATTGTAAGCCTTTGGGGGGGGGGGGGGAATCTTTCTTTGTATTCTGTCCAAAGTGTCATATATATTGATGGCACTATAGTAGTAATGATTTCACCCCACACTGGCATTGGTGACTGCTGTAGGTTGGGCTTCCAGTCAGTTCCATTTTGTGGCTAGCTAGACCACTGTTGAACCACAGGAGAGCTTTTCAGTTCATTCAACTTAATTTACTCTATTAGGCAGGCAAGGGTATGTGTTTGTTTTTGACAACTGATTAATCTGTTTGATGAAATGAGATCAATTGTGGATCAATGGAAATTAATACTGATGGAGTTCTGTAAATTGCCTTGGGTTGAGAAGCCAAGAGACCCCAACGGCGAAATTAATTAGATTGGAAAATTATCCAATAATGTGAAATTTCAGAAAGTCATCAGTCAGGGAAATGAGGTAGAGTTTTTCATTAGAAAGTCAATTTGGCTTTAATTGAGACAGATGTTACGCAGGTATGCATATCACAGGTACAGAGAGACTTCCTGATAACATTTTGACGAATACTGGTCAAAGCTTGAATTTATTCTGCTCCTTTCTATGCTGAAAAAAAAAAGACAAGCAGAGGAGACTAGAATTTCAAAATTAAATAGAATCATTTGGAAAAATGAAATCAAAAACCACAGCTGCATTTCAATGATATGGTATTTCTTGGGTGTGACCAGAAATGAATGGAAATGCCCCTTTCACAGATTTGCCTATGTATAAAGTTGGGGATAATACCCAGAGGAAAAGCAGCAGACGTGGACATGGAAATCTACCCTTAGGCTTCAATCCCATGTAAACCTATGTGCAGGGGCGGATCCAGAGTTCCTGTTGGGGGGGCACGAGCACTGGCTCAACTCCAGAGCCCGTCAGCCAAGCAAATAAACCTGGGCTGCTGCCTGGATTTAGAGCCCAGATCTACCTGCTAGGTAGACCAGGGCTCCCAGTTGAACCTGTGGCCTCCATGGCAGAGATTTGCTGTGAGGGTAGACCTGGGCTCCCAGTCTGACTGCTATGTCGAATCGCTCCCTTTTTTCCCCATTGCAGCAGGTGCCCTTAAATTTACATACAGGTTAAAGGTGTTTTGGTCCATAGAATTGAACATACCATTTATCATCATTATAATATGAAATTCATAATGCTCAGAATAGCACATTTGCATAGGATATTTTTCAGGGACTATAACCAGTGCATCTAATCCTGCAAGCCAGTCAGAAAACACCACCTTTTTTTTCTGGGGTTCAGCTCCCTATATTTCTAGTTTTGTATTTGATATCAAAACAGATCTCCCCTTTGTGAATATGTCCAGAAAATGACCCTGCCCTCATATCATATTTAAGTCAGACTCAAAACAAAGGTGCAGCTGATCAGTTCCAAACAGGACCATTTAGCCAGATTTCTGCTTCTTCAAGAAGCCCATAACACACTTAATGTGGAAATTCTGCTTTGGAAACTTAATGTGGAGAGCCACAGGTCTCCTATGCCGTTAACAGGGGCGTTCTACGATGGTGGCTGTTCTTTTTGCACCAAGGACCAGCTAACCTAATTAAGAGTCCAATCCTATCCTACTTTACAGCACCAGTGATGCTGTAATGCAGCCCCAAGGTAAAGGAACACATGTTCCCATACCTTGAGGAGACCTCAGTGACTGCCCCTCCATTGCAGGATGCAGTGCATGTCCCATTGGTACAATTGCACCAGTGCTGGAAAATTGGATAGGATTGGGCCCCCAGTTCAAAGTAGGAAAGGCTGGGATTCTCTCATCATGTAAAAGGAACACAGGAGCACTTCAAGAGCTGCCCTCCTTTCTCCTCCCCCCTCCCTTTTACAGGTAAATGTGCATAGCATTGCAGTCTAAGAGAACCCACAATAAGGGATTGAAGGCAATAGCCTTCCCCTGCTGTTGCCTTCCCTCCCCCCGGCAACTGGTATTCAAAAGTGGATGATTCACATAGTCAAAGTGACTAATAGCCAGGGATAGACCCATACTTCTCCATGAAGTAGTTCACTTCAAGCCATTTAAGCAAGTGGCCATTCCCAGAAGTCGTGACACTACATTGTATGCGCTTACTTAAAGCCCAATCCTATGCATGTCTTCTCACAAGTAAGTTCCATTATAGTAAGTGGGACTTACTCCCAGGTAAGTGTAGATAGGATTGCAGCCTTACTTACTTACCACTTTTCTGGTGCTCAAAGCACTGTACAGCAATAAAAATAAGAACCCCCCTTCCTGGATCAGACCAACGGCCTATTAAGTCAAGCAATCTAGTGCTGTCCTGGTAAATCACTGTCCCTTCATTTGGGACTTCATCTCCTTTTGGGGAGATGCCTTTTGAAAAATGTTGTTGGCATGCTGACGCATACACAAGCTGCATTAATAACTTCTCTGCCATCCATCCCCCCCAAACCGCCTATCCAGAAAGTTAAAGCTGTTGGAAGTGTTTTAATTGCAACTCTGCCAATAATAAGAACAGCCAGATCCATTGTGAGTTTATACATTCTATTAAACACGGGACACTTTTATGGTCAGTTTGCAAACATAACTTTCCTCGGAAGCCAGTGCAGGACAAGCTACCGCAGATTCAATGAATACAAATGCATGCCAGACAGCAAAGAGCCTTTAGCCAGGGCTCATGAGAGGCAGCTGCAGGGGGTAAATTATACCTGGGGCCCAGGGTCAAAAATGGGGCCCAGAAGTCAAAGAAGGGGAACTGGAAATGCCTTGGAATCTCAGAGAAAGTTCACCTATTTTGTGTGAAGACTAGCATTCACATTTTGTGTAAGCCTATATAATTTTATGTAATTTGTAGGAATTATGATCCAGTGATTATTTATATTTTATTCACATAATTTATATCCTGCCTTCCTCCCACATTTCAGGGGATTCAAGGCGGCTTACAAGATAAAACCAATAATAAACTAAAACAGTACTAAAAACATAAACTTGTGTGCTCCCTGAAGCATTTGGTGGGCCACTGTGATATGCAGGAAGCTGGACTAGATGGGCTTTTGGCCTGAACTAGCAGGGTTCTTCTTATGTTCTAATAAACATAAAAACATTAAAAGAAGTTACCATGTAGGTACCATGTAAAGGTAGCTGAGTCTGGGTCAGCCTCTCTGTAATTTTGAGTAGCCCAGATTTAGGAGCAGGAGGACAACACTACTCAAAACTCCTTAGTTTAGCTCTCACACCACAACATCCAAGTTTGCTGGTTCTCTGGAACTCACACAGAACTCTCCTTCTCACAGCCAACTCTTACAGGCTTCCTCAGTCCCTTTCATACAAACCAGTAGTTAACTGCCACCCCGCCCAATCCTAACCCACGCTGGAATGGGGAGGCCAGCTGGTCTGCCCCATATCCAACGAGGGGTGGGGGACGTTGCGCTCGGCACAAGGCAAGGGGAATTCCTTTCCTTTACCCTGGGTAATGCCATAGTAGCCCCAATGGGGCTAATTGGATCTGCGCCACCTAAAGATGTGACACAAATCCAAGCAGCCCGGAGCTGCTTCAGGCTGCCTGGGACTGGGGGCAGGACTGGCACAAATGCCAGATAGTGGTCCCACCCCCTGCTCACCAGTGGCCCATCAACAGGCCTGCCCCAAAATGCCTCCTTCCCACCCTCACAACACCTCCCCCACCCCAAGCACCAACCACCAGGGCTTGGGCCAGCCTCCCTCCTCTACCAGTGCAAAAGTGCTTTACAGCACACTTTAGTGACACCGCTGGAATGGCGCAAGGGATTTGCGCTGGCCCATGCCCTTTTTTGGATTGTGCCCACTATTGCCTATCTGCACTCTCTTAATTGTGGCTCCCAGCAAAAGAGCAAATACACATTTAGATAACCATTTTCCTTTCCCAAATTAGCCAAGTCTTATCTTCTGGATTGGAGCTTTGCGTGCCTTAAGAACATAAGAAGAGCTCCGCTGGATCAGGCCAAAGGCCCATCTAGTCCAGCTTCCTGTATCTCACAGTAGCCCACCAAATGCCCCAGGGAGCACACAAGACAACAAGCACAACCTGCGTCCCGGTGCCCTCCCCTGCATCTGGCAATCAGAGGCAGCTTGCCTCTAAAATCAAGAGCTTGCACATACCTACTATGACTTGTAACCCGTAATGAACTTCTCCTCCAGAAATTTGTCCAATCCCCTCTTAAAGGCATCCAGGCAAGATGCCATTAGATACCTTTAGATACCTTTAAAGATACCTTTAGATTCACCCAAACAAATCAGAACTCGTGATCATATGAAATTATGAGCCAATGAAGATGGGAACTTTGTACCCCCTGATAAAATTCATCTAAGATGTCCTGCCTTTCGTGACGTTGGCAACCTTCAGTCTCGAAAGACTATGGTATCGCGCTCTGAAAGGTGGTTCTGGAACAGCGTCTAGTGTGGCTGAAAAGGCTGATTCGGGAGTGACAATCCCGTCGACACTGGGAGCAAGTGCAGTCTGTCCCTGGCCTGTCTCCCTGGCTATGGGCCTTCCTTCTTTGCCTCTTAGCCTCAGACTGTTGGCCAAGTGTCTCTTCAAACTGGGAAAGGCCATGTTGCACAGCCTGCCTCCAAGCGGGCCGCTCAGAGGCCAGGGTTTCCCACTTGTTGAGGTCCACTCCTAAGGCCTTCAGATCCCTCTTGCAGATGTCCTTGTATCGCAGCTGTGGTCTACCTGTAGGGCGCTTTCCTTGCACGAGTTCTCCATAGAGGAGATCCTTTGGGATCCTGCCATCATCCATTCTCACAACATGACCGAGCCAACGCAGGCGTCTCTGTTTCAGTAGTGCATACATGCTAGGGATTCCAGCACGTTCCAGGACTGTGTTGTTTGAAACTTTGTCCTGCCAGGTGATGCCGAGAATACGTCGGAGGCAGCGCATGTGGAAAGCATTCAGTTTCCTCTCCTGTTGTGAGTGAAGAGTCCATGACTCGCTGCAGTACAGAAGTGTACTCAGGACGCAAGCTCTGTAGACCTGGATCTTGGTATGTTCCGTCAGCTTCTTGTTGGACCAGACTCTCTTTGTGAGTCTGGAAAACGTGGTAGCTGCTTTACCCATGCGTTTGTTTAGCTCGGTATCGAGAGAAAGAGTGTCGGAGATCGTTGAGCCAAGGTACACAAAGTCATGGACAACCTCCAGTTCATGTGCAGAGATTGTAATGCCTTTAGCCATGTGAAATCTGGAGACAGGCTCAGGCACTGGTCCTGATGGGACAACAGGGATTTTGGCAGTACACAAGCCGATCCCTATTCCTCTGTGAAATGTGGCAACCCAATTTGCAATGTTCAAGGCCATCCTTTCCATTCTCTGTCTCTTTTCCAACACTTCTCAGAGGCTTTTGTCCTTCCTTTCATGAGGAGGGAATATGAAATGCACATTAGAATGGTTTCCCAGTTGAGGAAGCCTCATTTCCACTCCAGTTCCTGAGCTTCAGAGCCTGCATCGCGTCTCCTCTGATGGCAAGTGTGGTTTGTGGATGAGCTAATCCATCAATTCTGTTCCAAGGAGGTATCCATTTCATTCAGATTTATGCAAATCAAACAGGCTCTTTTGAAGTGGAATTTGAAAGGTGAACCAATTTGACAGGAGTGGAAAATGCTTTTTCCGGTAAAAAGGCTCCGCTGTGACTTTAATTTTCTTCACAGATCAATGGAGCTAAACCGAGATGTAATTGCTTGATATCAAGCCCATCCTTTAAACCTCAGAAGAAGCTGAGCATATGAAGCCAAGAATGAACAGATCTTGCAAGTACTGAAGTTGCAGGAATCATTTTTAAAAAGATAAAGGCAGTGGCAGCAGACTGAAGCTGGTTGTGATATATCTCACTTGGATAGGTTCAGTTGCAGGGACTGGAAAGAGAAAGGGGTACAAATAGGAAACATGTTATCTTGCTCATAGACTCTTCTGACCCAGGGGCTGGGGATAAGAATAGGCCCTCAGTTTGGCTGTACTTGTCGTAAGAGGCAGCTAAACAGCCATGGGGTAGATGGGACTTGTTAGCCTGGGAAGGCAGCTCATCCTTCCTGAGAGAAGGAAAATGCTGATTCCAAATCTCCACTGCCTTGTGGCTACATCCAGTTATGGAAAAGGCTTCAGGAGTCAACCTCGAGGCAAAATCCGGAGCCGGAGTCCCTGAGGCAGTTCATGGCTGAACACAGTCACGTTCTGGCAACTCCTGCAACGCCGCTGGAACCAACCGTATTGGCCTCTGCCTTTCCATTGGACCATTTCAGCAACGTGGAGGGGGGGTGTTTGCTTCATGGGTAGCAGTCTATCCTCCATATCTACTTTACCCAGGCTTTGCGCACGGGAGAGGACACTCTGTTCCAGAACCACCATTCGGAGCGCGATACCATAGTCTTCCGAGACTGAAGGATGCCAACAG
This sequence comes from Tiliqua scincoides, assembly GCF_035046505.1. Classification (NCBI taxonomy): domain Eukaryota; kingdom Metazoa; phylum Chordata; class Lepidosauria; order Squamata; family Scincidae; genus Tiliqua; species Tiliqua scincoides. Next base: position 216,600,624 of record NC_089824.1, read on the forward strand.
ACTCTTCCGAAAACTGTAGGTACCAATAAAGTAGAGCAGGGGCAGATGACACCGTCTCATACCCTAGTAGCATAGCCAGAGGGTGGTTGGTGCAGTAAGTACTGCAGGCACCACAACACACTGTGTAAGCAGCCCCTCTCACTCACCCGTCGGGGCTATTCCAGGCAGCGACAGCAATGCTCAGGTGCTCGCTGAGTGCCTGAGCACTGCTGTCACTGCTTGGAATGGCTCCAATGGTGAGCGGGAGAGACTGCTTACACAGCATGTTGCAGCATGTGCAGTATTTACCACACTGCCCCTGCTCCGGCTATGCTACTGATGTACCATCCAGCCCTTCATCAAAGAAAAGGACACTCTGTGTACTTGTGACACCCCTATCACTAATTACAGCTCACTGCCCTGAACATAGTCCCTCTCCTGCTTTATACTACTGGGAGGCAGTAGCATAGCTAGAGGAGGTACAAAGTATTAAGTTTTGCAGGGAGCCTCACTGCAGCATGCAAGGACCCCTCCTTCTCCCCTTCGGAGCCTTTCCAGCACACACCTCCATTTTACTCTAGCAGGCTGGAATGGCTCCAAAGGGGAGGGGGAGGGGCTGCTTGCATGGCGTAGTAAGGCCCCCTGCAAAACTTAGTGTTTTGCACCCCCTCTAGCTACGCTACCTCTGGGAGGTCTTCATTGCCTCTTGTACATTATCACCCTGTTCATACAGTCTGATTCTGATTCCAAAATGTAAGGGATTCGGGGTCCCTCCAATTCAAGATCTACATAGACACAGTCCTGCTCATGGCTAAAGTGAGAAGCTTCTTTGTTACAGTGAATATGTTGAGAAGGAATTCAAAAGCTAAGAAGTAACACAATAATGTGAAGGAAGCCAGAATGCCTTCCACTAGCCCTGGGGAACATCAGCTTTGATTTATTTACACAAAAACATGCCATTAACACTTGCAGCAAGCCTCCCCTTCTGTCATTAAGAATGCAGTGCCAGCCTGAAGCAACCATCTTGAGCCAACTTCAGCCTGCAAGACTTGTACAAAATACTGCCCCTTGGGGCAGATCAGCATAAATAAAATACTTACACACATAAGAGACTGTCTCCTCTCCAGCAGAGGGTTGGAGAAGATATAAGTGATTTCCTGCTTCTTTATATTTGCTGGATGAGCATCATGAACAAGCAGCAGTTGTGAAGACATGTGAGAAGAGTGGCAGCTTAATTATGCAAGCTGTTTGCACAACTAAGCCAACTCACTGTGTACCTAATGCACATCACTGGCTCACACCATACCACTTGGCCTCTGAATGGTAGATGATACATGACTAATATAATATAATAAAGCAGTAAAATGCCTGTCTGAATCCTTGTTGAATATCTTAGTACCCAATCCTATCCAATTTTCCAGTGCTGGTGCAGTTGTACCAGTGGGGTGTGCGCTGCATCCTGTGGCGGAGGGGCAGTCACTGGGGCCTTCTTAAGGTGTGGAAACATTTGTTTCCTTGCCACGGGGCTGCATGGTCGCTATACCGGAGCTGGAAATTTGGATAGGATTGGGTCCTTAGTGTGCTATGACCTCTCCCTGGCTGTTCAGTACTGTCAGCATTTGAAAGTCTGTGCTTTCGAGTACTTCTGTACTGCAGCGAGTCATGGACTCTTCGCTCACAACAGGAGAGGAAACTGAACGCTTTCCACATGCGCTGCCTCCGACGCATCCTCGGCATCACCTGGCAGGACAAAGTTCCAAACAACACAGTCCTGGAACGTGCTGGAATCCCTAGCATGTATGCACTGCTGAAACAGAGACGCCTGCGTTGGCTCGGTCATGTCGTGAGAATGGATGATGGCCGGATCCCACAGGATCTCCTCTATGGAGAACTCGTGCAAGGAAAGCGCCCTACAGGTAGACCACAGCTGCGATACAAGGACATCTGCAAGAGGGATCTGAAGGCCTTAGGAGTGGACCTCAACAAGTGGGAAACCCTGGCCTCTGAGCAGCCCGCTTGGAGGCAGGCTGTGCAGCATGGCCTTTCCCAGTTTGAAGAGACACTTGGCCAACAGTCTGAGGCTAAGAGGCAAAGAAGGAAAGCCCATAGCCAGGGAGACAGACCAGGGACAGACTGCACTTGCTCCCGTTATGGAAGGGATTGTCACTCCCAAATTGGCCTTTTCAGCCACACTAGACGATGTTCCAAAACCACCTTTCAGAGCGCGATACCATAGTCTCTCGAGACTGAAGATTGCCAACGAGGGCTTTCGAGTGGGGGGGGGGGATACCTGAAAGCCAACCAAAGAAAAATCACGATTTGAGAATGGCAAAACTCATACTTCTGCTGTCATGTCCTGAACACAAAATGCCAGTGTTTTGTGTAACAGAAAATATGAGAGAAGATTTGGCACATCCCTAAGTAGATTCCATCACAATCATTGTTCGATTATGGTAGTGTTTCTAACAAGGACCTCCATGCTTTTAAACAACAAGAAAACAACACTGAAAGGCATTTCCAGTGGCTATTTCCAGTGACTTTTGGTTACCTGTTCCCAGGTAAGGAGGTCAGAGAGGGCAATCCCTTTCCCTTCCCAGCAGCCCCGTTTCAGACCAAGCATGCAGGGTGACTAGACATCCTCTTTTTCCAGGACATCTCCTCTTTTTTAGCCTCATCTCCTGGAAAAGAACTGAAATGTCCTCCTTTTCCCTGGGAGTGGCCCTGCAGGTAGTGCATAGCCTTCTTGTAATTAATAAATTATATGTAATATAGTTTAAAATCTAATGAGTAATACTGTTTAAATTAACCACATGAAATCAATATACAGTGCTTTTAGCTTTCATTTTGTCATGTCCATTTTTCTTGGATGTCCTACATTTTGGCGTGCTTTTTCCTCTTTTGCGGTTATGACATCTGGTCACCCTACAAGTGTGATATTTCAATTGAACACCACTAGTTACTATGAAATTACCATGATAAATAAGATTTGTTGTGGTTGTTGTTGGCAATTTAACTTTGTATTCAATGAGGCTTTGGACCTCACTGAATCTTTTCTGCCTCACTTCCCAAGGGGATCAGTGGCTTCCATCTTACCCTCCCCCCTCCCCAGTAAGGATCAGCTGCTTCTTGAATGAGTAGAGGGGAGTCAATCAATAAGTATAGCCATTGACTTAACTTCTGGAAGAAAATCAGAGAACTGGGCTGGGTCACTCAGAGGCTCATCAGTGTAGAAACGAAGGGTAGATTCAATGTAAGGCTGTATCATATTAAGTATATATTTACACCCACACACACACACACACACACACACACACACACACAGAGTTTTTCAACCAGAAATGTTCTCAAAGTGGTTTCGTAGCAAAAGAAATGAAAACCTGCTGGTTTCCTGTCCCAAGTATAAAACAAACCAGACACCAGCAAACAGGCCTTGTAAAAGATACTATGCTGAGTGGAACAGGGAGAGTTGTCTCCTCCCCCCCCCCCCAAATAGAACCACCATTTCCTGAGGTGTCTCTTTGCACAGTTAGCAGGGGTTAAGGGCAGGGGTGCTTGTGGTGTGGGAGCCACTCTAGTACATCTCCGTCCTGTGCAACCCAAATGCTCACATGAGGAGCTGTGGCCCATGTGGGAGGGCTTCTCCCCCGTTCCAGGGTTGCCTCAGTTTTTGAGAAGGAAGACTTCCCCCCGTAGCCTTAGACTTCTGGTATTATTCATGCTGCAGACATGTCATAAAGGAAGAGCCACAGAGGTTGCCTTCCCCTTGTGCCACCAGGAGAGCCATGGGAGAGACCCCACGCCCTCCCCTTTTGCCACTTCAGGCACCTTACTACAGAATGACTTTGGGTGGGCTCCTGTTTGTGATTAACTAAGAAGCCAAGTGTCAATTCCCCTGAAAAGAGCAGTCCCGTCACACAGAATAACAAGCAGAAGAAGCATTTCTTTGTTTTGACAGGGCATCATTAGTGACAGCGAACAAACCCCTCCCTTGGGAGCAACCACAGCAGGCTGGATCTGTTTTCGACAAGAAGAGAGACAGCTGTTAGCACCTGCTTTCCTCTCTCATCCCCCCCCCATTGCCTTATACACAAGTAAATAGAAAGAAAGAAAGAAAGAAAGAAAGAAAGAAAGAAAGAAAGAAAGAAAGAAAGAAAGAAAGAAAGAAAGCCAGTCCCCAGATTGCCAGAGTTTCCAAATGTCAGACGCATCTAGTGGCACATCATCAACATTCATTAAAACACTGAGAGGGAGACTAACAAGCCCAGTTGGGTGGGAAAATGAAATTAATTGTGAAGGGTGATGGGCAGTTGCCCTGTGGCACAACTGAGACCCCCAAACTGAAATACCAACAGATTCTGAAGCAAGGAAATTCAATACAGAGATGCATAATTTAGAGCCACATTTAGTCATCACTGTGGAGGCTGGTTTGAGGGAACTGACAGCTAAGGGATTATGAGGGAAATGAAACAGAGGTTTATGGCTAAACTAGACTTTATTAAAATGACAGCCGCCCATTTAGTGCCTTCCTCCTCATTTGTAATATACAGTAACATCTATCTTAAGGGCATACAGAGATTCCCCCCCCCCCACATAAATATACTGGAAATTCGGACAGGAAGGGGGATGCACCAGGGACCCAACACTCCAATTCACACACATTCTGCATTTGTGAGGAAGGGGCTGCACATGTGTCACTCCACAGTATTGGGGACCAGGGCTGGGGTCCCAGGTGTGGCCTTGTGGAGCAGATGGTCTTGCAGAGGATCACAGAGGACAATCTGCTTCAGGGAGGTTATGGGAGAAGACAGGAGACAGGACAAGAAAGGGGAGGAAGACTCAGGCCAGGGAGGAAGGACCTGGGAGCAGGGTGAGCTGGGAGCAGTGCAACTGCACACACAGGGGCCCAGAAATTGGGCCTGCCAAGAACACTAGTTATCCCATAAATGGCCAGAGCCCTAGCCTTCTGTATAAGCTCCCTTCAGCAATTGTTTTTGGAAAGATACAGAACAGCCACAGTTTGGATAAGTGTGGGCAGGAAGTCAGGGCTGAGGTGTGGATTTTATTAAGGGCCCTGTTGCAATTTTGTCGCTCTCAAACTGTTCCTACAAACTCCCTCCTCACTGGTTCAATAACTCTCAGTGAGTCAGAGATAGGTGTTCTCCATAAGTGTTTGCCATGTTCTTCTTGGCAGGAACCCATGGGCTTGCTGGGGCTCGCAGAGGGCAATCTGCTATAGGGATGTGATGGGAAGAAGCAGGGGCCAGGTCAAGAAGGGGGAGAAAAACTTGGGCCAGAGAGGAAGGTGAATACAAGCAGTGTATTTGTCTATCTCAAAGATCGCAACACTCCTTGAGATAGCAGTGTACACATAGGGCACAATCCTGCCCTTCACTTGCGCCGGTCCAGAAGGATCACAAATGTGCTACAGCAGCAACTGTTACCTTGCACATGCCCGATCTTGTCTGATCTCAAAAGCTAAGCAGGGTCAGGCCTGGTTAGTACTTGGATGGGAGAACGCCTGGGGATACTGGGTGCTGTAGGCTTATACCAGAGTCTTTTGAGACTGAAGGTTGCCAACCATTATAAGGCACATTTGTGCCTCCTCAGGACGAAGCCAGGCCAGTGCTCAGAGAAGCGCCGGCCTACGGAGGCCAACGCAAGCCTCCACGCCGGTTTCCTCACTTGTCTTGCGTTGGCCCAGATTTAAATGGATCAATTCCTTCTCACAGACACAAGCATGTAAATACAGAATGATTTATTGAAAGAATAGAAATATGGTTACAAGTTACTGAAAGCTACTTAATTACTTTGAGAAAATAAATGCGTACACACAATGCTAAAACAATAATGCTAACATAAGAACATAAGAACAGCCCCACTGGATCAGGCCATAGGCCAATCTAGTCCAGCTTCCTGTATCTCACAGCGGCCCACAAAATGCCCCAGGGAGCACACCAGATAACAAGAGACCTGCATCCCGGTGCCCTCCCTTGCATCTGGCATTCTGACATAGCCCATTTCTATAATCAGGAGGTTGCACATACACATCATGGCTTGTACCCCGTAATGGATTTTTCCTCCAGAAACTTGTCCAATCCCCTTTTAAAGGCATCCAGGCCAGACAGCATCACCACATCCTGTGGCAAGGAGTTCCACAGACCAACCTCACACTGAGTAAAGAAATATTTTCTTTTGTCTGTTCTAACTCTCCCAACACTCAATTTTAGTGGATATCCCCTGGTTCTGGTGTTATGTGAGAGTGTAAAGAGCATCTCTCTATCCACTCTGTCCTTCCCATGCATAATTTTGTATGTCTCAATCATGTCCCCCCTCAGGCACCTCTTTTCTAGGCTGAAGAGGCCCAAACGCCGTAGCCTTTCCTCATAAGGAAGGTGCCCCAGCTCAGCAATCATCTTAGTCGCTCTCTTTTGCAGTCTAAGCTTCTAGACTTACTTATTCCTATTGCTCACCCGGACTTTCTAACTCCTGAGGGCAAGCAAAGGGCAACTCTTCCACCTGTTGTACCATCTGTGATTAAACCAGACAACCATGACCGCATGACCAGGAGCAGACTACTCCTGCCCTAGCAAAAACCTTTTTTATATTTTGAAAGTGACATTTATCCAACCAGAAACTTGAACCAGTGGAAGCTTCTGGAAGGTGACCTCATTGGCCGATCCAATGCCAGGCAATCACTCTCACCCATTTGCAGCTGGAGAGTCACAGCTGCATCTTGCCAAGTTAAATGAGAGACTTTGGTACCAGCATAGTGTATCATGCTTCCAAGCCTGACTGTTGGAAAGACTGATAAGCTTACGCACCGCTACAAGCTACTTTCCCACAGCTGCTTCAAAATGGCTTCTGGTCTACAAGATGGAGGTAAACCTAGCCAAAGATTTTATCCTATTCCTCACAGCCCCTCCCCCCTTAATGTGATGACTGGTCATCAATGCCCAAGCATGGCAGGACAAAGAGGGGACAATGCCACTGACAGGATCAGTGGTCCTGTTTCTCTGCTTCTGGTGTCCTGGCCTCATCCTTTTGATGGGTCAAGAATCAGGATGGAGAAACCATCTGTTGCAGTTGCCTAGGACCTGATCTCGTTGCCATAAGGATGTTTCACAAATTCACCACAATTTTTTTTTTCTAATGTGACCTTTGGGTGCATTTTTCAAATACCCAGTAATTATAATTATCATTCCGAATATATATTCCACTTTTCTGCTCCCCCCACTAATATAAGAGAGCTAACATTTTAAAAGGTGCCTCTTTTTCCCATTAGTGGAAGGGGGGGTCTCAACTAGCAGTTCCTCCCACACATGGTGAGACTTATACCTAACTATGGAATTGTTTATGAATGGCATGAGAGCACTTTAGGCCCTGGGTTATAGACCATGCAGTGAAATGAGATTAAATGGTCTGTCCATGCCTCCATACATATTTATAGGGCTCAGCTGGTATGCCTTCAAGCTGATTTTCCAGCACTTTGATAGGTTTGCAAATCTATTTTTCAGCATGAGGTCATTTGAAGCTTCATGTCCACTCTCACCTGTTGTTTCTTTCCAACAAGCAATTATTTAAAATCTAAACTAGGGAAGTGGAGAGATGTTTTCAGCAGTGTTCCATGGTGGCCCTTTGGTCAGTGTTCAATTTAATTTCATCCACCATGACTACAATTTGCCTATGGTAAATCAACAGTTTACCAGCTATCAAGCAATTCACAGAAGTGAAGAGGACCCTTCAAAGTGTGGAGAGGGTCATTTGTAGCTTAATGTGTTTCAAGGTTAACTTTGTCAGGGGTTACTCCAGTTAGTTGAATGCTAAAGGAAGATTAGGAAACATTAGAAATTAAGACCCAAGATCAATGAGCAGCTTTTCAACTGAACTGGACAGCACAAATGTTGGAGGGGCACTTTGGTGCAAATCTGTGTAGTAGTTTCTATGGAAAGTTATCACCCAACAACAGATGGCCAAACAACACGTGCTCCATACATCATATAAAATATTGATGAAAAGCACCTGTGCACAAAAAGGAGCAAAAAAAACTATGTTGCCCCCAGCTTAATGAAAAGTGTTTGTCTCTCTGGATGCATCTGAATTCATGTGGATCAACTAATTGAATCAAGTACTTTAAGAATCAAACTGCTTGAAGTTAATTAAATCAAATGTCAAGAAAAACCCAAAGGATTTCAGTATGAGATTAGTGCCTCTTGATTAACAGCAGTAGAGAACAAAAGAGCCCCTCTTAATAAGATAATATTTGCTGCATAATTGCAAAATCAGTTTCCTTAATGATTTGGGCTGCTGGTGTCTCAAAGAAAATGAGAATGCCCCCCAAAAAACCCAACCCTGGTTATAAAATGAAGCCCATGCATTTCACTATAAGAGTACAAAACAGGAAGTTGCAGAAACATAACTTGTCTATATGTCTAGATAGCATGTTGATCAATGTAATGGGAAAGTCATCCATTTTTCTTTGAACTATTTCCACTTCTATTTGTTGTAGAGCAAACAACCTTTGCTACAATCTACCCAAATTTGACCCAACTCAAATTTACAGAAGTGGCAAGATCAATTTGCATGGATTAATTCTTTCCCACCCTATCTCAAGAGCTCAAAGTGCATTAGAATATACATCAGGTTGATACTTTTTCCATTGTTATTTTGATATATCTGTTGGCCACCTGGCAAGCAGGTATTTGCACCTGGGAATTTCACATCTAAGCTGAAATTGCTTCCTAGGATAATATACATCTACATGAAGATTGTCTTCAGATGCTGTGCTCCATGTCCCCCTGCTGTCTGGGGTGGGATAGTTAGTCAGTTCAGGGGCTTCTCCGCAGTGATACCAAGATTGTGACACTCCCTTCCCAAGAAGGTTAGCTCTATCTCAGTGGCATAGCCACTCCTCTGGGAACCTAAGGTGGGGAACTTGGAAACCCTGGGAGAACCTGAAAGCGATGTCATGACATCATGACATTGCCACAGTAGTGTGTGACATCATGACATCACTTCCATATTCTCCCCAGAAGAGAAGGTGGCAGCAGCTGCAATTTTGCAATGTATCTACTGCCCCCTTTCCCCTCCTCTAAGTAGGGGGTGGTTACATTGTGAAACAACTGTGATTCTTCCTGGCCAGGAAGAAGCCACTTGATCCAGCTCTGAGCAGTCACTTCTTCACACACCCCCTTCTAGTGCTAGAAGGGGCCAAAAGGGGGTGAACAGAGAAGCGACCACTCAGACTTGGGCCAAAGGACTTCCTCAGAAAACAAAAAGAGGTGGCTACTGCCATCTTGGCTGGTCAGCCCCAGGCACCCCATGTAATATTCTAGAGTGGAATCCGGGGAGGCCAACCCCCCTTGCCCCCTGATAGCTACGCTACTGTTGTGTCTGCTCTTTGTTGGTACTTTGGTATCAGGCAAAAGCAACTTTACTTTAATGAATTTGGGGTGGTATCTGAGTTAAATATGTTTGGTAATTCGGCTAATTTTCAGCTGCTTACATCTCATTGTTACTGCTGACTTTTAATCATGTTAACACATTTTTGCTAATTTGAACATAGCCGTTTCAATATGTATTGTGAATGCTTATGATATTTTGTTAGCTATCTTGGTTATTTAAAAAAAAATTAATCACAACAGGACAGAAATACATAAATTAATTAATTAATTAATTGTTTGGGTTGCCAACAACCAGGAAAAAAAAATACCAATCAGGCCAAATTTTTTTGTTTTGTTTTCTTTTTAACTTCTGGGCCTGTTACCAGAATATTTTGTGAAAAAGCCAGGAACTGGAGAGGACTGCCAGAAGTCATTTTTGTTTTTTGTTTTTTAAAAACTCTAATTGTTTTGAGTAAACATCATTATATGCACATAGGAACAGTGGCGTAGCTACAGAGGAAGTGGTGCGGTAAGGGCTACAGGCACTGCAATGCACTTCCTGTAAGCAGCCCGTCCCACTCACCATGGGAGCCATTCCAGGCAAAGATGGCATTGCACTCCTGAACATAAGAACATAAGAACAGCCCCACTGGATCAGGCCATAGGCCCATCTAGTCCAGCTTCCTGTATCTCACAGCAGCCCACCAAATGCCCCAGGGAGCACACCTGATAACAAGAGACCTTCATCCTGGTGCCCTCCCTTGCATCTGACATGGTTGGTTGGCAACCATCAGTCTCGAAGGACTATGGTAGAAGCCTACAGCACCTGGTATTCCCAGGCGGTCTCCCATCCAAGTACTAACCAGGCCTGACCCTGCTTAGCTTTTGAGATCAGATGAAATCAGGAGGTTGCACATACACATCATGGCTTGTAACCCGTAATTGATTTTTCCTCCAGAAACTTGTCCAATCCCCTTTTAAAGGCGTCCAGGCCAGACACCATCACCATATCCTGTGGCAAGGAGTTCCACAGACCAACCACACACTGAGTAAAGAAATATTTTCTTTTGTCTGTTCTAACTCCTGCATGTTGCCATTGCTGCCCAGAATGGATCCCATGGTGAGTGAGAGGGGCTGCTTACAAGAGGAGCATTATACTTACTGCGCCACCTCCCCTATAGCTTTGCTACTGCAGAAATTTCTGTTGAGCCAGACCATGGGTCTGTAGCTCAGGATTATCCACACTGACTGGCAGTGCATCTCAGACCAGATCTGGAGATGCCAGGGGTTGATCCTGGGACATTCGAAATGTAAAGCATGCTTTCTTTATGATCTATGTCAGTGAGCCGGGAGTGTTTAAGAGTGGTCAGAAGAGATCCTGGGCAGTGTGACCTATGGGTTATATAGGTGCTTGTTGAAATGCCAAGAGAAGGAATATAGATGATAAACATGTTTTACGTGGTGAATGTCCAACTTTCCAGCACTGGTGCAGCTGCAGTGCAACAAATGTTCTTTGACCTTGAGGAGGCCTCCATGATAACCTTCTTACTGCCGGATACAGCACACACTCCATAGACATAGCGCCAGAAGGTTGGATAGAATTTGGCCCTTTGTTGTGCTTCACCTCGTCCAGAACTTGATCCTCTGACCCTGCCAACATCCTAGAATTTTTGAAACCAAAATTTTGCAAGCCTCCTTCTCTTCCCACCCACCCCTCCTCACTCCAGGGGCTATGATGCCTATGAATTTATTGCATTGCCATTTTCCTCCCTGCAATCAATATTCTGTGGTGGAACATTTCAAAGGTCACATCGGTAACTCACAGCAGACCATAACATTTGGAAATTAGTGTACAGTTTGAACAGGGTTTGACATTATTAGTGGCCAAGCAAGTTGAGGCCTTTGGTTTCTTAAGCATTCGGCATTCTGCCCATACATTGGCTGGTTTGTAAGGACATGGCACCTTGATAACTCCATTCACCAGTTAGATATCAGGATGAAATGCCAGGCAGGTGTTCAGGGCACAATTTCAGGCAGAAAGACCAGCTCAACCTCCAAAACCCAAGTTAACCCAAGGGGAACAAGGAGGATCTAAACTACAACCCAGTGTGACTTCTCGCCTTTGAATGCTCAAGACCAGACTCTGTCATGACAGTCCTGTGAGCAGATCTCAGATGTGCAGGGTTACCCTTTTTCCCCCATGCCAGTTCCCTGATTTATACTCTGTTGTGTAGCAGCGCAAGATGCTGCTTTGGGGAGCACCCAAGGCTTTGGGGGCCTTGGTGCTTGGTGAGAGACACACAAGACTGTATCTTGTTGCCTGAAGGAGAGTGTTAAAGCAGAAGCACTCTGAGGGTTTGAAAGTTAGAACTTGAGGCAGCAAAGAGTTATAGCAATGAAGACAACAGACATGTATAGAAGCGAGATGCAGAAGGAAGGCTTGATACAGAAGAAAAAGCATCTGGGATTCAGCCTTCTCTGACTTTTATTCCCTCTCAAACAATACACAACAGGCTGGGGTTTTCCATTCTCTTATCTTGTTTACAATACTAAACCATGAGTCAGAAGTCTGCATAATAGGGAAATTTCAAGAGGATGCTGAGATTCACATCTTCAAGGCTAGCTCTTTCTATAACCTTCTACTATTTTCCAGAGCACTGGCTTTTAGACACTCAACATATTAGCAAAGCGTTTGCACAGTCGCAGGTGTGCCTGCCAGATTGCCAAATATGCAAAGACATCCCAAAGCCTAGCGCCTGTGCATCGCTACACTGTTGGAATTTGGATGCACTGCCTCCTGCAGGAGGCCAGTGTAATGTCCAGTTACCTGAGATTTCCTTACCTGTCTATCTGTGGTTCTTACAGGAGGTGCGGTCCTTAACACTGGTTCCTTCCTTCCCTCTTCCTCACATTCTCTCTTCTCACCAGAGAAGAATGCGTGGGATGTGTGCATGGACTCCATAATCCCACCACCACCACCACACTTCCATTCAAGAGGAACAGCTTCTAGATTCTCTGTTCCAAAGTAGTAGGGCCTCTGAGCCAGTCAGAAGATGTATGTATACCACTATGAAGTATTTCTTGTGAAAGGAAGTATTTCTGACATGAAGTGTGTGAAGTTTTTCTTATGAAACCGTAGCCAATGCTCCTGTCTTTGTTTTATGGATCAGTAACTAGTCTGGGGGGCAGGATATCTTACTATAGGAAGGGGGCGCTTGTGCTGATTGTTCTGCTATCCCTCCTTAAAAATCCTGGTCAATTTATCCATGGTCAGTGGAGGCCAGCCCGCCTCCATGCGGGAGCAAGCAAGCTGAGTGCTGGCAAGCACAGTGCAAGGCCTACTGGGGTACTTCCTGGCCAATGCTGTGGCATCTGCTAAATTAGAGCCAGAGGTCCCACATCTCATTTCAGAGTAGAGAGAAGGTTCACTGTCCTGCTGATACTGCCAGTGGGATACACCTCCTGGGTCAACCTTCTACCACCAGCAGGATGTTCCATTTGCTCAGTCAGCTGGGAAGAGCAGCAAATCCTGCTGATGTGCTCCCTGGCTGGCACCACAGCAGAGTGAGAGATCCCACATTGCCCTCCAGAGTGGAGAGAAGGCGCATTCCTAGGCATGCTGCCCCAGCATCAGGGGTTGCAGCAGTACGACACAACTGTCCTCCTTGGTGGCCACACTGGCTTCTGCCTTCCCCCTTCCCTGCCTCTTAAAGGGACAAGTGCTTTCCTGGTTAGTGGGTCACAAACCACCAGTTTGGGAACCATTGTGCATGGAGGGACTTGATTTATCATCAATCATACTTCTTAAGGTGTGTTGATCTATTACTAGAGTATGTGCAACACCTACACATGCAACATCTACAAATACTGTGAGCACCTACAACACAGATTTAGATGTTTCCATGTGTACCTGAAATGCATACATCTTTCCCCAGAAGGAACACCAGCTAATACTAAAGGTAATTAAAACTGTACTGATGAGAAATACTGCTGAAAGAGGATTGAAGTTTGCTCTAAATAATTTTGTTTCCTCCATGGTATTTTTTTTAAACCCAAAGCAAAATAGGGGAGGCTACAAATGAGTGGAAGAAGGGTGTGTGTGGAGAGACCGCTTAGGTTTTTTTGTTTTTGTCTTTCCCATCCACTCTGTTTTCTATGCAAAACCACCTTCGATAACTTACTTTTTCACCTATAGGAGAAAAATTTCTAGGTCCCTGTATCTTTTCCCCAAAGAGTGAAAAAGCAGCGTGGAGAGGGTGATTTTGATCTGGGAAAGGATCAGGAGGAAGTGTTAAGCAGCCTCTTTTTATACATCCTTCTTCCATTCAGATGCTTTCTGCCCAGGCCTGCCCAGTCCAGAAGATCTTCTACAGACCATGGAAGACAGAATCCTCATTTCATGGGTATTTTGAATCAGAGCCTCTGACTTTTGTATCTAGCTGTCAAGACAGTTCTATCTGTCATCCATCCTCCATGAACCCGCCTATTCGGCTACTGCCAAGCTCTTCTAATCAGTTTCCCAGTAGGAGCTGAGGGCCAGCAGACAATTGCAAAAGTTCCATAATGCGAGTGAGAGTCTTCGAAGTACACATTTAATTGGCTATGTAGAGAAAGTCAGAAAAATCTCTCCTGGAGCTTTCATCAGTGAGCACTCAGAGATCTTCAGTGAGCGATTGCCCATGGTTATTTTTCCTTCTCCAGACATTCCCACATAATGAGTTGCCTAAAACCTGTCATTTTCCTGTTGCCTTGGCATGAAATATTGGTGGTGTGAGGTGGCCTTCAGCTACAAACCCTGGGAAACCTGTTTCCTGCCATGCTGAAAAGATCATCCTGGTAAAAGTGATTGCAAGTCCTTTTCAAAGGAACAGTTAGTCTGGTCCTCTGGCTATATGAAAGAGGGAGGCCTATGACCCCTAAACACACTCTCCTAGGGTTTGGGGATGGACCAAAGCATGGTCAGTGGAAAAAAAAATGTGCTTTACAGAAATTCTCAGGTTCGATCTTCACCGAAAAGCTGCTCAGGGATCCCAGCAATGGCTGCCTGAGACCTTGGAGCACCAAGACAGCCCTGAGTTAGATGCACTCACATCTTCATATGAGACAGCTTCATACTGTTAGCAAAATGTGCTGTGCACCTTATGCGCAGGTTAACCTGGTGTGCTGGCCAACGAACACACGTAGGTAGAGGATCAACACAATCAAGTTTATTCTGGAATAGAGAACAGAGTGCAGGACAAGACGCTTCTATGCAGCTGTTCTTCCTGTCAAGCAGAAACAACAACCCACTTTTATACTTAATGACAATGACCACATATGGACATGTCTCTCATCTGAGCATGAACCATATATGGGCATGATGTTCACATTTGACTTAGATAGCCAGATGTTACCTCAGACCAGCTTCAGCTGGTTTTTCCCACTCAGCCACAAAACAGCTACAAAACACAACAATTTCATATAATCCAACATGGCCGATATTTCCAACAGAGTCACTCTTATTCAACAAGATGTTCCAGACTGCCAGCATTTGACTTTGAAATGCTGGGCCCATGAGGCACAGCAAGGTTAAATCTACTAGTTCTGGTCAGGGCCAGCCCCAAGAGTGGCAGGGCCCAATGCAGAGCACTCATCCAGGGCCCCCAAAATCCATGCGTATTCCCCACACTCATTCTGCAGCCATGGTGACTGCGGCTACGGCGAGCCAGGTTAGCTTGTGGTGTTGTGAAAAAGCACAGCATGGCATATAGCATGGAGAGCCAGTTAGCTTGTGGTGCGGTGCACACTTGTGGTGTCATGCACAAAGCACATGATGTCACCACCAATATTTCCGGGAGGTCCATTTCGGGCCAAACAGGCTCAGGAGTGGACAGGCCCATATGAGCCAGTGCTCTACTCACCCTGCCACCCTCCCAGGCCCCAAAATGCTGGCTGCAGCAGCAGGCAATCCACCCGCCACCCCAAAAGACTGGGGCCCAATTTGACAAAATTGGACCATTCGGCTTAGGGTGGGCCCTGAGTCTTGTTTAAAGTAACACCTTGTTTGGTTCTAGAGCAGTGATTCCCAAACTGTGAACTGTGGCTCTCTAGAGAGCCATGGAAGCCAGTCAGGGGGGCCACAGAATCCTCACAAAAAAACCCACCACCCCATATAATGTATAGGATTATAGCCCTAATGGGGAGCTGCAACCAACGGCCCAATGGTCCAGGGAGCTGCCAATCAAAAAGGTTTGGGAGCCAGTGTCCTAGAGAAGGAAAGGTATCAGGGAAGAATGTGAGTTAATATAGCTATATGTGACTTAGACCTGGTTGCAGTTGGTATTAGAGCTGGACCTGAGGATTAAGGGGTTAAGCCACAGGCTTCGATGAAAAGGTGAATTTTGAGGAGACAACAGGAACACTATGCACATATTGAGGTGGCGTCATGTGTGGGCTGGCTGGCCCTGTCTGTAACAAAAGGTTTCCTCACATCAGGTTAGAGCTTTCTGGCTCCGGTGGGGTGTTTTGTCATGGACTGTGGTGGGCCGTGACTCTTGCCTCAAAAAGCCAGTATTGGCATTTCCCAGAAATGAACTGTGGCTGTGCTCTCAGGTGCCCCTTGCGTTTAATGAAAAAGAAAACTAATGTTCCTCTCCATCTTGGCCCCTTATGGTCTGTGGGTAGGTTGTCAGCATCCCGGTGACAATTTGTTCTGTAGGTTTTAACACATTTGTTTCAGATTTGTTGTGTAGGTTACAGATTTGTTCTGTAGGTTTTGTTACAAAAATGGTTAGGTGTGGGACAAGAAATAAAAGTGGGGAGTCCAAAGTATAAACACCCCCCCCTTTCGAAAAGTCTGGGTCTCTGGCTCCTTTTAAAGTTCCATCCAGCAGTTTTGAGCCAGGTGGGTTTATCTGCCATCCCGCATCTGCTGCTCCCCCCCACCCTCACTGCCTCCTCCCTTCTGTGTGAAACATCATGGCAAGAGGCCCACGTGACTGTAGACCAGGCTATGTGACTACAGACCAGGCTACGAGTTATGTTGAACAAATCATTTGCCCTCCTAGTTTCGAGTCGAGAACCTTTATTGGTATTAAGTGCCCTCTAGTTTTTTTCTCTTTTGTAAGTAGCCACAAGAGGAGGGGAGTTGATCAGGCTCAGATTTGGGGGTTAATTCGTCTTCCCCATTTCTTTTTTGAAATTTTACACACAGACACACACAGACACACACAGACACACAGACACACACACACACACACACACACACACACACACACACACACATGGGGGGGCATTCAACAGGACCATGGTGCAAGAGAAATCATTAATCCCATCTCCCCCACACTGCCATGCCACTCTGATTCCCTGCCCCATGGCTGCTATTTACAAAAGAACAAACTAAAACTCGATTGGCAAGCAATCAGCTTAACGTAACATGCAATTTGGTCCTAAGCTGGTTCCGAAGGTTAACTAAGATTTTTCTGTTCAGGAGGGCATATGGCCTGCCAGTAGTGCTGCTGTTTGGTTAT
Organism: Tiliqua scincoides; assembly: GCF_035046505.1. NCBI lineage: Eukaryota > Metazoa > Chordata > Lepidosauria > Squamata > Scincidae > Tiliqua > Tiliqua scincoides. The sequence goes on from NC_089824.1 coordinate 216,617,491, forward strand.
GCCGCTTCTCTCGTTTTAGTGTTTCATTTGTTTTGGAGAATCTTTTATGCATTTCTGCTCAGTTGTTCACCTTGGGAGCCTTTCTGGCTACCTGTATGGGGAGGTTAAAAACATTACAAGACCTCTAGAGCAGTGATTTTCAGTCTTTTTCATCTCATGGCACACTGACAAAGCACTAAATGGTCAAGGCACACCACCAAGTTTTTAACAATTGACAAGGCACACCATGCTGCCAGTGGGGGCTCACATTTCCCATTAGCCCTATTAATAAATGACCTTCCCCCAAATTCCTGTGGCACACCTGTGGACCACTCATGGCACACCAGTGTGCCACGGCACAGTGGTTGAAAATGGCTGCTCTAGAGGAAGACCTCTTGCATTCATCGCCTCCATGTGCAGTGCATTCCTTATGCCTCATGGGAAGAAGGCAGAAGTGAGGGGAACCAGGAATTAATGGGGGTTATTGGAACTTCTTGGTTCTGCTCCGGATGACCTTCAGCAGAGTCAAATAATCATATTTCTCTTCCAGACAGCTTGCTCTTAAAAAGTGTAATAATTTAACCAACTTTTGAAGTGCTGTGAGGTTCAGTTAATAGTTAAACAAAAAGATTTAGATGAGAAAAGAATTTGGCAACATCAAAATGGTTTGTAAATTTGCGCACCTTAGATCAAAATTAAAGATCAGGAGCAAATACCCCATGTATTCAATGAAGCCCAGATTTTTTTTTATTTTTTTTTTTCCATGCCAGTTTTTGGTGCAACTGCAGCTGTGGAGCGGGAGGAAGGCTTTAGGATTGGGCTCAAAGTCTCCAATTTTAAACTCAGACACATTCTCATTAAAGTGTCCAGGAATGTGATGAGGCTTTGTGAGACACAAAAGCTCCCATCAAAATAAGAGAGTGAGAGTGGGGAAGATTGTTCATAAAAACAAAAACAGAGGACCAATGTTATGTTAGACAGCTGTTTTTCCCAGGTGTGTTGGCAACATAAAACCCTGAGACTGATGGTGGGTGGGAACATCTCACTCTTTCTTTGCAGACCTCTGAGATCTGCCCACTGCCCAGTGGTGTAGCTAGAGGGGGTGGAAAGCACTAAGTTTGGCAGGGAGCCTCACCGCAGCGTGCAAGCAACCCCTCCCTCTGGCCTTCAGAGCCATTCCAGGCAGTGGCTGCAAAATGGAGGCTAATGCCCAAAATGGATCTGAAGGGGAGAGGGAGGGGAAGCTTGCACACCACGGTGAGGCTCCCTGCAAAACTTAGTGCTTTCCACCCCCTCTAACTATGCCACTGCCACAACCCATGGTGTACATATATGCTAGCCACCCTGGAGAAGAGAGGTACAGTGCACATCCCTGATCAATTGTGGATTTCATTTGAAGGAAGCAATTCCTAATTTTTTTTTTAATTCTCCGAAGTTTTCAGGACTCAGCTGCGCTTTACAATGTGAACATCTTCTCCTCTGATTGGCAAACTACATTTTGGAGATATATGTTCAATGAAACTCCCATGTTGTTCAATTTTGGTGGAGAGAGAGAGAGAGAGAGAGCTTGACAGCAAGTGCACAGGTAACATCTCCTGTATAAATAGTCCAAACCTATTGAGGATTGGGTCAGCATGCAGAGCCCTTTTCGACAACTGAAGGCACTGGCTGTAGGGTGATTTGGAAACAGGCTGAAGGAATAAAGCAGACCCAAGTGCAAAATTGGATCACTGCTTCCCCAAGATTAGTTTGCAGCCAATTACAGTCATAGTGGGGCAGGGGGTACCAGGCAGAATAAGATGTTCTGTTACTTGTTCCATTGTACTGTTCACCTCAAAATGAGTGTGCACTCCTGCCTACCTGGGGTTCACAGACCTGATAGATGATATAGCATTCATGTGGAGACTGCCTGAGGGCCAGCAAAACTGGCTCATCCATGCCCTGTTAATAACATTGTAGGTTGCCTCCCTGTGAATGTCAGTGGACTGAAGATTTGATGGCATTCTCCACCTCTGAGCGGGTGACATATTGTAGACAATTCTACAAGGACACTGCACAGGACATTTAGATTGCTGGTTTTTAAACACAGGAGACTGGCTTTCAACCTTTCGTTCTTGCAGCATGACAATGTCGATCACTCCCGTGGCATAGCTACAGGGGTGGCTGGGTAAGAACTGCAGGTGCTGCAATGCGCTGTTTATACGCTACCCCCCCCCCCCACGCTTATTATTGGAGCCATTCTGGGCAGCGACAACTACTCACAGGTACTTGCGCATTGCCATTGCTTTCTGGAATGGCTCTGATGTCAAGTAGGAGAGGCCAGTTACACAGCGTGTTGCAGCACCTGCAGTACTTACCCCATCACCCCTGTAGCTACGCCACTGAATCACTCTATAGCCTCTCCCCTCTTACCCCTCCTCGGTTTCTATTCTCTTGCCTTTCCTCCAGTTATCCACACACAGAGATCTTTTTTCCCTTCTTCCTGTGTGTTGTCATTGTGAGTTATAAAAAGTTAAAAAAACTGTTGAATGATTAATTTTTAAACTTATTTTAGCTGCAGATATTCAATGTATAGAACCAAAATTCTTAGCCCCCCCAGAGAAATAATCACATGGTCAGAAACATGGAGGGGTGGGGAAGTACAGTTGTTAGCTGTACTTCCAATCTATCAAACTGGCCACTCTATTTGCAAGCCCTTAAGGCTGTTACATACATACTCCACTTTCTATGACAGAGCTCTGAGCAGCACACATCTAGTCCATGGGTAGTCAATCATCCAGGAACTTGGTACATGCATGCAGTGACATCACTGCCATGTACCAGGGACTAGCAGCCAAATCCACACCTAATCTGGAGACCAGATTAATTTTCGGGTGTCCAGCAGATGTCCAGGAAATTAATCCAGTTTTCTTGGATTATTTTCAGAGCAAATCCAGCAGGGACCACCTGTCCCAGATTGAAATCACAGGGTTTGATGTTCTTAGTTGTGTATTTAACTCAGTGGAACTTAACCACTGAAACCCATGTTCAATATTCCACCCAAAATATTTAGGGTTTGGATGTAAAAATGGATTTTTTTAAAAAAATGCTATTCATACTAAACTTGAAAAGTAAGGCAGGTAGTTTATTTAAACAAACCAAAAAATAATATGAAATTTAGCGCCTAAACTTTTTTAAAAATAAAACATAATTCTGGACATGATTCTTTAAAAAAAAATCCATTAAAATAACTGCAGTGTGACTCTCACTTAAAAGGAAGAAATCATTTTTCTCTATTTCTTTAGATGGAAGGAAAAGTGACAGCTATTTCTGCCATATAAAATGCTCCCCTACTACTGTACACTGGCACTAAAGGCTAACTGGGTCAAATGAGAAGCAGAATGGAAGTTTGCTGGTTTCATGAGAGCTAGAAATTACTCTGCTCCAGAAGAAATAATTGCATCTCTCAAAATGTTAGCAGTGAGACAACTGAATTGCTTTTCGGCTCCAGCGATCACCAGTGTGATAGCTGGATGGAAGTGGGCTAGTGCCTCGTTCTGTCTCTTGCTTGCAGCAAATAAGGCACTATTGGCTCATCTCCAGGGGGGAATTTAGCACTCAGACTTCTGACATCAATGAAGAGCCAAACCGGGATTAGACCCATCTATTACTGTGCTCTTCCACTAAATATTTCAGCCAGTGATTTTGTTGCAAAGGCAATCTTTGGTAGCATGGAGGCGCCCAGGCCTGATTTTAAACCTGCACTGCTGAAATTGCCTGGGTCTCTATGGACTCACCACTAATTAAGGACAGCTTCTCACATTAGACAGTCCTGGCTGAAGGACTAAGAGGAACTGGCAAGAACTTATCAATACCTCTTCCCCTCCTTAATGAAAGTGGGATGAAGTGTACCCATGCACAAGTCTCCGTTAACGCAGGGCTAACCCACCACACGGCAAGGCAATCAAGATACCCTGAAACTTCAGGTCCAACTGAGAGAAATGGCCTTTCTGAGTTGATTTACTTCCTGTAGTTCTAGGATCCAATGCCTGACAATACCGGATCCAAAGTAGAAAAACCACCTCTCTCAAAAAATGTGCTGAGAACAGCTTTCCAATTCTCCCTGCAGAGAATTGCCTTCTTCCACCTTGATTATGCAGTGGTCCAGCAGCCCACCCGAATTCCTACACTGCTCAGTGTTTGATATAGCCAAGGCTGAAAGCTGGAAGGATTCTGTTTTGAATGCTAGGTCCAAGTTCTGGAAAGTAAAGACAAAATACCTCTGACTGTGAACCTCACTGCTCATTTGGTACATCTGGTACTGCAGGGCTTTCTATGTCGGGTGTGCAGTATCTAGGTGGGCTGGTGCTGCAGAACCCTTCATTTTAGAAGTCAACCAATAATCCTTCCAGTTACAGTTATCTGGACTCCTGTTGTGTTTTATATCTAGCAAAGGAGTGCTTTTGCTTCCGATGGATAAACCACCTATTTTTTGCTGCAGAGAAGCATTCTACAGAAGTGGCAGGTTTGAGGACATTATGGTTGAATTCGCAAACAGAAATAAAGGCAATGACTCAAGGGGTACATTGAGGCACCATCAAACCAATTGCAGACGTCATTGACATGTAATGTGGAACAATGATCCAGGTCTGTTTTTCTGCTGCTCAAATGTCTGTGCCTTTGAGTGAAAGATGTGACGTACAACTGAACCAAAAGCAGATAAAAATGTGTTCTTGGCATGCAGCAAGGATTCAGATCTGCCTTAAAAAACTCACATGTCCCCTTTTGTGGGTGTGTACTAAACAGCCCACATGTGACTGGGTGGAAATATTCATGGAAATCCATGAATCTCAAACACATCTCAAAAAGGATATTGTGGAAATGGAAAAGGTGCAAAAAAAGAGCTATCAAAATGATTACTGGCTGGGGTACCTCCCTTATGAGGAAAAGCTACAGCATTTGGGGATCTTCAGTCTAGAAAAAAGGCGCCTGAGGGGGGACATGATTGAGACATACAAAATTATGCAGGGGGTGGATAGAGAGAAGCTCTTTTCCCTCTCCCACAACACCAAAACTATGGGACATCCACTCAAATTGAGTTTTGAGAGAGTCAGTCAGTCAGAGTGGCGTTGCTAGGTCATTTGACATCCAAGGCCCATAAATTTTTGTCAATCCATACAACATAATTAATTAATTTTTCAAGTGATGCCATGGCTGGAAGTGACATCATCAAGCAAATTAAAATAAATAATTAAGTTAAAGAAAAACAAATAAGGGGAAGATAGCCCTGATCCACCAAGTGAATTTTGTCTGTAACCTGTAATAACACCCCCCACACACACACAAAATCAGTGAGATTTTCAGCCATACCCAATGCCCAGTTCAATTTAAGTTCTTATGTTTCAAGCATATCCCTATCAGGACCCACCCACCTAGCTTTACAAGTCTAAAATAGAAAAAATTCACCTTACCCTCTCAAGTCTCTGTTTTATTCTTTTTTTATTGGGAGCATTTGTTGAGCTCCAGTTCCATCAGGTTGGGATCATTCTGGTGGCCTCACAGTCCCCTTTGCCTGACCTGACTATGAGCCAAGGCACATTTGCTTACTCACAAGTAAATGCTTAGTTTCGATTTCCATAGGGCTCAATACATTCAACAGCTTGGAGGGAGGGACTTCAGAGCCTTTCCAAGCAGCAAGAGCAAAAGCATTCTGGGCTGCGAGAGCACGTTTTACAGGGAGCCTCACCACAGCATGCAAGCTGCCCCCTGCCCTTTGGAGCCATTCCGGGCTGCAAGAACAAAACCTTTCTGGGCCACAAGAGAAAGTTGCGCAGGGAGCCTCACTGTGGCATGCAAACAGCCCCCCCCCCTTTAGAGCCATTCTAGGCTGTGAGACCTTTTGGTCTCATATACCTCTGTTTTGCTCAAGCCGCCCGGAATGGCTCCAAAGGGGAGGGGACACTTGCATGCCATGGTGAGACTCCCTGAAAAACTTAGTGCTTTGCACTCCCTCTAGCTACACCACGGTCAGCTCATCCTTTGTCCGTTGGCAAAAATCCCTACAAGTTCTACTGCTAACGATCCCAGTTTTATGGTTTTAGAGATGGTGTAGTACAACATATGAGCTCAATATTATTAATGTTTCAAAAGTTTAAAAACTGTGGCAACCCTTTCATCTTCTGAGGTACCTCTGCTGCAAAGCCCTCCATTCATCTTGTGGTTCTCTGGTGCTCATAAACAATTCCAGCCCTGCTCTTGCTATTTATGATATCTCCAAAGCCCTTGGCTAGATGATTTCTGTGGAGAGAGAACATAGTTCATCTACCATGATGTTTCATAAGAAGAAACCCAAGAATTTTTTTTTAAGCCAATGCAAGCAACAAGCTTGCAAACTCACAGACTAGAAAAGCTGTCAGTAGAAGGATGGGTGGAAATTGCAAGTTGGTCTCAGTCAGGCCTGCCCAGTTCAACTGAGTATTGTGTGGCCTGCAAGATTTGACAACCCCACTGTTTTGCAACCTCAAGCAGGCACCTGAGACAGAGGATATTTCTCCTGATGGGACACTGTCCCTACATGACTGCTAGGCTGTCAGCCCAATCCTAACCTGTGCTAGAACAGGGAGGCCAGGTGACCTGCCACATATCCAATGTGGGGTCGGGGCCAGTTGCAGCTCAGCCTGGGATAAGGGAAATTCCTTCCCCTTACTCCAGGTAATAGTGCAGCAACCCCAATGGGGCTACTTGAATCTGTGCACCTCAAGAGGTGGTGTAGATCTGAGCAGCCCAGAGCTGTTCCAGGCTGCCCAAGACCAGAATTAGGATTCAGCACAAGTGGCAGATCCTGGTCCCACCCTCTGCTCACCCACAGCCCACCATTGGGCCCACTCTTTTCCTCCCCCACCCTGAAATGCCTCCGTCCTGCCCGATCCCCACACTGGCCTGACTCGGCTGGCATGGACTTACCTTTTGTGTCAGCCCGCAAGGCTTGGGCCAACCTCCCTTCTCACTCAGTGGCACAAATGTACCTTATGGCATATTTGCGACACCTCTGGGCCAGCTCAAGGGACTTGCGCCACCCCATATCCCTTTCAGGATTACACCCTGTGATTGCTTAGTGCAGTTATGTTCAACCAGTGTGCCATGGCACATCAGTGTGCTGCAAAAGGTCCATAGGTGTGCTGTGAGAGTTTGGAGCAGAGCAGTTCAAAATAGCTGAGAAACTCTTCTGGGTTCTGTGGCTCTGTTTTTAGGGCAGCTGTCTGTAGTAACAGGGCAGCTGTCCGCTGGTAGAGGAAGAGGGACAGACAATTCGTTACTGCAGACAGTTGCTGTACAAACAGAGCAACAGAGTCCAGAAGAGAGTCCTAGAAGCCGGAAGTACATCACAAGAAAGAAAATACCGTAGAGATCAGTGTGCCATGAGAAGAAAAAGGCTGAAAATCACAGTTTAGTGGATCCTCCGACGCATCCTCAGCATCACCTGGCAGGACAAAGTTCCAAACAGCACAGTCCTTGAACGAGCTGGAATCCCTAGCATGTATGCACTGCTGAAACAGAGACGCCTGCATTGGCTCGGTCATGTCGTGAGAATGGGAGATGGCCGGATCCCAAAGGAGCTCCTCAATGGAGAACTCGTGCAAGGAAAGCGCCCTACAGGTAGACCACAGCTGCGATACAAGGACATCTGCAAGAGGGATCTGAAGGCCTTAGGAGTGGACCTCAACAGGTGGGAAACCCTGGCCTCTGAGTGGCCCGCTTGGAGGCAGGCTGTGCAGCATGGCCACTTCCGGTTTGAAGATGCACTTGCCCAACAGACTGAGGTAAAGAGGCAAAGAAGGAAGGCCCGTAGCCAGGGAGACACACCAGACTACGTTTGCTCCCTGTGTGGAAGGGATTGTCACTCCGAATCGGCCTTCTCAGCCACACTAGACGCTGTTCCAGAACCACCATTCAGAGCGCGATACCAGAGTCTTTCGAGACTGAAGGATGCCAATGAAGTGGATCCCAGATTCTGCACACTTGTTCTGACCTCTGGGAGAAATGTTTTTTAGGAACGCACAACTTAGAGTCATGTAATCCACATCACCAATTTATTCACACCCTGCATAATTAATGTAATGAATTTGCAACCACAAGCTGTGATGATCGCTACTAACTTTGATGCGTTTTAAAGGGCACTGCATAAATTAATGGCCAAGGAGGGATCTTGCATTGGCTGATCGCCATAATGGTTGTCTGAAGCTCTGTCTTCAAAGGCCACATGTCACTGAATCTATCAGTTGCCAGGGAGCCACAGCAGGAAAGGGCTATTGCCTTCAAGTCCTACTTGTGGGCTTGCCAGAGACATCTTGTTGACCACTGTGAGAAGGAGGTCAGCTGGATGATCCAGCAGGGCTTGTTTTATATTTATATAAACTTAAATTTAAAAGTTTTGGGTAGCTCCAGATAAGGCAAATTCAGTTTAAAAACTCTCCTTATAGATCAGTCCTATAACCCACTGCCTTCTGCCATGGAGTTGTGCTGATGGCATGCATGTTGTATGCAATGGTGCAAAATACAATATTTTAAACTTACTTCCTGGTAGGAATCCTGTCACCAGTGGCTCTCCTCAGACTTATGCTAGCTATTTTGCTGGTGTAAATCTGATGAGAGAAGGGACACAGGTAGGACTGGAAAAATAGGGATAGGATCCAAGGAAAAATTATTGCCACCGAGAACCACTTCCTCCAGCCCCAAAACTGCCCCCCTGCTTTCTTCCTCCCTACCACCCATGACCTGCCCCCGCTGCCAACTTATCTGCTCTGTCAGTGGGCAGGTGCACAGAGCTGCTGGCTGTTTGTGCTGCTGGGTCCAACACGCACAACAATGGCATGCTGTTTATAGCACCACTTAATAGTGGTGGAACGTGAGATCCACTGTCAATAAAGGCCTCATAGGTTTGGGTTGGTTGTGACTTTTTTATGTCCCAGCCATCACCATCCCACTATTGGAACCCTTTTCATGGAAATGGAAAAGGTGCAAAAGAGAGCGACTAAGATGATTACGGGGCTGGGGCACCTTCCTTATGAGGAAAGGCTACGGCGTTTGGGCCTCTTCAGCCTAGAAAAGAGATGCCCGAGGGGGGACATGACTGAGACATACAAAATTATGCAGGGGATGGACAGAGTGGATAGGGAGATGCTCTTTACACTCTCACATAACACCAGAACCAGGGGACATCTACTAAAATTGAGTGTTGGGAGAGTTAGAACAGACAAAAGAAAATATTTCTTTACTCAGTGTGTGGTCGGTCTGTGGAACTCCTTGCCACAGGATGTGGTGATGGCATCTAGCCTGGATGCCTTTAAAAGGGAATTGGACAAGTTTCTGGAGGAAAAATCCATTACAGGTTTACAAGTTATGATGTGTATGCGCAACCTCCTGAGTTTAGAAATGGGTTATGTCAGAATGCCAGATGCAAGGGAGGGCACCAGAATGAGATCTCTTGTTATCTGGTGTGCTCCCTGGGGCATTTGGTGGGCCGCTGTGAGATATAGGAAGCTGGACTAGATGGGCCTATGGCCTGATCCAGTGGGGCTATTCTTATGTTCTTATGGCATGTTTTCTGGTGACCATACAAATAATTGATGGAATTATTTAAGAGAGCAAAACTATTGAGGATGGATTGGGGGATTGTCCTCAAGGAACAAAGGTCACAAACAGGGATGAATTGACATGATTTCTGTAAAGTGAGTGCAGTGGTTTTCAAACCTTTTAGCACTGGGACCCACTTCTGAGAATGACGGTCTGTTGGGACCCACCAAAAGTGATGTCATTAACCTGGAAATGATGTCATGGCCAGAAGTGGCATCATCAGTTTAGGCTTCAAAGCTATGATCAGCCAAAATTCCATTATACAGCATACTTTTGCTGTGCTGTTGCATAGTTTAGAATTCAAACATTCCATATCTTGGAAGTCAAAGCAGAACGCAGACTTGGAACCTTCTCCATCCACACAGTTCTTCCCCTTTTCTGGCATCCCATCTTCCCACCGATTCAGGGCAAAGCACCATATCTCTTCCCCTGGGAGGCCACCCTGCCCAGCAACTCTGTACCCTGTATTTTCAGCTCTGTATTTTCAATGGCAGCTGAGCTAGGTACTACATAACCTACCTGAAGTTTGCATGCGATCCACCTAGTGCGTCCCAACCCGCAGTTTGAGAAATGCTGAGTTAGTGGATTTGGGATTTGATTTGGTGGTTGATTTTGCACGACGTTAAGTGTATCTGAGATCATGCAGTTTTAAATACGAGTACTATATGTCTACATTACAGATTTAAGTTAACTAGTTCATACCTTGTTTATCATAGCGCCCACCCTAGGGAAAGCCACGGTGTCTGAAGAACTATAATCCTAGAAAGAATTGAGGGATCTCAGAAACCTGGCAGAATTACACATTCCAGGGTTATTTGAGAGAAGCAATGATGTTTAAACTGGTCTCAACCCATATTAAAATAGTACTTCAAATATGGGGAAATCCTCACCAAAAAAATCCACAATTGCATTTGATGTTTGTAGGGTCTTCTATTAGATTCAAGCACAAGTTATTTCATCTCCTTTTGTTCCTTCAAAAAATACATACATTGGATTTTAGAAGTGATGTAAGTTAGATTTACTAGTCCAGTCAATTCTAATCCTTGCAGGCAGTGGCTATTGGCCAATTGAATCGCTGGCTACAGGGAGCAGCCATAAACTTTTACTCAGGAGACAGCTTCCGAAGAGATGGAACAAATCAGAGCCTAAGGAGAGCCCAGGCTATATACATATATTTCTTTTTAAAGACGTGAATGAATCAGCAACTGTGAATCAGAAGCCATGGATGTTACAAAGTGCTACCTTGTGCTATGGAAACCAAGAGGCAACCTGCTGGCTCTTTGGATAGCAAGATGAATGGCTTCTTTCAATTAATGTGGCAGCAAGAAACTGAGTGCAATGGGACAGGGTGGGGCTCAGTGTGGGAGGCTTGAAGGGGAGAGGAAAGATACGCTGAAACTACCAGTGTTGCAGAGCTGAACCCCAACTTGTGGGCTTCATGGTTTCTGGTTTGTTCCCCCCTCCCCTCACAGGCCCCCCAATCACACCCCATGTCATTGCTTAGAGGCCCCTGCCATTCTCATCAATTGCTTTTTAGGGGGGCTCAAGAGTTTCAAAAGAGAGGAGGAAGCAGGTGCCCTGTACTGCCATTCATTGCGCAAGCACTAATCTAGATGCACCCAGGGCCTCCTCCTGCGAACAAGGTTTTGCCCCCTGAACGCATGGTGTACAGAGGTTTCTTCTTAGGTTTCTTCCTAATCACTCACTTGTTGTCCTTCACTTTTCTCTGTGGGTTTCTTAATAGGGAAATTGATGGAGGAGAATAGGTTTATTATTGCTGTCAAGCCTTGCTTGGGGGCTTCTTGGAGACATCTGCTTGGCCACTGTGAGAAGAAGGGTTTTGGTCTCAATAACTCTTTGATGATTATAATGATGATGTCATCAGTGTGGGGCAATGGGCCCCTTGCTAGGTGGCACCTAGATGAATAGGTGGCACCAGAACCAGGGAACATCCACTAAAATTGAGTGTTGGGAGAGTTAGAACAGACAAAGGAAAATATTTCTTTACTCAGCATGTGGTTGGTCTGTGGAACTCTTTGCCACAGGATGTGGTGATGGCGACTGGCCTGGACGCATTAAAAGAAGATTGGATAAGTTTCTGGAGGAAAAATCCATTACGGGTTACAAGCCATGATGTGTATGTGCAACCTCCTGATTTTAGAAATGGGCTATGTCAGAATGCCAGATGCAAGGGAGGGTACCAGGATGCAGGTCTCTTGTTGTCTGGTGTCCTCCCTGGGGCATTTGGTGGGCCGCTGTGAGATACAGGAAGCTGGACTAGATGGGCCTATGGCCTGATCCAGTGGGGCTGTTCTTATGTTCTTAACTACAATTCCCAGAATGCCTTGCAGGTCTTCTTGTTATCTGGTGTGCTCCCTGGGGCATTTGGTGGGCCGCTGTGAGATACAGGAAGCTGGACTAGATGGGCCTATGGCCTGATCCAGTGGGGCTGTTCTTATGTTCACCCTGGGCCCACAGTCTCTCTCTGACATAAAGTAGTAGCCCCAAGTATGACTCTGTGCCCACAACCAAGCTGGAGCTATCAATCCTTGAATAAAAAAAATCTGGGGGCTTTTATGGAGTCTAGTGTAAAATCATCTCAGTTAGTGGGGAGGTCCCAGAGGCAGTCCAGAGTTGAGGCAGGGGATCAAACAAATGGTTCACCATGTGCCCCATGTCAACTGTTTTTATTAAAGAAGTCACCCTGAAGGACTAAGCTCCTTCAAAGGCCTGATCTTCAGGCATAGCCAAAAAAGCATCAAATGGGCAACCAACCTCTGCTTTCTAGGATCACATTGGGGGATTCCATACTCATCCATTTGGGTAGCATGTCTGCAGGGTTGTGGGGTACAAATATGATGGTGAGGGAGCCTCCCTGTATCTGCCACATTCTGAAAAAGCAGTTTTCCCTTCCCTGTAAGAAGCAATGGACTATTTAACTGGCAAAGAACCAAGGAGAGCCATGTGGGGCTCCATGGCTCGGAAGGGGGTAGGATGCGGTGGCGGCTTCTGCCACCGTTCCCACCCCCTGCCAGCCCTGAACCACCCTCCGGTCCATCCTCCTCCACCCAGTTTTGCCCCTCCCCGCCTTCCTCCAGCCTCCCCTACCAGAAACCGCACCACCTGGCAAGGACACTTACCACCACACACTCCTCTTCTGTGTCTCACTGGCGCAGAGGCCCAGTACCAACTGACACTGGCGTCTCTACCAGTGCTGTACATTGTCCACCATCAGCAAAGTGTCTTATGGCACTTCTGCATCAGCCCGTTGCCAGGGCAGTGTGCTGGCCTGCAGCTGCTGGCACTGCCCTGGCACTGGATTGGGCTGTTAATGTTGCATCTAGTTTGGCCCTCATAAAAGAGTAAATTGAGTGTGCCTTCTAATGGCAAAGGACCCTTGGCGCTAGAATCCTGGCTCTGGTGAGGAGGTGTTTTGCTGCTGTACATACAGTAGATCAAACAACATCTTTCACCATTCTAAGCTCTGCTGAATGTCATGCATGTTTTAGAGCTGCAGCATTTGGCCTCATGCTCTTCAGAGGGAAGCAAAACGTCACTGCTCGCCTTGTGTTTCACCAAACTCAAGCTGCGTTTCTCCCCCCCTTCACAGGTCAATGCTTTCATCTCCTTTGTGTTCCCAATGGCCATCATCTCCGTCCTGAACACCATCATTGCCAATCAGCTGATCATCATGGTCAGGCAAGCCGCACAAGAAAACCAGGTGTGCACTATTGGAGGGCAGCAAACCATGCTCAGCATGTCCATAGAACCCGGCCGTGTCCAAGCCTTGAAGCATGGAGTTCGAGTGTTACGTATGTACCTCTGGTTTTGAACACTGTTCATACTTTCCCTATTTCGGTCAACTTTTTTTAAAAAAAAAAATGCAGGTTGGTGCTTAAGAGAAGCTACTGATTGTTACCCTCTGAAAAGAAACTACCAAATGTTCAGGTTTCATCAGCAAAGCATTTCTTAGCTTGTTAGGCTTGTTAGTGTCAGCTCCTGTTTATATTATTTACCCAGAATGCCTGTTGCCATAATGGGTGGAGGATGTGAGGAGTGGATAAGTTTGTGAAGCTGTATTTGCAAGAAATACGAGTATTTCAGGAACTAGTCTTGCCCAAGTGTCCTCATGGTTTCATGGGCACCTGTCTAGGGAAGTTAGGAGAAGGCAGACTACCCAAGGCAGTGGTGTAACTAGAGGGGGTGAAAAGCATTAAGTTTTGCAGGGAGCCTCACCACGGCGTGCAAGCGGCCCTCCCTCCTTCAGAGTCATTCCGTGCCTCCATTTTGCTCTCGCAGCCCCGAGTGGCTCCAAAAGGGCTTGCACACCGCAGTGAGGCTCCCTGCAAAACTTAGTGCTTTGCACCCCCTCTAGCTATGCTACTGGTCTAAGGGAAGTAGCATTTAATGGACAGTGATCATGTCCCCTGTCCTGCTCCCTGCTTTCCCTTTTTACTGCAAAAAAAAAAGGAGAAAAAACAAGCCATCACAGCACCTGATAAGGTAGATGCTTCCTCCATCCCAAGCAAGCTACAGAGAATAACCAAGCACTTTGATGGGAAACTCATCCATTCTTTACTCTTCCATTTCAGTCCACTAGTGCACCTTCCCAATACCTCTCAAGTGTGTATAAGGATTTGAGTTTGGAACTCATTCATATGGGCACTGCCAAGCACGGTTTCTTGGCAAAGGTTCTTTAATGTGGTTGTGTGGAGACAACGGTACTGCATGGTGTTGACAATGTAATTCCTACCTAACCACATACATGGCTCGAACAGAATTTCCTATGCTATCCCAGAATGCTTTATACTACTGTTCAGGCCCGGACAAAAGAAGCACTCTTGCCTGTATTTTCTATGACTTAGGACAAGGGTGTCAAACTCATTTCATACCAAGGGCCAAATAGCATTCATGATGCCTGCTGAGGGCCGAAAGTGATGTCATTAGGCAGGAAGTGTTGTCATTAAACAGGTCATAACCAAAAATAAGCACTTTTTCTCACTTAGGAACTCATTAGCTGCAAACGACAGAAAACACACAAATCTTGATCATATTTCAAGAAATGGGAGAGCCCAATTTTCTTGTGGGCTGCCCTTTCAGCAGTGCCACTTCAGCACTGCTCAGCAGCTGAGAGCCAGATAAAAAGCTTCTGCGGGCCACTTCCAGCCCCTGGCCTTATGCTTGACATCCCTGACCTAGGATAACTATCCTAGTACATGTTACTGTTTGAGTTTGTGCTGAGGTTTGAAATAGACGTGTGCAAACTGAATTATGTATATCTATCATGTTAAGTACAGTAATTGTAATATCAAATCTATCCTGAATCTATCAGTATTGAAATCATATTGTATTTGATAATGGGCTTAAAATAGTTAATCAATGAATGAAGCAGAAGCTCTTTAATTGCATGGCAGTCCTAAATGAAATTAATTTCAAAACCAAACTCTGGAGAAAATGGGAGTATTGGATTTTGTGATACAATTGCATTCAGCATGACCACTTGCTATTCATTACTGACAATTCAGCTCCACTTATATAATTGAACATACTATCAATTATAATTTATAGAATTCTAGCTTGACTCACCAGCTACTACTATTGCTCTTCAATCTAATACCTCAGCCTGACTGAGTCCATCACAGCAATTGTAGAACTTCACTGATTTCTCGTAGTTACCTATATCTATGGCATTCATCTTCACTCCTTCAAATTAGAAAAGTTTGCCAACTTTGCTTTTGCCCATGAAATAGTTGCCTTTGAAGCAAATTACCACTGGGGGGGGGGGATTTCCAGCATGAAAATAGCACATGGGGAATGAGTGGACTTCCTCCTATCTACACATCCTAGTTCCAGTGTTGTTTGTCCCCAGTGCTGCTATAAGCCCCATTGGAAAGTGTGAGACTTCAGCTGAGGTCAGCCTTCAGGATTGTGGCGTAAGGCCAGTTGGCTAGAATGAGCTTACTTCTCAGTAAATGTGTACAGGCTTTTGCTGAAAAATATCCATAGAATTTTACAGCATGCCTGAAAGAAAAATAATCTTAAAATCTCATTCTGTTATTTCGGTAACTGCACAGGATTGGTTTTTTCCACCTCTGTTAGCTTTATGTAATTCTAAGTTCTGAAGAAACTGTAATGTCATAGTTGAAATCCTTAAAGAAACACAAGCATCTCCAGGATAGCAAAACCATGTCTTCCTCTCTCTCATGCACAAATGAGATTCACTCAATCTAAGCTTGGTGGCTAACTGTTTTAGGATCAAATTACAACATTCCTTCTCCCACAAAATCGATGAACAGACACAGTGCTATAACCAACTTACTGGCACAGCAATAAATCCCAGAGCCTTTTATTTTCCCAGGACTTGTTGGGAAAGACAACAAGGCTGAATTCATATGCTAAAAAGTTACATGCATTTCTCTCTCATGGGCTGGTGATCCAAGAAAAAAGGGAGAATTTAGGGGTGCAGCAACTACCTGAAATTCTTGTTTCTGGGAATAAAAATTGCACCTCCCCTTTACCTGCTTGCTGGGGATAAGGCTGCAAGGCCTATCCCAAGAGTGAGAGCTTGTGGACCCTGGCAACTGCCCCAACAATGATGAACCTGGCTGGAAAGAGGAAAACAGTCTTGCCTGCCCAGATTGACTTTGTGAGCTGACTGATCATGTGCCTCTGCCCTCCAGCTGCTCACCAAGAACAGAAGCTATCAGTGTGCTTGTAATGAGTTTTGCTGATTTTTCTATGCAAGTTATCACAAATTCCTCTGGCTGCCGTGAATTTAGCTGCTCTGTTGCCACAGTGGAACTGGGCAGCCTTAAATTAAGCAGCCGAGTATAATTTTGAAGACTTCTGCTGTTAAATTGCAATGTCCGTGAGCAACTTTGGTTGCATTAAACCACTAAATCTTTGCCCAAACCCCCAGGGTTCTATCAAATCACAGCACGTGACTGTGTATTGGTTATGCAGTTCACAAACCTTTCATTGGAAGCACAATCGTTTGCTGCTTATGAATATGATAAAGACAACTGCAGAAAAACAATACTCTCCTTTTATTTTAATTCACTGCTTTGCATCTAACTTTGTGCAAGCTTCCACGTTCACTGAAAACTCCTTGGAATGCCTTCTGTCTGTGACTCAGTATCTGTTCTCCAGAGGAAGGATGAATATTTGAATGCCCTTCTTGACCCTTGAGTGCCCTTCTATAATATTCATTATATTTCTCATTGCTGGCATGTGAACACCTGCTAACAGGGCAAAGAGGCACCTTTTAAAGTCGCATCCTCTTATATTTAGCAGGGGGAGAGGAACTTTACCCCAGCATGCTGTTTATTGCTGATGTCTCTCTTCCTAGGCATCTTCCATTTGAGGACAGGAAACCATTTACTGATTTATTTTTGCTATGTAAACTACTTTGTGAACTGCTTGTTTTATTAAAAATCAGAATACAGGTTGAGTCTTGTTATTCACCCTTGTCACCTTGCCCAGAATGGATTTTGCCATCCACATGAGTTCTGGGAATTCACGGCCCCCTATCTCTCACACCAGAGATGCCACTGGTGAACATCAAAGCACCCAGTCCAAATATCTGGTGGATTGTGACACCACTGATAATAATAACAATAACTCCTTTTTAAAAAAAAATAATAGTTCATTAAAAGATATAATACATGAGATAATAATTTTAGAAAAGGAAAACATTTTTTCTTTCTTCTAGGCAGGCATTTTCTCTCTAACAAATCAAATTTTTCTTCTTCTATTATTATTATTATTATTATTATTATTATTATTATTATTATTATTATTATTATTGACAGTATTTATATACCACTTTTCAACTAAAAGTTCACAAAGCGGTTTACAGAGAAAAAAATCAAATAACTAATGGCTCCCTGTCCCAAAAGGGCTCACAATCTAAAAAGATGCAAAAGAACACCAGCAGACAGCCACTAGAAAAGACACTGCTGGGGTGAGGTGCGCTAGTTACATAAGAACATAAGAACATAAGAACAGCCCCACTGGATCAGGCCATAGGCCCATCTAGTCCAGCTTCCTGTATCTCACAGCGGCCCACCAAATGCCCCAGGGAGCACACCAGATAACAAGAGACCTCGTCCTGATGCTCTCCCCTACATCTGGCATTCTGACTTAACCCATTCCTAAAATCAGGAGGTTGCACATACACATCATGGCTTGTACCCCATAATGGATTTTTCCTCCAGAAACTCGTCCAATCCACTTTTAAAGGCGTCTAGGCTAGACGCCAGCACCACATCCTGTGGCAAGGAGTTCCACAGACCAACCACACGCTGAGTAAAAAAATATTTTCTTTTGTCTGTCCTAACCCGCCCAACACTCAATTTTAGTGGATGTCCCCTGGTTCTGGTATTATGTGAGAGTGTAAAGAGCATCTCCCTATCCACTCTGTCCATCCCCTGCATAATTTTGTATGTCTCAATCATGTCCCCCCTCAAGCGTCTCTTTTCTAGGCTGAAGAGGCCCAAACGCCGTAGCCTTTCCTCATAAGGAAGGTGCCCCAGCCCCGTAATCAGCTTAGTCGCTCTCTTTTGCACCTTCTCCATTTCCACTATGTCTTTTTTGAGATGCGGCGACCAGAACTGGACACAATACTCCAGGTGTGGCCTTACCATCGATTTGTACAACGGCATTATAATATTAGCCGTTTTGTTCTCAATACCCTTCCTAATGATCCCAAGCATAGAATTGGCCTTCTTCACTGCCGCCGCACATTGGGTCGACACTTTCATCGACCTGTCCACCACCACCCCAAGATCTCTCTCCTGATCTGTCACAGACAGCTCAGAACCCATCAGCCTATATCTAAAGTTTTGATTTTTTGCCCCAATGTGCATGACTTTACACTTACTGACATTGAAGCGCATCTGCCATTTTGCTGCCCATTCTGCCAGTCTGGAGAGATCCTTCTGGAGCTCCTCACAATCACTTCTGGTCTTTACCACTCGGAAAAGTTTGGTGTCGTCTGCAAACTTAGCCACTTCACTGCTCAACCCTGTCTCCAGGTCATTTATGAAGAGGTTGAAAAGCACCGGTCCCAGGACAGATCCTTGGGGCACACCGCTTTTCACCTCTCTCCATTGTGAAAATTGCCCATTGACACCCACTCTCTGCTTCCTGGCCTCCAACCAGTTCTCAATCCACGAGAGGACCTGTCCTCTAATTCCCTGACTGTGGAGTTTTTTCAGTAGCCTTTGGTGAGGGACCGTGTCAAATGCCTTCTGAAAGTCCAGATATATAATGTCCACGGGTTCTCCCGCATCCACATGCCTGTTGACCTTTTCAAAGAATTCTATAAGGTTTGTGAGGCAAGACTTACCCTTACAGAAGCCATGCTGACTCTCCCTCAGCAAGGCCTGTTCGTCTATGTGTTTTGAGATCCTATCTTTGATGAGGCATTCCACCATCTTACCCGGTATGGATGTTAGGCTGACCGGCCTATAGTTTCCCGGGTCCCCCCTCTTTCCCTTTTTAAAAATAGGCGTGACATTTGCTATCCTCCAATCTTCTGGTACCGTGGCTGTTTTGAGGGACAAGTTGCATACCTTAGTCAAGAGATCTGCAACTTCATTCTTCAATTCCTTAATAACTCTTGGGTGTATGCCATCAGGGCCCGGTGACTTATTGATCTTTAATTTATCAATGAGGTCTGAAACATCTTCTCTTTTAACCTCTATCTGACTTAACTCCTCGGTCAGGAGGGGCCGTTCGGGCAGCGGTATCTGCCCGAGGTCTTCTGCCGTGAAGACAGATGCAAAGAACTCATTTAATTTCTCTGCCATCTCTAAGTCTCCTTTTATCTCCCCTTTCCCTCCCTCACCATCCAGAGGGCCAACCGCTTCTCTGGCGGGTTTCCTGCTTCTAACATATTTGAAGAAGCTTTTATTATTCCCCTTAATGTTGCTGGCCATGCGTTCCTCATAGTCTCGCTTGGCCTCCCCTATCACCTTCTTACATTTCTTTTGCCACAGTTTATGTTCCTTTTTATTCTCTTCATTAGGGCAAGACTTCCATTTACGGAAGGAAGCTTCCTTGCCCTTCACAGCCTCTCTAACTTGGCTGGTTAGCCATGCGGGCACTCTCCTGGATTTAGTGGAACCCTTCTTTCTTTGCGGTATACACCTCTGCTGGGCCTCTATTACTGTTGTTTTAAGCAGCCTCCATGCACTCTGGAGAGACTGGACTCTTTTTACCCTCCCTTTCAACCTCCTTCTAACCAGCCTCCTCATTTGAGGGAAGTCTGCCCGTCGGAAGTCAAGGGTTTTTGTTAGAGATTTGCCTGGTATTCTTCCCCCAACGTGCACATCAAAACGGATCGCAGCATGATCACTGTTCCCCAATGGCTCAGTAACGTTTACGTCTCTAACCAGGTCCTGCGTACCGCACAAAATTAAATCCAGAGTCACCTGTCCTCTGGTGGGCTCCTTGACTAGCTGATCTAAGCCACAGTCATTTAGCACGTCAAGAAATCCGGTTTCCTTATCGTGACCAGAACACAAATTGACCCAGTCAATATGAGGATAATTGAAGTCCCCCATGATTACAACCCTGTCCTTCCTTGTCACCTCCCTGATCTGTTTCCTCATTTCAAGGTCCCCATCAGATTTCTGGTCTGGAGGACGATAGCACGCCCCCAGTATTACATCGCTGCACAAGCCTGGTAATTTAACCCACAGAGATTCTACGGTGGAGTCGGACCCACCTTCAATCTCTACTTTGCTGGATTCTATCCCTTCCTTAACATAAAGGGCCACCCCACCTCCAACACGCCCCTGCCTGTCCCTCCTGTAGAGTTTATAGCCCGGGATTGCGGTATCCCACTGATTCTCCGCATTCCACCAGGTTTCCGTTATGCCCACTATGTCAATATTTTCCCTTGTCACCAGACATTCCAGTTCTCCCACCTTTGCTCGTAGACTTCGGGCATTTGCATAAAAGCATTTATACACGGAATGCCCCAGGATGGGCTGCTTATTTGCTTCTTTGTCCCCGCATCCTCTCATTGTGCCAAACCGTCTATCACATCCCATCACCCCACCTTTCCCAATTTCTTCTCCTACCCTGCCTTTGTCTTGTTGTTCTCTAACCTCCCCATCCTCATCCCATAGGGATGAGGAGTCCCGAACCGGATGCCCCTCGGCTCCTGTCGGCCTTCCCCCAGGGATCAGTTTAAAAGCTGCTCTGCCACCTTTTTAATGTTATGCGCCAGCAGTCTGGTTCCATTCTGGTTCAAATGGAGCCCGTCCCTCTTGTACAGGCCCCGCTTGTCCCAAAACGTTCCCCAGTGCCTAACGAATCTAAACCCCTCCTCCCTACACCACCATCTCATCCACGCATTGAGACCCCTGATCTCCGCCTGCCTAGCTGGCCCTGCGCGTGGAACAGGTAGCACTTCAGAGAACGCTACCTTTGAGGTCCTGGCTTTCAGCTTCCTGCCTAAAAGCCTAAATTTGGCCTCCAGGACCTCCCAGCTACACTTGCCCACGTCGTTGGTGCCGACATGCACCACAGCCGCTACCTCTCCCCCAGCACTGTCTACTAGCCTGTCTAGACGAGAAGTGATGTCCGCAACCTTCGCACCAGGCAGGCAAGTCACCATGCGGTCCTCACATCCGTCGCAAACCCCCCTCTCTATGTTTCTAATAATTGAATCCCCCACTACAAGAAGCCCCCGACCCCCCTCCCGCCGAGGAGTATCCCGAGTGCGCTCGGATACGGGCCCATCCCCTGGAGAAGGGATCCCCCCTAGGGGATTGTTTCCCTCCTCTCCAGGATGACGTCCTCCAGTCCCGAGACTTCCCACCCGGGCAGCCAAGGAGCTGCACTCTCCCCTTGCTAAAAAGAGGAGCACCCACTTGAAAGAGTGCCTCTTACCCAGTGAGCAGGGGTTCTATTCCACATCTAGTTTAGATGACCCCAAATGTTCTTGCGGGTCAGGTGATGAATAAATACAAATTACTTTGCATTCATTTCTTATTTTCTAAGATTACCACCGTGTCCTGTTTAGCATGCATTTAAGAAAATCAGCAAGACATTCTTGGGGGAAAAAAGGATTAAAAAAAAATAAGAATAACATTAATATGATGTCTTAAAATCTAATTACAAATGGTGTATTGTAAGTAGAAGAAAGTGATAACTTGTCCAGGTGCACTCACTGAAGTATGAGCTTTTATCAGATTGGTTGCTTTCATGTCTTAGAACCATTTTTCACAATCATGATTGCTAAGAACTTAGAGCCCAATCCAAAATTTTGGCAGGCCTTGCTAAAACGATCCATGAGCTGCTGGAGATCTTTGGCAGAGTGGGTAGTGACAGCTGCATCGTCAGCAAAGAGGAAGTCACGAAGACATTTCAGCTGGACTTTGGACTTTGCTCTCAGTCTGGAGAGGCTGAAGAGCTTTCCATCTGATCTGGTCTGGAGATAGATGCCTTCTGTTGCAGTTCCAAAGGCCTGCTTCAGCAGAGCAGCAAAGAAAATCCCAAACAAGGTTGGTGCAAGAACACAGCCCTGCTTCACGCCGCTTCGGATGTCAAAGGGGTCTGATGTGAAGCCATAGAAGACAACAGTGCCCTTCATGTCCTTGTGGAAGGATCTGATGATGCTGAGGAGCCTGGGTGGACATCCAATCTTGGGGAGAATCTTGAAGTGGCCATCCCTGCTGACCAGGTCGAAGGCCTTCGTGAGATCTATGAAGGCTATAAAGAGTGGCTGTCATTGTTCCCTGCATTTCTCCTGCAGTTGTCTAAGGGAGAATACCATATCAGTGGTGGACCTGCTGGCTCGAAATCTGCACTGTGATTCTGGATAAACACTCTCTGCAAGTACCTGGAGTCTCTTTAGTGCAACTTGGGCAAACAACTTTCCTACAACGCTAAGGAGAGAGATGCCACGGTAGTTGTTGCAGTCACCCCTGTCACCTTTGTTCTTGTACAGCGTGATGATGTTTGCATCCCTCATGTCTTGAGGTACTTCATCTTCTCTCCAGCAGAGACAGAGGATTTCATGCAGCTCAGTAGCGATGATCTCTTTGCAGCACTTTAGGACTTCAGCAGGGATGCTGTCTTTCCCAGGTGCCTTGCCAAAGGCAAGGGAGTCCAGGGCCACGTGAAGTTCTTCTAGGGTTGGTTCACTGTCAAGCTCCTCCAGCAAAGGCAGGCACTCAATGTTGTTCAGCGCTTCTTCTCCAGCAGCTCATGGATCGTTTTAGCAAGGCCTGCCAAGATTTTGGACTGACAATCAGCCTAAAGAAAACACAGGTCATGGTTCAGGAAGTGGACTCACCTCCCTGCATTACAATCTCTGCGCATGAACTGGAGGTTGTCCATGACTTAGTGTACCTTGGCTCAATGATCTTCAACACTCTATCTCTCGATACTGAGCTAAACAAATGCATCGGTAAAGCAGCTACCATGTTTTCCAGACTCACAAAGAGAGTCTGGTCCAACAAGAAGCTGACAGAACATACCAAGATCCAGGTCTACAGAGCTTGCGTCCTGAGTACACTTCTGTACTGCAGCGAGTCATGGACTCTTCGTTCACAACAGGAGAGGAAACTGAACGCTTTCCACATGCGCTGCCTCCGGCGCAACCTCGGCATCACCTGGCAGGACAAAGTTCCAAACACAGTCCTGGAACGTGCTGGAATCCCTAGCATGTATGCACTGCTGAAACAGAGACGCCTGCGTTGGCTCGGTCATGTCGTGAGAATGGATGATGGCCGGATCCCAAAGGATCTCCTCTATGGAAAACTCGTGCAAGGAAAGCACCCTACAGGTAGACCACAGCTGCGATACAAGGACATCTGCAAGAGGGATCTGAAGGCCTTAGGAGTGGACCTCAACAAGTGGGAAACCCTGGCCTCTGAGCGGCCCGCTTGGAGGCAGGCTGTGCAGCATGGCCTTTCCCAGTTTGAAGAGACACTTGCCAACAGTCTGAGGCAAAGAGGCAAAGAAGGAAGGCCCATAGCCAGGGAGACAGACCAGGGACAGACTGCACTTGCTCCCAGTGTGGAAGGGATTGTCACTCCCAGATTGGCCTTTTCAGCCACACTAGACGCTGTGCCAGAACCACCTTTCAGAGCGCGATACCATAGTCTTTCGAGACTGAAGGTTGCCAATACAATACAATAGAGCCCAATCCTGTAGTCCACGACACGGCTCTGTGCCACAGGCCACAGTCACAAACGTGCTGTAAGGCATGTTTGTGGGGCTCACTGCCAGGCTCCCACGAGTGTTAGCCCAGCGCTGGCCAGTGCTGGGCTAGCGCCGGTTGGTGGCCCAAGTTCCGCGGCTCGACAGTCTCCCAGACAGCCGGGCTGTGGAACGGGAGGTGGGGGTGGGGGCATGGGAGAGGCATTCTGGAGAGTGGGGAGGCCAGTGGGGGCAGGCAGGAGGTGTGCCAGGGGGCGGGGAGGAGGTGTGCCAGGAGGGCAGGCGGGAGACTTATTGAGGAGGGAGAGAGGCAGATCCGTGGGGCTTTGTTCTGCAGGATCCAGGGCACTCATGGAGGGCTGCGCGTCCTACACAAGTGGCTTTACTTTAGTGCCGACCTTTTGGTCGGCGCTAAAGAGAGTAGCCCCACTGCAGGGCTGCTTCCCTTAATCGGGGAAAGGGGACAAACGTCCCCTTCTCCCAAGGAGCCTCCTGCTGTAGCACAAGAGGCGCAGGATTTGGCGGCAGCCCTCCACGGAGCCAGCTCAGGGTTGGGCTGCCCCTCTCTAAATCAGTGGCATCACTAGCAGGAGTGCAAAGCACCAAGTTTTGCAGGGAGCCTCACCGCAGCATGCAAGTAGCTCCTCCCTCTCCCCTCCTGGGCAGGGGGAGCAAAATCGAAGGAGAGAGGAAGGGGCCGTTTGCAAATCGCAGTGAGGCTCCCTGCAAAACCTGGTGCTTTGCACCCCCTCTAGCTACACCATCGCTCTAAATAAAAGCTGAGAAGCTAGGAATTCTGATTATCGGCAACTGAAAATTCTGCAAGTTATTGTATGTAGTCAATGGTGCAATCTTGCCCTGATTTTGCTCTTCCTGTTAGGGTGCACCCATAGCTGAGACATATACAGTTACTTTCATGCATTTTTAAATAAGCCCCTTATCAGGGGCTTAACACACAGAACTTTCCACATCGAAGTGACTAATGTGCAGAACACCTGGGGGAGTAATTTTCATGGAAACCATCATCAAGTAGCAAAAAAGCAAATTCTCCTTGCTTTTTGGAGATTTTTCAGGGATCAATGCTAAAGGAATGAAAGTGTTTGCCTATTAAGGAACCATTGACCTGAAAAGACTTCATTTGTCTACACATTCCTGATTGGCTACGGTCACGTGTCTGATTGTATCAGGAAGCAATACCCCCATTCTAAACCGTTTTCATTGAGCCAGCACATAGCCAAATCTGCTTAGCTCTGGAGCATTGTGGCGTCATTGCATTTATGACAGAATCCCTGATTGGCTGGGACAATCACATGAAGGTGGAAGAAGGGGATCGGACAAATTTCTGGAGGAAAAATCCATCACGGATTACAAGCCATGATGTGTATGTGCAACATCCTGATTTCAGAAATGTGCTATGTCTGAATGCCAGATGCAGGGGAGGGCAGCGTGTTCCCTGTGGCATTTGGTGGGCCACTGTGAGATACATGAAGCTGGACTAGATGGGCCTTTGGCCTCATCCAGTGGGGCTGTTCTTAAGCCCTCAAATAGGCAAGATGGAGGAAGTAGTAGCAGGGCAGAAGCAGAACAAGGAAACAGTGGCTGTGAGCAGGCATGAAAAGAGGTGAACATTCTCCAAAGAAAGTGTTTTTAAGAATATGCTGTGGGGACATCACCATCCCCCCTCCCCAGATTTTCAGCATTGACTGGCAGTGGCTCTCCAGGGTTCCAAGCAGGGAGTCCTTCTCTGCTGTAACTTAGAATGTTACTGGGAAGCCCTCATTACTGGGAGGGCTGTACCAACGTGATGCTGCCTGACCAGGCTTAGGACGTAAAGGATGTTGTGCCAACATCAGGGTACCTTCAGTGTGGCTTCCAAACACACTTATGGGCCGTTAGTCTTTAGTAGGAAAGGCAGCAGATAAATCTTTAAGTAAATACATCTCAAATGAACATAAAAGAGCTCTCTCATCACTAGCTCTCTGCAGCCTGATTCATATGTTGCCGAAGCGGCCATTTCTGCATGTCTGGATTCAATGTCAGTCCTGTTCAATTTTAATAAGCAAATCAAGTGGGATAGATGGACTATGGGAAGTTCTCACATCAGTGCCCTATCTTCCTGGGAGGCTCACAGTACTATCACAGAAACTTCTTATGTGACCCTTGTGATTCTGTTATTCAGACATAGCTGGTACAATTGTGGGGACCAGTCACGAAGGAGTTGGGTCCATGTGTTCTGGCAACATATGAATCAGCCCTAATTCTGAGGGCAACAGGTGTAGCACTTGAAAGATTTAAACCTTGAAGGGCCAGATACCATAAGCCTTGGGGATTAGAGGGTTCATGCTTTTTTCTTCTTCTCCTGCACTTTATTCCCCAGGCTATTTATGCAGATACAATTCTCCCCCCCCCCCCACCACCACCCAAGTTATCAGCTTGTGCCAGTTTGTGAACTGAGCCCATCTGGCACAATTAAACAAGTTAGTCTGCCAGTGATTGGAGTCCTTCTGCTCAGTTGCCAATGCCAACCAAGTGGGATAGTTCAAAGAGCTCCACAGGGTGGAATTGACTTTCTAAATCCTTTTGAATATGCCTTTGCTTTCCCTTGAAGTGGTTGAGTAGTTAACTGTTCCTGTATTCATCCCCAAGAATACTCTGTAGACTATTTTCTACATATACATTACCATCTAACAATGGATGCCCACAAGGAGCTCACAGTCTAATCACCCAATCCTACTGGCCTAGTTACAACAGCAGAACAGAATTCCTCTCTCACTACAGGCCATACAGCAGTGCATGCAGCGTGCCACTTATAGGCATTTTGAACCCACTGCTGCAAATGGTGACCTGCTCTGGAGCATGTGAGCTGGCATGGGAGAGTGGATTTTGAATAGGGAGAGGGAGGAACTGGGTATTTTGGGAGATGCCTTCTGATCACCACTCCACCATAGGATGCAGTGCACACTCCATTGGCAACATTGAATTGTGTAGACTGGTGAGAGATAGGACTGGGGCCAAAGTTGCATTCTTTGAAGATTTTCACACCATATCATGCCGCCTCCCAAATTGCCAAATAGCATACTGCAGGACGGGGGAGCAAATATTCAAACCATTGTTGTTGTTGTTTACTAATTTCTATCCTGCCTTTCTACCAGGGCATTCGAGGTATCTTGCTGCCCTAAAATTATGAACAGCATCATCATACAACTAACATCAAAACCCAAAACACACTTATCAATCAATGCTGCATTAAAGCAGCAGATTAAACATCCAATTAAAATCAGCAGCTGACATTAAATCCTGAATCAAGAAGAACACAATTCCAAAAAGACTGCTGATTGAAAATGGCCTTCACTGCCTGTCTGAAAACAGGCAGCACTGGCACTAGATGTACTTCTCAGGAGGATATTTCAAATCTTGAATGCCATCATTGAGAAGATCCTGTTCTGGTTACCAACCCATCATACATCCAACCGTAAGTGGTGGGGAGGGGGGGGTGGAAGTGTGGAGTGAAATAGAATTCTCAGGAAGGCTTCTGGGGAGGAGACAATTTTTCAAATAATAATATAATAATAATATACAGTATTTATATACCGCCTTTCTTGGTCTTTATTCAAGACTTTATTCAAGGCGGTTTACATAAGCAGGCTTATTAAATCCACGCAGGGATTTTTACAAATTGAAAGAAGGTTCTTTCTTTCAGGAACCACTACATTCAAGGTGTTACACTCCGATCTGGTTTAACATTCTGGCCTCCATCCTCCCACGCTCCGAGCAGATGGAACAGCTCAGCTGCAGCTTGCCAGCTGCTTCAAGGTCGCACGGTGCCGGTGGCCTCGAACTGGCGACCTTGTGGATGTTAATCTTCAGGCAAATGGAGGCTCTACCCTCTAGACCAGACCTCCAGCCCTGCACCCCTGTTTTCAGTTTAGGCCAACTTAAATATGTCTCCATTTTTTTCTGCAAGCTTTCTTGTCAGGCCTGCAGAAAAGGCAACTCACCATGCCAGTGGCTGCCCATCAACCATATACTTGGCCACTCGAAACCTACACACTTGGTTTTTGCAGTCCTGAGCAGGAAAGAAGCAACAGCACTGGGTTTATTGATCACCTGGTGGAGTGGGCTGCATTTGGCCTGAGCACATGGTACAAGCTTCGGTTAACATGTACTCGCTGATTTAACTAAGAGAAGAATCCCATCTGCATCAGAATGCACTGCAGGTCATTCCATGCAGGTGTCAAGGTTTGAAAGGTATCGAACCTGTTTTTGATGGTGACTTCCTGGTTATGGACTACTCTCCCCATTGATGCTCATCTGGTTTAGTACTTCCTGTTTTGGCTTTTAGATATCAGATAGTTTGTTTTATTTTCAGAGCTTTTAGAGAAAGATGTCTTCTCTGCTGGTAACTTCTGGGTTCAAATTTTGGGTTCTGGGTTCAAATTTGGGGGGAGGGGAAAAAGTGGGGGGGGAAAGAAAGTTAATGCTGGCTTTTTTCTTCTCAAGTCTTACCCTTTTCACCACTGCTGCTGGTGGCCCACCCATGACACCAACTGAAAGATTTTCGTCAAGTAGAAAGTTAGGGGAATCTTCCAGTACTCCAGCTGAAATGTCCAGAGTATATGACTCATGGGAAATGAGGCTGCCATGGAAGAACTTTAAAGAGGACTGGGTTGAAAGGGATCCAACTGAAGTGTGTACGTGTGAGGGGAGGACCTTACAACAAGTACAGTTAATTGCATGTTTCATTCAGTTTTTAAAACTCTAATAGCAGTGTGATTGCATGGAAGTTTGCAAAATTACCATAAATATCTTACTAATTGATTACTCATTTACTGAGTCACGGCAACAAGTCAAATATACAGATCTAAAGCTTTTTGGATTGCAAAGAAATCTGTCAAAGACCCCAAAAAAGCGTTCAAAAGTATAAATCTTTCCCAAACCATCTCATTGCCTTCTTAGGTTCTTGTTGGCCCAATTCTCTGTCCACTCTCTCACTGGCATAACTAGGATTGTGCCAGTGGAGGATACTTTATGGCTGGAGAAAGGTAAGTGGCAAATTTGCTTCTGCCCAAGTAATTTGCTCAAACTATTTATCATGTTTACCAGATTTTATCATGAACATGATAAAATCCAGTCTCACAAGAATCTCACTGTCTAATTTGAGTTGTGCAGTACCCATTATGTCGGGAGAGATCTTGTATTTTGCTTCTTTTTGTTCTGTATCACAAGGATGCTAAAACAGCAGGAGTCCTGTAGAAGGTGTTAGCAGTTGTCTAACTGATTCAGGAGTGTCCAAAGTTTTTGGCAGGAGGGCCACATCACCTCTCTGACACTGTGTTGGGGGCAGGGGGAAAAAAGAATTAATTTACTTTTAAAATTTGAATAAATTTACATAAGTTTACATAAGTGAATATATTAAAGATGAACTTATATGAATGAATGAAGGTCTTGCAATAGCTCAAGGCCTATAAAAGGCCTTGCACAAAGCAAGGCTGGCCTTTTCTTTGCTCCCCTACTGTATCATAGATGTGAAACAGTAAGCAGTGGAGGGAGCCCTCATCCCACAGCTCACATGAGAGATCGAACAGTTGCCCTCACGCTGAGAGCAGTTGCGTTGGGCCATTGCAGGCTCCAACAAATCTCTGGAGGGCCAGAGGCTCATTGGAGACTGGGGGTTCCCTGAGGGCTGCATTGAGAGGCCTCAAGGGCCGCAAGTGGCCCCAGGGCTGGGGTTTGGGCACCCCTGGTCCGAATAAACAGCCATGGACTTCCTAACAACAAAACACTCTTCCTTTGTTTACAACTTTCAGGACCATGGAGAGCAAAACATCAGGCTTGCAAATTTTCCAATTGCTTGCAGCACATCAAATGTTAGGTGCACCAAGATGCAGTGGCATGGCAAGGGGGGAGGCACAAAGCACTAAATTTTGCAGGGAGCTTCATTGCAACGTGCAAAAGGACCCTCCCCTTCAGAGTATTCTGTTTTCCTCCACCCTGGAATGGCTCCAAAGGGGGGGAAGAGGCCCTTGCACACTGCAGTGAGACTCCCTGCAAAATTTAATCCTTTGCATCCCCTCTGGTTATGCCACTGCTAGGATGTCTATAGTAGCAAGTCAAGCCACGGGGAAAAAAAACCCAGAAACAAATAAAGAAGTAATTTGAACCAACTGATGTTTGAAAATAATACTCTGCATTTGCACTGCAAAGGGAAGGGCTGTTGCTCAGTAGTACAGCATCTCCTTTTCGAGCAGAAGTTCCAGGTTCAATCCCTGGCAGCATCTTTTTCTTGACCCCTTTGATCTCCTTAGTGTCCAGCTTTAACCCTTGCCTTTCTTCCCCTTTTCCACACCAAACTGCTGTGCCGTGCCATTGGCCACTACACAGGATCCTTGCACACTCACTGATTTTCCCCATGTGTGCATGTTACTTTTTTACAAAGCACACTCACTAAAAGAAAGCAGTATCCTCTATTGCTATTGCATTTTCAGATGTTTAAATGCTTCGTATACATTATTGTGCTAGAGTTCATACAATGTGGGAGATGGGCAGGATGAGGCTGAGACTCACTTGCCTAAACCACCCAGGATGTTCATAGCAAATGTAAGATTTTAACTAGACTTCCAGATTCATCACTCAGCCTTGGGTAGCCCAGTCCTTTTGAGCACTTATGGTGGCAGATCTCCTGATCCACCGCCGTTAAGTGCCAGTGCAGTGCTGCAAAAAGCAGGATATTGTTGCAGGCTACTGGACCACCTGCACAAGCAACTGGAGGCCCCACACATGTGCAAACAGCTTACCCAAGCCATGCTAGAGCATGTAATTGGACAGCAGGAGTGATTTGGGAGAGGACTGGGGTGGGGAGCAGGGTGGAAAGGGGGCAGGAGGGGTTTGATCTCAGCAGCATTAGTACACACTAGTATCCTATCACTCTTTCCTGGCCTAGACCCACCCCTGAAGCTCCTTGGACTTGCACCATCTAAATATCTGGCTAGGTCCAAGAAGACCCATTCATGGCCAGGCAGCCTACCAGGAGATAAATAAAAAATATTTTTACCTACCTCACCCAGGCCATCTGTCACCCCACCACTGTAGGATACAGTGTGCACTCATTGGCACCACTGCATCACATAAACTGGTGAGGGATAGGACTGGGGCCTTAGAGCCCATCACAAACATGCTGTAAAGGATGCTTGTGACAGACAGCACCAGCCCAGCACTGGAACTGGCTCAGCACAAGTCCACACTGGGCCACCACTGGTGGAAGGCCAGCTAGATGTCACCCAGCACTCCATGGTGGAAGGATAAGTCGGGGTGGGGAGGGAGGGGGTCCAGGGTGGAGAAAGGCAGGGCAGAGGGAGGGGCAGGGCGGGAGGGGATGGGAGGGGATGGGTCCCAAGGAGCTTGGCTCCACCAAATCCAAGCCCCATGCAGTGTTAAGTAGCCGGAGCAGTTTAGTAGCCCCATTGTGGAGCTTCTTCCTTTACCCAAGGCAAGGAGACAAATGTCATCTTCCCCAACGAGTTGTTGGGAGCCACCAGCAGCTGCCTGGCATCCATTTGATGCAGTGGCAGCCATTTTGGTGCTGCAGCAGCCCCGGGCACCGGGCAGCTCAGGATTGGGCTGCCCATCACTCTGCTATATCAGCCTTTGAAGTTTTTATGTGGTTTCATCCATATGCCTGGTGCTTTACAGAAAAAAGTCAGGTCACTGCTGTAAGCTGCTTACAGGTTTCATTTGACAGCAGGGAGACAATAGAGGGGAGTGGAGGGGAAGAATCTGCAAATATTTAACTGAATTTAGGAAGGTTTAGTTAGCTGTACAGTTAAAATATTGGCATGTTTTTGGTGTGGGATTAAGGCGGAGTCTAAAATTCCGTGGGAAATTGGGTGTGGAGAAATGAATGCAATGGAGTGTAAGAGAGGTATTCTAAAGTCTTTTTCCCTTACCCAAAGGAAGGGGATGAATGTCCTCTTCCCCGAGGAGACATTGGGAGCCCCTGGCAGCTACCCAGTGTCCATTGCATGGAGTGGCAGCCATTTTGGGAAGACAGTCCCCAGCTTTCTGTATTTCTCTTTCAGTTGACCATATCCTTATTTTCTTTTTAAGGCATTTTTAAAAATGAAGGTGTCTTGCTTAGCTAGACTCCCTCATCGCTTGGCTCTGAAAAATAGACCTAGGACATAATCCAAAACTCCGGGCCGCATCCTCTCAGTGCATCCCACATAGTATATTGGGGAAGTCATTCAACCAGCAAGTTGCCTCGGAATGAGGATGTTGCTCCCAGTACCATAGCAAATGAAAAGAACTGGTCCCGAAATGGATGTACCTGCTCACTGGGAACAGACTCTGGCTTCACTCATGTCACATAATATAGGTCTCCCAAAGAACTATCCAATCTTCTCTTTCCACCAAGTGAACTTTTACTGGCATGGAATGAACCGCTGATGGTGTCCCTTGGGCATGAAATGCTATGACAAGCAACAGGAAATAGTGGTGCTAAAGAAAATCATATAGAGTGACAGTGAAGGCAAAAAGCTACTCAGTGGTTTCATCCTCTAGGTCTAGGAACACATATCAAGTACAGCAGGTAAACCAGACTGGTGCAGCTTTGCAGCATCCAAATTTTAAACTTACTTGGAAAATGCACTTTAGTAATCCATTCTGGAGGGTCCAATGAGACACCCCAATTAAATCATAATCTGGGGGGATAATTTATTTTTGGTCACTGTATTTATCACATGTAATTCTTGTCCCAAAGGAGCTCAGAATGGCTTAATGGGGTTGTTGCGTTTTAACCTCCCTTGAGTCATTGAGGCTTGCCCAAGATAGGGATGTGAGAAGCCTGCATTATTATTTATTTCTGCAGGCTCCAAAAGTGACAAGACACACTAGACAAGACAAGACTAGTGCTCCTCATCATTCCCACTCAAAGCATATATTTTTCTTCCATAGGGTTCCATGCAATCTTTTGTACAGACTTTTGTTGGGATGTGTTATCTCATCCCCATTTCTAAATGGGTCTGTCTCAGTGGCATAGCTAGAAGAGGTGCAAAGCACTACATTTTGCAGGGAGCCTCACCGCAGCATGCAAGGGGCCCCTTTCCCAAGTGGTGGGAGAAAAACAGAGGCATTCGCCTGGCTCCAAAGGAGAGGGGGAGGGGCCCCACACCCTGTGGAGCTTCCTGCAAAACTTAGCACGTTGCACCCCCTCTAGCTACACCACTGGTCTGTCTATTGCATTTGCACCTTGCTGGAAGGTGCAGCACTAGCTCAAGAGGCCAGTTGCTCCATTCACTTACCTCCTTGTTTGCATTCGGCCATGGAGTTGGTGAGGGCAGCTGGGATTGGGGACTCCTTGATGGTGCAAGCAATCTGTTTGCTCCACGTCAAGGGTCAAATGTGCTGTGCAAATCAGGTGCTTCCTCCCTGCTAGCCTGATTAAAAGGGGGAATGGGCAGAGATTACATTACCAAATGTGTGCCCGTCTTCTCATCCTGTGGATCTGAGTTATCTTGCTACCAGTCCTGCTTCTGAAACCACCTTAGTGGCTTGGAGTGTGCTCTCTTGGCATGCACCCAGCACCACATACCCATGTATACACATGGGTGTTCTGCCCGCATCAAGTAAAATAAAAAGAGACCCAGAATCACTGGTATTAACTGTATCAGGCAGTTAAGATCCACAAGTGAGTTCCTGGTTGGATTTCCATCTTACTCCTTTGTGCTTTGAAAAACAGCTGTGTGCAACATTTAAATCATCACACTAACCCTAACCAACAGCAATCCATTAAGCATCCAGAAACAGTATTGCTGAATCAGAACAGCCAACTAATAGGCTGACCTCCATTAGAAAGGAAGCGTTTTTGTTGTAACCCCATGCTTCAGAATGTCCTTCCCGAGTGAGAAATTCACATGACCCCTTCCTGCTGTGTTTTTGAATGACATTCTTTTGTCTGGCTGATTAATTTTATTGCTGTTTTCTGTACTGATGTACAGAAACGATGTACTGATGTACAATCTTTGTACACTGCTTTTACATTTCTATAAGAAGCATTTAAGGATTATTGAATACACAGATCCCTGTGTTCCAGAGGTATATTGATTTCAAGTGGTTGATTTAAACACTATATTATTTGGATTTAAATTTAAAACTATATTGCATACAATATATTACATACAATTTATTAATTACAAGAAGACTGTGCTGCTTGTGGGGGCCTGCTGAC
This sequence comes from Tiliqua scincoides, assembly GCF_035046505.1. Classification (NCBI taxonomy): domain Eukaryota; kingdom Metazoa; phylum Chordata; class Lepidosauria; order Squamata; family Scincidae; genus Tiliqua; species Tiliqua scincoides. The sequence goes on from NC_089824.1 coordinate 216,651,485, forward strand.
AGGAAAAAGGAGGACATTTTGTAGTCCAGGACACGAGGCTAAAAAAAGAGGACATGTCCTGGAAAAAGAGGATGCCCAGTCAGCCTGTCCCAGAAGCTCAGGGATACTACTGTTAAACATTGGAGGGGCTCCCAGGTTCCAGCACCACACCTCTGGCACCACCAGGACTGCAGCTTCTCTGCCAACCTCAGTGTTGCCAGGCAAAGGTGCACCCCGGTCATTGTCAGCTGACCCCACGTGCCAATCCCCACTCACCTGGACCTATGAAACTCTGTCTTCGGAGTTTGCTTATCAGTCAGTGCTACTCAACTCAAAGAGCAGTGTCAACACATGCTGGTGCCTTGCTACTGTCTCTGGAACTCTACCCTCAGCCTAGCCCTGACTACAACACTCCTACCACTGGCCCTTGGGCCCGGATCTGAGTTCACTGAACTGAACCTTGCCCATGTTGGACCATGTCCTTGTCTTAGTAGCCAGCAATCTGGAGCAAGCCCAGCTGAGTCCTGACTGTTGGAAAAGGGAGCTGAGTAATTCTAGGAAGCAAGGCAATCAGCAGAAGATTTCCCTTTTTCTGTGGAAAAAGAAAACTTACCCGGCTAGTTTTCTGCTATTAGTGAACACCCAGGAGCAGAGGCAGTTAAGGATTCAAAAAGATATACTTCTAGTTTACAATCATATACATGTTCCAAATTATCAGAGGCTGCTATAACCTAGAGAACTCTACAGCTGTATGGGTGTGAGGGGATGTTCACCAGCATTGGCTGTCTGCCATTGGGGACAGAACACAGACACCTGGTCAGGATGAGAGAGAGCAGGATGTTCAGGAAGGTAGGAAGTTGCATAGGGACACACCTCCTACAGGTACCACAGAGGGCAGGCAAGGTGTCTCAGGTGTCTGAAGAATTCCCCACCTCCTAGAGTTGTGCAGGCAGCATTGCATCCATACTCCAGCACTGATGACTATTGAATAAGTCCCACTTCTCAAGAGAGGTTGAGCATGGCTAAAAAGCTTAGGTTCCAATCCTATCCAATTTTCCAGCGCTGATGTAGCTATGCCAACAAGGCATGTACTGTATACTGCGGTGTGGGGAGTAGTCATGGAGGCCTCCTCAAGGTAACAGAACATTTGTTTACTTACCTTGGAGCTGCATTGCAGCTGCATTGGTACAGGAAAGCTGGATAGGATTGGGCCTATTAATAGGTGGGGAAGGGCTCATCTAGGAAGAGCTGGTCTCTAAGAGGCAGGGGTGACCAGATACAACGGAGGACAGAGTGCCTGAACATCTAACCATGGCATAGAAGAGGGAATTTTGGCAGGTGCCGCTCAACAGGGAAGGGTTTAAAAAGTTGCACCTGCCAAAATTCCCTCTTCTATGCCACGGTTAAAGGCTCAGGCACTCTGTCCTCCATTGTATCTGGTTGCCCTGCTAAGAGGTTACCATTGGGACGGGACAGCACACCTCTGAGATGTTATTTTTTGTGACATAACTTGATGAGAGCACAGTTTGAACCAATTCTAATACTCTGCTGGTGCTCTTTCATATTATTTAACCAAGTTTCAGACTTTTTAACACTGCTCTTTTCTCACATATTCCTGTTTGCCGTTTGTCAACATATTCCTGCCTGCTGGAACATGGGGTAGGACATTCTCAGCTGCAGCAGCCAACTTGAGAAACTCCTTTCTGTGAGAAGAATGGTTGACCAACCATCCTTTTCGTGGCTTTTAGAGGAACTGAAAAATTTTTCTGTTATACCAGGCTTTTTATTTGGTTTGAGCTTTTTTTTTTTTTTTTTTGATGCTGTGAGCATTTTAACTGCCTGTAGTTTTTTTTTTTTTTTTTCCTGGCTTGTTCTCATTCTGTATTTACTGTTTTTATACATTTGTTTTACATTGTGGCATTGCGGGCCCTAGTTTGGCCTGAAAAGCAGAATAAAATATTTTCATAAGTAAAATATTCATCTCTCCTTATGCCTGCCACCTTTTCTTTATGGCACATTCCAACTCCTTTATAAATTAGAAGTCGTTCCTGTTATTTCTATTACTATGTCATAGGTAGGTGAAAGATAAACATTTTTACATAGAATGCAGCAATGATCACAGACAACAGGTGAGCCTGCTTGTGCACTGGCAGTGAGATATTGACTCTGCTTTCTATAACACAGGGACCCAATCATCTCTTATCTTGCCTTTTGACTAGTCTCAAGACTGCTGGAGGCAATGATTTGTATATTTGTCCCTTGCAGGAGCTGTTGTGATTGCCTTTGTAGTCTGCTGGCTTCCTTATCACGTACGGCGACTTATGTATTGCTATGTGCCAGAAGACCAGTGGACAGAGTGAGTAATTTTATTTTGAACACCAATTGCAGATTTTGAACATTCATTGTAGCAATGCCACCCCATAGCCAACACTTGACTTCATGGGAGAAGATAGCAGTTGGAGAACCAAAAGTCCCCATCATCTTGGGTACCCTAGCTCGATGATACCTTAGACCTCCTCCCTCAAGGGGAGGACATGTATTCATGCCCTTCCAAGAGTGATTCTAACAGTGACTGAGTTGAGGTCATGTAGCCCCCAGTCCATCAGGCCTGCAGTCCGAAGGAAAACTTCCCTCCACTTAAAGGAGAACAAGCCAGACTGGCAGCTCAGGTGAGGACTGAATGTGCTCATTCACCATCCAAGACTGCTTGTTCTGAACATATGGTCTTCTTTACCTGCAGCAGGCTCTCAAAGGTCTGAATCAGATGTTAACTAACCCTTTTAAATGGAGATGGCAGGGACTGAACTTGGGACCTTCTCTACGGAGAACATCTTCCCCTGAGCTGTTGGCCCTATTAATGGATACAGTCAGTACAGGACAAGCAATTTGTTAATAATTTTGAAAGAGAAAATATTTCATCAGTACAACCTTTTTATGCCTGGGAAAGAAAATAGGTTTTTTCAATATCCTCCTCTTGCTCAAGCCCGCAAATCTCTAGATATACATAACTGTCTTGTATAAGGGGAAAATATGCAACTGTGCCTGAATTCCCATACACACTTGTTTTGTTAAATTCTGCCCCCCCCCCAAACAAGCGTTCCTGCTCAATTTAGATTTATTTATTTATTTATTTATTTATTTATTTATCAGCTTCCTTTATGACTTCTACCACTACTTCTACATGCTGACAAACATCCTCTTCTACGTCAGTTCAGCCATCAACCCGGTCTTGTACAACCTGGTGTCAGCCAACTTCCGCCAGATCTTCCTCTCCACGCTCCTGTGTGTGTGCCTGCCCTGGAGAAAGAAGAAGAGAGCCAAGTTCACCAGGAAATCCAACAGTATCTCCAGCAACCATACCTTCTCCAGCCAAGTCACCAGAGAAACCACATATTGAGACTTGAGCATCGCCAAGGAAGGGAAGAAGAAGCGGCTCAGTTCAAGACAAAATTGGAACTTGTGAAGAGAGCTGGACTGCTTCTCTACATGGCCAAATTCACCATAGCATGAATGTGTTTCGCTGGCTGTCATACAGTGGAACGGGTACTTGTCCGTTCCGCTGGTTAACTCTGGGGTTAAGTTAATGCATTGGCCGTTGCCTCTTGTGAGTAATGTCTCCATGTTTTGTAACTCTGGTCCATCCTAGGCATCCCTGTGAGCTCATCCAGGGAGCCACTGCATTTATGGAGTCCATGTTGGCCAAGCTTGAACGCCTCTTGTACCACAGTCTGTCATTGCTCAGTGTAGTAGTACCATGGACTCATTGCAAAGATTAAGAACACCTTTCCTGGTGATCCTGAGATTGTAAAATGATAGGGAGGCTTTGTTGGTGTGTGTTTTAGTGAAAAGGATGATGTTTTATGAGGGTTGGAGAGAACCAGATCTGACAAGTCTTTACAGAAAGAAGAATGTATCATGTAATAAAGAAGGGCATGCAATTCTCAGGGTCTTTACTGTATGTTTGGAATTAGGTCTGAACTCAGGTTCTGTTCAGAGTGTTTTGGGGAGCCAGTTGGCTCCACGTCAGTTCATCAGAGAGAATGCCTTGTGGTGTCCGCGGTGCCACCTTGGCTTTTGCCACAAAGAAAAACACTTCCTGCTGTTCGCCCAGAAAGCATCTTTTTCATTTTTCATGTGCCTGTCATGGCAGTGCCACCCTTCTGGTTCAAAACCTTCAGTTGGGGCTACAAGTATCTTTACAGGAAACAGCAGTGATGTTGGCAAAGGCGAGGATGCCAGCTGAGCAACAAGATACCTGCTTAAAAAGAAAGAGAGAAATAACGTGTATATTTTGTATACTATTGAAATGCATTTATGGGGAGGAAGGAGACATTCCATTTTGATCACTGATCAACTTTTGCTGCTAGATCTACAATACTACTTTTGTGCCAACAAGCTGCTAGATGCCATACAGAAGAGTGACAAGAGCTCAAAGAACTACCATCTTCAGCAGATGATCAAGAAGAAACAAGATGAGAGCTTAGAGAATTTTAGGTGACAGGTATGGGAAAAGTAGTAGAGGAGTAGGACAAGTGTGGCTGAAGAACTGCACCTTAAGGAGACATTTAAAAGAGGACAAAATGGTACAGAGAATGGAGTGGGAGGTGGACCGTTGTTAAGAGAAAGTTGCTGATCTGGAGGGACCTGTCACCTTAACCCAGAAGGATTCTTATTGTGTTTTTATGATGTTGTGTTCTTGGCAGTATATTGCAAACTGTTAAGCAGTAGATAAAAGCATGTGCCCCATATGTACATGTTGCAGAAGTTCAAGACATTTATATAAAGTTTCATCAACCAAAAAAAGGGGATAGGACAAGATGGACAAAAAGAGAACAGGAATAGCTGAAGACTTGGGGAAAGAATAGATCCCATTTAGGAGGGTAAGCATTAGAGCAGCATTCAGCTTGCTGCAGGAAAGTCTTCAAAAATCCAGATTCCCTATTTTTCAGTGGCATAAGTAGAGGGGGTGCAAAGTGCTAAGTTTTGCAGGGAGCCTCAGTACAGCATGCACGCAGCCCCTCCCCCTCCCATTCAGAGCCATTCTGGGCACAACAGCAATACAGAGGTATTCGCTTCCCTGCCTCCCTGCATTCACCTAGATTTTGCTCCCATGGAAATGGGCATACTAGGCTTAGAACAAGTGGCTTTCACACTGTTCTAGGGAAGTTCCTCATAATGCAGGTTCCTGCACAAGATAAGTAACAGCAGACAAGTTAGCCCATCACTACTGATCTACTCTCCAGCAATGTACAATGTTTTGGGTATCCTCCAGGATGACTTGTCAATACAGGTCCAGCCTTGTTATACACGGATTTTTTATACACGGATTTGACTCAACATGAATGACCACTGCAAATGAGAAGGAATCTGCTGATCCCTGGAGAAGGGGAAAAATGCATCCCTTTAAAATTAGTTTAAAAAACAGAACAGCCCTTTATCAATAGCCTCCTTAATGAGAGAGAGAGAGGGCAGCTGGCTGACAATCCATCAATCCTTCTCTCCCCAGTAGACCCCTCCCTTCCCCCTGAGCAGGTGAAAGAAAGGTGATCAGTTTGTGTTGGAGAAGGGAGGGGCTGAGTGAAGCACCTTTCTAAGGGCTTGGAAGAGGACTGATTGATGGATTGTCTTCTTAAGGACTCTTATCTTAAATCACAAAGGTCAACAAAGCTGTTTTTAAATCACCGGTGCAAAGAAACTTTGTTTTTTAAATGGATTTGTTATAGTGCGTTTTTTTACCATCCACGTGAGTGCTTGGAACCCACGCGAATAATGAGGCTCAACCTGTATAGACATGATGGAAAGGCATAATGATGAATACATAGTATGAACTATGTGCCATAGAACATGTTCCAGAATCCTTTGCAACATGATGAAGTTCTATGGCAAATATGCAGGGACACCAGAGTTGGTAGAGGGGGCGGCACACTAAGTTTTGCAGGGAGCCTCCCTGCAGTGTGCAAGCAGCTCCTCCCCTTTGGAGCCGGAGGGGGGGGGAAACAGAGGTGAATGACTCCTAAGGGGAGGGGGAGGCTCCCTGCAAAACTTAGTGCACCGCCCCCCCTCTAGCTACACCAGTGTGCAGGGAACTTGTCTGGTTCCCTAAAGTTTCCCTAAATGCAGAAAATGTGAAAGTTATTTGCACAGAAAAAAGTTGCTTAAGGGTAGATATGATAACAGATTTGGGTGAAATGCAATGCAAAGGGAAGCTGTGAAATCTTTTGGGTAGTGTTAAAGGAAGATAGCAGAAGTATCAAGTATCTGGTATTGCTTGCATTTTAAGGAATGAAATATGACTTGGCTAGATCATCCTCACAATTACATAATTTTAAGACATTTCCACACTGGAAGAAAATCAGAATGCAAGGAAGTTATGCAGGGCTGGATGGATCACAATTAAAAGAATTTACCAAGATGAATCCTTAAACATACACTTTCAAGTTCCCCTTTTTTCTGACCGCGGCATGCGAATTCAGATTCTAAAACGCAAATGTGCTTCTGATCAATTTCCTCCAGACCAGGCTTTCCCTCCAAAGGTCCAGCATGCATCCATGCATGCAAGGCTCTGTCGATCTTGTTTTTTGTACAGCGTGCAAGGTTTTCGCTCCAGTGGGTCTGTTCTTAAAGAAGTACATGCAACAGAAGGGCAGCTGGGAGGCCTAACGGGGACACATGGTGTAAACAGGAAAGTAAACAGATGCTTTCATTAGTCATGTCAAATGGTTTTTCAAAACATAGGACAAATGCATTGCTACCGCTGAATACCATGGTTGGCTTCAGTCAAAATGTCCTAGTTATTTAGGGCAACAGATTTTTCCATAAGCAGATATTCATGCAAATTGCATGACATGGCAAAAGCTTTTCATGCGCAATAATTTGGAGTCGTGTTCCAATACTTTGTTTCTGTATGGTTCGCTGTACAGTAATTCTGTGACAAACTAAAAACAAATAGAAAGTTGATAGTACTTAAGGGATCTTCCCCACAACTGGCTGAGAAATTTCTGTTGACCCATTTCCACATCATTGTACTTCTGGATTCTGTTTTAATCTCACTTGACAGGGCAAAACAGAAAAATAAGGGGCAGAAATTCTCTTCTATTTTTCAAAATTTAGACCACCATATCCCTGAAGTCTCAGGGCAAGAGACAACATGGAAATGAGGTTAAAAAAAAAAAGTAATGGGCTGTTTGAAATGCCACTTACAAGAACCTGATTTCACCCTGGTCCTCAAAAATCACGCTTATATTGAAAGGTCTTAAGGCAAAATAACATAGCTTTATGAGTTCCATTGGGCTGTCTATTCACAAGGCACATTCTCTCCGTTGGAAAAACAAAACTCAAAAGCAAAACTCCCAGGTTAGCTAGGGTTTCTTACTTTGGTGCTCTGGGCTCATAACCTGCTAGGAAGGGGGAGAGGTAGCAGAGTAAAGAGTGAAGACCCCCTTCCTATGGTAAAAGGATATCCTCTTATCCAGGCTAGTTGCCCCCCCCCCAAAACACACACACACACACACACACACACACACACACACACAGAGGAGCAGAGGCTCCAAACCTTGGGAACAGGAAACTCTAGAGCTGTTTCCTTTGTTTGCAAGTGTGTGGGGATAGCCCACAAGCAAGCAGTTCCGGTAAGGCACATCCCTCTCCTGAGATGTCTGGAAAGAGGTGATGAGAGGAAGGAAATCATTGAGGACTTCACCTCCTGCAAGAACTACAGAGAAGACAGCTTGATGGTCTCAGGTAACGGGGCAGTATACTGCCCTCCAGAGTCCTGCAGGCAATATTGCACCCAAATTTCAATGCTCACTCTCCCCCTTTGCGATAAGTAGTAAGAGCTACCCCATATGTTCTGCATTGTCCCAGCTCTGGCCATATAATTGTTTACCACCAGTGGGGTGGGGAAACACCCAATATCAGGATGTCAGAACATGGGATAAGGTGTACTACATGTAAGAAAAGGGGAAGGTACAACACAGTGACAAGTACCATTTTCAGAGTTAGCCTTGGGATTGTCCCACCTGTGCATTGCTTTCGGAATATAATCTGTTTCCGATTTGGCTGAACCCCTAACATCTCAAAATTTTTGTCTAATCTCTGATATTCCAGATTTGGTTGGACCTCCTCTATGGAGCAATCATTGATAACATCTTGCTTTATAACCTTGCTGTTCAGTCTCAGACCACGAATGGCTACATCATAAGGCTTCACTCTGTAGATCACAGAGATCTCAGTAGAACACCGAGATGGAGGACATTTGGAAATATGGGGAGACTCTAGGGTCGTGCGTTTTCAGAACAAGTGACCTTCTGACAACCCATTTTAGACTGAGTAGAAAGGTGTGACTCTTAGCAGCAGCATAGCTAGAGGGGGTGCAAAGCACTAAATTTTGCAGGTAACCTCTCCGCAGCGTGCAAGTGCCCCCCCCTTCAGAGCAATTCCAGGTGGTGGGAGCAAAATGGAGGCATTCACCTCCCTGCATTCACCTCCATTTTGCTCCCACCTCCCAAAATGGCTCTGGAGGGGAGGGGAGGGGCATCTTGCAGGATGTGGTGAGGTTCCTGCAAAACTTAGTGCTTTGTACCCCCTCTACCTATGCCACTGACTCTCAGGACTTAATTTTAAAGAGAATGGGAGCAGCACAGTTCATGTCTGCCAGAAAATTGCATATTCTTACTTGGAGACCATAACAATTCCCACTACGGAGAGAAAGCTGGGATTGTAGATAGTTACGCGCACAGTGGGATTGTTTATCATAAGAACATAAGAACAGCCCCACTGGATCAGGCCATAGGCCCATCGAGTCCAGCTTCCTGTATTTCACAGCGGCCCACCAAATGCCTCAGAGAGCACACCAGATAACAAGACACCTGCATCCTGTTGCCCTCCCTTGCATCTGACATAGCCCATTTCTAAAATCAGGAGGTTGCACATACACATAATGGCTTGTAACCCGTAATGGATTTTTCCTCCAGAAACTTGTCCAAACCCCTTTTAAAGGCATCCAGGCCAGATGCCGTCACCACATCATGTGGCAAGGAGTTCCACAGACCAACCACACACCAAGTAAAGAAAGATTTTCTTTTGTCTGACCTAACCCTCCCAACACTCAATTTTAGTGGATGTCCCCTGGTTCTGGTGTTATGTGAGAGTGTAAAGAGCATCTTTCTATCCACTTTATCCTTCCCACACATAATTTTGTATGTCTCAATCATGTGCTCCCTCAGGCGTCTCTTTTCTAGGCTGAAGAGGCCCAAACGCCGTAGCCTTTCCTCATAAGGAAGGTGCCCCAGCCCAGTAATCATCTTAGTTGCCCTCTTTTGCACCTTTTCCATTTCCACTATGTCTTTTTTGAGATGCGGCGACCAGAACTGGACACAATACTCCAGGTGTGGCCTTACCATTGGTTTGTACAACGGCATTATAATATTAGCTGTTTTGTTCTCAATACCTTTTCTAATGATCCCAAGCATAGAACTGACCTTCTTTACTGCCACCGCACATTAGGTTGACACTTTCATCGACCTGTCCACCACCACCCCAAGATCTCTCTCCTGATCTGTCACAGACAGTTCAGAACCCATTGGCCTATATGTGGTTTTGATTTTTTGCCCCAATGTGCATGACTTTACACATACTTACACTGAAACACATCTGCCATTTTGCTGCCCATTCTGCCAGTTTGGAGAGTTCCTTCTGGAGCTCTTCACAATCACTTCTGGTCTTCACCACTCGGAAAGGTTTGGTGTCGTCTGCAAACTTAGCCACCTCACTGCTCAACCCTGTCTCCAGCTCATTTATGAAGAGGTTGAAGAGCACCGGTCCCAGGACAGATCCTTGGGGCACACCGCTTTTCACCTCTCTCCATTGTGAAAATTGCCCATTGACACCCACTCTCTGTTTCCTGGTCTTCAACCAGGTCTCAATCCAGGAGAGGACCTGCCCTGTAATTCCCTGACTGATAAGTTTTTTCAGTAACTTTTGGTGAGGGACCATGTCGAATGCCTTCTGAAAGTCCAGATATATAATGTCCACAGGTTCTCCTGCATCCACATACCTGTTGACCTTTTCAAAGAATTCTGAAAGGTTAGTGAAGCAAGACTTACCCTTACAGAAGCCATGCTGATTCTCCCTCAGCAAGGCTTGTTCGTCTATGTGTTTTGAGATTCTATCTTTGATGAGGCATTCCACCATCTTACCCAGTATAGATGTTAGGCTGACCGGCCTATAGTTTCCCGGGTCCCCCCTCTTTCCCTTTTTAAAGATCGGCGTGACATTTACTATCCTCCAATCCTCTGGCACCATGGCCATTTTGAGGGACAATTTGCATATTTTAGTCAAGAGATCAGCAACTTCATTCTTCAATTCCTTAATAACTCTTGGGTGGATGCCATCAGGGCCTGGTGACTTATCGATCTTTAATTTATCAATAAGGTCTGAAATATCTTCTCTTTTAACCTCTATCTGACTTAATTCCTTGGTCAGGAGGGGCCGTTCGGGCAGTGGTATCTGCCTGAGGTCTTCTGCCGTGAAGACAGATGCAAAGAACTCATTCAATTTCTCTGCCATTTCTAAGTCTCCTTTTTATCGCCCCTTTCCCTCCCTCACCATCCAGAGGGCCAACCGCTTCACTGGCGGGTTTCCTGCTTCTAACATATTTGAAGAAGCTTTTATTATTCCCCTTAATGTTGCTGGCCATGCGTTCCTCATAGTCTCTCTTGGCCTCCCGTATCACCTTCTTACATTTCTTTTGCCACAGTTTATGTTCCTTTTTATTCTCCTCATTAGGGCAAGACTTCCATTTACGGAAGGAAGCTTCCTTGCCCTTTACAGCCTCTCTAACTTGGCTGGTTAGCCATGCGAGCACCCTCCTGGACTTAGTCGAGCCCTTCTTCCTTTGCGGTATACACTTCCACTGTGCCTCTATTACTGTTGATTTGAGCAACCTCCATCCTCTCTGTAGAGATTGGACTCTTTTCACCTTCCCTTTCAACCTCCCTTTCAACCAGCCTCCTCATTTGAGGGAAGTCCGCTCATCGGAAGTCAAGGGTTTTAGTGAGAGATTTGCCCGGTATTCTTCCACCGACATGCATGTCAAAACGGATTGCAGCATGATCACTGTTCCCCAACGGCTCAGTAACATTGACATCTCTAACCAGGTTCTGAGTACCACACAATAATAAATTCAGAGTCACCTGTCCTCTGGTGGGCTCCATGACTAGCTGCTCTAAGGTGTAGTCATTTAGCATGTCAAGGAATCCGGTCTCCTTTTCCTGACCAGAACACAAATTGACCCAGTCAATATGAGGATAATTGAAGTCCCCTATGATTACGCCCCCAGTATTACATCACTCCTCAGGCCTGGTAATTTAACCAATAGAGATTCTATGGAGTCGGACCCACCTTCAATCTCTACTTTGCTGGATTCTATCCCTTCCTTAACATAAAAGGCCACCCCACCTCCAACACGCCCCTGCCTGTCCCTCCTGTAGAGTTTATAGCCCGGGATTGCGGTATCCCACTGATTCTCCACATTCCACCAGGTTTCCGTTATGACCACTATGTCAATGTTTTTCCTAGTCACCAGACATTCCAGTTCTCCCATCTTTACTCGGAAACTTCGGGCATTCGCAAAAAAGCATTTGTACACGGAATGCCCCAGGATGGGCTGCTTATTCGCTCCTTTGTCTCCGCATCCTCTCATTGTGCCAAACCTTCTATCGCATCCCATCACACTACCATTCCCAATTTCTTCTCCTACTCTGCCTTTACCTTGTTGTTCTCTAACCTCCCCATCCTCATCCCATAGGGCTCCTGTTGGCTTTCCCCCAGGGATCAGTTTAAAAGCTGCTCTGCCACCTTTTTAATGTTATGCGCCAGCAGTCTGGCTCCATTCTGGTTCAAGTGAAGCCCGTCCCTCTTGTACAGGCCCCGCTTGTCCCAAAACGTTCCCCAGTGCCTAACAAATCTAAACCCCTCCTCCCTACACCACCGTCTCATCCATGCATTGAGACCCCTGATCTCTGCCTGCCTAGCTGGCCCTGCGTGTGGAACAGGTAGCACTTCCGAGAATGCTACCCTTGAGGTCCTGGCTTTCAGCTTCTTATCCAATAGCCTAAATTTGGCCTCCAGGACCTCCCGGCTACACTTGCCCATGTCGTTGGTGCCAACATACACAACCGCGACCTCCTCCCCAGCACTATCTACCAGCCTGTCTAGACGAGAAGTGATGTCCGCAACCTTTGCACCAGGCAGGCAAGTCGCCATGCAGTCCTCACATCCGCCGCAAGCCTCTCTCTCTCTATGTTTCTAATAATCGAATCCCCTACTACAAGAAGCCCCCGACCCCTTTCCTGCCGAGGAGTATCCTGAGTGTGTTCGGATATGGGCCCGTCCTCTGGAAAAGGGGTCCCCCTTAGGGGATTATTTCACTCCTCTCCAGGATGACATCCTCCAGCCCCGAGACTTCCCACCCGGGCAGCTGAGGAGCTGCATGCCTGACGTTGGGACAAAGCCTGATCATCCCCGGAAGTCTCCCCACGGTCCTTCTCTGCCTGCCTCTGCTTCTCCAGGTTGGCCACCAAGGCTTCAAGGGAGCTGACGCGTTCCTTGAGTCCCTGGAGCTCCTTGCACCAAGGACACACTCATGACTTTTGCTCCAGAGGCATATAGTCATGCATGTGGCACTCGATGCAAAACACTGGCTAGCCTCCACCCTGCTGCTGGCTGTCTGACTGCATAGCTTTTTTTAAATTTTGTTTTTGTTTAGGGGTACTTAAAAACCCTACACTGGTTAGCAGCCCTCTTCTCAAGGGAAGAGAAGGGCAGTATCTGGGGTCCTGGCTTCCTCGCCCTGCTGCTGAACTCACACAGATGCTAAACTCGCGGTGCCTTACCTGGCACTTTGTTCCCGAGGCACTAGGTTTCCCAGAGGCCACACACTTCTGCAGAGGTGGCAGGTACTAGCTTTATACTCCTAGCTAGCTCCTCTTCCCTCCTTCCTTGCTGATTGAAAAGGGGCTGGTCTTCCCAGGTGAGATTTCCCTGAATGGGGTGCTTGGATTTGCCTAATGGGGCTCTTATCAACTCTTAAAGGTCAATTGCTATGACCTAAAGTACAATGACTATACTAAATTGCCCTGGCTGGGTGGGAACTGGCCTTTCCTAGGTTCTTACCCTCCTACTTCAGTTCTCTGAGGCTGGACTATTTTTAACCTCAAGCTGGTTTTTTATTTGAGTTTAGACTGCACTGGTTTAAGAGTTTTTTGGCTTGGCAGAACTTACACACTAAGGTTTAAATCCTGTTTAGCCCTGCTAAAATCCTGCTTTTATTAAGTGTGCACCTTTATTTTATTTTATTTATTTATTTATTTATTTATTTATTTATTTATTGCTCTCACCTAGATCCTGTGTCCTAATTTACTGAAACTTTAGATTATGTTCTAACTTAGATTAAGTTTAACTTGGGCTAAGTATAGGGTTAATTTAAACCAAGTAGAAAAACTTGCTTTCCACTTTATCCTCCTCTGTTGTATTTATTTCTCGAAGTGCCTGTACCTTGGGCTCTTACTCACAAGTAGGACTCTGCTCCTGCTCAGAGTAGACCTCTGTACACACTTACGTATTTAAGTAAGTAATTAAATATCATTACGTATTTACGTATCCTTTCTCTTCCAAGACTGAGCCCTGGTGATCAGTGGTGTAGCTACAGGGGGATGGCAGTACTGCAGTACCCTGTGTAAGTGGCCCCCTCTCACTTGCCATCAGACACATTCCAGGCAGCAGCGACAACACACATGCGCGTATTGCCATCACTGCCCCAAATGGCTCTGAGGGTGAGTGGGAGGGGTTGCTTACATGGTCACTGCAGTGTCTGCTGTCCTTACTACGCAGCCACTGCCTCCCTGTAGCTACGCCACTGCTGGTATTCTATGAGCTATAACAGGGGTGCTCAAACCCCGGCCTGGGGGCCACTTGCGGCCCTCAAGGCCTCTCAATGCGGCCCTCAGGGACCCCCCAGTCTCCAATGAGCCGCTGGCCCTCTGGAGATTTGTTGAAGCCCACACTGGCGCAACGCAACTTCTCTCAGCATGAGGGCGACTGTTTGACCTCCCTTGTGAGCTGTGGGATGAGAGTTCCCTCCACTGCTTGCTCTTTCACATCTGTGATGCAGCAGCAGCAGCTAAGGAAAGGTCAGCCTTGCTTTTTGCAAGGCCTCTTATAGGCATTGAGCTATTGCAAGACCTTGATTCATTCATATAAATTCATCTTTAATATATTCATTTATGTAAACTTATGTAAACTTATTCAAATTTTAAATGTAAATTAATTCTTTATTTCCCCGGCCCCCGACACAGTGTCAGAGAGATGATGTGGGCTTCCTGCCAAAAACTTTAGACACCCCTGAGCTATAACCCGGAGTCCCCTGACTCAGTTCAGACCTGCCAGCGTCTACATTTATTGTGGATCCTACTTTTTTGCTAGTAGATTCACACATCTGCTCAATAGAACAACCCTGTGCATTCCATTTTTGTGACAGAAATATAAGAAGTGCACATTTTAAATTTAAAATAACACAAGAATCCTTACATGGCCAGTTCTTTACATAACTGTAATTAAAGGAAACAAAGAATTAGATTTAATGAGTGCTCCAATTTACCTGTCTGTAGTTCATATGTCAAAAGGAGTCGGGGGAAGGGGTTGATTTCCACCTCCCCTAATGTAGCAAACTAAAATGCTATTAAAGTGTAACAACAATACCATATGTGTAATTTGGATATTTTTAGATCCAACTGTAAAGAACAGGCTGCCACCTGGTATTAACCTTTGTACTGTATGGTTTTATTTTGTCATTCATTGATCTTCAGAAATAAAAGAGCCTGGTTTTGGGGGGTTGATTGTGTTCTAGTGGCTTAATTGCATCTGTGAAGTTCTTGACTGGTATGCTCCCATCCCAGAGCGATGAAGCCTGTGAGGTCTTACAGGATGATTGCATACTGGCCACCCAGGAGGAAGCATTGCTCTCACTCTGCATTGACTTTGTTTACCCATCAGGCATCAGCATCAGGCAACCAGATCTAATAGGCACACAGTGCTGAAACTATTATCATGAAGAACACTGACCTTGAGGGAAAAATGGAGCCAAAGCAGCCTTCTGTCCATCAACAAACAGAGAACCTGGCTGACATCTCATGCCAAATCTGCAGCAAATATCAGAAACAGTAGTAGCAAGCAACTGCTACTGTAGCAGAAGGTGAGTAGCATGAGGGCCAAGGAGAGTTGGGAGGGGGGGTTCCAGAGCTGCTTTGTCCTGCTTGTTCAAACTCTCTCTCTCTCTCTCTCTCTCCCCCCCCCCCAACAAAGGACTGCAGAGTAGGGCCTCCCAGTGGCATAGCTAGAGGGGGTGCAAAGCACTAAGTTTTGCAGGGAGCCTCACCGCAGCATACAAGCATGCTCCCCTTTGGAGACAATCCAGGTGGGGGGAGCAAAATGGAGGCATATGCCTGGCTCTGAAGGAAGGGGGGTGGGCCCCTTGCATGCTTCAGTAAGGTTCCCTGCAAAACTTAGTGCTTTGCACCCCTGTCTAGCTATGCCAGTGGGGCCTCCTCAGAAAACTGGAAATAACCTGCAGATCCCTATTGGAGGACAGGTACCCTGGTACCCTGGCTATACAAACATTTTTATCCCACCTTTTCCCACGAGCAAAGGGGTGCCCACAAGAGCTAACAATGTAAAAAGAAAAGAAAACACAATATAGAAAAACATAAGCAAGAAAAACAACAAAATTACACACAATCCAGGAGACCAGAATGAAACAGAAATGCCTTCTGGGTCTGCCAGAAAACCAGAAGCTCTCAGCTTGGAAGGGAGTTCCACAAGGGCTGGCTACTGTGCTATCTCTTCTTACACTCAGTTGTAACTCAGCTGCTGAAGTGCATCTCCACATTGGGTCCAGAAGACAATCAAAGAACATGAGGCATATTTTTAAAAGGTTTCCTACATTAAAGTTTTTTAGTGGGTGTTGACATGAAGGAAAGAGGGCTTGGGATGTCATGTATTGCTTACTTCACAGAAGCACTTCATAGGCCACTGTGGAGGAAAAAATAGCAAAACAACAAAAACAGGTTTCTGGACTTGCCAGCTCTTCCGTCAGATCCAGCAGGACTCCACTTATGTTCTTAAGGCAAAGAGGTCTGATGAGTCACTTGTGCTAGTCAACTCTGGATGTCACAATTCCACTCCTCCCAAAATGCTCACTTTATTACATGATGGAATACAGAGCAATAGTGGCGTCACTAGGGGTATGTGCTGGGTGTGGGCTGCACCGGGTGACGTGTACAGAGGAGGTAACACCACCACCAAAATGTTTAAAATCTTGGTATTTTTGAATAATACCATCATGTCATATATTATTTGATGCATAATTTCATGCAGAACACAGTGAAACAAACTGCGTTGGAATATCTGTATTCTATCAAATGTTATAGGCAAAAAACCAGTGGGGCGGGGAGATGGTGCATCACCACACCCACTGCCCAGGGTGTTGCCCCACCCACTGCATGGGAGGAGGTCCATCAAGGGGCTGATGTGATGCCACTGCAGAGCAAGACCTCAGCCACTGATATGAGGGATTGGAGAGGTGCATATGGGACAAGACCCACCTGCAGGACTGTAGGGTCCCAGCCATTAGAACTATCTTCACTGCAATGCCACTGTGGTCATTTCTACACATGCAAACAGTGGTGAAGCTGAGGTAGATCTGCAGATTATTATTATTATTATATAGATCTGCAGATCTATGGTGATGTTTTTTAATGCACTACATTTGCTGGGCAACTGAGCATACACTGAGCAACTGCATGCATTCTACTGACATTAGTAATACTTTCACATACATGTTCATCCACAACAGGGACAGTCTCTAGTTCAAATGTTCCAATACAAGTGGGATCCCTTTGCATGGTGGAATCTCAGTGGGTATAAGGCAAGGGTGTCAAACTCATTTCAAATAGAGGACCGAATAGCATTCATGATGTCAGCTGTGGGCTGGAAGTTATGTCATGAGGCAGGAAGTGATGTCATTAAATGGGTCATAACCAAAAATAAACACTTTTTCTCACTTCGGAACTCATTAGCTGCAAATGAGAGAAGAGAAAATATGCAAATCTTGATTATATTTCAAGTTATGGGAGAGTCCAATTTCACATGGGCTGCCCTTTCAGCAGTAACACCCCAGTACTGTTCAGCAGCTGAGAGCCTGAGGGGTGGATAAAAAGCTTCTGCGGGCCGCATCCGGTCCCCGGGCCTTATGTTTGACACCCCAGGTATAAGGCATAAGCCGTCCCACATAGGCAGTGCCTCTACCATGTACAGAGAATAATCTCCAAATCAGGATAAAGTTTGTTTGTTTTTTTAGCCAAAAAAATGTGTGACAAGTACATGCAAATTCTTTTTAAGCCAATAAATCTGAAAGATTTTATTTTTGATACATTTTTAAAAAAATAAAATGTTGCTACCTATATAAAAAATAAATCCTTTATCATTCTGGGGCTTTCAGTATGGGATAAAGTAACTTTCCAAACCCCAGTTAAAGATTTACAACTGCTGCATAGTGGAGAAAAATTGGGCACAGCTGATTTATGAACTGAACAAAAAGGTGAAACTGTTTTGTAATGGTACATATAAAGTTATTAATGAATCCATTTGTGGAGTGAATTCATTTTTCTTTCCTTTCCATCAGCCCTGCTAAGCAATAGATGCTTGGAACAGGGGAGAAGACATTTACCATTATCTCTGCAAATGGTTAAAGACATAGAGAACCAAGAACAAAAAATTTTCCCATGTGCAAAAATAGCATAAAATTGATTTTTATTCTACATCCGCTCCTCGTCTGTCTGATTAGAGAAAAGCAGGTTGCTTCATGGTTATAGTAAAGTGAAGATCCAGTACAAGATTGAACTTCCTATCATATGAAGCTTTATTATATCTTTAGGACACTGAAAAATAGGTAGAATAGGTCTGTTCTATCACACCCGTAAATGCCACAATTATAGACAAACCTAGTTGTATTATAGTAAATCAATATAATAGGTACTCACTGTGCAAGCAATATCTGGAGTGGAGGAGGTGGGAAAAGATGAGACAAAACTGATTGAAGATATGAAGTACTCACCGGTGTAACTTCCACATGAAGAATTTGCATTGGCTGCAAGTTAGAAGACCTTCATAGAAATCTGGAAAATCTTCACAGCAGGTTATTTATTCCTGGCATCATCAAAGAGGGGCCACCACAGTGGTGGAGCAAATGGGTGGCATGCAGAGAGAGTCCCATCCCAGGTTTAATACCTGGCATCTCTATTAGACAAGTTCAGGTAGCAGGATTCAGTCTGAATCCTTTGAGAGTCAGTCCCAGGCACAGTGGACAATACTGGGCAAGATGGGCCTGATAACAGCAGCTTCAGGTGGTAGTGAGGCATATATAAGGTTCCCAGGTGGGCTCCACTCCATGCACCAATCCCAGACCTGCTTCATTTCAGGTTGCTGGATCATGTGGACTCAAGACTATGCCCTAATGTAGCACTCATACACTGTAATATCAAATCTCTAAAATTTGGCTTATTTCATCTTGGTTTCTTGAACCACCCATCCATAGCACAACAAATTGTGGCTGTCTGGCAGCAGTGACTTGTACTGGGATCCTATGCACGTTCCTTCTCCCATATTGTCCTTGGATTTATGCCAGTGAAAATACCTGGCGTAGATCTGAGGAGACCCAATGGGACTTACCCCAGGACAAGGGAACAA
The DNA here is from genome assembly GCF_035046505.1 of Tiliqua scincoides. Taxonomy (NCBI): domain Eukaryota; kingdom Metazoa; phylum Chordata; class Lepidosauria; order Squamata; family Scincidae; genus Tiliqua; species Tiliqua scincoides. The sequence continues at coordinate 216,670,265 of NC_089824.1, forward strand.
AATGCTCCTTACTTTTAGGAGGTCTCCATGACTCCCCACCCCCACCACAGGATTAAGTACACAAGGACTTCATTTGGACCCAGTTACATCACTGGGTCCTGAGCCCCTCAGGTAGGCTTTCCTCACAGTTCAGAAGTTCATAAGTCATCCAGCTCTGTCGGCCAAAGTATCAGTCCAAGATTGGGGGGAGGGGGCATTCTGAAGGTTGCAAAGGCATTGGCCAGCAGAAGCTGCAGCAACACAGCCCCAGGAGTGGAGGGTGCTGGACAGGCAATTGGTCCACTTGGAGATTGGCTGGAAGGAGGCAGGCTGGTCTGGGATCCTTGCACCCTGCCCCTTGGGCCCCACAAGATTCTTCTGGGGTGGCCCTGAACCCTCAGCCAGGCATGCCTCTTTGCAGCTCCCAGTGTCTGCCAGGGTGCCCTGCTTCTGGTCCAGGTGGTTGGGCTGTTCTTCCCCCCAGGTACTAGTGGCTGGGATTGCCCCTGTACGGATGGAGGCCTCTCTCCTGACAGAGGGACAACTCCAGCCCCTCCAGTGCAAGAGTCAGGTAAGTGCCAGGCAAAGGGGTTCACCAAGGCTCCCTCTGGCTGTTCCCCAGCAGCCTGAGTTCCAAGAAGGGCCCCCTTTGCCTGCTGGACTCCTTATGAACCCAGCAGCCAGCCCCTGGGTTCCACCCCTTCCTGCCCTGTTCTCAGGCCCTACTCACAGCCTGGGTCCTGGCAGTACTTATCCTTACACCTGAGCAGCCCCTTACTTCCAAGGTCACCTGCGCTGCTGGGGCCAATTCCATGTTAACTGTCAATGTTAACTTTGATAAACTGGACTGCCAGTTTCTGAGATAAATCTGTATCTATCAGAAGTGAATATAAGTGCATATTAGCTGTTTAAATTTTGTCTTGTCTTTGTATGTCTTGTCTTTGTATGTGAAATGTGTGCATATAAATATTCAACAGCGGTTGATATCTTGGGCTCCATAATGTTTTATAATCATATTTTATTTTGATTTTCCAAACAATTTTTGAATCTTACTGCATTTTTATAATCCGTTTTAGTGCTTATGGTTTATTTCTGGTCTTTTATAGCCTGGTTCTGTGTAAGGAGGGAAGCCCCAGCTAAGGGGAATTTGCATTTGAAACAAGTCATGCTACTTCTTCACAAAGTTGATAGTAAGAACTTTCCTAATGGTCGGAAAACATGCAGACAGCCCAGTCCTGACTTTCCAGCAGATGATCCTTTCCAGCTGACTTTCCAGCAGATGATCCTGCAGTGCTGGGGACGGTCACAGAGATCTCTGCAAGGTCAGGGAATGTTTCATCCTTTCCCTTGGGGCCACATTGAGGCTGCATTGGTGCTGGAAAGTTGTTTGGGATTGGACTGAAAATCATTTAAAAAACCTTTATTTTACTTACCTTTCTTGGGACATCTGATTGCCGCCCCCCATAGCATGCAGTTTGCACTCTGACTTGTGCATGGTCTAGGCTGGCAGGGGATAGGATCGGGCTGTTAATTGACAGTACAAGAAAGTGTACCACAGAGAAACTTACTGCTGATAGATCTATGTGTGAATTGTGTGTGCACTGAATGATATGAAAGATGGTGGCTTCATTATACCATAGTGCACATGTGCATGCTGTGAAAGTTGCTCACGTTTTGGACAAAAACACATGTGCAATGTGCCATCACATCATGGAACTCTGCCCTTAACAGTAGGATCATAGAGGTGGTTTCTGTCATGCTGGTTTTCCAGTTGCCCTACAGACTGTCAACTTCCCAGAGCAGATCCCAAACCTCTCTCATTCCATTGACTGACGGGCTGCCATCTCATTCCACATATTTGTCCCGCAGCCCCCATGGTGCGGCTGCAATTGGACTCGATGCCTTTTTGTGATGGCCTCTTACTGAACACTCATTCATGCTAATAATTCTGGCAAGCACACAGGGAACATTCTGTTTAATTGAATTTAATTCTGAGCAGCACATCCCTTTAGGAGCTTTGCTTACTTCATGCTTTATTTTGTGCTTTGCAACCTGACCCAGGCCTGTCATACTAATAACTTCGTCGTGGCCGCGTCTGTCATGTGATGGCCTTGGTTGTCGGACTCCTCTCCATAAATCTGCTGCAGCCTGATTTGCAATTCAAACATCTATTCAATAAGGTGGGGGGGGGGAGCCTTCAGTAGGGAGAGGGGATTAGAGAAACGCCTTGTGCAGAACCAGTCTCGGAGATGAAGATGTTTGCTGACCCTTAGAGAGTCATCCTCTACATGGCATCATTTGCTCCGTGATGGAAATGTTCTTTTATGCATGATGGTTGTGGTCTTTGTCACTGAAACAAGAATGCTGCCATAATTCCAATTGTTCTTTGTTATTTGGTAAGTAGGATTGTCCTTTGCTGTCCTGCTCGCATGAAAAGGCAGAACAAGCAAATATGCTTTGACCTTCTGCTTCTTTTCCACTTTGGACATTTGCCCAGTTTTGACTTCTCCAGCTTTGGTTGCATGGGGCCAAATTGCAAGCAACATTGAAAGCATTATTAGCACTACCGGGGTGAGGTTTAAACCTTACCCCATCACAGTAGCATAGCAAGTGGGGGGGTGGAGGAGAATGACCTGGGTGACGTGCCTTGGGGGAATGGGTATGCCACCCAAGCCGCTGCGAAGCAGAGGCCCGTGCCATGTTTGACATCTGAACATAAGAACATAAGAACATAAGAACAGCCCCACTGGATCAGGCCATAGGCCCATCTAGTCCAGCTTCCTGTATCTCACAGCGGCCCACCAAATGCCCCAGGGAGCACACCAGATAACAAGAGACCTCATCCTGGTGCTCTCCCCTACATCTGGCATTCTGACTTAACCCATTCCTAAAATCAGGAGGTTGCGCATACACATCATGGCTTGTACCCCATAATGGATTTTTCCTCCAGAAACTCATCCAATCCCCTTTTAAAGGCGTCTAGGCTAGACGCCAGCACCACATCCTGTGGCAAGGAATTCCACAGACCGACCACGCGCTGAGTAAAGAAATATTTTCTTTTGTCTGTCCTAACCCGCCCAACACTCAATTTTAGTGGATGTCCCCTGGTTCTGGTATTATGTGAGAGTGTAAAGAGCATCTCCCTATCCACTCTGTCCATCCCCTGCATAATTTTGTATGTCTCAATCATGTCCCCCCTCAAGCGTCGCTTTTCTAGGGCTCCCTTGCCCCCTGAGGCTTCAAATGGCTGGAAATAGTGGCTCCTGGAAGCTCTTTGGCAGTAGTGTGATAGTGTGATGATGTTATCACATCACTGTAGATCTGGGGTGACACCCACCCAAGGCAGCACCTGCATTGGTGACGCCATTGCGCTATCATGCTCCCAATTCATACGTTCTCTAATCCAGCTGTTATTTATCCCAGAAGAAAGACCTTAGTGACTCAGACTGTAGCTTTTTTTGTGGAATAAACAGTAGCCGGAATGTAAGAGGGTTAGCCCCTGTACTCTCCTGCTGTGGTTCCAATTCATAGAGGTTCCCCAAATCTGACTGCTATTAAAGACATGCTTGCTTCTACTTCGGCTACACTGTGTGCAAGGAACGAAAAGTTCTGAATATATGATGACCACCGATGACCCAGTCTCTAACAAAATGCTTTGTAAGTGGAGGCCTAAACCATTTATTTATAAATAAACAGACATGCCAGCCACCTTTCTGCCAAGGAGGCATCCAAGAAGATGAACAATACATCAAGAGAAACCACAAGCCAGACTGTTAAGAACCCATTAAAATGAACAGGACATGCCATGTTTAAAATTTTTCTCCAGAGAAAGTGATAGATGCAGTGATAGAAAGAGCCAGACCCTTTCAGAAAAAGCTGTTTTGCACAACTTGTGATGAATAAAAGGGTAAAGAACCAGTGAAACAGTTCCATGAAACACCTTCCTATTTGGTCGTAAAAGTCAAAGTCCTTTGGACTCGGTCTTGAAATATGTTGCCTGTCCACCTAGCAAATACTAGAAAGCTGCTGTGATGACATTATTAGAATGCTGGATTTAAACTAGGGAGATCTGGATTCAAATCCTCCTTTGGGCCTAAGCCTTACAATGTGGTATTCGGTCACTTTTGTAGGTGATGAACAGCCCAATTCTCAGCACCCAGAATGGCTGCCACTGCAACCAATGCTTGTCAGGCAGCCACTGATGGCTCCTTGGGGGAAGGGGACATTTGTCCCCTTCCTCTGGGTAAGGGAGAAAGCCCCTCAATGGGACTATTCAAGTCTGTGCCGGCTATTTAGCTGGTGCAGTGTAAAGTGGCTCTGTATCAGACCAGAAGGCCCAACATGGGGTTCTTGATCTGGCAGAGAAGAATTCCACTGGTCTTGCCTCCTTCCCGCCCTACTCCCTCCCCCTGCCCCGCCTTCCCCCTGCTCTCCCCCCCACCCCTGCTCACCTCTCTGCCACTCAGAGCAAGGGACGAGATCTGGGCCGCATGCGACAAGCCTCTGGCCGGCACTAGCTCAGCGCAAGCTGGTGTTGAACTGGCACCAGAGTGTCGCTGACATGCTTTATGGCATGTTTGCGGAGGACCAGCACTGGCTGGTCTGGATCAGGCCTTTAATAGGGAAGAATGCTGCCCTGAACTCCTGGGAGGAAGAGTAAGAAAGCAACATAATTTCTATGAAACTTTATAGGCCAGTATTAAGCTTGCTCTGGGTACAAATGCATCCTAAAGCTTGTCTGTGAAGCATTGTTGCAATTTTGGCAAATCTTAATGTATTTAAAATTCAGGTACTGACATTTAGGCTCTTCTATACCTAAGCTGCAATCCTAGTCACACTTAGTGAAGTGTCTGCATCATTGGGGTTCAGAAACTGCCATACTTTCCTGTACATCCGAGGGGGGGGGGTAGCTTTCAGGCAAAAACCTTTGCTGTACTGCAGTGCCTCCCAGAAAAAAGTTACTACTGCCAGGTAAGCCTACAGGGACCTGGCTGGCCCTATACAACTGCCAGCTGAAATGTGCTTTGTCAAAAAGACTGCAGGGAAGGATTTCATCTTCACCAGCAGGAGAATTTGGCCTCCATCAGTAGTGATGAGCGGATAAAATTCTATTAGTAGAAGTGTTCTGATGTTTCACTGTTCTTTGGTTTCCATTCTTTGGTTTCCATTCCATTCCGTTCTTTGGTTTCCATCAGTTCTGGAAGCAATTCTAGATTCTGGAATGCTGGTAATGAATTTTGCTCACAAGCAAAATAGTAATAGAAAGTTTAACAGCAACTGAAACAAAATTCCCTCTCCGTTCCTGGTTTTGAAAATGTAAAATACAGGCACCTCTCATTTTACACATGCTTGATTCAGACATTTTTGGAATAACACGTTTGTGTAATTAATACCAAAACCTAATTTATATGTGCATATTTTTTAAATAATGCAGTCAAACTTCTATGCATGTTACATCCCTAAGCATGGAGGCTCTTTTATTAGCTAGCATGATGAGTGATCCTACTAGTGCCTGGCTAGTCCCAGTCAGGACTGACTTTAAGCCAATTGAACCAATTTCTCCCAACTAAGCCCAGTGGCACAGCTGGGCACAGTAAGGAGCCCCACACTAGGGTAACCTACTCTTGTCTTGTATGCAATTTTATATTAAAACCTGCTTAGATCCTTTTGATCCATTAACACAAGTGCACTTTTTAAGCACACATTTTGGTTGCTTTCAATTCTACCATAGAAATATAAAGTCTATAATAAACATGCCCAATCTCGTCTGATCTTGGAAGCTAAGCAGGGTCAGGCCTGGTTAGTACTTGGATGGGAGACCGCTTGGGAATACCGGGTGCTGTAGGCTTATACCATGATCTCGGAAGCTAAGCAAGGTCAGGCCTGGTTAGTACTTGGATGGGAGACCGCCTGGGAATACCGGGTGCTGTAGGCTTATACCATGATCTCAGAAGCTAAGCAAGGTCAGGCCTGGTTAGTACTTGGATGGGAGACCGCCTCGGAATACCGGGTGCTGTAGGCTTCTACCATAGTCTTTCGAGACTGAAGGTTGCCAACCAAATCTCAAAGATTCTACAGGCCTTGACGGTGAAACTCACAGAGCATTGTGGGAAACAGAATGCTGGACTTGATGGAACTTTGGTCTGAGCCAGCAGGGCTCTCCTTACATTCTGAAGTTCTGATCTCACAAGGGAATCCCATTCAAAACCAGCACAGATCCTCAACCATGTAACTCCAAATGGTTCATACTTATTCGGGAACTCAGAGTCCCTTCTCTACTTTGCTTATTTCTTTTCTAAAAGGAAAATAGCAGAAGAAGAAAAAATTCTAGTTTATTGTATTAGCATCTCTTTACGCAGACTCTGGTGCTGAAGGCACTCAGTAGATTAGAAAAGAAATCACATTTTTGAGCTTGTAGCTAGAAGAAGTGAAGAATAAAGTCCCAGATTTGATGGGCTGCAGGGCAATATCTCTATTGTGCAAATTACCATGTGTGAGAGAGACCATTTATCAGAACATGTGTCAGTGCTTTTTATTGCTCATCTAGAATCTAGGGCCAGGACAATGATCTCTTGTTTTGTAGGGGCACCAAGTCCCAGTCATCTTGAACAGCCAAGCACCTTGCCATAAGAAGAACGCTGTTGGGTCAGGCCAAAAGTCCATCTAATCCAGCATCCCACAGTGGCCAGCTCAGTGCTTCTGGGAAGCCTATCAGGAAAGCAGACAGGGCAATTAGTTTAGCAAGCAAGGGATGGGGGGGGGGGAGACAGACCACCCAGAGTACCAGGCCAGAAGGAGGTGCCACATGAGGCCCAGCCAAGATGGTGGTGGTGGGAGAAGCAGCAGCACTGCTCCAGCAGCATGGCCCACCATTGCCTCCTCCACCCAGTGGCGTCATTAGGGTTCGCGTCACCCGGTGCGGGATGCCAGTGCGTCACCCCCCATGCAGTGGGCGGGGCAACACCCCAGGTTTACTTGTTGGTAAACGCGGCCTTCTGGCTTAGTTTTGCTTTCCATAGGGTTCAATATATTCATCGGCTTGGAGGGAGGGACTTCCTTCTCAGGTGTTTTTGGGGGCTGCCTTCATTGGATCAGGACCTTTCTGGTGTTGTTGGATTCCTCTCAGCCTGCCCTTTCTGATGGACTAAGGCAAGTTTGCCTACTCACGAGAAAACGTGCAATACGGCTCACTTTCACTTTCCATAGAGATCCATGCATTTTTTGTTCTCCAGTTTTTTGGCCATATCTTTTTATAGAAAGGAGATATTTCACTCTGGTTTTTTGCATTGCATTCAGCTTGAAATTCCACATCCAACGGTATATAATATGATGGGGTTACTCCTAACCACCGCGATTTTAGCATGTCACCCCCCTCGTGCGCGTCACCCCCTCGTGCGCGTCACCCGGTGCGGACCACACCCCCCGCACCACCCTAGCGACACCACTGCCTCCACCTCTTCGTGTTTCAACAGCTTCACAGTCTGGCTGCCGCCTGCCTGCCTCCTCCTTTGGAGACTCAATGACAGCCTCCACCGGCAAAGGAATGGGGAGGCAGCAGCCATAACATGAAGCTGCCGCCACCACAATCTCCTAGTCAGGGAGAACCCAGAAGCAATGTCATGATGTCACGTGACATCACGATGTCTCCACCCTGAATTCTGCTACCTCTAGTGATGCCACTGAACAGAGCCCATTGTTCCCCAACGACCCAGCACCCAGTACTCAGCAGTGCATGGCCTCTGCACCTCTGGATCTAGAGATATTAAATCTGTTGTTGGGAAGCAACAGCAGGGGAGAACTATTTGCCTACATGTCCACTTCTAGGATATCTGGTCAGCACCCTTGGTCAGATGCAGTAGGGCCATTCTTATATTCTCAGGTTCCTTTGAGCTATCACACCTCATAGCCGCTGATATGAACCTTTCTTCAAGAAATGTCCCCATACCATCAGAGTCATCTCAGCTACAGGCCATCATAACCCACTGAATACTATATTAAATACAATCTAATAATCTATATTAAGCTGCCATCTGCTGAATCAGAAAGCAGAACTCCCGACAGTCAAAAAGCAAGCAGTGATGGACAGATGGACTGACAGCCTGATTGAGGTAGCTCCATTTTAACCTAATGAGGTTTCATCCTGGCCAGCTAATTGGTTATCTAATTTATTACAGCTTTACCCTGTTTTTCAGGGAAATTGTCTCTCCCCAAGCAGCAAAAATCCAATACCGCACTGGTGTCAGGCAATGTACTGAATGAAAATGAGACACAGGCCCTGACCTCAGGTTTCCAAGTGACACAAATACAGCGCACAAGGGGAGAGGGGTGGAGGTCAATGACAGAAGAGGGACAAGAGGAGAGAGATCAGTTTGACATGGCTGGAACCAAGGAGCGCAGAGTTGCAAACTGGCATTTCTATCCAGCTGGGAAGAGGATGCTTTTTCCTTGCTAGTGCTCTTTCTTGGACAGATGCACTTGACCTAGCCAGTGACTAAAAAGTGACTGGTCTCCTCTGACCAGTAGTGGAACATGCCCAATCTAGTCTGATCTTGGAAGCTAAGCAGGGTCAGGCCTGGTTAGTACTTGGATGGGAGACCACCTGGGAATACTGGGTGCTGTAGGCTTATACCATAGTCTTTCAAGACTGAAGGTTGCCTACCAATAGTGGAGGCCACAACAATATCCTTCTCTTTGCTTCTATAGTTCCAGAGCAATTGGCAGTTCAGGCAGAGGTCTCTCTCTCAAGGGTTGGAGAATGCAAACTCCCTGCAGCTTTGGGCATCTTATTATTTTACAACAAATCTGTGGGTAGCATTTATGATTTCTCTCTCCTCGCCATTCTGTTGTCTGCAAACCGCCAGAGACAAGGAAGAAGGAAGTGCTTTGTGCCTCTCATCCAGTAAGTACATCAAGGTGACAGTCAGCTGCATCTTCACACAGCATCCTACTGAAGTTCAAGGAGGCCCCTGCTGCTGCAGAGATCTGCCTGCAGTGGCAAAGCTAAAGGGGGTGCAAAGCACTAAGTTTTGCAGGGAGCCTCACCATGGCATGCAAGCAGCCCCCTCTCCCTCCTTTTTGGAGCCATTGCAGGTGGTGGGAGCAAAACAGAGCCAAAAGTCACCCAGGATGGCTCCAAGGAGGTGGAGAAGGGGCCGCTTGCACATCACAGTGAGGCTCCCTGCAAAACTTAGTGCTTTGCACCTCTTCTAGCTATGCCACTGCCTTATGAAACTGCCACAAAAGCAGAGCATATGCACAGAGCCTGGTGGTGCAATTCAGGAGACAGGAAGCCTTCCAGTCTGAGGACAGGCTCCTTGCTCTCAGTTCCCTGCCCCCCTTCAGCCTCCCCCCCAGCTCATGTTTTCCACCTCCACAACCTCAGCTGTAATACAGGTGCTTCCCACATTGCCTGTGGAGTTAATGAGCCTTCTCCCTGTTGTCAAAAATGATGTTTCCACCAGCAGCAGCAAAATCTGCAATGAGATATATTCCATTCAGAATGTCGAACCCCTCCTATCCTGAAAGGCTCAGCTTCTCTAGGAAATAACATTTAAAATATGCAACACTGCCGTGGAACCGCTACTGCATGGTGTCAATCAATGGAAGAGGTGTCTCTTGTCCATTGGGTCATTTGCAAATGGTCAAGTACAGTCAGGTGACATTTCCAGAGCTAGCTAAAGATGGCTGCTTTGGATGACTGGAAGGTATTTCTGGTGCACAGAAGCTAGATCAAAACGCCTTGAGAAACATATTGAACATAGAGAGTGTAAAGAAGAGGGTTCTGCAACAACATTCGGCAGTCCATTTGCGGCCCCTAAGAGGAGTAACCCTTACTCAGGGCTCCAGCCAGCTGTGTTGCACTATCCTAGACAGTCAAGATGGGAGCTGCATACCAGCATTTTCATCATCATGTTGGCATCCTTTAGTCTCGGAAGACTCTGGTATGGCGCTCTGAATGGTGGTTCTGGAACAGTGTCCTCTCCAGTGCGCGAAGCCTGGGTAAAGTAGATATGAAGGATAGGCTGTTACCAGCATTTTATTTGCATTTTTATTAACTTCAGACTGAGCATTTTATTGCTATACAGTGGCGGGGAACATTCTGGAGAGCAAGAAAGGAAAACAATATCCTTTTTCTTTTCCTTCCTTCTGCATCATCCCTGTAAAGTACAAGGAGGGGAGTGATTCAAACACCTAGCATCCATCCCCCCCACCACCACCCTAATCCAGTTGGTTCCCAAACTGTGAAGCCAGACTGGGGAGTCAAGGAATCCTCACAAAAAAAACCCACCACCCTATACAATGTATAGGATTGTAGCCCAGATGGGGAGCCATGGCCAATGACCCAGTAGCTCAAGGGAGCTGTGAGTCAAAAGAGTTTGGGAACCACTGCCCTAATCCCACCCTCCAAGAACTTTATTATAAACCAGGGGTGCCCAAATCCTGGCCCCCAACACAGTGTCAGAGAAATGATGTGGCCCTCCTGCCAAAAACTTTGGACACCCCTGTTATAAACTGTCAGAGCAATGATGATGACCTAGTGGGGTGCATGAATGGCCCTCCTTTATCCCAGAGGGCTGCAACATTGAAATGAGGCAAGTTCACTAACCACAAGCCTTAAATAAGTTTCAGTATATTTAATGCACATGGAATATTTCATAACAAATTACAGAACAGGCTTAATGATTCATATATCAATAGAACTGTCGTCAAATTAAAGTAGAAAAAGGAAAAGAAATATTTATTTCTAACCTTTCTTACATCGTCATGCTCATTGCAACTTCTGGTCAAATTAAATTAGGGGCAAATTAAATTAGTAGCAAAGGGAACATCAAACAAAGTGCACTGTCACATATCCAGCAAGCCTAGAGCAAAGAAGTTATTGTTCAGGGTTCTGCCTGAAGCGAATTTGCAAAGAAGCTTGTACTGAAGCTACAAAACAAAATGACTTATGAGATGTACTTCAGACTTTGCTGCCCCTCAGTAGGCACTGAGTAGTGCACTGAGTAGGCACTGAGTAGTGCTGCAAAGAGATCATCGTCACTGAGCTGCATGAAATCCTCTGTCTCTTGCTGGAGAGAAGGTGGAGTACCTCAAGACATGAGGGATGCAAACATCATCACAGTGTACAAGAACAAAGGCAACAGGGGCGACTGCAACAACTACCGCGGCATCTCTCCCCTTAGCATTGTAGGAAAGTTGTTTGCCTGAGTTGCACTAAAAAGGCTCCAGGTACTTGCAGAGAGCGTCTATCCAGAATCGCAGTGCGGATTCCAAGCCAACAGGTCCACCACTGATATGGTATTCTCCCTTAGACAACTGCAGGAGAAATGCAGAAAACAATGACAACCACTCTTTATAGCCTTCATAGATCTCATGAAGGCCTTCGACCTGGTCAGCAGGGATGGCCTCTTCAAGATTCTCCCCAAGATTGAATGTCCACCCAGGCTCCTCAGCATCATCAGATCCTTCCACAAGGACATGAAGGGCACTGTTGTCTTCTATGGCTCCACATCAGACCCCTTTGACATCCGAAGCGGCGTGAAGCAGGGCTGTGTTCTTGCACCAACCTTGTTTGGGATTTTCTTTGCTGCTCTGCTGAAGCAGGCCTTTGGAACTGCAACAGAAGGCATCTATCTCCGGACCAGATCAGACAGAAAGCTCTTCAACCTCTCCAGACTGAGAGCAAAGTCCAAAGTCCAGCTGAAATGTCTTCGTGACTTCCTCTTTGCCGACGATGCAGCTGTCACTACTCACTCTGCCAAAGATCTCCAGCAGCTCATGGATCGTTTTAGTAAGGCCTGCCAAGATTTTGGACTGACGATCAGCCTGAAGAAAACACAGGTCATGGTTCAGGATGTGGACTCACCTCCCTGCATCACAATCTCTGCGCATGAACTGGAGGTTGTCCATGACTTAGTGTACCTTGGCTCAACAATCTCCGAGACTCTTTCTCTCGATACCGAGCTAAACAAACGCATCGGTAAAGCAGCTACCACGTTTTCCAGACTCACAAAGAGAGTCTGGTCCAACAAGAAGCTGACGGAACATACCAAGATCCAGGTCTACAGAGCTTGCGTCCTGAGTACACTTCTGTACTGCAGCGAGTCATGGACTCTTCGCTCACAGCAGGAGAGGAAACTGAACGCTTTCCACATGCGCTGCCTCCAGCGCATTCTCGGCATCACCTGGCAGGACAAAGTTCCAAACAACACAGTCCTGGAATGTGCTGGAATCCCTAGCATGTATGCACTGCTGAAACAGAGACGTCTGCATTGGCTCGGTCATGTCGTGAGAATGGATGATGGCCAGATCCCAAAGGATCTCCTCTATGGAGAACTCGTGCAAGGAGAGCGCCCTACAGGTAGACCACAGCTGCGATACAAGGACATCTGCAAGAGGGATCTGAAGGCCTTAGGAGTGGACCTCAACGAGCGGGAAAACCCTGGCCTCTGAGCAGCCCGCTTGGAGGCAGGCTGTGCAGCAGGGCCTTTCCCAGTTTGAAGAGACACTTGGCCAACAGTCTGAGGCTAAGAGGCAAAGAAGGAAGGCCCATAGCCAGGGAGACAGACCAGGGACAGACTGCACTTGCTCCCGTTGTGGAAGGGATTGTCACTCCCGAATCGGCCTTTTCAGCCACACTAGACGCTGATCCAGAACCACCTTTCAGAGTGCGATACCATAGTTTTTTGAGTCTGAAGGTTGCCAACACAGTAGGCACTGATATCTCTCTGCTCACAGCTGGTAAACTAAGGCAGTTCCCTTTGGTGGTCACACATAGAACAAAGTGGAGGAGCTGCTCGTGGGATGTGAGTCAGTCCGAGTGCGGAGGCTGATCAGTCGGCGCTTGTGTATCAACTTGTGTATCAACTTCTAAGTTGAAGGCTGTGTTGACTGAATGGTCACAGCACTGTGATTGGATGCAGAGGGCATGCATAGCACTTAGGGTCAATGTTGTGCACCTTGTTTTGTGTACCTTTGCCTTACATGTTGCCTGTGTCACTTTAGTAATATGGGTAGGAAAAATAATCAGTGCAGATAGCAGAAACTGGTGGTCCTGGGCAACAGTTAACAAAATCTCTCATTGAGCACACACAGAACCCCCTAACATCCAGTATCTCCACTGTTCTCTACCATAGACTTACTTGACAGATTAAAGGCTCAAACCTATAGGGCTCTTACAGCGCTGGAAGTTGACTCTACTGCTGCAGTGTCCTAAAAGGTGCGTGGCTGTTGTGTGCCTTGGGCTTACCGGCACAAATGGCCAGAGGCACTTTGATATATTGGGTATGATATTTATTAGCATCCAAAATTAGTGCTGCTGGGATATCTGAGAAAGTTGATCCTGAAAGAGGACCTTGAATTCGTTATGTGCTTATTAAGGGCTATGAGAACATGTGATTTGACTTGTTGGACCTCAGGAAGACTGCTTGTTGGAATCGCAAGGGAGGGACCATGGCTCAGTGGCAGAGCACACATTTTGCATGCAGAAGGTCTCCCCCTCAAGCCCTGGCAGCCTTTCCATGTAGGCTAGAGAAGAAGTCCCCTCTGAACACACAGAGAACTGCTGCCACTCATTGACGACAATACTGAGCTAGATGGTCTGACTCAAAATAAGGCAGCATCCTTGCTTCAAAGGTGGACAAACGCTTTGTTCACTCAGAGCCCAGTCCTGAGCTCTTAGCGCCAGCCCTGCACTGGCACTGAGTGTCGCAATGTGCTGTAAGGCACACCTGTGACACTTAGTACTGGGTCAGTGCTGGTGCTGGATCAGTACCTGTTCACACTGAGCCAACACCAGCTGGAATCTGGAAACCAAGTCCTGCGAGGAACAGTTAAAGTCTACTTGGTATGTTTAATCTGGAGAAGGGGAAACAAAGGGGAGACATGACAGCCCTCCAAGTATCAGAAGGGCTGTCCCACAGAAGAAGGGGAGGATTTACTGTCTGCGGTACCCAAGGGCAGGACTAGAACCAATGGATTGAAACTACAAGGAAGTAGATTGAGGTGAGAATGGAGAAAGAATTCCTAATGGTAAGTGCTGGCTGGCATTAGAACACTCTCCCTTATGCTGGAGATTTTCAAACAGACTGAATGATCTCAGGGATGTTGTAGCAGTTTCCTGCACTGAGCAGGGCATTGGCTAGATCACCTGCAAGGCACCTCCAACTCTAACCTTCTATCAGTCTATGAATGCTGTCTTATAAGAGGTACAGGTATAACCTAATTATCCACAGATTTTTCACCCACAGTTTTATCTCAAAGAGATGAAGAGGGCCCTTTAAATTAAAGGAAAAAAGCTGTTTAATAGTAGCCTTGTTAATGCAAGAGAGGGCAGCCAGCTGACAATCCATCAAGCATTCCAGGCACTTAAAAACAGCTTCACTCCAAGTCAAGTGACCCCTCCCTTCCCGCTGAGCACATGAAAGAAAGATAATCACTTTGCATTCTTTCCCAGCACTGTGCTCTGGGTCAAGGGAGGGGTCGCTGGCTCTGAATAAAGCCTTTCTAAGCACCTGGAGAGAGACTGATTGATGAATTGTCTGCCTAATGACTCTGTCTTGAATCTCAAAAGTCAGCAAGGCTGTTTTTAAATCACCTTGCTTTAAATGGATTTGCTTTACTGCAATTTTTGTCATCCATGTGAGTTCTGGAAATGGAACTCTAGTGAATAATGAGAGACAACCTGTATGATAATTTTCCTTCCACATCCTGACTGCATTTTCCCCACACCCATTTTTTCAAAGGGACTCATCTATGTGTAAAAGCCACAGCAAACTGTGAAAATGGAAATGCCAGATCCTCTTCCCACACTCCAGCATTGCAAGAAACAGGATCTGAGCCAGGAAAAAGACACTCATTCCCTAAAACTACTAAGGACTTGAATTCAAACAGGATACATTAAGTCTCTGCTCACAAATTTGTTCATTATTCAGAGACTTTCACAGTCTCCAGAAGTGCTGCCGATCCCTATTCAAATAAACCTGTCACAGAATCATGATGAACATTCAAGACTAGCAAAGGAATCGTTGTGGATTGTCGGAGATGTGTGTTCCTTGCTTAACGATGCAGCAGTTCCTCCACTATTCACATGTGCAGGGTGTCATGCTTATGCTGTCCAATCCACGCATCACTGCACCTCAGGTTTAGTTCCCCGTGCCACAAAGCAATCCATAAATATAGGAAAATAAACCTGGCTTAAATTCAGACAACACTTCTATCCCTGTTATCCAGTTATGAGCTCTGCTAGATGGTCCATCTAGTCCAGCATCCCACAGAGGCCAACCAGATACATCCAGAAAGCCCACAAATCTTTCCCAGTCCTTCCCAGCTGTGGCTTCTCAGCAGACCACCTCTGAATCTGACAGTATGGCCACCCTAAATCCTAACCATAGATGAACCTCTCCTCCTTTGTGAGTGCATCCAATTGTTTTTTAAAAGTCATCTATGCCATTGGCCACCACCATATCTTGTGCCAGCAGAATCCAAAAGGGAACTGTGTGTTGTGTCCTAAATCTTTTGCTAATCAATTTCACTGGATGACCCTGAATGCTATCAGTATATCATACCCACCATCTACCATTAGTAGAGTAAAGCTAGATGGTAACCAAAAGTTGACCATGAGCCAGGATCTACATTCTGAAGAGGCCTACTCGGGAGCAAATGAGTTGGCAATCCAAGATCCTGCGGTGATTCAAGAGGATTCAAGAAGATGGCACTTTCATTTGCAGGGTGTACTCCTTAGTGCCCTTGGAGTTTACCCCCCCCCATAGATGTTCCTCCCAAAGAACCTGAAATTCCAGGAGATCCAGCACTTGCAACCTGAACCTGCTCCAGGTCCCCCTTCATCTCCTCTGGGACCCCAAGAATGGCAGCGGAATAAGGCACTGTCCCAGGAGTAATGAACACAATGGGACTGACTTCTAAGCAGGCATGCACAGGATTGTGTGGTACAGTAAGTTCCATAACTGGTGGGAAAGTGCTCCTTCCCACTGCTACAGCCCTTTGTTCCTGCTCCAGTTTTCCCCTCCATCTCACTGCACCATCACATCTCACCTAGCTCACCAACCTGCCAGCTCAGTGCACAGCCTGAAGCAGAAGCAGCCCTCTGGATCTCCCTCAACAGAGGCATCACAAGGATTTGTGTCACCCAGTTGAAGAGCTCATTGTGTCACCCCCATGATGGACTTCCTCCCATACTGGACCATACTACATGGTTGGCAACCTTCAGCCTCGAAAGACTATGGTATAAGCCTACAGCACCCGGTATTCCCAGGCAGTCTCCCATCCAAGTACTAACCAGGCCTGACCCTGCTTAGCTTCCGAGATCAGGCATGCGCAGGGTAACAGTTGCTGCCATACTGAACAATACTGAACAAACCATACTGAACAAACTGCAATATCACACACACAGCCTAAATGCAGTGGCATCACTAGGGTTGGTGTCACTTCCATTTTATTTATTTATTTATTTATTTATTTATACAACAGTACAGGTCACCCAACAAATCATTAACTAACAAAAAACCAGTGGCCAATTTGATGACACTCACCCAACTGAATAAGAGCTCTAGTGTTAGCTCGGAAACATGGCAATGAAAACTGACTCATACTAACATCTAATTGGTTCCTGGCTGAGTCATAACAACACCTCATTGGCTCTCAGAACAATCAGTGTCATTGATCAGTTTTGAGTTAAGAAAATCTCCTTTTTCTTACATAAGACAGTTGTGTTTTCTTTTTCTGGTTATTTGTCCATATCTTTTGAAAGAATTCAGGTATTTCACTACAGGTTGCTTCATTGCATTCTGCGTTAAATTGCACATTGAATGATGTATATCATGGTGGCATTATTCAAAAATAACAAGATTTCATAGTTTTGGCCTTTTGTGGTGTCACACACACACCCCGAGTGTGTCACCGGGTGGGGAGGGTTTCACACTTTCCGTAACCCCTCGTGGCACCACTAACCCTCAACCAGTCAGCAATAGACACCATGTTCCCTTCAGAGGTCCACATTGCCAGACACAGACTAGAATTTACCACTCTGAGTGAGCCGATTAGACCTCCCCAGAGAGAGAGTTTTAATTCACGTGCAGCTGTTTGAACTGCTTTTGAAACCTGGTGTTGCTTCTGGCGCCAAACAAGCCATTTAAAGCAAAACAAAAGAGAGCAAAACAATCCCACTGTACATGAGTACGCACCTGCCTGTTCTCTGTACTATGGGCTCTAGTAATTTGCTTCTCCTTCCTGGCTGCAGGAGTATTGGACCTACCTGTCTCTTTATTTCTCTCCCCTGCAAGGCACTGTGTCATTAGCAAGGCCTCCTTGATCAACAGAGCAGGAGTTTAACCATGTTATGAAAGACAAGAGTGTGAATCTCCGCAGATGGCTTCGGCTTCCCTCCCACTGCTTGGCCCCAGTGGCTTCACCGACGAGGAGGCAGAGATGTGAGATGTGGTACATTATGCGGCAGGAGAGAAAGCCAGCCTTGCTGATGCTGAATCAATAGCCTGCTTATCTTAAATGCTGTTTATTTCCTAGTGTTTATTTCATTTAGCACTGTCAACACCTTTATCAGAGCGCAAAGCACAGCAGTCGAAATCACTCAGGGAGACCTTTTACGGAGCTCCAGCAGACCAGAGAGGAAGGATGCCCAACTCTGATGCTAAAGAAACACGAGGGAGAGAGAAATTACAGCCAGAGATGTTCAAGGCTGACAAAGAGGAGGTTGAGCCTCCAAAGTCAATGAATGCAATGAATGGCACAATGAATGGCCACACCTGGAGTATTGTGTCTAGTTCTGGTCGCCGCATCTCAAAAAAGACATAGTGGAAATGGAAAAGGTGCAAAAGAGAGCGACTAAGATGATTACTGGGCTGGGGCACCTTCCTTATGAGGAAAGGTTACAGTGTTTGGGCCTCTTCAGCCTAGAAAAGAGGCGCCTGAGGGGGGACATGATTGAGACATACAAAATTATGCAGGGGATGGACAGAGAGATGCTCTTTACACTCTCACATAACACCAGAACCAGGGGACATCCACTAAAATTGAGTGTTGGGAGAGTTAGAACAGACAAAAGAAAATATTTCTTTACTCAGCGTGTGGTTGGTCTGAGGAACTCCTTGCCACAGGATGTGGTGATGGTGACTGGCCTGGATGCTTTTAAAAGGGGATTGGACAAGTTTCTGGAGGAAAAATCCATTACGGGGTACTAGCCATGATGTGTATGCGCAACCTCCTGATTTTAGAAATGGGTTATGTCAGAATGCCAGATGCAAGGGAGGGCACCAGGGTGCAGGTCTCTTGTTATCTGGTGTGCTCCCTGGGGCATTTGGTGGGCCGCTGTGAGATACAGGAAGCTGGACTAGATGGGCCTATGGCCTGATGCAGTGGGGCTGTGCTTATGTTCTTAAACTACAATTCCCAGGAGGCCTTGCAAGTCTCTTGTTATCTGGTGTGCTCCCTGGGGCATTTGGTGGGCCGCTGTGAGATACGGGAAGCTGGACTAGATGGGCCTATGGCCTGATCCAGTGGGGCTCTTCTTATGTTCTTAACTACAATTCCCAGAATGCCTTGCAGGTCTCTTGTTATCTGGTGTGCTCCCTGGGGCATTTGGTGGGCCGCTGTGAGATACAGGAAGCTGGACTAGATGGGCCTATGGCCTGATGCAGTGGGGCTGTGCTTATGTTCTTAAACTACAATTCCCAGGAGGCCTTGCAAGTCTCTTGTTATCTGGTGTGCTCCCTGGGGCATTTGGTGGGCCGCTGTGAGATACGGGAAGCTGGACTAGATGGGCCTATGGCCTGATCCAGTGGGGCTCTTCTTATGTTCTTAACTACAATTCCCAGAATGCCTTGCAGGTCTCTTGTTATCTGGTGTGCTCCCTGGGGCATTTGGTGGGCCGCTGTGAGATACAGGAAGCTGGACTAGATGGGCCTATGGCCTGATGCAGTGGGGCTGTGCTTATGTTCTTAAACTACAATTCCCAGGAGGCCTTGCAGGTCTCTTGTTATCTGGTGTGCTCCCTGGGGCATTTGGTGGGCCACTGTGAGATACGGGAAGCTGGACTAGATGGGCCTATGGCCTGATCCAGTGGGGCTGTTCTTATGTTCTTATGGATGTGAGGGGAGCCTTCTTCTGGTATCAGCCATACCTGCTCAGTGGCCAACAAAAACCAGTGAAGCGGTTTGATCATTAGAAGGGCTATCAATGGACGCAGGAGGCTTTCACCAAGGCTTTCAGATGCCTGAAGTGAGGTGTCAAACACTCCCTACCCCCTTGCTTACTGCTGCCTCACCTGCCCACCCTACCACTGCTTGCTGGCTCCTCAGAAAACTGCTCTAAATCCATCTTCTCCTCCTTGGTGTGCTGTATTTGAAAAGGAGGAGAGGGATGGAGCAGAAGTGAAAGTGTGAAAGCAGTGGTGGCATCAAGTTGGGCAGGCTAGGCTCCAGCTGAGGACTCATGCCCACCTGGGCAGACCCACCCCTGAACCCTCAGTGCCAATGCTAGCACATAATGTGCCATCTGGGCATTATGGGAGTCCTGTGCAAGACTATCTCCCAAGGACTTCAGCGTCTTGGTGCCAAGTCTGTGCAGAGGAGACAAGAGTGGTGGGCAAGAGTGGCTTGTCTCCTCTCTCCCATACTTTCTCTCCTATTCTGCCCCTCCCCCCCATTTCAGTGTGCTGAGAAGAAGGACTCAGAGTAACTGTTTGCACTACTGTTGAAAGACAGTCCAAGGGTGAGCCAGTAGCAGGCAGATGCACAATGGGAGCAGCTCAGATGGCTGCCCTGCACCAATAATCCACTTCTGGAGGTGATTGTTTGCTTCATCATATGGCCAACCTTGAAGACGGAGGGGAATTTTCTCCGGTACCCAGTGGAGACTTGGACAGTTTCACTCATTACTGTTCACCCAGTTGCTGACTGGTCAGGATAGTCAGGCCTGGCACACCCCCAAGCAGCCTCCGCTCTCCGCTGCCTGGAATGGCTCCGAAGGAGAGGAGGAGGGGCCACTTGCACGCTGCAGTGAGGCTCCCTGCAAAACTTAGTGCTTTGCACCCCTTCTGGCTATGCCACTGCTTGCAACTCCATTGAACTATGACCCAAGTAGCCTAATTGATCAGGGTAAACCAGAACTCAGAGCAGAAATGGAACTTACTGTCATGGATTTGAAAGGGAAAATTAAGTAGGACTTAAATCTCTCCCGTTGAAATACATGATACCTAAAATTGTGGAATTACTGCTGAATCAAGCAGCTTCTGTATACTAATACAATTGTTCCAGTTCTGAGGGCCAAATACCAAGTTTTCTTGTCAAGGGTGAGGATTTCATCCACCACATTGAACTCTCTCATTGGAAAAAATAAGATTTTTTTTTGCCCTCAGTGTGTAGAACTGCTGTGGCTTTGAAGCATTAAAAAATGATTTGTTCTGAGGTTGTTGATTTTTCAAGTAACGCTGTGACTTTAATAACATTTGTCTTTTATTTTTGAAAAATGGGATCTGTTATTTATTTGATTATGTGAATTCACTTCTCCGAGCCCAGGGATGAAAGAAAAAGTGTTTCAATTAATTTCCACATTGTCTGTGTCGCCGCTTATCTCAGTTCAGAAGCTGGGGAGCAAGCAAAACCTCTGTTGAAGAAGTAAGCCAAGTGCGTACATATTCATTGCTAAACTTCTTGACTGCCTCAGAGCCGCTCAGAAACTTGGAAAATGGTCTCTTACAGTCCACTTCTGACAGCATAAAAAAAAAAAAAGATAACAGACAGAGCAACTATCAGCAGGGCTGGATATTGCTCCGGCAGTAGATTGGTAAGGGCCACCCACCTCCACCCATCCTTTCTCCTCCACTGTTTCTTCTCCTCCCACTCTGTGGATTGAATAACGGAACGGGGAGACAGTGCAGAAGAGAGGAAGTGTGGAGGAGTGGAGAGTTCTGGGCTAGGGCACTGGTTCCCAAACTGCACTGGGGCACTGAGGGCACCACAGGATGTCCCCGGCAGCTTCTTCCTGGCTCTCCTGGAACCCACCATCATGCATCGTGTGAGATCTCATGCAATCCAAGATGCTGGTTCCCAGGAGAGCTGGGAAGGTCACTACATAAGAAAGATACCATGACCGCTGTAGGTTTGGGCACCGCAGAGCTCGGGCATCCCCAACTCTCCTCCACATGACCTCTGCTGCTCTGTTCCCCCTCATTATTTTCCAATCCCGAGAGTCGGAGAAGCAGAGGCAGGCAGACCACCAGGTAAGGCGTAGATACATTTGGCACACTGCCTCAGGTGCCAGGAGGTCTTGGGCCAGCCCTGACAATCAGCCAGGCACAGGGCTAGTATTACTATACTAGATCTCTTTGGTAGTGAGACTGCCAAACACAATACGAACTGCCAGAAGCGTCTACGCACATGCCCCATGTACCTCAATCAGCTGGCTCAGACAGTCTGGAGGCTCTGCCCCTCTCCAGTTGATGACCGGAGTGACAAAAGGCCATTTTCCATTTGCATTTTCCAGTTTCTCAGGATTCCCCCCCCCCTTTTCTTTCATGTTGCACAAATGTATTTTCCTGCATGCATCCTGAGGGAGACCTAGCAGTGGTGGAGGGGTGTGCACGTAATGGGAGAAATTCAAGACATTACCAGGCATCCTACTCAGTCATTGCATCGCCCTGCAATGGACCCCTCACTTTGCTCACCATGGCTGATGGCTGCAGCAGTAATGTTCATTACGTTTGGTTGTACAACCCTTGCCCTGAACTGGCTAGGTTGCTCACACTTTCACCTGACATCATCCTCAGGCCAGACCAGATATCCAGTCTAGCTCCTGCAGAAGTCTTCCAACCACCTGACCAAGTGGTGTTCCTAGGGGGGTGTGGAGGGTGCAAGTCGCACCGGGTGACACACACGGGGGGGGTGACACCACTACTTGCCAAAAATTTTAAAATCTTGATATGTTTGAATAATACCATCATGTTATATGTCATTATATGCATGATTTCATGCAGAATGTAATGAAACAAACCACATTGAAATATCTCTATTCTATTAAAACTTGTAGCCAAAATACAGCAGGAGTGGGGCAAGGGTGCACCACCAAACCCACCACCCCTTGTGGTGCCCCACCCACTGCATTGGAGAAGGTCCATCATGGGGGTGACATGCTCTGAGTGCTAAATGGAGTGATTTTGAGCATGGGAGGGTCTGCAGAGGAGGCTCCTGGAACATAAGAACAGCCCCACTGGATCAGGCCATAGGCCCATCTAGTCCAGCTTCCTGTATCTCACAGCGGTCCACCAAATGCCTCAGGGAGCACACCAGATAACAAGAGACCTCATCCTGGTGCCCTCCCTTGCATCTGGCATTCTGACATAGCCCATTTCTAAAATCAGGACGTTGCACATACACATCATGGCTTGTACCCCGTAATGGATTTTTCCTCCAGAAACTTGTCCAATCCCCTTTTAAAGGCGTCTAGGCTAGACGCCAGCACCACATCCTGTGGCAAGGAGTTCCACAGACCGACCACACGCTGAGTAAAGAAATATTTTCTTTTGTCTGTCCTAACCTGCCCAACACTCAATTTTAGTGGATGTCCCCTGGTTTTGGTATAATGTGAGAGTGTAAGCATCTCCCTATCCACTCTGTCCATCCCCTGCATAATTTTGTATGTCTCAATCATGTCCCCCCTCAGGCATCTCTTTTCTAGGCTGAAGAGGCCCAAACGCCGCAGCCTTTCCTCATAAGGAAGGTGCCCCAGCCCAGTAATCATCTTAGTCGCTCTCTTTTGCACCTTCTCCATTTCCACTATGTCTTTTTTGAGATGCGGCGACCAGAACTGGAAACAATACTCCAGGTGTTGCCTGGACCGTCCCTCAGAGCAGTGCAGTCCCTCAGGTAAGGGGGAAAGGCCCTTTGTTCCCACAGTGCTGCAATTGCTGAAGTGCCATCAGGTCCTCCCCCCAACCCATGCCCTACTCCCACCAAACTTAGAGTGGTCCCAGCTCCTTTGTAGGAGTTTGGGAACCACTGTTTTATAAGCTTGATTCCTCAATAATATGATGTCTCTGTGTATGTTAACCAAACTACTTGAGAGCTTCTAGAATCACATGTTTGAATTAGGTGCTTTTAGTTCTTGTTTTGTGATTGTGATGCAGTTGGAGTCTAGACTGTGTTAGGTTGATCTGTGCATCATGTATGGATGCATGGCAGGGGCCTTGAAAGCAGTGGCATAGCTAGCCAGGTGCAAAATGCTAAGTGTTTCACTGCACTCTCCCCCAAGCTGCCAGAGCCAGTCAGGCCAGTGAAAACAATGCAGAGGAGTCATTCTCACCACCATGACTGGCTCCAGTACACAGTGTAGGAAATATGCATAGTAATATAGAGGCTTAGTGAACATTGGCAACAACAACAGGCAAATCTCTTCTACTTTCAGAGCAAACTCTGAAACCGCAGCCTTGTTCCTTGCCTAACTATAAACAGGATAGATAGTATTTTGGAGATGCGCTTCTTATCTCAGTCTATGGAATGTGTTGTGGTCAGCTAGTTGTAGCTAGCGTTATCAGTAACCTTTAATAACCCTCAGTATTGCTTCATGAGCTTAAGAGTGAATAAAAAGCTTGGAGGAAGCAAAGCAAGGCTTAGTCTCTCTCTTCCAGCTTCCGGCTTCCTCCCTGCATCCACATTCGAATCCTGCCTGCTGTCTCTTCTTTTTTGCCTCTCTGACTCCTTGCTGCTCCAGTTCCTCCCCTCAACCCTCAGAGTGCTTCTGCTCTTTGCACTCCATCAAGCAACAAGGTTCTAAGCCTTGAGTGCTTCCCAAAGCAAAGTAGCATTTGCTACACACAGCATGGCCAGATGCCATGAAACCCTTAGCATTTTGCACCTGGCTAGCTACGCCACTGCTTGTAAGCACACAGAACACAGCACGCCTTCAATGAACAGAATGTTTCTGTAGGCTGTACCTCTTTACTGCTGGGCGCCACTCATGTACCAGACTTCTGAGTTTCCACTTCCATTAGCAACGAGCTTCCCTTTGTCTGTGACCTTCTCAAGCCCATCTCCTCCTTTTCTAGAACTCTGATACATCTACCTCTTTCCTTAGGGCTACAATCATTCTATATTGTGGCATTGTATAGGATGGCAGGTTTTTCATGAGAATTTCATGGCTCCCCTGGCTGGTTTCTACGGCTCCCTGGGGAGCCATGCTCACCACCTTAGGCCCTCCTGATGTGTCCCTTTCTAGGATCTGGACAGTTGTGTCAATGGCAGTAAAGTTTCCTCTACTTTTTCCACCAGTCTGTGACATCAGGGCCTCATAGCCACCCACGGCCAAAAATGTCATCATCCCCATAAACCTAATTGATGATTTTCAATATAGTTTTGAAAAATGTCAGCATGCCAACCCCTTTTGACCTGGCTAAGCATCCCTTCTTCCTTCCATCTTGCACAATTGCCTTCTAAATCTTTTTGTCATCCTTCTGGCTCTCTACTAAATCTTTTTGTTACATTCTCAAATGCCTCCCTGTCCAAAATGGACTACACTACAGCAATCTCCCAAGTGAGAGCTTGTGCTTGCTGAGTACAGCTGTCATGAATCAAAATACAGCGTCTACTGTATGCGTACTGCAAGCAGATGAAAAATCACAACTCAGATTTATAGCCAAGTAGAGGCAGAAATCCCTGTGAGCCTCTCAAGACAAAAGAATCAATCTGAAGATTGCCACATTATCAAAGTCAGCTGCTTGATTCCCATCAGCATGGCCCCTTTTCCTTTTGATAATGGGTAAAATATTGATTCTGTGGAAATGTGTTTTATCCCAGCCAACCTGTCACATTAAAAGTACGGTATTTTTTTACACTGAAATAGAATTTAACTTCAATTGCGCTACATTGTGAAGTGCCAAAGAGTTGTTGTTCTATTGCTTTCTGATGTTCAGTCTATTTTTGGTTTGGAAAAAACTCTTTCTCAGACAAATCAGGGTCATAAATGGAGAGGATTTCCCCCCTCAGGCACCAAACACTGTAGCCTTTCCATGTAAGGGAGTTGCCCCTGCCCAGTAATCTTTTTGGTTGCTCTCTTCTGCACCTTTTCCATTTCCACAATATCCTTTTTGAGATGTGGTGACCAGAACTGGACATAATACTCCAGGTGTCGCCTTACCATCGATTAGTACAATGGCATTATCATATTAGCTGTCTTATTCTCAATACCTTTTCTAACGATCCCAAGCATGGAATTAGCCTTCTTCGACACCGCACATTCAGTCGACACTTTCATCAAGCTGTCCACCTGCACCCCAAGGTCTCTCTCCTGATCTGTCACAGACAGACAACTGTGTCTCAGTTTTCTCTGTTGTTAGTTCCAAGCAACTACAAGCAAAGGTGATACCTCATTTCCAATTTGAAGGAGGCAGTGACTTATTGGGCCTTATGAATATTTTTTTATTGGAGACGACAGCTTTGACCTCAGAAAATTAATAAGGTTGTTGTCTTTGCATTAATTGGCACCAAGGAAGGCTGAAACATTCTGCATCTCACTAATCTGGGCAATTTTGCAAGTGGCGTGGACCCTTCACTGAAAATGGCATATATGTCATCAACTCAATAAGAGCTGGACCAGAAGGGCTTTCTCATTATTTAACCCACCTCCTTTTCTGAGCTTTTCCTCCATTTTGCTTCTGAAAATACCTCTTTTCCCATATGCAATGCTTTAAATAAGCTGCAGAACATGCAGTCAGTCAGAGTTGTGTAGGAAAACACAATTGACAGCCAACAAACTCTTTAAAAAATTTTTTTTTTAATATTTCCCAAACAAACTCTGACAGTCCCTACTGACCAGGGACAATCCCTATTCTGTGTTACCTACCTCTGTTTTGTCCCTGTTTTTGCCTCTTGTCTTGTTCAAATTTTGTTTGTGAGAGTTAATAAAGTTGTCATTCTTCAGGGTACCACTCCCTTCTCGGGACTCTAACAGTTAAATCTCATTCTCTGAGCAGGTGGATTCATGCATCATGCTTCTAATGCACATGTATATAAAACATTCACATGAACACTATGGGCTAAAGTAGATGTGACTTTAACCATGCCGTTGACCCTGGGTGCCTGCTTTTTGCTGTACATAGCACATGTAGGAGAGGAGCCAATGTGGATCAGGATGCAAGAGGCAGTGATAGAGCTTCAACCCGACCCCTCCCATCTGTAGTTCAATCGGATCAGAATCCCCTCCCACACGCAACATCATCTGGGGGAAGCGCCCATTGAAGCCAATGGAAGCTTTCTTTCCGGGTATATAAGATGTGTGGGAGAGCAACTGAGATCAAAACTACAGGGAGGAGATAGGACTAAAGCCCCTCTATCCCCTGCTGGGGTTTAAATCCAGACGAGGGCCCCTGAGGTTGTTATTTATTGAAAACAGCATGCACACCAGGGCCAGCGCTGCAGACACTGAGCCCTGATTTGAGCAGAGACAGTGTATTATCAGACCACTCAGGTTTTCGAATGTTTGGTTTTGGTTTTCAACCAAAAAATAAAAAAGCCCTCTTGGTTTTTAAATCAGTGGAAGAATTTTCAAGGTAATCATTACGGCACAGAACGGGCAAAATTGGGACCTCAGTAGTACATAAGATGGTGGGGACTTGGGCAGGGATCGTTTCAGAAGGAGGATATTTATTTATTTTATGAGGGTTATATCCCAAAACAGAGCATGCTGTGAAATAAACATATAAACAAGCCACATCAGAATTAAAACAAGGAGAGAGTTGAGAATTCAAACACCATCACCGAAGGTCAGAGAACAAATCCATCTTCAGCCTCCATGAAAGAAGCCCTCACCAATCTATTGCCGGTAGCAGTGGTTCTCAAACTGTGGGTTGGGACCCAGAAGCGGGTCGCAACCCAATTTTTGGCGGGTCACGAAATCGACAGGCTGATAAAGCTGACAAGGAACATGTATGGAAACCAAAACAGAGCAGCACGTGTGTGTTTACTCGTGAGTACACAAATGTGCCTCAGTCCACTTTGAAGGGCAGGCCAAGGGGAACACAATGCCACCACACTGGTCCCAATCAAATGAATGTGGAGCTCAACAAACGTTCCAGAAGGCAGTCCCCCTCACTTTAGTAAAAAGGATCAAAACAGAACAGTGTTTCTCAACCACTGGTACTCGTACCACTAGTGGTACTTGAGGTGGTGTCCAGCGGTACCTGTAGGCCCTCGAGATTTCTGCTACCTGGTGGCAAGACCAGCAATGCAGCACAATAATGCAGTTATTATTATTATTAAATACCAAGTTATTATAAGCAGCAGTAGGAGGCTTGGCTTGGTGGGCAAAACTCCAGGGTGTGCTTTTCGTGCACTCAAAAAAGTCCTCCTGAGCTTCTTACCAGTGTTTGTTGCATCGCATCTGGCATCCCAATCTGGAAGTAACTGGCGATAACATCATTGTGAGTTACTTCCAGTGGTACTTACAATAGGTGGACTGTGCAAAGTGATACAGCAGGAGAGAAACATTGAGAAATGGTGAAACAAAGGCTTGTAAAGTGAAACCTTTTCTGAGTCTCATAAAGCTAGGGACTGACCAATGAAAAAAAATCTCACGTGACAATGTAGCAAAATCAGACTCCATTTCACATAAATTATCTCCCCACCATGAGGTGAGCATATCATTTAGACGGGCTCCAGGTAACACTATAGATCAGCCATTTTCAACCACTGTGCCCTGG
Source organism: Tiliqua scincoides (assembly GCF_035046505.1). Taxonomy (NCBI): domain Eukaryota; kingdom Metazoa; phylum Chordata; class Lepidosauria; order Squamata; family Scincidae; genus Tiliqua; species Tiliqua scincoides. Next base: position 216,697,965 of record NC_089824.1, read on the forward strand.
CACACTGGTGTGCCGCGAATGGTCCCCAGGTGTGCCGCAAGAATTTGGGAGAGGGTCATTTATTAGGAGGCCCATTGGGGGATGTGAGCCCCAACTGGCAGCATGGTGTGTGCCTTGTCAATTGTCAAAAACCTGATGGTGTGCCTTGACAGTTTTAGTGCCTCGCTAGTGTGCTGTGAGACAAAAAAGGTCGACAATCACCGCTATAGATGTTAAAGGATTTTAAAAGCCTTGGAACAAAATGACTCCTTAAAGATGCTCACAGACACCAAACGCTTGCCAAGAAAATGCAGACAGGAAAGAGCTGGCACAGATCGCACCCTCCTCCACTACTGCTGTCAGAGAATATTGATATAAATATTCTCTTTTGGCTCATCATTTTGCCAAGATGAGAGGTGGGAGAAGCAGGGTTGAATATGCGGTGCAAACAGAAGCCGTTTTTCTTTTTTGAGCCTGTGAAGATGCCTCATACTTCAGACCATTGGTCCCTCAAGGTCAGCACAGTCTACATCTGCACAGGATTTTCCCAGTTCTAACTGGGGATGCTGCTGGGAACTGAACCTAGAACCCTCTCCCCAGCTCACACCCAGTCCCCATCTAAACAGGGTGAAGGGGAGGGGCACACAGTCCCAGCACTTCTCCTATAGCAGAGGTGGTGATGTCATCTGCAGGTGGGCTCAGATACACTTTTTTCAGAGCTAGGATTGGGCTCAGCAAGAGGCAAAAAGAAAAATTTGCTTAGGGGCATAATCACCCACCTGTCTTGCCCCCCCTCACAACGTATCACTCCCTCACAGTGGAGCATAGGAGACAGACAACATTTGACAGCTAATCACATCACACCAACATCACACTAACCCCAGAATATAAGCCCCTGCCAGGGAGGCTACAGCTCAGATGTTGACATGGGGCATGGAGTCCATACTTTTCTCATCTACCAAAGGGGAACTTTGGTGATAGGAACTGCAGTGAAAAATCATTAAAACAGTGAGATCAGACCCCAATGGATCGTGCAAGACTATTAAAATTACATTCATTAAAAGTGCCAGCCCGTTATGTCAACAGTTAGAAGCCTCCTTTAATGAAAAGATCTTGAGGACCTGCCGAAAGGTCTCCAAAGAGGGCGCCATTCTTAATTCCAAGAGGAGGGAATTCCACAAACGAGGAGCCACCACTGAGAAGGCCCTATTTCTAGCTGCCATCCCCCGCACCTCTGCTGGTGGTGGCACAGTCAGAAGGGCTCCCTCTGTTGACCTTAGAGTTTGGGTAGGATTATCTGGAAACTGGGCTGTAAACACAAGCACCCAGTTGGAACCTTGACCTCACTGCCCCAAAAGAGGTAGGACAAGCACCTCACATGGGTAAGCAAAGGAGGAAATCTTATGCTGCAATGTAGTTACACTACATCTCTTTCTCATATCTAACCCCCCCCCCCCCACACACACACACACACAATTAGGCTGTTAGTTTCAAAGACCAAATAAGTGACAGGAGATGAAAACAGTCAAAGAACTTTTTAAGTTGTTTTTTTTTTCTATCACGAGGGATGACTATATACTGAGCAAACAGATTAAGCTTTGTGGTAGTAGATCATAGTAACCTCATGGAGCCAGAGGGAAGATTGTTTTAATAGACTTGTCTGGCACGCAAAAGCTAATGACAGGAAAGTTTATGGCCTGCATCAAAACATGGGTACTTTTATCAGCATTTAATAGACCAAATGGTAAATTCTGTCAAAGAGAATTTCCACTCGTTGATTTCAATGCTGCAATGAATTCAGAAACAGGCACAGTAGCAAATAACAAGGAGAATCAGCTGCTCTGCACCTTGAAACAGCTGAAACAAAAACGGAAAGCAATTTTAATCCAAAAGATTCAGACTACCAGTGGCATAGCTAGAGGGGGTGCAAAGCACTGAATTTTACAGGCAGCCTCACCACAGCATGCAAGCAGCCCCTCACCTTCAGAGCCATTCTGGGTGGGGGGAGCAAAACGGAGGCCAGGGGCTGCTTGCATGCCATGGTAAGGATCCCAGCAAAACATAGTGCTTTGCACCCCTCTAGTTGCATCACTGATTACTTCCAGGTTTATGGCACACTTGGAGTAGTTGCAGCTACTCTGAGCAGCCGATGGCTTTTTCACATTTTTTGCCAGAAAAAAGTGCCTACAAGGGGAGTGCAGGAAAAGGCGAGGATGTATCCTTACTGCCACAGTACCTTCTCCTGCACTCCCCCCCCCCACACACACCTTGGAATCTGCCTTTGGGAGTAGAGGTTGCCACCCCCTGAAGGTGTGGTACCCAGGGCAATGTATTCCCCCTTTAGCTATGCCAGGGGTGCCCAAACCCTGGCCCTGGGGCCACATGTGGCCCTCGAGGCCTCTCAATGCGGCCCTCAGGGAGCCCCCAGTCTCCAATGAGCCTCTGGCCCTCCAGAGATTTGTTGGAGCCCACACTGGCCCGACACAACTGCTTTCAGCATGAGGGTGACTGTTTGACCTCTCATGTGAGCTGTGGGACGAGGGCTCCCTCCACAGCTTGCTGTTTCACATCTGTGATGCAGCAGTGGCAGCAAAGGAAAGGCCGGCCTTGCTTTGTGCAAGGCCTTTTATAGGCCTTCAGCTATTGCAAGACCTTCATTCATTCATATAAGTTCATCTTTAATATATTCATTTATGTAAACGTATGTAAATTTATTCAAATTTTAAATGTAAATTCATTCTTTTTTCCCCTGGTCCCTGACACAGTGTCAGAGAGCTGATGTGGCCCTCCTGCCAAAAACTTTGGACACCCCTGAGCTATGCCCTACAGCACCCATTATCATAAGCATAGCACTCAACTGTCCACACAGATTCCCGTTGACACATGCAGGAAAGTTTCCTTCTGTTGACATGATGACCCTACGTGAAGGGTCTTTCCCTTTCTTCTTATTTCTGCTTATCACTGACCTTCTAGCTTTGCGTGTGCAAGACAGCAACTGTTACCTTGCACATGCCTGATCTCATCTGATCTCGGAAGCTAAGCAGGGTCAGGGTCAGGCCTGGTTAGTACTTGGATGGGAGACTGCCTGGGAATACTGGGTGCTGTAGGCTTCTACCATAGTCTTTCCAGACTGAAGGTTGCCAACCAAGGTGGTTTTTAAAACAGCAAACAGGTGTTCTGAGGCAGAGGCTCTCAAACCTTTCAGCACTGGGACCCTGTTTTTAAAACAACAGTCTGTGGGGACCCAATGGAAGTGATGCTATTAACCTGGAAGTGATGCCATCACCAGTAGTGACATCATCAAGCAGGAAATTTTAACGCTCCCATATGATAAAATCAAATTAAGTGAGTTAATAAGTTTAAAAATTTATTTAAAATAAAGGAAAGCCCTCCTAACCCAAGCAGTTGCTGATCTGTTTAAAAAAATCCCCCAAACATCCCAAAGACTGCAATCCTATACATGCGCACCCGGGAGTAAGCCCCATTGACTATAATTGTTAAAAGCATATACATAGCAAGCTGTTAACAGTACAGATCTGTAACATTTCCCCAAGTGCAGTCACATGCCATGATAGCATAAAGTCCAATATACTAAAATAAAATGCACATTGAAATGAATGGGGACCCACCTGAAATTGGCTCGCAACCCACCTGATGGGTTCCAATCCACACTGTTCTAAGGTGTTTTCTTTCTTGTTCTTATCACCCATACATTCCTTTTGATCTGAACCAGTACTTTTTTTTTTTAATCTGATCCAGTACGTTTTGAAACAGAACCTCAGCCAGGGAAGTTAGAACCCAAACCTCTCCAACTTTCCTCTGCCAGTGCAGCCACTATGTAGCCCCAAAGTAAGGAAAAAAAACATTATTTCCACACTGCAGGATACAGAGCACACCCTGACGGTATGGCTGCATTGGTACTGGAAAGTTGGGTGCAACTGGGCCCTTAGGGCACAACCTTAATCTACTTTCCAGCACCAGCTTAAGGGCAATGCAGCTCCGAGGTAAGGGAACAAACATTCCCTTACTTTGAGGAGGGCTCCATGAGTGACACCCAACTGCAGGATGAAGCACACATCCCATTGGCACAGTTACGCCAGTGCTGGAAAGTTGGTTAGGATTTGGGTCATTTTCATGTAACATGTGAAAAAATAAACAGAATAGTTATTAATTACTTTGTGTGCCCACCCTTCTTCCACGTAGCTCAAGGTCAGAATGGTTCTTCTCAACCCTATTTTATTCTCGCAGCAGTCCTGTGAGATGTGTTAGGTTCAAACTTTGTGACCCTCCCCAAATCACTCTTGGAGCATCATGACTGTGTGGCAATATGAACCCTTCTCCCCAGTCAAGTCTAACAGCTGCACACCATGCTGGTTGACCACATGCTAGCGTTCACCCTCATGGTAGTTTCTCTGTGGCCATGTTTTTAGAACCCTAATTACGAGAGCAGTTAAGAAAACCCATGTTTGTCCTAGTGATCTATTGGATTTCATTAAAAACCTTTTGGAAATTCCCCTTCAACTGTCCGTAGACTCCAGTATAAACCGTGGTGGTCCAACACTGTGCTGTAGTGAGATCCAAGGATGCAGCCAAAAAATAAAAGAGAATCACTCCAAAAACGCAATGGGGCAAATCAATTGGGAGCACATATGGGATGCTGACTACATGGCAATTATGGAGTATTTAATTAATTTAGCTTTACATAAAAATAAACAGAGGTGGGAATGCTAATGCAGGGTCCACAGGGGACAGCACTACTTTGAAAAGAACAGAAGGGCTTGAAAACAAATGACTCATTGGAAAGACTGCAGCTGGCAAAGGAGAAAAGCTAGAATTATTAGAAGCACAGAAAAAGTCAGTATTCATTATTTAAGCAAAACAAAATTTAAGAAACAAATCAGCTGATGATCGACATTCATTCTGTTATTTATTGATATATCACCACCAACACGCATGTCTCTTTTCCAGAGTTGTGTAAACAAAATGCAAAGAGTTAGATCCCTGCCCCAAAAGAGCTTACAATCTAAACCTGACAGTGAGGAAGAGAGCAATACAAGGTAGCAAGGTATGAATGCAAACAGGTGTTCTTATTTCTTTCATTTTTAACCCACACTTTTCCAAGGATTTCAGAGTGGTGTACCAAGGACTTTGCCTCTGCTTTACTGGCACAACAACCCTGCAAGGTAGGCCAAGCTGAGAGAGACAGACCGGCTTAAGGTCCTAACCGAATGGGAATTTGAACACACGTCTCACCTGCCTCCGATACTAATGTGCCTGCTGGCCTGATCACATTGCCTGGCAGTTACACACTTGGCATTGGTCTACAACAAAATGAGCTTACATAAGAAGAGAGTCAACATATTCTGGGAAGATTCATTCATTCAGGGAAGATGCTCCCTCTGTGATGGTTCAGAGAGAGAGAGAGAGAGAGAGAGAGAGAGAGAGAGAGAGAGAAATTTCCTAGTTAAGAAAGAAGACATGTATGCAGAAACACAACTGGATAGATTAATAAAATTTGTTTCAACAAATTAACAAATGTTATGTTGTTGAATGTCCTTCAGGGAGACAAAGTAAAACATTACTTCCCTCTGCCACTCCCTGGTCCCCCCAGTGGATCTACTCAGGTTTGCACCAGCTTTTTTGCTGATGCAAATCTGTTAAGCCAATGAGGACATGTCAGGCCCAAGTTGGAGGCTCCGGATCTCATGAACTCCATTGCCACTGAGATCCGTCTTCAAACCATCCCCCTGGCCCACCTACCCAAATCTGCTCTGGCTGTCACCTAACCTGCACTGACAGCCTACCACTGCCAGGTTGGGGCTCTTAGTTTAGCAAGAGCCAGTCCACATCTGTGGCAATATTGTTGATTACTGCAATGAATTTCATTTGTCAGCTGCTGCCAAAGCCTTGTTCATGATGGCTGAGGGGGGTAAAGGGTGTAGGAATTATCATTATTGTTATCACCATCTTGTGCCACTGTGATGATGGAACAGATTTGTGAAGCACTGTGTTCAGTATCACAGCTGCCAGTGCCCCAGTGGGAAATCTGAAGAGATAGTCACATTTCCACAGTTAGAATTGAATTCTAACTTTTCTAACATCAGCAATGTCATCTTTCCATTCTTTTTTTGTTTTCTTTCATTATTTTTTTTTAGCACAAACACTTCCAATCCAATCCTATGCCGAGTTAGGCCTGGTGATTAGCCAAATGGGCCAAAGTGTACCTAATGTGTCTACACCCCAGATGGACTGATGGATCCCCTAAATCAAACTTTAGCTCCTCACAGTGGCTCCTGGGAAGCCTGACCTGTGCTAGCAGGAAAGCCTGGCCCTCTGTGTGCTTCAAAAGACAAAGGAATTGGGTGTCTTCATGGGAACAGATCCTGTGCTCTGAGAACCAGCGCCAGCGGTTCTGATGAGTTTAGAATCAACTCTGAATTGGGAATCCAGAGTGTGTTTGACAGTTACCCATGGTTAGAATGAGCTTCTCATCTAGATGCAAAGGAGAGCACTAGGATGCAGGTCTCTTGCTGTCATGTGTGCTCCCAGAGGCATCTGGTGGGCCACTGTGAGATACGAAAGTTAGACTAGATGGGCCTTTGGCCTGATCCAGTGGGCTCTTCTTATTTTCTTATGTTCTTATCCAATATTCAAGTTAAAAATAGTAGGTGTGTTGCTTTGAGTTAAGTGACAATCACCACCCTCAAGCACAATTCATGGTATGAGGGCTATTCAGATAGTAACCTTCGGTTGGCTATTAAGAAAAAACATGAATGAAGGAAAAACAATTATATTATGTACAAAAGTTACGTATATACCACTACTATATAGTATATAGTAGTATACTATACTACTTCTCAACATAATCACCACCCAAATTGAGGCACTTGTCTTAGTGTGGCGCAAGCTTTTGTATGCCCTTATCAAAGAACGTCAAACTGGACCCCATTCACTGCTTTTTGTGAATGTCCATGAGGTTGGGGGGGCACACACCTTGCACAAAACTTGTGATAGCCTAGTTTCTTAGAGTTTCATAAAGAACCATCATCTATGCACCCTACGCTATTTCTGAACTTTCCATCGAATTGCCTCAAATTTCATGGGCAACAAAAAGTTCAGGAATTGTGAACCAACAGTGCTTGCGAATAACTTTGTTGACTTGTTCAACAAGATCATCTGTCACCACAGTTGCAGGGGAGTGCCAAGTATGTGATGTAGGGAGCATACAAGATGGTTCTGTAAACTGTGACTAAGAAACTAGTCAAGGCGGGTTCCCAAAAACCTCATGGACATTCACAAAAAGCAGCAAATGGGGTCTGCATTGACGTTCTATGACAAGGGTATACAAAAGCTTGTGCCACGCTACAAGTGCCTCAGTTTGGGTGGTGATTATGTCAAGAAGTATAAGAACATAAGAAAAGACCCACTGGATCAGGCCAAAGGCCCATCTAGTCCAGCTTCCTGTATCTCACAGCAGCCCACCAAATGCCCCAGGGAGCACACCAGATAACAAGAGACCTCATCCTGGTGCCCTCCCTTGCATCTGACATAGCCCATTTCTAAAATCAGGAGGTTGCACATACACATCATGGCTTGTAACCTGTAATGGATTTTTCCTCCAGAAACTTGTCCAATCTCCTTTTAAAGGCGTCCACGCCAGATGCCGTTACCACATCCTGTGGCAAGGAGGTCCACAGACCGACCACACGCTGAGTAAAGAAATATTTTCTTTCGTCTGTTCCAACACTCAATTTTAGTGGATGTCCCCTGGTTCTGGTGTTATGTGAGAGTGTAAAGAGCATCTCTCTATCCACTTTATCCTTCCCATGCATAATTTTGTATGCCTCAATCATGCCCCCCCCCCCTTTCAGGCGCCTCTTTTCTAGGCTGCAGAGGCCCAAATGCCATAGCCTTTCCTCATAAGGAAGGTGCCCCGGCCCAGTAATCATCTTAGTCGCTCTCTTTTGCACCTTTTCCATTTCCACTATGCCTTTTTGGAGATGGGGTGACCAGAACTGGACACAATACTCCAGGCGTGGCCCCCAGGACCACAGGGACGGCCGTTCACCTGTATCCACTGTTTCAGCTATCTGCAGGGGGTTCTGGAACAGAACCCGCACAGATAAGATGGCACGCCTGTACATTGAATTTGATCCAATCTTCTGCTTCTCCTGCAATAAATAAATAGGAAGAGCAGATATGTTCTCTGATTGTATCAGAGTTCTGACCATCTTTTATCATTGCTTCTTATTTCCTAGTCTTCCCATATATTGGGGCAAAAGGGTTTTTTATTATTATTATTATTGTTTTGTTTTGTTCCTCTGCAATTCCTTCAAGGGCAGCAGCTTTCCCATTCATTTTCTGTACAGCCACATGCTGGAGCACTGATGGTTAAGAGATCTGGACAAGATTTATCAGGCAGTTGAAAAGTGAGACTGCAGTTTCAGAAGTGACTGGAATCGAACTGGCAAATGGGCATTCCTTGAACTACAGTCAACTTCATCAGATGCAGTCAGCAGGGGTGTGTATCACACACATGCACATGAGGATTCATAAAACAACTAACTGATACTGAGAGTATCAGGTGGTAGGAAATTAAAGTGGCCTTGTCTAGACACAGGATCAGCATAGTGACAATTCACAATTGGAAAGATTAAGAAACTGGGTGGAAGTTTTGAAACTGGCAAAAGCGACTTCTGAAAGCAGAATTAGCCCCGTCAAGAGAGCAAGAACTAAAGCTGGACATGAAATAATGAGTTTCTCAGTGGCCCTACAGAAAACCCCCCTGCCAGAGAGAAGGCCAGGCTAGCACCTTTCTGCCCAACGGGTTTTCTTTTCATGGGCAAGGAATTTTTAATGCTGGAAAGCATCCATTCATATGATATCTCCCATTGGCATCCTGAATAGTAATGCTTGGTGGTGGTGCTGCTGCCTCCCCCACTCCGCCACATCATGACTATGATGAGCATGAGAAAAATCATACTGCCCTTGAAAATACTGTCATTTAGCGAGGCTTGCCGTCTTGCGTTCCCAGCTTTGCCAGTTTCCAGCAACACCCTCAGCTAGAGATGCGGAACCCTAGGGCTCTCTATCATCCACTTGACTCCATTCAACAACATCTGGATGCATGAAGCAAGCACTGCAGGGTTGGAAAACATTAATTTCTCACTGGGGGGGGGGAAAACCTCGCAGTCCTAATGGAAATGGCCAGAACTAACACTATGTTGGTGGATCACTGTGAGATACAGGAAGCTGGACTAGATGGGCATTTGGCCTGATGCAGCGGGGCTCTTCTTATGTTCTTATGAGTGTAGGAGAATATGAGACTAAATAGTGTTGCTAAGGGAGGAGAGTAAGTACTGAAGGCGCTGCAATGTGCCATGTAAGCGGCTCCTCCCATTTGCCTTTGGAGCAATTCTGGGCAGCAATGTCGTGTGGGAGGGGCTGCTTACAAGGCACATTGTGGCACGTTGTGGCACCTGCAATGCTTAATGTGCTGCCCCCCCGTAGCTATGCTACTGAATGAAACTGAGGATTTTGGGGTGCATAGTGCTTAACGCAGGATAGTGCTGAGAACAGGGAAACAAATGAGAGAGAACATTTACATACACCCCATAAGTAAGCCTTAGGAATGTACAACAGAAGAGCCCACATTGGATGCAATGCCTGCCCAGTCACCTGTTGCCATCATCAGGTTGACCCCTTGATTATCTTCATCCCAATTCCTGTATCTCTGCTGCCCATGATAGCCCCAAAAGCCCCACTCTGGTCACAATCTCCCCAAGCAATTGTCTCTCAGCAAAGCAGTTCTAACACTCTCATCAGCTGGGACCATATCCTCGGCCTGCCAGACTCCAGAGCGGGGGGGCGGGCGGGCGGGCCTTAGGTATTCTTTTTACCATTGCATCCCCTCTCCCAAAAGGTTCATGTGTGACCAGCAGGCCTTATGCAGGAAATTAAAACTGCCTTAATGAAATTGCCTTCTGTACCATAGACTTCTATGTTTCCAGCTGGATAACGTTCTGTCAGTGATCAGGACGTGAGCCCAGCATGGGGCTAAAGAAATAGGAGTAGGATTGATTCCTAATGGCACAAGGGCCCTAGGAGGCAAAGAGCAGTTATCCATTTTCATTTTCACTCTCACTCGGTGGGTGTCCTCAGCTGCAGTCCTGAGCTTTCTCCCGTATACGTGAGTGGCTGCCATTCATTTCAAAGAAAAATGAGAAGCCTTTCAACCTGCAGACAACATAGTGAGGGTAAAACTTACACAGCCCACCTCAACAATAGCTATTCCACAAAGGGAGTATGCACATACCCTTTACATGTGTGCATGCATACGTATCGGTCCTTGCACCAATAGATTTATTATTATTATTATTATTATTATTATTATTATTATTATTATTATTATTATTATTATTACAGGGTGACCCCCCCAAAAAAACAGAACCCACAAATCTTTGAATAAAACTGTCAATTTCAATTTTTCATCTTTTTTCTTTCAGAGTATACAAGTCGACTATTTGCATGAAATATTGGAACAATAATCTTCCCCAATATGTCTTGGTTTGAGTCCAGTAAGTTTCTTGAAATTTACTGGACCTTTGTAGGGTTTAATAAAATTTTTATGGGTTCTGTTTTTTGGGGGTCACCCTGTATTATTATTATTATTATTATTATTATTATTATTATTATTATTATTATTATTATTATTATACTTTATTTTTACCCCGACTTTCTCCCCGAAGGGACTCAAGGCGGCTTACAAAACAAGGTTAAAACAAGTTAAAAACATAATTTAAAAGCAGATAAAAAATAACGTATCATAAAAACAGTAGTCAGATAAAAACTAATCAGGTAAGAGCACAGGGCAGCAAATTAGAAAAGGATCAGGCCTGTGAGCAGATGTTAAAAAATGTTAAGAGATGTTAAAAAGATGTTTAAAAGGCCAGGAACTCAGAAGGCTTGTCTAAACAGAGTGCACGAGTTCTTTCTCCATATACATCCCAAACTATCAGAATGGCAGGGATTATTTTGCTAGTTAACAACAAACAAATGTAACCTGCCATAAAATGTGGCAACAGAACCTTGAACCTGGGTGGTTCCCTCAGATTTCCCCTAAAGGATTAGGGGAAGTGGAGTTTTCCAAGTAACCCTTTTCATGCTCCTTCCAGAGGGTAGCACTCCATTACCATGAATTCCCCAATAAATACAGCCGACAACAGGTATGGAATTAAATGGGCCACTTTATTAAATTAGAACAAGCGCAACAAGGCAAAATAGGTAACAATACCCAACCTAAGTGCGGGGTTCTAAGTGGGGGAAACGGCCCTAGCTGTCTATGTCCCCCAGTCTCATAGGGTGTCCACCCGACTCCAGGCGTAGTTATTAAGTTATTAAGTTATTAAGTTATTAATAGTTATTAAGCCCGCCTTTCACCGTCGCCCGAAGAGGGTAAGCCAGCCAAACTACTATGCCTTCAGGTCACCCCTGCAAGGCCCCAAAGTTCAGACCAGGGGCTAGCCAGCCTGCCTGCCCGAGCCAGTCAAGCATCTTGAGAGCGGTTCTGGTTCACCCCTGCCCTTGCTGGCTTAGATTGGACACCGAGAAGGTCTTCTGTCTACCCACCCCACACTTCTATCGCCAGTGACCAGGACAGTAAGTGATACCTAGCAGACCCAAATGCGCTCCATAGCCAGTCTGAGGTAGGCGAAAACAAAACACCATCATGGTGCCAATCAGATGATGCTCAAAAATTCCTACCAGGTCCTCCAGAGAGCGACCAGCTAATCCCAGACTAGCTACAGGGCAGGCGGGTGGGGGTCGCTTCCAGGAACAGAACTGAGCCGGGTCTAGCGCCTGCGCGCTAGATCAGGCTCAGTCGTCCCACCCCCTAACACCAGCCAGCCAATCAGCTGGCAGCAAAGCCAGCTGATAGGTGCCGGCTGATAGGGGGCTAGGCATGGCAATCATTGCTAGTGTGCCCATACAGGCACGCTAGCTGCCTTTCTACTCCCTGCTGCTCCAAAAGAGAGATTTCCAACCCACATCCCCACACTGTCCAGGGGTATTGTTTGCCCATTTTCCCCCTTCATCTTCCTTTCCTCTCTTCTCCCCCGCTCACTCTCCAAATGCCATTTGATTTGTCCCTTCTGTGTGAGTTCTGCTGGGATGGGGGTACATTCATTCATCCTCAGCAGCCATTCTCCTTTCCTCCCTCCTTCAGGTGTTTCCACTGCTGCTTTCAGAGCTGAACCCATAGCTGAAGTTCACCTGTCTCACTGGGCTAAGCATGCACTCCCCCTCACACACAGGGGCCCATGTGTACTAAAGTCTTCCTGTTTCTGCAGGGATTTCACTCTTTGGGGGGCTTAGTTGTTTTAAAAAAAAAACATGTGCTTCTACAGACCTCAGCATTTGCCTGCACATACAGAAATCTGTCTCTTCCATGTGGGTGGCCCCATTGTCACTTCCAAAGTGATTGGATCACAGCAGCTCACTTTGCTATTAGTGGGAATGGTGCTGTGATTCAATGAGTAATGACTCAAAGTTCTCTTTTTCAGTCTGACAAAGATGATATCTGAAATAGACTATCAAGGCAGCCACTACGGAAAGGAAGTGAACACATTACTAGTGGTACGAGTAACAGGAAAGATGCAAATGTCCAAAATGGGGTGCTTATCAACATTGGCACTCCTGCATGAATTTTTATGACCGTCCAAAAATTCAGATTACAGTAATAAGCGTTGATAGTTACCTAAATGAAATCCCCTGGTGCATGTCCAAAATATGGGGAGGTATATATCTCTGGATATTCACAAAATGTGTTTGTGCTTATCAACATTCATAGGTTCACAACATTTTGGACATTCCTGATCATTGCTGGGGCAAACCCAGTGTCTGTGTTCGGGGGGAGGGGCCATGAGCACTACCTTAACTCCAGAGCCCTGGTCAACCAGGTGGGTAGACTTGCGCTCTTGGGTGAACTTTGGTTTCCATAGCCAAGGTTTGTTGGGCATGCAGACCTGGGCTCCTGCCTGGACTTGGAGCCCAGGTCTACCTGCTCGGTAGACCTGGGCTCTCATTCCACCTCTTACAGGCAGGTAGACCTGGGCTTCCGGCCAAGCTTGGGCTGTTCCCCATCCCAACGGACGCCCTTCTCCACTGGCGCAACAGTCTGGGGGTGGCCACACACTCAAGGCCCCCCTTGGAACCGCCCCTGATCACAGCCTCCTAGGATGATTATAAGGATGAGCCAATTTGGTTTGAAACACAACTATTCGAGGATTACCTGATTTTCAAAATATCCTCTTTTGAGACCCAGTTTGGGAAGGATCACGGAGTGTGGCTTCTCCATGGTCTCCCAGGGAGCCATTTTTGCACCTGTCAGCAGAACTCTGGGAAACTTTCAAAAAGTTTCCTTTCCATTGTTTCTCCCGTGCCATTGTCTCCGTCTGCTACAAAGCACTGACTGTCAGTTCCACTCTAGATTGGCATTCTTCCTTTGTGAATGGGAAATGACTGGAGCATTACTGTTTCACAAGAGTGACAAGATGGCAGCAGCCATCACAAAACTGTCACAGAGCAGAATGCTAATCTAATGGATGGGGGGTTTTCCTTTGTGAGCTGCACTTTACTGCAGAAGGTTCCAAGGCCTTTGTGACTTTTGCACAAGTGTAAAACAGATGCAAACCACTGAAATCAGGGCAGCTATGCAAAAACATTCACTCCACAGAGCCCACCTCTTCTGCGCTACATTCATGCACAGAGAATTATCTGTCCTGTTAGGTACAGTCCAGCCTCCAGGCTCACCCTCCTTCTCTCACTCCTCATAGCTAGGGCCATCAGTATCTGATGTCCCAAGCCTTGGGCAGGGGGGATGTGGACAGCTGTTTGAACTGCTGCAACAGACATCTTCAGAATGAGGTCATTACTCACAATCCCCTGGGGAGAATATTTTGGAAAGTAGGTGGGTGGCAAGTTGATGGGAGCAGGGAGAGCTGGGGAGATGTGTTTCCTGCGTTTGGTACTGACAGCAATAAGGACCTGAAAAGTTCTGAACTAGTTCAAGCCAATGCTTTGGAAAGTGGGGATGACCTATCTGTGGCAGTGGGGAGAGCTGGCAGGGGTTGATGACTTTCCCACCTTTGGCAGTGACCGCAGTAAAGACTGGGCATGTACTGCACTAATTAAAACAGGGCTCTCCTTTGCAGAAACCAAGCAACAGAGACCTCAGGTGACCAGAACAGAGAGGATGTGGCACCTGAGAAACAGGCAGAAGGATCAGCATCTCAAGTTCTCAAGTTTTCCCAGGAGCTGCTGCAGGCAAATCAGGACTTGAGCAACAAGTTCATGGAGATCCTCAACTACCATCAGGACAGAGACCTCACAGAATGGAACACGAACTTGGAGAAGACAGTGGCCAGCCAAAGTGGGCCTTGGAGAGTCTGACCACCAGACTCAAGGCTCTGACCACCATGACTCAAGACCCATGGGGGAAAGCTCCCACCTTTTGTGAAAGCATGAGCTGCTGGGATACCTATAGACACAGTAAGTCTGATTGGCAGCATGGGAGGAGGGACTAGCATGGCTTTTGCCATGAAGAGATCCCTAGATTGCAGGGAACATATGGTCACAAATCCCATGCAGGGTGACACAATGTCACTCACAGATGCAGTTTGCCATGGAACAATTGCATATTTGTTCTGGGCCTTAAATGTTTTTATATAAATCAGCCACGGGGGACCCAGTTTATATTAGGACTGGGCACGCTGGGGAGAGGAATTTACCCATTTTCCTGATGGCAACTGACACTCCCTCCTGGAGAGTTTTAAATTGTTTAATAATGGTGAAGGTCTGGTGGGGTTCTTCACACCCCTGACTTGATTTTAATATTTTTGCTTAATTGTAGACTAGCAGGTTGAAGTTTGCATGTGATGAACTGATTTAAATGTATGCAGATATGCAATAGCCAATTATTTTGTACACATACACAATTCCACAAGAAACAGCTAGCACAGCAGATATATGGGTCCTGCAGAGACATTCTCCTGCTCCATAAACTCATGAACAGGTCATGTATAGGAGACTTAAGACTAGGGAGATTTATAATGTGACAAGGGATACAAAAGAAACATCTCATTCATGGGCTCCGCCCCAGTGAACAGCTGTTTTCGCTCTGCCATCTGTCCTCCTCTGCCTTCCCAGTTGTGCTGTCAGATGCATGCTTGAATGCTTTGAACCTGTGACCTCTTCTTCAGTGGTTGGGATTGCACATGTCTTTTCTTCTTAATTGCCGAGTAGGAGTTCTTTTGGCCACACTAGACAACAACCCATTTGGAGAAGGGGGAATACAAATCGACCCTAAAGGGAGAAGTTCTGTCTCAGATAAGTGACCAGCTGCGCAGTTTAGTCCCTACTACTAACTCCCCTCTCCTATCAGCCCCACTGCCATATACAAAGTGCTTTTCTCAAGCGCAGGTTGTGACTTGCCCCAAGCAGGTGCCCAATTTCTGTCAACACATGAGCGGGTAGACCTGAAGTCATGGTCTTGCAAGTTTTGATGAGAGAGCTGTCCAGCTAGGACAGGCGGCCAGCTCTGGAACAACGGTCCAAATTCTGCAACAGCAGAGGAGCTGTTCACAAGGGAGCTGAGGAACAGACTACAGAGCTGGATGGGAAAGGTGATGCATCAGTATCAGGCAATGATACTGATATCAGGATCAGTATGAGGGTCCGGGAGGCTCACCCATGCTGATTTATCCACGGAGATTCTAATTCTAGAAGGGCTTAAGTCAGCTGTCTTCCTCAAGAGTTAAGCTCAGTAACCTTGGTAAAGGTGAACCAGGTGAGGATTCCACTTTCTCACTGTTGCTTCTGTCCAGGCTCACCACCGTCTTTGTTCTTGGTGTCCAGAAGGTGATTGTGGAGGGTCCTGTGGGTATATGGTCAAGTCCCTTGATTGATCAGGATTACATAGTACCATGTCATCACAGCTGCTCTAACCTCCACCACCACCCCAGAGGAAGCCAACATTTCCTAGTCCAACATTTCCCCTTCCTCTTCCAAAAATGTCCCATCTGACAGGCCCTGAGAACTGGCAGGTCCTGACTAGATCTACTGATTTTTTTCCTTATAAGTGAAACAGTAGGCAAACTCTAAGTATGACCTGATAAAAATCTAGTAATTTCATCTTTGAAATGGCACTTGAGGGCCAGGATCATCTCCTGTTAGACTGCCAATTTGGCCTGGGGCTGCCAGTCTGCATTGAGTATGGAGTTTTGCTTCCTTCCACATCCTCCGTAAGATGACACTTCAATGCAGGGTTGATTTATACAAGTCTAAATGTTTGCTCTTTAAATGAAGTTTCATGCAGGCCAGTCTGAAATATCAGGTCATGGGAGGAAGCCTGCTTCATCACTTTGAATTAGATTAACCAAACAGCAGTGATAGTATTAACTTCCTATTTCCACTTCGTCTACATGCGTCATAGGATAACAGGCTGCACTCTGCTGTGTTGTATTCAGGCGCACTGAATTACCTGCACACTGTCCCCTTAAGGGAACCCAGCTGCTAGACTCTTCGTGTCCCCACCCATCTTCCTTTAGATTAGTTAAAACTCTGCTGTAGGCCTGAGTTAGCTGCCCTTCCAGGAAAATAAGTATAAACTTGTTAATAACCTGTTTAGAAGAGCATTGCCAGTTTCCTCAAGATAACAGTACATGATGAGATGAACAATATGGCAAGAACCATCTCAAATGAAGGCAACTTCCATGCCTCACTAATTCTGCTGGATTCATTTGGATAGTTTCTACAGGGGACAGTTCTGATTGAGATAGTTATTCTCATCTATTGTAGCCTGTCCTTAATAGTCTAACTTTGGTTGTGTCAAAAGTATATGAGAAGTATCTATCAAATAGCTAGTGTCAAGAACTGCAAGCCAGATGAGATGAATGGTGATCTGTGGGGCCATGACCCCAAAATGTCACACCCACCAGAAGCCTTTTGAGGTCTACCAGCTGTCACCACAAAAGGAAAGATTATCCCTCAGGAGGGGTGACGCCACACCACCAAGGCCTCCATTCAGCAATCTTCAACCCACTCTGGGCCCAGCCACCTCATGCTCTTGATGAGGATCAAGTTTTCACCAGTGAATGGCAAAAACATGAAGTGACTGGATCCAGAGTGGGCCAAAGATCCAGTCTTTGGTGAATCAGAGTGGTCAGGAGGCAGGCTTTTTGCATTCAAAGCAATGCAATAGCCTGGAAGGTCACAGTGATGTGATTATGCCACACACACCCCAAATCTCTGGAACATCTTCAGGTAATAATAATAATAATAATACAGGTATTTATATACCGCCTTTCTTGGTCGTCAGATTTCTCCTCAGACTTTAATTCAAGGTGGTTTACATAGGCAGGCTGTTTAAGTCCCCGTAGGGATTTTTACAATCAAAGAAAGGTTCTATCTTTCAAGAACCACACAACATTTCAGATGGAACTTCTGCAGTCTGTTATCACTTTCTGGCCTCCTCCCACACAGGCTGACAAGCAGCTCCTTCCGAAGAGCAGGTGGAATAACAGCTTGTCAGCTGCTTCAAGGTCTCGCTGTTCATGGTGCCGGTGGCCTCGAACTGGCGACCTTCAGATGTTATCTTCAGGCAGTTGGAGGCTCAACCCTCTAGACCAGACCTCCTGCTTACCACAGGGTAAGCGCTGTGCTGGGTGGCACTCACCCGAGGGGCACCTCTGGGTACAGTAAGGTATGGGGACTAAAAGGCTGCAGAGAAACAAAAGAGAGGAGATTTCAAGGTTCAGGGAAGATCATTTATTCCCCACTAGCTTTTGAGTATTGACACTCTTTGTTAGAAGTGATGACCCTAATTCAGTTCTTCAAGGAGAGACCAGAGCCATCCTCCACACCCTTTCAAAACCACCCAAGGCATTATGGAAGGCAGTTCTGGTTTCTCCTTGAAAGAAATGAATTAAAGTTGCCCCTGACAAATTGGCATCACTCTGGTATCCCAAGAGGCTGTTCCGGACATAAAGAGCAGCACAGAAGAAAGGCTAGAGTTGCATATTACATGATGTGGTGTTCTTCTCACAAGCTTATTGGTGAGAACCCCATTCATAATCTTTGAATCAGAGTGGGGGGAAAAACAAAGTACATGCAAACAGGCCACAAACCATGGCTCCATTGTCTGGGGGCTTCTTGTAATGGATTTTGAAAGAGAAAATTATAGACACTGGAAGTGTCCATTAACACTTACAAATAAATGCAAAGTCTTCCATCAGAGGAGCTTGAAGATCCTCTTCACCACCACAAGACAAATGACCTCCTTCAACACTAACGCAATAAACTCTCACAAAAATGCACTTTTTGGCAGTATTTCCGTAGCTTGTTCTCTTTCTCTGAAATTTGCAACACTGAGCCCCGTGCCAGCACAAAGCAGCTCCCATCAGTGTCTGCCGCGACAAGCTCATCTGACGTCTTGAAGAAAGTAAAGTTTCTTTTTTAAGCTCACAATCAAAATGTCATTAACAGGATTTTTTTGTGTCTCACAAATTAAGTCAGGATGTTCCAAATTTTCCATAATAGCCTAATTTAGTCGGATCCCAGGTACAAAATGCTGCAGAGAAGTAAAGGTGCAAAATGTACTCCTGTCTCCCAAAACATCACAAATGACACATTTGTATTACAGACTGATTGATTTAAGCCATCCGTTTGGGAGAGGAATTTGCCTTGAAATGAGATTTCTTTTTAACAAGCAACAGGTGACAAAGCTGAACGTATATTTAAAGCTGAACATTGCTGAACATTGATTTAAGGGAGAACTAAATATTAAAAGAGATGGAGGATGTGGTGTTACCATCCCTCCCCCCCCCCCATAATATCTAGCACAGGGGTGGCCAAACCACTCAAGCCATGTGCCACATTTTATGTAGAGAATTTTGAACATGCCGCTCCACCTTAATGTTGCTTTTAGCGATTACCACAATACCTAAATTGAGCCTCCATATTCAAGGGCAGTATATCTCTGAGTGCCAGAAGGTACAGAGCAAGAAAGCCAGGAGCGTTGTTGCCTATTTGGAGCTTTCCAAAGACATCAGGGTGAGTGCTGACGACGCCAGAAAGGTGGCCTGCGTGGACCTTCAGTCCAGCCCTGCAGGACCCATTGATTCCAAAGTCCATATAAGGTCTGTTCATTGCCTTTCTGCACAGCACAGCCCCCACCTGCCTGCCCATCTTCTCATCCTCAAAGATGATCCTAGCCAGGATCTCTTTGCTGACGATTTTCCCAAAGATGGCATCTCCACCTGGGCTTTGCTGATCTCATCAGGCATCTCTGTGCTGTCCCGCTCGGCCCCTGCCACCTTCCACAGGTTTTCAGACCTCACTTCTGGTTTTCAGAAGTCACTTACGGTTTGACTTCTACAGGCTACTCTGAGGGCCGACGAGGCCAATAGAGTGGGTCGCTGGCCCAGCACAACCCAGGAGAGGCCTCAGGTTGGCAACCTTCAGTCTGGAAAGACTATGGTATAAGCCTACAGCACCCGGTATTCCCAGGCGGTCTCCCATCCAAGTACTAACCAGGCCTGACCCTGCTTAGCTTCCAAGATCAGAGGAGATCAGGCATGTGCAGGGTAACAAGCGCCTTGCAAATAGGACCAACATATCACAACCCACTGGGGAGGACGAGGTGGGTTGTGGCGCCAGGAAGTTTGGGAACCACTGTCTTAGAAGCTTCTAAAATAATTAGATTAAGTATTCCACTTGGTGAGTTTCAAGGAATAATACATTCACATTTTTTGTTCAAGGAGACCCATTGCTGATTGAGGGGCTTATGGACAGGTAAGGGAAAATATTTTCCATTTCCCCTCCTAAGCTTCTCGACTGCCCCCACCCACCCACCCATAGCGTGCAGTGCAGCCCATTTTGGTGCAGATCATGCGTGCTATGATGGGGGAAACCACAGGATTGGGACTTGGTCTCAGAAAAAGGAAAAAAAACTGGTCCAGATACAAACAAATATAATTTTTTACAAGAAATCTGAAAGTCAGCTCAGTTATGTATTCAAATTATGTTGAGGTGCTTATGCTGAGCATTTAGGGGAAAATCATAATTCTAAAGATCAGCCAGCTTTGTATATCTGCAAGTAATTTCAAAACCATCATCTCTGAAGTTTTATTAATCATTCTCTCCAAAGCATTTTGGATTCCTTTTTGCCATCAACTAAGTAAAAACAGAATTTATAAAGCGGAAAAAGATAATGGTTTCTGCCAGAGATTAGCGGAAGCTGAAAATTTATCCTGTTTTGGAGGCCACCTTTACTAAGTGAAGTCTAACATTTCCAGTACTATCAATTATTTATTGCTGTAACCAAGGTCTGTAGCAGAACAGACTCCAGTCCTTTGAAAAGTCACTTCTGTCTTCCACAGACCTAATCTGGTATGTCAGGTTGTCAGAATGATGTTTGCCTGGTGGGTATAATCTCGCTTTAATTGCGAACTGAGAAAAGAGAAGGGAAAGAAAGTGTTGTCTTTTTCCTATAAATCCTCCAGCCTACATTTAAACTCAGGGCACTACATCAAGTGGTTGACACTGCTGAGCTTCTGAGAAGAGGGAGGTTTTAGGAGCTCACATCTATCGTCATAGGTATATCGGAGCATGTGGGAGGGCCAAGATATTTCTTTAACCAGCATGTAATTAGTCTGTGTAACTCCTTGCCACAGGATGTAGTGATGGCATCTAGTCTAGCTCAGTGGTAGAAGAACCTATTAGGCAAGAAAGGGCCCAGCTTCAGTCCCTGAAATCTCCAGTCAAAGGATCACCAGCAGTTGGGTTGAGAGAATACAGTACACTATACTGAGCTAGATGGAGCAGTGGCCTAACTTGGCATAAAGCAGTGTCACTTGTTCAGCCCTGGCTTTTGTCAATTTCATGGACATCAACATTTAAATGGGAGGCAGCCAGCAGTCTCTTGGCAGGGAAGGAGGGATGTGAGTTGCAGCAATTACAGGAGAACAGAAGGGAGAGGAGCAGCAGACCAAGCTTGCCCCCAAACCTGCCCTGAGTGTTCAATCTTCTTCTGCCCTCCTTTGTCAGACCCACCTCTTGCCAAGATGGGGAAAGGCAAAGACACCCTTGGACAGCAGATGTCACAGCAGAGGAACCTCCTTGTTGCTCAGACCCAGTGGCGTAGCTAAGGGGGTACAGGGGATAGCAGTTGCACCGGGCATCAAGCTTTAGGGGGGCAACAAGCTGAGCTTGACTCTAGTGACCAAAATTGTGAAAATCTTGGTATATATGAATAATACCATCATGTTATATATCATTGTAAAGGTAATTTAATGCAGAATACAATGCAACAAACTACACTGGAATATCTGTATTCTATCAAAAGTAATGGCCAATTAACCAGAAAATGAAAACACAACTACATTGTGGAACAAAAAGTGGATTGCTTAACTCCAAACTGACCTATGAGACAGATTGTTCTGAGTGCCAATGAGATGCTATTATAATACAGCATGGAATCAATATCTTTTTATTTATTTACTTAATTAGATTTGATTTTGTCATGCGGGGGGGCTGCAAAATCTTTGACCCCCATGTAGCAGATATATGCCTTAGCTATGCCACTGACTGGGGGGAGGCAGCAGAGCAAGTGGGTGGTGGGCTGCTGGGGGACGGAAGTGGGTTCCTCCCAACTTTCACTTTTTAAAAAGCCCAGGTGTGACGTCACTTCTGGTTGTGACATCACTTCCGGGCCAACATTTTGAACTTTGGCACGGGGCTACACAATCATTAGCTACGCCACTGCTCAGACCAGACAGCAAATTGGCTTGGAAGCTGTTATAAGAGTTGAGTGATTACCTCATGGCCTGCTCTGGTTTATTGTTAAGAGGTGTACTTGGTGGTCCAGCAGGTTTCCCTGTGGTCCCAGCTTTTGTCCAGAGATAGCACATGGGCAGGCTGGACCCCGGCTTCACATCCTTTAGGACTGGCTATGGGCTGGAACCTGGATGACATCGGTCGGTTGGGTCTCTTCAGATATGACTGCATAGGCCGGATGCCCAGAACAGGTAGGGAAATGGGATCAGTATTGTTATCTCAGTGTAAAACATAAGTATTTTTTTTAAGTTGTTTTACACTTCATCCCTTCAACTAATGTCTCAGGCGCCTAGAGAATTTTTCTACTGGCCTTGGTAACAACTGAATCTTTGAAAACCTGGTAACTGGGTGCCTGTCAGGAGCTGCCAGGGAGCTGCCTCGAGTCATTTAATAGAGCTGTAAGACGTTTGCAGGAACTCTTACAATCAACCCAAGGAGACACACAGGTTGGGCTCATAACTTGGTATTCTGCTGAATAATAAACACAGTATGTAAGGCTAACAGAACAGCAGATTCAAGAGAACCAGCTAGAAGCCTAACTGAAGGATCACTTACAACACAATCCAATGCATGTCTACTCAGAAGTAAGCTATATTGTGTTCAGTGGGTTTACTCCCGGGAAAGTGTTATAGGATTGCAATCTTCGGCATATTCAATATACATGACAAGAGCTACATGTTAGAGCAGAGGTTCTCAAACTTTGAGGGAGTTTTACTCCCTCGGTAAGTTCTTGTGGGGGAGGGGCTAGGGCAGCAACGGAATTCCCAGGATCGCGTCGCTAAGGGGGGCGAGGGGGTTGCTTTGCAGGCAGGGCTGCAGCAGGCTGCAGGAGGTGCTTGGAGCCCTGCGCAGCCCTGCACAACGCTTCCCAAGGCTTGGAACATTCACTAAAAGCAGGCACAAAGCACCTCCTGCAAAACGAAAGTGCTTTGTGCCCGCTTTTAGTGAACGTTCCAAGCCTTGGGGAGCACTGTGCAGGGCTGCCCGCACCTCCTGCAGCCTGCTGCAGCCTGCCTTCTTGAAGTAAGTGCAAAGCACCTCTCTCACCCCCCTAAGTGACACGATCCTGGGGATCACGTCGCTGCCTCCCTCCCCTTCCCCACCCCTTAAAGGGACAGGGGAAGCATTACACAAACTGGTGGGTTGCGACCCACCAGTTTGAGAACCACTGTGTTAGAGGATCTAGACCAGGAGTTGGCAACCTACGGCCTGAGGGCAAAGGCCGGCCTACCAAGCCAAAGTCAGCCTGCCCAGAGCTTGGCTTGGGAAGTTTGCTGTGCGCCGGATGGGAAATGGTGGAGCCATCTGCCCAGGCTATACGACACAAAGCCTGGGTAGGCAGCTTTGCCACCCCCCTGTCCAGCGCATGGCAAACTAGGTGGGAGGCTAAGCCTCCCAAGCCAAACTCTGTGCAGATTACTTCAGGGCGCTCAACAACCTGGAAGTTTGATAGTGAACTTGATTATGTCACCGCCTAACATTCAGCCCCTTTGAAGAAAAGGGTTGTCTATACTGATTTAGATAGTAAAATGTTCCCACTTCCCAGATACTGGAGTAACCCATGCCCACCCAAGACTAGCCACTGGCTCTTCTCAACAGGAAGGACAGTAAAGTCTTCCTGTCCAGGCTAATGACACTTTCCTGACTCTAGCTCTTTACTTGTTCTCTGGCACTGATTTATTGGCTTCTGGTACCCAAAACATCCCCCATTTGACAGCTGCCTTTGACTCAGCACTAATAATGCTTGACAGATGGCAAATTATCCAGCTCAGGACCTTTGACACAAGCATGAAGCGCTATCAACCAGGCCGTATCAACCCAAAGTAAAACGCTAAGAATGCCAAGATTGGTTGGTTGAACACCGATGTGACACTGTGATCATCTGATAGTGCAGAAGCCAGGCTCCCTCCAATCATATTAGAAGATTCCACATTGTCATTTTGCCAGACAAGCCAAGGTCCTGTCACTGCTAATTCGGGATTTACTGCACATCCAAATGAACACATCGTGGCCAACGTTTGAACTTTTAATAAAAGGAAAGGCAGATTTCTAGTCCAATACACACACACACACACACACACACCAATTTCTCCACTCTTCAGTGTGTTATCAATATAGTTATTAATCACTGGGCATGGTTATGCTTTTTAAACAAATAGAGCTACTTGACTAAAATAGAAGAAGCTAATGTAAACCTTTGCTCGCATGTATACCGACAGGGTATACATGTATTAAATAAATAAATTGGGAAAAGGGATAACATACATGCATGCATGCACTGAGAGAGTCACAGGGTGCACAAGTAAAAGTGGATAGAGGTGTGCGTGCGTATAAGAAGTGATAGTGTGCATGGGTGTACGTGGTGCACATGAAACAAAAGAAAGGAAGGGGAAATGTGCCCACAAAGGGCATTTTCAATGCAAAGACACATCTGCAAATTGTCGTAGTTTTCCATTTGTGATTCTAGTCTAATCTCTTTGATTTCAGTACAGAGAACCAAAGTAAACTTCCTGAGGCAGACTGCCCTCTAGAGGTCCCAGTGGCATGTTGCAGCTGCACATCAATCTCAGCCTGAGCCAGTTGCCTGTCTGTTGAGCAAGCCTCCTTCCACCAAGGGAAGGCGAAGGTTCCTGACTCCTCCCACCTCAGATTGCATGTGCACTTTCTTTGGGCTGTGGAATGAAAAATGTGTCTGACCAGAGGAAAGTTGTGATGGTTGTGTGCCCATAAGGTCATGTCTATCTAGTGGTGTCTAAACTCAAAGATACTATCAGCTGGCAGCCCAATACAGCTTTTCACATCCCTCCCCCCCCCCCCCAAAGAAAAACTGCAAACAACTGGGGACCTTTTGGGTCTGGTGAACTCTCTTTTTGAGTCTGCCCCATTTCTCAATTCAGGTACGTTCACCACCACCTCTCTTTCTTTTCAGCCTGTTTCTGCAGCCAGCACATCTGGTGTCTCATAAGAATATAAGAACAACCCCACTGGATCAGGCCATAGTCCCATCCAGTCCAGCTTCCTGTATCTCACAGTGGCCCACCAAATGCCCCAGGGAGCACACCAGATAACAAGAGACCTGCAAGGCTTTCTGGGAATTGTAGTTTAAGAACATAAGCACAGCCTCACTGCATCAAGCCATAGGCCCATCTAGTCCAGCTTCCTGTATCTCACAGCGGCCCACCAAATGCCCCAGGGAGCACACAAGACAACAAGAGACCTGCATCCTGGTGCCCTCCCTTGCACCTGGCATTCTGACGTAGCCCATTTCTACAATCAGAAGGTTGCTGATTTCTAAAATCAGGAGGTCTCATTCAAGACTCCCTCCACTGGGTCACACAGACAGCACATGAACTGCTAAGAACTGTTCCTCAACTCTACCACTTCAGACTGGAGGGAGCGGGAGCTTCCCTATTCTTTTATTTTAATCCTCGCAAATATATAGCTAGTATATCAAGAAGGATGCAAGACCACTTAGCATCTAGTTTTCTGTGTGTAATGAATTTTTTTTTTGAATATGGAGAAGCATGAAGTGACAGAGGCCAAGAAGTGCTGCCCCCTCATTTGTGTTGGTGTGAACTAGATCTCTGAGAATATAAGAACCCCACTGGATCAGATCAGAGGCCCATCTAGTCCAGCTTTTTGTATCTCACAGTGGCCCACCAAATGCCTCAGGGAGCACACAAGACAACAAGAGACCTGCATCCTGGTGCCCTCCCCTGCATCTGGCATTCTGACATAGCCCATTTCTGAAATCAGGAGGTTGCACATACACATCATGGCTTGTAACTAGTGATGAACTTTTCCTCCAGAAATTTGTCCAATTCCCTCTTAAAGGCATCTAGGCAAGATGCCAGCACCACATCCTATGGCAAGGAGTTCCACAGACCAACTACACGCTGAGTAAAGAAATATTTTCTTTTGTCTCTCCTTACGCTCCCAAAGGAAGCATTTAGTGGGTGCCCGCTGGTTCTGGTGTTATGTGAGAGTGTAAAGAGCATCTCTCTAGCCACTCTATCCACCCCCTGCATAATTTTGAATGTCTCAATCATGCCCCCCCTCAGGTGCCTCTTTTCTAGGCTGAAGATCCCCAAATGCTGTAGCCTTTCCTCATAAGGGAGGTGCCCCAGCCCAGTAATCATTTTAGTCACTCTGAAGCAACCTAGCCCAGCATTTCTCATAGTTTGTCCCCCTCCGTACCACTTTGCATGGTCCACCTATTGGAAGTACCACTGAAAGTAACTGGCAGTGATGTCACCATCAGTTACTTCTGGATTGGGAGGCCAGACACAACACAGCAAACACTGGTAAGAGGCTCAGGGAAAACAAGAGGGCTTTTTTGAGTGCACAAAATTGTGCTCTGGAGCTCTGGCCAAGCTCCTACTGCTGGTCATGTTGCATTGCTGGTCTTGCTGCCAGGCAGCGGAGTTCTGGGGGTCCTGTGGGTACTACCAGACACCACCTCAAGTACCGCAGGTGGTATGAATAGCACTGGTAGAAAAATGCTAACCTAGCCCTTTCTCTTACTTGAAGAAGGTATTTCAATAGGGATTGATTCTTTCAACTGGAATTCTTTCAACACGGATTTTTTTCTCTATGAGCTCAGAAATGAATTTTCAAAGCTAAAACAAAGAGGTGGAGTCCCTAGGGAGGCACACTTGTTTTGTTAACTCTCATTCAGAGCTCTTTGATCGGTTCTGTTCAATTATTTTCTTAACGCTCAAGAAGAATCAAAAATAAACTTTCTTTGAACTTGATGTATAATAACTGCACTTTAACTAAATTGGGGGAAACTATGCCTGGGAAGAGCTGTATTCAAAATTAAAAAACAAATTAGTTCTCCAGAAAGAAAAAGTCAAAATCTAGCAACCAATATACAGTAGTAGCAGCTTAGAACATGAAGGGGGAGATTATTCTCATTTAAGAGAACAGTCAGAACATATTCATTAACACGTGCAATGATTTTCAATGATCAACATGTGCAATGATTTTTTTTAAAAAAAAAATCATATTGATTGCATTATATCTGCACACATGCTTTCCTGTTCAGTCTGAACCTGTTCGCTTATCTTAACCATTTTTTCTTGCTATATATTCAGTTATCTCTCCTTTCAATTATCTCTTCAGGGCATGGGAGAGTCGAGGGGGAGGCGTTCTGGGGCAGGGGGAAGGTGTGATGGGGAACGGAGTGGAGCGGGAAGGGGCGGGAGCAGATCCAGAGCCCCATGTTGGGCCTTGCAGCCTTGACACAAGGCTTTTTGATTCTGCACCGGCTACATAGCCACCACAGAGTCAAGCAGTCCCATTGCGGGGCTACTTTCCTTATACGGGGGGAGGGGGGGCAACAAATGTCCCAAGGAGCTACCAGTAGCTGCCCGGAATCCTCAGGATGCCACGGCAGCCATTTTTGGTGCTGCAGCAGCCCTATGTGCCAGGCAGCTCAAAATTGGGCTGCCCCTCCCTAGTACGTATGTTTAGCATTGCAGCCCAATACACCCTGTATGGGATCTGGGGTATTTTTTTTTTTAAAATCCTGTTTTTCAATTCGTGTGCATTTGTTTTCAACTTTTGCAACCCACTCCAGGAGTCTGAGATGAAATGAGCTAGATATTGAAATGGAGTGTAAAAAGTTTCAAAATAGAAGTAAGTGCCAGCTGAAGTGCCAGGTGAAGAAAGAACTCTAATGAAGACACTTCAGCATGATGTTGTTGTTGTTGTAGTCTTAGTGGAGCATGACTTATGGGAACACGGCTAATGGGGGGAGGTTCTGATGAGCTTCTGGACCTCAATTTACCACTGCACCACTTGCAATCAATCAGCTCCTGGAATTTTCAGTGAGCAGCTGCAAAGTATTTTTGCAAATCAACCACCGACTTGAAGATAATTATCTAGTCATAATCAGGAAAGGTACGGAAGATGAATGCACAAAGATTCTCTGCGAACAAAGGCCTTCGGCGCCTCCGAAAGCTGCACACCATTTTTTCAGTTTGGCTTTAGTTGCCCTTTTTCTAGCTTTGGCTTTTGTAAAATTTTGGATTTTGTTTAAAATTTAAATTTTTAATTTTGTAAAATTAGCTTTTGCTCTTTCTGGAAGAAGAAAGTCCTTTTGCCAATGTGATTGCATTTGAACAACTGGACAGCGTTTCAAAGATTTATCTGAGATTGTTTCACAAATGTTGGCATATTGCTCAGTTGGAGGGAGGGAGGAACCAGGAGAAGAGAGGGAAGGAGAAGAAGACGCCAGGGCCAGCCATACAGAATGAGGCTCCCCTGGAGGGGCAGGGCTACTGCCACACCCCCAGGAAGGTGACAAAGTCAAGAACTTGGGGAGCCATGGGAGAGGGTCAGAGAATGGGATGCTCTGCTATCTCAACAGGCAGCCTGAGACATCCCCATAGGCCTTACCCTCGCCTGCACTACAGGAAGCATGCCTCCATGTGAACCAGTGGGCCAGAGAACCCTAAAGAACCAAAGGTGAGGGTAAACCCCCCTTCTTTCTTTTTGAACATAAGAACAGCCCCACTGGATAAGGTCATAGGCCCATCTAGTCCAGCTTCCTGTATCTCACAGCAGCCCACCAAATGCCCCAGGGAGCACACAAGACAGCAAGAGACCTGCATCCTGGTGCCCTCCCCTGCATCTGGCATTCTGACATAGCCCATTTCTGAAATCAGGAGGTTGCACTTACACATCATGGCTTGTAACCATAATGGATTTTGGTATCCGTTAAGCTATTTTGAGCCAGTCAAATGGCAAGAATTCTACAACGGTATGTCCCTTGTTGTGGAAGCTATGTCCTGAGGCTTTGTGAACCCCTTGGCAGTACAGCTTCCCCCCCCCCCCCCGCGGGAGAAGGAGGAGATGAGGAGATGACATGCATTATTCGCATGGGTTCCATTCCAAGCACTCACGTGGATGGCAAAAAACACACTATAGCAAATCAATTTAAAAAACAAAGTTTCTTTGCTCCTGTGATTTAAAAACAGCCTTGCTGACCTTTGTGATGTAAGATAAGAGTCCTTAAGAAGACAATCCATCAATCGGTCATCCTCCACGCACTTAGAAAGGCACTTCACTCAGTCCCTCCCTTCACCAATGCAAAGCGATCACCTTTCTTTCACATGCTAGGGGGGAAAGGAAAGGGGTCGCCTGGAGAGAGAAGTATTGATGGATTGTCAACAAGCTGCCCTCTCTCTCTCTCTCTCTCTCTCTCTCTCTCATTAAGGAGGCTATTGTTAAAGGACTGTTCAGTTTTTTAACTGATTTTAAAGGAGTGCATTTTTCCCCTTCTCCAGGGATCAGCACATTCCTTCTCATTTGCAGTGGCCATTCATGTTGAGTCAAATCCGTGTATAAAAAATCCATGTATAAATAGGCTGGACCTGTATGTGCCACTTTTGCACTGATTTCAGAAGAGTTTGCAAAGAAGTTTAAAGCCACAACATTTTCAGAGCCAACAATTTTAAAAAAATGTTAAAGAATAATCACAGAAACAGAAGAATCCGGAGCTTCCCAGCACCCGTTGGAGCTGCGGTGCCAAAGCGGCTACCGCTATATCTGGCAGGTGCCAGGAAGCAGCCAGAGGTCTCCTGGGAAAGCCCCAAACCCCGCAATGGTGCTTTTCAACTTTGTACCAGCTATTTTGCCGGCACAGACTTGAGAGACTCTATGTCGGACTTTTCAGCCCAACACGGAGCTCAGAATACGGTGGAGGAGAGCTCCACCGATTCCATCCCCCTTCCATCCCATTCATTGGCTTTGACTGCATGTTTTCCCTTTGACTGGCAAGCCCAGTGGTGGAGGGGGGGGGGGCAGGAGACTTAGCCCAATTAAGTGAATTTTGCCCCGAAGAACAAGATACTGATATTACACCTGAAAAGATCCCTCCAATTATTTTAACCTCTCTGAGACAGAAACCACAAGGTCCATTCTAAATAAAGAAATGAGCCTGCTGGGTAGCCATTGACATCAAGTCTGCAGGGGGATTTTCTTCGGCTGTCCACAGAGGAGATGAAATCTGATAAGCGTAGACGAACTCATCATCACCTCTGCCTTTCTGAAAAGCCTCATGAAACTGGCAACCCCCTGGGAGTTTGCTTGCGCAGTAGCTTAAGGACCTGGGAATTTTCCACACAGTCCACATTGAGCAGCTTCCTCTTATTATTCCAGCCCTTTTCAATTGATTATATTCCTCCCTGCTTTTCTGTCCCACCAATGGGACCCCCAAAGCAGCCTGTATAACAAAGATGAACTCAGCTACACTTATCCCAAGACAAAACTCAGCAGGTAAATGCATTTTATAATAAGCAAGAGTTCAGTCAACTGATACAACAAAGGCAGGCTGCAAAAGTGCCTAGAGCCTACTGACATATGACTGTATACAGTTGTCTTGGATACCCAGCAAAGAGAGCTTGACTGATACAACAAGGCTCTGTCTATCATCCTGCCTCCCTGCACCACACCACACCACCTCCACTGGCTGGTTCCTTGGCTTAAAAAAGACTGACAAAGGCTGGGGAGTGGAACAGGAACCATATGGAAGAGAGTGCAGTGGTGGTGGCCTATGACTCCTGGGACTACACATACATGTAGGTAAATCACATCATATAGAACAGGGGTGGGCAAACCCTTGCGGCCCTTGGGGACCTCCCAATCTGGCCCTCAGGGAGCCCCCAGTATCCAATAAGCCTCTGGCCCATCAGAGATTGTTGGAGCCCGCACTGGCCCGCGACTGCTTATGTCTCCAGGTGTTTCAGGCTTGGTCGGTATGTTTTCACTGTGCAAGAAGTGTGTGGCAAACAGTTCATAGTTCTCATGTGGCTCTACATGCCTATATTATAGTTCCTGTGTGTATAATAAATAAGCTCAGTAAAATGCATTCATTCATATAAGTCTCATCTCTAATGAATTCATTTATGTAAATTTATACAAATTTGAAAATGTAAATTAATTTTTTTTCCCTGGACCCCAACACAGTGTCAGAGAGATGATGTGGCCCTCCTGCCAAAATGTTTGCCCACCACAGTATAAAATAGCTTTTGAACACTGAGGCATCTGGCCTGGATGCCTTTAAAAGGGGATTGGAGACGTTTCTGGAGGAAAATTCCATTATGGGTTACAAGCCATGATGTGTATGCGCAACCTCCTGATTTTAGAAATGGGCTATGTCAGAATGCCAGATGCAAGGGAGGGCACCAGGATGAGGTCTCTTGTTATCTGGTGTGCTCCCTGGGGCATTTGGGGGGCCGCTGTGAGATACGGGAAGCTGGACTAGATGGGCCTTTGGCCTGATCCAGTGGGGCTGTTCTTATGTTCTTATGTTCTTATGTTCACTGCTGGCCCATTCAGGAGGCCATCTGATGTGGGTTACATTCATGGCAGACTGCAAGGGATCAAAGAAGCAGGGTTTCTTTCATGCTGAATCTGCCACTGCTGCCTCCCGATGGAAGCTGGAATGATCAGCTTCTTGGGCACTTGAGTGAGAAGATATTCCCCTCCTTGTCATGTTCCTCCTTGTGCAGTACCATGAAATGTGAAAGTGCAGAACTTCCAGTTTCACTTGCACTTCCAGATTTTCCATTGTCCCTCTAAATGTCCCTCTAAATGTTCCGGGTCACACCACCCCTGTTTTAGACTCTACTGTTTCAGGCTGTGCATAAGGGATTACATATCCGAATGTTCTCCACAACAGTGTTTCACTAGGAGGGTGCATGGGTGCAGGCCACACTGGGTGACATGCATAGGAGGGTGAAACCCCTACTAGCCAAAAAATTTTAAATCTTGGTATTTTCGAATAACACCATTATGTTTTGTATGCATCAATCAATGCGTAATCTCATGGCAAATGCAATGAAACAAACCATGTTGAATTATTCCTATTCTATCAAGTTATAAACGAAAATCCAGTGGGGCAGGGCAATAGTGTATCACCACGCCCACCATCTGGGGTGCTGCCCACTGTATGCGAGGAGATCCATCGTGGGGGTGACGTACTGGCCACCTGCACCGGGTGTCGCAAACCCTAATGAAAGCACTGCTCCACACATCGGGATATCTCTACATTGAAAAACTAGCATATCAGAGCAAGAGTTCTTTCCTAGAATTCTCCCTGACATGCTCGTCTTCCGTGTGCAGGTACACCTCTATTGGGAAGAATTCCAACATGCAATTCCCACCTAAAATCTGAAACTGAACCCAAGAATCCTGTCCCACGTCGTTTTTCTGCCTGTGCAGATTGGGTCTATATACTGTACTTCATGATTCCAAGAAGTGACAGGAATGCATGTTTGAAGTTTTAAAATAACCCTTTCCAAAAGTTTACAAGAGACTGGTGACATTCTGGTATCTGGTACCCCCCACCCTATAGCTCTTTCTCAAATATCTACATGGCATTTCATCCAGAATAGGAATATATGATTGGTAGGCACAAGCTCAGTGAAGGGAATATATTATTATCAGTGCAATCCTATGCACCTGCTCAGAACTGTGTCCAATTTCATCCAGTGGTCCTTACTCCCAAGAAGTGAATATAGGATTGTAGTTTATATTTCCAGTCTCACTTGTTGAACATAAATCCAAGAGTTTGCCTGCAAAGTAGCACATCTCTTCAATGAGTGCACCACATACCTCCCTGCTAATCTTTTTTGCTTGCTACTTGACCTTAACCTCAAATTGGAAAACGGCAGACATGTCCTTCTGAAGAGGCTCAAAGTGCCTACAATAATTTCTGATTATCATAATCAGTGAAGCAATTTTGCAATTGCTTTTTTAAAACTATTTACAATTTGGGGTGGGGGGGAGGAAGACTAAGGCGAGAGAGGAACAAAGATAGCATATTATTTATTTTATATCTCACTTTCTTCTGTCAAGGAACTCAAGGTAACATACACAGGGTTCTGTAGCAGTCTCCTACTCAAGCACCCTCAAGATCCAAACAGCTTAGTTTCAGGCAAGGTTACTGCACCAGGCCCCAATGGCGTAGCTAAGGCATCTATCTGGCACCTGGGGGCACAAAAATTTTTAACAGCGCCCCATACCCCGTACCTCCATTACATCTTCCAAAAAAATTTTCACAGCCCCACATACACTGTATACCCATTCACTGGGTACCTTGAGTTAGTGTCCTAGAGGTCTCCAAAAGGCACTTTCAGTTTTCACCAAAAACTGGAAGTGTCTTTTGGAAGCCTCTAAGACACCCCCCAAGGGTGTCTTACCCAGGGCTTTGTACTCTGATCCCCCTGTGCTTTGTCGCTGCCAGGTCCCAGGAGTATAAATGAGTATGTACTTCTTTAGAAAAAGGAGGAACAGAAAATGGAACTACTCTGAGGACTGAGGAGCCTTCCAGGCATGAGAAACAGCTGGACAACTCAGTGTTCAATTTCAAGGGGCAAAGCTCTACCATGGTTCCCCCACCTGTCCCCAATACTGCTGGCTTTCTGGGACTGGCTTGGCCAAGTGGGCCCTCTGATGTGTGTGGGCTCTTGGCTGGGGTCTGACATGGCCGACTCAGACTCCATCCTTGCTCCTCACCCTAAGGATCCAACCAAAATCTTCTGAAGATCTATACTCTCCTCCAAACTTACATGGATGGGAGTAATGCAGCTCCATGTGTCATCTTTCAAAAAGGGCTGTGCCATCTAACTGGATATATGTGAATGGGCAATTTTTGCTGATGCTCTATCACTTCTCTTCCAGCTGAGTAATGTGAGCAGCTGCAGTCCATGTCCTTGTGGTGTAAGGAATGATGTGTACCATACTCCAATCTTGCAGAAATGCATGGAAGTATATCCTAACCATCTTTTACCAAG
Organism: Tiliqua scincoides; assembly: GCF_035046505.1. Classification (NCBI taxonomy): domain Eukaryota; kingdom Metazoa; phylum Chordata; class Lepidosauria; order Squamata; family Scincidae; genus Tiliqua; species Tiliqua scincoides. Next base: position 216,731,642 of record NC_089824.1, read on the forward strand.
GGCAGTTTGAGGAATGAGACATTATACAGACACACACATCATGGAAGAGTTATTCAAACAAAGCAGGCAGGACTGAAGGAGGATAAAGATGACAAGCTTGGTTTGGGCTGTATCAGTGATTTGTCCTGGGTCCAAAAAACTCCATGCTTTGAAAAAACAAGTCCTAGATCCAATCTTAAAAAAAAAATCCTTCCCAAAGCTTTATCCTATCTGCAAGCAAGCTTTCTCCCCAACCACCCTGGTCTAAGGAGTGATTCCAGTGGCGTAGCTAGAGGGGGTGCAAAGCGCTAAGTTTTTCAGGGAACCTCACCGCAGTGTGCAAGCTGCCCTTCCACCTCCCCTTCAGTGCCTTTCGGGGCAATGGGAGCAAAATGGAGGCATTTGCCTGGAATGGCTCCACCGTTCAGAATGGCTCCACCGTCCGGAATGGCTTCGAAGGGGAGGGGAGCCGCTTGCATGCTGCGGTGAGGCTCCCTGCAAAACATAGTGCTTTGCACCCCTTCTGGCTACATCACTGGGTGGTCCACCTATACATCTACAAAGACGTCATTTCTATATGCCTGTAGCCCTCGTCAGAAGTGATCTATTTGTATGAAATGCATGGGCTCAGGGGAACGCCCTGGCAAGCTCCACCTGTGTCCTGATGCATGCTGAAATTCCCCCCCTCCACACACACACACACACACACACACACACACACACACCCCTCCTTTCGTGGAGTGGGGCTTCAGGATTTCATCAAGGCAAGAGTGGCTTTCGAGAGCACCCTCCCACCTCCCAACCACTTGTTCCTTATAAGCATGGATCACATCTGAAGTGGGTTTATGCCACATTCACATCCTACTTTTCCTCCAAGGTGCTCAGAGCAGCACATATAGGGTTTCTTTTCATTTTATGCCACAATAACCCTGTGAGATTCATGCCTGGCCCAAGGACATACAGTGTACTTCATCATTAAGCAAGGGATTCATAGCTCAATCCTAAAGACGGCGCCAAAGCAGCTCCCTCTGCATCCAGCAGCACCACCAAGGCCACAAGAGATCTCCTTGGGTGAAAAGGACATTTTCCCCTGCCCCGGTGAAAGGCCCAAGCCCCGCAATAGGGTTTCTCAAGTCTACACTGGCTATCTCTGCCAGTCCTGCCCCCTCTTGTTCTGCTCCCTCCCCTTGCCCTGCCCTCCCCCTGCCCTGGAACGCCTTCCCCCCACCCCAACTTACCTTTCTACTGCCTGGAGCGCGTCCTTTGCTCAGTTTGGCATGCGGATGACTTGCGTTTGGCACTGGGCTCTGGGCAGACTAGTGCTGGGCCAGTACTGACCCAGGGCTGAGTGTCATGGGCATGCCATATGGCACATCTGTGACATCCAGTACTAGTGTAGGGCTGGCACAATGAGCTCAGGATTGGGCTCTCAGAAGGTGGCAATTAGATCCCTTATCCCCTCATCTAGCTCCTTCGTTGCCAGTCCCTATAAACAAATCAGAAAATGCAGAATGACACATCACTTGGTAAGGGGGGCAGCATTTGAACATAAGAACAGCCCCGCTGGATCAGGCCATAGGCCCATCTAGTCCAGCTTTCTGTATCTCACAGCGGCCCACCAAATGCCCCAGGGAGCACACAAGACAACAAGAGACCTGCATCCTGGTGACCTCCCTTGCATCTGGCATTCTGACAGAGCCCATTTCTAACATCTAAAATTTGCTTGCACAAAAGAATGGATACGGCCTGTAAGTCAGGTGTCCATAAATCTGATGTCGATAACCGGGGGACCAAATGTAAAGTGCAAATAGGTGCAGACTTCTTACATACATGTCACAGAAAGAAATAGGAACAAGCCAGGCTGATTCTGGCTGTGTGACAGCAGGTAAAACTTAAACACAAGGAATTCCTGGCTTGCTTGCACAAAACTTGTCCTGGAGCCAAGAAAGCTAGAAAATAACAGCTTTTGGGGGGTGAGAACCAATTTGCTGCATTGACATGGCAACTGAATATGGCACAGCGCAGGGAACTTTCCTTTGTGCTTCAGATGACAAGACTAATCAAAATAAACACCTAAAAGCCATTAAATGGAGAACTCAGACAGTGGGGTCAAGAAGATGGCTATTTAAAGGAGCAGCAGAATGCCTGTATGTGAGCTGCAAAACCAAGGAAGGAAATCCCCTTCTAGCAAAGTTCCATTATCCCCAGCAGGGGACTTGACCCGGACGTGTGTTACCAGGGAGAAGCGAAGGGCTGAAGAGGAATGGGGAGCACTCAAGTGGGGGCAGGAATAGCGCTCACCTCTGTTTTGCTCTCTCTGCCAGGAACAGCTTCGAAGGGAAGGGGCCCCTTGCGTGGTGCGTTCAGGCGCCTGCAAATCTACCACTTTTCAAAGCTCTAGCTCAGCACACTCCTCCAACCTTATTTCCTCTTCCTTTTCCAGGTCAGGGAGTTGAAAGAGAAGGAGAAGCAGTGGAGGCAAGCAGATGGATAGATATGGGCACCCCCCCCCCAGGGACAGATCCAGTGTTTGTGTTTGGGTGTGCCATGTGTTTGGGGGGGCCAAGGAAGGGTAGCAGACAGGCCTACTTAAGTCGCCTCCTTCGAGATCCAAAAGAAGCAACCTCTGTCTTCGGCAACCTGACTCCTTATGAACCTGGCCACCAGGGTCAGAGAGCCCTGCCAGTTTGGGGAGCCCCTGGCCACATGGCCCATCTGAGGTCTCATGAGACTTTGGCCCAGCCAGAGCATCAGTTGGACATGATCTCACCCCTGACACCCCACCTAGCGGGCGTTCCCCTGGCACCCGACTTTGCTCCCCATTCTGGCAGACGCCCTTCCCTGCTGGCATGACAGATGGGGGAGCCACGCACCCATGGTCCCCCTTGGATCCACCCCTGACACCCCCACCACCACAGGTCTGCTGCCTGAGGCAACCACTTCATCTGGCCTCTTGGATGGACTCGCCCTGGGGACTTGCAAAACAAAAAGTTGAAGAGCCCTAATCTCATCTCTCTTTCTGTCCTCTCTGCTCCATTTCCTCCTGCGTCTTCGTGATAGGATTTCCCCAGCTGACTTTTAACTACTTAAATATGGATTTATGCATCTTATGTGGGGAGCTTCATTTGCAAAACTGTGTCCTACATCAGAAGGTGTGACAGAGTAGGTTTGGTTGACTAGGAGCCTCTTCAGCAGCTGAAGGATAATAGAAGATAGCATTGGACAGCTAGACATGTTTTTAACTGGATACATAAAAGGACATAAAAGGACTCAGATGATGTGGCTCCACCTTCCTTGCAGCTAGAATAACCAACGACACAACAATCTGCACAAAAGTCAGTCACTTCGGCAGAAAAATAAATAAATAAAATCCAAAGTTTGGAGAAGTTCCACTGTGCTTGGAAAAAGAAGCGGCCAGATCTCTTCAAATCTGAACAGTCTTTTTTCAGACCTAAGCAGAGCAAATGTTATAGAACATAATGTGCTTAAATAAGTGTATCAGTTCTGCCTCCGGTGGGAAGAAAAGGATGGTAAAGGAATGGGTTGGGAAGTCTCTAGAAAGAAGCAGGTTTCCCCTTATGTGTAACCTGTGTCGTACCCTACCCAAAGTTAAGCCTATTTCCTTTCCTGTATCTGTAATGAATGAATAAAATATATTGGGGGGAAAAAGAAAGAAAGAAGCAGGTTTCCATGGATCCCACTGCACACAGCTTCCTGCTGCTTTGCCAATCTCAACATGGGTCTCTAACACAGATCTGGCACCCAACACCTACTTGACAAGATGCCTTTTCAAATTGCAGTGTGCTTGATAAATAGACACAGTGCAAAAAAACTCACCCCTCGCTAGTCCTGTGTCTCCTTCTAATTCAGGGGTGGGCAAACATTTTGGCAGGAGGGCCACTTCAACTCTGACACTGTGTCAGGGGCTGGGGGAGGGGAAGAATTAAATTACATTTCAAATGTGTATGAATTTATATGAATTTACATAAATGAATACATTAGAGACAGAACTTATATGAATGAATGAATTTTACTTATAGTACATATGAGAAGTATAATACAGGCATGTAGAACCACATGAGAACTATGAACTGTTTGCCACACACCTCTTGTATGAAAACATACAGAGCAAGCCAGAAACACATGGAGATATAAGTTGTTCAGAGGCAATGGGGGGGGGGGGGCTTAAAATAATGCCCAGGTAAAGGCAGAAAACACATGGAGACTATAAAAGTCGTTGCTCTGACTTGGTCCACAGTTCGTGTCTGGCGATCACGACTGGCAGTTGTGGGCCAGCATGGCCTCCAACAGTCTCTGACGGACCAGAGGCTCATTGGAGGTCAGGGGCTCCCTGTGGGCCTGATTGGGAGTCCCCGAGGGCTGCAAGTGGCCCCCAGCCTGGGGTTTGCCCACTCCTGCTCTAATTGAACAGGCATGTGCTGCGAATGTTGTATAGATTATCTGGAGAGAAAGGAAAGGACTGGGGAATTCAGGGGCTACAGTGACTACTCGTAGAGTAAATGTTCTCACTGAGTTGCTTTTAGCACTATTAAAAATTCACTTGGACCTGTAGAAACATTTAAATGTGAAGCAATGTTTCTTTATGTATTCATTCCTTCATTCCTATCTTGTCCCTTGCTGGACAGTCCCAAGGTGGCCATAAATGTGGAGCACATTCCACTTTCCCACCAGGTCTCATATATAAAATATATTCCACCTGGCTGCAATAGGAGCTGTAAGACAGTGTGGACCCCCCTCCATTGGCTCAACTAGGACCAACTGCCACTTGCTTTCTTCTCCCTCCGCCTGGGGACAGACTTGGCAGAAGGTGAGGAATTAACCTCCACCTAAGAACATAAGGCCATAAGAACAGCCCCACTGGATCAGGCCATAGGCCCATCTAGTCCAGCTTCCTGTATCTCACAGTGGCCCACCAGATAACAAGAGACCTCATCCTGGTCTGCAAGAGACCTTGCATCTGGCATTCTGACATAGCCCATTTCTAAAATCAGGAGGTTGCACATACACATCATGGCTTGTAACCCGTAATGGATTTTTCCTCCAGAAACTTGTCCAATCCCCTTTTAAAGGCGTCCAGGCCAAACGCCATCACCACATCCTGTGGGAAGGAGTTCCACAGACCAACCACCAACATGTTGCCTGGCGGTAGCAGAGGGAGCTACGTAGAGACAACCCTAGTGGCTCCGTATAAACCAGAAGAGCATCCCTTTGCCATGGCGTCCTGGAGGCTGAATCTGGGCATTTTGCAGCAGGGAAGGGCAGAGGGGAACAGAAGGGGCATGCACACTAAACAGCAGGGTTTAAAAGCCCTGCTGCCAGAGGAGAATGATCTGGGCTCAAAGGCTGAGGGCCCTTGTCAGCTGGCTTCCCAAGGGAAGGGAGCTTGCTGCAGAGCCCTGAGAAGCTGACCAGGCCAGACTGGAGGAGGAACTGGGAGGGCCTGATAAATCATCTCCCCACTGAAGGGTCTTAAGTTGCCACCCAGTAGGTGGACAACTACCCTCTCTTCCCCATCTCTCGGTCCTTCTTCCTGCCTGCAACCCTCATCCACAGACCAGCATGCAGGGTGGTATGGAGGAACACCTGGCCAGCTATGCACTCCAATTGCAAGAATCCCATGCTAAGTGTGACGACAGCAGACCCCAAAGCCACAGGTACAACACCCCGTAAGCAGCCTCCATTTACGGTCATTCCATTGGATGGTAACTTAAAGGATTAGCACTAGCATTGGCTTGATTCCCCTTTCCCCCATTCCTTTTTCTTTTCCTGTTTTGTCTATTAGAGTGTGGCTGTGTCATTTTTTAAATCCATGTATACTGCCTAGAAAATTTTAGACTCCATAATAATAGTGATGATGATGTCTCAAGTGGCTGATCAAAGTGGCGCGTGGAGAGTATACGAGCAATGCAATCAGCACATAAACAATGGCATGTGCTGCCCACTTTGGGCTGCAAATGGCAAAATACTGTTGATAGCCAAGGTAATGAAAACAAAATGCTTTCCATGTTAAACAGGCTGCGGTGGCAGCACTTGACACGCTGTGAAACCAAATATTTTCCACTTATGGTTTATAGGCCGCAATTGCATTTCCTAAAACGTCTCACTGTGAGCTGATGGCTGGAAAAAGCACATGGAGAGTAGCTATAAGAACATAAGAACAGCCCCACTGGATCAGGCCATAGGCCCATCTAGTCCAGCTTCCTGTATCTCACAGCGGCCCACCAAATGCCCCAGGGAGCACACCAGATAACAAGAGACCTGCACCCTGGTGCCCTCAAGCTCATGCTATATTTCATCTTCTCACTTTTCACCATCATCATTCAGCAGCACATAGAGGGCCCAAGTAGACTTGATATTAAATGACAATTCACTGATAACAAACCACAGCACCTTATTATGTGGTCAACGAGAAAGAAAACAGCAACAACAGGGTCCTTGTGTGGGAATCCTTGCACATAGAAAGCTAGCATATCATGGAGAAAGCTAGATCAGAACCAGTAGCATAGCTGGAGAGGTGAAGAGCACTAAGTTTTGCAGACGCCTGAATGCGTCGTGCAGGGAGCCCCTCCTCCTCTCCCCGTGGGTAAGAGCTGCACGCCCCATGGGTCTCCTTGGACCTGTGCCACCTCCGGAGGTGGCGCAAGTCCGAGGAGAGCAGAGCAGCTTGAAGCTGCTCCGCTCGCCCCAGGGACGAGGGTTGGGATCCGGCATAACCGCCGGGTCCCAACCCTGCTCCCGGCGCGCCTGCATCCGGGCCTGCCCTCCCCCACCCTCCCCCGCCCAGTAACACCCCCTCCTGCCCTCTCCCCACACCCCCCATGCCTACCTTTGCCGCTTATGTTGGTGCGCTCATACCAACACAAGTGGCAGTGCAGGAGCCGCAGCAGAGGCTTCTGCCTCCATCCGCGCATCAGCGCATCTGAATACGCCGATGTAGCTCCCGCCTAAGGAGGCACAAGCGTGCTTTACGACACGTTTGTGACCCTCCAGGGCCACCTATACTGGCATAACTGCCGGTTAGGATTGTGCCCTAAATCTTCCCAGCGATGTCACTATGGTTTGTATCACCTGGTGTGCGAGGCCAGGGCATCATCCACATGATGAACCTCCTCCCATGCAGTGGGCAGGGCCATGCCCTGGGCAGTGGGCATGGTGATGTGCCATTGCCCTGCCCCACTGGTGCTTTGGCTATAACTTTTGATAGACGAGAGATATTTCAACATGGTGGGTTTCATTGCATTCCTCATGAAATTGCACATCGAATGATATATAACATGGTGGTATTATTCAAAAATACCGAGATTTTAAAAATTTTGGCTAGTAGTGGTGTCAGCCCCCCTCTGTGTATGTCACCCGGTGCAGCCCGCACCCCCTGTACCCCCTCAGTGATGCCACTGAGTCTTCTGGGATCCTCATCCACTATTTCTCACTAACAGAGATGCAGCTGCTAATGGAATGCCACGTGCTCATTATTTTACTGTTGGCTGGCTTGCTGCTCTCATTTGTTGTTAAGAGAGATGGAAACTCCTGCCAGGCGTGTCACATGGCATCTGTGTTCTTAAAACAAAACCATCGCATGAAGCACAACGAAAATTGCAGGTGTTTAATTCTATATTTTCTACATGCTGACATTTCTCAAAATTGACTTTGTAGCAGAACGCATGGATACTCCCTGGAGTTTGTGTTCCTGGAGCTGCACAAGACAGCTGTAAACTTGAGGACGTACTGGATTTTTAAATTTCACCTCCTCGGGCATATTATATTTAGAATAAAAATCATCACCCAAGAGCAGCACCTGGAGGCCATCAAACCCACTAACAGGCAATGGCCACTCAATTGTGGGGAAACGGCGTAGAGGTATGCTAACCAGTGACATAGCTAGAGGAGGTGCAAAACACTAAATTTTGCAGGGAACCTCCCTGCGACATGCAAGCGGCCCCTGCCCCTCCCCTTCACAGCCAGGCATATGCCTCTGTTTTGCTCTCCCTGCATGGAATGGCTCTGAAGGGGAGGGAGAGGGGAGGGAGGCTCCCTGCACAAAATAGTGCTTTGCACCTCCTCTAGCTACACTACTGGTGCTAACAAGAGAACAACTCCACAATTGATACATAATCTCTGATTTGATTACACAGTCAAGTCCATAAGAGTTCTATTGAGTTAGGGCTTTTGAAATATGTCACAGACACTCCTGGTCTCTCTCTCTCCTGGTCTTGCCCAGCTTCTGGCTCCAACCCACCAGTTTACTTCCCCAGAGTCCCAGCTTCACCTCCTTTCTGCTCCTTTTCTCCCCCTTCTCCTGTTGCCCAATCCCATCTCCTGACCTCATCATGTACCACCAGCAACCTGAAACAGGAACTGCCTGATCTTCAGCTGCAGCATTGGAGGCTTGGCCTCCAAAAGCCATCCCACCCTAACAATCCTGCTCCCATGTACAGTGGGCCCTCAATATCTGTAGGGGATCCTGCCCAGGACACACACTCCTCCGCACAGATACTGAATGCTGCAAATAATGAGATCCATGGCCAGAGGGCCACAGAGGAATTCCCAGATGTAACCTGAAGTCACCAGCATGAACTGGAAGTAACTTCTGGTCATGTCTGGGAGGTCCCCTGAAGCCCCCCAGCCGCGGGCTCAGCATCCGTGGATACTGAAATTCATGCCAAGCCTGAAGATAAGGAGGGCCCACTGTACCTGCATCCCCCCTCCACCATATGAACTTTATCCTCTTGGCACTTGAACCTGGTGGTGCTTGGCATCATGTAAATAAGCCCAGGCGTTCATTCATTCTAGTTCTGGGTTATTATGGGTTTTGGAGTGCACACATTTTGGGAGATTTAGTATTGCTCTAGTACAGGGGTGCCCAAACCCCGGCCCGGGGGCCACATGTGGCCCTTGGGGACTCCCAATCCGGCCCACAGGGAGCCCCTGGTGTCCAATGAGCCTGTGGCCCTCTGGAGACTTGCTGGAGCCCGTGCTGGCCCGAAGCAACCACTGTTAGCCTGAGAGCAACTGTTTGACCTCTCACGTGAGCTGTGGGACCTCCACTGCTTGCTGTTTCACGTCTGTGATGCAGCAGCGGCAGCTAAGAAAAGGCTGGCCTTGCTTTGTGCAAGGTCTTTTATAGGACTTGAGCTATTGCAAGACCTTCATTCCTTCATATAAGTTCCATCTCTAATATATTCATGTATGTAAATTTATGTAAATGTATTCAAATTTGAAATGTGAATTAATTATTTTTTTCCTGGCCCCCGACACAGTGTCAGAGAGATGATGTGGCCCTCCTGCCATAAAGTTTGGACACCCCTGCTCTAGAAGTTAACTGGTCCTCATATTTCTCTCATGTTCTAATTTATCGCTGCTCATTCTCTTTTCAAGATGCAGGGAGGCAAGTTCTGAAATCTTTACCCAGCTTGACACTGAATTAATGCATAATGCAGGAAATTCTTCTCACAAGGTTTCTCTCTTGCATTTTGAAACCAGTGAAATATCATCACACTTCTTACAGAAATCCAAATCACTCCAATGGCAATAAATATTTATAGCTTTGGAGGATCTGCTTTCATGAATGGCTTTACGTCTCCTCTCATTTTCCCTAACTGTGATCCGTTAGCTTCTCTGATCTGTCTTCTTTATTGTGATATAAAACGAAGTTACTACTGTGCACTGCGGGGAAGGCTGAAAAATTCCATAATAAAATATTTGCACTCTTGGTAAATTTGGAGAATAACTGTTGTTGACTTCCTGTTGACATGAAGGATAAAAAAAACACAAATCTCATTGGGGATGGTATAGATTCCTTTATTAAATGTGTTCTTATTAGTAGTTCATTTATTATAAGAACATACAAAGGACATCCAAAGAAAGTCCTGCTGGATCAGCCCAAAGCTCCATCGGATTCTGCATCCTACAGTGGCCAACCAGGCAGCGCTAGAAAACCCACCAAGGGCACAGGGCCAATAGCTTCCCACCCTCATTACCACTGCTCCCCAGTGAGAATGCCAGGTGCAAGGGAGGGCACCAGGATGCAGGTCTCTTGTTGTCTTTTGTGCTCCCTGAGGCATCTGGTGGGGCACTGTGAGGTAGAGGAAGCTGAACTAGATGGGCCTTTGGCCTGATCCAGTGGGGCTCCTTATGACAGATTTATGGAGAGGAAAGTGCCCTTCTACCCTTCCTGAAATGGCCCCATCTTCTGTGAACCCTGAATAGCACTGGTGCTGCAGGCTGGCTGGAGCACTGAGAAAGAGTATTCTTCTTAGGGGCTGGGGAAACACTCCAGCACAGACCCACTCATTATACTTCTGTTATTGTGCCATCTCCGCTGACTGCCTGTGTCAGTGATGGGAACATAGCTCAGTGGCAGAGCACAGACTTCCCACACAGAAGGACGCCTGCAGGACCTTCTTTACGCACTTCAGGTCAACTACACAATCCCTGCTCTGTGTGTTCTACCATTTGTAAGATGAGAGATGGGCATCCAAGACCCACTCTTTTCCACTGTGGCCCCTAAATTGTGGGATGCCTTCATTCTATCCTTCAGGAAGCAGCAGAAGCACAGCCAAAGGGGCAGCTGCCCATTAAGTATGGCAGGCACACAATGCACCATGTAAGCAATCACTCCCCCTCACCATTGGAAACATTTGAGGCAGCTACGGGGGAATGGCTTCAACGGTGAGTGGAAGGGATTGCTTACATGGCATGTGGCATACCTGCCACTTCTGGCTATGCTTCTGGGAAGCGGTGAAGCCTTCATTCCTTCACCAGGCATTTGGGCCAGGTGTGGGGTTTTTCAGTGTTTTGGAGCGGGGTGTCTGCTATGGCTTTTTGCTTTGTCATTTTTAAATTATTAAATTTAAACTTTTGTGATGCCTTTAACAGTTTATCATTTGCCACCTCGATGGTCTTCAAACCAAAAGAGGGCATAACAAAATTTTAACCCATTTTTGCCCAACCCACAGGTGTACACATTTGGTCTCTGTTGCGTATCTGCAACGTTGGGCAGAAATTGCTTAAAAATAATGAGTGCCTTGGGGGTCAGGGCCATTTCAAATGGAGAAGTGGTGGGCAGTAGAGAGTCCCAACCCCTTCTCTAGCTCTTGCTTCCCCCTGCCCTGCAATATTTTCCTGCCTGGGTTCTGAGAGTGAAATAAGCTAAGCTAAAAGAAAAATGGTTGGGGAAGAGGTTGTTGGGAGAAATGCAACAAACTGGGAAAGGATTTTCTATCCCCTCTCACCCACATGTTACTCAAAATTTCCCACACTTCTAAAGCTGTCTGTTGCCATCATGCACAATTAGTATGCAGAACTAATTAGATGGCCAGAAGTATAGATATATATGGGAATAATCCTATTTCATCTGAAACCTGGGGTGTTTCAAGCCACCCTTGCATCTTGTCCCATCCTCCCTAAATTACACCCTTTAATGGAACCCCTCTAAAGTGTTTGAAGGTTGCAGCAATCAGTTGAATGCTAGCAGAACACTTTGGGTGTGGAATAAATGGGGGAAGATGCCTTGGCTTGGGTCCAAAAGCTAATGAGAGGAATAAATGACTGTCGATGTATGAACTTTTCAGACATACCTAAAGTCAGTCTCTGGATTATGTCTCACAAACTACGTTTTACGGGGAAATGCATGCCCTGCAGCCCCAATAGCTTTCTTCTCTTTTTTTTTTTTTTAAACAAAAAGCAGGAGGTTATTGCAAAGCGGAGGTGCACTGGGAAGAGGTGAGGCTTAACCTTTTGCCTGACACCTGTTTTTCTGCTCAAAGTGGCAGCCCCAAGTTGCTCATCCCCTGTGGGGTACCATCCAGGTATGTATAAATGGAACTCCATGACAGGTAAAAGCAGATGGAGAGGACATTTTCAGCAGAAATGACAGGGAAAGAATTAAGCATTCCCTCCTCCTGCCATGCCGCTCCCCCAACTGCAGACTCTTCCTTAGACAGATTTGATGTAACATGTCAGGTGACTACTTCAGATCAGACTTGTGGAGGAGATTGTCCCAGTGGAATTAGTACTATTGTATCCAAAGTGCAACTTCAGAACTATATTACTGTGCAATTGCATATTTCAATTTATTCTGAGAAATCACAGTTTGTACACAGCTAGAGGAATTATAGGTGAGTATAATTGTGTACTGCTTTCATTCTTTGACTAAGCATCCAAGACACTGATAGGAGTTTTTGCTTAAGATGAAGATTTTGATTACACTATCTTAAATAAGTTATTAGCTGCTTCACCATCTAAGGGGTGCGCTGAGAACATTCACTCAAAGATTGTATTGAAATGTGCACAAGGCCATTTCTGAGAGCTGCCTTCAGTTTCCAAAACTACTGTGAGCTCGGGGTGCCAGAAAAACAATGACTACATTCAGATAAAAACACTTGGATGTGGTGCTTGATCCAACATATATTGACTGTGCTCCTTCAATTGCAGCAAGAAAGAATAGAGAAAGGAACAGATAATGGAAAAATTCTAAGCATTCAGTCAAAACCTTATCAAGTTTTGACATCAATTTTGTGCAAATTCTGACAGTGGCCACTGAAATATTTGGGAACCTTGGCCAGTACAGCTGGATTGAGTTTGGAAGAGAAACTTCCGGTGCGAAAAGAGGGACAGACAATTCATTACCACAAACAGTTGCCCTAGAAACAGAGTTGCTGTTGCAGTAAGCAAGCAGCCAAAATCGCACTGTATCTGCGGCTCAAGGCCAGGCAACACACTCCTGGGAATGAAGACGACACACGGCAGATGTCCACCACCAGATGTCCTTTACTATGTACAATATATTTACAGATCCAGGCAGACTTGCAAAGCAAACAGTTCTGATAATACAAAAATCACAATCCTCACCGACGTAGCCTCCCGCACACAATCCACTCTGCATCTCCCACAACGCAGCTTGCTCAGGCTGCAATATATTCTGGCGTTAACCAATCAGGGCGAGCTACTGTCTGGTGATGTGCTGAGTCACCATCAGGTGATACATGGGGTGACACACCAGGTGACAGTATCTGGTGACCTGGTCTTGCATCAGCCACTCCCATGATGCTATGCTTTGCTGTCAGGCCAAGACATCAGGGCCTGGTTCTATCCAGCCTGCAAATTCCCAGCAGGCCTGAGGCTGATACCACAACCCGGAAGAACCCGGAAGAGTTTTTCAGAGATTTTCAACCACTGTCCTCCAAGCTCCCACGGCACACCTGTGGTCTGAGGACCTTTAATAGCACACTTATGTGCCACAGCACACTGCTCTAGATTCTTCCATCCACTCTCACTCCCATCCACTTCCTCTAAGCCAGTCATTTTCAACCACTATGCCATGGCACACTGGTATGCTGCGAATGGTTCCCAGGTGTGCCGCAGGAATTTGGGAGAGGGTCATTTATCAATAGGACCATTGGGGGACGTGAGGCCCCATTGACAGCACAGTGTGCCTTGTCAAAAAGCTGATGGTGTGCCTTGACCATTTTAGTGCCTTGCCAGCGTGCCATGAGATGAAAAAAATTGAAAATCACTGCTCTAAGCCTTGGCTGTTGGGATTTAGGTCTGCTTGTAAATTATTTTTCTTCCCTTCAGTTCTTGCCAGTCTGAGGTCTGCTCAATACACACAAAAGACCTTGGTAGAATCTTGATGTGGTAAGAGTGAACAGTGCCAGCTCAAAGCCCAATCCTATCCAACCTTCCATCTTTGGTGTAGCCACAATGCAGCCCCATGGTAAGGGAATACATGTTCCCATGCCTTAAGAAGGCCCCAGTGACTGCCCCTCCACCACTGGGTGCAGCAGACACCCCACTGGCACAGCTGCCAGTCCAATCCTATCCACACTTTCCTGGGAGTAAGCCCCATTGACTGCAATGGGACTTACTTCTGAGTAGACATGCTTAGGATTAGGCTCTCCATCAGCACTGGAAAATTGGATAGGATTGGGCCCTCAGTCTACTAGTGGGGAATGTAATTTGTAAACAACTACACATATTAACAACATGTTAACTTATACTTAAGTCAACTTATAATTGACTTCCGGAAAAAGAGGGATGTACACATACCATTATACATAAATGGTGAGGAGGCGGAAAGGGCTGCTAGTTTCAAATTCCTAGGTATTTACATCACAGAGGACCTCTCATGGACGTTTAACACCAGCATGTTGATTAAAAAGGTACAAAAGTGGTTATATTTTCTGAGGAAGCTTGGGAGGTTAAATTTGTCACAGCAGCTGCTTGTGTCTTACTATCGTTGCACCATTGAGAGTGTCCTAACCTATGATATCTTGGTGTGGTACGGAAATTGCCCTGCAGGGGACAAAAAAGCTCTGCAGAGAATTATTAAGATCGTGCAGCACATCATCAACCTTCATCTACCAGCTTTGGAGGACATCTATACATCTCGCTGTCTGCAGAAGTCACATAGTATTCTGAGAGACCCCTTCCATCCGGACCATAAGTTCTTTGAACTGTTGCCTTCGGGTAGATGTTACAGAACTATTAGAGCAGCACCACATGACTCCTGAACAGTTTTTATCCCACAGCCATAATTACATTGAATATAGTTGTTACCATGCTCCTGGGCATTATGGTCTGTTATACTGTTTTTATATTATGATGCATGTTTTATAGAATGCATGGGTGAGTGTGTAGAGTGTGATTGTTGGAATTGTTGTATATATTTATGCTTGTATCTCAAAGGTGCATAAATTTCATTGTGCTGTAGCACAATGACAATAAAATTACTACTACTACTTAACAACAAGAAGAATTACAAAATCTAGCTCATCAGGGAGAAGGATCCTAGCCACATCTTGCTGTGCTAGTTTTCTATTTTCACAGAGCTTTTTTTTTTTTTTAAATGCACAGGAACATTTAAAAATGTGACTGCCCACTTGTCTGATGTGGTACAGTCCATCCCTATCACCTCAGGCTTCTACCATCTCATTCTTCAACATGTGTAGACCAGACCTGAGTTGAATATTCTCTGCTTGTGATTACGTATTTAATGCTGAGAGAAGGGCACCCTTCAGACAGTCAGAAGCACTGTTTCTGAATATTATGGTCAATATGAGAGAATCAGGGCGCAATCCTAACCAACTTTCCAGCACTGACCAAGCCACTGTGCAACCCCAAGTTAAGGTAACAAACATGCCCTTACCTTGAGGAGGGCTCCTTGACTGCCTCCCCACTGCAGAATGCAGTGCACATCACATCGGCACAGCTATTTCAGTGCTGGAAAGATGGTTAGGATTGCGCTCTCAGTTTACAGTGACCAGTGTGTATGGTGGGTCCCCTGTTTTGCAAGCAGAAGGTCTGAGATGGAATCCATGGCACCTCCCAGTACAGCTGGGAAAGATCCCTCTCTGAAAGCACACAGAACCTCTACCACTCAGCGTCATACCAGTGCTGAGCTGGATTAACCAATGGTATGACTCCATATTAGGCAGCTTTCTAGGTTCACTTTTGCTCAACTTCAGGCCCCAGAGCTGCAATAAGAGGATAATGTTGACCTGTCTTAATGTTGTAAAGATTTCTGAGATGATGTGAATTGTTCAATAAATGTGAAGTCTACACCTTCTGACTATAAAGTTCTGTTCACCTTAGGAAACATAGCTGGAGGAACAACCTACTGTAAATAGGGAGATTCTTTTCCGTTTTCTTCTTGCTCCCCAAAGGGAAAGACACCGTGCAGACCCCAAGGGAAGCCTACAGCCCGCCTGCCTGTCTGCCTGCAGTGACCACTCTGAGCCCAGCTACTGCTCAATAGGAACACTCCCAGAGGGGAGAGGTACAGTGCTAAGTTTTGCAGAGTGCCTCAATGCGCCATGTAAGCTGTCCCTCCCCCTCGCCATCAGAGCCATTCCAGACAGTGAGAGCAATGCCTCCACGTTAGCTCTGATGGCAAGGGGGAGGGGCAGCTTACATGGCACGTTGAAGCCCTCTGCAAAATTTAGAGCTATGCCCCCCCCCCCCGGGAATGCTCCTGCTGCTCAGTGAGGTTGTGGACCTACACAGTCTAGGCAGGCCAGTAGGTTGGGTCACAATTGGACAATACTGGACTATAGTTGGGGTTGTAACTTTGTGAACACCCAGTACCTTTTAAAAGTAAAGAGAAGATTCTAATAAAGGGAGAAAATACTTCAACTCTGCAGACAGTTGAACACGTTACAGTCAGGAAATTCAATCATCTACAGAGGCTGCATCTTTGTAAATGCTGATTGGGAGATAAAGATGGCAAAGAACAAGTTGTCCACTCATGAAAATTATTCAATTAGCGTAGGCTTGAGCATCCCATTTTGGTCACAGGGACCTGCAAATGAAGAATGTTCTGGATTGTGGAAGATCAGGACACAAATGCTAATACATATTACATTATAAAACAGATAAGGGAGGTTTTTTAATATATATATATATATATATATATATATATATATATATATATATATATATATATATATATATATATATATATCTTTACATAGCTGTTAAGGTACATTTTTATGTCCCACAAGGAATTATGAGGAACAAAATGATTGGGTTATCCAGGTAGAGAACTGCCAGTATCTTTAAACAAAGAAGAGATGGATTTGACAGTATCAGGCAGAACTTCTTAAAACTAATAGGCCAATCATATCCTATCCCCCCCCCCATTGGTGCAGCCTTGTCAAAAATGGGTATGCTGTATCCGGTGTGGGGGGGGGGGCAGATTGGGAGGCTTCAGCAGGGAAAGGGGATTTAAATCCCCTTACCCCTGCATAAGCCTCTTGTTTCACAATGGCTCTCCTTGGACCTGAGCTAAGGATTTTGCTAGTGCAAGTCCAAGGAGAGAAAGGGGGTGAGGAAGTTGCTGCCAGAGGGGATAGGATCCAGCGTGCACCACTGCCATCTGGTGCACCTTCTCTCGCAGCCTCCCAGCCCCCATTTTGCCCCTCCCCTCCCCTTCTGCTTCTCTCCTTCCCGTCCCCATTCCACCTCCCTTCCACCTCTCGCCATCTTACCTTCCTTGGTGCACAGCTGGAGCCACAGAAATGTGTTTGAGAAGGCTCTGCCCTTCCCACTGTCACCCTGGCAGCACACTGTTCATACACTTCTGGAAAGTGCTTTACAGTTGCTTTTCAGCAGCCAGCACAGGCAGAACATGCATTCCACCACTGCTTTCAGTCCATAGGTTTGGGCTATAAGAGTCAAATCCTATCCAATGTTCTAGTATAGATGCAGCCAAGCCAACAGGGCATTCTTTGGTGGTGGGGCAGTCAGAGAAGCCTGGGTAAGGGAAGCCAAGGTAAGGGAATATTTATTCCCTTACCTTGGAGCTGCATCATGGCTGCATCAGTGCTGGAAATTTGCATAGGTTTGGGCCTTCAATTCAGAGACAAATTGCATTTAACATTCCAGGGGAGAGGTCGCTTAGGGACAACTTGAAGCAAAAAACAAGCTGATGTGAAGAAAAGGGTTTTAACTGTCCTTTCCCCACCACTACTTTACTGCTCCAATCCCCCAGACCCACAGCAGTTTTCTACTTTTAAAAAGGCTTTAGGATAATCGTTACCTATGTTTGCTATAGCATGTTGTTTGTTGCCAAGAGCAAAACTCAGCATGATATGGGAGATCTGCAAATGGACCTCCTGATGTCATTTTATTTCATTAAAAGCAGCTGCATGCAGCCTTGACTGGGATCAGAGCCATACAGCTAGTCACGAGGAGGTCTAACCCTTTCCTCCTGAAGCAAATTTCCCCTTGAAGCTGCTATTAGCCATGGATGAGAAAATATTCAGGCAAAATGAGTGCCTTTATATTCCACCTCTGTGTCTAAGAGCAGCTTTGAAGTGAGATTTGTATTGGCAGTTGGCGTAGGCAGCAGTGTAGTCAGACAGGGTGCAAAGCACTGAGATTTGCAGTGAGCCTCACCACAGCGTGCAAAGCACTAAGTTCCTTGCAAGACTCCTCCTTCATCAGCCCCCCCCCAGTAGACCAGGAGGAATACACGGTCAGCCGCTGTGACGTGTTTGCGCAACATTTTGCAGACAAAATCGATCGTATTCGTCACAACTTGGATGCCACATTGACAGTGTCTGACGATGTCCCCTTGGCAACTGCTTGTCCTGTGTTGTGGGATTCTTTTCAGCTTGTACAGCCTGAGGATGTGGACAGACTCCTTTGGAGTGTGAGGCCATCTGCCTGCCTGCTCGACCCTTGCCCAGCTTGGTTGATAAGAGCTGCCCGGGGTGGGCTGGCTGAGTGGACAGGGAGGGTGGTCAACTCTTCCTTGATGGAGGGGACGTTACCACTCGCTTTGAAACGGGCGGTGGTTCGCCCCCTCCTGAAGAAGCCCTCCCTGGATTCCACTGTGTTGGATAACTACCGGCTAGTCTCCAACATCCCGTTTCTGGGCAAGGTAATTGAGCGGGTGGTGGCGTCCCAACTCCAGAGGGTCTTGGATGAAGCGGATTATCTGGATCCTTTTCAATCTGGCTTCAGGCCGGGCTTTGGGACGGAATCCGCCTTGGTCGCCTTGGTGGATGACCTACGCCGGGGACTGGACAGGGGGAGTGCGTCCCTGTTGGTCCTGCTGGACCTCTCAGCGGCTTTCAATACCATCGACCATGGTATCCTTATGGGCCGATTGGCCGAGTTGGGTGCTGGAGGCACTGTTTTGCGGTGGTTCCGCTCCTACTTGGAGGGTCGGTCCCAGATGGTGGTGCTGGGGGATGCCTGTTCGACACCCTGGCCCTTGAGATGCGGGGTGCCACAGGGCTCAATTCTGTCCCCCATGCTATTTAACATCTACATGAAACCGCTGGGAGAGGTCATCCGGGGGTTTGGAGTGGGGTGCCATCAATATGCTGATGACACCCAGCTCTATCTCTCCTTTCCTCCAGACTCCAGGGTGGCGGTTGAGGACCTGGAGCGCTGTCTGGAGGCAGTGAGGATCTGGATGGGGGCTAACAAGCTGAAATTAAATCCGGATAAGACAGAGGCTCTCCTGGTTAGGAAATCCTCGATGCAGGTGCTGGACTATCGGCTTGCCCTGAATGGGGTTGCACTCCCTCTGAAGGAGCAGGTCCGCAGCTTGGGGGTCCACCTGGACTCGCAGCTGCTCCTGGATTCCCAGGTGGCGGCTGTGGCAAGGGGGGCCTTCGCTCAGCTTCGGCTGGTGCGCCAGCTGCGGCCGTACTTGGATCGTGCAGACCTGGCCACGGTGATCCATGCCTCGGTGACATCGAGATTAGATTACTGTAACGCACTCTATGTGGGGCTGCCCTTGAAGACGGTTCGGAAACTGCAACTAGTGCAGAATGCGGCGGCCCGTGTGGTTACTGGAGGTAGGCGGTTCGACTCTGTCAGTCCGCTTCTCCAGCGGCTGCACTGGCTGCCCATTCGTTTCCGGGCCCAATTCAAGGTGCTGGTATTGACCTTTAAAGCCCTATACTGCTCTGGACCAGGGTATCTTAGAGATCGCCTGCTCCCGTACAATCCGGCTCGCCCTCTCAGGTCATCAGAGAAGGCCTTCTTACAAGTGCCGCCGCCTAGGGAGGTACGTGGGGCGGCTGCAAGAAATAGGGCCTTCTCAGTAGTGGCACCAACGCTATGGAACTCCCTTCCCCTTGACTTAAGAATGGCTCCCTCTCTTGAGACCTTTCGGCAAGGCCTGAAGACCCTTCTGTTTAAACAGGCCTTCTGAGTTCTTGGCCTTTTAACATCTTTTTAACATCTTTTAATATTTTTTTTACAGGCCTGATTCTTTTATGACTTGCTGCTGCTCTATGCTCTTTTTTACCTATTTTTTTTTACTCTGACTGCTGTTTTTAGTATGTGTTAATATGTTTTTATTTGTTTTTTAAATTGTTTTTTAATATGTTGTAAGCCGCCTTGAGTCCCTTCGGGGAGAAAGGTGGGGTAGAAATAAAGTTATTATTATTATTATTATTAAGACTTGGTGCAATACTTAGTGCTTTGCATCCCCTCTAGCTACACTGCTGGGTGCAGGGTGAAGGGTTAAACCCTCTTTCGCCACACACACACATCATGGCACAGATTCAATTCTAAGGCCATCCCCTAAGGCTACTCCTTGTAAACTTAACAGATCCATTCATTTGCAGCTCTCCCATGTAACATCTAGTTTGGCCTGAAGTCAAGACGGAAACTTTTTAAAAATCTGGGTCCCTTTTTGGGAGAAGGGCGGGATAAAAATAAAGTTTTATTATTATTATTTTTTATTATAACTCAGGTCTGGTTCACCTAAATGAGAGACAGAGGAGCATAACCTGCGAAAGTGGTGCCTGTCTTCATCATCTTTTGATGAGCATCATTACCGTTAATGGCATAATTAGGAGGTGCTTTTAGCCTCATTAAAACCTTCAGAGGGCAGCACAGTAAGAGTGCTGACTGATAGGTTTATCTGTCAAGTGTCTAATGAGGACAACATATGGTCTTCTTTGCCATGCCTCTTGTGCTTTGGGGCAACTGGAACCACTAACTTTGAATATAATTTAATCCATTCCCTCTTGAGTCTGGAACACAAATGAACTCTGCCGCCTCAGATTTTGCAAATGCCTCGAAATGTATTGTGCCAATGTGGAGAAAAATGTAGGATCAATCACAAAGAAAAAGCATAATACAAGTGAATTGATTGGGATTATGGAAGCACATGTCACAGGGCTCTCATTTGTGTTATATTGATTTATTCTTATTTATTTATTTATTTTGGACTCTGCTCTTCCCTTCTGATTTAAAAAACAATAAGATTTCAGAGCAGCTGAATATAACAAATAAAAGAAATGCAAGCTTAAAACAAGAATACAAAGACATGAAAAGGGCAGAGAAAGTGTTAAAAATTCCAGAATAGAACCACAAAGGGGGACCTTTAAAATCCATCTTTTATAGATTTAGAGCAGCAGTGGTACTCATTTCATTGATGGTACTTGAGGTGGTGTATGATGGTATCTGTGGGACCCCCAGACCCCTGCTGTCTGGCAGTGAGACCAGCAACGCAATGTGACAAGCGGTAGTAGGCAGGGTGACCAGGCGTCCTCTTTTTTCCAGGACGTGTCCTCTTTTTTAGCCTTGTGTCCTGGAAAAGAACTTAAATGTCCTCCTTTTCCCTGTGAGCTGGCATAGCTTTCTTGCAATTAATACATTATACTCAATACATTTTTTCTAATATAGTTTTAAATTTAATAATAAGGAATATAGTGTTTAACTACATGAACACAACATATGAGTGTTTTTAGCTTTTATTTTGTCATGTCCTTTATTTTTCTTGGGTGTCCTACATTTTGGGGTGCCTTGTCCTCTTTTTCGGTTATGACATCTGGTCACCAGGTGGTAGGAGAGTTGGCTCACCAGGCAGAACTCAAGTGTGCACTTTTCATGTGCTCGAAAAAAGCCCTCCTGTCTACCCTGAGCCGTTTACCTGTGTTTGTCATGTTGCATCTGGCCTCCCAATCCAGAAGTAACTGGTGATGACATCATTACCAACTACTTCCAGGGTTACTCTCAATAGATGAACCATGCAAAGTGGCATGGAGGAGGACAAACATTGAGAAACACTGATCTAGAGAAAGAAAATAAGTATCTTCTCCCTTCTCTCTGGCCTAACCACTTTGTGAACTTTCTGTTGAAAAGCTGTATATAAATACTGTTAATAATAATAATAATAATAATAATAATAATAATAATAATAATAATAATAATAATAATAATAATAATAATAGGTTCCCCATGGCAGGGGTGCATGTGCAACAGGGAATTCTCTTCCATGTCCCCTTCCACCTGGCTGTTTTCCCCTAATTTTTTTTGCTACATTGGCTCCAGTATCAGAAATGGGCCCAACTGGAGAAAACAGACACAAGCTGTGTTTGGGGGAGAGAGTTGGCTAAAAGAGAAAGGGTTACTCTCCCACAGAATGCCTGTTTCAGGGCAAGCCTAGTAAGGACAACAGAGGTTATACCTTCTTACTCAACAGTCTTTTGTTCTGCGCCTAGCCCAGAATGATTAACTGATGTCTTTTTTTGTTAGGGGATGGTCTTCTCAGGACAGAGCAGGGCCCAAGACTTCCGGAGGCATACCAAACACTGCCCCCCCCCCTTATCTGATGCCATGCCAGCCTCTACTCTCACTCTCCAATGTTCTCAATCAGCACTCACCTCACCTCCACATTTTCCTCTCTTCCTTTTTTCAGTTCAAGGAGTTGGAAATAAAAGGAGCAGCAGTGGAGGCAAGTAGGTGGACAGAGATGGGTGCCCCAATCTACAGCCTGGAGCAACCACTTCAGTTGACCTCATGGATGGGCCAGCCCTGCATCAGGGCTTGCAGAAAGTGACAACCTTGCACCTGCATCTGGGCCCCCATTCCGTTAAGGTGTGCATGTGTGTAGAAACAGCATTTGAAAGAGAGAGGGGAAAAGAGAAAGAACCCTGAGTGGTCTTCCTTTGCTTCATTTGATACAAATGAAAAATAAATGTCATAAATTAGGAACATAGGGAGCTGCCTTAGACTGAGTCAGAGCACAAGAACATCTAGGGCAGTACTGTCTCTACCAGGGTTGACAGCCTTTTTTTTAATAAAGGGGGCTGAACTTCAAGGTTGCCAAGCACCTGGAAGCAGCCTGAACAGAGCTCACTTGGGAGGCAAAACCTCCCACCCAGTTTGCTGTGCACCAGACAAGGAATGGCAGAGCCATTCCAGACTGCACAGCACAAGGACTCCACAACCCTGTTGGAGGAATCTTAAAAGTGGTTTCCTCTTTTGGGGGGAAGCAGAGTAGCTTCAGCAGCAGACCCCCCCCCCTCTTGCTGGGTAGCAACCCAGGGAAGCTCCCACACCCGGCTGACTGCTAATCAATAAAGACGAACGACAATGGCTGGTTGAAGTTGCAAAAGAGAGTCATTTACTCACGGTTCCATAGAAGCATGTTTACAGCATCTGATTATGGTCAGAGGTTCACTAAACTTGAGATAGCAAGGCCCTAAAGCTGCCTCGCCCTGCATGCCATGTGGTCAAGATGGCATCACCAGCAGAGCCCTGCTGGGTGCCACCTTGTCAGGTCAGTGCGGAAGAGAGGCAAGAGAGCAAAAGACGGCGTGCTCGGAGCAGAAGGGAAGGTTATAGGGTCTGGGCCACACCAAAAGGGGACAGGTAAAGTGTAGGGTCACTGGGCCACGGCTTAACCCTTTCAGGATCACCAAAAGGGGACAGGTAAAGTGTAGGGTCACTGGGCCACGGCTTAACCCTTTCAGGACAGTATCCTGCCACTTCTGGACAGCAGACGGAGTTGCTCCAAACTCCAACAAAGCCTGGGCCGGTGGCTCAGCCATTACCCATTCAGTGCATTGTGACTTAGGTGAGAGGCTTCGCCTCCCAAGTCGAGCTCTGCGTGGGCCGGATTACTTCAGTGGCAGACCTCCCATTCATTCTACGGGGCAAATATCCCTGGTGCGAAGGCTTGCACACCTTTAGGACCCCATGGAAGCCTCTCTGAGGCTCCTGATGGGGTCGGAAACTGTGCTTCTGGTGTTCCGGAAGTACATTTTAAAGAGTCGGGGAACCTCAGAGAGGCTTCCCCAACGCACCCTGGAGTCATGCGAGTCTCCGTGAGCTCCAGGTAAATGGGGGGGGCAGATCTGCATGTGAGGGGCAGTGGCATTCCATAGGGTGCACCATTGAGGACCTTTGTCTTGGAGTGCAGGGCTGGGGAGGTCTGCCACTGGACTACTTCAGCTCACATCCAGCCCTTGGGCTTTAGGTTGCTGACCCCAATCTACACTGAATGGCAGCTACTCTCCAGGGATCTTTCCCAGCCCTACCTTAAGATTTAGGCTCTACCCTTACCCAACTACAAAGTAAGGGATAAAAAAAATGACAAAGAGTACTGACACAGGCAGATGAAGAAGTAACACGTCTGTCTGCATACGTGGGATGTTCAGTCACAACAGAGCCAAAAAGAGTGAGCGTTTAGCATATCTCTCCACCTCCTGCATGTGGAGGAAGAATTGTCTTTATTACTGAAAAGGAGGAAGGCTGGATTCTCGATGTCAAATGGAAGGTCTTCTCAAAACTTGTGCTCAGCTGGAGATGTAAAATTATCAGAAAATTTGAAAGCCGGAGTGGGGGGTTAACAAAGTTTTGTTTAACTAGGATTTTAGAAATTGACATGCTGCAAAGGAACCATCATGCAGGAAGGGACCAGAATATCATCAAGGCCAGCGGTATCCAAACTGGAAACAGGAAAGCCTTCCCTGGTACGACGGGTGCTTACTGTTCTTCCAGGGAGCAGTAACTCCCTGCTGCTGATCTCCCCCAAACTGAGCTCCAGCCCACCGCTCCTGCCCAGAAATCCGAGCTCAGTGGCTGCTGGGGTGACAGAACCCACAAGCAGCAGGCTGGAGTCAGTTTGGGGGAGATCAGCAGCAGGGAAGGACTGCTCCCCCAAGGAATGGTAAGCGCTATTCATGAGGGGAAGGAAAAGGCAGGGCGCCGAATCTGGCCCACAGGTTCTGGAGAGCACTGATATAGGCCAGTAGTTCCCAAACTGTGTGGTTCCTAAACTGTGCACTGCGATACCCAAGGATGCCATAGCACCATTTGTTATTACACACAGTTGCCTAGAAACAGAGCAGCAGAAACCAGAAGAGTCTCCTGGAAGTCAGAAGAGACATCACAAGAGGTGAAGACCAGAGAGAAGACCATAGAAGTCAACGTACTACAAGAAGAAAAAGCTGCTCTGGGGAATCTGGTATAAACCAGTGCCCTCTGTTGACTATTTTCATATTGCTACATATAGATTCAAGAAAAATATTTTTAAAATGTGTTGGTGGTCACAGCACAATTAATTAATTTTGGCTGCAATCCTATACACACTTTCCTGGGAGTAAGCCCCACTGACCACAGTGGGACTTGCTTCTGAGTAGACAGGCATAGGATTGCACTGTTTAACAATAAAGAACAAACCTGTCTTTGTATTGGGGTATTGCCCCCCTTAAAAAAAAAACCCACTGTCCCTTTACATCCAATGTTAAATCTCAGGACCAAGTACACTGGGCAGAAGAAATGTGCCCTACTAATAAGGCCCTTTGAGACACAGTCAAATTCTCTGGGGATCTAAAGCATTAGGGTATAAGTTTTGGGCTCTGGGAATATGAAGCATCTGCTGGCTGTCCTTCTGAACTTACCACATTCATCAAAGCTTACAGCTTCCAGATTTGCTCCCTCCTGGGGAAAGGACAGATGGAATATCTACGGTGGTCCCCAGCCATTGCACAACTGTGACTCACCTTTAACCCCAACCAGTAACATGAGGCCTGCTTTTATAATTTTTATTCGGTCAATGTACTTCTTTCCAGGTAAACAGACGCAAAAGGAATCCAGGTTGTGTTTTTTTTTTTTTACCTGTAAACCTTTCTCCTAGAATGGAAGAAAGCCAGTCCATGTCCCCTCCCTACTCTTGTCTGCTGAGTTTTCTCCAGAGTCTGGTGTTCTTTTCCAATCTGCCTTGGGCATTTGTCTTGGGAGTGCTTGTCTTACCCCAGGGATCTATAACCTCCCTCTCAGGGAGGAATCTCCACTGGCTCAGGGGAATCTCCACTGAGCTCAGGGGAATCTCCACTGAGATCTCTGGGATATGTTGCCATTTGATGGATGAATGCCTAGGATAACTTTTACCCTATGGGCTGTGGCTATTGCTTGGCAGTGTGTGGTTGGTGTGGACTCCATGGTCACACTGGTGCCGGGCAGACAGAAAGTTGCTGGTTCCTCTGGCTGCCACTGGCTGAGCTGCTCTGATCAGTGGCATAGCTAGAGGGATTGCAAAGCACTAAGTTTTGCAGGAAGCCTCACTGTGGCATGCAAGTAGCCCCTTGGAGCCATTCCGGGTGGTGGGAGCAAAACTAAAGATGAATACCCACAACTGTGTGAACACACCTGTCACTCCCTGGGACCAAATCATCTCCAATACCTTATGTTTATCTTTACCTCTTTCACATTAATTACTGTTATAAAATATTTGTTTTACAACACTATTATTCTTTAATATTATCCTTTGAAGAGTTGGATGTATCTGGTGTGCTCCCTGGGGCATTTGGTGGGCCGCTGTGAGATACAGGAAGCTGGACTAGATGGGCCTATGGCCTGATCCAGTGGGGCTGTTCTTATGTTCTTATGTTCTTATGATGTAGTTGAGTGATCACAGGCTTTTTATGCTATTTAAAACCATATAAAGTTTTGCTATTTAAAAACATGCTATTTATAAGACTTTTGTTTTATGAGGGTTATTTTCCTTCTATTATTTCTTCAAGATTTTGATTCAAGCTCTCTTACACTAATTAGAATTATATTATTTAGTTTGCTCATTGGAACAGCCCAATAAGATTGCTGATTTTTGGAGTGAAGAATTCACCTTCACGTTAGATCAATGGTACATGGGGTAAGGTTCATTGTTTTGTCAGAGAAGTTTACTTCTGAGTAGACATGCACAAGATTGCACAGTAAATCCCATTGTGTTCAATAGGGCTTACAACCAGGAAAGTGTGTATAGGAATGCAGTCTTATGCAGTTCACGCCAGCTCACTGCCGGCGTACACTGTCACAAACATGCCTTAAGGCCAACAGCCGTTGGATGGCGGAAAGGTAGGTGGAGATGGGGGAGGAAGTGTTGCAGGAGGAGGGCAGGACCAGCGGAGTTCAACTCCACCAGATCCTGAGCTCCATGTTGGGCCACACGGCTACTTTCCATTGCAGGGCTACTTCCTCACCCGGGGGAAGGGGTCAAACATCCCCTTTTCCCAAGGAGCCGCTGGCAGCTGCCCAGTTGCATGTTGGATGCCATTTTCGGCACCACAGCAGTCCTGTGCTCTGGGCAGCTCAGGATTGGGCTGTAAGAGTGCAACTCAAAACACACTGGCGAGCAAAACCCATATAGCTCAGTAAGGCTTACATTGAGTACACTTGGATTGTGCCATTACTCATGAGATGAGGTTAGTAAACGCTTTGGTAAATACGGTTCCTTTTGTTAGTTGGTTCCTGTTTATTTGCTACATAATTAGCCCTCAGTCATCCCTACAACCTCTGCTCAATTCTTCTCTTTTTTGAAGTTACTCACTTGGATAACTTTCATTCTGCTCTGATCTTTTAAAGTTTTGCTAAACTTAAGTTCTTTCTCAACTGCATTTGTAGACAATTTTTTCCCTTTTTATTTGTGCAACTTTGGAAACTCCTATTTAAAAAAGAAAGCCATAATAAACAACAAAAACTAATTTTACAAAGTTGCAGCCAGTCACAGTATATAGTGCACTGAAGCAGTCACTTTCTTATACATTAGGCTGTGAAATCACACATTGTATTTTGCATTGTAAAAATGCATTCTTTAAAACAATGGTTGCAATACAGGCTGTCACAAAGAATGTTTGATGCTCATTAGGTGTGCTTTTATTCTTTGTCTCTTTGCCACAGGACACCTGTGTGGTTTCACCCAATCCCCCACTGAACAGCAGCTCACAACAATCCCTTTGAAAATATATGCTGCAGACAGTCAGAACCTGCTCTTAAATGTTGTCATCTGCTCCCTACTAATTTGATGGTATTTTATTTCATGGTTAAAACCTTTATATAATAGTGCACAAAGCTGCAACTTCTCCTGGAAAGTTCAGCTCTTAATCAGCATATAAAAATGGCTTGTCAAAGCTTCCTGGTCTCAATCCAACATCTATTCCAACTTTGCTTACTACGGCCCTTTTAAGTTTGTGATATTGGGGATTTTAACCTGGAACTTTGTGCATAGAAAACATCTGCTCTGCCACAGAGCTATGGACTGCTTGGACTGCTTCTGCAGGACTTCTCAGTGTATTTGCATCTATCAGTGTGTTAAAATGTAACGTTTAATAATGGAAACCAAGGCATGGAACATCTCAGTATGGGTTTTGTTTCACCTGGTTGACAAATACAGTGCTTCTAAAACAGCAGTTAGGTCTGTTGCTTCACAGGTTATAACCAGCACCTCATTTTTTATTACACAGCTAAAAGGACCAGCACGGGACACTGTGAGTGGTGAAGTTCTATTTAATACTGATCTCAAGGTCCAACATTTAAATCCAGCTTTTCAACAGAATGAAGACATATTCTATGACACATACAATTCTATGCAATACACAAAAGCCTCTGTCGGAAAAACTAATTACACTATACAAAAAGTGGAGATAGAAAATTGTTCTGGGTTTATTAAAACAGCACTGTGTTGAGCCTAATGCACCTGACCCAGATTTTAGGATTCAAACACTTCTTACAGCACTAAAGAACAAAGAGACAGCAACAGAAAAGCATACTCGTCAATCAAACACCATAAAACAAGCAAGAGGGACATGGCTCCAAAACAGTCTGTTTCTTGTGGCTAATCAAAGTTAACACTTCTTACAGGGTTAGGAGCTTCAGGAACAAAACATGGGCCACAAGGTCTTTTGATAAGCGCCTAAGCATGCCGGAAGGGAGAGCAGAGACAAACCTTCCTGTTTCACACAGAAGCAATTCAGAGCCACAGGTGTATGTGACTCTCCTGTCCAGTAGTGTAACCAAAGGGGGGTGGCACGGTAAATACTGCAGGCAACACGCCATGTAAGTAGCCCCTCCACTTGCCGTCGAAGCCATTTGGAGCAGTAATGGCAACATGCAGGCGCTCACCAATTCAGCAGGCACCTGGGTGTAGCCATCATTGCCCCAAATGGCTTTGGTGGCATGTAGGAGGGGCTGCTTACAGGGTGCGTTGCAGCGCCTGCTGTACTTGCCGCACAGCCCCCCCCCCGGCTACACTACTGCTTCCACTTAAATGGGTTTGATGCAGATAAGATGGAGCCTGAGACATGTGCATTTAACACAAGAAGGGCCTACATATAGGGCAAATACAACTGAATTAAATCAAAAATCAAGTTTTCCCCAAGTCCATCACCTCCATAAGCTGGAATTCACTAGCCATGGGTGGCCAGCAAGCTGCTTCACTCGCACATCCATCCTACCCGGAGGAGATGTCATTTTTCCTCAGACCAAGCCAGCAAAAACCCAAAGCTTAGTACAGATCTGGTAAGCAACAGTAAAATTTATAAGGGAACGGAAAGATACTATCTTAATAAAGGTAATTAGCAGCGGCGTAGCTAGGTCATTTGGCACCCAGGGCCCATAAATTTTTGTCACCCCACACAACATAATTAATTAATAATTGAATAATTAATCATGTCATATGGGGTGACAAAAACTTATGAATTATTAATTCATTCATTCACATTTTTATAGCTCATTTTATAGCTCCTCTAAGCAACTCAGGGTGGTGTACATGGTTCCTCCCCTTATTTGTCCTTACAACAACCCTGTGAGGTAGGTGAGACTGAGAGATAGAAAGCTTCCTGGATGCGACTAGAAGGTACTTCAGAAACTGCAATGAGTCAAATCTGTGGGTTCCAAAGTTGCTGATAAAAAGGCCCACCTGTATAGCATGATGACCCCCAGAGTTCACTCCAGTAGTGATACTTTCCACAAAACCTACCAAGCAGCAGTCAGTGGGATGACCTACGTGACTGGGTATTCCTTCTGGTCTGGGTCACTTTTGTAGGCCATGGAAGCTGCTATTTAGGAATGCTTTTCATACACGGTCGTTTTCTTCATCAATCCATTTGTTATCAGCCTCTGTCCCATTACAGACCTCGGAAGGGGCTTCCTCCCAGGAGGGCAGCCGCAGTCTTACTGACCACAGTGGGCTTACTTGTGAGTAAGGCAACCAACCCTGCCCTAACACTCCACCTCCAGCCCGAAGCCTGGCACTGGGCAGGGTTTGTGCCTCCAGTGGGCAGCCCAGCCCTGGGCATGCTGAGACTCAGCAACAACCAGTCCCACTGGGCCTCCTCCTGCCTGTCCCCCTGCGCCTCCCCGGAGCCCCATGGCTCTGGCCGGGCAGCTGCACTCTGGCGCCCCTGGTGGCGGCGGGGACGGACCTGTGAGCGCTGGCACTGCCCCTCCCTCGCAGAGCTACCGGCCAGTTGAAGAGGCGCGTGCGACCCTTGCCCCCGGCCAGCCTGGGAGTGGCTCCACCGGGTTCGCCCTGTCCCTAGCGGTGTGCGCGCCGAGGTCGCAGTCCCGCCCGCAGACTCAGGGCTCGTACCGAGCGTGTTGAGTCCCGGCCCTGCAGCTCTGCGCGCCTCCTCCAGGGGCACAGGCTGGCAGGCCCTCGCCGCCCCCACGGCAGGCGGGTTACGGCCCCCAGGGCAGTCCCGGGTCTGCCAGGGTCACTTTTGCCCCCGCTTGGGTGGCTACCATGCTTCCCTGGGAGTAAGCCCCGCTGAGTAGAATGGGGCTGGCTTCCGAGTAGGCATGCATAGGACTGGGCAGTAGACAGTCCTCGCCACACTTACCTGGGAGTAAGCCCCACTGAGCACAATGGGGCTGACTTCTGAATAGGCATGCATAGGATTGGGCAGTAGGTTTGGTAGGGAGCACCACTGCAATGCTAAAGCAGCAAGTTTTGCAGGGAGCCCCACTGTGGTGCAGATCCCCCCCCCCCCAAATTCTTATGACACATTTCCTTACAAGCCTTACAAAAGACCAATTACAAGGAATTATCACAACCAATTTTTAAAAACAGAGTTCTCACTACAACCAGTTTCACCTAACTAGTTACCCTGGTGGCACCGAGTGTGTGAATCATTGTGGGACAGGCAGCACAATCTTAACTTGCGCTGGAACAGGCAGGCTGGGAAGCCTGCACTGTATCCAGCGCAGGGTTGGGACTGGCTGCGGCTCAGCCCCAGGGCAAGGGAAATTAATTCCCCTTTCCCTAGGTAAGGTGGCTCAAATCCCAATGGGGCTACTCAAATCTGCACCAGCTAAAGATGTGGTGCAGATCCAAGGAGCCCAGCGCTGTGCTGGGTTGCCCAGAAGCAGGGTTAGGATCTGGCCTAAGTGCCAGATCCTAGCACCACCTCCGTCCTGGGCCCAATCCCCCCCCATCCACCCTCTCCCCAATTCCAGTGGCATCACTAGGGTTTGCATCACCTGGTGCAGGAGGCCAGTGCGTCATCCCATACAGTGGGCGGGGCAACACCCCAGGTGGTGGGCGTGGTGATCTACCATCACCCCACCCCCGCTAGTTTATTGGTTGTACCTTTTGATAGATTAAAGATATTTCAACCCAATTTGTTTCATTGTATTCTGCATGAAATTACACATTGATTGATATATAACATGATGGTATTATTCCTCCAAACTGTTTTTAGTGATTTTGGTCCCTAGTGGTGTAAACCCCCCCCCCGTGTCAATACCTTACTGCAGCAGTTCTCAAACTTTTAGCACTGGGACCCACTTTTTAGAATGATAATCTGTCCAAGACCCACCAGAAGTGATGTCATGGTGGAAGTGACATCATCAGGCAAATTATTTTAATTTGTATAAATAATATACATTTAAGTATAAATAATTAAAGTAAAACAAATAATTAAATAAGCAGAAGCCAGCCCTAGTCCACCAAGTGAATTTCCTCTGTAGCCTGCCTGCAGTAACACCCCCCTCCAAAACCAGTAAGGTTTTCAGCCCTATCCAGTGCCCAGTTCAATTTAAGAACTTCTGTTTAAACCAGATCACTGTCAGGATCCACCTGGCTTTGCAAGTCTCAAAAAGGTTCACCTTATCAGCTAAAGCCTCTGTTTTGATCCTTCTTAGTGGAGGGGGGGGGAGGCTGCCTTCTGGAGTACTTGTTTAGCTGCAGGTGCATAGGATCAAGACCATTCTGGTAGCCTTGCACTCTCTTTCACCTGATCTTCAACACCAGCCAAGGCATGGTTGTTTACGTGGGAGTAAACGTGACCGTGAGGCTTAGTTTCGCTTTCCATAGGGCTCAATACATTCATCTGCTTGGAGGGAGGAACTTCCTTCTCAGATGTTTTGGAGGGGGGGGCTGCATTCATTGGATCATGACCATTCTGCTGTTGTTGGATTCCTCTCAGCCTGCCCTTTCCAATGGCCTAAAGCAAGTTCGCCTACTTGCAAGTAAACGCGCGATACGGCTCAGTTTCACTCTCCATAGGGCTCCATGCATTTTTTGTTCTCCGGTTTTTTGGCCACAACTTTTGATAGAAAGGAGATATTTCACTCTGGTCTTTTGCATTGCATTTTGCTTGAAATTCCACATCCAACGGTATATAATATGATGGGGTTACTCTTAACCACTGTGATTTTAGCATGTCACCCCCCTATGCACGTCACCCGGTGCAGTCCTCACCCTCGGCACCCCCCCCCGCACCCCTAGCGATGCCACTGGTAATTAGACAGCTGTAGCTGCTTAAAGGCAAACATATTATCTATTAAAAGACCATCAGAACTCTCCAAGTTTTTCTTTTTACTAATTGCATACATCCTCCAGTTTTTGATGTCTTTCAACTATTCTTTTCCTCCCTCTTTTCTGGTAATGCAGAAATTGCTGCATAGTCTGACATAATCTGTTCAAAGAGATAATTGGATACATTAAGGCTGAAATTCGACATACATTGTTTTAAAGGCATATAACACCCCCAGAAAAACCTTGTAAAGATTCTGCACCAGACCAATTCCATGATCTCTCAGTTCTTTTTTATTTACTTATATCATATATATACTGCCTTTCAACAAAAGTTTTTAAGAGCTCAATCCTATGCCAGGGCAGCACTGGCAGTACACACACTGTCCCAGCAACAGCTGTCATGCAAATACATGATACTTTGCCACCGGCGGGGGAGCACACAGCCCTGATGGGGAGGCCAGCATCACTCAGCGCTGGGCCTTTGCACCCGCAGGATGAAGGAGTGCCGGCCAGTGAGTGTCTGCAACAGGTAGCAGGAAGGCTTTTCAGGGTGGGGAGGGTGGAGACGGACAAAACTGGGCAGAGGAAGGGTGGGGCAAAGGGCAGACTGGGCCTGGAGGGGTGGGCCCACAGGTTGCTGCCATACCCTATTCCCCCCTCCTGAGCTATAGAGCCCAACACAGGTCTCCTAAATAGCTGGCAAAGATCTGAGTAGACCCATTGGTGCAACTGGGGTCTACAAGGGGTAAGGGAACAAATGTTTCCTTACCCCAAGGAGACCTCTGGCTGCTGCTCTGGCCCCGCAAGACAGGTCAACAGGCATGCGGATGTGGGAGAACCCGTGGACTTTATATATCTGGACTTTCAGAAGGCGTTCAACACGGTCCCTCACCAAAGGCTACTGAAAAAACTCCACAGTCAGGGAATTAGAGGGAAGGTCCTCTCATGGACTGAGACCTGTTTGAAGACCAGGAAACAGAGAGTGGGTGTCAATGGGCAATTTTCACAATGGAGAGAAGTGAAAAGCGGTGTGCCCCAAGTATCTGTCCTGGGACCAGTGCTTTTCAACCTCTTCATAAATGACCTGGAGACAGGGTTGAGCAGTAAGGTGGCTAAGTTTGCAGAAGACACCAAACTTTTCCGAGTGGTGAAGACCAGAAGTGATTGTGAGGAGCTCCAGAAGGATCTCATCAAACTGGCAGAATGGGCAGCAAAATGGCAGATGCGTTTCAATGTCAGTAAGTGTAAAGTCATGCACATTGGGGCAAAAAATCAAAACTTCACATATAGGCTAATGGGCGGCAGTAAAAAGGCCAATTCTATGCTTGGGATCATTAGAAAAGGTATTGAGAACAAAACAGCTAATATTATAATGCCATTGTACAAATCGATGGTAAGGCCACACCTGGAGTATTGTGTCCAGCTCTGGTTGCTGCATCTCAAAAAGGATATAGTGGAAATGGAAAAGGTGCAAAAGAGAGCGACTAAGATGATTGCTGAGCTGGGGCACCTTCCTTATGAGGAAAGGCTATGGCATTTGGGCCTCTTCAGCCTAGAAAAGAGATGCCCGAGGGGGGACATGATTGAGACATACAAAATTATGCATGGGAAGGATAAAGTGGATAGAGAGATGCTCTTTACACTCTCACATAACACCAGAACCAGGGGACATCCACTCAAATTGAGTGTTGGGAGAGTTAGGACAGACAAAAAAAATATTTCTTTACTCAGCGTGTGGTTGGTCTGTGGAGCTTCTTGCCACAGGATGTGGTGATGGCATCTGACCTGGATGCCTTTAAAAGGGGATTGAACAAGTTTCTGAGGGAAAAATCCATTATGGTTTACAAGCCATGATGTGTATGCGCAACCTCCTGATTTTAGAAATGGGCTATGTCAGATGCAAGGGAGGGCACCAGGATGCGGTCTCTTGTTATCAGGTGTGCTCCCTGGGGCATTTGGTGGGCCACTGTGAGATACAGGAAGCTGGACTAGATGGGCCTATGGCCTGATCCAGTCGGGCTGTTCTTATGTGGTGGCCATTTTGGCACTGCTGTCCCACGCGGCACCAAGGCAGCATAAGATTGGGCTGCCCAGCAGTTCAAAGAAACGGCCATTAATACTTTTTTAGGATGACTACATAACAGTGTTCTGTTGATTGAATGGGAAGGCTTTTGCAGCTGCTGTTTAGCCAGCGCATAAGTCTGGTATTTACAACACTGCTGTGAAACAAAAAGTAAAAAAAAAAAAAATTAAAGTAAAACTAGTCAAATGAGTGTGTTCAATAAGCAGGGCTTAATTGGAGCCAGGGCTGAACTCTGTCTGGATCCCACCCTGTGAATCAAAGCTGCAAAGCCCGACCAGGATAATTGTGATCCAAACATTAAGATTATAGCACCTCCTGCAAGCTGGTTTTCTGATGCTATTCACATCAAGACATGAAAATACAACACTTTCTGTTGGAACTCCTAGCAAAAATTAAGATGGATTGTGGATTAAAAACCAAGGAACAATCTTTAAGTTTTATCATTCTGCCTTTCCCCCCTTTTTATTTGTGATGTTTATCTAACTCATTTATGATTCCATTAGCTTCAAGTGTTCAACAGAAACTAACACTATGATTGGCAGGTTCTGGATTCTTCTAAGCCTTGAATTTTTCCTCTTTGCAAATAGATGACTGTTAGCCATGGTTTTTTTTCTTCTCCCTTTATTTCTTAATAAGGTCATTCATTGGCATCCTTCAGTCTCGGAAGACTATGGTATTGCATTCTGAATGGTGTCTCTGGAACAGAATGTCCTCTCCAGAGCTCGAAGCCTGGGTAAAGTAGATATGGAGGATAGATAAGGTAGTTTGTGGGGAAAGAGAGCTGTAGTGCTTTGGCATTCCTGTTCCTGCTGCTCATCATTACTCTCCTGAAGTAGCAATTCCATATCTATGATACCAGAGTTATTTGTGCTGGTTATTTATTTTAATGTCTGATGGTGGATTAAGGCTTCAGATTAATAACAAGCCTCAGGAGCACCTGATCTCCAAAACAATAACATCTTGCTTCATATGCTCAATAAGAGAAAAGGAACACAGTACATTAGGGAAGGCAGGGGCTTTATGATGGACAAAAGGAAATATTCTCTGCACTGCTCATAATTAGTGTATGAAATTCATTGCCACAAAATGTGGTGACAGTCACGAGTTTGAATAGTTTTAAAAAGGGATTGGACTAAGACACTGAAGACAGGCCTATCTATAGTTACTAGTCATGACAGCTATGTCCTGCTTCCAGTGGCATAGCTCCCACTGCCCGGAATGGCTCCATGCAAAATTTAGTGCTTTGCACCCCTCTAGCTATGCCACTGCCTATTTTTGTGCACATCCTGCGCATGGACCATCTGATGGGCAGCAAAGGGTGGGCGTGGAGTGGAAAGCCCCTGTTTGCTCCCACAGCCTGGAATGGCTTTGAAGGGTAGGGGAAGGGAGCCCTTGCATGCTGTGGTGAGGCTCCCTGCAAAACTCCCCCCCCCCCCAGCTACACCAATGCCTATTTCAGAGCAGGTTCTGAGCACAGAGCATCTGATGGGTGGCCAAGGGTGGGGTAAAAAGGCCCCCGCTCTTGCTTCCACTGCCTGGAATGGCTCTGAAGGGAGGGGGCCCTTGCATGCTGTGGTGAGGCTCCCTGCAAAACTTAGTGATTTGCCCTCCTCTAGCTTCGACACTGCCTATTTCAGCGCCTGCCCCTCACAAGGAGCATCCGATGGGTGGCCAACGGTGGGGTGAAAAGCCCCTTGCGGGCCACGCTGCTACTCCAGCGAGGAGGTGGAGGCGGCAGCAGTCTGACCCGGGGGGGGGGGCAGCTGGCCAAGACCTGGGAGAGGCGGGCCCCTCAGGTCACAACAGCCCGGAGCAAAATTCCCGGTCGCCTAGTCGGGACTCCCTCTCCCCGGGGAGTGGCCCCGAACTGCCGGGGACCCGCACCTTCTGAGCCGGAGGAGGGGACTGCCAGTATCTAGCCGGGCTCGGACGCGGATCCTCCGGACCCAACCCTCTGGGTCCTCGGCCGAGCCTCCGCAGGGCGCCCTTTGAAGGTGAAGGCGCTGCGAGGGCGGCGGGGGGGGGGCAGCCCTGGCCGCAGCAGCCTCCACGCAGTGGCGTAGCCAGAGGGGGAAAAGCACTAAGCTGTGCAGGCGTCTGGGAAGTTGCCCTAGCAGCCTCTGGGGGGGAGTTTAGGTGCTGCCTTGGCCCCCCCGGCCCCCCCCACCTCCTCCTGCACCAGTTCCCTCCCTTCAGCAGAGGGGGCAGTGGCTGGCCAGGGGAAGCACCCCTCTCAGTGGCGTAGCCAGAGGGGGGCAAAGCACTAAGGTGTGCAGGCACCTGGGAAACTGAGTGTCTAGCACCCCCTCTCGGTGGGGCAGCAGCTGATCCTGGCATTGGATTGCCCTGATGGGGTGAGGCTGGCACTGCTGCGGGGTGGGGGACAGCAGAGAAGACTCCTGCTTTGGCACAGGCACATTAAAAAAACAAAGGAATACAGCTGTTTTTCTCCAGGACTTCTGCTTAATTAATATGCTCAGTTAACTGATTAATTGAGTAATCAAAACTCATTTTAGTCACCTAACCGCACAATCCTGTGCATGCCAACTCAGAAGTAAGTCCCACTTTGTTCAATGGGGCCTACTCTTGGATAAGCATATGCAGTATATCAGCCCAACCCTAAGCGGGTGTACTCAAAAGTAAGTCCCATTTTGTTCCATGTGGCTTGCTCCCAGGAAAGTGTGCATAGGATTGCAGCTTCAGGGCCCAATCCTATCAACTTTTCAGCACTGATGAAGTTGTGCTAATGGGGTGTGCGCTGCATCCTATGGTGGGGGTGGGGGTCATGGAGGCCTCCTCAAGGTAAGGGAGTGTTTGTTCCCTTACTTTAGGGCTGCATTGTGGCTGCACTGGGACTGGAAAGTTGGATAGGATTAGGCCCTGAGGCTGCAATCCCTTACACCAGTGTTTCTCAATCTGTGGGTCGTGAGCCAATTTCAGGTGGGTCCCCATTTATTTCAATATTTTATTTTCAATATATTAGACCTGATGCTACCATGGTATGTGACTGCATTTGGGGAAATGCGACAGACGTGTACTTTTAACAAGCTACTATGTATATTCTTTTAACAATGTTAGTAAATGGGACTTACTCCTGGGTAAGTGTAGGTAGGATGGCAGCCTAGGACTGTTAAAATGTTCCTCCTTGATGATGTCACTTCTGGTCATCTCATCACCTCTGGTGGGTCCTGACAGATTCTCATTCTAAAAAGTGGGTCCCAGTGCTAAAAGTGTGAGAACCACTGCCTTACATGCCTTCCCAGGAGTAAGTCCCTTCGAAGTCAAAGAGACTTACTTCTCAGTAGGCATGCACAGGATTGTGCTCTAAGATTTCTTCTATGGATACAGGTCTCCTAAATACATTATGTTCATATTACCCTTATTTTAATTGCTAATATATATGAAATATCTGTTATGCAAGGCTTACCCTCATTTTCATTACAAAGGTTTTTTTATGTCTATGTTTTGAATAGTATTATTACTATAAGTGAAGCCATAAGTCGGTTTTAACCCATCGGTGCCCGATGTACACCGATGCAACATATAGGTTGTACACATGCAACATATAGGTACTGCCTGTAGGGTGTGTAGACAGATATGGTTAACATCAACAGAAGTGTTTCTTTCCAGTGAGTACGACAGGATTACAGCCCAAGCCTTACTGAACACAATGGGCTTACTTCTGAGTAAATAGCAGCATTTTCAAGCAGCTCCAAATATAAGTAATAGAAACATGGAGTGTCCATAAATATTGCTATGTAATACAGTACATGTCAGTACCGTCTTTCGCCTAACATTCCCAGGGCTGTTCACTGTGGGCAGGACAAAATGCCTCTGAGCATCTGCAGAGTGCATTTTCCTGAGGTTCCCTCAGATCAAGGACGGGTGGGAAGGTAAGACGAAGTGCCCCTGAGCACATGCAAAGCGCACTTCCCTCAGGCCAGGGACGGGGTTGGAGGCAGGATGAAGTGCCCCTGAGCACGTGCAGAGCGCATTTTCCTTAGGTGCCCTCAGCCCAAGGACAGGCGGGGAAGCAGGACGAAGTACCCCTGAGCAGCTGCAGAGCGCACCACCTCAGGTCCCCTCAGCCCAAGGACGGGCGGGGACGCAAGACGAAGTGCCCCTGAGCACGTGCAGAGCGCACCTCCTGCTGCCAGGCGGAGCCTCGGGCGCTCCCCGCGCAGAAGGCAGGCGCCTCCTCGCGCGCTCCCCGGCAGGGCCACAGGGGGCGCTGGGCTGAGCTGGGCCGGCCCGGCTCGGAGGCGCGATGGGCGAGGCGGAGAGCGCGGCCGGGGCGGCGGAGGTGAGGGCGCCCTGCCCGCCGGACCCGGGGCCCGCGCCCGTCCCGCAGGCCGCGCCCGAGGAGGCCGCGCCCGGCGCCCCGCCGACCCCCGGCGCGGCCCCGCCGGCGCTGACGATGGCCGCGGCCGCCGCGCCGCCCCCGCCGCCGCCGCTCCCGCTGCCCGCGCCCGTGGTCTGGAGCCCCGAGGTGGAGGTCTGCCTCTTCCACGCCATGCTCGGCCACAAGCCCGTCGGTGAGCGCAGCGCGGGCCTCGCAGCCCCGGCCTCGCCTGGCGCCGGGCGCCGGGGAGAGAAGCGGAGCGGAGCGGCGAAGGCCGCAGCCCGGCCACGCTTTGCTGCAGCGGGCCGCCGGCCAGAGCGGGACTCTTCCGAGGAGGCAGGCGGAGGGCTGGGCTCCCGGGCCCCGTCCCAGCCACGCTCTCCCGGGAGCAGGCCGCTGGCCAGGCGGGGACTGGCTCCTGAGGAGGCGCGCCTGGAGCCGGGTCCTTCCCGCCCAGTCCCGAGCGCGTCTGCTCTGAAGGGTCCCGTGCTAGTCAGTGGGGGTGTTCTTACTTCTGAGTGGACATGCATGGGATTGGGCTGTCCCATTGAATACACTGGGGGTGTTCTTACTTTTGAGTAGACATGTGTAGGCGTGCTTTGCAAGTTACCGTCTTCTTTAATCCTCCATGTAGTATTCTTGCATTGGGTTTTATTTGCTTGTAATTCAGTTGTGCGGTCAAAGGGCTAGATTACTGAATTTCATTTTCAGTGCATACATAGGGATAAAACAGGTTCTGGAATTGTGTGTCTGTGTGACTTTTATATAGATACACACACACGCAAAACACCTGCATGGTGCTTTTAGAGAGAGATGTCAAGAGGGTAGCACGTTCCTGTCCCAAGAAATGTAGGATCTTAAATAATCGGTGTTAGCAGTGATCCAAAGGTGTGAGTAGAGGTTCCAGATTCATTAATTCAAGATACAAAGATGTGCTTTTGGGAAAGTTATTATGCCTTATCCAGGGTGACGATCTGACAGTTTAATCAGAATTAATCTTGATGAGATCAGTAAGATATACTTGCTAGTGGTGTTGCATTGTATTTATTGCCTTTTTATCCCACTTTTCCCCCAAGGAGCTCGGGACAGGGTACATGGTCTGTGCTCTCCATTTGTTCTCACAAGGATTCTATGAAGTAGGTTAGGCTGACAGATGGTTATCTCCCCACCCCCCCTCAGCTACGTGGCTGAGTGAGGATTTGAATCTAGGTTCACCCAGTCCAAACTCACATTGGCTATTCATATTTCCTTTTGGGGACTAAAATCTTACTGAATTCAACAGGACTTACTTCTGAGTAAACCAATTTTGACTAACTTGTTTTGTGAATGTGAGAGAATGAACATATGTACTGCAGAGCAGTGTTTCTCAGACTGTAGGTTGAGACCCACTTGGTAGATCACGAACCAGTTT
Organism: Tiliqua scincoides; assembly: GCF_035046505.1. Classification (NCBI taxonomy): domain Eukaryota; kingdom Metazoa; phylum Chordata; class Lepidosauria; order Squamata; family Scincidae; genus Tiliqua; species Tiliqua scincoides. Next base: position 216,771,768 of record NC_089824.1, read on the forward strand.
TCAGGTGGATCCCCATTCATTTCAAGGTGTGTTTTATTTTTAATGTTATAGACTTGATGCTACCATTGTATGTATCTGTAGTTGGGGAAATGTTACTGTTCTGTACTTTTAACAGGCTACTATGTACAGTACAGGTACAGCCTATTTATCCACGTTAGTTCCATTCCTTCCTAGTCACTCTTTGTGATTAACAAAAAACGCATTGTGCTAAATCCCATAGAGTTACGAAAATACAGCCTGCAGCCTGACACTTCTGAACGGAAGGAAACTAAGGCAGTTGTTATCAATCCCCTCCCCTCCTTCCCCTTTCACAGGTGGGATCCTGAGCGTGTTTGGGAAGCCTCCTGACAGCACTGCAGGCGCTCCTGCAGCGCTCCCTGGCCGCCGCCATCATGGAAACTCCTCTGCCCTAGAACATTCTGGGACTTGTAGTCCGGCTCTCTGCTAACCCTCACCTGTCTCTCCAAGGCTCGGCAAACACTCCTGGGGTTTTTTAAAGCAACCCCCTCTGTTGCTACTGCACCTGCCTGTGTGTGTGTGAGAGAGAGAGAGAGAGAGAGCGCTCCACCTTGCTGAACCTGTTCTGGCTACAGAGGTTTTTGGTCCCCCCTTCCCCTCTTCAGCCTCCGCTGGCTCAGGGGCTTCAGGAATGTTACTGTTCCTTTGCAAGGGGAGCCTCTTCCATGGCTCCAGGGCTATTTCCCTGCCTGGGCGAGGCGGAGCCTTTTGCAGTGTTTTGGGCTGCCCGGAAAGCTGCCTGGATTGAGAGGACAGTTCGAGGCAAAGGTGTGCGTGACTTTCATTGCCCCCACCCCATTCGCATTGAGACAAATCTGCAGATAAAAAATCTGTGAATAGGCTGCACTTGTATATGTTTTTAACAAGGATAGTCAAGGGGGTTACTCCCAGGTAAGTTTGGATAGGATGACAGCCTTTGGGATGTTTGGACATTTTTTTAAAAACAGAAATGCTTGGGAGGGTTAAGAAGATGGTTCTTTATTTAAAAAAAAACATTAAACTTATTGTAAACTTTTAATTTACTTGATTGATTGATTTGATTTTGTTGTATGGGTTTGTCAAAAATTTTCCTACTTGATGATGTCACTTCCAGCCATGACATCGCTTCCAGGTTAATAACATTACTTGCAGTGGGTCCTGATAAGATTGTCATTCTAAAAAGTGGGTCCCAGTGCTCAACAGTTTGAGAATCACTACTGTACAGGAATCTGTTTCTTGGAAGGCTATGCTTTTCATTCAGCTTTTGTGCCTCCTTAGAATACTTATGAACTGCTGGTTATATTGTTGCAGCTTTGCAAATAAGTCTACAAAAATTGCTAGACTGGAAGGATTCACTTACCTGCTTCCCACACACACACTTAAATTTACCATTTACATCCAGAAAGGGGGGGGAGTGCCATTTTCTGTAGAAACCGCTCTGTCTGGTTGCCTGCAGGCAGTGCTTCCTTGCCACAGGCAAACAGGGTGAGCAACCATTTGTGTGCCTGCATTATTGCTCCTCCATGGAGCTGTAAATCCTTAGGTGAGGCACATCCCTCACTATGTTTATGATATTGCTTGTATCTTTTTCTGTGACATCCAACCACATCATTTTTATTGCTCACACCTTCTGAGAAGATCCTTGTACAGAACCACGTGCTCCATTCTCATAATCATATTTTTCTCACAATAGTTTTGTGGTGTGAAATCCACCTTGAAAAGTTGCTGCTCTTTTTTTCCTCCTTTCCACTCCCTTTAGGTGTGAATCGGCATTTTCACATGATCTGCATTCGAGATAAATTCAGTCAGAATATCGGGAGGCAGATATCTTCCAAAGTCATCTGGGACCACTTGAGCACTATGTATGACATGCAAGCTCTGGTAAGTGTGGCTGCCAAGACTCTGAAGTCAGCTGCTGGGCAACTGTTGATTCTCAGGTCAGAGGTCTAGGTAGTACACTGTGCACTGTTGTGCCTGATTTGCGTGGTCTGCACTGGCAGTAGTCATAGTGTCATAGTGATCAGATGTCTGTTGTTGCTCATGAGCCCTGCAACTTTCCACTTGTACAGATGGAGCTTCAGTGAGAGGAGTCTGCAGAAGTCTGAAAGTGAGGGGCAAAATTGGGTTGATTGTATTATTTAAACTATTATACCCCACCTTTCCCCTCCATTACCAGGGTGCCCAGTAGAAACATCAATAGAAAATATATGTTAATCCCAGAGTAAAAAACAAGCATAATTAACAATAAAAATATTTGATATCCCCACAAAAACAGTTGTTATGGTGAGAAGCTAAGCTGTCCTTCCTCCCCTAGAGGACCAGATGGAACGAGTCCTGAACAACTCAAAATGTTCCTAAAGCTATTCTAAAGCTTGCACTCCAATTGGCCTGTGGAATACTGTTATAATAGGTACTTTCTCTGCAGTTCTCATAATAGCATAAAAACTTACACACGTGAAACAACATCTTTGGACTTAGTTTCACTTTTCTTGCACAATACAGTAGCATCAGGATCAAACAGGCCTTCTGTGAGCAGAAGACTCCTTCTTGACAGAAAGGGCTTTTGGATCCAACCCACTGAGGAAAGGGGATGTTTCCATTTCCTTCCTTACTACAGTAACACACAAGAATCAAAATGGTTTCAAATTAAAATCAACAAGTCCTTCGGTGTTGCCTCTACAGATTAAAATTTGTTTTTTATCAATTAACATAGTGAACAAGTGCAGAAGTGCCCCCGTATCTGCGGGGGTTCTGTTCTGGAACCTCCTGCACTTAAGTGAAACCACTGATATGGGCAAACACCTCCCTGCACCCTCCAGAGCCAAGGGGAGCTCTGCTCCTCTCAGTGCCAGAGGGTCCTCTGAGCCCAGCAGAAGCCACAGATATGTGTCCGTGGTCTCTGCTGGCCTGACACTGAACCCTAGAGGTAAAAAAAAGTATCTCCATGAAGCCAGAAGTGACGTTTTGAATGCCTTATATGGCATTGGGAGACCCAGGGAAGCCCCAGAGCCCATCCATCTGTGGCCTCTGTTGGGCTCAGAGGACCCTCTGGAGGTGAGGGGAGCAGAGCTCCCCTCAGCTCTGGAGGAGGTACCCAGGGGGGCCCCATAGACTCGATCCATGGATAACTGAATCATGGATACAGCCCCCCTGAACTGTTCGTTAATCTACCAATTAAAACTTGCAGACCTAATTTTTTTTAAATTTTTCTAAATGTGAACACCTGCATCATGAGGGCATAGGGAGAGTATTTACACATCCAATTTTCCAGCACCAATACAGCCGAGCCAACAAGGTGTGTGCTGCATCCTGCATTGGGAGGGGGAAGTTATGGAGGCCTCCTCAAGGTATGGGAACATTTGTTCCCTTATCTTGGGGCTTCATTGCGGCTGCACTGGGACTGGAAAACTGGATAGGATTGGGCCATTAATACTGTAGCAACTAAGGGCCCAATCCTATCCAGTTTTCCAGTGCTGGTGCAACCGTGCTAATGGGGCAGCTAACCGTGCTAATGGGGCAGCTAACCGTGCTGTGGTGGGGCAGCAGGTCACAGAGGTCTCCTCAGGGAATGGGAACATTTGTTCCCTCACCTCGGGGCTGCATTGTGGCTGCACTGGTGCTAGAAAGTTGGATAGGATTGGGCCCTAATATGGCAAGGAGCAAAATATCTTCTCAGTTTCATTAGTTTAGCTTCTGATTAATATCTAATCTGCCCTTGTAGAATCCTACAAAAGGGTATATTTTTCACAACATTCATTGTTACTAAACTTGTATCCAGTATCAAGTTTAAAATGAAGCAGAATTCTTGACAAATGTAACATTTGGGAAAAGATGCACAGACCTAAATGATTGCAGTTGTATTTTTATTAGCTGACTTCAGGTTGTTTTGGGTATATACATGATCTAAATTTCATATGGTAACTATAAAAAATCTTACCTGTGTATTTGTTTAGAAAAATCCAGATTGTTGCTCTTATCTAGTTATTTAAAGATTTTGTTTGTTTGTTTAATTTCCAAGCATGAATCTGAGATTCTTCCCTTCCCGAACTCAGAAAAAAACTTCATTCTCCCTGAAGAAATTATTCAAGAGGTAAAAGAAGGTAAGGCCTGATGATAGTTTTGAAAACAATACTTGGAGCCCAAGCCAGCGCTGCCTGGGAGATGGCCATTACAAAAGTTCCATAAGGCATTTCATGGCAGCAGAATGACAGAGGCACCAGCGGGGAGACCAGCACTGGCAGGCGCTGGGCCTCTGTGCTGGTCAGAAGAACCCTAGGAGCCACTGGCAGTAAGTTCCTCAACAAGTGGCGGGGAGGCCTCAGGCAGCCGGCCCTGCAGGATACAGCGGCAGCCATTTTGGTGCTGCTGTACCACAGCACCAGCAGCCTAGGAGCCACTGGCAGTAAGTTCCTCAACAAGTGGCAGGGAGCCATTGCAGGGCTAGGAGAAAGTGGGGAGAAGACAAAACTGAACAAGGAGATGGCAAAGAGGAGGGTGCTTCAGGCGCTAGAGTGAGATGGGGTAGCAGAGGTTGCTGCTGATTCCTATACCCCTCCCATGCCTGAAAGACCTACACTGGTTGACTCAGATCTGTGACAACAATTATCTAGTCCAGATCTGAGTAGACCCATAGCAGCTGCCAGGGCTCAACACAAGGTAAGGGAACATTGGTTCCCTTACCTTGAGGAGACCTCGGGCTGCCTCCCTGGCCCTGCAGGATACAGCGGCAGCCATTTTGGTGCTGCTGTACCACGGCACGGGCAGCCTGGATAGGATTGGGTTGGCCATATTATATAGTAGAGATAAGATTTGATCTGGGTACTTTCTGGTTTACAGTTCATTCTTAAAGTGCAATCCTGTGCATGTCTTCCTAGAAGTAAGCACCACTCGGTTTAATGTGACTTGCCTTGCAAGGAAGTGTATATAAGATTGCAGGCCTAGGTATCTTGTTGCAGAAATCTTTACACTGAGATATTTTAATTTGGTCTGTATTTTTGGTGTTTGTTTAAGAAAGAAGAAAGCTGGTAAAACTTGGTAATAAAAGTCAGATGATGATATTTGAAAATGTTAATTCTAAATTTAGTGAGCAGTTGGAAGACTTGATTTTCAATTCGATGGAAGCTGAATTGACCTTTCGATTATTGTTGATGCACCATTTAACTAAAATGTGGTCGAATGTTTGTCAGATACAAAAAAAATAAATCTGAAATCTATTTGCTTTGGTAGCAGTGGCATTGGCATCCTTCAGTCTTGAAAGACTATGGTATCGCACTCTGAAAAGTGGTTCTGGAACAGCGTCTAGTGTGGCTGGAAAGGCCGATTTGGGAGTGACAATCCCTTCCATACTGGGAGCAAATGTAGTCTGTCCCTAGTGTGTCTCCCTGGCTACGGGCCTTCCTTCTTTGCCTCTTTGCTTCAGTCTGTTGGGCAAGTGTCTCTTCAAACTGGGAGAGGCCACGCTGCACAGCCTGCCTACAAGCAGGACGCTCAGAGGCCAAGGTTTCTCACCTGTTGAGGTCCATTCCTAAGGCCTTCAGATCTCTCTTGCAGATGTCCTTGTGTCACAGCTGTGGTCTATTTGTAGGGCACTTTCCCTACCTGCTTTGGTAGCATGGGACTATAATTTAAGGTTGTTGCTCTCTCAGAGGGTCAGAGCAAGCACACAAGTGGGTTACAGTTAACACAGTACTGGACTTGTTCCTATTCTGTGTTGCACTTGTGCATAAGATCTTCTTAAATGTGCTGATTTGGTGCTTTCTGAATAGTTTTAAACATGTATAAAGTGTTTAATGCCGTGGTATTGCAGGAGACAAATGTTGAGAAACTGCTCTAGTCATTCCTGTTAAGCCTGCATTCCTCAACATTTGTCCCCCGCCATACTACTCTGCATGGTCCACTTATTAAAAGTACTGCCAGAAGTAACAGGTGAGGACATCATCACCAGTTAATTCCACCCACTCTTTGTTTCCTGGTCTTCAACCAGGTCTCAGTCCAGGAGAGGACCTGCCCTCTAATTCCCTGACTGGAGTTCTTTCAGTAGCCTTTGGTGAGGGACCGTGTCGAACGCCTTCTGAAAGTCCAGATATATAATGTCCACGGGTTCTCCCGCATCCACATGCCTGTTGACCTTTTCAAAAAATTCTTTTTTTATTATTTATTTATTTTTAATTAACACACACAGACATACAAACATATAACATACATTTAGGAGTGCTAAATACCATATACCATTACTCATTAATCGTACTACATCTCCTAATCTACTACTCATCTACTTCTGCCTCTTATTAGTTTATCCATTTATTTATATAATATATACTAAATTTTCCCTAATGCCCTGTACTATATTTTCTAAATTTTCACTTTCTGTCAAACAGAAACTTACTTCAATTACTCATTAATATTAAAACAAAATAATCTAATTACCAAAATATGACATTTAAATCAATTCTTCCATCTACTTCTAACTCTTCTCTCACTTATTTATTTCTTATATCAAATATAATAGATTTTTCCTAATTCCCTATAATATCTTTTCTAAATATTCACTTTTTATCATCTCAGCTAGTTCAATTACTCATTAATATCAAATAATAATAATCTAATTTCCAAATTATAATAAAACCAACCATCTCTTATAATATGTAATTTACCATTCTCCAATCTAATTCTCAAATCTGATTACATTTTTTTCTTTAACGTAACCACCTATAAAACAATTCATCCACATGCTAACATTTCCAGCTATTTTTTCTAATTCATTCTAATTCATATAAATTTCGTATATATATATTTTTAAGTAAATTTAAACCAGTTATTAACTAAATAAAATCCTCTAATTTTCTTTAACCCTCAGGTTAACCCTCGGATTTCTTTTTCTTTCTTTCCATTTTTCTCTTGCCCACACTTTCTTGTATAAGGTATGTTCATTCTTCCAGTTAACTGGGATATGTTTTCTTCTTGTTTCAACAAATTTTGTATTTTGTGCACCCTGTCCATCTTCTCTATTTCAATCTCCATCAGCGTCCCCTCTAGATCCTGTTGATTTTCCACTCTTCTAATTTCTGTATCTACTCTTCTGATGATGATTTCATCCCTCACCATCATCTTTTCCACTTTCTCCTTCTGTTTATCTTCTATTTTCTTCACATCTTCCAATTGCTCCTTGCACACATCTATCTGTTGAGAGAGAGTCTTTAAACTGGCTTGAATCTGCAAGGACCAACTCAACTGCTATCTTCTCATTGTGAGCAATTTTTCCAAATTTTTGAGGATCATTTGAGTCCAAATATCTGGAACAGGATCCATCTTGCAATTTCTCTCTAATCCACAAGATGTCCACCGCGTATTATTCTCCTTACTTCCACCACATGTTTTTTCAGTCAGGCATTTTTTGAATTTTTCTTACAGATAACAGTATGATTAATGGAGAAAAACAAAAGAAACAGTCTCAAGGAGACAAAACTCTTTCAAGTCTAATAAAAATTATGTCCACATGTAATTCTGGATTTTAGTCCACATACCAATTTATAATTATAATCTATGACCGATTTATTCCACTACAAAGATAAAGAGCACATTCAACATCCTCAAAAAGTTTCTCATTAACACCTTCAGTGTATCCAGGGCTTTTAGCCAAATCAGTCAATCAAAGCCGGGGGCAATATTAACACATACTTATCTTAAATTTCCAACTTAAACTTTACGCTTCATGCTTTTTCTTCTATATGGTATCTTAGCAAGGAGCCAGCAGCTTGATTGCAGACACTGCACCTCCCCCAATACTGTCCCTGACTATTATTTTTCTAAGAAGAAAGCCCCCCCCCCCCGGTCGGGCTTTCAAGATCTTTGGTATCTTGGTACCAAGATATTTGGAAAGATCTTGTCTCTCCTGATAAAGATCTTCAGATCCTCTTAAGACCTGCAGTTTTTTGGGGGAAAACAGACTGTCTCTCAGGAGCCCCTGGAGACATGTCTGTTCATGCACTGTTGGCTCCTCCTCCTCCCACCTTTTCAAAGAATTCTAAAAGGTTTGTGAGGCAAGACTTACCCTAACTGAAGCCATGCAGATTCTCCCTCAGCAAGGCCTGTTCGTCTGTGTGTTTTGAGATTCTTTCTTTGATGAGGCATTCCACCATCTTACCCAGTATAGATGTTAGGCTGACTGACCTATAGTTTCCCGGGTCCCTCCTCCTTTCCTTTTTAAAGATCAGTGTGACATTTGCTATCCTCCAATCCTCTGGCACTGTGGCCGTTTTGAGGGACAAGTTGCATATTTTAGTCAAGAGATCAGCAACTTCATTCTTCAGTCCCTTAATAACTCTTGGGTGGATGCCATCAGGGCCCGGTGACTTATTGACCGTTAATTATCAATGAGGTCTGAAACATCTTCTCTTTCAACCTCTATCTGACTTAATTCCTTGGTCAGGAGGGGCTGTTCGGACAGCTGTATCTGCCCGAGGTCTTCTGCTGTGAAGACAGATGCAAAGAACTCATTTAATTTCTCTGCCATCTCTAAGTCTCCTTTTATCTCCCCTTTCCCTCCCTCACCATCCAGAGGGCCAACTGCTTCTCTGGCGGATTTCCTGCTTCTGACATATTTGAAGAAAAATAATAATAATAACTATTATTTTATATAATAAAACATATATATATAAGCTTTTATTATTCCCCTTAATGTTGCTGGCCATGTGTTTCTCATAGTCTTTCTTGGCCTCCTGTATTACCTTCTTTCATTTCTTATGCCACAGTTTATGTTCCTTTTTATTTGTCTGTCACTGTTTGTCATGTTGCATTGCTTATCTTGCTGCCAGGCAGCGAGTGTCCAGGGGTCACATACGTACCACCAGGCATCACCTCAAGTACCACTGGTGGTGCCTGTACCACAGGTTGAGAAAAACTATGTAAAGTGATCTGAGAGAACTACCATATCAAGGAAGAAATTTGGCAGCAAATGTTGCCATTGAGCACTCCTAAGAGGTCTTTTAGGACAAAACACAAGAAGGAGAAAATTGAGTGTGCATCAGAGAAGACCTTATTATCACTTGTTTATCTCTTCTTTCCCATAGGTAAAGTGATGATTGAAGATGATATGAAAGAAGAAATAAAAGAAGAGATGGAATCACATGCAGGTTCTGAAGAAGGTGAGAGTTATGAAGACATTAAAGCTTTGCCAAGGACATCACACGTGAGGCATGCAGCCAGCGTGTGCTGGAATGGTACAGGAAAAATGACTGCTACTGGTTTGTAAAATACAGGCTATACCTTGTTATTCCCTGGGGTTCCGCTCCAGAACCCCAAGTGGATAAAAAAAAATCTATGGATAAAAAAAGTGGAAAAATAGATTTAAAGGCCCACTGCTCCTAAAGGAATAAGGTTGTGCCTTGACATCCACAGAGGTTTGATTCTAAGACTCCCTGCTGATACCATAAAATGTGCTAAATGAAAGCAGTTAAAAAAATTAATAGTGCATCCCTTTACAATTGTGGTTTAAAACAGCTTTTCTTACTATTGTAGAGAGGCGGTCAGCAGTTAGAACCCCTGCTTTTATCTGGCTCTGCTGAAGAATGGCACGATCACTTGCATGACTGTCTCTCTACAACAGTAAGAAAAGCAGTTGTTTTTTTTTAAACTGTGATTTTAATGGGATGCCTTTTCCCCTTCTCCAGAGATCAGCACATTCCCTCTCATTTGCAGTGGCCATTCGCGTTGAGTCAAATCCATGTATAACAAGGTCGGACCTGTACAAGTGGTGTAGTGCTAACTGAGAAGTAGGATAAAGGATACCATAAAAAAGAGTTACCAGCTTGTATTTGCAAAGCTTGTATTTGCAATGAGTGGGTTATGCAGAGATCTTTTTTTCTGGACTGTGTCATGTGCTGAGTGGTTTGATCGGAACAGTCTCCTTAGAGCTTGTGGGAGTCAAGTTGCTGAGTCAAATGCTCAGCATTTGGAAACTATTCATTTGAAAGCATCCTGAGAGTCATTTCCTTCATTGCTATGGAAAAGCTTATGTGTGTTGTTCACATCTGTAGCCAAAGAGTTCCACAAATGCAGTTTCAGAGCAAAGGACCCCACTATCACACAAACAGGACATCCAACTTTTGGAACAAAAGAAGAGCCCCGCTGGATCAGGCCAAGGGCCCATCTAGTCCACCTTCCTGTATCTCACAGTGGCCCACCAAATACCCCAGGGAGCACACAAGACAATCAGCGTCCCTGTGCCCTCCCCTGCATCTGGCAATTAGAGGCAGCCTGCCTCTAAAACCAAGAACTTGCACATACCTACTATGATTTGTAACCTGTGATGAACTTTTCCTCTAGAAATTTGTCCAATCCCCTCTTAAAGGTATCCAGGCAAGATGCCATCACTACTGTGGCAAAGAGTTCCACAAACTAATTACACGCTGGGTAAAGAAATATTTTCTTCTGTCTGTCCTGACTCTCCCAACACTCAACTTTTGTGGATGTCCCCTGGTTCTGGTGTTATGTGAGAGGGAAAAGAGCATCTGTCTATCTACTCTGTCCATCCCCTGCATGATTTTGTATGTCCCAATCATGTCCCCCCTCAGGCACTTCTTTTCTAGGCTGAAGAGGCCCAAACACTGTAGCCTTTCCTCATAAGGAAGGTGTCCCAACCCAGTAATCATTTTGGTTGCTCTCTCTGCATCTTTTCCATCTCTACTATATCCTTTTTGAGATGTGGTGACCAGAACTGGACACAATACTCCAGGTGTGGCCTTAATCTCCACTATATTCTTATTGAGATGTGGCAACCAGAACTGGACACAGTACTCCAGGTGTGACCTTTCCATCGATTTGTACAACGGCATTACAATATTAGCTGTATTATTCTCAATGCCTTTCCTAATGATCCCATGCATTGAATTAACCCTCTTCACTGCTGCCGCACATTGGGTTGACACTTTCATCGAGCTGTCCACCAGCACCCCAAGATCTGATCTATCTCCAACAACTCAGAACTCATTAGCCTATGTGTAAAGTTTTGATATTTTTGCCCCAATGTGCATGACTTTACATTTACTTACATTGAAATGCATCTGCCATTTTACTGCCCAGTCTCTCTGGAGTGTTTTGTCATCTGAATATTTTTAGTTTTAGGTGACTATAGGACACCAAGGGCACCCCCATAATCATTAATTTTCATTTATTTCAGTAAATCAATGATATATACAATAAATAATATAAAAAGAGTTAAGGCATAGGAAGAATGAGAACCAGAGTAAAATGTGGTATAAAACTCCCACACAGCAACACTGCTGCAAGTCTGGATGTGTCCATCCATCCACCAAGGAACGTTTTGAACAAGGAGTGGCTGCCCCTGCCACTCAGCCTCATGGGCCCGACCCAGTTCTGCAAACACAATCAGAAGTTAAATGTGACAAATTAACAATGACAACTTAAGCATCGTAATAATGTAAAACAACAAATCAGCAGCAGTAGAAAGGCTATATGGTTGTCATTTCACCAAAGGTCCTCTGAAAACGATTGTGCCCTCTACCAAAAGGCAGGAGAGGGATGGACCTTCCAAGGTGGTGGGGGGGAGGACTGAAATGACCCTCTTGCTTGCAGCCATCTGTCCCACTGCAAAGAGCAAGAGAACACTGGGCAAGATAATGATCTAAGTCAATGGTTTCTAAACTTTTTTGACTGGCGGCTCCCTTAACCTACTGGGCCATTGTCCGCAGCTCCCCATTAGAGCTACAGTCGTATACGAGGGTCATCCAGAAAGTAATGCACCACATTTTTTTTCTCAGCCTACAGTAATGGTACGAATGCAAAACTTTAGATATACATTATTTGAATTTTCAGGAGTGCGCACACAAATTTTTGGTTTCTTCAGAAAGATAGCGTAGCTGCAGCAGTTTTTCGAAATGGCATCTGTAAGTGATGTACGTTACAAGCAGCGTGTCGTCATTGAATTTCTCTCTGCAGAGAAAGTAACTGTTGGGAACATTCACAAACGTTTGTGTACAGTTTATGGAGAATCTGCAGTCAACAGAAGTACGGTTAGTCGCTGGGCACAGAGGGTGAGGCCATTAGAAGGCGGTTCGGCAGAGCTCCAAGATTTGCAGCATTCGGGGCGGCCATCCACGGCTGTCACACCTGACAAGACGCAGCTTGCTGATGTGCTCATTCGCGAGGACCGACGCATAACGACTAGGCAGTTGGCGCTGAAGCTGTCAATCAGCAAAGGAAGTGTGGATGCAATCATCCGTGCTCTTGATTACTCAAAAGTGTGTGCAAGATGGGTTCCCCGCTGTCTTATGGTGGACCACAAATCTCTCAGAAAAAACATTTCTTCTCAGTTGCTGAAACGTTTTGAAGATGAGGGGGAAGCGTTCTTGTCCAGGATTGTGACAGGTGATGAAACCTGGGTTCACCATTTTGAGCCCGAAACAAAACGACAGTCGATGGAATGGCGTCATCCTCAATCTCCACAGAAGGAAAAATTCAAAGCAACTGCTTCCGCCGGTAAGGTCATGATCACTGTGTTTTGGCACTGTGAGGGCGTCATACTCATTGATGTGATGCCAAGAGGCAGCACCATTAATTCTGAAGCTTATGTGAAGACATTAACCAAACTCAAGAAGTGCTTCCAGCGACTTCGGCGCCATAACAACCCAGGTGAATGTTTGATTCAACATGATAACGCTCGGCTTCACACAAGTTTGAGGACTTCGGAACGCATCACTAATCAGGGTTGGACTGTGTTACCCCATCCACCCTACAGCTCCCTCAGACTTCCACTTGTTTGGGCCATTAAAGGATGCCATTTGCGGAAGACATTTTGAGGATGACGAAGAGGTGATTCGCACAGTGCAGAAATGGCTTCGTGACCAGAACAAGGAGTGGTACCGACAGGGCATACATGCCCTTGTGTCTCGCTGGAGGAAGGCCATAGAACTGGACGGAGATTACGTGGAAAAATAGGGAGTGTAGAAGAAACATCATTCTTTCTTGTGTGTAAGTTTCATTGTGTTCAATAAATAATTGTTGAAGAAAAAAACGTGGTGCATTACTTTCTGGGTGACCCTCGTACATTGTATAGGGCAGCGGGTTTTTTGTGAGGATTCTGCGGCTCTCCATGGAACCACAGCTCACAGTTTGGGAACCACTGACCTAAGTGTTTAAGCAGACTCATTTTGGGGAAAGCTCAGTGCGCACAGAGCACCTAGTTTTATTTTGGACCACATCCATAATGTGATTTATGTTGTTCAAGGCATAATTTTTGATGTAGTCACTTACATCTTTTTTTAGTGTATACCTCTATAGGAAGCCTGGCGAAAGCAGCAGAGAAAGCTAGCAATAAGGAGAAAGAAAGAAGCTCCTCAGAATCTGGTTCCAAAGAAGGAGGGGACAAGAGGAAACGGAACAGAGTCACTGAGAAGGTCTTAAATGCAAACAGCAATCCTTCCAGTCCAAGTGCTGCAAAACGGCGCAGGACGTAGACGGTGGAACAAGACAAGAACATATTTCAACTGTGAAACCTGGGCAGTAGAGTCTAGTTAGTGCTAGAAAAACATGAGTGATCAGTGCACAGGCTTTGTGGGTGCATGAGTTTGGCTGTCTCCCCTCAGAACAGAATGGCTTGCTGCTCAGCAGGAAAGAGCTCTTTACTCTGAGAATTTTGGGACGAGAGGGAGGCCAGTAGCTTGGCAAACCTGTGATTTTACTGAGCAAGTCAGACAGTGGTGAATTTTCTTAGCAGTTTCACGCGATGTACTTTACATCAATCCTGGAAACAAAGAGCCACAGTTCTTGTTTTGCTGGTGTTAGCTTCAGGTCACCTTTGCATCTTGAGTTTTGTGTCTGGAACTGGAAGATGCTAATTTTGATGAACACAGCGGTGTCTTAGTGGGCCACTGCCCCTTTGAGAATTAGCTGTGCCATCTGCCACTGTTTCTCACTGACAAAGAGCTCACAAAGTACAGACTTTGTGTATGAAGCAAGAGCAGTCTATGCTTCTGTTGTATTTGGCTGCTTTTATGCAGAAGAAGATTTTTCAGATTGTGCAAAATAGTGCTATTCAGCAATGCAAAGGAGATAATATGTCAAGATGTATAATCATCTGCTGTTTAAGGACCAGTGTCTGGGCTACATACTGTCTACAGAATGCTTAAAATAAAGGCCATATGTACAGTGGAAGTTTCAGCACAAAGCACTAGAACTGACAGAAACCAAAAGTCTTGCCTCATCTTCTTTTATTGTATTTACTGCCCGAACAGCAAAGTCTTCAGTGTAAGCAATACTGTTAAAGTCAGTGAAATCAGCTGCATTGGCAGATCATGGTGGTAATGTACATAGGTTTTTTGTATTTGTTATTTAATTTTTTTCCTAAAGAAAATATTATTTTTATTAGGAGTTCTTAACTGAACATAATGTTGAAAGTGGTAAGCTTTTTCATGTTACTCTTAAATAGTTTTAATGTAATGTTTTAGATATACAAGGTTATTAAAACAGAGCATTTATCATTTCTGGATGATCAGATGGAAAATATTTCCCTTCCCCTTGTTTTTGTGAGCTTGACAAATCTATCTTTTTATAAGAAAAATAAAACAAATAGAGAAATGGTTAAGCAGTTGCCAATTACAACTTTAAATTCAATGTTTGTTATTGAATAAAAGAGTTCCAGTTCATATTTGTTGTGTCAGTGCCACTGATCTTAATAAATAGGAATGTAGCACAGATATAGTCAATTCTCATTACTAGCTGCATTTAGATTCCTGGAAAAACCAGCAGATACTTAATTGGCAGATACAAAATATTGATCCTATGGGAAAATGGGATTAAAGGAGAAATCAGTTTGACACCACTTTTTGTAATGATGACCCTCATGACATGGTAATTCCCTCAAGAAATGGATAAGACTGATGCTTGACAGGGGGAGGAATAGCTAACCTGGCCAGGAATGCTAGCAGTAGATAACTTCAGAATGGCCACTACGGATAGCTTCGGAATGGCTGCTGTGCATTGGAGATGGCCGTGGGTAGCCAAGAACAGACCCTGAATGGCAAGACATAAGTTACACTTCTGTTCCCACAGAAGTGAATCCGCAGGAATGGAGTGCGCAGTTACCAAGGATTTACTGTACATTGATTTTACTGTATATGCCAGACTAGGTTCACCCCAAAGACTGACATACACAGGGGTCAATCTTCCTGTGTTCCAGCCTCCTGACTGCATACTTCTCACAGCACTTGAAGTAGTAAGTGGGTGTCTTGAAACTGCAAATGGGAGCTTGTATAATAGGATGCTCCCCCATTAGAAAAAAAAATAAGCTGGCTGCCAGCAAACGCAAATGACTTCCTTTAGGACTTGTACAGCTTTGCTTAATGAGGCAGAAACAAAACTTCTGTGGGCTCAGGAACGAAGCACATGCACAGGTTTAGGAAAGAGCAAGTCTGATTGGCCTACATAAATTGGGTGGCAACAGAAAAAGTATTACAAATTTTGCAAGGACAGTTAACCATTGTCTGACTGGTTGATGTTTTGTCTGCAATTGCTTTTATACTCTTAAGTGTTCTTGCAAAACAGCCACAGTTACTTTGTATTACCATAAGTATATTATGACTTAAAAGTACCATAATTTGAAGAAAATATTTAGGAAATTAGAGAATATGGTAACATATCTGAGAAAGCTGCTTGATGCTGCTGCTGCTAACCAGAATACATAGAAAGGCTTCTAAGTTCTTGAATTTCAAACTGGATGTGGAATCTTACAGCCCAGTCCTATAGTGGCCGTAAGTCTTTGGTTGCTGTCATGTGAGCTGCACCAACAGTGGTAGCTTCTCTAACAGTGGAGCAGGAGCAAGGCAGCGGCTGGCTGCCAACCCATGTTGGAGCAGGTAAGTTGGCGGTGAAGGAGGATCAAGGGAAGTATGGTGGCTATGAGGGGATTAGTCTTGGCAGCAGGTGTGCACACAGATCCTATCCCCCTTTTCCTGCCCCCAACACTCCTCCTGACTCATTTTGGACTTGTACAAGCTAAATAGTTGGCATGAGTCGCAGGAGACCCACTGGAGGCCAGGGAGCCTATGGGGAGGTAAGTAAGAAAGATTACTTAGCTCTCCTGGGCTGTCTGGCAGCGCACCCCCCCATCGCATACAGTGTGCATTCATGTCTCCAATGCTGGGAACTATGGGTCGGCAGGAAATAGAATTGGTATATTGAAAGAATTTAGATTTCTGACTAATAATCTTTTAGGTAACTGCTTCAATCCAGCAGTTCCATGCTGGTGCAGTACCTCTAGCGGACATTTAGAGAGCTCCTGGCGTGCACAGACATCCCCATTCATTTCAATGAAGGGGGATCTCTTGGAATCAAAGCAGTACACACAGAAAGTTGTCTCTTCCCCCCACCTTGAAATCAACGGGAAAGCTCTGCACAGGAGCTTTGTATGGACAGCAGTTCATTTGTGGATTAAGGACCTAAAAGAGTTTAGAATTCACCATGATGGAATTTCAGTACCATAAAGTATCACTTCTTCATCCCTCATGGCCTCCTGTATCCATATTTAACCTTTTGCCACATCCAGTTTTGCCAAAAATAAATCCACTTTTGAAGTTTCAAGACTTCAAATATCTGTGATGGAATGAGTTCGCAAATTGAGGGACTTTGTTCTGAAAAATGAGCACATGTGAATTACTGATTTTTAATAATGTATGAGTTCATCTTGCAGAATAGCCTGGTGTGGTACATAGAGCGGTTGCCAGTCCACAAGCCATTGACTGCCGGTTCATAACATGTCTCCTAGTGCTTCCAGCTTCTCAGAGTCTCTTGAGGCCTACCATGTGACTTGGCTGAGCAGCAAGCTGGAAGAAGGAATAGGAAAGACCAGGTAAACCCATGTGCCCCAGACTGGCATTATAGATATATATATAGTGCTGGTTCATGGCCCACAGGGCAAAAAAATTGCCAGTCTGCAACACTGAATCCTTTGAGTAGTATTGGAATACCCTAACCAAAGGCTCTGCCCATTTTGGTACCCAAAGCAATGTCAAGGTGTTATTTTAGTTCTGCTAGAAGCCTTGTACAAAGAAAACTGCTTAGAAGAGTTATATGCTGTGACTTAAGATTGAGTTTGACAAATTTCTTTTAATATAATTTGATGAAGAGCAAAAGCCCAGAAGTAAGGATGCAACCATTTAAGCCAGTCTCTTAAGATTTTTATAAATTTATTTTTACAGCCTACATGAGTCTTACAAGTTGTCAGGTCAGTTTTATAGGTTTAATATTTTCCCTCTGTACCAATATGCACATAGTGTCAATTCCTCTTGGAAGCAAAGATCTGAAGCACACATTTTCCCTGTCAAGCCTGAAGATTGCTGAGAATTTATCCTTTTGTGTTTTAAATAACAGGCAGGAGATTATGACCACAGGATACAGGTACCTTGTTGTCTTGAGTGCTCCCAAAGGCGTCAAGTGGGACACTATGAGATTCAGGAAGCTGGACTAGATGGGTCTTTGGCCTGATCCAGGGGGCACTTCTTATGGTACACAGTATCCCATAACATGCCATGTTGGTCTCTGCTTCACTCAGCACTCTTGCTACAGTTCCAAAAACACAATGAGATGAAGTGCATTCAAAATAACATTACAAATGGAGGCTTGTCCTTGATCTTCCCTGGTGGTCCCCTTTGGCACCACTACCTAGGCAGCAGTTCCTTCAGAGGAACTCACAGGCAAGGGAGTGGGGCTGAGCAGGTGAAATGCACTCGGTCTGTGATGGAGGAAGTCTTTCCCTTGCTTCAGGTGCTAGATGTGAAGTTTTCCCAAGGTACGAAAGTACATCCACCTTGCTGAAACCAAGCAGGTCTGGATTTTGTCAGGAACCAGATGGGAAACTACCTAGACACTGGCTGTTCTGAGTTCCGTAACGGAAGGAAGATGGAATATAAATATAACAAATACATGCCATCATTTGGCCTTCAAAAAAGCCCTGTGAGATCATTGAAGAAAGAGGGTGCCTGGCTGAAGATCATGCATGATTGGAGAATTCAAACCCAGGTCTTCCCCACTCAGGGCCAGATACCATCCATTACTGAAGAAGAGGGGAAGGCACAAGACGAAGTCTCAACAAACTAGAGAGCTTAGTTTATTGACCCAGTTGATTCCTCCAGTTTTGGTTACCTTTCATCCCCTGTTAGACAAGGCAGTAGGCAATTGTGGCACTATGTGAACGTATTGAGTTGTCTTCTCCAGTCAAAACATTGGTTCATCCAGATCCGTTTTGACTACAATGGGAGGTAGGAGCTTAAGAGTATTGCCGAGGATTATTTCCTAGTCCTACTAAGGATTGAGCCTGGAGCCTTGTGCCAGGGCTGTAACCAGCCTTCCTTGCTAGGTGGGCAGCCACATTTCCAGCTGAGGCCATGGCCAGCCCATCCATGAGGCCCACTGAGTCCATTGCCAGGCAGCAAATTTGGGGGGGGGGGGCACTTCTATCTGCCCCACTCACTTCCTTCTCCCATTTCCTGGATTGGATAAGGGAACAGAGAAGATGAGGAGGCATGGAGGAAAGTGCCATTTTCTCTTCCCAACACTTCCTCTTCTTCTCTGTTCCCTTTGCAATTCAGGGAATGAGAGGAGCAGAGGCTGGCACATCACCAGATACAGGGAGGCAGCCTTTGACCCACTGCATAAGCACCAGGAGGAAGTCTTGGGGCCAGCCTCGGGTGAGGCAGGATATTGGCAGATGGGTGAGGAGCCTGTGTGCCGCTTGTGCCAACTACTGCCAGCTCATCTTAGCCAGCCCCTGCACTGCACCAGTCGCAGCTGCTTCTTCTTTTCCTAATAAAGTTAGGAGTAATCCGATGACCAGAAAGGCGGTATATAAATACCAGTATTATTATTAATCTTCCTGCTCCTATGATTTTAAAAAGGGAAAGAGGTGCAGAAGGAGATGGCAGTGTTTTGAGAATCTCCTGGGATCCTATTCACCAGAATCACTTGAGCATAAAGGTGCTGGTGATCGTGAAAGTCCACCCTAATCTGGGGAAATCTGGAGCGAGCAGAGCTTTGAGTGGAGTTTTGAACAGTGGCATAGCTAGAAGGGGTGCAAAGCACTAAATTTTGCAGGTGCCTCACTACAGCGTGCGAGCAGCCCCTCCCCTTTGGAGCCATTCCAGGCCGATAGAGCAAAACCTTCATAATCTCACAGCACACTGAAAAGCACTAAAATTGTCAAGGTACACCATCACTTTTTTTTTAAATAATTGACAAGGCACACCATGCTGCTGGTGGGGAGCTCACATCTCCCGGAAGGCCCTATGAATAAATGACCCTCCCTCAAATTCCTATGGCACACCTGCAGAACATTCACCGCACGCCAATGTGCCTCAGCACACTGGTTGAAAATCGCTGCTCTATGCTCAGCTCTTCACACACACACACACACACACACACACACACACACACACACACACACACAGGTGTGGACCACTTGATGGGAATATGTTCTCTGATCCCTGTTGTTATGCGATTGGGTTGTTAAGTGAACATTCAGCCCAATCTAATCCCTTTGTTGTGTAAACAGACACTCCCTGCCAGACACTGCATAGGCTACTGGAGACAGATTGCCTCTTCTTTACATTAAGAGCCTCCTTGCTGTGGAAACAGACTCTGCTGCAGGCTATGCGGGTCCTGACTGCCTCCTTAAGAGCCTCTTTGTTGTGCTCTGACCACTGTTGTATAAGTGGTATGTCATCAAGTGAATGGTTGTTAAGCGACGCGTGCCTATACACACTCACATACATAACAACCATTCACTTGTGTGTGTGTGTGTGTGTGTGTGTTTGCTGCTCTCCTTAACATCCAGCCTGAGGTTCATTGTCGTTTGGGTGGACCCTGAAGCTATGGCCATGCTTTGATCATTATTGGCGCCAAACACGCAAACGCGCATTCAGACGTTCGCCTAGACCCGTGTTCAACACTGGGTGCGACCCCGGGTTCCAGGGCGGCGGCGGCCAACGGTTTCCTAGACGCCCTGGGTGGCCCCGCCCCCGCGTTCCACAATGGAACGCTGAGACAATCCAAACGTTCTCAAAGGCGCGCCCCAGCCAATGGGAGCGCAGGACGGGCCGGCTGCGGGGGCGGGACCGTGACGCGGACACCGGACTGTTGCCTCTCCCTGCCCACGTGCGCCTGCTTTGTATCGCCTCCTCCTTTCGGTTTCCTTTCTTCCAGCTGTGGCGGCTGCTGCGAGCGATGACGATGATGGCGGCAGCGGCTTGGAGGGAGGGCGAGGAGAGCCCGGCCAGCGGCGGAGAGGAAGCGGACGACGAGGACGAGGAGGGCGGCTGGGAGTACGACTCCACCTGGGACGAGGAGGACGAGGCAGAGGGGGAGCCGGAGAGGGCGGAGGCAGCAGCAGCAGATCCAGAGGAGGCTGAGCACTCCAGGACTCTCCAGCCTTCTCTGTGCCGGCCGCCGATCCACGCTAGGTGGACCCCGGGCAGCCAGGTGAGTGTGCCAGGCGGTTGGCAGCCAACCGTTGCCCTCCGCCTGGAGTGGGATGGCTTCTCCCGGGGAGCCCCCAGGCATTTGCTCCCACGCCTGCACTGTCCTCGCCTACCTCCTTCTCCTCCAGCAGCTCAGTGGTTAAAATAAAGGGGTATCTTTGTCTCTTGGGTGGGGAAGGGAAATTAAAGGATCTCTCCCCCCACCACATCCAAACATCTGGGCGAAAATGCCATTAATGTAGCAAGAGTGGTCATAAATCCTTGGACTTGGATTCCTACCTGAAATCTGAACCCAGGTTGCTCAAGGCCAAACCTCTTGTATAAAAACCTTGCTGCAAACTGCAGTTGTGGAATTGCATTTTTATTACTGTTAAAAGCAAATTGCATTTAGAAAACTAGCACTTCAGGAAGTACAGTTCTAGCCTGATCTTCTTGGTAACTAGTTTTCTATGCCCAGGGAAGTCTGGTTGGTGTGGGTTTTGTTTAAAGGAAAGATATTAAGCTTTATTTCAGTGCTGCTGGCTCCCCCACCACCACCTAGTTCAGTTCAGTTCTATTACAGTCACCAACCAGCATAAAAATAACAATACATTCATAGTATGCAACTGAGCATACATTTTACCCATCACAGCATCCTAACATAGGCTCTTGACAACATAAAATACTAACAATTAATAGATCTAAGTCTAGATAAGACTAAGTTTAGACTAGTTATTGTGGTTTGAGCTGAGTACTGTAACTGAGGAAGGTACTTCTGAAAGTCTTCTAGTCCATATTGCATTAAAAACTTATTCAGAATATAAATACTCCTCTATGAGCAACCTGGAAGGCCACAATCCACTCTCTTCCTCCTGATGCTAACTGCAGTGGCTAAGAATTTTGCCATCCTCCGTGTTACCTCTGGATTTGCATCTGATAGGAGAGAATGACTATAATCTTGACCTGGGCATTTGGTGAGCTCTTCTAACAGTGGGGAGATAAGGGATAACCGTATATCCTTATAAAAAATGCAATCCAGCAAAACATGACTGGTGGTTTCTGGTTGGTTTGCCCCACAAGGACACAGTCGCTCCAAAAATGAGACCTTATAAGAATATAAAAACAGCCCCACTGGATCAGGCCATAGGCCCATCTAGTCCAGCTTCCTGTATCTCACAGCGGCCCACCAAATGCCCCAGGGAGCACACCGGATAACAAGAGACCTCATCCTGGTGCCCTCCCTTGCATTTGGCATTCTGACATAGCCCATTTCTAAAATCAGGAGGTTGCACATACACATTGGTTACCGTAAAAAGGGGATTGGACAAATTTCTGGAGGAAAAGTCCATCACAGGTTACAAGCCATGGTGGGTAAATGCAACCTCCTGGCTCTGAAGTAGGCTGAATCTCAGATGCAAGGGAGTATAGGATACAAGTATCTTGTTGTTGGGCTATGGCTATGTCAGATTCAAGCGAGGGCACCAGGATGCAGGACTCTTGTTATCTGGTGTGCTCCCTGGGGCATTTGGTGGGCCGCTGTGAGATACAGGAAGCTGGACTAGATGGGCCTATGGCCTGATCCAGTGGGGCTGTTCTTATGTTGTCTTGTGTGCTCACTGAGACATCTGGTGGGCCGCTGTGAGATACAGGAAGCTGGACTAGATGGGCCTGTGAATTGATCCAACAGGGCTCTTCTTATGACCGTATTACACTACATTTGCAGTGGTAACAGGACAACCCCTCTCCACTCAGGTTCAGAATTGGGGTCAAAAAAAATCCTCCCTCCCCTACATGCAGAAAGAAAACATAAGAACAGCCCCACTGGATCAGGCCATAGGCCCATCTAATCCAGCTTCCTGTATCTCACAGCGGCCCACCAAATGCCCCAGGGAGCACACCAGATAACAAGAGACCTGCATCCTGGTGCCCTCCCTTGCATCTGGCATTCTGATACATACCCCATTTCTAAAGTCAGGCGGTTGCACATATACATGATGGCTTGTAACCCGTAATGGATTTTTCCTCTAGAAACTTGTCCAATCCTCTTTTAAAGGCATCCAGGCCAGATGCCATCACCACATCCTGTGGCAAGGAGTTCCACAGACCAACCACACGCTGAGTAAAGAAATATTTTCTTTTGTCCTTCCGAAAGCGTCCTTCCACTACAGCTGAGGGCAAACTATCACACTGCCCCAATGTAAACGTCCTTCTGTGGCTTGGGATTTCCAACTCGCACCACCTATAGTATGAAATGATGCAGTCCAGGAAGGACTCCTGCTGCCAATTCTGCTATACGTATAGATAGGTTCTTAGTCAAAGTCTAGGCAAGACATTCTGTCTAGCGCAGTGGTTCTCAAGCATTTAGTGTCGGGACCCACTTTTTAGAAAGTGATGTCATGACTGGAACTGACATCATCAAGCAGGAAAAATTCCTAGGCTGGAATCCTACCCACACTTACCCAGGAGTGACTATCATTGTTAAAAGCATATGCATTATATATAATTAATAGTCTATTAAAAGTACAGCTCTGTAACATTTCCCCAAATGCAGTCACATACCAGTCTAATATATTTAAAAAATATTGAAATGAATGGGGACCGACCTGAAATTGGCTCATGACCCACCTATTGGATCCAACCCACAGTTTGAGAAACACTGGTCTCGTGGATCTCCATGCATTTTGCCAGCATTGCCTGGCTGTGAAGACTGGCTTGTTGACCAGGGATTGTTCTTTCTATTTTATTTAAATTGATTCCTTTCATACACTGATATCTGCTTTAATCAAGCGCTTGATTGGAAGCAAGAAGGCAAAGTAATCGTGAAACTATCATATGACAGCTTGTGACTACTTATGTCAGGGAATGATGAAATGTCAAACCTGCTTTCACATTCCTGCTAGAGTGGGCAAACACTCGTATATCCCTGCTCTTGAAAGCCTTGATTAGTTCTGGATATAAGAAACATTGCCTTTGGACTGTTGCAAAGGACAGTGTTCTTTTCTTAGGATGTTAAGTATGGGTTGTATAGCTGGGTTGTTTTATGATCCTACCAGAAAGAAGTGACTATTTATTTAAACAATTTATATCCCACCTTTCTCCTGAGGAGGGCAGTCAAGGTGGCTTACAATATTAACAATAATAAAACATTAAAAACATATCAAACAAGAAATACAAAGCAAATCCTAGTGGATCACATAAAACAGTTAAAATTATATTTGATTAAAAAAATGCCAACCCATCATGTGACCTGCCAAGCACCACCCTAAATAAAAGAACTTTAGACCTTAAGGCTACCACTTATCCTTCACAACAACATACAGGTATTGCTATAATGCTGCTGGACAGATGTGCTTGGAATGAAGTTGCAAAACTCCATGAGCTCAATTAAGACTCTCCTCCGAGAATAATTTAATGACACCTCTATTTCAGTTAAAAGAAAGTTTCGCAACTTGCAGTTGCTGTGCTTTTGGTGTCTATAGGTGTAGAACTACTGATTCTTGAAGGAAGTTTTAAAAAAATGTCAGCAGTTCTCTCCATCCACTTTGTCCACACTATATATAATTTTGTAAGCCTCAATCATGTCCCTCTCCTTAATTGCCTTATTTGTAAAAAAAAAAACCAAACATTGAAGGCTTTTATCATAAGGAAGGTGCTCTGATCCTGTTGTTGGTTGCCCTCTTCTGCACGTTTTCCAGCCCCAACATTTTTTGAGATGTGGTGACCAAAACTTTGCATAGTATTTCAAATGTGGCCACATCATAGATTTGTCTTAGCTGTCTTCCCTCTCGACAGCCCCTGGCTGGGTCAACATTTTCATTAAACAATGCTCACTGCCGCAGAGATTTCTCTCTTGGTTAGTCGCTGACAGCTTTGACTCCATTGGTGTATATGTGAAGTTGGGATTTTCTGCCCCCCAGTATACACATATTTACATTGAACCGCATCTACCATCCTCTTGCAAGAGGACAAGGGAGTAAAAACTTGCCTACACCATGGTTTTGGCATTGTACGGTATCCATATCACAGTACTATATAGCTGTGTTCATTTTTATTATATGCCACTAGGTTATTTCTCCTTCCTTGACTTTTGTGTCTCAAGCAGCTTTATCTATTCACATCACTTTTGAAATCCTGAAAAAACAGAACACTCCCTCTAATCTCTATGATTTGTCTCCACCCCAGGAAAGAGAAAATGAAATGTCCACCAAAAAAAAAAAAAACTTGTTTCCAGAAATGGAAACCAATGCTTAGGTTTAGTTTTGTGCTATAACTCTGGAGAAATGAAACTGAAATCTGAGAACTCTTGCAAGCACAGAGTAGATGGAACCGAGTTATAAGTTGTAATCTGAGTAGGTGCTCTCAGGGTGCCTATGACCTTTGAAACAAGTTGCGGGTTGATCATTGTTGTGGATGCCACGATTTCTGGTGTGCTTTTGATATCTGACTGATTTGATGTACTTAGTCGGCAAACTGCCCTTGGAACTGAAGAGCTGGTGGCTTTGCATTTGTGCTTACCGAGTTCTAGAGCCTTAAAATTCAGCAGTGGCATAACTAGAGGGGGGGTGCAAAGCCCTAAGTTTTGCAGGGAGCCACAGTGTCGTGTGCAAGTGACCCCTCCCTCTTGTAGATATTCCTGGTGGTGGGAGCAAAACAGGCAATGCAGGGAGGCAGGGAATGCCTCTGATTTGCTCTCCCAGCACGGAATGGCTCCAAAGGGGAGTGGGAGGGGCTGCGTGTGCGCCATGTTGGGGCTTCCTGCAAAATGCAGTACATTGCACCCCCTCTAGCTACACCACTGAATTTCAGACAGCCATTTGTTTTCCTTTTAAGGGTGGAGTAAAAATATCCTTGCAAGGTTTGAAGTGTCATGTGGGGTATGTGAACCTTCCTTATGTAGAATAGGATTGTTGTTTGAGATAGAGTAGACAATACTGGACTATCGGTAGGGAACCTTTTCATGTTGGAAGGCTGCATTAAGTTAGCAGTAATCGAATAAGGCCACGTTCAAGAGACTTCAATTAGATATACTTCAAAATGTACATTATTTTGTAAAAATCTAACTACTATCTACTAACTTCAAAAAAAATGGAAAAAAAATTAATTCTAAAATTAACTAATCTTTTCCTGGTATAAAATTTTTATTCTATAATAGAAGAGAAATGGAAAAAGATAAAAACAATAAAAAAACCACCAACATTAAAAAAATACATAACAAAGTGCATACATAGAAGTGAATACATTCCACTTCCAGTTAGTCTTTCAGTCCCTCCTTTGTTCTATCCAGGGTTTGGCACTGTCTCCCGAGCACATCACAACCTGGCCCAACTCAGTAAGTCTCTTGCCTGCTACTAGCTTTTTAGATTTGAATGGTATATATTGATCTGTGACAGGGCAAGGTAATTTTTTTTGCAAGAGTTGGCATTGGTTGCATTGCCATTTCTAAAAAATGTTTAGACGGGGAGGTAGACTTAGAAAGACAGAACATAAGAACAGCCTCACTGGATCAGGCCATAGGCCCATCTAGTCCAGCTTCCTGTATCTCACAGCGGCCCACCAAATGCCCCAGGGAGCACACCAGATAACAAGAGACCTCATCCTGGTGCCCTCCCTTGCATCTGGCATTCTGACATAACCCATTTCTAAAATCAGGAGGTTGCGCATACACATCATGGCTTGTACCCCATAATGGATTTTTCCTCCAGAAACTTGTCCAATCCCCTTTTAAAGGCGTCTAGGCTAGACGCCAGCACCACATCCTGTGGCAAGGAGTTCCGCAGACCGACCACACGCTGAGTAAAGAAATATTTTCTTTTGTCTGTCCTAACCCGCCCACACTCAATTTTAGTGGATGTCCCCTGGTTCTGGTATTATGTGAGAGTGTAAAGAGCATCTCCCTATCCACTCTGTCCATCCCCTGCATAATTTTGTATGTCTCAATCATGTCCCCCCTCAGGGGTCTCTTTTCTAGGCTGAAGAGGCCCAAACGCCATAGCCTTTCCTCATAAGGAAGGTGCCCCAGCCCCGTAATCATCTTAGTCGCTCTCTTTTGCACCTTTTCCATTTCCACTATGTCTTTTTTGAGATGCGGCGACCAGAACTGGACACAATACTCCAGGTGTGGCCTTACCATAGATTTGTACAACGGCATTGTAATACTAGCCGTTTTGTTCTCAATACCCTTCTTATTCAATACCCTACCCTCAATACCCTTCCTATTCAATACCCTTCCTCAATACCCTTCCTAATACAGGAAACAAATGGTGCATGGAGTGTTTGTAATGCCCCAGGGATCAGTCTTAAAAGGACAGAGCCCAGCCTTGCAGTAAATATCCTTTCTTTCAAAAATCAAACAGGACCCTCTTTTCCTAGAAGCAGCTCTGGTTTTTTGTTCTAAGGCTTATTCAGATCATATTTATTAGTTTTGTACCTATGTTGTTCCATCCATCTTTCACCTTATTCAAAATAATTAGGAATTTGAGTTAACGATCCCGTTGGAAATCTAAGCATAGCCTGACCTAGAGCTTTACAGTTTCGATAACCCGGCTCGTGATTCCTTTTCAACTTAACAGTTTTATGCTTCCCAGTATTTGTCTGAAACAAATAAAAACCTCAGGTGGGACAAAGAGGGAGCAATAAAATGTTACATGAAATGTGTGTTTGGATTGTTAAAACCAGAGTCCTCAAGATACTTGTTTTGACTTGAAGCTTTTTTTCTTTGTTTCAGGAGCAACAAAGGCCACATTTTTCCTTTGGTTTTAGAAGATTCAAGGTAGGCCTGTAAAAGGTTCTGTGTCTTCATTATTCTTTCGGTGAACTTTGATTATTATTTCAGCGTGTTGTGAATTGATGTTCTGAAAACAAGCCGAATTCTTGTACCTTCTTGTTTTCCAGAGCAGAAAGTTCAGCCCTGAACTGTTGAACTCAACTAGTATGTTATATGCTTAACAAATTGGATGTTTGGGCAGGTTCACGTGAATGGTTAAAGCAGCTGGGTTAAAATGCACATAATACAGCCCTCAACACTCTTTAACTCACGTCTCACAGGGAAGATCAAGGGACTAAGCTATGAATTGAGTAAGACCCCATTCAGATTTTGCCTCTGCCATGAGCTCACCGAAGGCCCATCTTATCAGGCTTCAGTACTGGTGCTGCAACCCCATAAGGCACCACCCTCTGAATAAACAGTACAAGCGGAAGAACCCCCAGCCACAGGCAGAGCAAAGGTAAGCTCCAGGCAGTGTGAGGAGGGTAGCGGGACCAGCCCGGGAGGGCGGTGGGACCAGTAGAGGCCTCTGCCACTAAATCCTATTCCTCATGTCTGGCAATTTAGATGGTGCAGACTCGAGAAGCCCCATTGTAGAGACTGGGGGCTTTACTCGGGATAAGTGGATGTTTATCATTTCCCCCCAAGGAGATCTCTGGCGGCTTCCCTGATCCCACAGGATACAGCGACAACCATTTCAGCGCCGCTGAACTGCGCAGGGCTGGGAAGCCTAGGATTAGGCAAGTGACTTTCTGCACCTTCCCACCTACCTGAAGTATGGGGTTCTGTGGATGGTGGAGAAAAAGTGAAGTGCTTTGAGCATTTTTAAAGTCTCATACAGTATAGATGATATACAAGGAGGAAGAGGAAACTGATTAACAGGAAGAAGAGTACAGACTTCTTTAAAGAGGATTAGCACCCTCACTTCTGCATTGTGTGTGGATGTGAAAGTCACTGGAGTAGAGTCCACTTTTCCATTTCCAAAGGTGCCTCTGCCCAGCACAGAGATTAGGAGCAGCACTTGAAGAGACTATCCCATGCTGTCTCTGTCACAATAATAATTTGGAGCAGTGGGGCTGCTGGAGATCCACTTGAAGTTGCTGCGTGATCGTTCAGGAAGCACTGTGGCCATTGCAAACCAGTGTTGCCACTAAACGTCATTCAGGCATGGCTCAGAAATCAAGTCCTCCCAGTTTGCAGTGCTTGTCTCCGATGTGAGAGGAGCATTTTGAATTGAAAGCTCTTCTGCAACTCAGCCTGAAATCCAAGCGGTTAAAGGACATGAACTCTGCCGTCACAGTTCATGCCCCCACTCCTCTTTTTCCTTGTTGCTTCAGCAGCATCTCTCCCGTATCTCTCTTGTGCCTGGCACACAAGAAAGGTGGCATGCCTGATGTGCAGTATGCTTGAAAACTCCCAGGCTTTGTGCTCTTTGCATCCAGCACACAGCCAGCACTGCATACCAGGCATGGGGACCAGGGAAACATGGCTTCATTCTCCTGCCACTGCCACTGGAGCAAAAAGAATGGTAAGTGTAGGGAGGAAGGATGGGATGGGGGGTTGGCAGATGTGGCACAGGAGGGATTGGACTCTGTCATACATCAGTGACATCGTTAGGAACACACCTAAGGGCTTAGAATTTTATGTGGACGGGAGGAGAGAATGCTCTCAAAACACATAGACGAACAAGCCTTGCTGAGGGAGAATCAGCATGGCTTCTGTAAGGGTAAGTCTTGCCTCACAAACCTTATAGAATTCTTTGAAAAGGTCAACAGGCATGTGGATGTGGGAGAACCCGTGGACATCATATATCTGGACTTTCAGAAGGCATTCGACACGGTCCCTCACCAAAGGCTACTGAAAAAACTCCACAGTCAGGGAATTAGAGGGCAGGTCCTCTCCTGGATTGAGACCTGGTTGAAGACCGGGAAACAGAGAGTGTGTGTCAATGGGCAGTTTTCACAATGGAGAGAGGTGAAAAGCGGTGTGCCCCAAGGATCTGTCCTAGGACCGGTGCTTTTCAACCTCTTCATAAATGACTTGGAGACAGGGTTGAGCAGTGAGGTGGCTAAGTTTGCAGATGACACCAAAATTGAGTGTTGGGAGAGTTAGGACAGACAAAATAAAATATTTCTTTACTCAGCGTGTGGTTGGTCTGTGGACCTCCTTGCCACAGGATGTGGTGATGGTATCTGGCCTGGATGCCTTTAAAAGGGGATTGGACAAGTTTCTAGAGGAAAAATCCATTACGGGTTACAAGCCATGATGTGCAACCTCCTGATTTTAGAAATGGGGTATGTATCAGAATGCCAAATGCAAGGGAGGGCACCAGGATGCAGGTCTCTTGTTATCTGGTGTGCTCCCTGGGGCATTTGGTGGGCCGCTGTGAGATACAGGAAGCTGGACTAGATGGGCCTATGGCCTGATCCAGTGGGGCTGTTCTTATGTTTTCTTTCTGCATGTAGGGGAGGGAGGATTTTTTTTACCTCAATTCTGAACCTGAGTGGAGAGGGGTTGCCCTGTTACCACTGCAAATGTAGTGTAATATGGTCATAAGAAGAGCCCTGTTGGATCAGTTCACAGGCCCATCTAGTCCAGCTTTCTGTATCTCACACTGGCCCACCAGATGTCTCAGTGAGCACACAAGACAACATAAGAACAGCCCCACTGGATCAGGCCATAGGCCCATCTAGTCCAGCTTCCTGTATCTCACAGCGGCCCACCAAATGCCCCAGGGAGCACACCAGATAACAAGAGTCCTGCATCCTGGTGCCCTCCCTTGAATCTGACATAGCCATAGCCCAACAAGATACTTGCATCCTATACTCCCTTGCATCTGAGATTCAGTCTACTTCAGAGCCAGGAGGTTGCATTTACCCACCATGGCTTGTAACCTGTGATGGACTTTTCCTCCAGAAATTTGTCCAATCCCCCTTTTACAGTAACCCAACCAGATGCAATAACCACATCCTGTGGCAAGGAGTTTCACAGATTAATTACTTGCTGGGTAAAGAAATAATTTCTCTTTTGAAAACATACTTCTATAGAATAGTGAAACCCACATGTAACCTGGCAGGGATCTGGCGTGCAAAGAAATACCACTTATCCAGGAGACCAGCAAGTAAGCATTAAGGCTAAACTTTAGTATCCAGAGACTGGTTACCCATTCTCTTGAAAGGAAGGGATGTTCCATCTTTCATGGATGGTCTGTCAAGGTCTCTTTCCCTTACCTGCTGAGGATAGGAAGGGGGCAGCTGGGAAGATACCACCTTGTTGGTGACCTAAGATATACCTTTTGTCCGCACTGACTGTCCTTCAGCACAGACTGAGTGCTTCATTATTTGCTCAGGTATTTTAATCAGTATGTCTTTGGTATACCGTCAGTTTTTAAGATCTGAAAGATTTTTTAGTCCAATTGTTCTACCCATTTTGAACAGTTGTATCTGTTCTTGTGTTCACGCTTTTTATCCTTGTTTTGCCTTTGTTCTTAGCTTATGGTTGTTCTGTTATGCCTGTTTTAATTTGTCAACTGCCTCAATCAACCTTTGGAGAGGTAGGATGTTAATTGATTACGTATAAATAGGAAACCATTTCCTTCTTCAAAGCTTGGATTTCAGGGTATCTTTTCTGACTGATTCCCTCCACTCCCCTTAGAGCACAAGGAGACGTAACTGGGCGGCAGCAAGAGATATGCAAAGATACAGGCGGCATTATCCGGTAATGATCTGACCATTTGTTGCATTTTCTCTCCTTTTGTCTATTAAACTCAAGGATTGCAAGCTGATGGTGGGGTATGTGGAACTCCCATCCACACGTATACTGTACTACCAGGCAAACTAAGACTGATTTTCTTCTGCAACACTTGCATCTTATAAACTAGGCCAGCGATTTTCAACCTTTGTCCATTTCACGGCACACTGATCAGGCACTAAAATTGTCAAGACACACCATCGGTTTTTTGACGATTGACAGTGCCTACCATGCTGCTGGTAGGGGGCTCACATCTCCCAATGGCCCTACTAAGAATTGATCCTCCCCAAACTCCCGCAACGGACCATTCGCAGCACACCAATGTGCTGTGGCACAGGAGTTGAAAATCACTGCACTAGAGCAAAAGCACTAAACCAAAGAGAAGGTGTCAAGGAATGACATGGATGCATCCCACTTGAAGTTGGAACACAACTTGCTTGTGGGTCTTAACCCACCTGTTGAGCACCAATGAGATGACTTCTTGCTCTGTGACTCTCTGTAATAACTGACTTAAAATAAATATCCAGTTCACTGATGCTTCTCTCTGTCCCGTAGGGTTTGGAAGAAACAGACACTGAAGCCAGAGAGGAGGAAATGTGGAATTTGAGCTTTTACAAAAATGAGATTCGTTTTTTGCCTCGAGGTATGATGGCTTCTGTTGTTTTTGCTTTCAAAGAGAAGAGGCACTCTGCCTTTTAGACGTTTATGAATTCTACCTTGGCATATGCCAGGATTTCTCATTGCTCTGTCTTTGTGCCATTCCTGTGTAAGAACAAACCAGAGTTGGTTGGCAGCCTGTCCTTTGCCAGGTCCGCAGTGACCCGTAGCAGACTCTGAGCAGTGGGAATCTGCAAGATTATCTGAAGGTGACTAGAGTGACGTGAGCTCCATACCCGACAAGCTTCTGACTGAGCTGGGTGCCAGATCTTGAAAGGGGCTTTCATAATGCTTTTAATAGATATCTCTATGCCGCTCTTTTTAGTTTCTTGAAGAACAATATTTTGTTCTTAGTTGTATTTGGAGCAATGAAAAGTTTATCTCTTGTGTTGTATGAAATAAATGTGTCCCCTCCCAATAAGGAATATACAACAGCATACATAGGTGTGTGTGTTTAATCCCTACGACAGATTGGCTCAAATCCCCTTTTTAGGATTGTTTAGATTACCAGTGTTCAGCATTTCTCTTCTCATGGCATGCTTTGCCAAATTCCCAGTCCAAGCTTAACCTAAAAAAAGTCTCCTTTAGCTAATTAGCTCCCCCAGCTTGACCACAGCTAGATCTAACAGTCTGCAGAAACTGCCACTGTATTCAAGCACCAGCAAAAAAAATAGTAGCTTGCCTGTGGGGCTGCAGGGTTCCCCCTCCCAGTTCTCCTCCCAGGCAGCAGTTTTTCTAGGTATAGCAGCACCACCTCAGTTTCCCACCTTTTGTATTGGCAACCTTCAGTCTCGAAAGACTATGGTATCGCGCTCTGAAAGGTGGTTCTGGCACAGCGTCTAGTGTGGCTGAAAAGGCCAATCCGGGAGTGACAATCCCTTCCACACCGGGAGCAAGTGCAGTCTGTCCCTGGTCTGTCTCCCTGGCTATGGGCCTTCCTTCTTTGCCTCTTAGCCTCAGACTGTTGGCAAAGTGTCTCTTCAAACTGGGAAAGGCCATGCTGCACAGCCTGCCTCCAAGCGGGCCGCTCAGAGGCCAGGGTTTCCCACTTGTTGAGGTCCATCCCTAAGGCCTTCAGATCCCTCTTGCAGATGTCCTTGTATCGCAGCTGTGGTCTACCTGTAGGGCGCTTTCCTTGCACAAGTTCTCCATAGAGGAGATCCTTTGGGATCCGGCCATCATCCATTCTCACGACATGACCAAGCCAACGCAGGCGTCTCTGTTTCAGCAGTGAATACATGCTAGGGATTCCAGCACGTTCCAGGACTGTGTTGTTTGGAACTTTGTCCTGCCAGGTGATGCCGAGGATGCGTCGGAGGCAGCGCATGTGGAAAGCACTCAGTTTCCTCTCCTGTTGTGAGCGAAGAGTCCATGACTCGCTGCAGTACAGAAGTGTACTCAGGACGCAAGCTCTGTAGACCTGGATCTTGGTATGTTCCGTCAGCTTCTTGTTGGACCAGACTCTCTTTGTGAGTCTGGAAAACGTGGTAGCTGCTTTACCGATGCGCTTGTTTAGCTCGGTATCGAGAGAATGAGTGTCGGAGATCGTTGAGCCAAGGTACACAAAGTCATGGACAACCTCCAGTTCATGCGCAGAGATTGTAATGCAGGGAGGTGAGTCCACATCCTGAACCATGACCTGTGTTTTCTTCAGGCTGATTGTCAGTCCAAAATCTTGGCAGGCCTTGCTAAAACGATCCATGAGCTGCTGGAGATCTTTGGCAGAGTGGGTAGTGACAGCTGCATCGTCGGCAAAGAGAAAGTCACGCAGACATTTCAGCTGGACTTTGGATTTTGCTCTCAGTCTGGAGAGGTTGAAGAGCTTTCCGTCTGATCTGGTCCGGAGATAGATGCCTTCTGTTGCAGTTCCAGAGGCCTGCTTCAGCAGGACAGCGAAGAAAATCCCAAACAAGGTTGGTGCAAGAACACAGCCCTGCTTCACTCCGCTTCGGATGTCAAAAGGGTCTGATGTGGAGCCATCGAAGACAACAGTGCCCTTCATGTCCTTGTGGAAAGATCTGATGATGCTGAGGAGCCTGGGTGGACATCCAATCTTGGGGAGAATCTTGAAGAGGCCGTCTCTGCTGACCAGGTCGAAAGCCTTTGTGAGATCTATGAAGGCTATAAAGAGTGGCTGTCGTTGTTCCCTGCATTTCTCCTGCAGTTGTCTAAGGGAGAATACCATATCAGTGGTGGACCTGTTGGCTCGGAATCCACACTGCGATTCTGGATAGACGCTCTCTGCAAGTACCTGGAGCCTCTTTAGTACAACTCGGGCAAACAGCTTTCCTACAACGCTAAGGAGAGAGATGCCGTGGTAGTTGTTGCAGTCACCCCTGTCACCTTTGTTCTTGTACAGCGTGATGATGTTTGCATCCCTCATGTCTTGAGGTACTCCACCTTCTCTCCAGCAGAGACAGAGGATTTCATGCAGCTCAGTGACGATGATCTCTTTGCAGCATTTTAGGACTTCAGCAGGGATGCTGTCTTTTCCAGGTGCCTTGCCAAAGGCAAGGGAGTCCAGGGTCACGTGAAGTTCTTCTAGGGTTGGTTCACTGTCAAGCTCTTCCAGCACAGGCATTGTACCAGTGTTCAGCATTTCTCTTCTCATGGCATGCTTTGCCAAATTCCCAGTCCAAGCTTAACCTAAAAAAAGTCTCCTTTAGCTAATTAGCTCCCCCAGCTTGACCACAGCTAGATATAACAGTCTGCAGAAACTACCACTGTATTCAAGCACCAGCAAAAAAAATAGTAGCTTGCCTGTGGGGCTGCAGGGTTCCCCCTCCCAGTTCTCCTCCCAGGCAGCAGTTTTTCTAGGTATAGCAGCACCACCTCAGTTTCCCACCACTCAGCAGTCTATTTGGTTAGTCCGTTAGCTAGTCCGTAGTCAGCGTGCTAGTTCATTGTCTGTCCACCAGTCCACATGCCTGTTCATTAATCCATTAGCCAGTCTGTTAGTTCATTGGTCAGCCAGTCAGTTAGCCAGGAAGTCAGTCTGATAAACTAGCAAGTCTCCTCCTCCACTCTGTCTCCAACTACAACCCACAGACTCTTCCTGCATCTGGTGCTGCTTATATCCCTGAAGACCTCATTGCCTCTAGTGGCTGGAGCTGTGCAGCAAACCCTCTACTGAAAGCCCAGGTCTTAACCGTGCATTCCCCAGATTCACCAGAGCAAATGGCCACTGCAGACACCACATCATATCTCCTTGCCATATCTTTCGCGATTCCAATACCCAGCACACTATGGTCTTTGTCTCTTGTGATGTCACTTCCAGCTTCCAGGGGACTCATCGAAGTTCTGTGGTTCTGTTTCTGGGGCAACTGTCTGTAGTAACGTATTGTCTGTCTCTCTTCCTCCACTGGCAGAGGAAGAGGGAACTGGTGGAGCCGGCACAGGAAGATGGGCAATTTGTTGCTGCAGTCAGTTGCTCTAGAAATGGAGCTGCACAACCTGGAAAGATTTTCAGCAATTTTCAACCATTATTCTCCTACCCGTAGACCTTGCAGCACACTAATGTGCTGTGGCACATTAGTTGAAAATCATGGGCTTAGATATTTGAACCAAGTAAAAAAAAATGTGCACTAACTACCACACCATGTGGGTTCCCCATATTGCTTGTTTTAGAAAACTCTTTTCCCAGTGAAACAGTTATATGCAATAAATAACTATTGAGGCTGCCCCTGGAAGCTACAGCTAGCACAAAATGCTGTGACTAGACTGTTCTCTGGGCCACTGTTTTAGTGCATGTGACTCTTTTACACCAACTGCGCTGAGTGCCAAGCTAGTTCCAGGTGTAATTTGAAGTGCCAGTGGTAACCTTTCAAGTCATAAGTGACTTGGGACCAGCTTCCCTAAAGAAGCATTGCTAAGACAACAAATTGCATGGTGTGCTTGCAGATTCCTTGCAAACTGAGTCTGGGTTGTGAGCCGATAAATACTATGTTCAGGCTGTCCCACCTGTTCAAAGTGAAATAACTGAAGGTGGCTTGATGGGCAGTTCTCACTCTAGTGGGGTTTACAAGACACCACTGTCTGCTCAGTCAGGCTCCTGAAATCAGGAGGAAGGGCCACAGTGTTTGCACAGTTGGGGAGAATTCAAAGTAAGCCAGTGACTCGGGGGCTACTTGAGTGAGCAACAATGAGGGAATCAAGCTGCTCAGGATAGATAAGCTAAGCTAAGGTTTGTGTTGGTGTGTGCCCACCCGGTATCTTGCTGGGTGCTGTATCCAGGAATCATGCGCTCTACCCATTTGGTTTACATTTCTGATTTTGGCTGCCAGGAATAAGAGGTTTAGAATTTATATGTGAACAGTTTTTTGCTTGGGGGGAATTGGGGTAGGGATCTGTGCATACTTACAGCACAGTCCTAAGCATGTCTACTCCCAGGTATGTCTCTATAGTAGTGGCTCTCACACTTTTAGCAGCGAGACCCACTTTTTAGAATGAGAATCTGTCAGGACCCACTGGAAGTGATGTCTTACCGGAAGTGACATCATTAAACAGGAAGAGTTTTAACAATCCTAGGCTGCAGTCCTACCCAGGAGTAAGTCCCATTTACTATCATATACACAATAGCCTGTTAGAAGAACAGATCTGTAACATTTCCTCAAATGCAGTCACATACCATGGTAGCATCAAGTGTAATGTATTAAAAATAAAATATTGAAATGAACGAGGACCCACCTGAAATTGGCTCGCAACCCACCTAGTGGGGACCCACCCACAGTTTGAGAAACACTGCTCTATAGAATTGCAGCCTTAGTGCCCATTCTGTTATCCCCCGAAGAGCTTGCCATCTCAAAGCATATCCTACTGTTTTACCTTTCCCTCTTGCTTCCGAATTGGAGATGTGCCTGGACCATTTTTTCCTCCTGTTCTTATAGGTCTCTATATCGATGAACTCCTTGACGCTTGGCAGAATGACTATGGAACTCTGGAACAAAATCATTCATACATTCAGTGGTAAGTGAGCTCTCTTGTGAAATGATTGTAATGATCCATGGAAAGGTGCTCTTGGCTACTCTTCCTATTTGGATCACCCCATACATTCCCTTTCTCTTAGAGCTTTGCTAAAACCCAAGGCAGAACATATTTTGAGGGCATGTGCATTCTAGCATGCTTTATTGGGCTGGACCTGCATTGAAACATAAGGGTATCTAAGCTGCAAGGTTCTTTATTAGCCAGATGCAGCATGTATTGGGCAAGCTGATAAGTTCCTGAAATGCCCCAGTAACGGAAGTGTTAAGATGGGTTACCAGGGAAGCCCATCTTGTGTCTTTTGGACATGTACCTGCTTCTGTAAGCACACATTTCCTCCTCCTGCACCTCCCTACCATCCCAGACTTACTTCAGAACCCTTCAAGTTTCTGAACTCTGTCCCACATCTTGGACTGGTGTTTGCTGACTTCCTTTAACCTGCAAACATCATGTTCCAAGTTTTGGAATAAACTAGCACATTTCTACCTTCTCCGAGTTCTTGAGAGAACAAGGCATAAATCTTAATGTCCTGTTTTCAGAAGTTTCCAGTAATCATGGGATGCCCTGACTATGTTTACCGAAACTGAGATTTCGGTGCAATGTAGCCCTCGTGGCTTTGCAACCTGTGGCAGAAAGTGAGAAGTATATGTTTACATATATCAGTGGTCTTAAACCTTTTTTGTACCACAGCCCCAATAAATAAAGTATGAGACTGGGGACACACTGCTGATCCCCCAGAACCCTGTTTGCCCACCGCCACCCACTCCCTGCCCCCATTACACCCTCTGAGCACTATTCTTTGTAATTGAATATTCTTATGTGAGAGAGCAGAAAAGGTTACCAAGAAGCCTGGCACTAATTAAAGCTATTTTAGCAGAACTGCCAAGAACCTGAGCGAGACTTGCACATTCTCCTGGTACCTGAAGGGGTACACCAGATGCAGCCCTCTGTACCTGGTGGTGCATTAGTCCAGTGGTTTTTTTATTCCCATAAGTTGCCATGACCCTCAACTGAGGCTTCTTGACCCCATTGCCATCCTGACCCCAAGGTTGAAGTATTTAATTATCTTTTCTAAATCAGCGCTAGCTTTGAATCAAAAGAATAGTTTGGGTTCTGTTTTATTAAGTAGCTAGAATTTTCAGCGTGTTCTGAGACTAAACTCTTCGGATTTTGTTTTCTAAATGTGGTGCTGGTATTTTGCACAAAGGAATTTAACACACAGTGCCTTACTTTGTTTGGAAACATGTCCCCCTTTCAGGTTGTTTCCTTTGCGTGAACAGGGAATGAACTGGCGTGCAAAGCTTCTCACGTGCAGGGAAATCCAGGTGGGATTCTCGCTTTTGGAAATCAACTTTAAATTGCTTCCATTCCGTATTTTTAAACTTCACTGTCCTTTTCTTACCCCTTTGTGAAACTCAAGTACTATCATTGACTGTAGTAGTTCCAGTGTGATGTGCCTGTCTGGGCTTGCATTCCCATAAGAAGAACTGCTCGTGTTCCATCCCAGTCTCCCCACACTCACTCACACACACACACTCTGCCTACAGGCACCTCCTTGTTTCACATAGTGGGTCATATGTAACTTCTGGGGTGATTTCCATTGGGAGGAGGGATTGGTGGGGTGTGAGGGAGTTTAGTTTAAATTAGGAGTGGTCAAATGGCGGCCTGGGGGCTGGATCTGGCATCCCTGTGGATCTGTCTGTCCAGTGAGCGAACCTTTTGGTTCCACGCAGTCGCCATGCAATGTCCTTCCTGTTCAGAGGACAGGGACACCGTGGGCAGTTGTGTCTGCCCAGATGTCTTGTGTGGCGTTCTGGGACACTGGGTAGATGACACGACTGCCCAGAGCGTCCCTGTCCTCTGAATACGGAAGGCATCACATGGAGGCTGTGCGGTATGCTGTCTGGATGAGGACCGCATTCCGGATCACTGCGCTCCACAGTTTGAGCAGCTCTGCCTTAAATTAAAAATCAGCACTTCCTTCAGCCACAGTTGTGCTGAAGATGGTATTTGTGGCTATCCTATCTTCTGTGTGATCTGTATGCCTGATCTTTTTCTGTCTCGCAGTAAGCCTTATGGCTTTGTTTGTGTTGGCATTTCAGGCCTTCAGAAAATCAAAGGAAGTTATGAATCGGTTCATCCGGGTTTATAAACTTATGCTGGGGTTTTATGGCATCGACCTTATAAACAAGGAAACCGGAGAACTGAGAAGAGCAGAGAACTGGCGGGAGAGATTCCATAACCTCAATCTGTGAGTTTCAGAGCTGCTTGTGTATCGCTCGCCACCTCCATACCTTAACTCAGTGGCTTGCACTGGGCTGTCTTGGAGGCTATGGTCTTCGGAGGAGAACTGTGATGACTGTGCTGACTTCACATGTCTTCAGCCCACAACAGCAGCAGGCTTTGTGTTGAACTTGCTCAATAAGAGTCTGTATGTACAGAGATTTTCAATGTTTTTCTTCTTCTGGCACACTGACTTGTGTGGGCTTTGCCTCTTGTGATGTCAGTTCTGACTTCTGGGAAACTCATTCAAATTCCATGGCGGAGAAAGAGGAAGGCAATTTGTTACTAGAGATGCTCTAAATACAGAGCCACAGAATCCTGAAGAAATTTTCAGTGATTTTCAATGACTGTATTCCACTGGTTGAAAATTGCTTTTCTAGTAGTTGGAACTAGCCTGGAATTGCTTTGACTCCCGGCACTGCCCCTGCTATAGATTCACAGGTTCAGCGTTTCTCAGATTCCTTTCATAATAGGAATTTTCAGTTGGTAACTGCCCAAGTAGTTGGGAGGTTGCTAGGGTGAGGACAATTTAAAAAAAAAATGGCAAAGATTAGGATTTCTATGTGAATGCTAAACAAGAATAGGAGTTAACAGGACAGAGCAAAAGGGCTGAAATCTGTATGGAGTACCGATATCTCATTGGATTCACACAGCTCTTTGTTGCAAAACAACTGGGATGCAAGTGCTACCCCAGGTATAGGCAGGCATGCTTTCTCCCCTCCCCCACATTTTGTGCCACCTGGGCAGTGCTAAAGCAGCCCACCTACTCTCCCAAATGCGGACTTTCTAAGTCTCAAATAGATCCCTGTAGAACGTAACCGTTAATTAGAAATCATGCAGGTTCTCTAACACTGAGGTCTAGAAATTTGATGCATTTTTGTAAACTGAATTCAGGTTCTCAGTTGGGAACCTCTGCATACACATTTGCACTCCAGATCTACGCCCTTCCAGAAACTGCCTGATTCATAGGAAGTTTGGCTTGCAGTGTAGTGCTGCTTGGAGTTGACTTTATCTAATTCTTCTCTTTTTCCCAGATATACCCATAACAATTTACGAATCACTCGTATCTTGAAATGCTTGGGAGAGCTGGGATATGAACACTATCAGGTGCACCTGGTGAAGTTTTTCCTGACGGAGACCCTGGTCCATCAGACTCTCCCACGGGTGCGGGAAAGTGCCTTGGACTACTTTATGTTCACTGTCCGAAACAAGCAGAAGCGGCGGGAGCTGATATATTTTGCATGGCAGCACTTCGATCAGAAACAGGAGTTTGTCTGGGGGCCCCGTAAGAAACTCCTGAAATTCAAGCCTCGCTCCCCCGAGTTTCAGTCCAACCTGAAGTTGGAGGAAGAGCAGGAGGCCACCACAGAGGGCGTTGGAGACGCTGAAGGCAAGAGTCAGACCAAGCCACCAAATGAGACATGCGTTGTTGGGCATGCTGGCAATAGCACAGAATCCCAGGTGAAGCCTCTCTCTGAGCTGGAGGCTTCAGAGAAGATGAGTGAGCCCCGTCCTGCCTCAGCAGCAGAAGAGGAGGCAAAGGGGTGCTGTGGCAGTGTATATACTCCAGTTTCGTTTCTGGAGTTGGAAAGCGAGGGTCTTGCAGGCGAGTCTGAGAGCAGCAGGGGTGGAGCGGATGGTGAAAGTCTCAAAGAATCCAAGAAGAGGAAGCTTGAAATGAACAAGCTCAGTGAGGAAAGGGCTACATCGTCAAAAAGTCCCACCGACATTGAGAGCATCTCTTGTAACCTTGAAGAGGTTGTGATTGATAAGGAAGGCCCAAACTGCCACCCAGAGGCAGAGGAGGCCTCTGAACCATTGGCTCCTGAGGGAGGAGACACGAAAGGTGTGAAGGATGCTGAGTTGGTCAATGCAAAGGTAAAAAGGCGGAAAGTTGATGAGATTGCTTCCAAAGACTGTGCCTCAGAAAAGACTGGAAAAGCTGGGGCTGAGGTCACTTCCTTCCAAGGCCGCGTAACAAATTGCACCGTTCCCAGCATCGAGAGGGCCTATGGAGTCTGCCAAGAGGAAGTGAAGGCAATTGACACTTCTGTGGAAGTTCCGGCTGACTGCAGAACTTTAGGTGTGCGTTTATCACTTAGTTCTGGGAATACTGTGGAGCCTGACGCACCATCAGATGTTTCGGTGCCAGACAAAGTTGATGGGCAAGGAATTGCCTCCTCGGCGGAAGGCGAGGGATTGCAGCCCTATGAAGGCCTTAAAGCCAGCAAAAAAGAGGAGGGTGGTGGCACAGGACAGGTAGAAGGAGATGAGGATGCAGCAGGAGAGAGGAAAAGGCCCACACAAAAGCCAGAAGTCAAGGAGTTGCATCCCAAGCAGGATTAGGTGATTTGGCCAGTTTCAAAGGCAAGTACTGGGACACAGCTTTTCACAAGCAATTCAGATCACCTCCAGTCCACTGCCTGTGTGTGTGTTTTTATACACCTGTTTTGTACACAAACAATCTAAGTGGATTTGCTTAACTGGGGAGAGTCTTCAGAATGGAAAGTTGGGGTCTTGCACGGTTGTTCGGTGTTCTGAAGGAAGGAATTTTTAAAAAAGAAATCTGTTGCAGGCATTCCGCACTCAAAATGGTGGTGATTTTGTGTGGTGGGACAAATGAGTAGTCAAGGTTTTAAGTTGCTTAGTGAGCATCTTTTTCCAAACTTAATAGATTATTTTAAAAAAAAAAAACAACCTATTGTTAAATTAACTTTGTTTCATTAAAGAACTTAATTTTTTGGAGGCAAAGATTCTGGTTTCTTTTCTTTGTTTTTAAATTGTGTGTGCTCTTTAGTAGAAATGACTAAAAATAACCTTGTACATTTTGCAGAAGAATATTTTGGAACGTCTGACCCACCTTCTAAACGTTCAGAACAGTGACTGCATTCATCCCCCTTATGTTCAATCTTTTCATTTTGGTCCCAGTTTGTCCTGATTTCTCGCCCCCCCCCCCCCGTGTGACATCTTGTTCCCATGCATAGTAACATATAGCACAGTGGTTCCCAAATGTTTCAGAGGCCCTAGAGGTTGTTGCCTAATTTATAATGCCATGTTCCTATACTAGCAACCCTGAAATTTTAAATTAGAAAAAAGTATGCAAGGGTAAAAAGGGGGAACTTCATAAACAAATGCTCATACAGACTTTATACTGTAAACCATAACCTTTCACAATTTGAAACCTCTACTAATAAAAGGATTCCTATGCAGATATTTTTCGTGGGGTATTTGAAGTCCTAGAACAGGGGCGTCCAAAGTTTTTGGCAGGAGGGCCACATCGTCTCTGACACTGCAT
This sequence comes from Tiliqua scincoides, assembly GCF_035046505.1. NCBI lineage: Eukaryota > Metazoa > Chordata > Lepidosauria > Squamata > Scincidae > Tiliqua > Tiliqua scincoides. Next base: position 216,813,955 of record NC_089824.1, read on the forward strand.
TGGGGGGCTGGTAGAAAAAAAGAATTGATTTACATTTAAACTTGAATAAATTTACATAAGTTTACATAAATGAATATATTAAAGATGAACTTATATGAATGCATGAAGGTCTTGCAATAGCTCAAGGGCTATAAAAGGCCTTGCACAAAGCAAGGCTGGCCTTTCCTTTGCTACTGCTACTGCATCACAGACGTGAAACAACAAGCACTGGAGGGAGCTCTCATCCCACAGCTAACCTGAGAGATCGAACAGTCGCCCTCACGCTAAAAGTAGTTGTGTCTGGCCAGTGTGGACTCCAACAAATCTCTGGAGGGCCAGAGGCTCATTGGAGATGGGGGGCTCCCTGAGGGCCACGTTGAGAGGCCTTGAGGGCTGCAAGTGGCCCCAGGGCCAGGGTTTGGGCACCCCTGTCCTAGAATAATGCAAAATTCTGACATTGTACACTGAATAAATTATGTAGGTTGTAAGTATCAAGAGCACAGAGACACGTGATGCAAGGCACCTTCCCAGCTCTCTTCTTCCTAAGTCCTCCCTTCCTGTTGGTCTTGAGTGTTGGAAACAGCATGGAAAGAGGTGCATGTTGCTGCAGTTGGAAGGGAGAGTTTTCAAGAACTCCTTCTGCAAGCAAATTTGTTGTGCTTGTGGTACTTTTGGATACAGCCAATTGCTAAGGATGTCTCCCTGCCCATGGAGTTTGCAATCTCCAAATACACTTACGTTGCCACTTGCTTAATCCTCTTGACCTTCTGATGTTAAACCGAGCACAACAGTGAAACACGTTCAGAGTTTGGCAAATGTTCCACAGTTAGGGAGACTGTCTCTGTGTGTTTGCTTTTTGTCCGGCCATGGAATTGTTAAGAAAGACCATGATTCTTAATGATCACTGTGATCAGACATGGGGGGAGGGAGGCATTCTTTTACCTATGGAAGAGTTAGAGGGACAAAAATTAGAGTGTTATACAGACAGTTGCCCTAGATCCTGAGCCATAGAACCCGGAAGAGTTTTTCGGCAATTTTCTACCACTGTGTTCCAAACCCCCATGGCACACCAATGTGTTGCAGCCCACTGGTTGAAAATTGCTGCAGTCTGGTAAGTTTCCCACATTCTAGGTCATCGAGCCAACAAATTCTCTTCATCATGAAACAAAGACATTGTCCTATCAGTAGGAAGCTTGGCATGGAGAATCTACCTGCTGAGGGGTTATTATCAAATTTCAGAAAACCTCATTGAAGAATGGCTGAATTAGTCTAAAATTCACTTCTACCCACAACAATTTTTGCATCCACCAAAAACCCATCTTAGATGTTTTTTTGGCACTTCAGCTTACACAAAAAAAGAAGAGACATTGTAAGTGTGTATATCTCGTTAGTAAAAACCTGTTATGCATTCTGAACGTATGAGATTTGCAAATTCCCATTTTAAGCGTGTGTGATTTCCTGTTGGGCAACTCCTGTGTGTTTGGCATGCTGAAGCTTCTCTGAGGGAATCTTCTGGAAAGAAAAATAGACATTACCAGCACAAACGAACTACTTCAAGTTGCATTTATAGACAGAAGGGGAGTTGCATCTCTACAGATTTTTGTGTGTGTCACATTGCTGTTTGCAGTGTGCTACTGCATGGGATTTGTACATATTGTGCTGTGGTGGGTGGATGTGGGCATGTTTGGGGGAGGGGGAAGGAGTGGGAGCCTGCTACTACTGCCCTTGATTTGCAGTCACTGCCCCCCCCCCACACACCCCAGTGATTTGCTATGTTATCAATCAATGGATTTTTCCTCCAGAAACTTGTCCAATCACCTTTCAAAGGCATCCTGGCCAGATGCTGTCAGCACATCCTGTGGCAAGGAGTTCCACAGACCAACCACACGTTGAGTAAAGAAATATTTTCTTTTGTCCTAAGTCTCCCAACACTCAATTTTCGTGGATGTCCCCTGGTTCTGCAATCATCATCAAGAGATAAGTGTGTGTGAGTGTGAAATCCCCTTTGCTGCCAGTTCATACAATGTGTCCTTGTACAAGCAGTCTCGATTATCCCAGAGAGTACATGGATAAACCTCATGTGGGAACTGGACCATGCTGGAGATGGCAGGCAGTGATTCCAGTCCCAGTGGCTACTGGGATTGCCAGAATTGGTGCTGCAGCTAGGCATGTCCCCTGGTTTGCATGTATTTATCCGTGTGATCAGTATGTCCTGCATGAAGAAGTAAACGGCATTGTACAGTATAAGCAGGTCTTAACTGAGCTAAGCCAAACCAGTCCCCTTCCCTAGTTGACCTTTGGCTGGAGCACAGCAGGCTACAAATCTTGGGCTGTGAATGTACACCTATTTTCATGACTGCTTGTGCCACTCTGCAGTCAGTCCAACCCACCTCCTCCTCCCCTTTCTTCACAACCTCATCAGTTCCTCAATCTGAGTTCAGTCCCTGTGCCTGCTTGCTGGAGGCCTCTCCCCTTCTAGCTGGGAGAAACGGGTCTCTCCGGAGGTGGAGGGAACTTGCTTCAGAGTGGAGACTCGGAGAGGACCACCGAAGCCAAAAGGTGGAAAGAAGAAAAAACCTTCAAAGACTTTCTTCAGAGTGGAGGAGAATTAGATCGTGGAAACGATGGCTGAGTTCTCAGCCCTTGGGTTGCTTTGCCTTTTTCAACTTTTGGTCTCATCCTCTGCTCAGGTAAGAAGGTTGCCTCCTGTCATTCAAAGAGATATAACTTCACAACTACAGCCCTGTGGACATCTACTGATTTACACGAACTCCATCTTCTGGAATCAAAAGCTACATCTTGCACCAGACAAGACTGCGTTTAACAGTTCTTTGAATAGATTCCTAAAGCTACATTCTTATGCCTGATTACTTGAGAGTATATCCCACCAAAATCTACAGGTTTCTTTTGAGTAAACATGAGTAGGCTCAGGCAATAAGCATAGGTACTCTAAGTAATCAGTATTAATTGCCCTTTTGCACGCCTAAATCAGACTGAATTCTTGTTCTTTCTATGTATCCTTAGAAGCAGCTCCCCATCAAAGTATGTGAGTGAGTGAATACTGGCAGAGACAACAATAGATCTGCTGGGATGGGTGTGTGTGTGTGACTATAAAATGTGTACTGCTAGTTAGGGTGGTAGTTATTTTATTTAAGTGTCATGTCACAAAACAAACTGCAAAACTTTTTCTAACCTATTTTTTTTCTTCTGATCTCGCATTTGGAAGATCTCTAGGAACTCTAGGAAAGTTCTAGGAACTCTAGGAAGGAACTCTAGAAGAGAAAACGTTGATTTTAAAGATGCTATTTTGTTTAACACAAAAGCATTAAATTTCACACAGAACAAAAACTGCAGTGTTCTATGTTCTTGGCTTCTTCAGAAGTTTGGGTAGATTTTCTCTCCCCCTCCCCATAAGCTGGTCTACTTTGAACTTGCATTTAAGAGGGGAGCTGTCTTACTTAACTCATCCTTAGTAACTTAGTTACTGTTACTTAACTCATCCAGTGAAAATTACTTCTGTTCCTAACAGAAGCTTAACATCCTTCTGTGCAAAGGATGTTAATAACTGAATAATGGAAAGACCGTAAGATTATTTGCTTGAAAGTTACTAATGAAGCCGTTTTCTGCAGCCAGGTTCAGGAATCTGGAGTCACTCCTCAACCACCCTGAGCAAACCTTGCTATACAATGAAATCTTTGTTGCCTGCAGCCTGCTTGCTAGTAATTCTCTGGGGCTTTTTTCCACATAGAAAAACCATTTATAACATTTTTTTCTTAAAGCAGAAAACTCAGACACTGCACACATTCACAGAGCTGTTCCATTCACCTAGAAATCCGTCTCTGTAGTCCTTGTCAGAAATTTAACTACCTAGCTGACTTTTTGATACTGTCTGCTCTTGAACAGAAAACCATTTTCTGTGTTTTGTAACTTTTACTGTGTCCCTCTTTCCATTAGAAAGTGGTTATAAAGATTTCATTGTCTGTAAAAGGGAGTACAGTCCAAGGACAATTTAGAACGTGCAATCAAAATAGCTGGGATGTAAGCATGCTGAACTTCAGCATTGCACATTATGTTTTATCCTACAAAGTAAACAGGATCCTGGCTTTTAGGGGCTTAGAAGTTCTTGTAGCTGTTGAACCACACATCCAAAAGTATAAGGAGAGACAGGATATGAGACTGTAAAACCTGAGGATGGAAATTGACTAGATTCTCATGAAAGTGAGGTAGTGAAATATGTGGCTATGTGGATAGCCCTGAACAAGGGACTGTCCAATTTAACCTTTCTCTAAGGATAAAATTGGAATAATCCCAGGTGTGTCAGTTCAGGCATTTTTGAGGAAGGGTACAATACAAATGTGATAAATTCTAGCTGATTGGGCGGCACATGAAGCTTCTGTGACAAAACAAGAGGCATAGGGAATACTAGAAGTCTGGATTTGATAAGGCGATCTTGTTATAAGCATTGTGGGTTTCCCAAAATGAGTCCTTGTCTTGAGGTAGCCTCAGAAAACCCAGAAAAACAGAAGCCTAAAAACATCTGAGTACAATGAAAAATTTTAAAGGAGGCTGGTTGTCTTAAGATCTGATCACATCTCCAACTCTTCAGATGTCATTCTATGTATCTAGAGTTCTCTTGTTGCCCATCCTAAACAAAGAGAGACTTGAAACTTCTTTGGCTTTGAAATGTCTGATCAATTTCTATATGTTTCACCTGAGGTAAATGTGAAACTCACTCTCCTCCTCCTATGCTTTCCAGAGGCCAGGACCACGAGGCATTCCCGGACCGCGAGGACCCCCAGGGCCACCTGGCAAGGATGGCATAGATGTAAGTATTGGAACAGCCCAGGGGCTGGCCTAATCTAAAAGGAAAAAGAGGTGGGACTTTGGTTGGGATAATTTTATAGGGTGACTAGAATTACTAATGGCTGTAGAATGAAGGACCAAATTCTTGCTCAGCACACGGCCCAGAAATTATCCCTCCAGGCTTGGATCCAAAGATCCTGCAGAATAAATTGTATGAATTTGACACATTATTTTTTTTTCCTTCATGAAAGAATCCTATCCAGTGTGTCCCCAAGCCACTGGCGTGGCTAGATAATTTGACACCCAAGCCCCAAAATTTTTTGACACTCCCCCTCTATACAACAAAATTAATTAATCTGGGCTTCAAGTCCGGGTGAAAGCCCAGGTCTACCTGCCCAGCAAACCTCAGCCACAGAGGCCAAAGTTCAACTAGGAGCCCAGGTCTACCTACCTGAAAGAAATGGCTCCAGAGGGCAGTCAGTATGAGAGCCCAGATCTACCCAGCAGGTGGATCTGGGCTCCAAGTTCAGGTGGGAACTCTGGTCTACCCACCCAGCAAACTTCAGCCACAGAGACCGAAGTTCAACTGGGAGCATAGGCCTACCCACCTGGTTGACCTGGGCTGGTGTAGGCTTCCTCATGAGGAAGCTGCTTGAACCCTTCACCAAAGAGGCTATGCCATGTCTCCAAAACTAGATGCGATAGGGCAAAACGGATGCCATTTTTGGAATCGGCACCCCAAATATACCCAGGAATTGATGTAACTTTTAAGGAAGCAAAATGTGTGTTGGCCTGTGTTATGCATTGTTATCTCTATTAGCCACTTGCATCAATCAAGAAGAGAGATGGTGTTTTACAAATCAAGCCTGAATAGTCAGTTACGAGGCCAAGTATTCAAAAATGTTTATAATTTACTGCAGTGCTCTTCAACCTTGGGGGTTCAACAGGGTGGAAGGTGGGAAGGAAAGGTCATAGGAGGGGGTAGGATTGATGGGGGGTCCCCACTTTGGGTTGTGGCACAAAAAAGGTTGAAGATCATTGGTTTACCATTAGTTGGTTGGTTGGCAACCTTCAGTCTCTAAAGACTATGGTATAAGCCTACAGCACCCGGTATTCCCAGGTGGTCTCCCATCCAAGCACTAACCAGGCCTGGTCTTGCTTAGCTTCCAAGATCAGACGAGATCAGGCACGTGCAGGGTAACAGTTGTTGAAATCATGGGTATTGCTACCAGTACAATGGGGGCTCAGGGGTTGGCCTGGCCAAGTGAACCTTCTGATGTGCATGGACTGGATGCAAACTGCCTGACCTAACTGGGTGCTGCAATGCCTGCTCACTGCGCTGCGGGTGGGAAGCATAACTGACCCAGCCATACAGCCACCTGATATGGGTTGCATCAACAGCTGATTGTGAGAGGTCTGAGGGGGCAACGGATCCAAGGTGTCTTTCATCCCAAGTCTGCCACCACTGCCTCCCTCCAATCCGCCACCAATATGAGCCGTAATTATCTGCTTCCCACTCGCTCAAGCGAGAAGCAGACAATTCCCCTTCTTTCTGTCCTCTTTGCATGCTGCTGTGAAACCAGAAGTCCCACACTTCTGGGTTTCATGGCAGCGTGCAAGGAACAGAGTAAGGGATGTATGTTTGTTTGTTGTAGCACAGAGATGGTGGGCCTGAGGTGGCCTCAGGTTGCATTCCAGGCTATGCCACCCCTGCTGGGAACTATATTTCCTAGCCCACTTGGATGCTGCTATGCAGACAGTATTCAGGCTTGAATACTGAAGCCTGTGGCTGCTGTGAACTTCAGATGGAGGCAGCACCCTGTATCCCATCTCTTCTAGGACTGTAAATGCAGAACCCCACCGTGTCTCTGTGATGGTGTCTGTATCTGCCAGTTGAAGGTCGACAGGCAAAATCTCTGCTGTCTTTCCAGTGCCTAGTTAAAACTGTGGGTGATTACAGTTGGAGCCCACTCTCTGCCCTGGGTTTTATTGTGAAACCTTCTTGAATATATTTTGTACTGGTTTACAATTGTGTTCTTAGGGTTTAACTGTTTTATTGTAGTTATGTGTTACTATGTGCTCACTGCTTCTGGAGCCATGTTCCCTGCAGGGACCATATATATATATATATATATATATATATATATATATATATATATATATATATATATAAAATATATATATATATTAAATTTTAAATACCGTATTATTCGCTCCATAAGACGCACTTCCCCACTTCCCCCCCCCAAAAAAAAAGTGGGGGGGGAAGTGTGTGCATCTTATGGAGCGAATACTGCAAAAGAGAGTGCACGTTGGGGACCTTAATGAAGGGGGGATCTTCATGCCAGTTTATGATCCCATTCACCCTAATAAAGGGAGGGATGGTTCAAATGTTATTCTGTTATAGTTTATTAAATATTTTATTACATTATTTGGTTCAGAATATTTTTTCTCCTGTTTTCCTCCTCTAAAAAATAGGTGCCCTTATGGTCAGGTGCGTCTTATGGAGCGAAAAATACGGTAGTTGGTACTTGGTTGTGGGGAGGGAGGATTCCAGATTCCATTTCAAGCACTGAGCTGGGAACAAAGAGAATTCACCTATGACATTCTCAGTATTGCAATAGAGTTAGTCAACTGGTTCAAATGGCATATGGTGGAGTCCAGATTACCGGGAAAAAATTGTATGCAGTTCACCAACGGGCCAGCAATGGGCACTGCAGATGGTACAATTGTAAAGGTGAAAAGCTAGGCATTTCTGAATTTCCGGATCAGAGGGGAGAGTGAGAACCAGGGTGCAGGTTGGAGCAGAAGCAAATTTTAGCTTCCAATTTATAAAAATTGGAAGGTTTTTGGAGAACCTGTTTGCATGCAGCCTTTGAAACAGCTCCTTGTTTTGCTGCTGCTTTTAAGAACAGAAATACTTTATTATTTCCAGCTCCATGATGTTCTGTAGAATAAGGTCTGTTTGAAACTCTGCAGTGCTTGGCATGCCTTAACAAGGTAATTGCAATTACCTGAGAATAAGAAGGCTGCTAATCAAGCGGGAATTGATTTGACATGGATTTGGCTGACTTCAAATGAGAGAGAGAGAGAACAAAAAAGTCACATTTTAAAATAGCAATGTTTTCCTCTCCTTTCTTTTGTGAGCTCCATAGTCTGATCCAGTGCAAACTCCCCCACCCCAATGCAGCAGGCCAGCATGGCCTGTACTGCATCCCACAGGGAATTTAGAAGGCAGGAGGTCTCCTCGGGGTATCGGCACATCACACAGCAGGTCTCCTGGGACCTGTGTCAGCGATAGGGCTGGCAAAAGTCCACATGCACCCATGTTGGTGGATCAGGTGTGGGACGGGGCAGGATGCAGTGAGGATGTGGCGGATCAGGTGCAGGAGGGGGTAGGAAGCGTTGAATACCAGCACTGCTGATCCCACCGCCTTCTCAGACCCAATCCATCTGCCCCAACTGCCACTGTCCTGTCCCCCCCAGCTTGTTGGGACTGTTGCAGGGGCTGGGCAGAGACAAGACGAGGCGCCAAGCAGGATGTCCCGCATCAGGGTTCCTGCAAAGGAGGACTGTGTGCAAGGAATCGGAGCCAGAACTTCTGGCAGAATCCAGGGAACAGACAACTTGTTCAGAGAAGAGCCAAACAGAGTTCTTTTCTCCTTCCTGGCCTGACCGCCCCTCCCAGGCTCCTTCCATTGCAGAGGTATCCAGAATCTTAAAGGGGTCCTGTTCTGGCCTAGCGCCCAGCTCATGATCACCTTGTTTCTTACGGAGCTTGTTGCCTGTGTTTGTGATTTGGACTCAGTGAAGCGTGAGGTCTGCAGGGCTTAGGATGCCAAACCCTTGAGTTCAGCTTTCTGAACTCAGGGGGCTCCTGATTCTTGGACTGAGACCTGGCCCAGAGAATGCTCAGCCTGTGCCACCACCCTTCATCTTCTGGGTTCATGTCTGGTTTCTTGCTGGAAGTCTGGTGGTCATATCTGTTTTGTTCTATTCCCTTAGGATTAAGGGAAGGGAGGAAAATACTGTATTGCCCTTTGATGAAATACAGATTCAACCATGAAATTTTTTCCACTGAGAATTCATATTTCCTTCTCTGGATGCTGTATTTCTACTTTAGCATTTGATAAGAATATTTATTGCACCTCATTTTGAGAACCTTGTTGTTGCTTTCATTGGCAAACTGTCTAAGAGCAGAACTTCTAGATCAAAGCCCAAAGAACTTACAAACCTTAAGGCACAGTGAAATGCTAACAAGAGTATCATCTGAGTTTATGGCAGATCTTTCTTTTTTTCTGATATTAGTAGGGGGGCATTGTAGGTATGTAAATAGATGTTGCATAGAGGCCGGAGCCTTCAGTACTAATACTGTTCTCTTTCCTTATATGTTTAGGGAGAACCTGGTCCACCTGGCTTACCTGGTCAACCAGTAAGTAGTTACCTAATTTCTTATTCCAAGATGGAGGAGATCAACATGGAATGAGTTGGTTCCTTCATTTGTAATGAAGGCATAATAAGAATGTGAGACAAGGCAGAGGAATATGTTTGTCTGGGGAAAAAAATTGGCCCGAACGGTTTCCAGTTCCATCATGAGGACTTTTGATGGAAGGACATGTGGAAGAGTAAGGTAGCCTTAAACTTGGGCTCTTGTGATGCAGGACTGCCCCACAAATGCTCAAAGAACAGCCATTTTTCTTTTCACACTCAGCATTTTTGTATTTATATAAAGCATCAGTGCTGCACAAACATTGTAAACCAGCAGGCAGGGCCTGTGTTGTCCTTGTTAAAAAAAAAAAATCTAAGAGGCATAATACGAAAGGGAAGATGGCTGGAAAGGGAAAGAGGAAAACAAGCTAATTGGGTATCAAACTTTCAAATGGCATAATGACCAAATGGAATGGCTACTAAGGAGACTGTTCTAGAAGAGGTGGTGCCAAAGACTGTTGACCTCTTCCAGTTGGGCTGATGGAATGGGCCTTGTTATTTCATGCCTCCCTTTGTGACAGCCCAGATGAATGTCTACTAACCTCCTGGGAGAGGAAGAAGCAAATGGCACTTAGTTACATGTAAATGGGTTGGGACCGCTGAAAATTTTGGGAGGACCGAGCTCAGTGGTTCCCAAACTTTGCGTGCCCAGGGGTGCTGTTTTGAAAAAAGAGTCTTCCTGGTTTGGACAGGAGCACAAGTTAGTTATATGATCTAGTAGCCATTGGTTTGTCTGTGTGAATTGTACTGCTAATTAACACAAATTAAGGTATTGCACTAGGGAGGAGTTGTCACTCAGCAGATTACATGCTTTGCATGTAGAATGTTCCCAGTTGAATGCTTCAGGAATTCCCAGGTATTCCAAAACTTTGGGAATGAGTTTCTCTTCTGCACCTTCTTTAGACTGTGAGCCTTTTGGGAACAGGGAACCATCTATTTCTTATTATTATCCAAAATTACATGAAACATAGTTGTAAACTGGTGTTGAGCAATTGATACAAGTCTCAGCCTGAGACCTGAGTATCAACTAGGTATCGGGGCAATATGTATGATGTTCCTAAAAGTGCCGGTTTTTTGCAGGTCTGATGGTTTTATTTCAGTAAGCTGCAGTTGTTTATAAAGCAGTTCGCAAAACTTTTTGAGATTGTTCTTCTCGTTATTTATATACTACTTTTCAACAAAAGGTTTGCAGAGAAAATCAAAGAACTAATTTGATCTATTTAGCCATTGCATCTATTTAGCCATGTAAACTGCTTTCTGAACTTGTTTTTGGTTTAAAAGCGGTAAGTAAGTATTCTTAGTAATGTTATTCAATAAAATAACATTACATTTATTGCCTCAATAAAGGAACATGCGTATGTAATATTCTTAGTGGTTCTTAAGGAATTGTGAAATCCCCTTCCCTTAGAGTAGGGGTGTCCAAAGTTTTTGGCAGGAGGGCCACATCATCTCTCTGACACTGTGTTGGGGGTCAGGGGGAAAAAAGAATTAATTTACATTTCAAATTTGAACAAATTTACCTAGATGAATATATTAAAGATGAACTTATATGAATGAATGAAGGTCTTGCAATAGCTCAAGGCCTATAAAAGGTCTTGCACAAAGCAAGGCTGGCCTTTCCTTTGCTGCCGCTGCTGCATCACAGACGTAAAACAGCAAGCAGTAGAGGGAGCCCTCGTCCCACAGCTCACACGAGAGGTCAAACCATCGCCCTCACACTGAGAGCAGTTGCATCGGGCCAATGTGGGCTCCAGCAAGTTTCCAGAGGGCCAGAGGCTTATTGGAGTCTGGGGTCTCCCTGAGGGCTGCATTGGGACTCCTTGAGGGCCGCAAGTGGCCCCAGGGCCGGTGTTTGGGCACCCCTGCCTTAGAGGTTCACTTAAGCCTGAGCAGGTTTTGGAAAAGTATAAGTGAGCTTCAGACTAGCTTTGTGGCCCAGAATTAAGCTGCTGTGTGGTTTAATAGGGACGTTACTTGTGCGTATTTGTACATCCATCATATATTTGTTAAATATGTACATTTCAGTGGATTTATTTGAAGAAACTCTGTGTCATGTCACAGACAAATATCTACTACATTAAGACAACATTAACATATTCTGTCATACCATCATATCATATCTCTGTAATTGTTATATTAACAGTGCCTGCCTATTAATCTGGTTTAGGGACCTAAAGGAGCACCAGGGAAGCCAGGCAAGTCGGGGGATGCAGGTTTACCTGGCCTTCCAGGAGTGGATGTAAGTATTAAAGACACCTCTTCTGGATTTCAATCTTCCTCATTTCCTAAAGTGCTTTGTTGCATGTCAGGGCTGAGTTCATGAGTGACGTGTGTTTTGCATTTTCTGTGTTGGTAATTTGAATAAAAACCTGTTCTGTCTTTCATGTTTCTCTCTTAGAACTGAAACAAGTTTGCTTCTCTGCCCCAAGTTCTCCATAAACGTTTCCATTTGCAGATGTTGTGGACAGATATTGTCTGAATACTGTTATCTTTCCCATATGTATGATTAATTCTCAGCGGTGCTCAAAAGATTTTATTTTCCTTAGCTTGGTGGGGATGTCTGCACGGGGCTGTAGATCTCTGAATACACAGGGAACTGCAGCATGATGTCCTCTGTGGTGGGGACTGGAGATGGATGAAGCACTGGGGTAGAGCCACCAAAGCTTCAGTGTGGAGGCAGTGGCTGGTGCAGGACAGGGCCTGATCCTAAAAATTCACCTGAAGAAGTGCCAGAGGAACAAGGTAAGTAGGGAGAAGGCAGAAGAATTGGAAACTGAGAAGGAAACTTAAGAGCCAGCAGGTAGAAGAGTTAAAGGGGAAACAAGCAGATGGTAGGTGTGGACCCGTGGAGCAGAACAGAGCATTGCATAAGCCTGACCTGATTGTTGCACAGATAAGGATTTGGGTTGGGCCTGGAAGCATCTGCAATCATGCCCACTAATGGAGAATTAATTCCTTTCTGGGGAGTTTCAGTGGTGTAGCCTTACTGGTACCAATCAGGACATTTGTTACTTCCCCCCCCCCTTCAACATCCTTGAATGGCTTACCACCAGGAGGTACCAGTACATAGACCAGGAGGCATCTGGCTTAAGTCTTGACCAGTCCTGACAGAGGTCTACTGTGACATAGCTGGTGGCCCTAATCCCACAGGCACTTAAAGAAAAATATTAGATGGCAACTCTTAGAACTGTAATTTTCTTGGCCTATTTTTGATCCTGTTTTCTTTTTTTTTTTCAGGGTTTAACAGGATCTGATGGCCCACCTGGGCCAAATGGACCACCAGGAGACAGAGTAAGCGCCAGAACTTTAAAATTGGGAGGGGGGTGTTGGTTGGAGAACACCAATGAGGAATGAGTTGCAGCACCAACAGTGGCAACATGTTCATTGACTGAAACAGAATTGTAGTAATCACCTAGCACAGTGGTTCTCAAACTTTGTAGGCCCACGACCCACCAGAACTGATGCTGGTAGGATTACTGGAAGTGATGTCATGGTTGGCAGTGACATGATCTAACAGGAACACTTTTAATACCCTCCATATGACAAAATCAAATCAAATTAAGTAAGTAAAATAAATGTTTCCAGTAAGTATAAATTTAAAATAAAAACCCTCCCAAACAGTTGCTTTAAAAAGTTCCCTAAACATCCCAAAGGTTGTAATTCTATCTGGACTTAACTGGGAGTAAGCCCCATCAACTATCACTGTAAAAAGCATATACAGGTGTGCACCACTTAATGACAGGGATACATTCTGTTATCCCTGTTGTTATGTGATTAGGTCATTAAGTGAACACTCAGCCCAATCTAGTGCCTTTGCATACAAACACTCCGTGCCAGACACTAGCTGGCTGCAAAGACTACTGAAGATGGATTGCCTCTTCTTTGCACGGAGAGCCTCTTTGCTGTGTAAACAGACACACTGCCGCAGGCTATGGAAGACCTGACCTGCCTCATTAAGAGGCTCTTTGTTGTGCTTTGACCACCATCTTATGTGTGGTCTGTTGTTAAGTGGTTGTTAAGCGATGCATCCCTGTACACAATAGCCTGTTAAGTACAGATCAGTAGCATTTCCCCAGATGCAGTCACATACCATGGTAGCATCGTGTTTAATATATTAAAAATAAAATTTTGCTTTTTCTTGCATGGACAATTAGCATGTCAAAAAGAAAGCTATGTTACAACTCTTCTTCTTGTCATGTTAACTTTCTATGAAGAGGGAATTTTTATTTTTTTTTAATGGAAGAGCCTGTAATTATGTGAGCCCTTACCTGAAATCTGATGTGGCATAGTCCAGACACATCTTTACCACTACAAGGAAAACTTGGTCAATAGAGAGCTGAGTTTCTTTCAGGGAGCCTGGGATGGCATACATGGAGTTGCCCAGAAAGACATCAACTAGTTAGGTCTATCGTTGAGAGTCATGGCTGAACAGGGACATGAACTTACATCCCTCATTTCAGTCCAACTCTATGCTGGTTCACTTGTCTATTTGAGTAGCCAGGAATTATAGCTTTCCTGGTCCAAAAAATGCATAGTGACATTGGTTGTGGATGGCAATGTAAGAAATAATAGGTTTTAGGAGGCATAAATTGCTGTCCATCAGAAAATCTGATTTTAGGATAAATCAATCCTTTTATTTATTTATTTATTTATTACAGGTACAGGAAAGGAAATAGGTTTAACTTTGGGTAGGGTACAACACAGGTTACACATAAGGTTTGGCCCCAGATTCCAACATACATCATTCAATTAATTAAAAAAAAAAAGATAATAATCATCAATACAAAGATATATTTATCAATATAAAAAATGACTTTTACGAAACACTCAATCTTGTCTAAATAAATTTGTCTACCCAATCATAAAAAAAACTTCCAATATTTTCTTACTCTATCTAAATCTCTCTCTTTCATTCTTTCTGTTAAAACTTCCATTTCTGCTACTTCATAAATTTTATCTATTAAATTTTCTTTAGTTGGCACATCTATAGTTTTCCATTTTTGTGCAAACAATATTCTTGCCGCTATAACAATATGTACAATAAGGTGTTTCTTAGATTGGTCTTTAATTTCTGATGTCACATTTAGGAGGAATATTTCTGGTCTGAATGGTAATACACAATGCAATATCTCTTGCAACACTAGGATAAATCAATCCTGGGTGATGCCTACTGTATCATGATAGAGTAGCGTTCCATATACTCTATTCTGCTGAAAAGAAGAATACCAAAGCAATTTTTGAAAATTAATACTAGGCCTTTAAGTTGAGCTGTGTCTGAGGTTCCCCCCCCCCCCCAGGTTATTCAACCCTGGTAAAAAGGAGATAAACGGATCCTGCCTCCTAGCCAGTGTTGTAAACGGTTTTAGGACATTGGTTCCCAAACTGTGGATCTAGGACCCAGCAGTGGGTCACGACCCAATTTTTGGTAGTTCGTGAAACTGACAGGGCAGATTAGGCTCTGCGCATCAAGTGTAAACAAGCTGCTACTTGGGGAGGGAGAGCACTGCTGCCCAAACACCACTATAGCCACACCCTTTGGCATTTATAAATCAGGCAGCAGCTTCTAAATTTTGGGAACCACTGGTTTAGGATCCATAAAGAATGAGAAGAAAACATGATAGCTGCGAGCTGAAACAAGAGGGGGGGGAAAGCTGGCATTTGTAAACAGAGTTGATCTTTATAGGATTACAGCCTGTTTATTCTGGGCAAAACATTTAATTATGCTTTGGGGTTCTCAGAATCTGTCCATCTGAGTAAAGTTTCTCTTTAAATTTAATTGAAAACAAAAACACTACTAATCTGGACTGGTATGCAGAATGGCTGGCTGCCTCTCTTTGATCTGCAAATCAGCCAACAGTTTTTTAGATGTCTTCTAGACAAAGTGTTCTCTCTCTCTCTCTGGAATGTCACACATTTCTTCCAGGCTCTCAAAGGGACCCTGAAGGACACCTTCGAGGACTATCATTTAAATACTTTGTACTTATGTTGAGAGCACAATTCTGAGGTTTTGTTGTTGGCTATGCAATAAAATCTCATGGTGGGAGAGAACAAAGAGGTCTGCTTTACATGAGCACAATGGACTTCCAATTGTGCAAGGGTGTGGAGAAGGTCCACTAATTTCATCCCCCCATCTTCTCCCCTTCCGTAACCTCATTGCACATCATTCTGAAAGCAAACCCCAACTCTCAAATGTGAGTTTTTTGGGGTGGGGGTGGGGATACATGGTGTATTACAACACCTGCTGTACTTAGTGGTCATCTGCTGTGACCTTGCTTGAACCTCTACCACCTTGGGTGCTTCTGCCTCCCGCCCCAGCCATCCATCCCATGCCAGTAATTTGAAAAGCATGGCCAGGGAAGGGGGGGGAGGAGCGGCATAGTAGTAGCTACTTGTGTAGGAAGAGGAGGTGGCGGCGGCAGAGGTGCGTGCAGGGTAACAGTAATGGCGATTGAAGCAGGGCCCCAAAGCTAGTAGAGAACGGTGGGAGGGAATGGAGAAGATCAAGCATGGTGCACTTCGCACACCAAAAAGGGGCTGTGGTGGCACCAGAACTGGTTAGTTCCAGGCCCCAGGGTGGGTTGGGCCAGGCTGCTGCAAAGGCTGTTCATGTCGTGTTCTGAGCTTTCCCAATATATTGTTTTCTTGCATTTGTCACTTTGCTGTATCTCGTAGGAGACTGCAGTGCTTTTGGATGACTGCCTTGCACGTGGATGTTTTTTTCAGTGTATGCTTAGGGCGAAAGTGGCTTTTGGGGGGGGGGGGCAAACGCCTGGACCAAACCCTGTATTTGCCAAGATAACAGGAATGTGGGGAGGAGGAGGAAGGGGGTGCTTACCTCTTCCTGTACCCCTTGATTCTTGTCTGCAAAGGCTCCTCCTTGGACCGCTTCCCATCCCCAGTGAATTTGTTAAGTTTATTTGTACCCTCTCCAGTCTTCTTTACAAAGCAAGGCAATGGGCCGGTGCAAGTCCCTTGCGCCAAAGTGTTAAGCAAAGTGTTGCAAAAGTGTCGTAAAGCACTTTTGCACCACCGGGAGAGGAGGGAGGCTGGCCCTGAGCCAGTTGGGCTGGCGTGAAGGATGAGTCCATGCTGGCTGAGCTAGGCTGATGCAGGGATTGGGGGCGAGGTGGGGAGGGTGGGACGGAGACACTTCAGGGTGAGCGGCGGGCAGGCCCATGGGTGGGTGGCAGGGAAGGAGGGGTGGGGCCAGGATCTGGCACTTGTGCTGGATCTTTTCCCCATTACCGGGCAGCCCGGGGCAGCTCCAGGCTGCTCGGATCTGTACTACCTCTTTAGGAGGCGCAGATCCGAGTAGCCCCATTGGGGCTGCTGCTGCTATACCCAGGGTAAGGGGAAGCGATTCCCCTTGCCACTGGCTGAGCCACTTTTGGCCCCAACCTTGCCGCGGATGCAGGGCAGACCCATCGGCCTGCCTGCTGCAGGGCAGGTTAGAACATAAGAACAGCCCCACTGGATCAGGCCGTAGGCCCATCTAGTCCAGCTTCCTGAATCTCACAGCGGCCCACCAAATGCCCCAGGGAGCACACCAGATCACAAGAGACCTGCAAGGCTTCCTGGGAATTGTAGTTAAGAACATAAGAACAGCCCCACTGGATCAGGCCATAGGCCCATCTAGTCCAGCTTCCTGTATCTCACAGCGGCCCACCAAATGCCCCAGGGAGCACACCAGATAACAAGAGACCTTCAAGGCTTCCTGGGAATTGTAGTTAAGAACATAAGAACAGCCCCACTGGAGCAGGCCATAGGCCCATCTAGTCCAGCTTCCTGTATCTCACAGCGGCCCACCAAATGCCCCAGGGAGCACACCAGACAACAAGAGACCTGCAAGGCTTCCTGGGAATTGTAGTTAAGAACATAAGAACAGTCCCACTGGATCCGGCCATAGGCCCATCTAGTCCAGCTTCCTGTATCTCACAGCGGCCCACCAAATGCCCCAGGGAGCACACCAGATAACAAGAGACCTGCATCCTGGTGCCCTCCCTTGCATCTGGCATTCTGACATAAACCATTTCTAAAAATGGGTTTCCATTGGTTAGGATTGGGCTCCCTGTGTGTTTGCACGCATGTGAAAGTACATGCAATTCTAGCTTGTGGAAATCCCTGGCGAGTTAACTTAGTTCCCTTTTTTCTTTTTAATCTATTTCTTTTCAACATCTATTTGCAGACATTTGAACAGGTGATTAATCTTGCAGTCTGCCTGTCATCCCTGGCATCTTTTGAGAGAAAAGCAAAGGGATTAAAAGCACCCACCTGACTCCTTTTTTCTCTCCTTTAAAAGCTTTTAACGAGGCAAAATCTAATAGTCTGTGACAGTCATTCCAGTTCAGAATCCAACTGAAGATTGCAAGTACATTTTCTTGATTCAACCAGTGGTTTAAAATCTAGCAATCTGCTCTTTCTGAACAGGGTTGTAGGTATCCTTCCACTTGCATAAGGGCTCTTGTGCGTACAGAAGTGATAGTGCAAGGTTCTTGCCCACAGAAATCTGAGTGGTATCCTGTCTTGGCTATGCACTTCCACAACACACTGCACAAGCCAATGCACATAGCATTGTTAGTGACACATTGTTGTGCAATTACTTTTGCGCATAGTTGTGTAACCACATACAGTACAGCACAAAATTCCACTTTATTTCCATGTGCAGCTCCTTAGGATGCAACATATGCATGTTGACACTTTCACATAAAGCCAGTGGCATTCCTGGGGGAGGCAAGGGGGTTAAATATTCCAGGGTGCCATGCATCCTGGGCTGGTGCTACCTCCCCCTGCCATCCCCTGCTCCCATTTGGGCACCTCCAGAGAGCCAGGGAGGCTGCGCACTGCCTCCTCAGCCCTGCAAAGGCCTTCCCAGCCCTCCAAAAGCCTGCAAATCTCTACTTCTGGTTTTCGAACAAAAACTAGAAGTAGCTATTTTTTGCCTTCCAGAGCCTCAGAACATGTTTGGAAGGCCAGGGAGGTGGCACACACTCTCCCTGGCTCTCTGAAGTCCCCTGGACAGCAGAGGGGCGGCACTTGGGGGATGTACATGCAATCCTGGCCCTGGGTGGCACAGGGGCAGGATCCCCAGTGCATAAAGCCTGACATTCCCAGATGAATTCTGTGACTGTCTGTGAATGTGATGCACCAGTAAATGCTGATAGAAACCTATATGTGATAGTCAGCTTGTACTGTATATATCTGAAAAGAAGGGAAATATAGCATAGAACAGATTCTCCATTTTCTGTTTGTTAGCTGACCTGTTCCCACGAGGGCGAGAATACAAAGGAAAAGCGTACACATCCTGCTTGCCGGGCAGCTCTGTAGCACCAATCTAGTTATTCCTTGCTGGTTAATTACAGCTAAGCATGGGGCACACTTCTGAAAGCATAACTCATCAAAAGTAATGAGTAGTAAGTAATGAGTAGTGGTGTGAGTATTAGTAAGTAATGAGTAATAATAAAGTAGTATGATAAACATCAGTCCATCAGCTTGATGCACATTCATTTATACGGAACATCCCTCTTCAGATGTAAAAGAGGGCACATATCCCTAGTCTGCCCCAACCAGTCATGTGCAAATGCACACAAACTGAGCAAAATGGAAAAAATGTCTTGCCCAGCCGTGGTGCACAAAAATTAAACTACAAGCACGGTGTGGCAGGGCAGGTATCATCAGCCCAAGATTCCGCACTTCAAGACAGCATCCTCCTCTACCACCATCAAGCAGGAGCAAATGGGGCAGGAATGACTTGGAACACCTACAAAAGCCGCACAAAAGAGAGGTTGCTTGGTTTCTTGGCATTTTTGTGCCCGCTCCAAAACTGGTATTTTTGCATTAGAAGTTGAACTTTGCAAAAAAAAAAAATTGGTGCAGCACTAACAACTATTTTTCTATCCACAGGGTTCCATGGGGCCTGCAGGGCCTGCAGGACCAGCAGTAAGTGAATGTTTAATTTTATGTCTCTCCTCTGTGACGCTAAGCAGTGTCATACATGCAGATTGCTTGCAAAGCCATCATCAATAAGGGTGCTTCACGTTGATGCCACTGAAGTCCTAGCTGCAAAGCAAAATTGAACAGGAGAGATCTCGCATTCAGTGTAGCAGTGGGGCTGGGGGCAGTTCGCCCTGGGGGGCGGCCATAAGAGGGTGCTGATGCAGGCAGCCCCTCTCCCTTCTTTCTGGCTGCTAGGATCAATAGATGCTAGCAGCCAGAAAGAAGGGAAAGAGGCTGCCCACTGTTACCAAAACAGCCTGGTTTAGTTGTTTAGGGGAATTAGTGCACCTAGTCTATTGGAACACTAGGACCTGCATGCGAACCAGCGTTCTGCAGAAATTCCCTTTACTTAAAGACTTGACTGCGAGAAATATTCCAATAAAAGATTACAGCTTTATTAAAAGGGACACAAAATGGATATCCAAAAGAAATCAGTAAAGGACTGTTGTAGTGTCCTAACCAGAGTGTCCTATAGTGGTGAGTGCAGTGTTGTGTGAGTGTATTTGGTGCATCCGAAGAAATCAGAAAGAATGGTAGGGAAGGATGTGGGGGGGGTCCCTGCTCTGCCAACCCCAGCTGCTAGCTAAAGATGGGGAGAGAAGGGAACAAGGGAGGTGAGGAAAGAGAAAGAGTTCAAAGCGCAAGGCATAGCTACCTGTCTGGACGTCTGGTCTGTGAGCAGCGCGTGTGGACACCCCGGAGAGTGACTCCATGTTTGGGCACTCAGGAGAGTGACCATTTGCTAGTCAAACCCCCTTAGTATTTAAGGATATTGAAAAGTTGCTTACGTGCAAGCAGAATGTTTGGGGGATAAATGTGTAACTTAGGGTGTTTGCTTTTCATGTTCCAACAGGGAACTTGGGTGTAAATGGAGGGAATTCCTCTTAATCAACCGGGATGCAGGTAGTTCCGTTCAGTTCAGTAAGACCTTTATTGGCATAAAATACAGAGAAAGAACAAAACAAAAATATACAAAGACAACACAACATAGACATCAGTCTTTTCCTCACATACTGCCCAGAGTTCCAGAGCTCTGCCTGGCAATTACCCCATATAAAAAGGAAGTGACCCTATCAAGGGTCTCAGAGTCAGGTGTGGAAAGGAGAGACTGAAGCATGAAGCATGAGAGTCCTCCCAGCCCTGCATTCTAGTTAGCAAAGGGCCTAGATATTTCTTGCGTGAAACGTCATGAAGTGGGCAGTAGAAAAGGGTATGTGTTATGGTGTCAGTACAATCCCAACCACACTTGCATTTCCTCTCCGAGTAGGGAATACACTGAACCTGCCCGATAACACGGCTGATGGAAGAGCATTACATCTTGCAAGTGTGAATGCTCTCCGAGCCTGTGGGCACTCCAGATGATAAATGAAGGAGGGGATTTGCAGGTAAACAGGGCTAGCAGTGTCAGCTAAAACGCATATTAGCTCTTTGGTGCCAGAGGATGTCTAGCAACTTTACGTCAGGTTTACCTAAGTTAATGCAAAATACAGATATAACCCAATGTTTTGGTGCAAAATACAGAAGTTACTGGGATTGCATTCAGGAAGATAACTGAAGATACAATGGAAAACCGTCTGACAGGATTACTGAGTTTCATTCAGCTAGAGATATCAGTCTCCTTCCAGGATGTGAGGGGAGAAGAGAGAATACACAACCAAGAGTCTGACCTTGACCAAAGTGGGAATGAGGCCTGTGAGCCAGTGTTTTCTAGGAGAATAGTTCATTTTGCCTGCTGGCATCCATATAAGAAGGCCTGTTCTTGATATCACAGTAGCATAACCAGAAATACAATAAAAGGGGGGATTTTCCCGTAACACCACATCGCTTGACTGTTGTCCCTTTACTGCAGTAAAACATACAGATACAATTTTATCTGTATATTTTACTGGAATGAAGGAAGGACCAAAGGCAAGCAATGTGGGCAGCCCTGTATATTTTACTGCAATGAAGGGAAGGCCAACAGGCATGTGATGGGGCAGTTCTTCTCCCTTCTTGCTTCTTGGCGGGGAGGGTGCTGTAAAGAGTAGGGAAGGTGATACCCACCCCGGGTGCCAAACGCACTAGCTAATTCACTTCTCAAGAACTAAGTTAAGTAGACAGATTGATGAAGAGGGGCTGGCTGGGGAAGAAATTGAGAGAGAGATCCTCACATCGTCGCTTGCTTGGACACTGAAGGCACAGTGGGGGGGGAGCACAGATTAGCAACAGGGCAGCTTATCGCAATTTGCACTGCTGTTCTTGACTATGCATGTACATAGTGTGCCTGCAGACAGCTTCTCCAAGCCCAGTGCAATGGTGCAACCATTGGGTACAGGGCAGTGAGGACTGGATGATCAGAACCTTTCCAGTTCCAGTCCACTACAGCCTACAGCAGATAGCTGTAGTGAGAGGTGCGGTGTGGTGACACCAGTGGGGCAGCTTTTGCCACCCTGGTAACCCACTGCCTGCTTCACCGTACCTCATGAGAAGGCGTGAGTTCCTATGAGTTCTAGTTCCTATGCCAGCAATGCTCAATGTTTTTATTCTGACAGCACACTGACCTCTGTGATCGTTGCCTCCGCTGGCAGAAGAAGAGGGACAGGCAATCCATTACTACAGACACTTGCCCTAGAAACAGAGCCGCAGCGCTCAGAAGAGTTTTTTCAGCCATTTTCAACCACTGTGCTCCAAGCTCCTGCTGCACACCTGCTGATCTTTCAAGGCACACTGATGTGCTGCCGCACACTGATTGAAAATTGCTGTCCTATGGAGAAAAAAATGGAGTCCTGGAGAATATCCTTTGTATGGTGTTTGCCTTGGTTTCGCTGAGGTTCAGGACCAGCTCATAATGTCTAAGTACTGAAAACAAGAGCTGTTTGCAAATTTGAGCCATTGTGAGAACCTGTCAAGTTATTCAGTGATGGTTTCCCATGTTTCCTGCCTTTTCCATGGTATTCTCAACCACCCTATTGTGAGTTGTCATTGTCCCAACATGTGTCCCTAACTTGAACACACAATTCCTTGCTGCTCTTTCTGATAGGGCAATTTGTGCACACATCTTATTGGAGCCCTTGGTGTATAGCAGGGGTGTCCAAACTTTTTGGCAGGAGTGTCACAGCATCTCTTTGACACTGTGTTGGGGGCATGGGGGAAAAAAAAGAATTAATTCACATTTAAAATTTGAATAAATTTACATAAATGAATATAATAGAGATGGAACCTTTTGCATGAATGAAGGTCTTGCAATAGCTCAAGGCCTATAAAAGACCTTGTACAAAGCAAGGCCGGCCTTTCCTTTGCTGCCACTGCTGCATCACAAATGTGAAACAGCAAGCAGTGGAGGGAGCCCTCAGCCCGCAGCTCATGCAGGAGGTCGAACAGCCACCCTCATGCTGAGAGTGGTTGCCTTGGGCTAGCACTGGCTCCAGCAAGCCTCCAGAGGGCCAGAAGCTCATTGGAGACTGGGGATTCCCTGTGGGCCAGATTGGGAGTCCTCGAGGGCCACCAATGGCCCCGGGGTTTGGGCACCCCTGGTGTATAATAACCTCAACTCTGTGTGCATAATTTTCACTTCTCCATGCATCAGTTTGTTAGTCTCCTATCACCATGTGAAAACCTCTGTGTTTGGTGAAATACTGACCAGCATGAGGGCAGTTTTCTAAAGGGAATTATTAAGGTTTCAACTGAGTGTTTGAGCAAAAAGCAGAGGAAGAGAGAGGAGAGGCTTTTCAATTGTTGATCCGTTTCTCTTTAGGAATCTTACATTGCTTAAAGTAATTTTGACCTCATTTTTCAGGCCAAAGGACTCCCAGGACCTCCAGTAAGTAAGGCCAATTTTTTTCAGAAAGAGTTCAATTGTGAAAATATGTTATTTCTTTATGATGTTTGTACAATCTGTTTTTAACTGAACCTCTCTGTGCAAATTCAAAAAACTACGATATTCTGTCCTTAATTTAAGACTCAACAGCAGTCCAGTGACACCAACTATTTGGTCTATTTGGCGTTCAGGTAATCCTTCAAGTTGGCCATTAGCACCAGCCCTGGACTGCCTCCGAGGTTATCGTTTGAATTCCATCCTGCAACATCAGTAGCTGGGAAAGTGGAATGCTTTTGTTGGTTGGTTTGTTTTTACTGTGGCAGCTCTGCAAAGTTCTCCTTAAAGCAGGTCTCCACTGTAGCTGCCTGTGTTGTCAGTTGCACTCCACCTGGCACTAGCACAGCCAGAGGGGGTGTTGCGGTAAGTACTGTAGGGGCCACAACACATTCGTCTCCATGTTGCTGTCACTGCCTGGGATGGTTTGCGATGGTGAGTGGGAGGGGCTGCTTACTCGGTGTGTTGTGGTGCCTACAGTACATACTATGCTACTTCTGCATGGGGTGGCTTTTTGGAATCATCACCATTAATTGATGCAGAATACTGCAACCCATCTCTTGTCAGGGATAGGGAGATATGACTGTAACCTTAATGCTTTCATTCACTTCTAAGTTAGGACTCAAGGTGCTGATCATTATGACCTGTGAAGCCCTATCTGCTCTGAGTCCCAGATCCCTTAGAGAGAGCATCATCTTGTTCTTCAGATCCCTTAAGACCATGTTCAGAGTCCTGAATGTAAGAGAGATTTTGTGGACAATTTGGTGCTAGGCTGCCTCATGCCTGAGCCCGTCTGATCTCAGAAGCTAAGCAGGGTCAGGCCTGGTTAGTACTTGGATGGGAGACCGCCTGGGAATACCGGGTGCTGTAGGCTTATACCAGAGTCTTTCGAGACTGAAGGTTGCCAACCATGCCTCCATAATAGCCCCAGACCTTTGGAATCTGCTGTCTACCACTTCTGCTGGAGGTGCTGAAGCATACCACCTAATCCACTTCTGCTCCTGTTTATCAGATTATGAAAATTTAAGGAAACCTTTAATTTAATTTTGAAAGAGGCTTTTGTTACCTTTTTGTGGTTTGAAAATATGTTGTTCTGTTTATTTATTTATTAAAATAAGTAAATAAATAAAAATTTGTTTATTTATAAGACAACTAAAATTAACAAACACAAACTCACAAAACCTTGAACTTGCAATGACACACTGTAAGGCTGCAGTCCTAACCACACTTTCCTGAGAGTAAGCCCCATTGAACAAAATAGGACATACTTCTGAGTAGACCTGGTTAGGATCGTGCCCTAAGACACACAACAAACAAATAATAAAAACACAGATTGAAAATTATATCTTAAGTGTGGCATTCTAAATCTAAATTTCTTTCTTCTTCTACAAAATATTAATCATACTCAGTCTGTTTCTCATCTGGTTTTTACCATGTGACCTGCCCCAAGGTCCTTAACATTTGGCTGTCTGTAACTAAGGTTGCGATGCGCCCTTGTGCCAGTGCAAGTCCCTTGCACTGACCCAGGAGGGTTGCAAACGTACCATAAAGCACATTTGTGCCTCTTCAAGTTAGCTGGGCCGGTGCAGGGACACACACCAGCCCACGGAGGCTGAATCCAGCCTCTGTGCCAACTTAGCCAGGGAACCTTGTGTCGGCCAAGCTCAGCTGACGCAAGGGTCTAGGGTGGGCAGGGAGGAGGTGGAAAAGGGAGGCATTTCAGGGGGGAGGGATTCCAGGAAAAGGGAGGCATTCCAGGGAAAAGGGAGGCATTCCACCTCCTGTGGTGGCACAAGTCCGAGGAGACCCATTGGGGCTGCAGTGGTTTACGCGGGGGTAAGGGGAAGAGTTTCCCCTTGCCTCCATCTGAGCCACTTTGGGCTCCCGTCTTGTGCTGGATACAGAGCAGGCTTCCTGGCCTGCCTGTTCCAGTGCAAGATAGGATTTTGCTGAACTAGATATAAACCCACCAAACAGGATGTATCTCTGAAAAGGCTGGTATTCTGTCATAGGAATTGTAGGAAAGTGGGGACCACTGGTCTACATGGTCAAAGTACAACCATGGGCTGCATCTGGTCTACCAACACATGTTGACCAGATTTCTAAGCTCAGTGGCATTAAAATTAGGTTGGTGCAGCCCCTTCTTCTCCTCTTCCCCATCCCCTACAAGCCACCATGCACCTTCTTCCTCCTGCTGGATGAATGACTGCTGGGCTGAGTCTGAGAGCCCAGCAGAGAGAGAGAGAGAGAGTACCAGCAAGCAGCTACAAATATCCTTATCCAATTGTGAACATTTCTTAGAGCCATGTACAGAATGTATGTAATGGACCCACTGCAGCCCACCATTAAGAGCAAAACTGAGTTAAAAGACTTTAATTCTCTCTGAAAGTTTGGGAATCCCTGATATAAACTGTACACCCCCTCGCTCTTTCTACAGTCATTTCCATAAGTCTTGGAGATGGGCAGGGGAAATCAACTCATGCTGAAACGCAGATTCCCTACAAAGCAGGAATTGGATGTACAACACCTTTTATGCTCAGAGTCCCTATGTTTGCCTTAGTGGCTTCTCTCTCTTTTACAGGGACCTCCAGGACCCAGTGGGCTCCCAGGTGGAAATGGGTTTCGTGGGCCATCTGTGAGTTTTCCTTTCTTTTGATGCCCCAAAGGACAAATCCCTTGCCTTGCTCTGCACTTCTACTAAGGTGGTGATACTAATGCTAATTTATGTCCTGACCAGTTCCATAGATAAATGAAACTAGCCAGATTCACCTCTCTGGCTTGTGTGAAAGATGGCTAGTCTTTTAGATATACCATTAAACATAAGTAAAGAAATTACTGCATTGGAATTTGTAGAATTTCTGTTATTTCTGAAATAGAATAAATTTTTGTTCTGTTTTTAGGGACCATCTGGACTTCCAGGGTTACCTGGACCACCAGGCCCTCCTGGACCGCCTGTAAGTTCAGACTCCCAGACCATGCTAAAATACTTGGGATGTAGGCAGGAAATGTCTGAGTAGCTCCAGAAGAGCTGCCTTGGGTTCATCTGTCTTTGCAATTGCGTTGCCATTTCTTCGTAGAACCTGTTTCTTCTAAAGCAGCCATTTTCAACCACTGTGCTGTGGCACACCGGTGTGCCATGAATGGTCCCCAAGTGTGCTGCGAGAATTTGGGAGAGGGTCATTTATTAGTAGGGCCAATGGAGGATATGAGCCCCCATTGACAGCATGGTGTGCCTTGTCAGTTGTTAAAAAAACTGATGGTGTGCCTTGACCATTTTAGTGCCTTGTCAGTGTGAAATGAAAAAGGTTGAAAATCACTGTTCTAAAGCAATAGGCTTCTCCTGGACAAATCTTAATGCACTTTAGTGTCTGTTAAACAGTATTGCACTGGGAATGAAGATGTGACTGGCCAGCAAAATGTTGGTAATGTAGGAGAGATGGAAAGTACTGCCCTCGGAAACGCAAGAAATTACATCTTCAGTAGCATGCAGCTTGGCTTGATTGTTCTGATGTCAGTTGCACAAGTTGATCTCCTTGGGGGGGATGACAATGACTGGACAGTTCTGTCTCATAATAGGGTGTTGGAAGTGATAAAAAAATAATCTCATCCAACTCTTGCTGTCATGAAAAGAATCAAAGCTTGGCAGGTAGATAGAAGGATGTTATTTTTCCTTGCCCAGTCTAGTAAAAATGGACTATCACAGTCACAAACTATGCTATGTTGGAACTGCCCTTGGTATTTGCTTGCAACATATTTAAAATCCCAAACTCTCTTGGCTTGCAGGGTATTCCTGGGGTACTTCCAGATGGCAACGGTGACCTTCAGGTAGTATCTTCTTTCAGACGCCATCAAATTGTTTGAGCCGTTATGCAATTGTGCATCAAACAGAAATTTAAGATGTGATCCATCGGGCGTGGGTGTGTGTGTCCAGGTTGCGTCTCGTTATTCACAGGGGTTCCATTGCCAGAACTCACGTGGATGGCAAAAATCGCATTAAAGCAAATCCATTTAAAAAACAATGTTCCTTTGCTCAGTGGCAGACACCCTCTCATCTGTGCATGTGCGGCCCTGGAAATTGCTCCATTTGGAACTGTACAGGACCCAAAACAGGCAGGGAAAGCCAATTTTGCAGCACTTCTGTGCGCTGCTTAGCTGCGCCTCACCTTGGAGGTGTCTGACATGCTACACAATTGCACCCAGTACTGGAAGAATCCTGGAGGCCCCCTGAATCTTAGTCTCGTTTCTCTGTCTGAACAGTGGATTAATCAACAACCTCATGGTGTTAGGATAGATGCATTGGAGTTGATAACTAGAGGTGTTTGTTTCCAGTGTGTAAAATAGGATTACAGCTTAAGTCTTACTGAACGTAATGGGCTGAGTAAAGTAAATAACACTGTTTTCAAACATCTATATGGATAACAAATATTCAGAAGTTCACTGGTGCAGTCCTCACAGAGCTGTACCAGCTCCGAAGAATTCTATTGTTTGCAGAATTCACACCCCCTTCATTTAAAAAAAAAATTAGTATGCATGAAAAGTGACGTACACGAAAGAGAAGTCTTTTGGCTGAGCTTTCTTTATGGTGTGAAGGTAGATTTTTATGATGAGGGTGCTTTTAAAAAGAGATCCCCCATGTGACTCAGTTCCCTAAAGACTGTACCGTGGTGCCTTGCGGAACATTGAAATCCATTTTGAAATTAGTGTGTTGAAACCAAACAATAGAGCATATAATTTTATTATTATTATTCTGTTCTGGCTCAGGTTGGTTCTGCATCTTTTAAGCTGACACTGTGATAAAGACAAGCTCATCAGTTGGCATTGCCAGTCATTCCTTGTTCAGACTTATCACTTTCAAACTTGCCTTTGAAATGGGAAAGGTCACATTTGCATTGCTAGTTGTTTTTTCCCTTGTTCTGGGGCCCAGTGGGTTGTTTGTTCTTTCCTTTTGAGCAGAAATGGCTTGATTCTCTGCAGCGAAACAAACCCTGCCTTAATGAGCTGGTGAGCAGCATTTCAAGACTTCACACATCTGTTGTTGTGACAGCTTCTTTCGTTTCCTAATTGGCGCACTCGAGGAGAAGCTGATAATTTCCTCGTTCCGCCTTGTTGAAAAATCTTATGGGGGTTAGGTGGAAAATGACAGCACTTTTCTTCTCCGTTGTTTGGGGAAGAAAAGAACATCCTATAGAAGTTAATAGAAAATCATACCCCTGGCATGAAGTGGTATATTGTGAAAAGGAAAACACTAGCAGAAATATCTCACTAACTCCTTTAGGTCTGTAGAGTGACTACCATAAAAGCCACTCAAAATGCCATATTGTGCCGGGTCTCTCTGCATCTTTGATGGCTTATGATGGTCCCCAGGTCTCGGCTGCAAGTAAGCTCTAGGATCCGTGAGTTCCTTCCCCTTGCTTGTCCCCTCATGGAGTGGAGCTTGGGCTGGATATTTCCCCTCACCTCCCTCCTTCTTCATTCTTCCAGGGCCTCTCTCATGCCTTTCTTTTCTCCTGGGCTGGACTCTCTCACTTCACTCTCTTCCTTCAATTCTTCCTCTCTCACACCGGGGGTCTGACTTTCTTCTCCTTTCACGTCTTACCTGGATCCAATATCTGCCTTTATAAGAACATAAGAACAGCCCCACTGGATCAGGCCATAGGCCCATCTATTCCAGCTTCCTGTATCTCACAGCAGCCCACCAAATGCCCCAGGGAGCACACCAGATAACAAGAGACCTGCAAGGCTTCCTGGGAATTGTAGTTAAGAACATAAGAACAGCCCCACTGGATCAGGCCATAGGCCCATCTAGTCCAGCTTCCTGTATCTCACAGCGGCCCACCAAATGCCCCAGGGAGCACACCAGATAACAAGAGACCTGCAAGGCCTCCTGGGAATTGTAGTTTAAGAACATAAGCACAGCCCCACTGCATCAGGCCATAGGCCCATCTAGTCCAGCTTCCTGTATCTCACAGCGGCCCACCAAATGCCCCAGGGAGCACACCAGATAACAAGAGACCTGCAAGGCCTCCTGGGAATTGTAGTTTAAGAACATAAGAACAGCCCCACTGGATCAGGCCATAGGCCCATCTAGCCCAGCTTCCTGTATCTCACAGCGGCCCACCAAATGCCCCAGGGAGCACACCAGATAGCAAGAGACCTGCAAGGCCTCCTGGGAATTGTAGTTTAAGAACATAAGAACAGCCCCACTGGATCAGGCCATAGGCCCATCTATTCCCGCTTCCTGTATCTCACAGCGGCCCACCAAATGCCCCAGGGAGCACACCAGATAACAAGAGACCTCATCCTGGTGCCCTCCCCTGCATCTGGCATTCTGACATAACCCATTTCTAAAACCCTTTCTCTTTCTCTCTTTCTCATAACCCTTTCTCTTCCACAGTAGCATAGCCAGAGGGGGGGCGGCATGGTACTGCAGGTGCTATAACACCATGTAAGTGGCCCGTCCCACTTGCCATAGGAGCCATTCTGGGCTTTTGTTGGAATAAACTCTGTGAGGTTCCTTCTCTCTTGATAGTAACCTACAACACATGGTTGCTGCAATTTCATTTATGGTGCCGTGCACAACATGTGTCACAGTGCCATCTTCCAATCCAAATTAGCCTCTGACTACCCCCCCCCCCCACTGCTGCCTTTTACCAACATTTAAAGAGACTAGAGAACCCAGCATTCCTGAACATCCCATAAGAACATCAGAAGAGCCCTGCTGTATCAGGCCAAAGGCCTATCTAGTACAGCTTCCTGTATCTCGTGGTGGCCCCCCCCCCAGATGCCTCAGGGAGTACACAACAAGAGACCTGCATCCTGGTGCCCTTCCCTGCATCTGACAACCTGATGTAGCCTACTTGTAAAACCAGGAGGTTGCACATACCCATTGTGGCTTGTAACCTGTGATAGACCTTTCCTCCAGAAATTTGTCCAATCCCTTTTTAAAGGAATCACTGGTGAGTCAAATAATAATAATAATACTGGTATTTATATACCGCCTTTCTGGTCATCGGATTACTTTCAAGAACCGCACAACATTTCAGATGGATCTTTCACGGTCTGGTATCACTTCTGGCCCCCAGTTGCCTCCCACGCTGGCTGACAAAGCAGCTCCTTCATCTCTCACTTGAAGGGCAGCCAAGACGCTTCTTTGCACACACACCAAAGAGCAGGTGGAATAACTCAGCTTGTCAGCTGCTTCAAGGTCTCACCATTCACGGAGCTGCCGGTGGCCTCAAACTGGCGACCTTCCAATGTTATCTTCAGGCTAACAGAGGCTCTACCCTCTAGACCAGACCTCCGGCCCTCCTATCCAAATCAGTGGATACAGAGGTCCCACCTGTTCATTTTTGTTCATATTTGCTACCGATAATAGCAATTTTGGACTTACAAAAAAAGCAATTTACAAGCAGCCTCCTGAAACCTAATGCGTTTATAAGTCGGGGAGTAATTGTATACAAGTATTGGGTAGTGGTGAATGTGTCCCCGCCAGGGGGAGAGTCCTCCACCTCCAATCCCCTGCACTCAATAAGTCACTAGAAGCTCTCAGCACCAGCTTTTCTCTCCATCTCATTCCAGTCTGGTCTGTCTGTTCCACACCGCAAAATTGAGGTTCTCCTCACATCTAATTCAGCACTTTCCATCAACTGGGGGAATCAGAATCGGGTGTGTTACCTTACAAGCTCTGATGGCTTTCCCGTTCCAGAGCCACCTCCTTGTGTTCCCCAGCTCAGGTTAAGTGACTGAGCGGGTCTTCCTCAGCTATTAAGAACTAGTTGGACTGTATTCTTGTGTCTAATGACCAGGCACTGCCTTAAGGCAAAACCAGTGGTGGTAGCTGGAGGGGGGGTGGTGGAGCGCTCAGTCCGGTGGGGAGCCTCAGCGGGGCGGGCAAGCGGCCCCTCCCCTCGGAGCCGTTCCCGGCTGGGGGAGCAAAACGGAGCCGTATGGAACGGCTCCAAAGGGAGGGG
The DNA here is from genome assembly GCF_035046505.1 of Tiliqua scincoides. NCBI lineage: Eukaryota > Metazoa > Chordata > Lepidosauria > Squamata > Scincidae > Tiliqua > Tiliqua scincoides. The sequence goes on from NC_089824.1 coordinate 216,845,038, forward strand.
CCACTTGCCTGCCCCGCTGAGGCTCCCTGCCAGGGTAAGCGCTCTACCCCCCCAGCTATGCCACTGGGCAAAACCATAACGATAGGCATATTTACCAGCAGTCAGAGACACCAAACTCATAGTATCAGGATTCCGTCTTTAAACTAAACTAGTTTCTTTCAACTGATCTTTAAACTGTTGTGTGGATATGTTCACCAGTCTCTGCTTGAGGAGTGGTTTAGCTTTGAACCGTTCTGCAGCTTGAGGCATGGAAGCAGCCCATTTCTGAGTCTTGCACAATGTCCTACAGTTTAACACTGACCCAGCGCGAATTATGCTGTAATTCAGTTAATGATATTTTGAGGGGCCTGAATTTCACCATCCTCCCGAAAACAGTAACAGCAAAGACATGCAGTCTCACGGCTTCTTCCTTCCTGATCCTTTGTAAATATTTTCTTTGTACAGTGCCCTGCTCTCTGTCCACCTGGTCCTCCAGGACCACCAGGAATCCCAGGATTCAAGGTAGGTGAGAGTGAATTTGACCTGTGCCCTATGCTGAGGGCAGGAGGCAGTTGTTGTCTTCATACCAGTAGCGTAGCCAGAAGGGGGACAGCGCAGTAAGTACTGTGGGCACTGCATCCCGCCGTGACAGAGGCCCCTCCCACTCGCCGCCGGAGCCATTCCAGGCAGCAATGGCAATGTGCCTGGAATGGCTCCGATGGTGAGTGGGAGGGGCCTCTGTCACGGCAGGCTACAGTGTCAGTAATTACCGTGCCGCCCCCTTTTCTGGCTATACTACCGCTTCAAGCCTTGTGGACATTTCAGGGCACAATCCTGCCCTTCGCTTGGGTCGGTGCATTTCGTTTATTGTTCATATTTAAAGGCTTCTATAAGTTTTGAGGGATGGCTCAAATTATTATTTGCATCAATAAAGGCAGATTTATTGGTTCGTGTGTGCAGACTTCCTGTCTTATAGATCAGGGATTACTCCTGCATGCAGATAATGTTTCAGACTTGAAAGGGGTGGCAAGTGCAATAAAAATAAGTTATTCAGGAGCTGAGGGGGTAACCACCAAAGATGCTCCTTGCCCAGGTTGCTGTTTGATCTGGGGCCAACCCTGGAGCTATCTGTGGGCTATTGTCATTTTGATGGCTTCCTGCCTCCCCACTAGATATACATCATCATCATCATCATCATCATCATCAGTGGTATCACAGCCCACCTGGTGTTTGGACTGGGGGGAGGGAGTTAGTCTTATTAGTTCAAACTTTATTGAGATTGCCGTATAATGTTCTATGTTCCTTGTAGTGTGGCTCATGGTAAATGATCGACTGTTATCTTGTCTGTGCCTACATTGGCCAGATATTTCTCAAGGGCCCTGGAGATTGCGCCTAGTACACCTATGACAATAGGGGTGATGGTTGTTTTCTTTCCCCAAAGGCACTGTATTTCAATTTCCAGGTCTTTATATTTTGTGATCTTTTTCCATGGTTTCTCCTGAATAGTGATTCTTCTTACACTGGGTTTTTTTTAGGGTCATACTGGTCACAAAGGTGAGCCTGGAGAAGTCGGTAAAGACGGAGAGAAGGTAACGCTTTATTTAAATCACTGGTTCTGTTGCCAATGAAAGCTTCATGGGAATTTGTCTTTAGATGGGGCAGGACCTAGAGTCAATAGCATTATAGGGGTTAGCCTCCACGGTGCGTGAATATATTCCAGCCCCCTGGATAATCACTCTTGTTCCTGAAATAAACTTGATTATGATCCTCCTACCCAAATCCCAATCGTGTAGCCAGGCCTGACTTGGCAGTGCTGCTGCGCGAGGGAAAAGGAGAGAAAAGGCCGCAATAGCATTGGGCATGGGAGAATTGTTACCCTGCACATGCCCAATCTCGCCTGATCTCAGAAGCTAAGCAGGGTCAGGCCTGGTTAGTACTTGGATGGGAGACCGCCTGGGAATACTGGGTGCTGTAGGCTTATACCATAGTCTTTCAAGGCTGAAGGTTGCCAACCATTGGGAGAATTGTATATGCAGGAAGGCCTGTCATAACAGCTAAGACTTATGTGCTAGTACTATTATGCATGCTTGATTTGCCACTCAAAGGTAAGGGTGTACCTGGAGTGGCAATGGATGCAGCTCTGTCTCCTGACCTGAGCTTGCCTCCTGCATCTGTTGTGAGGTTGAAATGAGAACTGAAGGGGTTTGCAAAAAAGCTTCGTGCGTTGTAAAAATCATTGTTGACCCTCTTTTTTTCTTCTTTCTCAAGGATTTTGCCATTGCACATTTTCTCATTCACTCATTCTTCTCTTCTCCCAGGGTTCCTCAGGCCCACCAGGACCTGCTGGACCTCCAGGAAGTGTTGGCTTGCAGGTAAAAATGACTTCTGACCCTTGCACTGCCTTTTTACTGGCCTCACTCCAATGAAGAAGCCAAGATTCTCAACTCTTTCTCTTTTCCTTCCCATCTTAACAATGCTTTGACCTGAATTGCTTTTCTTTCTTAGGGACCACGTGGGTTAAGAGGTCTGATAGGGTCAGTTGGTCCAATTGGTGACAGGGTAAGTTGGCTTCCCTTTCCCTTTTATTTTTCTCAAATCCTTTTACTGCATTTTACTGCCCCAAAGAGAACTGTTTTCTTTCCAGTTATTCTGGTGACTGTTTGTTGCCAAGAGTGGAAGGTGAGACCAGGGCGGTCCTGGTCTGCCCACAAACACGACTCATGGCCTAAAGCAAGCCAGTATCTCTAAACCTTAGTGCCCTCCACATGATTTTCCTGCAATATGGGGTTAATCATGACTGACTTTGCAAGGATGGCAGATGATATATACGAAGTGCTTCATTCTATGAACTTCTTTTTAAAAAAAAAATTGTTTCCTAAGGACAGTTTCATCTTCTAGGCCAGGGGTGCCCAAACCCCGGCCCAGGGGCCACTTGCGGCCCTTGAGGTCTCTCAATGCGGCCCTCAGGGAACCCCCAGTCTCCAATGAGCTTCTGACCCTCCAGAGATTTGTTGAAGCCCGCACTGGCCCAATGCAACTTCTCTCAGCATGAGGGCGACTGTTTGACCTTTCGTGTGAGCTGTGGGATGAGAGCTCCCTCCACTACTTGCTTTTTCACATCTGTGATGCAGTAGTGGCAGCAAAGGAAAGGCCAACTTTGCTTTGTGCAAGGCCTTTTATAGGCATTGAGCTATTGCAAGACCTTCATTCATTCATATAAGTTCATCTTTAATATATTCATTGATGTAAACTTATGTAAATTTATTCAAATTTTCAATGTAAATTAATTCTTTTTTTTCCCCGGCCCCCGACACAGTGTCAGAGAGCTGTTGTGGCCCTCTTGCCAAAAACTTTGGACACCCCTGTTCTAGGCCAATATATTATTGTAATGCTCTACTCTTGTTTTCAGGGCGATATTGGTTTCAGAGGGCCCCCTGGGCTTCCAGGACCTCCAGGGAAAGCGGTAGGTCCCTCTTCTTATATTTTTAAATAGGACTTTTTCCAGTGACTGGGTTAGGCCAACCAGAACTAGGAGCCAAAGCTGAATGGCTGAACATGTGCTTTTCATGCAGGCAATTCCAGGTTTAGTCCCCAGCATCTTCAATTAACAGGATCTCAGACAGCAGGGTTAGAGCACTGCCTACACTTTGGAAAGCTTCTAGTCACAGTGAAGAGTAATGGACGACATCAGCGGTTATGAGCAAGGTGCATGTGGGTGCCTAAGCATTTGTGGTGGTATCTGGCTGTGCCCACCTTCTCACCTGTGGCTGCCCAGCCCCCACTCTGTCTGCCAGGCAGGATGGTGTGGAAGAGATGGTAGGAAACCCAATCCTACTCAATGCTGGTACGGTGGGGCCACTTGGCTCATGCGGTATCCAGTGCTGGGAAGGAAAATCATTTCCCCACCAAAAATCATTTCCCATTCATACAATTTGTCCAGCCACCTGTTTTTTTTTATTTCAGAATGAATGGAACCTGAATTGAATGGGCCTGGTTCGCGGTCCATTTGTTGTGAACATGAATGCCTGCTCCTGACATGCACCCAGTGTTCAGCACATTTTCAAAGTGTCATGTCCTTACATTTACAATGTTACAACGTAACATCAAATTTTCCCATAAAAGATGTTAGGCATGCATGACATTGAAATAATAATGCTCGGGCTGTTAGACAGGTGAATAAGAACAGTTCTCACCTAATGTTTTTCACCTAGCATAGTGTTAGGTATACATGTCAAAAAGAGTAATAAATCCTTACTGGGATTGAGTGGGCCAAATATGAATTGGCCCTTGTTTAGCACACCAAGGAAGGTGACAGGTAATGATTTCTGCTTAATAATTTCAGGGACCTCGTGGTGACCGAGGACCTCAAGGTTTCAGGGGGCCCAAAGGGGATACAGTAAGTACAGTGGATGTTCTTTTTATCAAATCTGTTTGGGTCTAGAACTATCAGGCCACTGCTCCAGCAGCTGTACTGTCTGCCAGTTGGTTTCCGGACCCAATTCAAGGTGCTGGTCTTGACCTTTAGAACCCTATATGGCTCGGGGCCAGGGTATTTGAGAGACAACTTACTTCTGTACAGTCAGGCTCATCACCTCCAGTCATGGGAGGAGGTTCTCTTACAGGTGCCATCACCTATGGAGGTGGCAGCCAAAAACAGGGCCTGCTCAGTAGTGGCACCAAACTTATGGAACTCCCTCTCTCTCAGTTTATGAACTTAGAGGCTTTCTGGCCTAAAGAAATTTATTTTTAGATTAACCTCCTGAATCATGTTCTTTTTTTTTTTTAATCTGGGTCTTTTTTTTTAATCCGGGTCTTTTAATTCCATGCTGTTTTAGATGTAACAAGCTTTGCCCTTTCCCAATGCTGATGATTTTGTGTGTTTATGACAATGTTGAGGTGGTTTTTAAAGTTTAAGGTTACTTAAGATTATTTTAATGTTATGTATATAACTTCTTGTTTTAAATATGGTTTTTATGTTTGTAAGTGGCTTTGTGTGCCTCTTGGAGAGAAAAGCGGGGTATAAATGTTGTAAATAAAATTACAAAACTTCACTGCCACCCCGGTGAGGAAATATTTGTATGGATAATTCCTTTCAGGCCATAAGTATCCACTCTGAACCAAGGTCTCTTTGTTTTGCCTGATTGTATCTCAGTGTTTATCACCACTTGTTGCTAATTTTTTGTCCTCCATTTCTAGGGTGTATCTGGACCAAGAGGGACTCCAGGGGCTGCTGGACCCTTAGGAGAACCGGTAAGTCTTTTAAAAAAAAAAGAATTTGCTGTACCTGTGTTTTGAGGCCAACATACCCTTTATGTATGGTGGAAATACAGTGAACCTTACAGTGTGGGTTGTTTTGACGTTAGTCAAGCTCCACAGTAAGCAATGACACATGGTGCAGCTCTTCCTGGATTGCATCACTTCACACTACAGGTGGGGAATTGATATGCTTCAATGCTTCTCCTTTGTGGAAAATTTTCTGCACAGAAAACTAACCTTGCAAACATTAGAATTCTAATCCATTCATTTTCAACCTGCTGGGAGATACCGCTTTTTTTTCAAAGTTAGTCTCATTTTTAGTATGGGGAGGATTGAAATAAGCCTTCCTCCCCCACAGTCTGAAGTGGTACAGTCCAGCAAGTGCTGCTCCATGCAATTTTTCTCTCTGTGTAGCTCAGCTCTCTGTCTCTCCAGTCAAGGCTTATACAGAAGGCTAAAGTGCTTAAAGACTCTCTTGCAATCCCTGTTGGGGAGTTTCAACAATGGGTTATTTTATAGCATAAGAACATCAGAAAAGCCTTGCTGGATCAAAGCCAAAGATCCACCTAGATCAACATATGGATTCCCACAGTGACCTACCAGCTTCCTCTGGGAAGCCTGCATGTAAGAGAGCAAGACATCCTCCTCTCCTGCCATTGCTCCCCTGCAACTGGTATTCAGAGTTAGACTGCCACTGGATCTGGAGGTAATACATAGCTATTATGATTGTCCTTCAGCAAGGCTCATTCTTCTAGATCAGTGGTTACCAAACCCCTAGAGGGAAGGTTTGGCTGCTGCTACCAAGCGGCTTGTTTCTTACCTGGGAGACAGCGCTGGCCTCTCATAGGCTCCTGCAGGCTTGCAGTACTTCTGATCTCCTCTGCAGCTGCTGTAAAAAGCCCTTATCTATCAGCAGCAGCTACTTCTGGTTTTTCTTGCAAAAACCTGAAGTAGCTGCCTTTTGGAAATAAGGGCTGTTTACAGAAGTCTTGGAGGACATCAGAGGGGACTGCAAGCTTCCAGGACCCTGCAGGAGGCTAGCGCTGCCTCTCAGGTAAGAAACAAGCCTCTTGGTAGTGGCAGCACTGCAATCACTGTGGAACAGGGCCACACCCCTTAAGGGCAAATGCCCTGCTTCAGGTTCCCCTGATGGGTCACACCCTACCAGTTTTGGAAGCACTGTCCTAGATGCCTCATACTTTTATATTTAATTATGCTTTTAGCCAGTTTACCTAGAACTGATGTTAAGCTGACTGGCCTATACTTTTCCAGATCTCCCATGCCCCAATCCTTTTTTTAAAATAACAGTACTACATTGGCTACCTTCCAGTTCTTGGGCAAAGAGGCCATTTTAAAGGACAGGTTACCTTTTTAAAAAAAAAAAAAAAAAGATTTGCATTTGAGTTCCTTCAAGCGTGGATGCTGTCTAGATCTAGGAATGTGTTACAGTTTAATTAATTAATCCTTTTCTCTTGGCTACTTGAATCAAACTCCATCCCTGAGGAGGTCACTTCAAGCCTGAGTATTTGCCCAAAGTCTTCTGTACTTGAAGACAGATGGAAAGGATTTGTTCAGTTTCCCTGCACTCTCCTTATCCTCTTTAAGCTTCCATTTCATCCCCTTGTTATCTGATGATGTTAGATCATCATTCCCCATTTTTCATTGCATATCCCATTTTTTCCCCATTTTTCAATTTGGTCTGCCTTAGTAATTGTGGCAGAATTGAGGGTGGCAGTGGTGGTAATTTTTCTGGATAAATTAATTTAAAGGGGGAAAAAAGGCACAATTTTGTTTGTGGCATCAAAAAATGATGCAAAATAATTTGCTTGGCCACTCCACTTTTGCTTTATGAGCTACCATGTCCATACTAGGAAAACCAAGCCTAAAACTCCATCTCTTTGGATCACATGGGTAGACCTATCTATGTTCTTCTCTAATTCCTTCTCTCCCCCCCCCCCCCCCCATTCAACATGGTATCATCTTGCATTGTTTCAGGGCATGCCTGGAAAAGACGGGAGAGATGGAACACCTGGACTCGATGGTGAGAAGGTTTGTAGTCCTATTTAAAAACACTTTCGAAAAGAGGCATTTAGGGCATAAGTACACAAGAACTGCCTTGCTGGATCAAGGCAAGAGTTCATCTAGCCTAGGGGTTGGCAACCTTTTTGTTTAAAGGGGTCGGACATGCAGCAGCGACATCATCACATCACTGCCAACTTCTGTGTTGCTAAACACCTGGAAGCAGCTGCACTGGAACTCAGCTTGGGAGGCAAAACTTCTTGCTCAGTTTGCTGTGTGCCGGATGGGTAATTGTGGAGCCACCCACCCGGATTCGCAGACTCGCCATACCGCACAGCAGTATAGGGTCTCCACGAGCCTGGGCAGATGGCTCCACCATTCTCCACCTGAGATGGGACATGATAGCACTCTTCAAATATCTGAAGGGCTGTTGTATAGAAGAAGGGGCAAATTTGTTCTCAAACACCTCTGAAACTAGATCCATTGGGTACAAACTACAAGAGAAGAGATTTCTATTGGACATCAGGAAAACATTCCTGATGGTCAGGGCGATTCAGCAGTGGAACAGATTGCCGACAGGGAGGGGAACTATCCCTCACTGGAGATCTTCAAGCAGAGCCTTGACAAGCATCTGCTGGAGATAGTCTAGGAGGATTTCCTGCTACATGCAGGGGGTTGGACTAGATGACCTTCTATGTCCATTCCTACTCTAGGATTCTATCTGGCACAAGGTGACTTGGGCAGTTGGCTTCACTTCCCAAGCTGAACTCCACTTGAGCTGGATGACTTTGGCTAGAGGGCAGTAGGTTGCTGGCCCCTGTTCTAACCTAACCCTCAATTATCATCATCCAGATGCCAGATGATGGCAGGATATTTTGGAAGCAGTTATCCTTTGTTCGTTCCAGGTGTTCTGCATACGCAGACTTCCAAAAAGATGTTTCTGACCTTTAACAAAAGGTTTCAAAATAGTATTGAAGCAGAGCTACACCATGTACTCTCCGCTGAACCACAATGATAGTGACCACCCCCTGCCGATTACAGACATGGAAGCCTCACTCCTGGCTTCCCTGTTAGTTTAATCCACTGTCAAGGAGGCAGTTTGAACTGCCCCTCTGCATGCACTGCTATACCTACTTTACAAGTAGCAGGTACCTCTGTGATTCTCATGGGACTGGTTCAGCGTGAAAAGCATTATCTGAACCAGCTCAATTTCAGTTTTCAGGCTGAAATTAGCACTGTCAGTGGTGTGGGAATTTTATGCTGGAAAGCACTTGGATGGTGTGAATATCCACATTTTGTTTATCCAGTTTGGCATCGGCTGTTGCCTCCTTTCTGGAATAGTCACATGGTTTATTTTACCTTATCAGGGGACATATAATGAACAGGATTTGTTCCTGGAGGAAAGCTCCCATTGGCATCAATTGCAGTTGAATAATTGGATGGCAGTCTGGATCACAGCTATGGAAGGGGGGAAAGGGTTATAGCCCCTCCACTGCCATGCTGCAGTCATGAGCTAGATCAGCGATTTTCAACCTTTTTGATCTCATGGCACACTGACAAGGCACTAAAATTGTCAAGGCACACCATCAGGATTTTGCCAATTGACAAGGCACACTGCGCTGCTAGTGGGGAGCTCACAACCCCATTCGCCTTACTAATAAATGATCTTCCCCCAAATTCCTGTGGCACACCAGTGGACCACTCACGGCACAGTGGTTGAAAATGGCTGAGCTAGATTGTTATTAAGTAAAGAAATCTAAGCAAATCAGCTCAAATGACATGGATAACTTAATATATAGTTGACCCATTAATTTTTTTAAAAGGGGGGGTGTTTATCTGTGCTATAATGCAGTTACTGCCATGCCTGAAAAGCCTCTTATGTTTATGAATGGTAGTCTGCCTTTTGACTCTGCAATGCTGGTTGCTTGACATGAAAGAAACGTATTGTGAACCTCCTTGAAGTGTGTCATATTCATGGAATCCCAAAAGAAAAATCAGGGCAACTCTGCACAAAAAGTACAATGGGCTATACTGTCTGACTCTATAGCGGTGGTCCCCAGCCTGTGGTCCATGAGACCCTGAGAAGTGGTCCGTGAGGTCTCAGGAAAAAAAAAGATCACTTTCTATCACTTCCTGTGCTTCACTGAGTGAGTGCTCCTCCACAGACCACTGACGTGTCCACTGTGACTGCGGGCAGTCCTCTACCCTCTCTGGTAGTCTATGGAGAACGCTTGCTCAAGAGATGCTTCTTCGCAGACCATCAGAGAGGGTGGAGAACGGATCACCCATAACCACAGCTGGCACTTCCGGTGTCTCACTTATCCCCTGGGTACCAGGAGATACCTATACTGTGCTTTTGTTAATTTTAAAAATTATTTCATAATATTAATAGTGTTATTAGAAATAAGTCTTAAAAGGGTTCGTTATGCTAGTAATGATTTCTGCAGGGCCGTGAAGGAGAAAAGATGAAGTCAGATGTGAGCTCCTTCTCCCCTTCCCCCTCCCACACTGTAAATAATGGTCACAATATATACTGTTGCCCTCTTTCAGCAAATTGCCCATCTGACCTTCTTGCCGTTCACAGGGTGATGCAGCTCGGTTTGGTCCTCCGGGAGAAAAGGGGCCAAATGGACTTCCTGTGAGTATTCCTCCTGTGAAAATCACAAGAGCAGCATGAGCATTGGGTAGTCCCACTAAAGTGGTTAAAAACAAAGAAAAAAAGACCCAAGGTATACTGATCTGGGAATTATGGTAACCCCTCTGCCCTCTTAAAAATTAAGGAGGACCACTGTGCAATCCTGCCTGCAGCAGGTCTCAGAGGACTGAGAGTGAAACCGTGTGTGTGTGTGTGTGTGTGTGTGTGTGTGTGTGTGTGTGTGTGTGTGTGTGTGTGTGAGAGAGAGAGAGAGAGAGAGAGAGAGAGAGAGAGATCCCATAACGACCACTCATGCAGAGCTGCTCTATGTTCCTAGAACCTACCTCACAGCATTGAAATCACCTCTCTGACAGCTGTTGCAAGAGCAGGGACCCATCCCCAAATGACCACCAAAGTAATTTTACTGAATCGGCAGCCATGGAAAGTCAATGGAGTCTCAGTTCTCCTTAAAGGCCACTAGATGGCAGATTCCAATAGTGTTGCTGGGTGGGAGAAGTATAACATGACCATTAGTGAGTCTATTCTCACTATGTGACTAGTGAATATTGTGCTCTGTGCAGCTAACCGGTTTTATTTTCTAATGTTTTTGTCAAAGACATTGCATATATTTCTTTAACCATTTCTTGGTTCCTAGGGCACTAAATGGCACATTTAATTTTGCATGGAATCTGTGTATTTTGTCATTGATGGCACTTTTTTTTTCCATCAGGGGCTACCTGGAGGAGCTGGAATGAAAGGTGAAAAGGGTCAACCGGTATGTAAATCCACTTAGTGAATGGCCTTTGGTTTGGAACTTATGAGTTTGTATCCCCTTAAAAAAGTACTTCTTGCTGATGCTGCAGAAGGATCCCCAAGTGCTGTCCTAAGTGGCCCCCTTGAGTCTCCTGGTGGTATTACTATGACAGCATCTCCTTTCATGACACTCCAACCTTGTTCGTCTGTAGATGGATAGGCTGAGGAAGTGCATTGACTGGATGGCTAATTTCGCAAAAGAGAAAATAAACCTATAGGAAATACCTGACCATTTTTGCTTCTCCCTCTTCCTGTAGGGCAGTCCTGGAGAGATGGGAGAGTCTGGTCCATCAGGGGAGCCTGGTATGCCTGTATGTATCTCACCCATGCATGTGCCATGTTTTGTATGTTGTACCTCCATCAAAGGTTTTCTGCCTAATGATTTTCTATGTTGTACCCTGATCCATAGGTTGCTCAGGCATATCATATACAGAAAAGGGTTCCTTCAATCTCTAGTGTGAGCAGGAAACAGAACCCAGGCCAGGACTATGCAAATAGTGGGGTGGTGTTACAGAGATCATTTGATGGTCAGTACTCAGTGATTCCCATTGACTCCTATGGTACAAATAGCTATCCAGCAGGTATTCAAGGGAGGACCAAACCTATCCTTTGTCACAGAAACTGGGAACACTGTGCTGCAGAGTATCACAAATGGGATTTGTACATATGAGACCCCAGCTGAAATTTCTGCTCAGCTAGTTCCTTGGGTGCAAATCATTCCTTAGTCTGCTGTACCAGATGGAGCTATCATAGCGACCCCACTAAAGAACAGGTTTGGGTCCAGGTGTTTGTCTGCAAGTTGTTCTGAACTCCAGTATCATTGTTTCAGATGCAAACATTGTGATATATGAAAAAATGTATCTCTTCATTACACCTGCAATACAGTATTCTATATTGCTTGGTCTTGCTATGAAAAGTGGCCTGACAAGGCTTGAAAGGGCTGACTGGAATAAGATGAGAATTGTTTGGGGGTGCTAGGAAGGGGTGCTCACATTATCTATGGACATATATCCATAGATAATATAATGTATATTGAAATGCTCTTAAATTGAATATTCTTAAGTAGGGGAGCTTCTGCTTAGTGTAGACCATGGATTCTTAACTGGGGTTATCCATACCCCTTGGGGCTATGGGATCCAAATGATGGAGGTATGGGACTTTATCTCCGAACAGTTAAAATTAGCTTTCAGCATTATCAATATGGATTGAGATTTTCTGTTCCTAGCTATCCATATGTAAAGTAAAACTAAGCTATTGATATCTTTTGAAGCCACACTGGTACCTACTAAGGCTGGTGTTGGTGACAGTTTCAGCAGTCAGGCAAAGGGGATCTGGGGACATACTGGGCAATCCATTGATGGTCTGTAATGGTAAAAAGGTTAAGAACCCTGGTGTAGTCAAATGGGCACTGGTGCTTGGGTGGGTTACTGTGTGCTGTTCCCATTTAGTTCTGTGGTGCTGGCTCAGGATGAACTGAGTCTTGATGCATGCACAAGCAAATTCAGGTGAATTTAAACAGACAAGAGAACACAGAAAGACACGTTGCTTTCTGTGTTGCTTGGGGATTCATATCCCACCCCTCAGCATTTCTACTCCTAGCAGTAGAGTGGAAAAACCATCTGAAATAAGCAAGAACGCCGGCCTGTTGCAAAAGCAGAGCAAAGCCCCTGTTTTGCATGCAGAAGGTCCCTGGTTAAATCCTGTGCAGCATCTCTAGGTAGGGAAGAGGAAAAGACCTGCCTAAAACCCTAGAGAACTGCTGCCACTCAGTGAACTTGGTCTAAGGCAGCTTCATATGTTCCTGGGCAGGTTCATATAGGAGTTGCCAGACCTCTGAGTCTCAAGCCATACAAGGCATTGTTTGACCTCTTTCTAAATTCAAAGCAACTGACTCCACATTGTTCTTTCCAGGGAGAACAGGGTATTCCGGGAGAGAGAGGCAATCCTGGTCCAAGGGGATCTTCTGTAAGTAACCAGAAAAGCTAAGGTCCATCTTTAGAGCATGATTCATCCCGAAACACTTGGTGGCCAGGAAGTTACCTGCTTTGGGGCTTAGCCTGAACGTAAACTCTGACCCTCTATCAATGTTCAGTCTCCAGACTTCTGAAATAGGATGCTTAGGTTCAGAGTACACAAAGCATTCAGAGGACCATGTGGTGTACAGAAGTTTTTTAGTTTTATTTTTGAAATCGTATTCAGAGAAGGTGCACAAATGAGATGAAAGCATGGTGGAGGGGTGGGACAGGGATTTAAAACTTTTCCCTGCTATTGTTTCAATTCCAGCTGAGCACACACACCCCCGCATGCGTATGCTATTTACCAAGGGGGAGCAGAAACATCTACTGTCTCCCCTCGGTTTGGTGCACATGCATCCCCAGCATGCTATTTCAAAACTGAAAAGAAAAAGATTTTGGACCATGTATATTTCCTTCATGACATGTCAGCAGCATAGCTATGGGGGGGTAAGTATTGCAGGTGTTGCAATGTACTGTGCAAGTGGCCCTTCCCACTTGCCATTAAAACCATTCTGGGTAGCGACGGCAATACCCAGCATTGCTGCCCAGAATGGCTATGACGGTGAGTGGGAGGGGCTGCTTGCACGGTGTGTTGGTGCTGCAATACTACCATATCCCCCTATAACTATGCTACTGTGACAAGTAGTTAAGCTCTAAACACATCTGTGAGCGTGTTCCTGTTCTTCTTTCACTGCCTGCTCTTTTAATTATTTTTAATAAAATAATTACTTCATAGTAAAGAACTATGAACCTTCCAATGGTAGAAGCATCTGCCTGCCTCCTAGATCCCTCTTGGAATTCATGAAATTAAGTCACTTTAAATCAAAGCATTAAATGTTTGTTTATTTTCATGCTGCTGCTAATGAGTCCTGGCAGTTAGCTCACAGCAGGTAGCATTTGCTGCATCTTTATTTTCAAATCTCTTTCCTGATTCTTTGGGTTGGTTTTTGTTGTTAATAAATCAGAGAGTGTACTGAGCATCCAGGCCTATTTCTTGCAAGTGCCCTGGGCCAGTCATCAAGTGGTAAAATGAGACATTGTGCTGCATGACTGACTTGCTCAGTTTCCAAGGGCAAGGAAACAAGCCTAATAAACATCTTCTATGCCTTCATCCTTTTCAACATATCTGGGGAGAAAGAAACAAATGCTAATTGGAGAAAGACAAGGAAAGAGCCACAAAAACAACTTGTTGTGACTATCGCATGGAAAATGAGAAGTGTCTTCCTCTGTTCTATCATTTTCTACTCCAGACCAGAAAAATGCACAGATTCTAATATAATGGCTATTTTCTCATTTTCTGCTGCTCCCTCATACAAGGGAGCTTATAGCCATGTGCCTGAATTCACCAACTGTAAAATGAGAACTATGATGTACTCTGCAGTGAACTAATAAATAACTACTTCCTTAAAGACAAATTCTGATGGGAGGTGAATGAGATCTCTCATGGTGTTTTTTTGTTTTTTTTAAAAGAGTATTGCTGTTAAATGTTATGGAATTGCAGGGCCCCCAGTAATGATTGGGACCATGGTGCAGGATTTCCCCCTTGCAATTTTCCCATTTTAAATCTCACCAAAACTGCTCTAGGTAGTAGGGATGGGCAAATCCAGCGTGGCTTGACTCAAGTTGAGTCATGAGTCTCTGCCCCTCTGTGACTTGACTTGAAAACAAGAAATAACGGGGGCACTTTTGCAATCACTGACTCATCCTTTTGTGACTCAAAGACTCATGTCAAGTCACCCCTCTAAAAAGCCCACCATGGGAAAAAAACAGGACTGCTACCAGGTTCTGTGTGTGAGAGAACACTCCCCTGATGTCCCCATCCCATCTGTAAATGGGGTGGGAGGGGATGGGATGGACTGTGTGGGAGCAGGGAAGGAAGTGGCAAGAGGGAGGAGGGTCACAAGCAGCAGCTGCGAGGCTTACCAAGATGACCAAATCCTTTGCAGCTCTACTCAGAAGTAGTCCCATTTTAGGCAGTCATTCAGTGAGACTCCCTCCACCCAAGTAACAACAGAGCCACGCGCTTGGCAAGCATGATCGCTGTGAACCGCCTCTCCCCCCCACCCCGGCTTCCCTGCCTCCTCCCGCTCCATGGACTTCTCCAGCCAATCATAAGGCAAGAACTCCTTAGGGCTTCTCCTCCTGCCTACCTCAGCCAAAAAAAATATTAAAACTCCCATCCTGTGTCCAGTTAACATTGGTTCTTTCAGAGAGGGGCAAAAGAGCCCCCTCCCACCTCCCCACCCCCAGTTGGATGCAAAAGCAAATGTTAACCCTTCCCTGTCTCCTGGCTGGAACTTCCCTGCTGCTTGCTCAGTCTGAATGATGATCCCACAAGGACTTTCACGCCCTGAAAGAACTTTTGATAGTAAATGGCTTTGTAGTAATATGTGTCTCAAAGGAGACCATCCTAGTAAGAGACAGAATGAGATGCTTACATTCAGAAGTATTGTCTAGCCAAGTCATTTTGAAGGCCAAACAAGGCAGGCAGGGCAATAATGTGCATATTAAACAAGTGTTAGCTCCATTCATACATAAAGTGGAGGTGGGGGGAGGTGTCTACTTGTTCAGCAGTAAAGGGGGCTACATAGCTGCACTCTATAGCTTTGTCTCTTCTAGTTCCAGTTCTGGAAGGTGCTCAATCTGTTCTTTGAAGGTTTGCAATGAGATGCCCAACAACTCTGACCGGAGCCTTGCAAAGGCTCAACACAACCATAGTCACAATGCCCACGAGGGCAGATCTATGTTGGGTTTTGGGCAAGAATTTTCACTGTGTTTTCCTCTCTCTTTTTTCCAGGGAGCACTTGGTCTACAGGGTCCCATGGGAGTACCAGGTGTAAGAGGCTTTCAGGTTAGTCTTCTCACGATTGTAAAAACTTAGAATAGGGTGCTGTATGGTCCTTCATGTCATGGAGTACAAGTGACTGACATCCAGGAATCTCTCTGGTGGGAGAAGACAAGCTCCACCCAACTGCCTGAAGCCTCAGTGCACTTCCTCTTGTCTTTTCCCCTGCACCCAGTGTCTTCAGACTGGGGACTCCACTATGTAGAACTGCAATTGAAGTATAGGCAGCAACTGTTACCCTGCACATGCCTGATCTTGTCTGATCTTGGAAGCTAAGCAGGGTCAGGCCTGGTTAGTACTTGGATGGGAGACCACCAGGGAATACCGGGTGCTGTAGGCTTATACCATAGGCTTTCGAGACTGAAGGTTGCCAACCAATTGAAGTATGGCAGTGTTCAGACCCATTAAAAGGCCTGCAAACCTGAACCAGTGATGTCTTTACTGTAACTTGCTAAAGGATCAGGATGGAGCTTATAGCACAGGTGGCCAGCATCTCAACATTAGGGACCTTTATAGAGGTGGGAATTTCAGCAGGTGCAGTTTGTCAGTCACTTTGCTCAGCAGCATCCCCTGCAACAGCACAGGAGGGTGTGAGCTGTTCTCTCTCTCTCTCTCTCTCTCTCTCTCTCTCTTCATGCAGCTGCCTTCCCTCTGGCTTTTGTCTGCCATGCATCTGACTTCTTTCTCTGCCTTCACAAACAATTAATGGGGCCTTTGCAAAGTTGTTCATCGAAGGCTCTCAGGAGCATGCCCTACCGTGAAATCCATGACCACCATGTTCCTTAATGTATTGCTTTTGAAACTGGGAATTACTTGGGGTCTTGTACTCCATCTCTGGCTGTAAGCTGGATGTTCTTTGGATTCTGAGGAAGAAGAAAGTCCAATCATAAAGGAGCTTCATTTGGCTAAAGTGAGGCCAGAAAGATGGGAAGTGCCACAATGCCCTCAGAACCTGGAAGTAAGTGGCAGTGACATGACATGGCAGTGACATTTGTCCAGTGATGATGTCACCACCACTAACTTCTGGATTTGGTGACCTAGCATGAGCCCAGAAAAAGCGGTAAGAACATCAGGGTGTTCTGCCCACTGTGCTGAGCCTCCTGCCACTACTGGGAGCTTCATGCCACAGTCTTGCTGGAAGTGCCTTTTAGAGGCCTCCAGTAGGCCTCCCTGCGCCTCTGAAGGCCTCTTGGATGCAACCAAAAGACACTTCCAATTGCATCTGAGAGGTCCTGTGAGGCCCAACTCATAGATTTCATTATTCACAGATATCAGTATCTGTGGGGGTTTCTGAGAACGGATCCTCCTGCGGATACCAAAGTCCAACTGTATGTCTATAAACTAAGGCAGCTGCTCTTTAGTTGTGATCACTTAGTTCTCCCAGTGATGTTCCCATCACTGGAGGAAAAGCTATCAAGCAGGTGGCTTGATATGTGAAAAATAAACATAGCCTTGAGTTTTGGGGGTAAACACTGAAGAATGCGTCTCTGTCATCCTATTCTCATAACACTGGCAGCTACAGCCACTGAGATCATTGTTTTGAGTCCATCTTCTCCACTCCTCATGGGAATAGTCCAGTGGGAATGCAGACAGTTCCCAGGGGATGGGTGAGACACAGAAGATGGCTGTTGGGCCCTATCTTTGCCTGGTCCTCTCTCCTATACTTCTGTAAGTTGCAGCCTGAGAAAGAAGACTGACAGGTAGTTGAATGAAAAGGATCCTCTTGGGTTGATCCAGTCCACCACTTGCATTACCAGTGGTGTAATCCATTGGTTCCCAAATCTTTTTTGACTGGCAGCTCCCTTGACCTACTGGGCTGTTGGCCGCAGCCAGAGAAGCGGCCACCAGGGTGACCACTTCTCTGAACACCAAGGGCAGGGTCAATGAGTGGCCATTGCTGATGTGACACCCTCTCCCAGCCTCTAGGAATGAATGATACAGCTGTAGGCAGCATTAGGGCTACAATCCTATACACCAGCCATTTTCAACCACTGTGCCTTGGCACACTGGTGTACCACGAATGGTTCCCAGGTATGCAATGGGAATTTGGGAGAGGGTCATTTATCGATAGAACCACTGGGGGATGTGAGTCGTCCTCCCCCCCATTGACAGCACAGTGTGCGTGGCAATTGTCAAAAAACTGATGGTGTCCCTTGCCAGTGTGCCAAGAGACAAAAAGGTTGAAAATCACTGCCATACACTGTATAGGGTAGCAGGTTTGGGGGGGTTGGGGGAGGATTCCATGGCTCCCCTGGCTGGTTTCCACCCCTTCCTGGGTTTTGGAACCACTGAAATAATCAATGCATCACAAGGTAACAACTGAGCTTAATGTTTAGTCCATGTCTAGCGCATTTAGTTTCCTGCAAATGTTTTATTGCACAGGGATAACAGAAGAGCAAAACTACCTTTACTCATCAGAACCTGTTAGACAAAGGGCTGCTAGATTTCAATCCTGGATCCCTTTAACCTTTCAAAGCAGTTAATGCAGCTGCTGCTCATCTCTGCCAGTCCTTTACCCCACCCTCAGACACACCCCCCCCCAGTGATATCACCAAGGAAAATTTCATGGAGACGACTGCATTCATAAAATGTTGCTCCTAAATCATTTTATCTCGTGATCAAATGCCTCTCTCATTTAAAATGCCCTTTGTTTTTTAAAGGGTCGTAAAGGTGCAAGTGGGGAGCCTGGCCGACCAGGTCCCACTGGAGTTCGTGGCGAGTCTGGCGAGAGGGTAAGAAAAACAGTCCTTCAAAGTTCCGGGAGGGCAGGTAATGATCAAATGGAGCCTTGCTAAGTAACAGTAACAGTGCTGTTTAAACACTTAATGTTTAATGTTAACACTTAATGTTAAACAGTAACAGTGCTGTTTAAAAGTGCCCCCTGATGAACCACAAACCAGATCTAAATATTCTTCCGTTATTTCTAATACTTGTCCATGCTGCAAGTAACAAGCACTATCTAAAAAGAGGCTTTCCCTCTTGCATGTGAGAAAACAATGGGTGCCTTGCTGTGCCAGTGTAATGTCCATTGTCCGTTCATATCCTAAGCCTGTCCTGGCATCACCACACTGATGGCGCATTGGTACAAAAGGAGCCAAATGCCATACCTGCCCTGGCAAGGCAATACTGGCACAGCCTTTCTCAGTAAAAGCCCATCATTCATAGAAACACCAACATGGTCTGTTATCCATGGAGCAGCATTCTGATGGCAATAGTAATCTTCTCTTACTGTAGCATATGAAGCTTCCCTAAAAGCTTCAATGTCTGGAAAATCATCTTAAACCTTTCTGTACAAATTTGCAATTTTGTTCCCAGGGGCCTGGTGGAGTTTCTGGTCCCAAAGGTAACCAGGTAAGCTAAAGTTTCAATTTGGGTTGTCTTTAATGGCACATCTGTAGTTTTATTACAGCCCTCGAATAAGTCATAAGTTGGTGTGCTTTCTCCAGAACACCAATTGAATTTTTAGTCAATAGAGCACAATAATGGAGGAGGGATGCAGGTCTGGGTGGGTGGGTGGGGAGACTGGAGTATTTTGGATATTCTGGAATATTTTGTTTTCAAGGGAATTGGGACTGATGTCTTGTGGCCGGTGCTTACACAGCCAGTTAAGTGTCTGGCAGACACTTGTGGGAACTTGTGTATGGTTGGAGAAGGATCCAAGTCTGCTGGATTGTTTGAATTGTGAGCTCTGCAAAATAACTGTATGAGCCTGCTGTGTAATGGAACTTTTGGTTGATTGCTGCCTGAATTTGAAGACTAAATTGTTACATCACTTCCAGGTTAATGACATAACTTCCAGTGGGTCCTAGCAGATTGTCATTCTAAAAAGCAAATCCTGGTGCAAAAAAGTTTGAGAACCACTGGGCTAGCCCATACTGACGTGGAAGAATGCCCTGCACGTCCTGAGCCAATGCACATTTTGAGTGGGTCAAAAGCTGGAGTCAGTTCCTGCCTTCTGCAAAATGCACCCAAAATGCTAAAAGGACTCCTCCTCGACTCTACGGTCTGGTTCAGACACTCAGAAACTCTTCACGCTGCCAGGTGGTCTTTGAATAGCCACAATGGTTGTATAGATGCCTGAACAACAAGCCCCCTCTATTGGTTTAAAATGGAATATAGAAAAAATGAGGAGGGATGGTTAACTTCCTTTTCTACACCTAACACTGTCCAGTGATTAGAAAAGAGGTCTCATTGCACGAGTGTTCAATTGTATCTCAGTTTACCAATCAGAGTGTACCTTCGGCATCACCCAAGTTCATTTTCTGGGTAGATCCTCTGAAAGTGCTTATAATTAATAAACACTTCATAGTTGTAGACACAGAATGAATCTGAACATTGGCTGATTCAGGCCTTGTCACACTGGTCCAAGACCTTCCGTACAGAGGCATGCCTAATGATTCCATCATCTTCCAGATCTTTGTCTCTACCTTTTTCTCTGTGAAAACCAACAGGAGTCCAACTGTATACACTACATTAAATACCTGAAGTAAGGATGAACTGAATTCTTTACAAGTGTGGGCTATCGAGTTAAAAGCTGAAGGAATTTGGCCAGCCTTCCAAATTCCCGCTTGTGTTTAACTGTCTAATAACCTTGATCCACCATGCAGAGTTCTTGTAAGGCTCAAGTGCATGTTTATTCATTTATATCCCATTTTTCTGTGAAAATATGTAAAGCAACTTACAAATGTAAAAACGATAAAATATTCATGGTCGCAACAAAATCTAACAACCCGTAAATAATAGATATGGAGCAGATTGCAACACTGATTGCATTGATTGCAACAATGTGTTCTGCTGCCATTATTTGGGTAACTGACCAGTGCTTCTGCCATTAGAAACTTCCCCTGGGAACAGTAGTTTTCTCCAGGAATGAGAGGACAGTTCTGCTCTCCCTAGGGGTCTGACTCCTTGTAGGAATGGAATACTCCTTTTGATCATGGGGAAAGCTCCCAGTGGTGGCAGTCCTAGTTGGCTTGCAACCTACTATTTATTTAATGACCATATAAATTTACAAGTTATTAAAATCAGTTTTAAAAATTCACATCAGCACATAAAAGTAAACAAGTAATAGCTAGAATAAAAGCAGTTCAGATGACCATAGCCAAAGTATCTCAAAGGCTGAACTAGAAAGTCTGCAAAGGGAAGTCCAAAAGTCCAAAGAAAAGGGGACTTTTCCCCAGGAGAAGTTGTTCTACAAATCTGGGATCACTGCAGAGAAGGCATGGGAAAGAGAGTCATATTGGAGACATCTAGATGCAGATCTTCCGTGTGAAGAGATACCTCAGTAGGAAATGCCCAGAGCCTCTTGGAATTTGGCCTGAGTGTCCAGGTCATGGAGGAAGAAAGGACAGCTTGCAGTATACTTGAATAACAACATCATCCATTTTGCATTTTCATTTGCAGGGAATTGCAGGGGCAGATGGACTGCCAGGGGACAAAGGCGAGCTGGTAGGTGGTTGTGCATCTAGAGCCACATTTAAGGCAATGAAGAAATGACTTCAGGAGGTTCCAAGAAACAGTTATTCTGTAATGCAGTCTTCAGTGGGGGTTATGGACAAAATATTCAAGACTTCAGCTACATAGATTTAGTGGGATTCAGTCTTTGGCTCTGGTAAAGCCCCAGCTCTCCTTTCCATCCAGGTGACCCCAGCCTGGCTTTCCAAACTCCCTTCCCATGAGCCCCTGCCATTGGGTGCTGTTTTATGCCCTTGGCTAAGCTATGCCCCCTTGCCTCCGAAAGAGTGTGAGCCATGCTGTATTCCCACACCGCAATCCAGTGCGCTCCTCCTCTAGCTCTATCCCTCTGTCTTCAAAGCTGCAGTTCTCCCTGCCAGTATTACACTTGATCTCACTAGTGCCTCCAGGAGCCATGTGACCATCTCAGCCACCAGGCCTTTGGTCTTTCTTTATCAGAGCTTCCTCATCAACTGGTGGTCAGCATTATCAACATTACTTGAGTGGTCTATCTGTGTCTCCCAGAGCCATTTCCTCAAGCTATAAACTTGGGCAGACAATTTGTCAGTTAAATGGTGAAGTTGGAGCACAGGCAGAACTGTGCACTGCAGGCCACTTTCATATGTTCTTACATGGACACTGATGTCCCACCCATAATTTTTTTGCGCAGAGATTGATCTCTATGTAGGAAATAAGAAATATTTTGTAATCTGAGAGATGAAGAGTGTTTTTCTCACTATGAGTGTACTGATCATGCAATTGTTGCCTGTACGTGCAATCTGATACATGTATTTACTATGGAAAAATTGCTCACATGGACCCAGCGCAGACATACCAACAAACCATGGTTGGTCATTATGAGAACAAGTTGCACAACCTTTGGGCTCATACACTCTCCCCTCTCCTCACCTTCTATGTGCAAAAGGAAATCAGAAGCTTTTTCGTATGAACTACCAACAGCCTCCATTGCAGTCAAACTCGGGTCACTGCTAATTTAACCACAGCTGGAAAAAGTCACAACCAAGGATGTCAAACTGTGATTTGACTCTGGCTGGTTTCCCAAGTTTTGACATAATGGGGGAATTGTGATTAGTTCAAAGTGAAAGTTTTCAGTGTCTTCCTTTTTCATGTGAAGAAACAGAGGGGTGAGGAGAAGTTACAAGCTCAGGAATTACAGGGGCTTGTTCTCATAAGGAAAAACCAAGGCCTGTCGTTCCATCTAAACCAAGCCATGGAATATTTTTATAATATACATATGATTTCCCACATGGCTGTTAACCCCAGGTACAGAATTTTAATGTATGAATGATGTATTCTGAGAAAAGGGAGTATGGTTGACTCCACATGTCAGCAGGAGGAGAAAAGCAGGGTCCCCACCCAATAATGAGGTCCTTCTTTTGTTTTTGTTTTGCTCTAGGGTCCTTTTGGTCCTCCTGGACAAAAGGGGGAGGTAAGTTGCCCACATGAAAGATTTAGTTATAACATTATTACTTAGAAAAGAAATGTGATTATCAGCTGATATTCTAATTTACCAGATTTTACTCTTAAGGTCTTCAAAATACTATTGGTTTATTGCCTAAAATAATGTAAGATTCTCTTTTGAAGAACTGTGCTATAGATTCTCTCTTCCTTCTCATTCATCCTTTTATAGCTCCTTGATGGCTGTGCAGATATTCCCAAAGGCACCTGACACCATCCTGAGCACCCCCTATACTGTTGCAAACCTCATAAAGGGGAGGATTGATCTAGTGTGGTGAACATCCTTGGAACTGTATGGGGAGCTGCTTCTCATGAACAACTTACTTTGTGGAATGGCCTTCACATAGTTGTGTGTTCAGGCAGCAGTGAATCAGTCACTAGCTCTCAGCCTAAGCTACCTCACAGGATTGTTGTGAGGGTAAAAGGAGCAAGAGCCATGTATGCAGATATGAAAAATAAAATGAAGTGACCAGGATCAAAATTCTCCTGTACACAAGAGCAGAAAGCACTTGCACGTACTCCCAGGGGAGGGGTGTGTGTCGTTCCAGTGCCCCCCCTTTGTAGTTTAAGGCATAAATGCCTGGTGTGCAAATGGAAAACCATGCATGGCATGTTGGGTCCTGCTCTCTGTTGTTATTTCTTAAATTAGAACCACCCACCAAAAACCTCAAGACACTTCATAACATGAACTAGAAATCACAGCAAAATAAAATGCCAACATCAAAAATGATTGCTAAGAGCTTATAAAACCTATAGAACACAACAGCAGCAGAAGACATTGTGCAACATTGTGCCAGAAACGTAAAGCCGTGCTTTTTAGGTACTGGTTAGTTCACAGTTTAGCAGATGATACTTGGCCTCTAGTGGTTTTCAGCTACTGGGAGCACTAGAGGAAAGTTAGGAGAACATAAGTGCTCTGCTGATCAGGCCAAGGGCCCATCTAGTCCCGATTCCTGTATCTCACAGTGGCCCAGGGGCACTCAAGGCAATAAGATGCCCATATCCTGTTCCTTCTTCCTCAAATCTGACATTGATAGGCCACCTCTAGAACCCAGGGGTTGTACATATTCAACCCCTTGTAATCTATGATGGGCTTTAACTTCAGAAATCTGTTCAGCCCCACAAAGGTGCCCAAATGGGCCGCAAATGGATGCTTCTCCTTCAGTGCAGCCACTCTGGCTGTGTCTTCAGACCCAAGAATGAGGGCTCAAAGATCAATCGGGTCGGCCATGTGCTAGGTGTAGCCCTTTGGCTCTGGCCAACTCCTGATTCTGCACCGGTGCCTTCAGGCAATGCCCCAGCAGCTGTGTGTAGCCCTTCTTCTTTTTCTGCTCTCTTTTTGCTGTAGGCAGGAGTGAGGGGCGAGCTGGGGCCTAAAGGAGTTCAAGGCCCCAACGGGACAGCTGGAGTGCCAGGAATTCCAGGACATCCGGGCAAATTGGGCTTACAAGGAGTACAGGGAGTCCCTGGGATCACTGGAAAGCCTGGTCCTCCAGTAAGTAGCCTGCACATCTCTTTTTCAATGCCACTCCTGTCCAGTAGTGTTTCCACTCAAGCTTTCAGCCGCCTTTCCCATGGCAGCTGCCATCCCTGTCACCCAATAAAAGGAATCTTAGGACCAAGCTACATGTTGCACTACATGCTGTTTGGCCTTGCATGTTTGCTGTTAAGTTTAATAGCACCCATGATGGGTGGGAAAGAAACAGGAGCTAGACCACTAGAAATTGGGAAAGGATATCTAGCGTTTACCATTTAGTATGTGGCACAGTCCCAACAAAAACTGTATCAAGAAGAAAAACGGGCTGACTCCTAAATTTGAGCCAGTTTTTGTGTGAAGAGGTGCACTCCTTTTTTTATTGTAGCGCAACTGTTTTTAGGAACAGGGTTTCTGCTAGTTACAGGAGCAATTCAGTTGTAGCAGGTCCAATGTATCACTGCCCTGACTTAACTGAAATGATTTCTGTTTTCTTGAGGCTTTGGCCAATGTTTGCTTAATAAAACAATAACCATTAAGATCACATACAGCCAGCTACCTCTGCTTAATTTCAGGGGAAAGAAGCTAGTGAGCAGCGCGTAAGAGAACTCTGTGGAGGAATGATCAGTGGTGAGTCCAGATTGGAGTTACAAGATTTCTGCACGGGAAGAGATTGAAATTGCCAATAAGGATGTAAGAAGTAGACTTAGGGTCCAATCAAATGTTAGACTAGATCAGGGACTGGCAACCCATGGCCTGCCAGCCAGAACTAGCCTGCCACACAGGGTCATCCAGCCCATGCAGAGCTTGGCTTGGGAGGCTCACTTCCCAGTTTGCCATGTTCCTGTCAGGGAATGGCAGAGCCACCTGCCCAAGCTAGCGGAGTCCCTGTGCCCTTGCTCTGTCATTCTCTGCCAGTACACGGCAAATTCAGTGGGCTGAGCTTCGTGCTGCTGCTCCCAGGAGCTCACCAACCTCTGATCCCTTTGCTGAAAAGGTTGCTTACCCCTGGACTAGGCTAACGTGAAATGTGGCCTGATGGGTTTGTGGTACTGAGGTTCACAGTGACCAGGGTGACACTGAAACTGAGCAGAACCACAGCATGAGTTGTTAGATTTAAGGCTTTGCCCCTGCAGTGGCTCTGTTGCCAATTGCCTCCCTCCTCCATTTACTATGTTAAGTATAACCAGCAAAGCAAAATCCACCCTGTCACACTTCTGCTTCATTTTGTGCACGTGTACATGCGTACACACACACTCTGCCTCGGAAGTAAACTATTGGAAAAGTTAATGATGCTGGTCTAGTTGGTGTCATTACCTGTTCAAACAGTTAACTTTTGTGACACCAAAGACTGTTTCATACATTACGTATTTGAGATGTATGTCTGTGTTTTTTTTATTGTGGCCCTAAGAATGTGATGTGATGAGAAATGAGGCTAGTGTTTACAACATGCACATCATGCATAGCCAGAGCATTGTCTGAAGGCACATGATAATGCTGAGGAGGTATGGGTATGTTTAGTACTTGGGTGACAGACCACTTGGGAACCCCATGCTTGCTGCCTGTAATTCCATTATTCAAAACAATGCAGAATACAAATGAAATAAATAAATACAAGTGCATATGTCTCCAAGAACCAGAATTGGCTGCAGCTCATTGCTAGATATACATTGGATAGCAAGCCTGGATAAACTGCCCTTTAATTTGAGATGTATCCTCCACTGAAGGGCAATACATACATTCATACTTTTAAAAAAATATAATATGTAGAGCCCTAGGAAATACAAAGCTTGATACTTCTAGATCAGCCATTTTCAACCACTGTGTGTGGCACATTGGTGTGCCGCGAATGGTCCCCAGGTGTGCCGTGGGAATTTGAGAGAGGGTCATTTATTAGCAGGGCCACTGGGGGATGTGAGCCCCCCACTGGCAGCACAGTGTGCCTTGTCAATTGTCAAAAACCTGGTGGTGTGTCTTGACCATTCGAGTGCCTTGCCAGTGTGCCGTGAGATGAAAAAAGGTTGAAAATCTCTGTTCTAGATGCATGTGGATAAAACTCAGTTTTCAGTTTGTACTTTGCTTTTGTTTCCAGAGCAAATTGCGCAGTTAGCTGCAAACTTGAGAAAACCATTAGCTCCTGGACTCACAGGTCGGCCTGGGCCTGCTGGTCCTCCAGGGCCCCCTGGAACAACAGGAAGTGTTGGGCATCCTGGTGCTCGCGGCCCACCTGGATACCGAGGACCAACAGGGGAACTAGGAGATCCTGGTCCTAGAGGTGAGTCAGATTTAAATAAGCAGACCAGTGACCTAAATCCAAGTATGTAAAGGATTTACATACAATTATGCAAACTGTACATAATTTACAATTTATCCCTTAACACATCTAGTTCTTGCCCTCTTTCACATGGCCAGCTGCTCTACTTCCTACCCAATCTACAGATACTCTACAGATACTGAGGCTGAACACCTGGAATACTACACATAAGAGCATAAGAACAGCCCCACTGGATCAGGCCATAGGCCCATCTAGTCCAGCTTCCTGTAGTCCAGCAGCCCACCAAATGCCCCAGGGAGCACACCAGATAACAAGAGACCTCATCCTGGTGCCCTCCCTTGCATCTGACATAGCCCATTTCTAAAATCAGGAGGTTGCACATACACATCATGGCTTGTAACCCGTAATGGATTTTTCCTCCAGAAACTTTCCAATCCCCCACTGTAAAATATTACATTTCCATCACGGTGCAGTTCCATACTTAAAAGTTTCATGGGATGTGCACTTCAAACTGTGTGAACTGGTCAAATATCCCCAGGTGGTTTGTGAGTGCCCCCACCTGCTTGACTTCATCCCAAGGGAGAAGATCCATGTAAATGCTGTGGGGTATGACACTGAAGAGTTTAGTGGGGAGTATAATAAGCAATAGGTGGAGACCTGGATTACTCCATTGAAGACTTTACTGGCAGTTAAATTGGAGGAACAGTGATGTGGAGGGTGTCTTGTCTGATTGTTCTCGTCTCCCATATGGTCCTGCAGTTTCTTCATTCAGGATGACTGGCTGTTAAATAGAGCTATGCTGCAGCGGTTCTCAAACTGTGGGTCCAGGACCCACCAGTGGGTCGTGACCTAATTTTTATTGGGTTGTGAAATCAACAAGGCAGATTAGGCTATGTGCATCAAGGTTAAACAAGCTGCTACAAGGTTGGGGGGAGGCACTGCTACCCAATTACCATTATTGCCATACCCCTTGACACTTAGAAATCAGGTAGCAGATTTACAAATACCACTGAGGGACCACTGCACTGGCTTACTTGGGGTTGCGAGGGTTGCAAGTGGCCCGGGTGGCATGGGGTAGGGGGTGCTAGTGTGCCACCATTCACTTCTCCAAGGCGGTGCAACCCTCCCCCCACAGCCCCCTCCCGTATGGAGGCCTACATAGGGTCAGGGAGGCCATACGTAGCCTCCCCAGCCCTCTGGAAGCCTTCTAAGGCCTCTGGAGGGCCTTCAAACCTCACTTCTGATTTTCAGGCAAAAAAAAAATCACTTCAGCAAAAACCAGAAGTGATGTTTTAGGCCTTTTGGAGGTCTCAGAAGCCCTTTGGAGGGCTGGAGGAGGCTGCTCCCCAGATGCAACAGTGGGGAAGGTGGCATTCTGTGGTCCTTGCCCTGGGTGGCATGGGGCCAGGATCACAAGTGAACCACTGTCCTATGATTTGTCCAAGTGTTGGGAGGAAAGATTGTGCATTTCTGGAACCAAGTTGAGGAATCTCCTGGTTCCTTGCCCAGCCTTTTATGCTGGCCTGTTCCTTACTCTGCAGAGGATCTTGGAAGAAGGGTGGCTCCCTCTTCCTCAAGACTCCTCTTCCCCAAGGGAATTGGGTTTTCCCACCCAAGGATGCTCTCCTCTGCCTGAGGAAACCAAGGCTTCTCCTTTCTCCCTTCTCATTGCTTTCTCATCTTGCCTTTGCTGCTCCCTTACCCTCCCTTCAGTTTCTTTCTCTGCATTCCATTTCTCACTGGTTCCTCCTGCTTTTGACTCCACACCCTGTTCTTTCACTCACTCATTCCCACTCGCTTGCTATCTCCTCTCATCTTATACCCAAACTCTTCTCTCTTTTCCCAGCCAAGTCAAGCTTGAGTCAAGCCCCATCCAGTTGAGATGGCTGTCAGCTGGGATGATGACTGTGTCTGTCATAGTTCTTGGCAATGACTTTATCACTGAGCCTGGATAATAGAAGTGGCTGACAGCCACAGCCCATGCAGTTCTCTATCCTCTGGTGCTAGCATGCACTGTTTACTTAATTGGAAAATGGGCATAATCATTATTGAACTAGTATAAAAAGGAATGACGATATTAAATAGGTGGGTCATAAAGCTGGGGCTCAGATCTGAACACTTGCTTATCTGCATAGCCAGTTTTGCGCATAGTTTTTCCTATTCATTGCCTAAAGATTAACCTTTCTAAAGTCTCACATTAAGTTTAAACTTTTGCTGTGACACTGTAGGTGATCCCGGCGAGAGAGGAGACAAAGGGGCCATTGGCAAAGGTGTTGATGGACCTGATGGGGATCAAGGACCTCAAGGTACATTTCCAGAGTATATACTGAGTAGTGCATTCCAAATTATGTCCCAGGGAAGCTTGGGAACTTGTCATAGTTCATCAATGGTGGCCAAGTTTCTCCACCATTATCAGTCTTTCCCTAGAAAGTTCCAGTGTAGGAGAGTATTGTGTTTTAGGTGATGTGCTCCTTTCACATGAATTGATGATGTGGCTAATAGGCATGACTGCCACTGGCCATGTGACCCAAGCATGCATCCAAGAACATGGTCTAGACCAGGGGTGTCCAAACGTTTTGGCAGGAGGGCCACGTCATCTCTCTGACACTGTGTCAGAGGCCGGGAAAGAAAAGAGTTAATTTACGTTTACAATTTGAATAAATTTACATAAGTTTACATAAATGAATATATTAAAGATGAACTTATATGAATGAATGAAGGTCTTGCGATAATGGTTGGCAACCTTCAGTCTCGAAAGACTATGGTATAAGCCTACAGCACCCAGTATTCCCAGGTGGTCTCCCATCCAAGTACTAACCAGGCCTGACCCTGCTTAGCTTCCGAGATCAGATGAGATAACAGTCTTGCAATAGCAAGGCCTATAAAAGGCCTTGCACAAAGCAAGGCTGGCCTTTCCTTTGCTGCCGCTGCTGCATCACAGATGTGAAACAGTAAGCAGTGGAGGGAGCCCACATCCCACAGCTCATGTGAGAGGTCAAACAGTCGCCCTCACACTGAGAGCAGTTGTATTGGGCCAGTGCAGGCTCCAACAAATCTGCAAAGGGCCAGAGGCTCATTGGAGACTGGGGGCTCCCTGAGGGCCACATTGAGAGGCCTTGAGGGGTGTAAGTGGCCCCAGGGCCAGGGTTTGGGCACCTCTGGTCTAGACAAGTCTTCTGCAATTTGCATGAATTTGCAGGTGTGTAAATAAATGTGGAAAATATTCACTGATGCTAGAAAGCTTAGAAATGACTGCTGTGCAAAACACATGAGAGATTTACATTCAGACAGCAAAACAGAAAGCTGCCAGGTTCAACTATACTGATATTTCACAACTCAGTTTGCTATCATTTACTGTGAGAAAAATGACAGCACTGGAAGAAAACCAGTAGCAAAACCAAGAACAGACACCTTAAGGGGGGCAAAAAACACAAAAACTACAATGACTGCAACTGGGGGGAGGGGGGAAGGAGACTGTGACTGCAACCCTAACCACACTTTCCTGAGAGTAAACCCCATCGAACAAAATAGAACTTACTTCTGAGTAGACCTGGTTAGGATTGTGCTCTGTGGCTGTATATATAACCAAGAAAAAACTGCAGTAGATTAACGTTTGAATTTTTTTTTCATTTTGTTTTTAAGGCCCAGTAGGTGTCCCTGGAATAAGTAAAGATGGCCGAGATGGTTCTCCTGGTGAACCTGGATTGCCAGGTGATCCTGGAAGACCAGGTGCAACAGGGGTGCAGGGAACTCCAGGAGTCTGTGATACATCAGCCTGCATGGGAGCTGCTATCGGAGGAAAGTCTAAAAAGTCATAAAACTTTATGTAAAATGGGAACTTTATGGAAATGGGGACTGAATATTTGAATGAATTGTGTTTATACTAAAGATGGAAATATCAACATAGTGAAAAATGGAGAAGCAGTTCTGCTGCAAGCATGAATAAATGGAGATGCCGACACTATAAATTTTAATTCTGTGAGACAGAAAAGCATCAGATGAAAACTTACGTAAGGTATTATATCCTCTACAGTTCTTTTCAGCTTCCACTACAATCCCACTTGTTCCTTGCCCCACAGAAGAGATACCTGTACTTCTTTCCCCCTGAAGTATGAGGCACTGTTCCTTTTAACATCTTCCCGGTAATTGGGCTAAGTTTATGGCACTATATGTGATGGTTTGATCCTGCACTACCTGGTGGATAGTGAACTCTGTTTTTCTTCCAGCCTCCAAATCAGCTGTACATGAATGGCTGTAAGAAATGTTCATATACAGCCCTAATTTAGATAGTACTGGTGTTGATCATCTGACCCAGACTAGCACACACAGTGTCACCAGCTGGATATCATCCAATCGGTGTGTATGCATGCATGCTCTTAGTGGATGAGAGTAACTGAAGACAAAAAAATGACCAATGAGCAGTTGACTGCCCTTATTGTTCATACTATGTATGGACAAAATCCAAATAGGCCAATCCAATTAGACTGGAAGTTTCACAGGGTTTTGTTCTAGCAGCAGTCCCTCATGCTGTGTCAGAAGCCAGTTCTGAAGTTCCCTTAAGCTTTGGGGTGGCTTATTCCACCACATAGAGCTGCTTCTGGAAAGGGAGGGGTGGGGGGGTACAGATGCCTTGCTGTGTACACAGAACTTGCCACTTGGCTTTGTCTCTCAGAAATTTACCACAACTAGAAAGGCACTGGTCTTTTCCAATGACATGATCTACAACAGGTACAGCATGTATATATCTATTTCACAAGGGATACATTTTCTTAGTATAATAAAGGTTATTTGGTAATGCCATTTTACACCCTCCCACTACATTATTTGTGAAAGACCCCTATGTTACAGCAGTGATCACTATTTAAATTACTATATGCATTGTTATAAAAATGTTTTAAAAACATTCTTTTTGTAATGTTATACCTGCCTAATATAATAGGCTTGTTTTGCTAATTATTTTTCCCCTGCTGATTGGCAATAAAGGTGCTGTACAAGTGTGAATATCCGTGATTTAAACAATATTTATTTTGGGATGAGCTTTGTATAAGAAACATCTACTAGCATTATGTGTGTTGAACATATAAAGCCACTTTCAGTTCCAGTAGTAATTCTCAAACACTTCAGCTTTCTCAACAAGTGTAGCTAATATCAGTCTTTAAAAAGGAAACTATTATGTGCACTTAAAAATCATGTACTGTTTACAAAATACCACTTTTGCACTGAAAGGATTACAGATGCAATCCTTTAGGAATTTATCCCAGGAAAGTCCCATTGAAATGAATGGAATTTGTATCAGAGCACATAGCTGCGCTTCTCCCATTCATTTTCAGTGTGTCTTTATGTAGGAGAAAAAGATACTCTGCTGACTGTATCCTTTTGCTAGAAATTGTTGAAGAGTGCAAAATATATTTAAATAGTACTTATTTGTTAACACCCTGTCAACAGCTTTTCCTATATATTTCAGTTTCACAGGGATGAACATTTGAAAAAGGAAGGCAAATCAGAGTTGCTATATACAAGTTACCTTATTTATAAATTATAAACTACTTAAGTTTTTTTCCTTTCTCCACTAGCAAACTGATTATGACAGTCTAATAATTATTTACATTAAGACAAGTGTGTTCAAGACTGAAAAGAGCAAGCTGTTGTTCTGCCATACATCTGAATTACATTTTTGAAAAACAAAGTGTGTGGGGGGGGGGGGGTAAGAGCAGCTTTTCATAGTTTGCGATGCTGTTTTCACCTTGCCTCTGGAGCAATCTGGCCTGTCTTAGCTCAGCACTGATAAATAAATGTTGTTGGTGATTTTCTTTTTTTTCTGTTTTGAATAAAATGTGTCAGTTTCTTGAATGCTCATGTATTTTTCAAACTATATTTAAGTCACAAGAGAAGTCACCAGGTGAATTTGGAAGCAGAAGTTCACAAGTCCATTTCTGTTTACACTTTTCATCAGCTTTTGAAGAGCGAAGACAACTTATTTCATCTCCAAAGACGTACCATTTAGTACAATACCCTGCGCTGGGCAGGCTCCTATTGAATCTGATCTTGCTAATTTTAGTCTTCTGCCTGTTTTACCACAGAATACAGTCTCAAACTCCTAACAACAAAACAAATGCAAACAATATAGTACTGAATTATGAACGAGTAACCTTTAAAAAAAACTGTTTGCACAAAGATGACAGAACAGTCTAGACACAGCAACCAGTTTTTGTGGGTAGAGTTCATAGATAAACACACCAAGTATCACTCCTTTAGGAAGGCCTTACTGAACTTAGGGCACAACAACCCATTGATATTTATAGAATGAATTATATCCATTAATGATCCTAAACATGTTGCCCAGCCATAGCCCATTGCTGCTTTCTCCTTTTGTAAACATTTAATAGTTGTGCTACAGCAGTTAAAACTACATCCATTTGCCACAAGTTTCTCACATAAATTTTCTGCTCTGATGAATCACTGTAGAATCGCCTTAGCGAATCTGCATTGCAATTCTAGTGGTATTAACTTCAAAGAAATTGCTTATAAGATAGCAAGTACAGGGTATTACAGCTGTGTTGTGCAGGGAGCACTGTCAGCACACAAAAGCATTAATGGCTGCCATTGAGCTAAGCTAAAGTTCATGTAGCCATTTAGCTTATTTTACAATTACTCCAGTTTATAGGACAGGGCTATTAAAGATGCAACCTGTAAAGTTTCTTCCTGTGCAAGATGAAGTTAAAAAAAAAAAAGTACTGTATATCTATCCATAGTTCAATTAGATATTTGTGTTTTGCTTCAACTTTCAAACTGCACTACATGCTGCTTTGTGAATTTGTGCGGATCTTACATACCTTTTTCAGGGAATCCCCATGGCATTCCCGAATATATTTTAGAAATGCTGTTGTCCATTGTAAAGTTGTTGCCTTATCAGTATCTGAAGTGCAAAATGGAACCAGAAGATTCAGTTCATCACAACAAATCCGGATTCTGCGCCTAGAATTATACACCTGTGATCAATTCTAGCACAAGACAGCTTTTCTTTTAAAAACATTGCTTAATTAGGTGTAACAATGTAGAAGCCAAAATTTGATTAAGGTACCAGCCAAAGGCACCAGCCATGTATTCCAATATTAGACCAATCCTGTTGTCTAATCAATATTAGACCAATCCTGTTGTCAGGAACCCATGATGACAACAAAATTATGCTAGACTGAAAGAGCTCTGATGAGCCCCAAACACCTATCACATGGTGTATAAAAGTACCAGATAGGACCCTGTCTTCCATCACACCCATTACTGTCAATGTGATATACAGGTGTGCCCCTGAATCCACAGTTCTTGAATCCCCAACAGTTAAGTGAAACTGCTTATATGGACAAATGTCTCCCCCCCCAACCCTCCAGAACCAAGGGTAGCCCTGTTACCCTCACCATCCTTGGCCTCTGCTGGGCTCAGAGTGACTTTTTTTAGCTCTATGGCTCAGTTTGATCCTGGCAGAGGTTGCAGACATCTGTCCACTGCCTCTGCTGGGCTCAGAGGACCCTCCTTAGGGTGGGCCCTATGGACCCAATCCAGGGATATGGGTTCCACAGATACAGGGCCCCCCGGTACTTTCAGACATGAGCAAACGAAAAGCACTAACAACAGTTCAGACGGCTGCAGTCTGATGATGACTGCTTGCAAATAAAACTTAAGAGCATTAGTTGCTCAGGAACTACAGATCTAAGGGAAGCATCCTCTAAGCCAAAAAGGCCCTAGAGACTGCCCACCAGAATTAACTTCACAGAAAGGGGAAAACTATGCCATTGGTCACAGTGAAGCAGCAGTTGCAGGGAGTTTGCTTTCCCCTTCCATTCATAAAGAACTCTGCTCTGCTGGTCCAACCACCAGTTGCCTGGGGACTGCAGACTATAAGGGAAGCACTCTCTAGTCTTTGTCATCAACCAAAGCTGCTGGTTCAGAGCATGTGTCTGCATTTTAAATTATTTCAATGAATTTTAGTTGTCTTGAGCATCTTTCTGTCTAAAGGCAAGGTATGCCTGTAATATTCTAAATTTTTTAAAAAATCATCTTATACTAGCTTCAAGGCTTTTAAGTCCAGTCTTATGTTATCTTGTAGCAGAGTACTGACTGTAGGATGGTGCCATAAGCCTCCAATTTTTCATACCATTGAGTGAATCCATTTAAAATAAGGAGGAGCTGGTACCTGTATTTGCCTGTCTTCCTCTTCCCACCACATCCCTTTTTCATCACTTCTGTTTGAGTGTTAGCCATTATTTTACCACCTTGACTGCACTGGCAGAATGGAAGTATATAAAGGCTGTCAATAATCAAATAAACGGGACTTGCCCTTGCAAAAGCTTGACACCAAAAAAAATGTTATCATGGCATATAAACTGGTATCAAATCCATGGTCAAACAGACTCTTCTGCAGGGACCTGCTAACACAAAAGGTATAATTTTCAGAGGTCATAAATAGCAATTACCTTCTGTCTCTTTCTATCCGGTTATGCCTCTCCCTGCGCTGAGAGACACTGCCTTGCATTCCACTTTGTGCAGTCTGAATTGGCTGTGTGGCCTGCCAAGAACCCTGTGCTGGGCCAGTACTTTGGTTATCACACGTATTTTGAATATCAGCGAGAGGTTTGCGCTGAACACCGGTGTCCAAGGGATGTATTCGACTACGAGTTCTTTTGTTTATTGTTTGCTTACATAAAGCCTCTCCTTTGCAAAACAAGAGGAAAACACACTACTTTACTTTTTTTCCAAATACATGAAAATGGGGGTTTGAAATGCAATTTCACTCTGTAACATTTTCCTGACTGTCTTACAGCCCAATCCTGAAGCTGGCAGCTCCACCAGGTGCAGCAGCACTGAAACAGCTACAGCTTTATCCAGCAGCACTGTTGAGGCTGCCAGTGATCTCCTTGGGGGAAGCCCCAGGCCCCACAATGGGGCTGACCTGAGAGACTCCATGTTGGGCTTTGCAGCCCAACATGGAGGATAGGATATGGTGGAGCAGAGCTCTGCTGGTCCCACCCCCCTCCCGGGCCAGTTCCTCCCCCCATCCTGCCCTTCCCCTGCCCTGTTCTGCCTCAAAGCTACTCGCTGCTGGCCGGCACTGCTGGAGCACTGGCTAGCCCTCCATGCAGTGCTGAGGCTGAGCACCAACTGGCGCTGGCCTGGCACTGGCAGGCCCTCTTCTCCAGATGCTATGGACATGTCTTATGGCACGTTTGCGACACCCAGCACCAGCGCTGAGGAAGTCTTGGTTTAAATAATTTAATAATGTGCTGATTAAATAATGTGCCGTTGATTACCTGATTAAACAAGTAAATGTAAATAAAATTTAAATATTGCTGCATGTTAACAAAACCTCAGCAAAGGTACCATCTTGAATTACTGAAGAGAGTGTGGGATTCCTTTCAATTGCATAAAGAAAGTCTGCCACTGATGAAGGAAAAATCATCTTTAACCCATTTTTCCCCAGCCCACAGGTGTACACATTTGGTCCCTGTTGCATATATGCGACATTGGCAGAAATGGCTTAATTTGTCCTTTATATTCCTTCTTGCAGCACCACTCCAGAACCAAGCAGCCTTACAACAAACAAATGGGGTCTCTTTACCTCTTTGGAACCCTCTGCAAATTAAAATGCACCATTATTGTCTAAATCAGTCTCAATTCATAAACTAAACTAAAAGATCAATTCTATCCCTCACAATTGTTGGCAATACAGCTACACTGACAGAATACATGCTGCACCCTATTGGGGGGGGGGCATGACCAGAAGTAAAAAAATGCTTTTTACTTATCTCTGGGTAGGACTTCTGGCTGCCTACTGGTCTCCTTGAACCCACACCAACTATGTAGCTGACACAAGTTTGAGGAGAGAAAGGGGGTGGAGTGGTCTGGGAAAGAGGAGATAGGATCCTGGCACAAGTCACTGCCACCAGGACCCACCCCCTCCCTTCTTCCTCCCCACTATGCACCAGTGGGGCTTCCCTAAACCATTGGCACGTGCATTGCACCTCTATACATTTGCACTAGTGGCTTGGAAATGTGTGACAGCAGCCCAGTTTTTGCACTACTGCAAAGGGCCTTGGCTGCTGGAATGATGGAGTTCCATCAGTGCAAGACCCTGAAAGGACTGGGCTATAAGGCTACAAACTATGCACACTTACCTGGGAGTAAGTACCATTGAACTCAATGGGGTTTACTTCTGAGTTGATGTGTGTATGATTGTAACTATAGTTTATTAATATGCCTCTTAAAACCTTGCAGCTCCAGTTGTCATTCTCACAGCACTGAAAACATACTTATGTAATGAAGGTACAATAGCATGAAAACAGAGGTTTCCCCCATGCTCTCTGGCACAGCTGGATACAAGGTAGGGAAACTTGGGACTGTCCAACGTTTCCAATTTCTAGTGTGTGGGTATTTTCTGCTGCTTTCTTCAAGTGCATGTAAAACAATTAACAAGACAATTTCATCCTACTTCGTAACAACTGCCTGGTGCAGAAGAGGCATTACAGCAAACGCTTGATTTTACAAAGCTCAGCTCAACAAACTTCAGAAATAACCAAGAGTTCCAAGAAAGTTGTGTGAGGTAGATAAGTGTTGGAAGGGTCTCAGGGCAGGACTTGCTTGGCATTGGTGCCTCTGTTCTCTGCTCTATCCTCAGCAATGGTGCCCTAGGAATGGAGATGTTCCTCCAATTCCTAAGGCCACTCTAGGAATTGAGACATTCCAGAAGATTCTAACATACTTGTAGCATCAAGTCTAATATATTAAAAATAAATTATTGAAATGAATGGGGACCCACCTGAAATTGGCTCGCAACCCACCTAGTGGGTTCCAATTCACAGTTTGAGAAACACTGATGTAGCATATTTCTAAAAACAATCATGGCATTTAGGGCACAATCCTAACCTTACTCTCTAAGGGGCTTACTCTCAGAAAGTGTGATTAGGATTGCAGCCTTAGATTCCCCTATGCTAAAAAAGTAACCCTTAAGAAATAAGAATTATGTGATGATGGCTACTGACAATCATGTGAGCCAAAACTAAGCAATTTACCTCCCACTTTAATCCAGACATGTTCAGGCAGCACCTTATTTCTAGGCCCAACTGTCTGTTTTGTTGCTTCAATTTCTTGCTGGTAACAGATAGAAAAAGCTCTTGGTAATCCAAGTTCTTGATGTTTGGCTGTTTCCAAAACGGAGTTTCCAGAGTTCTAAAATTAAAAAAAGCTCCATTAAATAAAGCCAAGTATGCAATCAGTGGGAAGCTCAGGGCAGCATTTACATGGTCCATTTCTTTAGGAGGAGAGAACAGTGACTTAGAACATAAACAGACTTTAACTTAGCAAACATTGTGCTCACAATCCTGTATTTGCTGAGGCAACAGGACTAGCTGAAGGACCAATTTTTCCCCTATGAACATGCTCAGCAGTTGAGATCTTCGCAAGCCTTTCTCAACTAAATAGCAGATGTGAGGATGAAGCAATCCAAATCAGAAGCATGGAGGAGTAAAAGGTAGTACTTTTCTCCATTCAGTGATCCCATTCTGGATTAACCCCCTCCCCCAAGCTGCTATACAGTACAAGTGCCCCAGGGCGAACTACACCCAGGACATCTAACTGAAAGGGGTAGTCTGGCCCTAAGTCTGTCCTGTTTACCTGAGCTACTTTTAGTAATTGAATTTGGGATTTTTGCATTTGCTCCATGCTCCTCTGTTTGCAATGAATGGAAGCAGTGCAGGCTGGGAACCCAGAGGCCAGAAGGGAGGAAAAATCCATTATGGGGTACAAGCCATGATGTGTATGCGCAACCTCCTGATTTTAGGAATGGGTTAAGTCAGAATGCCAGATGTAGGGGAGAGCACCAGGATGAGGTCTCTTGTTATCTGGTGTGCTCCCTGGGGCATTTGGTGGCCGCTGTGAGATACAGGAAGCTGGACTAGATGGGCCTATGGCCTGATCCAGTGGGGCTGTTCTTATGTTCTTATGAGTGGAGCAGGGAGGCTACATGCTGAGCTCTTAGAAACTAAAGGGAAGTGGGCAGAGGCATGCCTGCTTGCCTATCCACCCATCCTCCCCTCCCCTACATCCATGGGAGGTGAGTGCTCACACACAGAGGTAGCATTTGGGGGGAGGTGTCTGAAGCAGCACAGGGACACACTGCTTCAGATGTTGGAAGGTCTTGGACCAGCCCTGGTTCAGCAGCAGTAAGCTTCTGAATACTAGTTGCAGAAGAGAGATGGTGAGAGAGAAGTATGCAATCTCTCCTGCTCATGAGCTTCCCAGAGGCAGCTCCTACATGAGCTTTCCTGCATGTAGGCCATGCAGGAAACAGGATGTCAGACTGGCCTGAACTAGCAATATTATTCTTATGTTCTTATGTTTGTGGCTGAAGTTATACAGCAACATTTTGTTGAAGGTCCTACTTGTGATTTTTGATTCATAAGCTGCTTTGAGTGTCTCCAATTTGAAAGGAGGTACAGTAATACCTCCCATAGTGTGGGGCTACATTGTGGAAAGTGAACATGTGAAACAGTGCTATAGGAAACATTGTTAGATAAGATGAGAAACTGACTAAGGGCTCAATCCTATCCAATTTTCCAGTGCTGGTGCTGCTGTGACAATGGGGTATGCACTGCTTCCTGTGTTGGGGAGGCAGTCACAGAGGCCTCCTCAAGGTATGGGAACATTTGTTCCCTTATCTCAGGGTTGCATGTGGCTGCACTGGTGCTGGAAAGTTGGACAGGATTGAGCCAATAGATTGGCCCCAAGAT
Organism: Tiliqua scincoides; assembly: GCF_035046505.1. Taxonomy (NCBI): domain Eukaryota; kingdom Metazoa; phylum Chordata; class Lepidosauria; order Squamata; family Scincidae; genus Tiliqua; species Tiliqua scincoides. The sequence continues at coordinate 216,884,058 of NC_089824.1, forward strand.
TCCCAGAATGCACTGCTCATATTGGCTAGAACAGCTGATTCTATGATTCAATGCTGGGACATGGAGCACTGCATCAAATCAGCATTAAAGGAAGCTGTGTTATGAGAGGTACAGTATTACTGTATAAGTTAATAATTACAAATAAACCAACTTATTATACCACTTACATTTTCACTGCTCACTATATAAATGCTTAAAATGAAATAAACCAATTGCTTAGTCTAAAACATGTTTTTGAAAGATATAAATTCTCACAATAATTCATATTTCTTGAGGGGGGGAGGATTTTTCCAATAATAATTAAAATAATTTTAAAAAACTAAGTTTGGGGAAAATAGGATGTCAATGCATTTTTTTAAAGAGAAGATGCAGAATGAAAATTAACAGGAAATTCCACAGAAAAAGGGAAAGAAATGAAAATGAGCCATTGAAGACATAATAAAAGATTAGAGTGCTTTGCACCTCCTGAACTAATATTCCAGAAGTGCAAAGTATTTTACAGTGGTGCAAAAGTTGGGCCATTGTCAAGCTGTCAAGCTGCTGCTGCAAATGGCAAGAAGCACACCATGTGCAGCAATGGATCCTGGAAGCTCTGCAGGCACTGGGGCACTGGGCTGGGTTGTGTGCAGGAGAAGGAGTGACAAGGCATGTTGGGGGAGGAAGGGGGTGAATTCAGTGATAATCATGCATGCCGAATCTTATCCCCTGGCTCTCTTCAGATTTGATATAGCTGGAGTAGAGGCCCATAGGCCATATGGCAGCTTACTGCGGAAGTAACAAATATTTTTTGAAGTAAATATTTTTACTTAGCTCCTGCAGGCTGTCCAATTGATGCCACCCCCACCATCCTATCCATTGGCTCTACTGCATGCTATAATGTGGTAAAGGATTTCCAGAAAATCCACATGAAGGGTTTGTAGGAGGGATTTAAAGGACAGAAGAGAGGTGATATGACAGTGATATGACAGTGGCATTCTGGGAGACAGTTCAAGGCATAAGGGGAACCAATGGAAGAAAGTTGCCAAATTTAAATATCTTTAAAATTCAAGGCTTAGACTATTAATTCCCTTTACTGTATCTGCCTCAGAAGATTAGTTTCAAAGTCTTGAAACAAAAAAGGCTGCAATAATAAGAAAAACCACCAACCTGAGTTTGTGAAGGGTTTGCATTTCCAGTTGCAGGAGAAGCAGCATTTGGATTAAACAGGGGACACGTAAACTGTAATGCAGTAGTAGTTGTAGCAGCAGTCTTATTTTTCACTAAAGTAGTACATTTATTCTGCTGCTGGTGGAGAGGAACACCCATCACTTCTGAAGGATGGCGAATGAGGGTTACTAAACTATAAAAAGAAATCAATAAAAGAAGGGCAGTTTGACACTATCTGAGTCCTAAAGTTATATTTACTCCATTCTTTTGTATAAGCAGCTATTCCAGTGTACATCCAGAATTCTAGTCTAAAACATGTCAAATATTACAGCTGAATACATATTTTAAAAAATATTTTGTAAATCTAAAGAAGCATGCTTCAGTGCTTCTTTTCTAACTCTCTAAAAAGAATGATAGCAAAATATTGTTAATAACCTCACAGGCCCTATATTATAATTATTAGCAGATGTAACATTTATCTTTTAAGTCATGGATGGTCTCCACATGCAACATATTGTTAGAATTCCATGATTCCCAGCTTTTGCTTTGATTTTCAACCTTAACAAAAAATAAACCTACAACAATGCTGCAATATGTACTAAAAGTTCAGAAGGCAAGTCTAAGGAAGGAAAATAAAAAAAAATAAAACCACTTTACTTTGTAGGAATTTGATTACTTCCACTCCCAAACCACCAAAGGGAATAACTGAACCAAAAGTTTAAAGTGCTATAGTCAAACTACCATACAAATATCTATTCCACAGGTCAGTGTACTAGCAAAAACCGGTCAAGATGGCGCACAACTATCACGGTTCCACTTCAAAGTCACAACATGCAGTAATGCCAGCCAGTCCAGTACATGGAGGAAACGGAAAAACAGTGCCACTGACCAGATGCAGCTAAAAGGGACTGTGGAAAGTTGTGAGCAAGACTTTGGAATATCATTATGTGCTATCCCAAAATCATTGCAGTCAACAAAGAAATCATCATTTCAGTTAAACATATGCACACTGAAACTGTTTGAATGTAATGTACCTGTAGTATATGAAATACCTTCCAAGTGAATAACCAGACCAATTCCTCGGGCTGCCTTTATTATCCTTAGGGTTGCTTCACACATAGAGTTGTATCCAAAGGACTGCATGACTAGTTCCATGCACCCAGGTGGACCTGTGCTTTTTGATCAACAGCCCTCCATACTGCTTGGCAACCCCTTTTGAAACTGAGTACAGTTTGAAAAGCAGTTTTGAAATGGCATGGGGGATGTGCCTGTTAAAAGGAAGAAGTCAAGATTCCATGGGGCATGCTTTAATAGCTCTTTGGATGCAAGCTATGATGTCTTTAGATATACATCCATGGGGTTTTTTTAGAGTTCACCTGAATAATGTAACACATAAACAAATGAAACTAAGATGTACTTAGGAATACATACGTCTGTGTGTGTGTGTGTGTGTGTGTGTGTGTGTGTTATAATTTACATATGAAAATATTTATCTGACACCTTCCAGTTTGAAAACTCTCAACATCTCCCTGTTGAGCACACACTTGTGGAATAGGACATTGTTAGGAAGTTTGCTAGAGTTGCAAGGCTGTGATACACAGTGGCAATTTTTTTGTAACATGTTTGCAATGAAGAACACAGTTTGAGGAGCTTGACTCACAAGATGGGTGTTCACCTTAAGAACAAGGGTGAAAACAAAAGTGCAGCATAAATCCACCAACTATGGCCTGGCATTCACCATGTTCCTACAAACAATGCCAATCACAAGTAAATAAATAAAGCAAGTTAGGGGAAGTTTTTCTGCTGAACAAGTTGCCCTCTGCACTGTTAGGAATTTCTCAATTTTTATTCATTTGAATACCAGAACTACTGTAATCTGTAATCTACTATAATCTGTAATCTATAAATCTAGAACAAAAGAGTACAATCTTGTACATGTACTCTAATATTTTTAATGTTCTGCTGACAGGGATTAACATGGATGCTTGAACTTGAAAGGAAATATACTACTTGAAAAATAAAATACTTGAAAGGAAATAGAAATGCAACACACTTGTTAATGGCTACTCCAGTTTCTTGGGCTTCTTGACCCCTGGGAATATCAGTCTGGATGCTATTGAACCTGTCTTCCAGTCGAACACGGACTGCTGATTTAGCTCTGGATTCAGGAACTGGTGCTGAATTTTCCACAAGCATATTTTCTTTGATTATCCCACCCAAGTTTTCATTATGTTTAACTCTGACTATGTTCTGCCCAGCAGCATCTACAGAACTACCATTAGGTGTTTTTTCAGCTTGGTTTGGAGGAAGATTAGACTCACTAAGCAACATCATTCTGAGCTCCTGGAAGTCAATATGTCCAAGGCACTGATTTGGACCCATGAAATTGCTGTCAGAAGCCAAGCCAGGCTGGCAAATAATGGGGTAGAGTGGCTGGTTTCCAGAGCTGTTTGATGAAAAGCCACTTTGATTGCTATTACAAGAGGATAGATATTGTGGTTGATTTGCAGAACTGTTGGTTGAGAAGCAATTTGACCTGTTTTCTGTTTCATTTTCATTTGCTTGAGCCTCCATATGGGAATAGAGTATATGCTGAAGCTGTGTGTATTCTATTTCTGTCATCTCCACCAGGCTGAGATCTGTGGTGGTGAAGCTAAGGTTTTGCTCACCGAAGGAGGAATCAGGTGGGCCTTCAGCAACAGGAGCTGGATCTGCAGCCTGAGGATTGGGACCTTCTGACTCCTTGGAGGTTGAGTCTGACATGATTCTGAAGAATAGGAATGCCACAAAAAAGTCTTTTGACAACTAAATGCACAAGCAGTAAATGTCACCCACTGGATGCAATGATGCTGTGCAATGATATCTGCAATTTAAAAACTCACACTATTGGAGGGGGTTGATTATTTTACACTGAATGGAGATTGGATCACATCATTCTCCAATTACAGTTCCTAAAAATAAATAAAGCAAAAGGTATTAACGTCGCCAGTTCCTGAGAGTGCTGTGACCAGAACACTTATCCCAGGAAAGTGCTTTAAGGTTATAAAAAAGGGGGGTGGGACAGCAAATTCTTCAAAAACTGTCCTGAGCTAAAAGGCACTCAATAAATTATCCAGTCCTCCCCTCCTCAAAACACTGGAGGAAAATATATGTATAAATATTTTTTAAAAACTGAGTGGTTCAAATCCTAGACCCAAAAAAGGGAAATCAACTTAGCACACCACTCTGTGCCCCTAACAACAATATGGGGTGCCCCAGAAATAATGTGGGCCCCAAACAAAACCCCAAACAATAGGGGGTGCTCTGTGCTTGCACACCACTCTGTGCCCCACGCAATAATATGGGGTGCCCGAGAAATAAGGTGGGCCCCAAACCATATGGGGTGCTCTGTGCCTGCACACCACTCTGTGCCCCACAGAATAATCTGGGGTGCTCTGTGCTTGCAAGCCTCTCTGTGCCCCACACAAAATGGGATGCCCTAGAAATAATGTGGGCCCCAAACCATATGGGGTGCTCTGTGCCTGCACGCCACTCTGTGCCCCACAGAATAATATGGGGTGCTCTGTGCTTGCAAGCCTCTCTGTGCCCCACACAAAATGGGATGCCCTAGAAATAATGTGGGCCCCAAACCATATGGGGTGCTCTGTGCCTGCACGCCACTCTGTGCCCCACAGAATAATATGGGGTGCCCTATAAGAAAAAGACCCCAAGGGGAGGAGAGAGTGTAGCTCTGTACTGCTGGGAACTCAAGCAGCCCTTCTCAGCATCTCCAGGTGGGGCTCAGAGGGAGCCCCCCCGCGCCCCCCAGTGGTGGGCGAGGAGGGGCGGACTGGAGGCTGCTTCCAGCACACGCGCGCCCCTCCCACCCCTGAGGCCTACTCTGGCCTGGCCTCTCTCCCCGCCTCCCTCAGGGCAGGCCCCAAAGCAGCAGCCCTGGTCGCTTAGCAACCGGCGGGGCAACGGCCGGCCCAGGCGCCTCCGCCCACCCGGGCTCGGCGCTCGCGACGGTCTCCAAACGGCCGCGACGCCCCGCCCCTTCCCCCTCTTTCATCCCCCCAACGGTCACATACTGGGGGGAGGGGCGAGGCACCCACCTTGAGGGGCTCCGCCCACGCTCTGTGGAGCCCAACGGTTCCCCCTTTCCTCAGGGCCTCCCAGGAGGTCTCAGGTCCCCTCACACAACACCAGGGCCAGGGCAGGGACACCCACTGGCACTGAGTCAGTACAGGCACAAGGCTGGGCTTCTTTACCCAGCCAGTCATTAGCCTGTGGAACCCCTTGCCACAGGACAGCGTCCTGAGAGTTCAAACAGACACAAGAACATTTTATTCACCCAGCGTTGCCTGTGGAACCCCTTACCACAGGATGGCATCCTGAGAGTACAATATCCTGTGGAATTCCTTGCCACAGGAGGGCATCCTGAGAATAGTTTAGCCTGTGAAACTCCTTGCCACAGGGTGGTGTCCTGAGAGTAGATTAGCATGTGGAACCCCTTGCCACAGGATGGTGTTCTGAGAGTGGATTAGCCTGTGGAACCCCTTGCCACAGGACAGTGTCCTGAGAGTAGATTAGCGTGTGGAACTCCTTGCCACAGGACAGCGTCCTGAGAGTTATAACAGACACAAGAATATGTTATACACCCAGTGTTGTCTGTGGTAGATTAGCCTGTGGAACTCCTTGTCACAGGACAGAGTTCTGAGAGTTAGAACAGACACAAGAATGTGTTATACACCCAGCGTTGTCTGTGGTAGATTAGCCTGTGGAACACCTCGCCACAGGACAGCGTCCTGAGAGTTAGAACAGACACAAGGAAATTTTATTCACCCAGCATTGTCTGTGGTAGATTAGCCTGTGGAACTCCTTGTCATAGGACGGGGTCCTGAGAGTTAGAGCAGAAACAGAAAGTAAATTAGCTTGTGGAATTCCTTGCCCCAGGATGTGGTGATGGCATCTAGCTTAGATGCCTTTAAAAGGGGTAAATGGACAGACCTATGGAGGAAAACACCATCACAGGTTACAAGCCATGATGTGCAACCTCCTGATTTTGTAACATAATTGATTTCCACAGAATTGGTCTGTGGAACTCCTTGCCACAGGATGTGGTGAGGGAGTTTGATCTGCCTTTGAAAGGGGTAAATGGACAGATCTGTGGAGGAAAAGTCCATCACAGGTTACAAGTCGTGATGGGTATGTGCAACCTCCGGATTTTGGAACATAATGGGATTTACTGATTCTGCAGGGAAATGGATAGAGGAATGTTCTTTTCCGTCTTGCACAACACCAGGACAAGGGGACATCCACTAAAATTGAGTGTCAGGAGAATTAGGATGGACAAAAGAAAATATTTCTTTACCCTACTTGTAACTAGTCTATGGAACTCCTTGCCACAGGATGTGATGATGGCATCTGGCCTGGATGCCTTTAAAGGGGGATTGGACAGATTAATGGAGGAAAACTCCATCACAGGTTACAAGCCATGTTGGGTGTACCTCCTGGTTCTAGGATACTTCAGAATGTCAGATCAAGGGAGGGCACCAGAATGCAGTTCTCTTGTTGCCTTGTGTGCTCCCTGAGGCATCTGGTGGGCCACTCTTGAGATACAAGAAACTGTACTAGATGGCCCCTTGGCCTGATCCAGCAGGACACTTATGTTCTCTTTCAGTTTTTGGGGAGGCGGTGTGGTGAGATGCACCTGATCACCTCCCTCTTCATTATCTCCCAGGCTGCAAATTTCCAATCGATAACTGTATCATTTTTGCATCCACTAAAATTGAGCGTTGGAAGAGTTAGAACAGACAAGAGAAAATATTTCTTTACTCAGCGTGTGGTCGGTCTGTGGAACTCCTTGCCATAGGATGTGGTGATGGTGACTGGCCTGGACGCCTTTAAAAGGGGATTGGACAAGTTTCTGGAGGAAAAATCCATTACGGGGTACAAGCCATGATGTGTATGCGCGACCTCCTGATTTTAGAATTGGGCTATGTCAGAAGGCCAGATGCAAGGGAGGGCACCAGGATGAGATCTCTTGTTATCTGTTGTGCTCCCTGGGGCATTTGGTGGGCCGCTGTGAGATCCAGGAAGCTGGACTAGATGGGCCTATGGCCTGATCCAGTGGGGCTGTTCTTATGTTCTTATGCATTGTTGCCAAACAACATATAGGGCTTCCCCCTACTGCCCAAAGTGCTTCTCCTGGCTTATCTCAGACATCTACACAACAACTTTGTAAGGCAGTCCAATATTATTAATTACAACTAATAACAAATAATGACCCCTCCAGTTCCCTAAGAGAACTCCTTGGTCACAATACACAAGTGTTTAGAAAGTGCAATGATAACAAGGATGGATTGCTTATTGTGTGACTTTTTAGACTTTCTGTTGCATATGCAAACTTCTTTTCTATGGCAAGAACAAACCAAATCACAGTGAATAACAAATGATTCATTCATTTAAAAGATTTACACCTCGCCTTTCCTCTGCCAGAGCAGATGCCCAAGGCAGCTTACAATTTAAACAAAAATAAATAACAAAAACAAACACCACAATATAAACAACAATAAATAAGAACAAAATAGAATCCGTATCCCATGGAGAAACATGCATGTGCTAAATAGCTGGAAAGAACCCACAGCACATAACCATCCTATTATACACAAAAGTGTTGTGTCAAGGTGTAATTTTCAACTAACTGTACCCTTCCTTTAACATTTCTACACTGGGATCCTGGTCAACCACCAATTGAACCATTGTCAAATGTTCTATGAAAGGAAGATTTCTGTGTAGACAATATCTGACAGCAAAGGCAGACCTTGGTTCCTAGTTATGGTCACCTACACTTATGTCATTTAAATGCATTTCCCTTCCCCTGCAAAAGTTATGGTTTAAACTAACTTTTTTGTTATACGATGGCTGTGTGTATTGTATGTATTTAATTTTCTTTTCGTTACTTGGGCTGCTGTTGGGATTCTTGGGTAACTACTGTTCAAACTGCACTATTACTTATTTATATTTACATAGCATGCTTCGTTTCAAAATAGATCATTGTTTAGAGTTTAATTTTTAATGTCAACCCTAAATTACACTTGCAGAAAAAGAAAGTGTGTCCAGTTTTTACCAGATCTGAAAGAGGCCACGGTTTCACAAAGGTGACAATTCCTTAAGCTAAATGCAACAGGAACTGCCTCTCTTCCTCAGGTTCTCCTCAGTGATATATATCTCTGAAATCATTTTTACATTTACAGATGACTCCCACCAATTTCTTCCAAAAATACATCTGACCAAGAACACTTTTTTCTTACAGGGCTCTTTTAAAGGTACATCGCCCTCTACAATGTTCAGGTCATTTTTTCCAGTAATTTGAATTTGCCTTCAATTCAGCCCCTGAATCAGGTGACTATATTTACATTTTATTTTCAAGAAACTGTGCTTTATGTCTGAAATCAACATAAAAATATAAAATGTTTCTTACACGTATCAGAAACTAGCAGCCCAATCCTATCCCCAGTGGGGCCGTTACCACTGTATCCAGTGGTCCTGCGGAGGCCACTGGATGTCTCCTTGGGGGAAGGAATCATTTGTCCATGCCCCTGAATAAGGGTGCATGTCCTGCAATGGGGCTACTTGAATCTGCACCAGCTGTTTTGCTGACACAGACTGGAGAACCTCCATGTTGGACTTTGCAGCCTGACACAGTCGATAGGATACAGTGGTACAGGACTCCACTGGTCCTAACCCCCCCCCCGGCTGGTCACTCCCCCCACCATCCCCCTGACCCAGAACACCTTCTCCTGCTCTGAAAACCCACACCACTGCCACCATTAGGTGTTTCCATTATATTAGGTGTTTCCATTAGGTGTACACCATTACACCATTAGGTGTGTCAGGGCAGGGGGAGGGCAGGCAGTGGGCAGGACCATGGCAGGGAGTGGGAGGTGAGACCCACCTAGCCCCATTCCCGGGCATGTCGGAGCAGCTTCAGGCTGCTCTCTTCTGTTCAGATCTGCGCCACCTCTTTAGGTAGTACAGATTCCAGCAGGCCCATTGGCATTGCTGCAGCTCTCCCCAGGGTAAGGGAAATTTTTTCCCCTTGCCTCAGGCCAAACCTCAGCCTGCCCAAGACTTGCTCTGTGCTGTTCATGTGCCCAGGAGCATGGGCGTGGCATCATAGTGGCAGGTTTCACCCATAGTGGCAGAAAACCACCCCAGGTTTCACATAGTGACTGTGTCCAGGCATTCTCATAATTACCATTATTTATTAAGAATATTTATACAGGTTGAGTCTCATTATTCCTGAGGGTTCCTTTCCCAGGAGTCACATGGATGACAAAAAATGCACTAAAGCAAATCAATTAAAAAAACAAAGTCCCTTCCCTCCAGTGATTTAAGAACAGCCTTGCTGACCTTTTGAAATGCACACAGAGGCAATGGGTCTCCCTCCAGGCACTTAGGCTTTACTGGAGTTGGCAGCCTTCAGTCTCAAAATGGTGACTTCAGGCGCTCTGAATGGTGGTTCTGGAACAGCGTCTAGTGTGGCTGAAAAGGCCAATTCGGGAGTGACAATCCCTTCCACACTGGCAGCAAGTGCAGTCTGTCCCTGGTCTGTCTCCCTGGCTATGGGCCTTCCTTCTTTGCCTCTTTGCCTCAGACTGTTGGCCAAGTGTCTCTTCAAACTGGGAAAGGCCATGCTGCACAGCCTGCCTCCAAGCGGGTCGCTCAGAGGCCAGGGCTTCCCACTTGTTGAGGTCCATCCCTAAGGCCTACAGATCCCTCTTGCAGATGTCCTTGTATCGCAGCTGTGGTCTACCTGTAGGGCGCTCTCCTTGCACGAGTTCTCCATAGAGGAGATCCTTTGGGATCCGGCCATTGCCCATTCTCACGACATGACCGAGCCAACGCAGGCGTCTGTTTCAGCAGTGCGTACATGCTAGGGATTCCAGCACGTTCCAGGACTGTGTTGTTTGGAACTTTATCCTGCCAGGTGATGCTGAGAATGCGTCGGAGGCAGCGCATGTGGAAAGCATTCAGTTTCCTCTCCTGTTGTGAGCGAAGAGTCCATGACTCGCTGCAGTACAGAAGTGTACTCAGGACGCAAGCTCTGTAGACCTGGATCTTGGTAGTTCTGTCAGCTTCACGCTGTGCCAGAACCACCACCATTCAGAGCACGATACCATAGTCTTTCGAGACTGAAGGTTGCCAACTAACTAACTGTTAAAGGACTGTTTTCCTTTAATTTAAAAGGTACTTCTTGAGATAGAAAAATCTGTGGATAATTAGGTTATACCTGTAATCACCTGCATGACAGTCTCTCTACAACTGTAAAAAGCAGTTTTTAAAACTGATTTTAAAGGGATGCATTTTTCCCCTTCTCCAGGGATCAGCACATTCTTTCCCATTTGCAGTGGCCATTTGTATTGAGTCAATCTGTGTATAAAAAATCAGTGTATAACAAGGTTGGACTTGTATACCGCAGTGGCATAGCTAAAGAGGGTGCAAAGCACTAAGTTTTGCAGGGAAACTCACTGCAACTTGCAAGTAGACCCCCCCTCCCTCCAGAGCCATTCTGGGTGGGAGGAGCAGAACAGAGGCATTTGGAGCAATGCTCTGCTCCCCCCACCCAGAATGGCTTTGAAGGGGAAGGGGTCACTTACATATTGCGGTGTGGCTCCCTGCAAGACTTAGTACTTTGCAGCCTGTCTAGATATGCCTCTAATATAAGCTTTTGTAAGAAACAAAAACTCACAAAGCTGTTTACATAGCAAAATAGCTATATAAATGGGGCCCGGTTCCCAAAAGGCTAACAATCAATGCAAAACAACAGCAGTAATGACCTCTAGAAAAAGACCCTATGCTGGGGTGAGCAGGGACAAGATAGTCTTCCCTTGCTAAGAATTAGAGAAGCACCACTTGAAAAAATGCTTCTTTTTCAAGCAGGGATGTATGCACCAGTGGCGTTCCTGGGGGTCCCCGTGCCTGGGGCAACCTCTAGGATTCCACCCCCACACCCCGTTTTGCCCCCCTTCTCCGGCCCCCCCCCCGCACACCTGACCGGGAAGTAATTGCAGTGATGTCACCACAATTACTACTGTGCAGCTGCCTCCTCTGTTGCCCCTTTTAAAACAAGGGGGAATGGAGGAGGCAGCCAAGGCCCCCATGGAGCCTTCCGTGCCATGGGGGTCTCCATGGCAGCGGTCTGGGACTGCTTCTAGTGGCCCCAGACCGCTGCAGTGGAGACCTCCATGCCGCTTGTAAGCTGTGCGGAAGGCTCTGTGAGGGCCGGGAAGTGGCACACGTCTCCTCCGAAGTGGGAGGGGGGGGTGTGCCGCTTCCCCTGTGCCACAGAGAGATGCCCTCCAAAGCACAGGAGGGGCGACCCGGGCCAGGAGGCTTCCCCTGCGCCACAGAGAGATGCCCTTCAAGGCGCAGGAGGAGCGAACCAAGCCGGAAAGCGGCACGCATCCCCTCCGACTTCGGAGGGGGGGCACGCCACTTCTGCTCTGCCTCTGAGGGATGCCCTCAAAGGCAGAGCAGGGGCGCCCAGGAGCGCTCCTGGGAGGCAGCAGGAAGCTGCCTCCCAGGCAGCATCTTGGCGCCGACTGGGCCGCCTCCCCTCCTTTATAGGAGAAGACAAGATGGGCGCTCTAGAGCATCAGTGCTACTCTAGGGTGCCTGTCTCCTATCCTCTGGTAAAAGAGGAGGGGAGGGGAGGGGCGGCTCAGTTGGTGCCCAGGTGCTGACGGAGAGGCAGCAAGCTGCCTCTCCTCAACGCTCCTGGGCACTCCTCCTGGGGGGGACAGGGTGACGGAGAGGCTCTGAGGTGCCCCTGGAGGGTTGGCACTTGGGGCATTTGCCCCGTTTGCCCCCCCGGTACACCAGTGGTATAGCATGGTATAATAATAATAATAATAATACAGGTATTTATATACCGCCTTTCTTGGTCATCAGATTTCTCCTTGGACTTTAATTCAAAGCGGTTTACATAGGCAGACTGTTTAAATCCCCGTAGGGATTTTTACAATTAAAGAAAAGTTCTGTCTTTCAAGAACCACACATTTCAGATGGAACTTTTGCGGTATTCCTTGTCAATTGTCAAAAACCTGATGGTGTACCTTGACAATTTTAGTGCCTCGTCAGTGTGCTGTGAGATGAAAAAGGTTGAAAATCGCTGGTGTAGAGGAAGAAAGGAAAAAAAGTCAGGAAAGGGAGTGGTCTGATACCTGTCTTGGGTGCCAGCTTGTGCTGCAGTTATTGGCTAGCAGAAGGAATGAGAGTGCTTGACACAGCACTAGCGGATCGCTGAACAGTTCAGGGAACCAGCAAACAGCAAATAGTGAACACAATGGGTTAATGAGACCCACCTTTTAATATTTGAAATCCCCATGGAAAAGCACAGAGGCTATTGCGAAGTGAACTTATTGAGGCCTTGTTCTTGTTTCTTGATTACCTTTGATGGTCCAATCTCTAGTTCAGAATTGGTGCGTCTGTCATTCTGCATACTGCAGAAGGTGTAGCCCAGTACCTGATTGCTCAAGACAGTGTTTCTCAAACTGTGGGGCCAGACCTACTAGGTGGGTCCCAATTCATTTCAATATTTTATTTTTAATATATTATTGATTCTACCTACTGGCGTACTTAGGGGGGAAATGGGGCAAATGCCCCAAGTGCCGACCCTCTTAGGGGCGCCTTGGAGCCTCGCCCTTGCCCCCCCCAGGAGGAGCATGCAGGAGCGCTGCAGAGAGGCAGCTTGCTGCCTCTCAGTCAGCACCTGGGCACCGACTGAGCCGCCCCTCCCCTCCCCTCCTCTTTTATCAGAGGATAGGAGACAAGCACCCTAGAGTGGCACTGACACTCTAGGGTGCCCATCATGTCTCCTCCTATAAAAGAGGAGGGGGCGGCTGCCTGGGCGCCGCTGCTCCGCCTCTGAGGGCGTCCCTGGCTTCTAATCCTTCTAATGCTGCCTTTTTGTTACTTGACAACGTTTTACTACTTGTGCCCCTCATGGGACTTGTCTGTGATTGTGACTGACTCCTTCAAGTTTAGGTTTAGGCTGGAGAGGTCAATATATTATTCATTGATGCCCCTGAAGTGATGTCACAACCGGAAGTGATGTCACACTCTGGCTTTTTAAAAAGTGAAAATTGGGGGGGGAACCTGCCTCCTTTCCTGAGTTGCTCACCACCCACTTCCTCTGCCACCTCCCCCAGCTAGTGGCATAGCTATGGCATCTATCTGCTACCTAGGGTCATGGATTATTTGTAGCCACCCCTCCAAGACAAAATCAAATTTAATTAAGTAAATAAATAAGTGTGCCTCTGATTAGTTTGAGACATTGTGCTGGGGTGAAGAGGGATGGTTATTTTTCCCCTGCTAAACATAAGAGCACCACTTGAAGAATTGCATCCTTACCCAGTTAGCAGGGGTAACTGTATTATGATATATGGAAATGAGCGCTGACTCATATTAACACTTTATTGGTTCCATGCTGTATCATAATAACATGTCATTGCAACATGTCATTGAACAATCAGTATCGTAGGTCAGTTTTGAGTTAAGAGAATCCACTTTTTGTTCCATAAGGCAGTTGTGCTTTCATTTTATAATTAATTGGCCATACCTTTTGATAGAATGCAGATATTCCAATGAGGTTTTTTTTCATTGCATTCTGCATTAAGTTACCTTTCCAATGATATATAACATGATGGTACTATTTGTATATATCAATTTTTTCAAAATTTTGGTCACTAGTATCAAGCTCAGCTTGTTGTACCCCTAAAGCTTGTTGCCCCGTGCATCTGCTACCCCCTGCACTTCCTTAGCTATGCCACTGCCACTATGCATGTAGATATCTACTTATGTACATAGATTTCTAGGACTGCAGGCTAAACCTGAATCTGCATTCATAATATAGTGCTTAGATCAGTGTTTCTCAAACTGTGGGCGGGGACCTGATTTCTGGTGGGTCCCACAAAGCCTCCAATGAAAACTCAGGTGATGGAAAGATCACATAACTCAGTCATTCTCAAACTTTTGAGCACTGCGACCTACTTTTTAAAATGACACTATTTGCAAAGAAAACCTCAACCCATTTCTCATAATGAGGCAGCCCTAATGAATAGCCTCAAGGCTTGTGGGACTTAGGGCACAATCCTAACCCCTTATGTCAGTGCTTTCCAGCACTGGCATAGCGGTGCCAATGGGCGATGAGCTGCATTCTGCAGTTGGGTGTCACGGAGGCCTCTTCAAAATAAGGGAATGTTTGTTCGCTTACCTCAGAGCTGCATTGCCCTTATGCCAGTGCTGGAAAGCACTGACATAAGGGATTAGGATTACACCCTTAGTTAGCCTTCAGTTTTTTGCAGATACTTACATACTTTCTAGATTACCTTTTTAAAGTCTTGTAAAGCTAGTTGTGTCCGAATAGAGCAGTGATTTTCAACCTTTTTCATCTCATGGCACACTGACAAGGCACTAAAATGGTCAAGGCACACCATCAGTTTTTTGACAACTGACAAAGCACACTGTACTGTCAATGGGGGGCTCACATCCTCCAATGGCCCTACTAATGACCCTCTCCCAAATTCCCATAGCACACCTGGGGATCATTCGCGGCACACCTGGGGATCATTCACGGCACACTAGTGTTCCATGGCACAGTGGTTGAAAACTGTTGCAATAGAGTCATTTTAAAAAGCAGGTCCTGGTGCTAAAAAGTTTGAGAACCACTGGCTTAGATGACTGCTTTGCTACTTCCACATTGTCTGAACAAAAAGGACTGCTACCCACCCCCCCAAATATTTCTGTCACTTGTTAGCAAGTACATCTTGCTACTGAATTGTTGCCTAATGCCAAAACATAATAATAATAAATAATAATAAAACTTTATTTTTATCCAGCCCTTCTCCCTAACGGGACCCAAAACATAATGGACAGTAATATCTATTTGGTAGAAAAACTTTGAATAAAGCATACCATGTTTTGGAAGATGATCTGGTGAAGCTTGCAAACTGAAAAAATAAGACTAGTGGATTAACTGGCAGATACTACAATCAATTCCCATGAAAATGTTCAAACAAAAGCTTTCTGAAGATGTTTATTTGACTTACAGTAACAAAAACCTATGAAGTCCCACATTTAATGTACAGTGATAATATTCTGAAATATAAAATACAATTTACAGAAACCTGTGTCAAGTAAACCTAAACAAACACTTGATTTTGCATACTTACATGTATGTCTAAGTTAGAAACAGTTTGAATAAAAAATTACATCATAGTAGATATGGGTTCTACACCATGTCTTTAGTATTTTGCAAAAGGGTTTTGTATATAGGCCGCTTTTTAAATCAACATGTTCTTTGATGTTTAAAGACTGAGATGTACCAATAGAAAGTGTAAATCTATAGTGATTGACTTATGGAGTCGTGCTACTTGTAATGCAGATTTCAAAATGCAAATGTTAAGAATTTAATTTTACATTTGCAAAATGTTTATAAAACTATTAAAGTAATTGCCTAACTGTAAATGTACAAACCCAGTTAAACTTGTAATTGTTTTTTTCCCCCCTATTAGAATTATGCACTCTTTAGAATTATGAGCTTGAATACAGGAAAAGTAATGGTATACTGCATTTCACAGTGAAAAAGTTCTCTTATAAAGTTCAGAATTATTGGTTTTATCACTCCAACCTTTACGTAAATATTTATTTCCAATATCAATTAGGTGGTCATGAGTTTGACAAGGACTGAAGGCACAGTCCAGCAGGAACTTGTGGTGGGTGGGGAGGCTCCCTGCTGGAGTCCTTTGAAAAGTGCCGCCATGGGAGGACTGCAAGCATTCCCAACCCACACGCAAAGCGCATGAGTTGAGTGTGCTTGCGCACCCCTCACAGTGGTGGCGCTTTCCGAAGGACTTTGGCATGAAGGCTCTGCTTCCCCACCCACCACACGTCCCTTCACTCGAGTCAGTTAACTACTTTTAAGTGCCACTGATGTTAGCAGAAGAGTTAAACATGTTTTAAAACTTTTCCTGCAAATCAGCAGGACTTAAAAGAGCTCACTTTTGCCTGGAATGTGCTCTGATATTTTAATTTTTGAATCTGCTTGACTGAAAATTATAGGCAAGACCAAATTACTTAAATTCTTCAGTATGACAATCCATTCTGCATTAACTGTTACAACTGAGAGATCAGTTGTGGCAGCTACTTTTTCTCCTTTGATCAATCATTTATAAAATGTTTTCCAATAAGCATGTTTTAAAAGCTCAGTTGCATTGTTTACAGATTTTACTCAAACTATACCTTTTGTAAAAATGCAACATTTAAAACCTTTTGCTCAAATGAAAGTTGCTCATTTAGACATTAATTTATTGCCTGAACTTCTTACTAGCTGAAATCTAGAACTCAAAATTCCTCTCATGTAAAAAAGGAGGATAACGAACTTAGAAGCTTAACATTTCTTATTCAAATACTTGGCCAGTTACAAATAACACTGCTCTCCAGTAAATAATTTCTTAAATATACAAAATCCATACATAGATTAGCTCCGGACAGAAATATTGGGCTCTCTTGGATGTAGGAACTAGTTGAAACACCAATACTATATATATATTTGAGATGTAAAGGTATGGCTTCTAAGATCTTGCTTAAATTCTCATAAAATGGCAATTCAAGTTATTGGAAACAGAACTTTATATTCTTAAAAAGCAATGTGCTCTCTGAAGAGTTTCCATTTTTCATCTTTAAATGGAAAATTCTAGATAAAGGAAGAAATAGAAAAAAGCAACATTTTAGAACTGTAATGCTAGAGGCCTGATCCTTCCCCCACACTGGTGCTGCATCTGCACTTGCAGGGATCCCCACAGGGCTCAACAGACCTACTGCTGCCCAACAGTCAGTGCAACAAACTACTGTGGAGAATGCGGGTGGGTGATTCCAAACTGTGCCAATGCACAGAGACCGTGGGAAGGGGCGGGAACAGGACCCTGTTCAATTCTATGGGAATTCCTCCGTCTACAGACGCCGTGTCCATGCAGGGAAAGACTTTGCCCTATATATATATATATATATATCTGGTAAGAAAACATTATGAACAAAATGTAGCAAGTCCAGCATGTTCCTGCTTAATATTTGCATTTACAGTTCATTTTTTTCTTCATTTTTGTCAAACAGCCTTTACCAAAGTATTTTTCTAATGCTCAAAATATACACTATGTACAAGACATCCAGAGTAAATTATTACAATTGTTTTTCTTTCTGAGTGACCCATTGGTTCAAGTGTCTTTTTTGTTTTCTATGTCTGCTTAGTGGAAGAAGGAGCAGCTTCTGGCCTTTGGGCACCTGTTTGTGTTTCTGGCTTAGAGTCTTTATCACATTCCTTACTTTTACTCCGATCTTTGCGATCTCTTCCTCTATCTTTGTCGCGGTCCCTATCCCTTTCTCTGTCTTTTTCTCTTTCCCTACTTCGTGCTCGATCTCGGTCCCTGAACCTGTCGTAGTCACGGTCCCTGCTTCTTGATCTTTCTCGTCTTCTATAAGGATCCCCTTCTCTAGTTCGGCCCCTGTCTCTGTTTCTTTCCCAGTCTTTACCTCTTTCTGACTCTCTTTCCCTCTCTTTGTTATAGTTTCTATCTCTGTTTTTATCCCAGTCTTTTTCTCTGTGTCTTTCCCAATCCCTTTCCCTACCCCTATTCCAGTTTCTGCCACGGTCCCTTTCCCAAGGCCTATTATGATCACGATCCCTTCGTCTATCATCACTTCCTCTGTTTGGTCGATTATCTGACTGTTGGGCATCAGGTTGCTCTAATATTTTTTCCTTATTACCTCCCTCAAATCTTTCTCTCTGCCTGCCTTCAAAAGCCTGTGCTCTATAGTCATTACTTCGACCATCTCGAAAATCAGGTGCTGGCCACTGTGCTTCTGACTCAGATCCTTGTCCTGAATTATTAGTGTGAGATGTAGAAGGTCCAGTTTCATCCCACATCTCTTTCCTATGCTGGGGTGGATGACTTGGAAGATCCAGAAGTGGTCTGGGGGCTGACTTCATACTCTGCTGAGACTGTCCTGGGAAATTAAGCCTATTAGGGGGAGGCTCATTTTGTTCTGGAAATCCAGGTGTAGGTCCCCTTGGTCCACCAAACTGATGTGGTGCTGGGCCTCTCTGGTTTGGAAATCTGGGTGGTGAGCCCACTCTCCGTTCTTCAAATGGTGGTGATGGTAGAAGCGCCCTTGGTCCAGGCATGTGACCCGGAGCAGGTCCTCTTTGTCCTTCAAACTGATTTGGAGGAGGGCCTCTTGAACCCCCAAAATTATTAGGTGGTGGACCTCTTGGCCCTCCAAATTGAGGTTGTGCGCCTCCTCTTTGACCTTTAAATTGATTTGGTGGAGGCCTTCTTTGACCCCCAAAAGGAAATGGTGCAGGCCCCCTATTTCCCATAAATTGGGGTGACTCAGGTCCTTCAAATTTTCCAGGAGGTCCAACCATCTCATGATATTGGGAATCTGGAAATTCCCTATGTTCCATGTGAGGTTCCCTATGATGAGATGTTCCCTCTTCAAACTGAGAGGGTGCCATTTCTCTTGGCCCACTAGGAAATGATGGTGAAGGGCCCCTGTTATCACCAAAGTGAGGTGGTGGTCCATGCGGTGCAGAAAATAATGAAGGAATGGGTGCTCTTGGGGCTCCAAACCTGGTTGGTGGAGGACCCCTTTGTCCATCATTATTGGGGGGAGGGTTATGCCCTTCAGTAAACTGTGGTGGTGGACCTCTCTGTCCATGGAAGTCAGTAACACCACACATCAGTGGAGGAGGACCACCCTTTTGTCCATGAGAAGAAAATGGGGTTCCACCTCTTTCTTCCCCACTTTGAATTATGTGAGATTCCATTTGTTGGTAAAAGTGGCAAGGCTGAGAATTTCTTTGGTCTTCATATTGCAATGAAGAAGGGCCTCTTTCTGCTTCAAAGTGACCAGGACCTTTCTCCTGTGATGTGAACACGGGGCTTGAAAAAGAATCCCTTCCTGGAGCATTACTGTTCTGAGATTCATTTGACCAAGCATCATTGGATGGAGGAAAATTAGAGAGGAAACATGGATTGGTTGGTGTTGGTAGCAGTACTTTACGAATAGGTGCAGCTGTAGGCATTTCAGTAGGAGTGGATTTATTTGCAGTTTCCTGGTGAACTTGTGGGGCAACTTCAAATTTGACAGTGGACACATCTTGTTCAGACTGAGCAGAACCTTTTTCACCTGTAACCCATGAACTATTATGGCCAGACTGAGGAACAGATATCAATGTTATATCTTCTTTAACAAGTGAAGTTTGCAATGGACCCGAATAGTTAGGTAGAAGAATTTCTCCTGGAGAAGTCTCTCCCTGTATTGCTTGCATCTTTAGGTTCGGGTCAGAACTTTCATTACACTCAGTTATAATCCGTCTGGCTTGTCGGGGATCTCTATTTTGTCTAGGGTCACTTCCCTGAATTTGACTTGAAGATGAAGGTAACTCAGATTTTTCAGTAGTTAGTTTTTCATGTTGAAATAACTCCGTTTTTGCTATTGATGACTTTGGAGGTGGTGACATTAAAGCATCAGACACTGAAAAATGAGCCATTGAAACACCAACAGCTGCTCTCTGTTGCCTGAGGGCCTCTTCTTGTTCCTCCAGTTGTCTTTTCTGTTCTTCTATTTGTTTGTTTAATTCTTCTAACATTTTTTGTTGTTCCACCAAGGATGTTGGAGCTGATATATCAGGTACAAAAGGAGCAGAGGCTGCCAAGGAGCTGTTTTTAGATTCTGAATACATCTTATTAGGTAGATCATCAACAGTAACCTTTGCCTCTTCTAAGATAGTTTCATCTTCTGGGTCATAAGCTTCATCCTCTTGCTCTGAAGTTTCACATGGTTTTTCAAGGTCACTTTCACCACTTTGTATTCCAAAACCTCTTTCTGGGGCATATTCTTCCTCTGGATCATAAGGTCTGTCATCTTCCTCCTCTTCTATAGCCTTATCTTTTGACATCTGCCCAAATTGTTGCACAATAGGATCTAATAAAGGAGCAGCCGGTAGTCCTTCATCAATATTAGTCTGAGCTTCAGGTTTTGAAGTCTGAACACCTTCAGAGTCCTTCGTGACTGGGTCAAAAGATTTCTTTTTTCCAAAGAGAGTTTGCAATATGTGATCAAGTGGGGTGGATGATTTTGAAGCTGGAGCAGTTGTGTTCGTTCCTGAAACATTTGAAGGTGCAGTAGTGGTTGGGTTTCCTGTTTTAATTGATGACAATATTTTCAACACAGAGGGCGTTACTGCTGAAGGTGGCTCTGGAGGGGGAGGGGGAGGGGGAGGTGGAGGAGATCCAGGGGGTGTTGTAGTGACATTTGTATCTCCAGAATAAAGAGAGAATTTTGGAGTTTTCTTCTCCTGCTGAGGAAGCACAGGGCCTTTAGAATACCCAGGTACTTCTGTTTCATCTTGCAACTGAATTCGGCTTCTCTTTTCATCCATCTTGTCAGATTCCAGCACAGCTGCAGGACGTTTTGCTTTCTGACAAATTACTAATCCAAGAATTAAGTTTGGACGTGATGACTCAAGACCTGTAAGATAAAAGATCCATGTAAGTTTTTTAAAATTTATGCTTTAAGAAGCAACACATTTTAGTATTCTAAATTTTTAGGACAACTGTGACATGAAATGGCCTCTCTTTGAAGTTTAAATGAACTTGCTATATTATTATTATTAACAGTATTTATATACCACTTTTCAACTAAAAGTTCACAAAGCGGTTTACAGAGAAAAATCAAATAACTAAATGGCTCCCTGTCCCAAAAGGGCTCACAATCTAAAAAGATGCAAATGAATACCAGCAGACTGCCACTAGAAAAGACAGTCCTGGGGTGACAGTGATTATCCAGTTTTGTAGCCAAAATGTTTTCCCACTGAAAACCTAATAAACTAACAGCACAATCCTACACATGCCTGCTCAGCCCATGTCCTTGGGACATACTCCTTCTTAAGATTGCAGCCTCAGAAATATAAGTATGTATTCTGATATAATTTAAGTAAAAAGGTGCAATTCACCACAACACTGTGTACATAATCAGCATCAATAGCAAATCTTAATTGCATTTCAGGTCAACATATGTAATTATTGCCATTACAGCAGTTGTGAGCTATAATTTGAAGCAATATTTTCTTTTATTTAGACAGCTAAATGCAATAGTTTTACGCATAAATGCCTTGACCTACAAAAGCTTCTAATTCATTTCACTTGAATTACTGTATTGAGCATGCAATAGCGTGCTGGCCCCTCTGAAATATCTATAACATCTGGAGAATGAAGGGTTCTGTTTGAATAATAGAGATAGAACAATATCGTAAATTCCCCTATGGGGGGTTATGACACTGGCCAGTGTAAATCTGATGAGAAAGATGGTATATAAATATGAAATAAATTGCAAAATCATGTGGTTAAGTGCCTATCACATTGCAAACAAAACAGGCAACTTACAAACAAGGGTTTTTATATACTCAAATGTGTAATGCAAAAGATAAACGGTCCTGTTCTTCTCCCCCCCCCCCCCACAGCTTGATGCAGGCTTAGCATGCTTCAGTGACTTCCATGTATGACTGAATGTTGTTGGCAAAAAAAAACTGAAAAGATAAATAAGGGAATTGACTGCTTGAGCCAGGTGAGCATTAAGATTAGGAGGCAACATTTTGTTGCAGAAACTTTCTTAAGAATATTTATATACTGCTTTTGAACACAAAAATTATCAAGACAGTATACATATCAAAAGAAATCGAAAGATTCCCTGCCTCAAAGTAGCCCACAATCATTATACACACACACCCCCATCACTGAATATGCTATTCTGAGATAAGGACAGTTGCTCTCCCCCTGATAAGTTTAAGAGAACTAACTACCACTTAAAAGTTGCCTGTTGAACCACTTTGAAGATGAATAAATAGGCTAGCCTGGGTATGTACATGTTGCATGTGAATGTTTCCTTGCATCAAACCATCTTGATGGTTTTTCAAATATAATCAGTAATTAAAAAATCACTTGTATTTGGCCAGTTCCAAAACATCCACTTTCATTAGATACTGGGTTCTATTCAAATAAAGTCATGTCTAGGTTCCATTGAGTTGCAATGAGCTTATCTTTTTTTTTTAAGCGATGCTTGGTCTTGACTAACTTTATTTTGATATAACCCACTCTGTTGGCTACTAATCAAATTCTTTTCAACAGTCTGTTAATGGATTATTTGATGTTATAGTCACTTATGTTTTTTAATTCTTCTGAGTGTAAACTGGGAATCATGAATATATACATTTCAACAACTGCTATTATTTCTATGTACTACCTGTAATTCTATGAGTAGTATGAACAGGTTGTCACAACTATATTTGATCACAAAACAGTATGCTACAATTTCTACTATAGTTAAGCTTGTTTCTGCCTCACTTGAAAGTGTACTTACTTACATAATGTCTAGCATGTGTTTAGAATATCTACTGGATGAGGATCTAAAATGAACTGCTGAATGAATATATTGCATGAGAAGCATTTCTTTACCAGACGAGGTGTTTTAGTTAAAATTTAAACTTTGACCAATATTTTTATGTTTTAAAACTCAAGCACAATGCTTATAATGCCCCTTCAGAAATAAACCTCTATTGTGATGAATTTGTAACTTGCATCTTTTTGCTGTTCTGATAAAGTTGTCTGTCAGATCTTTTATTGGCCTTATCTCTCAAATGAGCACTTTAGTCAGATTTTGTCTCTTACTTTTAAGTGATAGTGCATATATTTTCATTACAATAAGTCACTTTTATTACATTCTCAGCAATGGCATGTTTCTACACAAACATAACATTTTTCCCCCCAGACCATTGGATTGCTACATCTGTTAGGTGTTTTCTTCTATAGCTTACTATAGTTATCTTTCCGTCAATTTCCCCACGTTCAATATTACTCTTCCAACTCCTATTCTCCCTCCATCATCTTTACTTTTCGTTGAGGTCAGTGGGTTGTATCATAAGCTTAGTCAGTCATGGCTAACTCCCACTGATTTCAATAGGACTTAGTCATGACTTTAGACACTTAAGATACAACCCAATGAGATTCAAATAACTGCATATAAAATTGCAGCCTTTATAATGGACTCATCATTTAGTGTCCTGTATAGCACTTGCTACAATGCTCATATACTCTCCCAATGCTAAATAGGGTAAAACATGGGTTATTCTATTTAAAACAACTAAATTTTATTGATCTCGATGTGACCAATCTAGTTTAAATCCTAGATCACTTGTTTGGAGATAAACTGTAAAGCTACATAGAAATCTTTAGGCTACATATGATTCATAGAAATCTGTAAAGCTACATAGCTGTAGCTGTAAACTGTAAAGCTACATAGAAATCTTTAGACTACATATGATTCATAGAAATCATAGTAAGCTACATAGAACCTTTAGGCTAGGTTCATATATACCAGCATAGAGCTGAGAAGTGTTAAATAAAGTGTTGGGCTTGAAAAAACTGCCCAACTAAAGGCTGAGTAGAAATAGCCTTTAGCCAGCTGCTGAAGAAACTACCAGTGCAAAGCCTACAGAGATTTGTAAAATCACTGCTTACAAAAGTAATTAGCTAGAGAAGGGTAATACAAATTTTGAAGCAAACTAGGTTAAACACTGATATGGGGATAACATGACATAAGGAATTATGTTCTTTGTTGGAGAATAAAAACAGCAGATTCAAATACAATTTTTTTTTAAAAAGTGGATGATAGGTAACAAAAAAAGCAAGTAAGTTATTCCTTATTTTTTTTATCAAGGTTAAGTATATTGACAAAATTGGAATCGAGAAATTCTTTTAAAAAATATTAACTAAGTTTGTTCACTGTAAACTGTCTTCTATATCTCAAAAATATACCCAAGACTTACTTAATCCACATTTAATTTAAAAATATCTAAAGATATGGGTGCCTGTCTCCAAGGGAAATCTACTGATTTATGGGCAACAGTTGCATATGTTCACCTATATCAAGTCAGCTATGCATCCAGGTAAGAATATGGAGGCTCTTGCTTCTAACTATGATGATACATTAGCATTATAACTTCTGTAACCCTTAAAAGGTTGCAACTATTCTAAGGTTTCATGAATGATTTCTGAATTAATATCAGGCAGTTCCACAGAAAAAGTTATATAGGCCTTATTCCAATGGACTTGTCAATGGTAACCAAATGTAAACAGTAGAAGGGTAAATTCAGTGATTTTGCTTGCTGCTCCTTTCACCTTTTAATAGCATCCCTTTTTCTTCATTGCCAGCAGCACTAGTGTTGGGAATGTTTTATATCAGTTCTGAAAGTAGAGATGCACTTAGTTTAGTCAGCAAATACCAGCTGCCTAGCAAACAATGTGGCTTATCATGTTTGCATTTGAAGGAAGAAGAGCAGCTGGGCTGAACAATAGGTTGGAGCTATGGAAAAGGTCCTGAACAAATATTGCTGCTTTGAATCATAACTCCATCAAAAATTTAGGCAATAATTTCCACAGGTGATGCTCTCTCATTGAGAATGACTCCCTTTCAGCTAATAAGATGACATAGGAAAGGGAAGCCGTGAACTAAACTGTTACCGGTTGACTAAAATAATCCTGAGCCCATGCAGTCAGAAAATTGAAAAATGTAGTTTTGCAGACATCCACGCTGGTTCCATCTAGGTGATTTCATCTGCAAAATAAGAACATGCTAACGCCCCTGCAAAAGGAGAAATCCTGCCACTGTTGAACATGTAAAGAGTCAGACTAGTCAGGGAAGGATCAAGAAAGAATATGATTCCCGTATTCCCAGATAAATGATTGAGAGTTCTGGAAACATTTAGTGAATAGATGTGAATGTTAAGAGCAGCTTATTGTAGCAGTGGCAGGCATGTATATTTGATGGGTCCACATAAATTACTCTGATCCCCCACTCCTTGCACTGATGAGGGGAGGGGAAAAAAACCAAGAAGCAAGAGAAGGGAAAATCCCTCCTTCTCAAGGCCAAACTTTGTTGTGGAGAGCTTTCAACTATGTAAACACCACTCATGTAGCCGGAAGGCTTTGATTAGTTCACTTATGCAGGAAGAGAAGATACATCACTGCAGAATTGCTTAGGAGGACTGGAAACACTCTGGTCTTTTTTCCTCATTCACAGAAGAAAAAATATAACTGAGCCAATCAAAATTGTTTCATCAAAAAGCAGAGTGGTTCAGTAATTATAATTAATACCCGTGGTTTAATGTTATTGACACATTTCCATCCCATTGCAAATGTTCTCTGTTCTTTCTTGATTTTGGCACTTCACTGCAGTAAACTCTTGTGAATAAGTTCTGCTCTGACAGAATTATCTAGTGGTAGAATTATAAGCAGTAAGTTGAGAAGATGTTGTCCAG
Source organism: Tiliqua scincoides (assembly GCF_035046505.1). Taxonomy (NCBI): domain Eukaryota; kingdom Metazoa; phylum Chordata; class Lepidosauria; order Squamata; family Scincidae; genus Tiliqua; species Tiliqua scincoides. Next base: position 216,909,625 of record NC_089824.1, read on the forward strand.
CTGCGATCACAATTGCCATCACAACATGCATCACAGTCATTTTGCTCATCTCTTCTCTTAGTGAAATGAAAGTTTACTTTTTTGCCTAAAGCACTTTGTGGTCTCCATCTTAAACATATTTTAGGAATGTACTATTTACTATGTTTAAGACATCCTAACAATACTTAAGCATTTGTTTATTTAAAATATATCCAGCTTTTAGGTACAGCAGTAGTCTGAACTTCAGAATGAACTTCTGGTAAGCAGACTACACATGGAGTTGGAAGATATTTGGAGCTCACCTAGTCCAACCCCTGTTCAGTATAAGCAACTGTTTCAGCTATGCCTGAAATAGTTTCAGTCCCCTATCAGGTTTCTATTTAAATTGGAAATTTCACAAAGAAGAAAATGTATTGTTAAGCTTACAAAATACTTAAACTGAAAAAACCACAACAACTTCTGCATAAAATACTTTTATTGATAACAAAAGCAGTAATTTCCATTTCTATACATATATGCATATACTTTACCAAAGAACCGAGACAACTAAATATTTGAAAAATTTCTAATAGCCTTAATGCATAAGTGCAGTTAAATACAAATACTGAGTTTAGTGTTTCTTTTTAAGAAAGTCTGGCCTAAGAAACCTAAACTCATGGGCTTTGGTTGGTCTATCCTAAAAGATGTAATCTTTAAAAAATATGCACTATCTGTGATATATTGATATATTGAGTCACTATCCTGTGACAAGAACCAAATTTCAGTGTTTTTGGTATGATTTTTGACATTCTTTATGTAGGAAGTATCAAAAAATGGCTAACACATTTTGCAAGGCTGGTTATTTAAGAAACCCTCCCTTTCCCATCAAAATTACTTTTCAATAAATAGTAGTCACTGGAGATTGGCCTGCAGAAGAGGAATGGATTATTCCTGGTTACCCAAATAATGTAATGTAGTGGAAGTAGCCTTCTCCTTGTTATGTATGTTTTCAACAGCAAGGCAGATTATGATGTGGGGGTGCTTCTAAATAAAGAGGTTCTTTCCAAACCTTTCCCCCCACCCCTCATACAAACTTTTGATAACTCTCAGATCATAGGTACACAGTCTAATGAAATCTTTTGGGCAAATTCTTTACCTGAATAAAAATATTCCTTTAGAAAACCGGTGTTCAAGCTGCATTTGAGTGAAGCAGTTCCAATTCTTCTGACACTTCTCAGGATTTTCTCAAAAGATTGGTAAGGGCAGACAACTTCCTTGAAAGAGTTATCCTGTGACTACAGATATTTCGCTGGCAAGACCCAGCACTTAGCTGTGTGTTGTAAGGTGTAATCTCAGTTCACACAGGCAGTGACACCTAGCAGGCCTGTAAACCATAAATTATCCCCCAGAACTTCAGGACACTTGTATATGTGCTCATAAAGTGATGCCCTTGGCTCCAAGAGAAGGTGCAAGAAATGTGCTAGATGTCTAGAAAAAGGCATGTCAGAGTCTACAGTTGGTTGTAAACAAGTGAAATTGAGGGGGGGGGGGAATGGGATCGCACTGAAGAAAGCTGAATTTTTCTTCCTTGTCTAATCCAGTAGTTTTTCCAGCTTCGAATGTCAAACCTTTCCTCTTCAGTATTTCCATCATGGAACACCCTCCCCCCAATAATGTAGGGGATTCTCTCCTCAAAGGAGCAATCTGTATAACAGTGTGACCTCTTGAAGAACAGAAGTTCAGTAATACAATATTGAACTAAGGTCAATTTTGAAATCTAATCTATTTCAAAATGCAGCACTTATTTAATCAAAAGCAAAATTTATTCCTCAAGAACTAAAGTGTGAATTTTGTCATAGTTTTCTGTCCTAAAATAATCTATTGGGACTGCCAGGTTCCTTTTTAAACAAGATTATGTTACCCAGTGCTTATTATTGTTAATGTGCAATAGTCAGCCACTCATAAAACATTTGACTCATATGCTTTCTTCCCTCACTCCCCCAGCCCCACAGTGGGATAATGCACCTAAAACAGAAGACCTTGAGGGTGATTGAATATGGGAGATCAGGTACACCTAATAAAGTTGTTCATAGATGACAGTGTTTGGTAACCAGTATCAAGACCTTACCTGTCAGTCAAATTGACCATTTGTGGGTCCCTATGCTTGTAAAATGTGAAGATGCTGCTCACCAGTACTTCTTCAAAGAATGTAGTGTTATGTGCGCGCACACACACACACACACAGTAAGCTGTGAGGCAGGGTTTTAGTTTGCAACTATGTTCCCCATTTTTAAAATGTATTTGAGTGTGTACTATGCATGACAATATCAAGAAGCCACTGGTGTCTGGTGCAACTCCTGTAGTTGTCATGTAAAAGGCCAGAGATATTTTGGGTTTCCTAGAATTCATTGCTTACCTGGTCCCTCAAAGGGCAAAAGTTTGGATGGAATAGGATCCTTAGCACTGAGAGGAATCAAATACAGGTCCTTGACATGTCTGTTGTTATTAGCTACAACACCAAATCGGCCACGACTGCTAAAATAGGAGTACAGAGAAATGTAGGCAACTTCCTCCTCTTCTGTTGCAGGATGGAAACGGATCAAACACAGTTCCTACAAATAAGATAAAAAAATAAAAGGAAACACATTGATCCACTGTCAGTTTTAAAAAGGGCAGATCACTACAATTATTTTAAGAAACAACAACCTCAAAGCTACAGTGGCAACTTCACAGGCTTGTGGGGTTTTTAGTTAAGACTTTTTTCACCACCTTAGCAAATAATGCATATTATTACTGAAATAGAACATAGTAATCAGTCATATTGTATACGGGAGATTGCAAAGCCACTAGTACAATACTGGCTATGTCAGCCATTTTCAACCACTGTGCTATGGCACATTGGTGTGCCGCTAGTGGTCCACAGGTGTGACACAAGAATTTGGGTACCCTTTTTCACCCAGGTGTTTGGGTTGGGACAAATTGAGTTGAATGTCTGTGGATACTGGCAGGGGACGGGGAAGGTCATTTATTAGAAGTGTCAATGGAGGATGTGAGCCCCCCACTGGCAGCATGGTGTGCCTTGTCAATTGTCAAAAACCTGAAGGTGTGCCTTGACAATTTTAGTGCCTTCTCAGTGTGCCATGAGATAAAAAAAAGGTTGAAAATGGCTGGGCTATGTGCTACCTCCATTTCAGAGGCAGTATGGCCCTGAGTACAGCTGTTGGGGAGCAGCAGCATGAGAGAAGTAATGCCCATTTCCGACTTGTGGGTTTCCCAGAGGTCCTTGGTTGGCTACTGTGGGAAACAGGAGACTGGATTAGATGCACCTTTTGTCTGATCCAGCAAAGCTCTTCTTATGCTGGGATGGGGGAGGGGCAGTCAGCAGGCCAAGCAGTTGCCTTTTATTGAATTTTGCCCTTTAATGAATTTTATATTCAAAAAGATCAAACCACACATAATATTAAGCACAGTGTGGCCCTTGCATGCTTTCCTCCTCCCTACCCAGTCAGCCATGGATTTGATCCATACTGGTATCACAGTGGGGGTGTGGTTGGAGGCTTTAACTCTCTGCTTCTCATTCAGGGCTCCCTGTGGCTGGTATTTCCCATGAAGGAAAGGTCGTGATGCGAATGGCCCTCCCATGCAGCTGACTTTCCCTATTATTACTGTGGAAGTAAAACATTCCACAAGCTGTTGGGCGGGAGCTTGTGGAATGTTTTGCTTTTTACCTTAAAGACTGGACCCCTTATCATATTATAAAATGCTTTTGAATGTCCATGTCCGCTCACCTGCAAATAAGAGTGGCTAATGGCACAAAGCGTTCCTATTCAAGAAACTCGGGCCCAATTCTCCCTTCCTCCCAGCAGCAGAATCGCTCGCCTGGTTATTTGGATCCCTCCCACTATTCTTTCAAATAAAATGCACAGTCCTTTACCACCATTATACTTAATTTTTGAATGAGTACCTTTGACACAGAAGATTTAAGTTTGCCAATGTAATCCCACACTGTCTTTGGTGAAATTCTTCCTCCAATATGGATGGTATCTGGTAAATCCTAAATATAAAGCATTGGACAATGGTATGAGACAAGATGATATTTGAGGCCAAAGTCTGCTGTCCCTCCTACATATCCCAATAAACAGAACTAACAACAGGGCCCACAAGACCATAGGCAGGGCTGGCCCAAGACCTCCAGGTGTCTGAGGCAGCATGTCAAATACTGCCCTCCTTTACTTGATAATGTGCCAGCCTCTGCTACTCCTGCTCTCCTGTGTTCTAGGTCAGCACTTCACTCTCCTCCACATTTCCTCTTCCTGTCTGCAGCTCTTCCTTTTCCGTGCAGCAAGTGGAAAGAGAAGGAGGAGCAGTGAAAGCAATTAGGTGGACAAAAATGAGAGCCCCCCCCCACTAATGTGCTGCTTGAGGCAACCACTTCGGGTGGCCTCGTGGATGAGCCCACCCTGATCCTGGGTAAAGCTGACACAGCGCTTGGCAAGATCAGATATTCCTTTCTACCATGGAAAGGGGAAGGAAGACAGCAAGTTAGTATCAGCCTGAGACTCTTATTTTCTCAAACTACCGTATTTATCGGCGTATAACACGCACAGGCGTATAACACGCATCTTCATTTTAAGAGGGAAATTTCAGGAAAAAAATAAGGGTAGCTGCATTCTGTACAACGCCAATCATAAGTAGTGAGGCATTTCCCAAACGTCAGTATTTCTTTGCCCCCACCCCACCTCACCTCCATCTCTTCCCCCACCCCACCTCACCTCACCTCAATCCCTCACCCTCCCCTCCCCAAAGAAAGGGTCTCCACTTACCATATTCATCAGCTGCCAGCGGCTGTGATAATATGCGGCGGGCGCAGCGCTGACATCACGTCACGACGCTGCGCCGCCGCTAGGCACTATTGGGAACGGGATCCCTTAAAGAGGATTCCGTTCCCTGGACATCGGCGTATAACACGCATACATCATTTGCCCCCTATTTTCAGGGGGAAAAAGTGCGTGTTATACGCCGATAAATACGGTAAGCTCAGAAAGCAACATCTGACCAGATCTAATGTGTGTCATGTTTTTTCAAACAGACACAGATTTTATAACAGATGTCTCCTTTTATAAATTGTAACTAGGTTTTTGCTATCTGGCCTAAGCATGTAAGAATTTTTGAAATGGCAATACAATGTTCCTAGCCTATTTCCAGAGAAATAATCACTAAAACCTGTCCTAAAGGTGCAAGCCAGGTCTCACTCTGTGTTAAAATGTTTGCATATGGATGGTACTACACTATTAAGAACACATCATTTCTACAGAACAAATGATAGAACTTTCCATTATCTGTTGCAGGAGAACAGATATTTCTATTTGTTTCCGTTAATTGCAGATCTCAGAATTGGGCACATCAGATTTCTACAAGATCAAGTTTGGAGTCCACTGAACCCATGACCATAATGTTCTTTTTCAAATTAGGAGCAAAAACTTCAGTAATATATACACAAGGAAGTTTTTCACCAAGACCTTTTTCAAATAGAAAAGGAATCCCTCTATTTTGCCCAAAACACATGAAGTGAAAAATAAGCTAATGTTTACATTAATTTCTGTAACATAATTTGTAGATACAGCATGAAGTTCAAAATTCCAGGTAGGATATCATCTTATTCATGCTGACTCCATGAGAAGCATAGCCAACCTAGCACAAGTGGATTTGTTGAAGTGTCCTCCTCCACTAGGCAAGATTAAGCTGTTTCAGCTGTAGCTTTGCTCTCCTCACAGAAACACCGCAAAGAGCTCAAATAAGTAGTCTAGGGAGTTTATGCAAAAGCACCAAGGCCAAATTACTGATGGAGGCTTCTCCTCCATTCCAAAATTCCCAAAAAAAGAAAGGTGCTTAAATTGTGATTATTAAGAGTGAAATCAACAATCCACTATACTGACAGCCCTTCCTACATTTTTGATCAGTACACCAAACAGTTTGATATTACAGTTATCCCATGATAGCTGCAATCAGTTCATTAAATTAGTTTATCAAGATACAACTCAGTACCATTGGGCTTTTCCTTGAGTCTGCCGTCTCATTTTTAATACTCCATTACTACACTATTTGTACCTAGGAGAAAGAATCTTGATCCTTTCCAAATACAGATTCTGACCCAATGTCAAAACTAAAACAAACTTGGCGCCTGGTGGATAATCTGTCCTACACTGAGACCTGGACAAGGAGAAAGTGTGTCTGATGGAGTAGGTCCCAAAAAGTGAAGCTGAGGGACCTCTGTTTGACCCTTGGCTTGTGCTGTCCCACAGAATTCCATCTTGTCTCAAAAGAAAAAGCTGCCATTAATGGTGTCACTCTTTGTCCAACTCTTTTGGAATATTTGAGTTTTATCTAGGCAAATTCATTGGGAAGGTCAATTGGACTGAAAGATGAGATATAAATATTTAAATAAAATACATTTATCCCAGCTAGGTGACAAACACTTGCCATTTCTAGTGATGCTGACTGAAGCGTTTGTGCTCCAGTCAAACAGAAAGTTATATCTTACTCTCCTGAGTGGATATGGAAAGTCACCTTGCTCAAAAAACAAGGTGACCGATATCTAGTGGAAACATTCAATTTGCCACATATTAAGCTGCAGTTGTCTCCACTAATAAGTTTAATATCCTGTTCTGGGACAGTGACTTATTATACACTCATTATAAAAGCCTTACATTGTTGCCAAGCAATCTGAATTATAAATAAAGTGTTATTTTGCTTACATGATTCCTCAAAGTACTTTTAAGTAGAAACATTACTTTAGATAGCTAGAGGAGGTGCAAAGCACCGAGTTTTGCAGGAAGCCTCACTGTGGCATGCAAGCAACCACCTCCCCTCCTCCCCTTCGGAGCCATTCTGGGCAGTGGGTGCAAAACAGAGGCATATGCAAAACTTAGTGCTTGGCACCCCCCCCAGCTACGCCACTGCTGCAGATACAGTTCACACATAAACAGAAAATCTAACCTCACTGAGGTAGTCATAGGCTCCAGAGACAGGGTATGCTTTTGTGACAAACTTGGCCACACTTTGCATGTTGATGAAGCCTTTCCAAATGGTGCTGAGACGGGAGAGAAAGAGAGGAGTATCTCCTTCTTGAGGGGACCGTATCTCTGAAATACTGTAAAAAGAGAAAAACAAGGGGGGAAATAGGTCACAAGTAGTCTTTTTAGCTACCCCCCATAGCAACCTTCAAACCCAAATTTAAGGAGAGGCATTTCCACCTTAAAAAAAAATTACACCTCTAATGTTGCTGAAAGTCCTGTAAGTATTCAAGCGCAAATGGAGACTTGCAACGAAGTGTCAAAGCATCCTCAGCCCATCACAGCAGTGTTCTTCTTTAGAGCTCCAACTCACCTGAATACCTGGACTCAGAACCAGGGAATGGAAAAGGAGACTTTCTTTCCCACATTCCATAAACCTTCCTTTGCAAAGAACAAAGGTTTGACTGCCTGCCAGTCTGAAACAAATACCTTTCTAGTGGGACAGGGGGTGGGGTCTCTGAAAAGTGTGTCAAGGAAATGTGACTTTTTCCTTTCTTACATCATGAAACCACCTCTATTATACTGAAACAGTAGGGTTGAAACAGGCCAATTGCCTCTTGTCCCTCACCTGCATTTTTCCTCACTGAAATCCTCAATCCTGCAAGCTGCTAAGTCTGTTAGATCATTTTTTTCTATTCATTTATGAACTAATGTATTTCCTATGTTGTCTCCCGAGAATGCATAAACATTACAGTACTTTTTTAGTTTTCCTCTTTTAGTTTTTAAACCAATAAACATGGGACCATGTATGTCTGGTATTAGTGAAAAGCAAAGGGCCTTACTGAGTCCTTATCAGGTTTTTTTTAACCTCAGAATGCCAGATGCAAGGGATGGCACCAGGATGTGGGTCTCTTGTTGTCTTGTTTGCTCCCTGGGCCATTTGGTGGGCCACTGTGAGATACCGGAAGCTGGACTAGATGGGCCTTTGGCCTGATCCAGCGGGGCTGTTCTTATGCTCTTATGCTTTCATTTACAAACATACGTACTTATGAGTACCTAGGGACTCCCCCAAGTCTGCAGAAAATACAAACTGTAGGTGACTTGTTTTGCATATAAACTGAAAGGTTCACAACCACCTGAGTTTGCTATTAGTGTAGAGAATATTGTTAAGATCAGAATTCAGTTGCAATTTTACACATATTTATAGACATATTCAGACATATTCAGTGTAGGTTTAGTGATCACAAATATGTGCACTTATCCACATATACCATTCATGTAGGTCAGGTAGAAGGAGCTGTAGCTGCTCCACTCTTGCACTAGAGAGCATTAGGCATGAAAGGGCAGCAGGTGCTGTGGGTGGATGCTTTTTCTCATATTCCAGTGTGTGCCTATGGCAGTAAGTGCACTATGCAAGAAAATACTACAACCAAACAATGACAGCCAAAGTTTTAGATATAGGATGCTATAGTGTTGGTTATATTTTCTCATGCACATACATACCTAACATTTAGTGATGGTGGAACAGCCAAAAATCTTGAATCTGATGAGGATGATGGCTTTGTTAATATTGATTTTGGAGCTGGTAAAACAGATCTAGACAATTCTGACTTACTTTCCCCTACAGAAACTTTGTCAGGTGTGGGAATGGAATACGTTGAAGAAGTCACAGCAGCAGCAGAGGTAGAGGAACTACTCATGGCTGTTCTGGGGTCTTTGCCAGAGACAGTCACAGTTGTGATAACTCCACCAGCATAAGATGCGGGATAGAGAGCACTCTCATTGGATTGGGAAGCTTCTGGGATAGTCTGCCCCTGTGTTAAAGGAACATAGGGTCTTTCCACCACCAAGCTTTGCTGCGGAACCAATTCAGCTGCTATTCCAACAGGTTCTGGAGCATTCTCCAGTTCTTCTTTTGCAGTCTCCACATCGTCTGTTGGTGTTGAGTTTTCAGGTTTTGATTTTGTTTCTGGCTTTGGTTCTGCCTTTTTAGCAGATGATGATGATAGTTTCGGTTTTTTTGAAGTTGATTCTTCATCAGATGCTGAAAGTTGACCTGCAACAATCACATATAAGCATCACAAACGAGTGAGCTGGTGTGATCTGATGGGCAGAATGCGCCCATACTTGGACCATGAAGATGGGGAGAGTCACAATCTAAAAGCAGATTGTCAGTAATGCAGCTTTCAGACTTAGTTTGATCAAAATAAGGTAAAGACAGAAGCTGTCTATACGCTGTGTAAATCAGTATTCATTACTATGTAGCAAAGAACATTAAACAAAAAAAGTCAAAGGCTTTCTTGCATTTTGGAAAACAAGAGAGATTTGCTGTAAAAGATGTCTAACTTCCTTAAATTCATCCAAACAATAAAGAAATCCCCAGATTATTTGCTGAAGACTGCAAGCAACAAGATGTGCAAATACCATTACAAATGCAACAAGTTGTCTGAAAAGTCTATTTACCAATGTGTTCAAATTGAGCATTCATGCATCAAATTTTGCAAACAACTTTATTATGTTGTCTACCTTTCTGCCCTGCTTGTCAAGTATGTAGACAGCTGAGCAGTATTATTTTATATACATACCAGTACAGATTTTGCAGTTAAGGTCAAAAAGATGAGCTCGATGCTGATTTGTTGTGTCCTTTAACATACTGCTGAAAACATCGAGAAGGGGGGCACTGCTTTTCTCAGGAGCCGCTCGATCGGATTCTTGCTGCTCCTATATATGAATGCATGAACCCAGTCAGTCGTATGATTTGCTGCTTTTCCCATTCATTTAAAGTATACAGTATGTACAAATTGTTTGCTGAATTAAAGTCATACAAATGACTGAATTAAAGTCATACAAATGCTACTTTTAAAAAAAACAACACTTGCTACTACTAAAATCTGGGTATGAGCTTACATTTGCACAGCCATCCACACACAGAACAATCACCATAGGCCTGAGCTTATCAACCACCTTCTTTTTCCAGGTATCATCTTTTCTGGGTACCACTTTTGCCATGTGTTACCACTACCACCAGAAACGGCAGTTGTGTACAGGAGCAGGTAGCTCGCCATATAGCTGTTGCTGTGCCCTGCACCCACCCACTCAAACTATGCCTCTCTGGAAAAGCCAGGCAGCTACACACAGCCACATCTTGCTCACCACTGCCCTCTTCCAGAAGGGAGGACACATTGCCACCATAGCAGTGGCATCTAATGATACTAGTCACTAATGTCACTAAATACTACTTCTAGCTGAAAAACACTGCTGTAGACCCAATGGAGCTTCCAGCTTATTTAAATTCCTCACTGGAAACCTGGATGGGGACATTGCACGTCGGTCAAACATACTTCTGCATGCATGCTTCCAATAATACCCTGCTAATTGGGTAAGAGGCACTTTTTCAAGTGGGTGCTCCTTTTTTTAGCAGGGGGAGAGTAACTGGCCCACCTCACCCCAGCACTGTCTGTTCTAGTGGCTGCCTGCTGGTGCTGCATCTTTTTAGATTGTGAGCCCTTTTGGGACAGGGAGCCATTAGATATTTGATTTTCTCTGTCAACCACTTTGTGAACTTTTAGTTGAAAAGCGGTATATAAATACTGTTAATATTAATATTAATAATAATAATAATAATAATAATATTAAGAAGAAGAAGAAGAAGAAGAAGAAGAAGCAGCAGCACTAGGTCCTATGGAAATCCTGCACTATGTGTGCACCCAGTCTCACGAATGGATCATCACACACACACACACACACACACACACACACACTTTTCTTTTTACATATCACAGAACTTTTCTAGCATGTTGAAACATCCTATTTCAGGAGCATATGGCATCTCGTCCTTATATAAACTAGAAAGAAATTCACTTTTCATGAATGATGCGTTCAACTTGTAAACCAACACTCCAGTGATATATACTCACATCTGAGTCAGACAGGGGTGGGGAATCTTCCATGTTAACATCTGGAATGGGTTCTTGTTTTGCAGTGGATTTCTTATTTTCGAAAGATTTTCGTCTAGATGCCATTATCTACAAAAAATTATTTTCACCAAACAAATCTGGGAGTCTGTTTTCAATCATTACTTAGCAGTCAATTACCAAACTTTAATTAATACTAAGAATTCACTCAATTTATCTAAGTCCAACTTTTATTTAGCCTCTGAGATGTCAGATACTATCTGCATAGTATGTTAACTGTACTTCCCTTTAAAGAAACGGAGATTTCAACTATCTGACATCTTTGTATATTTGTGTCCAGACCTCCTCTGATTTTTCCCTAACCAAGTCTCTCAGCCACAACCATTTCTAGCGATCTTTTCTAATTCCAAAAAAACAACAGAGTTGCCAGAATCTTAGGCAAGGGTTACATTCTGAGGTCAGCACATGAAGTCAGAATTGTGGATCATGTGCCATTGCTTTAAGAACTAAATGCACAGTAGGACAGACATGTGGCAACTTCATTCTCCCATTTCTGGCTTGCTCCAGGGCATAAACAGAGTAAACGGAATGGCAGGCTATCCTTATTTAGCATCTATGCAGATTTTTATTACTTACTGATTTGGCTGGTTTTTCTTTCCATACAGATAGCTCTTTGGATAAAAGTTCTTCTGGCTTCATTCTTACTAGCTTTGACAAAGCAATATCTTCTCGAAGAACACGATGGAAAAGCCCCTGAGGAGGAAAAGAATTTTATCATCGAGATTATGAATGCTTACGTTACTAACAAAAGAGCATTTTCTACTTAGGTAAGAGAATGGCTTCATCTCATTATGTCATTATTAAGAGAGTGGCTTTATCTCATTATTAATTTTGAAAAATCTTGTTTATTAGCAAGTCAGTGGAAACACTGGCTTCTCCCTTTTGAGCAGAAGACAACATGCCATATCAAACCACTCTCTAAGCTCTCCTCAATTTCAAAAGGACTTTGCCATGCAGCATGGGAGGATGCTGATCAGGAAATGCAAGCCCAGATCTCTTTGGCTTGTGGAATGACTCATGGACTTCTTTGGACACAACTCAGTGAAAGTGTAAACACAATTTTTTAAAAAATTAATATTACCAGATTAGCAAAATAGATTGGAACCATTTCTGATGCTGTATCAGTGAAGAAACTAGAACATTATCATGAGTGATTAGCAACCTAGAACAAGTAAGAACATAGTAGAGCATTACCTAATCTCTCTCTCCCCTAGCTCATACTTCCATAGTAATCAAAAGTTATTTAGGATATAGATGTAATCAGATCAAGTCTGCTTGCTGTTCTATTAAAAAAATGTTTAAAATCCTGCTCCCCATTTTCATACAAAACAAACCTGATTCTTGGGGTCCTTGAGGTTGAACATAATGCTGCGATATTTACTCTTATACCGATTGTCTGTAGCTTGGAACAAGTTAAACATCTCCTTCTCAATATTCAGTGCAATCTTTCCCACTTCATTCTCTGTCATGACCAGATCATCACTATCGTTTACTCTGTCAAAAGATCAATGAAGAACAGATGAAGCTGTGTGCAGTTGCTAGCTGGATGAAACAAGGGAATCTGAGGTCTTCTAAGATGAACAGATCTTACACTCTCATAAGTGGTCCACTGAGGTAAAAGAACTATACAGATACGTGTCACTTAAAGACAGTGTTCCCGTCTCTAAAACCCATGGTTAAGTGAAGTCATTAGTAAACTAATTTCTTACCTTTGTGTTACTGGAATGCCTCACAGGGAGGCCTCTTCTGTGTTGCACCAGGCTGGTGACCCACTCTACTGGCCTCCACAGGCCTCTAGAATGGCTTATAGAAGCCTCCAAAAGCCACTTCCGGTTTTTGGAGACAAGCTGCAAGTTGTCTCTGAAAACCGGAAGCAGCTTTACAAACTTTATATTCATTTAGACACTGACTAGCACACACAGTACAAAATATTAAGGTAGTTTAATATGTATTCAATCAGTTGCATCCTAAGAAAGTTAAGATTTTGAAGTCCCATTGAAATTCATGGGAAGCTAGTCACAACTACCTTGTTTCATTAACACCTATGGTGTTTAGTAATAATGGACATTTTTAGGATACATCCCACTCTATCTAACATGCTGTCTAAATTAAGAACACTGTCACTACTGTCATGGTAATGCCAAATAAATTTGACCCTCAAATCGTTTGATTTTAAAGAGTGAGAGCACTTAGATCCTACCTTTTCCACAAAATCTCTTTAAGAGACCTCCGAATATTTTGTCTGATTTGGGAGTTGGGCTGTGATGGATTAGCACTTGCAGCTAATTTTGCTTGTGAAGCTGCCGAAGTTGATGAAGATGAGGAAGATACTAATGGCCTTTTAAGTCCTCCACCTGTGCTAGAAGAGGCATTTGCCTTTTTAGAAACCGAGGATGTTCCATAGGAGGAAGGTGAAGGCTTCAGTGATGACACATTGCTTGATGTAGGTGGACCACTTGAAAGCGGGGATTTCTTAGGTATCACCCCTTTGAATCCTGCAGCAGAATGTTTAATTGGGTGTTTAGTTAGTGAAGTACTAGTAAACACAGGAGGCTTCTTCTGAGGCAGATTTCTCATTTGGGAAGACATTGGCTTCTCAATGGAGGAAGTTGAAACAACAATTTTCTTTGATGCCACAGTAGATTCTGCTGGTTTATCCTCATTCTTCCGCTCTTCTTTTTGTGCTATTACAAAAATAAAATAAAATAGGCTGCATTGAGCTCTATCAAGATCAAATGAGCACATGTTGCATGAACAATGCATGCAAATAATGTCTAATGTTTACCAGGAACAACATTATAGCAAAGAAAGATGACCAAAGGAAAAATGACCATCTTCTGTATTTTTAAAGGTTGGTCCATCTTCAAAGATTGCACACGTGGTTTAACATTATACTTTTATATATACACATACACACGAGTGTAAAAAATAAGAGGCTTCTGACTAAAATTCAGTAATTGAGTTTTTTCATTCTTTATTACCAGGTTCTTCCAACAGAGCTACAAAGATATTTTCCATCTGTCCTACATAGTTCCAATCATATTTTTATTCCAAGCAGACACCAAAGTATATTAAAACAAGTTGTTTCGGCTGAAGAAGAGGGACGGATGGGCGGCATCTAGATTAAACAATCCAAACATTTATTCTTTGTCCAATATGATTGAAGAATACACATCAAACAGCTAAAAGTTAACTTGTCTTAGGTTGAGCAAACAACCTGCACTTTTTAGGACTCTTAAAAAATATTGTGCACGTGGACTAGGATACACAACCTTTGTAGGAGTAGTTGCTGCTCCTCACCTAGACAGGAAGTTTCCTGTACCTGAAGCAGAGGCAGCCACATGGGAAGCAGGGTACATACTATGCATGTCAATGTGAACCATATGGGCTCTGCCAGACAGCACCTGATAAATTTGGCTGCAATCCTACACATGCTTACCTGGGAGTAAGTCTCTCTGAACTCAACAGAACATCTGAGAAGAAATGCACAGAATCCAGTGGTTTGCAATGTGTGGATCCATGGCCCACCAGTGGGTTCATGACCCGATTTTTGGTGGTTTGAGAAACTGGCAGGGTAGATTAGGCTATGCATATCAAGGATTAAACAACTTGCTACTTGGGGGGAGCACTGCTGCCCATTCACCATTAAAATGAAACATTTTTCATGGGTTCCGATGCTAAAAATTTTGAGAATCACTGGATTAGGATATTAGATTTCCAGACAACATAAGAGCCTTGCTGCATCAGGCCAAGATCCATCTAGTTCAGCTTCCTTTATCTCAGTTTGGCCTATCAGATGCTTCTGGGAGCACCCAAGACAACATTCCAGCTGTATTTTATTTCCACTCCTTTGCACCTGGCATTCAGAGATAGGCTACCTTGCATATAGTCATTGTGGCTTGTAACCTGTGATGAACATTTCCTCCTTAAATCTGTCTGATCCCCTTTTAAATACACCATAGCATCTACATAAGCCAGTTGGTATGCTACAAGAAAGCAGTGAAGGTAACAGAACTTTTTACAGGCTACAGCGAAAATACAGAATTGATGGGCTGTTAATGTTTGCAGTACAACTTCAAAAATGCTTCCTTGTAATAAAGTTATGCCTGCTAGTAATTGATTACTATAGTTACCTGCTAGTAATTCTTACTACAATTCTTATATAAGCTTATGTAGAGATATCCCATTGTGAAGAATTGGAGATAGATGTTTCATAAATTTAGCTTTTTAAAATGTATTTTTATCCCAACACACAGTTCAGTAAGAGTTGTTTTATTTTATGTACTGCTGACAACTGCCATGAGACATACATTGCAGGAAAGCAGGTAGTCACAGAAATTTAGAGAAAAATGTCACTCCAAGGGAGGGCACCAGGACGAGGTCTCTTGTTATCTGGTGTGCTCCCTGGGGCATTTGGTGGGCTGCTGTGAGATATGGGAAGCTGGACTAGATGGGCCTATGGCCTGATCCAGTGTGGCTGTATTTATGTTCTTACCCCACTTTCTGTGGCAACGGTTTCCGATGATACTTAGTCTGCAACAATAAAATTATATGAATTCTGTCTTGTGATGGGGTGGCCTCATCTTCACTTGGAAAATAATTTTATAATTTGCCTTACATTACAGAAGAACCTGACTATTTTTCAGCCTCTCTGTTTAAAACATAACTGAAGCATAAATAATTGCATTTAAAACCCATATTTAGAACAGACGAGTCAAAACTTGTTGCACTGTATACTGTTCACAGATTTTAGTTTGTACTTTAGTACAATTCACAACACTCAGACATATACACAAAAGTAGTCAACACTAATAAAAACTGAAATAGTTATAGCTTTGTTAACAGTTTATGAAAATTCATTAGAAAGCACTATTTAGCAGCTAGCAGACAATACAAGTGGCCTTCAGTATCCGCAGGTTTGGTACCCATGGATTTGAATATCCACTGGTTCTGAATATCTGGAGTTGAATATCAGTTGGTACCCCCATGGGGTGGGCCACCTGTAGCCCTCGGAACCCGACCAGAGCTGTGCTGTGGTCGAGTTTGGAGGCCCTTCTGAGGGTCAAAAACCGTGACTTGTGGTTTTTGGCTGAAAACTGGAAATTAGAGTTTCAGCCCTCAAAAGGGATCTGGCCAGAGCACAGCTCTGGTTGGGCTTGGAGGATTTGGAGTACCCAAATTCACAGGTTCCAGTATCCATGGTGGTTCTGGGAACAGATAAAGAGAGTCACCCTGTACTTTAAGACCTCCACTAGTCCAGTTCTTCCCCAAAGCCCTTGTTTGCATTGGTTTGGATCCAAAGAGCTATTGAGACTCATGTAAAGGTCTTGTGCTACATGAAGAGAATGGTTCTTTTTGTTTGAGCAATTGGCAGACATGTCATGCTCTTCAAAATTCTGATATGCCTGTTGATTTCAAAAGCTACTTTACCATGCAGCACAGGGCACTGCCATTCAAACCCGCACACGTTAAGGAAGGCTGAAGGCCCACTGGTTTCAGAGACATAACATTTCAGGAAGCTTCGTATCCTGGCTGTACTTGTTACTAAGCATGTTTTTCTACAAAGAGTTACAGTCTTAATTCATACTACTGAGGTTATATTCCTGGAAGCACAAACCACAATGGCAGCACTACTAGAAACAAAAATGTGTTCCATTTTCCCTTCATTAACAAATCCAATACTATTTTTTATTTTAGTAGAAAGATTCTGTTCAAAAGTTGATGAACTTTATGGTATAGGAATGGAAAGCAATCCATCACCCTCTGAACTCTGTGGTATGCAATAGCATTGCTTGACAACACTTGGCCATCCACTGGCAGCAACTGTTGTCGTCACGCAATACTGCTACAACATCATTGTCTAAGGATGATTCATGGCAGCACCACAACACACATTTTTGGTACCAAGTTAGCAGTGGCCATTATACACCACCCAAAATATTTTTATGTCAGAACAGGAATTCAATTAAATTAGATCACTAGAAAGTCAAATTCCTTGTTCAAAGTTCAATGTTAAAGTTCAAGAATTAGTTCAAGAAGTTCAAGTCAAAGTTCAATGTTAAAGTTCAAGAATTACCTTTGGAATCATCTACCAACCAGAGACCCAGAAAGAATTTGTTTTATACAAAGACAGCAGAAGATTGTAGTACTATACACATTTATATTCCATTCTTCAACCAACGAACTCAAAGGAGAATACAAGGCACCCTCCCTTTATCATAACCCTGTGAGCCAGATCAGGCTACAAGACAGTGACTTAAGTTCACAATTGAGTTTCACTGAGAAATTACTCAAAACCAAGTCTTCCTAGTCCTAATTCCAACACTGTAATCATTGAGTCCTAATTCAAAGTTGTGACCACTGATCTACACTGGCACTCTAATTCTAACTGTCAGGTGACTCATGATGTGGCCATGTTAGTTTTTTATATTTCTAGTAATCTTTAAAATTTAGTTCCCAAAGCACTTTGCTTAGTCACTTCTGAACTTTTTGTCTGTAGGCTACTTAGGATCCCCTCAACCTCCACTACCCTCAACAGAAGCTACTAAAAACTTGCTGTTTGGTGCTGGTACATAATTTGCTTCTCTCCCAAACCATCCTGCTCCACACTTACAGCCCAGGTGGTTGCTTTTCCTAATGCACTGCAAGCATTAAGCACACTTCCAATTCCCTGTGCTCTTTTCTTTCTCCTTCAGAGGATTTTACGATTCCCTTGGAAACAGGGACTGAATTGGATTGCTCTACTACTGTTCACTTTGAAATAAGCTTGAATTTGGTAATAGCATAAAACAATACAGGGCTTTATATATTTGGAAGCTCTGTCCAAATGCTGAGTTAGAAAGAGCATAAAATTTTGCATTCAAAAAAGCCCAGCCATTCAGTTCCTCAATCAAGTGCCTTGTCCTTATTGTTAAAAGGAGAGACATGAAACTGTGTGTTATGCTTGATAAACTCTCTGAAGTTCTTTCATTGTTTGCAGATAGCTTCTCATGCAGTCTCACTCGAAGCACAAATCACAGAATCTAGTTTGTGAACATGATTTACCCTGCAGAAAGTCCATCAGGTGTACCATGTATAGGATAAACAGGTCACTTTTTGAAGTCACATTGCTACGTCTTTCTAATCATCAAATGTGCAAGATCCTAAAGCATCCTTTTGTTTCTTGGAGGGAACTCACATTACTGAATGAGAGGTCACTGAAGGTTACAATGCTCTCTCTCGGCACATGCCAGGAAATGCAGAAGAGAGGCACTAATTAATTTCACATGGCTGGGAGAGCATCGTTGCTAGGCAAGCTCTCCTTTACTTAATGGTTGCTTGTTCATACATTCAAAAGTTAACACGTAACTTTTGTCTTTGCCTGTATGATATATGTGACTATAAAAAAATTAAGATAATATCTTCACGCTAGTACTTTCTTTCAGGTTAAGATTTGTTTGCTAATCAAATCACAAACTGGGATTTGAAGAACTAGTGAAAATGTTCAAGTTTTAGTTTAGATTTTAATTATGGGTTTCTCTTCCACTCGTTTGAAGAGTGGGCTTTCCATTCTGCATGTGGCAAGTAGTGCTTTATAGATTTGCAGTTACAGCATGCAGTGGGCATCCCTGTTCACATTTACTAAAACCAAGGAGAAATTGTTTTGTACTAGACTGCCTAATAACCTCTAGCCCACCACCAAAAGCAGGTCCCCCAAATGTGCCAGTCTTCAAAACTATCAATTGAGAATTCAGATGAAGTTTTTGTGTGAAAACAGGGTAAAGGCACTAATAGGTTTTAGTAGGGTCTATGGGCAAGTGGAGTCCTTGCAGATTTGCAGAAAACTTCTCTCAAAAATGTTTCTCAGAAAAGCAAAACAAATTGGCTAAAGGGTGTAGTGATAGTGGTCTGGGAGCACCTCATCCTGCAGTATTGCCTAAGCAAAGCAGGCATGAATCTAATTCATCCCTTGCATAGGGGACCACCATCAGTCCAGTGTAAGATCCAGCTATAGGCTTAATTTTAAAAAGGAAAAGGTTTGAGAACTGCTCAGCAGCCAGGGTTGTGGTTTCAATGAAACAAAAATTCACATTTCAAAAAACAGCAAGAAGAGTAGCACATGGACAAAAATTAAAGGGCTCTTAGGGAAACAAGATGCTAGAGTGAGCTGCTGAAACTGAACATGAAGCCCCGTCAGAAGAAACAGTGAACAGGGGCTGCCTGCATCCCCTATATACTTGGCTTCATTTTTCTGTAGTCCTCCCCTAATGCTACTCATCAGCATGCATTGTCACAGCAAGAGCAAGTTCTGGTGCTGGGACATGAAAACACACACACCCAGTGGCGCAAGGATAATAAGGGGGGGGCAGCTGGAGAGAAGAGGAAAAACAAACAGGCTGTATCTCCAGGGGCCATTCGTACATCAAAGCAAAAATTCAAAACAGGGGGGGATCTGAATTTGCCTCCAGGCATGTACCACTTGCATGCAGAAGGGGGGTTTTGGAACACATGCATAGCTGCAGCCCATCTCAGGTGGACAGAGGAGGAGCGACAGCAGACGTTGGCCAGATCACTAGGCTGTGTGGGTAGGAAGCTTTGAGGCCTTCAGCGGGGACAGGGGGAGGTCAAGAACTGGACTGCGCAAAAGTTGTACAGGAAGCCTAAAGGTGAGTGTGCACCCGAACAGTTCAGTGTGCCAGAGTGCACTGCCAAACAGTTACTACTTGAAATAATGTCCAGCTACTGCTATAAAGGGAAATCAAACCCACTCCAGATGGTGTCCAGATCAAGATAATGGGTTCAGTCTACAAGACATCTGAGCAATTCTATCTAATTCTATCTAAATAAGGAAAGAGCTGGATTAAAGTTCTTGTCTGTTAATTTCACCCTCTTTCAGTTGCACATGCAAAATAGTTACAAGCAGGAAAGGTCCAGTTATGAACCCCAAAAACCTAACCAAATAAACCTTACGGCAAAATGCTCGATGCACAACAGTCAGTTTCTCATTAGGTAACCGGAATCTTAAAAGGTTACTCGTCGTCAATTAGTCCCCAAGACATAAGAGCATCATTTTCACAACGGCTTTCCCCGTTCAGGATGTGCTTCTGTAGTCCATATAAAATGAGTACAAACTTCAAGACATACAGGGATTTCATTTCTTGCAAAAGATCCTCTCCATTTTGGAACAAGTTGTAAACTTGTGGGGCTCATTAGCCAATCGTTCCCCAAAGGAGAATGCTTATGTTCTCTTCTGGAAGCACACCAACTGATGTAAAGCTTACAAGGGAAACAAAACACACTTTTAACGTTGCAATTACACTAAGTCTTCTTTGAAAACCACATTAAATAAGAGGTCACCCAGCACCAAATCAAGCCTCATTCATTTAGAAAAACGCTCAGGCAACAGCAGTGCAGAACACCTTCTGGCAATCCCTGTATATTGTGTTCAGAACTTTAGTGCTTGCCCCTCCCCTCTGGAAGCCATTTTGATCTTTTTGTGACACACTTGCCAGGGAATTTGGCACCACTAGAGTACCCATTACAGTAAGACTGTGATCCCCTGTGCAGTGTATTTTTTGTCTATATCTACTGAGGAATAGCTTGACACAGAAGATGCCTAGCCTTGCCCTTTTGTATAGCCCACCTAAAGGACCCACCTGCTCCTGTACAGCTCAAAGTCTGCTGCCACTTGTGCCTCAGGTTGGTCCAGAAGCGGAGCTGGAGCGTGGGCGGCACAATAAGTACAGCATGCTCCGCAATGCGCTGTGTAAGTGGCCTCTCCCACTCATCGTCAGAGCCATTCACAGCAGCGATGGTCAATTGCCATTGCTACCTCAATGGCTTTGCAATTTGGTGTGTTGTGGAGCACGCTGAACTTATCCCCCCCCCCCAATTCTGCTTCTGGCTGACCACCTATGCTTTAGAAACTGTGAAGTACTTGACAGGATACTGAAGCAGAACTCTGCATAGCGGTAGACCAGTTTAAAAATGCAGAAACACATTTTAAGTTCTAGACCAGTGGTTCCCAAACTGTGAGTCATGGCTCCCTGGGGAGCCGCGGAAAGCTAGGCCAGGGGAGCCGCATATATAATGACTATATATTAGAGGTATATTTTCCCATTCCTCTCAATACTAGCCTGCAATCCAAGAAAAAAAAAATGGAATTCCATTAACCCCAGTGGGAAGCATAATGTGTGCCTAAGTACCAAAAGGGAAAAGCTGGATGTAAAGAATACTTGTACTGAAGTTGCTGTAATGAAGAGGCACTCCCCTTGCTCAAGACCTTCCAGAAGGCACAGGGGCACATTTTGAGTTTCACAAATGCACATTAGATTGATGGTCTTGCATGGAACCAACCCCAATGACCCACACGTTGGATGGCAGTAATCAAGTTGTCTTATCTACAGACAAGAGCCAGGTTAGCTCTGAGCAAGTTGCACATTATGTGGCCCGTCCGCTGAAGCGGATACAGGTATAAGTTCAGGTGAAGTGACCACTAGCTTTAATTTGTGAGAATTATTTCACCTAAAGTTGAAAGCCAGACGATTGGCGGAAATATTGGGAGTTGCCAAATTTTCACCATGAACCTCCTTAAAGTTAAATGGGGAAAATGTTTGACAGTTCTTGTACATAGCATCCTTCAAATGATTTCACAACCACGAATTACACATGGTTTAGATCTGAGTTTATAGTCACTAAGCTGGAAGGACTTAAGATTCAACCCTGCCATCAGTTTCCACGTGGAAGATGCAGAGAGACTATGTGTAATACCATTTTAATATAGCATTACTGAGTCCCGCTATACTAGAATTACTTCCCAAAAGCTGGAGCTTAGCACCATGAAGAAGCAGCGCCTTGTTGCCGTTTCTTGTTCATGCACTAGAAAGGAAATGCATGATGATGTCATTTGACCTGCTAAGTGCAACAAGGGCATACATGTATCTTATCACACTGGCTCCCCAAGTTACGGAAGGCTGAGTCAACACTTTTGCACAGGCACAGTCCATTCTTTGGTGATGCATTTGCACAGGTGTTGGGCTGGCAAGAACCAGCCATTTTGCCCTACGTTTCAACTTGCGTACTCTGGTGAATGAACTGTAAATACATTGGGGACTTGGTGTCTTTAGACACATGTATTGGGGGAAGTACTGTTATTATTTTAAGTCTTCCTAGTTTTAGGAAGAGCTAAGTTGCTAGCATAACAAATAGAAGAGTAGCAGAATCGAACACCGGACTCTTGGTCACTGGTAGTGCACCTCTCTCCATTTTTTCTGGGAGAAGCAGCTTTTCACTTCCTCCACATTCAAAACGGCAGACTCATGATGCTAAAGCTTGAAAAGTTTTATACTGCCTACCTAGCAAAGGGCAATGTATAAGCAAACCCTACTTGGCACAACTAATTCCAAAAGAGTTAGCTGAACCACTCATAGCACATATTTAGCCTTCCATGCTCATGGGGCTTAAGTTAGTTCCAGGATCAATGCAGTGAGGTATTGCAGCTTTATACATTGATTACACAGAAGTCTGAGCCCATTTTTTAATCAACATGGGACACAAATGATTACTGTACTTAACACTGGTAAGATCAGGCATGCCCAAACTATGACAAGCTGGGGATTTCAGTTTACTTGCCTCCAAATTTACTAGAACATTTGATTTCTTCTTTCAAACACCCCATTTTGTCTTTTAAATTTTTGGGAAACACTTTGTATCATTAGTCCATGCATGCCAATAAGGATTTCAGCATTTTCTGTGCACTTCAAGCCCATTTGATGATTCCACAGGTAATGCCTTATACTTTACAGGAGTGGCAGCATGTGCTACTCTTGTAGTGCCCAATCCTATGCTCAGAAGTCCCAATGAGTTTAATGGGACTTACTCCCAGGTGTGAATAAGACTGTAGCCTTGTCAACACAGCACTAGACTACTTCACTGGGCTATTCCCCAAACATGGATTTTGTCCATGGAACTTCCAGCCTTCTTTAAAAAACATAAATGTGCAGTTATGCAACTGTATTCATATTTAAGCAACATGTTTGCACACCCTCATGTTGAAGATCTGCCTAGCCCACAAAGGTGCAAGCAGGCAATTTTCAATATGTCACCTGGGTTATGAGATAACTTCTCATATGCTGTGATACACAAGCCAGTAAGAAAGAAGGTAAGAGCTGCTTAAAAAGAAGCCTATCAGTCCTTTCAGTGTAACTGGAGCAGATGGGGACAGCATTAAGATTCTTGCTTGTTGGTAGTGAAAGCTGTTCTTTTGTAGTGTTAGGATTTGATCCGAACAGCTATAGAAGTTCCAAAAATGCCTCCATCAGTTCCCAGAGGCTTCTAATGGAAATAGCTTTCAATTCCCTACTGACACAAGAGCGGTCAGGCCTGAGAATGAGGGGGTATAAATGCATTCCAAGATTCCTTTCATTTGGCACTATATTTGAAGGGTCTCTAGTACTCTTTTCCAATTCCCATTTTATGGCATCATGAAAATGTACCAAATCTCAGTCACAGAATTAGCTCACACAATCATTATTGTGTTAAAAGGGATTAGATTCTACCACATTCAATGACATAATTTCATAAGTTTGTGGCCCAGATTATCTTCCTCAAGTAAAAGCAATTCATTTTTGGGCCACAAATGAGGGGACAGAGCCTCTTATTTCACACCTAAGTCTGTATTAAGAATCGTAGCTACAATTCATGCCAACATATTGATCTGATAGATGATTGAGTTTTTCATGGTGGTGGGTACACCAAAAGGGCAGTCTTCTTGCAATCATAAGCCCCCCTTTTAAATAAAAACAGTAAGATGCAATTCCTCTGAAATGATGCAGCTTTCAATTAAATAGATCAGCATAACCTCATGCTTAGAGTGCCAACACTGAATGCATCATGAGTGCCAAGATAGCAGTTGATGCTAGACACAAACTGAAGGGGGATACAGAAGAATGATGGCATTCTCTTCATGCTATGACTCTTTCTAAAATGACACACTCCAAGAAGTTTCACTGCTGAACTGGCAAGCTCTGAGGCACCAGTGGGAGTATACAAGTATCTCATCCTTCAGCAATATTCTGAGCACCATGTATGATTAGCACTGCAATCCCTTATATTGAGATTGCCATAGTAGTCTGGTAACTCCATGACTTTTTAAAGTCCCTTACTTTGTGTGCCAGCATATAAAGCTACAGCTTCTGTACACCACCATCACCAACAGTCTACTGCATTGATTTATGGAAACTGCATCAGTCTGCACATTGTGTAAGGGATTTTAAAATGTCACACCCACCAGGTGGAGTACTGATATGCCTCAAGCATTTGGGAGCAGGCTTCACATAGCAGCACTACTTAGCATGCTTATTTCTTAAAATATATTACTGCAGAATTTAGGTTACTGTATAACTAACTAGCTTCCATGTGGTCACAGGGACACTAGCCTACTGCATGGCTGCATTTGGTCTTGTATTATACCCAGTTCGTCCCTCAGGTTTCTGAAAATTGCTGTCTGCCTTTCAAACTCCCATGATTTGATTTAAAGATCATGGCAGTGTTTGGTTCATATGATGTATGGAATTCTTCCCCCTTCTGGTCAACAATAGGTATTCCCCACACCACCCACATCTACAACCCACAAACACGCACCAACTTTCCACCTTACTTCCTTCTTATTCCATAATTTTGGCCATAAAACAGTATCTAACCAATTCCACGTTGAATGTCTGAGTGAACATTTACCACTTCTGTGGATTCTGATCAAAGTGTGCCTGACTTTAAAGATGCAGAATTTGGTATCCAATGCCGTTAACACCATTAAAGATTTACAGTAGGCATAACATTCTTGATAGTAGTCTAAATGGAAGGCTAACTGAGCCAACTATTTACGAAGACAGGAAGTTTAGCTTTTCAGTAGCAGTTGAAATCAGTGGCAGTAACAGTGCACTCACATCTATAATTAAAACACAGTTATTCACAGGCTGCAATTGTGGTACAGCTACTGCCACTGTGCCATATTGTGAGGGTTCCTGAACTGTATGGAAAGCTGTGCGCAAAGCAGATCCACCTAGTCAGGCAATACTACCCCTAAATTAGTACCAATGTACTTAAATCCCATCTCCAACTCCACACAGGGGCCACTTTCCTGCACATCAGTGTCCGAGCAGTTCTGACACCATGGAATTTAGCAAAGTGGCAGTAATCACAGTGCAAAGAGAATCTGAGTCCAGGTCCAACGCAACACTGAAGTAGTGTGGTAGACACTGTGCAACTGCTCATCCGCTGTTTGGTGTCGCAGCTCTGCATTGTTAACCATGGCAGTGCCTGGAAAAGAGAAATATGTGATCCTACAATTCTGAGACCCATCCTTTACTAAGAAGATATGAGATGTAATCATGAGGGAGGCTTTGGGTGGCTTCCACGCTGCATTGGTAATGTGAGAAGTATGACTAAATGTCACACTTGGGATTTGGGATGTGAGCTGCACACTTTGCAAGAATTTGTTACAGATTAGGATCTTCCAAGCTGATCCTATCTTAAAGGGCACACAAAGGCTAAGGCAGCGCATTGCAGTTTTCTGGGAAAGTGATTCTGTTAGGCCTCAGCTGACTGCCTGCAACCACATAAGTCTCAGCAGGTAGTTTATGTTAATCTTGTGGGTACATCATCATGCTGTCCACTGTGAGAGGCTGGGAGTACTGCAAGCCTGTGCAGCAAGACAAAAGCCTCTACAGAGGCCTTATATCTACTTCTGCTGGTCCATGAAACTAGGAGCCCACAATGCAGAGAATCTTGCTCTCATTCCCCTCCCTCACTCTAAAATTCCAGCCAAGATCTGTTGTTCACAGCACTTTGCACCCTCTGGTGCAAAGGGAAATTGAAATGTAAGGTTGAACAGTTAAATCAAAGGCCTAATCCTTTTGGGCACCTCTAGCAGAGTGTGGAAGTAGCTCTTAACAATACTGTGTAACCCAGCTGGCTACCAGAGGGCCAAAGCTGAAAGACATTTTCATCTGTTGTCATCGCATCCAGGAGCAGGGATGTATCTAAATCTAGCATCAGTTGAATTTTCACAACTGTTTGACACCTTGTCACATTTTCTTCTCACAATGTTAAATTCATTGATGTCAACTGTTTACACAACTGGAAGATATCCTTGCAGGAATGATGAATCCATGAGAACAAAACAAAACCCCAGTCCCTTTAAATTATCTACCCCCATCTTCACATTATAAAAGATGAGTTTGAACTCTTGTAGAAGCGATATTGAACAGTGAACCCCTTCCATACAGCTGAAGTGGTGTAAGAAAGGCAAACAGGTGCTGTAGACCTTCCACAGGACTACTTACCAAAAACTGTAGCTCTTCAAAGTGTTGCCATTGCATGGTCACATTGCTGGAAGACGCACGCAACATTGGAGAGCATCTGAAGCTCCTGGAAGAGGTGTGCTTGAAAGACAACCCAAGCACCCCCTTGTGGCCCTCAACATTCGAATCCTAATTGTGTCACCAAATTTGCCACGATTCCTTATCTGTCTATAGGCGGAGGAAGAAAATGTCTGCTATGCCTTTGTTCTGCAATATGCAGCTACTACACCCGTCTTGCATACTTTGGTTCTTTGTTACCTTGGTGACTTCCTATCTTCTGTGGTGCTTCTACATTCCCCACCACCAAAATTCAGGTGCACTTCTTGTTCATTCCTCCTATCAGCCATCTAGTCAGACTCGAAGGCAAGTTTTGCTTTCAAACCAGGTTCTAGTCACAAATCTGAAAAATGTCTGACCATCTAAGGCAGTGATTTTCAACCTTTTTCATCTCGCAGCACACTGGCAAGGCACTAAAATAATCAAGGCACACCATCAGCTTTTTGACAATTGACAAGGTACACTGTACTGTCAATGGGGGCTCACACCCCCCAATGGTCCTATTGATAAATGACCCTCTCCCAAATTCCCACAGCACACCTGGGGACCATTCGCGGCACACCAGTTGAAAACAGCTGATTCAAGGACTTAAAGCATCCTTATAGAAGGCATAATAAAGAAGCCAAGTCGGAGTATTTCCCCCCCAATGGAAGACTTCAACCCAAACTACTTGTTGATCCAGCTGCATTCATCACCATCACTTGGAACAAACAAAAGCCCCAACTGTATGCTGCTGCCTACAGTCAGGATTGGACTCATAATTGTATGAAATTCTGCTACTGGTTGAAATAACAGCAGCTTCATTGCTCATTTTAAAACATGAACACTATCATGGTACTGGGAAAGCAGTTCTTCTATTAGGTCTAACAAAAAGGGGGCTCTGGATGGATACAATTTCTCCCTATACATATAGTGTTCTATAGAATATGGATACCAGCCATAACTTTGAATGTTTGCTATACCCTTTCTAGGATATTTGGAGAGATGAATATCAGTCCAACTCAGCTAGACAAATGTGAGATGCTGTGTGATGAACCTTGACCAGAAATGTCGGCAGTGACCTTCTACAGGCCGGAAAGGGTGCCTCTTTTTCATGATTGATTTTCTTTCTCTGAATCATCCAAGATGGCACCAAATGCAAATGGGTAAGCCCTGGGTCTGGAGGTCCATGGAAAATTTTTTCTTGGGGAGGCTTGGCTAGCATGTCTTCCTTGAAAATTCAGTATCACAGCAGTTGGCCTGTGGGATAAGAACAACCTTCATACACTCCCACCCCACCCCAAATCAGCAGGTGACTCTGCAGCTTATATGCCTTCCCCAGTAATATGTGGCACAGCCCACCGCTTAAGTCTTCTTTGGTAGGTCTTGAAGATGTTGCTCCATGGAGGTCATCTTCAGCTCCCATTCACTGCTTTCAGGCACAGCCAGAAGCCACCAGCAGTCAGGATCTGCTCCATTGTTTCTAATACTGGAAATATGCAACACCAGCATCGAGAACCCCTTTTATTGGGGGGGAGTAAGAGTTCTAATTAGTTACTCAGTCAGCTTATGGAATAAAGATCATAGAAAAACAAACATTATATCAATTACACTTCTATCATCTTTAGTATATGATTAATCAAGGGTTGGAAAAGAGAACTGAATAGCCTCAAAGGATTGATTGTACCCACCAAGTGTTCTGAGCTGTCACTCATTTCCTCACCCAAAAAGCTCATTCAGATGAGAACTTAAGTACACTCTCCAATACAGAACTTAACAAACTCTTGCTTTTAATAACAGTCTATCCCAAATTATAGTTCACTTGATGCATTCTGCCTGCACTGACTCAAAATATTGGATACAGAATAAAAAAACACTTAGTGTTCAAATCATAGCAAAAGCCCAAATGATTAGACTGCTCCCAGAAAACACAGATAACTTGCCTGTCAATGCTATCCCTCTTTACTTGTAAACTCTCATCTGAACAAGCCTTGTGGGATAAGGACTTGCTTGCTTGGCCTTATCTGAAGTTCAGTGTTTACCCGCTTTTGAAGAAACACAGATTCATACTATGAATCTCTAACCATCTCCTCTTAGATATGGAAACCAACATTCTGTTCTGACTATATCTTGAGACCTTTGCCAATCACTGTCCTTACTTGCCAGATCCTTCCAAACACTGAAAAAAATTATTTCTGCTTTTCATAATGGTGGTTTAGGGGGTCTCATGCATGCACATACATTGTGTTGGGAAAATGTACCTCGTAACTCTTGGTCTGGGTAATGGACAGAACCGCTGCTATTTTAGTAAAGATGAAAAGTACCACAAGAACTGCATTGCATAAACCCATTCAAACATTTTGGCACTTCCTATAGGGGATGTACCACATGAATACTCACTGAGGCATCAACAAAAATTTTGACACCCCAAAGCAGTAACACTAGGGAATATACTGCTTGGCTTGTCTCAACTGCCAAAACTAACCCTGATAAATCTACCTACTATCTTCAGTGTTATGCATAAAAAATCAGACCCCAGGGGTATCTATCTAGGACTTAATTTTGTCACAGTATCTTGAAACAGCATTTTAGAACATATCTGTATACTATGCCCCTTCTTCCCTTCCCCCAATCTACCTACACTTAAGGCTGGTTAACAAGAATAAATTGAGTGAAATACTGGATCAGAAATTGCCTATCACTGTATTCCTTTTGCAGAATCATTTTGAGTGCTGCTCTTTTTGTTGGTGTCTCAATTTTTCTACTCCTAATTTCACTTCTGCTGCTTTTCTCTTATAAATCTTCACTAATTCTCTTTCTCAACGTATTTTTTCTAGTTTATTCTAGTTTAGAAATAATTTTCCAATTATTTCTAGTTCCCCAAAAAGGAAAACAGCAACAAGAAAACAGGGTTTTAAAGCATCAAACTCCTTCACTGTGACCTGTCACCCAACCAATTCTGCTATCTCATTGTGTAGAGGGGAAAAAACTTGGGATTTTCAATCCTATAGTTGATGCTTTGGGTCTAGTTAACTAGAAAGGTAACTTAAAATGATAGCTGAAGTTCTCTCTCTCCCTCTCTCTCTCCCCTGTCCAGTAGGTGGCACAAAGTTCACACTCTTGACTTTCTGGTTGATTTTGTAATCAATACTGTTCCCAGCAACCCTTTTGAGGGCCAATCCTATCCAGCTTTCCAGTACTGATGCAGCTGCAACACAGCTCTGAGGTAAGGGAACAAACATTCCCTTACCTTGAGGAGGCTACCATGAGATGTACCACACACTCTGTTGGCATGGCTGCATAGGCTCTGGAAAGTTGGATAGGATTAGGCCCTGAATCACTTTGTGCAGTTTTTTTGGATCTTCAATGATATAGTCTTTATGATATTTGTTTGCCAGCCACCTGAAGACTGTAAGACAATGTATGACATTACAATCATCTTCAATATGACAATATCCACGTGAAGGAACATCCTGCCCAATTCATTGATAACCCATATTAAAATGCTCAATCAGAAAGGCCAACACAGAATACTCACATAGACACAGAGCAAGATAAGCCATATGTCAGCTTAACTCTGAACCGTGTGCTGTGCATTTAAGGTTTTTTTAAATTTTGCTTTCCATTATACTACTCCAATGAACTACAGATATGATTTTATAAATTTGTTTACTTTAAGCGGATAGATGCAAGTAATGCAAGGCAACTAAGATTGCTGGACTTGAGTGAGAGAAATTCAGTTTCAAAACCCTTAGTTATAAAGTCCACTGGATGATTTTAGGTAAATCTCTCACTCACTCACAGGGTTCTTGTGAAGATAAAATGGGATAACCCAACATGTACTATTCTAAGTTCCATATAAAAAGAGATGGACATAAAAAGGAAATTTTAATTATGAGTGAGTTACAAGCAATTCCGAGGAGAGATGCAAAAGGAATGTTGGGATCCAGAATTTTAGTTGCTTTCCTGTGTACTCAAAAGGTCTATTTTACACTATAAGTAGGTTTAGCTGCCCACCAGCATGGACTAGTTGTCGAAATCAAGAATCTAGTCTGCCATCTAACTTCAGGATTAGAATACCTGATGTTAAGAGCAAGATACCCGATCATCCCAACAGGAAATAATTGAAAACCTATTCTCTCCAGTCCACTAGTTTCCACAGAATTCCACACAGTATTTGAGTGTTACTGGTTCCTGCAGGAAGGGTTTTAATCCTCCTTCTGTGTTAATTTTGCCCAGAATATTGTATGTAGTACCACCAAGACTCTCCCTTAATTCTTCTCATTTGAAATCCTCCCAGAAACAGCACTATAGTGCATATGGATGTGAAGTGCAGTTTGTCCCACAAGGCATTAACTAAAGATGCTGAGAAGAACCCTGAAGTGGACCAAATGGTATAGTGTTTTAGAGTAAGTTATTAAGTAAGAGAGCTGGTGCAAATGGAAAGATAAAAAGTTCCCTTTACCTACCATCTAGCTAATATTACAGTGAAGTTAAAGGTTATTTTTCAGGAAGAACACTCTATTATTGTGCATGGACATCAGAAAGAATGCCCATCCTTGGTACAGAGCATAGAATGGGGACATTTTAGAAGCTTGTGAAAAAGTACAAAACACAATTGCAGCTAGAAACTTAGCAAGGAACCATGTCCAATACCAGAGGTCAAGTGTCATGTCTGTAAAGCTTACCCTCTCTACAATATCAGTGTGTCATTCAGTTATTAGAAGGGAATGAATGATAGCGTTCAGTGTATGTATGTGAGATTCGGTGCTACTCCATAAGATGTTTGAAAATGCCCAACCGCACTTAGTACCAGGAATAAGTTTACAAACACAGATTTTGCATAACTTGCCTCCAATACAAGTGGAAGGAGTAACTCATGCCTGGATAATCATTACCACTGAAGGAGAAAGGAGTCATTTCAACATAAGAATTTATATTTGGTAGTTTAGCAGCAATACAAAAGGAAATTCCAAGACATCTACAGAACTTACCTTAGCAGCCAAGTGAAGTGTCTTCTCAAGGTGACGAAGCCTCTTCACTAAATGTAAATTGAACTGATTGTCCATTTTAAGCAAACACAAAAAAGATAATTCCAATTGTCATTCTCCTAGTACAGAACTTAAGAAAAATACTCACTTGTTTTGGGAATTGGATCCATTACTGTACACTTTATATGAAAATTATATTCCTAAGGTCAGACTGCTCACTCACTTGCCTGGCAAGGAAAGACAGCCTTGAGGTTCTAGGAAAGGAAGCTGTAAGATAACTGGTTCGTCCATCCTTCCTAGCTGTCAGTTTGCCACACTGGTATACATGGACAGGTGGACTTGTTTACAAGGCTGGCTGAGAGAGTTAATGAAAGCCGGGGGGGGGGGAAGTTTGCAGGTTTTAAATCAAAGTTTTGGGATCTATATCCTTAGAAACAAAGCCCTCCCCATTAGCTCTCCCCTATTACTGTCAGGCAAGAACCATCACTGAGTGAACCAAAACATAAGAACATAAGAAAAACCAAACAGTAACAGGCAGAAAGGAGTTCTAGGTAGCTTCTCTTCAAACCTTGGAACTCCATTCCTCCACAGGTTCATCAAATCCATCACTGGAGGGTTAATCAAGCAAGCATTTAGAATTATTTTAAACTACAGACATAATAGTTTGCATTTCTCAAAAGTTGCTGGTCCAGAACCTTGTATCTGGTTTCACAAATATATACAATTGTTTTTAAATCTGAGCAGCAAGACTCAATTACTCCCTGCAACGCAAAAGTAAAAAGCCTATATTGAAACTGTTTAGCAGGAGATGGTAAAATGTCCCTAAGAAGCCAAAGACATTGATAATGCAAAAGCACTGTTACTTACCTCATTAAAAGTTAAACGCCATGGACGCCACATATTGCAAAACTAATATACAAAGTGATAATTCTCTATCTCTAAGTAATGACAGCCTGTCTAGTATATAGCCTACAGATTAAAAATGAAAACAGGCATTCCAACTTAAATTGGAACTTATTTCAGGTAAACCAGCTTCCTGGAATCAAAATTCCCCCTCCAATTAGTGTTTGTGTGTGTGTGTGTAAATTTGATCAGAATCCTTTGGAGACCTTGAAATCTTAACACATCCGCTACAAAATGCAACCAAAATTAAAGCAAGCACAACAGTTATTTTGTACATTCCATAATCTTCAGAAATGTGAGCATGTATCTTCTATTAGAACAGAGCTAGAATCTATGAAGCCTACTAAGAATATTTACCTGCAAAAGTGTACGTTTAAAAGCCATTTATATGCAACTTGTGGATAGACCCCCAAGTTGACAACTGCTATGCATGTGTCTTGAGAGTATCCCTCAAAAGTACGTGTGCAAATCTTTGAAGATGGGGGAGGGGAGAATTAAACTCCTTTCTAAATTTTGCAGAGTCATAAGCAGAAAGTTACTCAAGGAATATGGAACTGACTGCAGAAGAATATCCCTGTGAGATACATACATTTGAACAACACTGATGATGAAATGGCAGGAGTCTTTTCTGGCTTTACTGCATTATAATTATGATCGCTTGCCCAGGATGGTGTGCTGCTTTCTGAGGTTGGCTCTTTAGCAACTGTCTGAGTATTTGCTTCAGTCTTAAGAGCTGTCACCACTGTTTTCTTCACAGTAATCTCTCGTCTCTCAGGACCTGGTTTCTTCAGCATGAGTTGAGGTTTGGTACCTGCCTGTGTAATTAGGAGAACCTTGATCACTAAATATTACAATGATAAAGTTGTAACAGAGAAAAGGACAAGAAACAGTCTGTCGAGCACCAGGAAAGTATCTCACAGCACGACAATGTATCGTACTGCTCTGGTTAAGAAGTACAGTAACGTCTCCTATAACTCTGTTTCTGAACATGAAAACAACTTTACTATTTGGGAGTTTCCTTATGATATTTGCAGTACAACAAGTTAAACAAACCTTCCACAAACCTGGGAAGTACAAAAGACAGAGTTAAATTATGCGACCAAGATGTGAGTCAGGAATCTCCTGTTCAATCCTTGCCACCATCAACTCGCCAAGTGAACTTAGGCAGGCCATCTTCTCTCAGCCTTAGCCCTCCCACCTGTAATGTTAGAATAATAATGCCATCCTACCTCTAAGTGCTAGTGTAAGTATTGTTGTTGGCAACCTTCAGTCTCGAAAGACTATGGTATCGCGCTCTGAAGTATTACATTATTATCTGAAGTATTATCTGAAGATACTACGTTATCGCCCTGAAGTATGAAGTGTAAGTATTACAACAATATGTATTCTCTTATATAGTTCCAGAAATATGCTGACTGGTGTCAGGTTGCTAGAGACCTGGTGCACAGCCCTACACTGGGGCGCTGGGAACCATCCAGTCATCCTCTGACGACACTTTATCACTGCCACCAATACTGAAACTTCAGGCCGTCACCCAGGCAGGTGGTCCATCAATCACAGCCCAACCTGGCCAACTCAATTACAAGCTAGCGTGGTTAAAAGAGAAACTGCCTTCCTATTCAGAGGCATAACGCCTGTGAACAGCTGGCAGTGGCGGAGTGGGGGCTTTCACCTTTAAGCCCTGCTAATCGGCTTCATAGAGCTGGCCCCTGCTGGAAACAGGATGCTGGTCTGGACAGGCCTTTGATCAGATCAAGACACTTAACTTGAGCAAAGTGGCTTTACAGTGGTTCAACCTACTATATAAAAGGCCAGTATTACGACTTCACTCAAAGTTGTGGTAACAGAACAGATCGGAAGCATAAAGTGGCAAGTAAGAGAGTCACGGTTCTGACTCATCAATCCAGGGCTATGGTAAGAAACAGAGAATTCAGTTCACCATACCTGACTACAAACAACTGATGCTTTTTTACAGTACACCTGAGATGTACAACAGCTATATGATCATCTGTTGTGTTTATGATCACAGTAACATGCATATTTTTGAATTTCATCACTTGCCTTCCCCCTACTGCTCCCTGACCCCAAAGTCTGCTCCTGAGCATACAACCCATTATGAAAACTATCTGGAGGAACTTCATGAGGAGTCAGAATGAATCTGCAATGCCGTAAAACTCTATGGGCCAGTGCTTTAGTGACTCTATGCCCCATGTGATGTTAAATGTTCTTTGGATACTTCATTGTTTGAATGTGGTTACATTTAAAGTTAAAGGGCAAGCATCTATACAACAATGCTGTTACAAGAATGGAAGTGGGATTGAGAATGGCAAGAACAGAGAACACTTGCTAAGTTTATGAATACATGAATGTTGCCCCTACCCTCCTCCATGTATTTTGGAGGAGACACTCATTTAAGATCACTGGAGACACTGTTGAAATCCTGTTCCATGCAGAGCAACTTTAAGTACTGTACTTAACAAAATCACTGACTGTGAATGGGAAGAACTATGTTTTCAAACCAATTCAGGCTTACCAGAGGTTGAGTTTTTAGGACAATGGATCTGTCAGCTTTTTGTCTCATCTTCTCTTTTGGTTTTTGTTCTTTTCCCTCACTGAGAGACTTCATGGTGGCTGCAGCATGTTTGAGAATGCATTCATGACCACAGTACACAGAACCCGACTGAGCCAAACTAGAACAACCAGGGCCAATGCATTTGGCTGTTTCAGGCTCTTCAACCATCTGAAGAAGAGTAAAAGAAGTTGCAACAAGTTTTGAAAAACACATTTCATTTCTACACCACCACCATGTTTTGGTGCAAGCAGTGACACCCATAATGATCTGTTGAATCTTGATCTACTTTGATCTTTTAACAAATGTGTTCATGCTCAAAAATTGGTTTTCAGTCTGCAAAGTGTAGGTGTTCACCACTGAACATTTCTGTACATTGTTTGAGCACGAAAGTGGAATTGCCTTTTAGAAGGCTCCAACAGGCCTTCTGAGGCTCTGTACAATCTCCCCACACCTCAGAAGACCTCCCAGACATGACATCCATCATGTCTGGGAGGTCCAATGTGGTCCTCCAATGTGGGTTTGCGATCCATGTTGAATCAAACCTGTAAACTGCAAACCCGCAGGTGACAAGGGCACACTTGTACTTAGAAACAGAAGTGACTAACTCACACCTTCTGTTTGCCCGTCATCCCCTTGCAGGCTTGTTCAGCGTTCCCTCTGTGCCTTCTGTCATCATGCTCCTTTCTTTCTCTTCCAGACTCTACTCCTTTCTGTTCCAGACTCTACTACTTCCAGCTTGTAGTCTGCCTATTCGTCCCTCTATCTTCCCCACTGTCACTTCTCATCCCTTCAGTGCTGGTCACACGGAAGTGGCCACAATGCATAATTTGCCTAAAAATACATTTTCCTCCAGAATATGACAGTGTGTTTGTCTTTGCCACTAAATATGGAGAACCTGCTTTAGAAAGCAAGATCTTGTACATTTAGGCAAGTTCATTTTATAAGTCTTATTTGTTTTACAAACTTCAAGATTCTGGACATTTCAAAACTAAAAAGTTATAACAAGTGGATTTAGAATTGGACAAAGTATTAATAATTACATATACAAATGCCAAAATTCCCTATTAAAATATAAAGGGCTCTATAATAGGCTCAAAACCTTTGAAATTTAACCTTGGCAGAGATTAGCAAATTAAGAGCAGTTTTCCATAAAATGTGAAGAAATCTAGTACATTTGTTTATTTTTATTTACAATTTCGGTACTCACTGGTTGAAATATTTTCAGCTTTTTCTTCCCACTCGGATTTGCAGCTTTTTCAATCCGTCCCTTGATTCCTTGATCCTCAATGGACTTCTGCTCAACAGTTCCTATACTTGTAAGCTCTGTGCCATCAGCCGTTACCTGCCCCAACATGGTTTCTTGGTGGCCTGTTTCTGAAACCGTTTCATCCTGCACCTGAAGAATGGTGCAATTTGGGCAGATATAGTCCTCCCCATTTCTTTCCAACAGTCGGCCACGTGCCTCTGA
This sequence comes from Tiliqua scincoides, assembly GCF_035046505.1. NCBI lineage: Eukaryota > Metazoa > Chordata > Lepidosauria > Squamata > Scincidae > Tiliqua > Tiliqua scincoides. The sequence continues at coordinate 216,945,878 of NC_089824.1, forward strand.
AATCCCTACACAGTCTCCATGAAACCACTCTTCACATCTATCGCAACAAATCATAAACCTAGAAAAAGGAAAACGTTAGCAAAAACATGTGGCAATGTATCTTGAGTGAGCAGGAACAGTGTGTGTATAAAATAGAGTCCAACTACAATCAGGTTTGTAAGTTAGCCAGGTCACATTCTTCTACTATTATTAGCTCTGCTTTCTCGTGATCCAATTTGCCTCTTTCTGGGCAGAATTACATGCCTGAAATGTCCCAGTAAATGTCACAATTCTACTCCATCTTCAATCCTCCACTAATTCCTCCTCCTATATCAAATTATCCACACCCAACTGTCCAATTATCCTTCCCTTTGCCTTCTGTTATCCTCATAGCCTTCTAGGCTCCTGCACCCAATCCTCAATGACCTTGGGAGAGGTCTCCATGAGGGCTTTTTTCCCTTCCAAAGATTCAGACAGCTACTTACTAATTACAAGCCTTCTGATTACTGATTAGACAGATTACTGAAAAGAAAGTGGCAGATGTGAAACTGTCACAGAAATGCCCCGAGAACCATACAAAAACTTAAGAAAAACACAAAACAGATCTGAAAGATTTTGACACAGATCTGAGTAGTAGTAGAGGGTCCTTTAAGAAATGGATTATCCAGATCCTTTTCAGTCTGCCTTCAGAATGGAGATGGCCTTGGTGGGTGACCTGCACCAGGGGCTGGACGGGGGGAGGGCGTCCCTGTTGGTTCTGCTGCATCTCTCGGCCACTTTCCACACAATCAGCCATAGTGTTTTAATGGGGTAGTTAGTCAGGTTGGCTCTGGGAGGCACTATTTTGCAGTGATTATACTCCTTCCTGGCTGACAGGTCCCCAAAAATGGTGCTGGGGGTGTGTGTTCAGCAGTCTGGCTACTTGTGTGCAGGGAGCTACAGGGGTCTGTTTGTCTCCCATATTTAACAGCTATGTGAAACCAGTAGGAGAGGTAATCTGGGGATTTGGAGTGGTATGCTATCCATATGCTGATGGCACCCAGTTGTATTTCTCTTTTCCACCAAATACTGGAGGTGGGTGGGTGGGTTTGAATTCGCTGCCATGGGTGTTCCAATGTGTGGCAGAAAGGCAGGGTAGAAATTATTTAAATAAATCCTGGGGAGCTGCCCAGAGGTGGTTGGGAACTGCATGAGGGTTTACAGGCTGAAACTAAGTCCAGACACCCATGAGACAGCTGCCAGATCACTAACCTGTTCTGAATGGGGCAGCACTGCAGAAGCAGGTACACAGCTTATGAGTCCACCTGGATCCACACCTGCTCCTGGGTTGCAAGGTGGCAAACAGGATTAGGGGGCTTTTGTCCAGCTGTAGCAGTACCCGAGTTTATTGGACCTGAGCACAGTAGCCTATGCCTTGGTAACATCTCATTTAGATCACTGCAACACATTCTATATGGAGCTACCTTTGAAGATGGTCTGGAAACTTCAGTTACCACAGAATTTGGTAGCCCATCCAATTACCAGGTCTCAGTGGTTCAGTTCTGTCTAACTGCTGCTCCAGTGACTACACTGGCTACTGGTTCACATCTGTGTCCAATTCAAGGTGCTGGTTTTGATCTTTAAAGCACATCAAGGCTTAAGAACAGGGTACCCGAGGGACTGCCTTCTCACACACATTCAGGTCTGTTCCCTGAGATCAAAGGGGGCTCTCTTACATGTGCCACCCCATCAGAAGCGAGGGGATGGAATCTCAGAGTAGGACCTTTTCAGCTGTGGCACCAGTTATGGAACTCTGTCCTTTTTGAGTTATGAACTGCCCCCTTCCCTTGAAGTGCTCCAGCAGGGGTTAAAAACATTTTTATTTAGATTGCCATTTCTGTAGTGTTGGGTTACAGAGGGGACTTTTTGTATTGTCTTTGGTGTTTTTTATTCATGTTTTTTGTTTGCTTTTATTGTCACCACTGATAGCTACCTTTTATTTATTTTATTTATACAGGTACTTATATACAGCCTCTCTTTGGTTGTTAGATTTCTCCTCAGACTTTAATCCAAGGTGGTTTACATAGGGAGGCTAGTCTTTCATAGAACTCCTCGTTCCAGCTGGATTTCTTCCCAGTCTGGCCTCTCTCTGGCCCTTCGCCTCCCAAGCTCCACTTGACGGCAACTCCTCTCTGACACCGAGGGTCAGCTCATCAGTATATCAGCGTGACCTCAGTTCTCTGGTACTTCCGGTTGTTTCGAACTGGCAGCCTCAGATCTTCAGGCATACAAGGCAGCAGCTCTACCAACTGAGCCAGACCTCTTGCCCTTTTACTGTTCTATCACCCTTTATTGCTGCTTTCATTCTGTGCTGCTATTATTGATATTCCTTTTTATAATTTTCATCTATTACTAATTCTTTAATGGTTTTCTACTGTTTTATTATTGCATTGTTTTTAAATTTTGTAACTGTTTTACAATACTTTCTCATTTTATGTAAGCAACCTTGGACACCCACAACAGTGGGGGGAACATGTGGTTAAAAAGTGTTAAAGAAACATGAAAAATTTTTTATCTCCATTTAGTTCCCCGATTTCTTTCTTCTAAGGATAGAAACTTCCATAAAAAGACCTACAAATTAGGGAATTTTCTATTAAAGGCACAAATTCCACACATCTTAAGAAACAGAATAAGTTTGTCATGTTATACACACACACACACACACACACACACACACACACAGAGAGAGAGAGAGAGAGAGAGAACACGAACACATTCATAGTTCTACAAGACACACACTTCCTAAACCTACCTGGAACTGGCATATATGAATGACTGCCTCCCCTCATATGAACCTATACCTGTTCTGTAAGATCTGGGAGGGGTGTGTGCATCTCTTGTGAGATAAGATGGAACATGCTGAGGGCTCCCTCTCTAGTGGCTCCTTCTCTATGGAACCTGCACCTCCTTTTGATTTGTCACTGTCTGAAGACTTATTTGCTCTGGATTTTGCACACTGTGGTTATTTTTCTTATTTTGTTCCCACCCCGCTTTTGTTTTTGTGCCATTTATATTTTATTTGCTGCTTGTTTTAATACTTTTAAACTATACTGTTTCTTTGAGAATGAGGCAGGATAGAAACCCCTGCAAGATTCCACCCGACCGCTACAAAGTTCTTATAAAACATGATTCGTGAAGCATACCTGTTGTTATGAGGCTGCTGACAGATACAGTAAAGAGTACTAGGATCATAAACCTCAGTCTCTGATTTGCTCTTTGTGGAGCCTTCGTCATCACCTGTCTGCATAACAGGATTTATTTCTTTCTTAATCTGGATGCCTTCATTAACATCCTTGGAGGCAGCTACTTGATCTCCAGACTCATGATCTACAGTTTCAGGCTCTTGCTTTAGAGCTGTTTCAGGCTTAATTTGATTGCCTGACTGGACATCAACGGTTTCAGTTGGATTTTGTTCATGATGCTTTCTCCTGAGGCGATTCTGTAACTCTTTCAGCGTCAGTTCTGTTGGCTTCTGCTCAACACGTTTCTTTCTAAGACGGTTCTGTAGTTCTTTCAGCGTTAACCCATCACTATCACTGTCAGAAGTGGCTTCCTCCTCCTCCTCCTCCTCCTCGTCCTCCTGTTTGGCAATTCTTCCTTTCTGAGCTGAAAGGCCCTTGCTGTCTTTCGAGTGGCACTTCTGAGTTTTTGTATCTGGCGTGCTTTCTACACTACCTTCAGAAGCAGTTTCAATATCAGTAACGTGGCAGGATGCTGGCTCGCTCAAATCCTCAAGAGCTGCAGGAAGATTCTTCCTTCCTCTGCGCCTTACTGTTGTAAGAAATTCTTCTACCCTTTCAGTGCGCTTGGGCTGGCGTCCACTACGCCTAAGAGCCAGGCTCTGTTGCTGTGGAGATGGCTGTTCAGTGATGTCCATTTCCACATCACCTAAACCTTCTCGCTTAGCAATTGTTGTCCTTCGAAATCCCCATGTTTTCTTGAACTCTTTACTAGTGGGTTTAATTGTTTTTTGTTCATCCTCATTGCTTTGCTCACCTTTGTCATCCAAAGCTGAAGAGAACAAAAATATTGTTTGAAGATTCTAACAAATATTTTCTTCCTCTGAGCAGTTAACGTACAAGACAGCAAAATGTGGCATGCTGTGATTTTGAACAGCAAAAAGAATACATTTCCTCAGAATCTCAAAAAACAAGCTATAAACCTTTCTTGCCAGCACCAGCCTGTTACTAGGCGTACCTCATAGAGTGAATCTCTTCCTTTGCAACATTCTCCTAAACCAGGGGTGCCCAAATCCCGGCCCTGGGGCCACTTGTGGTCCTCGAAGCCTCTCAATATGGCCCTCAGGGAGCCCCCAGTCTCCAATGAGCCTCTGGCTCTCCGGCGATTTGTTGAAGCCCACACTAGCCCAATGCAACTGCTCTCAGCGTGAGGGCAACTGTTTGACCTCTTGCATGAGCTGTGGAATGAGGGCTCCCTCCACTGCTTGTTGTTTCACAACTGTAATGCAGTAGCAGCAGCTAAGAAAAGGCCAGCCTTGCTTTGTGCAAGGCCTTTTATAGGCCTTGAGATATTGTAAGACCTTCATTCATTCATTCATTCATATAAGTTCATCTTGAATATATTCATTTATGTAAACTTACGTAAATTTATTCAACTTTTAAATGTAAATTAATTTTTTTTCCCTGGCCCCCTACACAGTATCAGAAAGATGATGTGGCCCTCCTGCCAAAAACTTGGACACCCCTGTCCTAAACCATTGGTTCCCAAACTTTTTTGACTGGCAGCTCCCTTGACCTACTAGGCCACTGACCACGGCTCCTCATTAAGGCTACAATCCTATACACTGCATAGGGTGATGGGTTTTTCATGAGGATTCCACAGCTCCCCTGGCTGGTTTCAATAGCTCCCCAGGGAGTCACAGCTCACAGTTTGGGAACCACTGTTCCACACTAAAGGAGCAGGAACCCTTTAAGGCCATAAAACAGCTTGCATGGAGCCATGCAACCACCCATAGTGGAGGCTGTCTTAACCCCTTACAGAAGGGGCCTCGTGGTCTCGCCATTCCTTCTGATGCTCTCACTGTCGGGAGAGCCAAAGTATGCGCTCTTGCTTTGGAACAGGAGAACACATGGTGAACCATGGGGAGCTCTTGTTTAAAAAAAGAAAAGACCACACAAAGATGCTATTCGGTTATGTACTTTTGTGAACTAAAATGATTTACCAAGAGAAGCGTCTTCCATATTAGATTCAGACTCCAGTGCCACAGATTCAGAATTCCCTTCTTCCATACTAGTGATAATACTTTTCCCGGGTTTCACCTCTGAAAACAGATAAAAAACCAGATTTATAACTGCAAAAGTAGATCAACGGGAGACAATGAAAATTACTGCCACAAGTATAATTTTTGTGCAAATATTTAGACTGTTGATGCTTAATCATAATTAAAAAGAACATACACAGTTAAAGAAGACTCCTACACTTCTTGCCTGGTTTGACTGCATTTTTACGTTTTGTACTGGCTTTGTTTGGAATTGGGACTGCAGTGGAGTTGCACTCCCCCCTGAAGCAACAAGCTTGCAACTTTGGAAACCCAACTTGTGGCCAGAAGTACATCTGCCCAACTCTGGTCTGGTGCACTAGCTGCATCCCTTCCTGCAGATTTGGTCCCAGTAATCAACACGAGAGTAACATCTCAGTTGGATTACTGTAACTAACTCTGCATGGGACTGTCCTTGAAGATCTCTGAAAGTATCAACTGATATAGAAGTGGTGACCAGGATTCTTCTAGGGGCTCGTGACTAGATACCAGTACTATACCAGCTCCACTGACTACTAGTACACTTCCAGGTGCTAGTTATCGATTTTTAAGCCCTATATGGTTTGGGACAGAAATATTTGAAGAATTGCTTTCTTTTATATTATCCTGTGAATTGTATCCATTATTAAGTCCCTGCTCCCTGAAGTCTGCCCTTCACTGGCAGAAGTACAGTCACTGGTGATGCTGTGCCTTCTTTGTAGTGGCACAAAGATTACAGAACCTCCCTCTCAAGTGAGGGAAGGATACCTGGCTCTGTCACTGTCCAAGTGAGTGGTGAAAATGCACTTGTTTCACTCAATTTTGTTGTTCTCGGTTCCTTGGTTTATATCTTCAAATATTTTAAATGCTTCCCAGATTTCTCCCCTCCCCCAGGAAAAATGTTTCAGTATGTTTCATTGGACACATCAGGGTGGGAAGTGAAGGGTGGGATTTAATAAAATAAATGTGAAATCAGGAGAATGCTATGTACCGGCACGCCCCCATATCTGTGCGGGATCTGTTCCACGGACCCCTGCAGATATGGAAACTGTGGATATGGGGCTCTAAAAAAAAGAGCCCCCCCCCGTGAAGCCATCACCTTTGTTTCTGAATCTCCCCATGGCTGTGAGGTGTTTTCTTCCTTTCACTTGCTTATGCAGAAGACCGCAGGTAGACCACAGTTGCAATAGAAGGATATCTGCAAGAGGGATCTGAAGGCCTTAGGAATGGACCTCAACAGGTGGGAAACCTTGGCCTCTGAGTGTCCTGCTGGGAGGCAGGCTGTGCAGCATGGCGTCTCCCAGTTTGAAGAGGCACTTGCCCAACAGGCTGAAGCAAAGAAGGAAGGCCCGTAGCCAGGGAGACACACCAGGGACAGACTACATTTGCTCCCAGTGTGGAAAGGATTGTCACTCCCAAATTGGCCTTTTGAGTCACACAAGACACTGTTTCAGAACCACTTTTCAGAGCGCGATACCATAGAAGGATGCCAATGATGATGATGAGAGGAAGTGCATAAAGGAAACACCCAGGCAGCCATCAGGAGATTCAAAAACAAAGGTAATAGCCATGTGGGGAGGAAGCAGGGAGGGGCTAATCTGCACACCCCTTTGTTTTTGCATCATGGCTCTGGCAGCTCCAGTCTTTCTCCCTGTAACTTGCTTAAACAGACGGTTCCATGTGCAAGCTATTGCCTGCATTCCCTCTAGTGGCAGACTAATTGCCTCAAAGTCCAATCATCTGCATAAACAAGTTAAAGAAGAATATACCCGCACAGTTGGGAGATTCAAAAACAAAGTTAATGGCCACACTGAGATGGGGGGGTTCCCATATCCACAGATAATTGAAGCCATGGATACTAGATTTGCAGGTGTGGGGGCACATTTGTAGCACATCAAAACAGACTTGAAAGAGGACAATATACACAATTACATCATACACTTACTGAAACCGTTCCATTTCTATACCCTTCAGATTGATATGTACCAGGAACCTTTGCAGTATCAGATGTGCTATAATTGGTCACACAATATTTTTCTACAACCAGTCCCCCCACACACACATAAGAAGACTCTTTGAGTTAACAGAAAACTGCTTAGACACTACCAATATATTTCTGTATTATGCCACTTAATATCATCTCTGCCACTGCCAACTGCTTCTTCTAAAGACGAACTAGCAGAAAAAATGTGAGGAACCAACAATTTGGCCTCCAGGTTTTGTAGCTAAATGCCCTGTTCTGCTGCTCCCAATGTGGTCAGCTGTTATCATGTGCTCCCTTCCACTGCACCAACTATTTAGCATGCAAGGATTAGACCTAGATGGCATCTCTTGATGGGAGGGAAAACCCCGTAAAATTGGGTGTAAATCCAGACAAGATCCAAATAACTGCAAGACTAGCTTCCCAAGCAATTTTTCAGCAAACACCCCCATGCCACATGTTGCCTGCAGCTACAACATACTGGAATCTGAAAAGTTAGGAAACACTCTACCAAGACCTTTTCTGGATAGTTCTCTCAACTTTTGTTCTATGATTCAGAAGAAAGAATCTGCCCTACACAATCTTGCACTGGAAATGCACATAAAGAACACAGACGCAGCAAAGAATGGTGCCATAACAAGACACTTCTGTAACATACTCTGTATGTTAAAGAATGATTCAGTTTGGTTTCCACTGTCAGGCAAAATTTGTACTTGCTGTTTGTGTTATCGTTTTAAGTTTCTATAGATAACTATTCCTGCCTAATTATCCACATAGCAACTGTTTGAACAGCAAGCTTCTTACATGTTACATGAAACACTACCACAGAGCAATGTGAGTGGGGCTGCTTCTACAATTTTTAAAGAAAAAAAATGAAAGGCTGCAGCACACAAACTGAACATAAGAAAAGCACTGTTGGATCAAGTCAAAAGCCTGACATACTGTATTTTTTCTCCACAGTGGCCCAACAATTGCCTTTGGAAAGCCCACACACAGGAGAGGAAGAGATGTACCTATTGCCTGCCACTGCTCTCTCGAAAATGGTATTCAGAGGCATACCATCATCACAAACATTTACTTTGGAAGGAAAAGAACGAGTACAGAAGAAGAATCCCAAATTCTAGATACAGATTAAAAGAAATAGAACAGTCTCAAATATTGTCTAAATGCTTTTACCTGACTCAGCATTAGAAGTTGCTGAGATTTTTTCTGCCTGCCAATTTAAATTAAAAGAACCACCACTGGAAGGCAGAAGGAAGTCACAGCCACTCAGAAGACTCCCTCCAGCAAAGGTGGTTCTGGGGGAAGGATCTCGATGACATCCCGAAGACTCTGAAACCATCAACGAGCCATTCGATAAGGGTGCCTGTTACAGAAAAATGAATTTGTATCTTTGTTCACTGGCATTACCATGAACCATTTCAGGTACGGAGTTCTTTTCAGACTAACAAAAACTTATCAGTAATACTTTGATGTGAAATATCTTTGAAAGGGATAATTCTTTTTCATTATAAACAAAGTGGAATCCACTAAGTTTTAAACATCTCTATATGCTGTACATAACAATATTTCCATATTCCCTTCACTGGTATTTCTTAGGAAATGAAGTTGGAACAAGAACCTTTCAAAATAAAAAAAACTGCCAATTTATCAAGCTTTCAGTTCTTTACACTTGTTTGCATATCTTCAGAGGCCTTGTAAGAGTTACTGAAAGACAACACAAATGCATTCCTTACATACAAAAGTTTCACACGTTCACCTTACCATAAAAGGATAGATGTCCATGTTAAAATAATCTGTTTAAATAAATTATACGTTCTTTGAGGGTTTTTAAAAGGTCTTTACTGAGTGACACAACTATCTCTTGTTATAATTTTCTTGGATCCCTTACTTCTGAACACTTCCATTTACTGCTTCTGTTATCTGTGAATTTCCCCTACATTCACTCTCTAACTGACAAATCCCAACTACCACAAATCAAAGCCTGAAGATTCTAGTCCATCTAAAAGGGCCAGCATTTGAAATACTGTTGGCTGTATCTGCTAAGCACAAAAAACTAGTTACTAACTTGAAGCTAGCCTTCTCTTGAAACAGCATTATCAAAGTTGTAAGGACTGACATCCTCTACTGCAGTTTCTCAAACTGTGGGACGGGACCCACTAGGTGGGTCATGAGCCAATTTCAGGTGGGTCCCCATTAATTTCAATATTTTATTTTTAATATATTAGACTTGATTCTACCATGGTACGTGACTGCATTTGGGGAAATGTTACCGATCTGTACTTTTAACAAGCTATTTATATTTTTTTAACAATGATAGTAAATGGGACTTACTCCTGGGTAAGTGAGGGTAGGATTACAGCCTAGGATTGTTAAAAATGTTCCTGCTTGATGATGTCACTTCTAGTCATGACATCACTTCCAGTCGGTCCCGACAGATTCTCATTCTAAAAAGTGGGTCCCGGTGCTAAATGTGCGAGAACCACTGCTCTAGTGTTTCACACATCTGATCTGCAAAGGTCCATTCAAATGACTACAGATGTGTCGCTTTACAACAGGGATGCATTCTCAAAACCCCGTTGTTAAGCAAATCCATCATTAAGTGAACAGGCAGTTCAAAACTGCATAATCCAAGAAACAAATGGTGCATATTACCACCAGGCTGGGGGAAGCGTAGGAACTGCAGCTTGCCTGAAGCTGTGATCCTTTGTTTCTGCTTGCAAACCCTTTCTGTGTCACTGAAGTGGAACAGCTGAACATGTGTGGAACCAACAACTTGCCTACTAACGGTCCTGCTGTGATCCTTTGATCTCCCAGATTGGTGGAGATGAGGCGTATGCAACTGTTTGGGACCTCCTGCCTCAGTTCTGAAGTTCCTGGAGATCAAAGGACTGTTTTCAGCAGGCAAGCAGCTGGTACAGCGCAAGTTAAGTTGTCCCACTTAAGTGATTATCAAAGGAGTGGCAAAGGGGTTGATGTTGCTGAGGACCAACCACCAATGTCATTGTTCGGAAGGTCACTAAGCAACACAAACCTGTACAGAGTTGTACTTTTATATAATCCTGTATCTTAGTGTTTGTCCTCTGCCATGCCATTTCACATGGTCTACCTATTCAAAATACAACCAGAAGTAACTGGCAATGACATATTTGCCAGTTATTTCTGGGTTGGGAGGCCAGATGTGGTGCAACAAACACCAGTAAGAGGCTCAAGGTGGATGGGAGGGCTTTTTCCAAGCATGGAAAAGCATGCTTTGGAGCTCTGTCCACTGAGCCAAGCCTCTTACCACTGTTCGTTGCATCATGTTCCTGGTCTCACTGCTGGAGAGCAAGTGTCCAGGAGTCCTGCTAGTACCATCAGACACCACCTCAAGTACCACTAGTGGCATCCATACTACTGGTTGAGAAACACTGCTGTATCTCATTTATTTGTGCTCCCAAGTTTTGGCCAAGTACAAGAGTTTTATTATACTTTAAACTAGTTCATATGTGTTTTTGGAGCAGACTAATTAATTGGGGACTTAAAGGAAAAGTACTGTATATTACTATAAATCATTTGAATGTATGTCTCTCAAAGAAAGTGACACTAATCAAAATTGTGTCAGCTTTTATAGCAAAATTAAAATTCAACACTGCATACGGATAATGCAGGTTAACATTTATTTGGGGGAAGACATTCTAAATACAACTTAGATGAAGCCAAACAGTGAAGAGAGACAAGTTGCTTGTGAAAGCCCTGAAACATATGTTATTTGATACCTTCACTAAACTGCCTTGCGCGTCACTGCCTGAAGCAGTGGCTACTTCCCCGGAATCACACGTAGAAGGCTGAAGAGATTCTGAGCTTAAAGAGCTTCCTTCCATGGTGCTGCTTTGTAATAACCTCTCAATCTCCCTGTTAAGAATCTCCAGCTCATCACACATCATGCAATTTTACAAGATCTGCCAGAAGGAAGAAGGAAACAGCAACTAATCACTACTTGTTCAATTCTTAAAAACAAAAGAAAAGAATACCACCTTTAATTCAAAAGTAAAACTAAAAGCCAGTCAGGGAATTGTCTTTTAAAAATACAGACAATATTGCAATTCACAAGTTATCAATTAGATGCCAAAAAAACCAGATCGGTTGTGCATATTGCACACAACCCCCTCATGTTCACTCTCAGCACAACCAGCGTGAGATCTCCACTGCAGGGCACTAAAGGTCCATAAATTCCCCTCCCATATCCCCAATGCAATCCTCACAAGTTAATAACTTGCAACAAGTGGAGCAGACAGATAACTGAGCACAGACTTTTCATTCCTTGCAAAACCCTCTCATAATGTCTGTGCTTGATAGGACAGTGGGGAAACAAACAGGTCTGTGGGGCACCTTTTTGCTCAAGTGCTGTATCCACAATAGACTGAACCAAATCCAGATTTCCTAAATTTAACATGGTGTTTAAAAATGAAAACCATTCGGCTGCCAATAGCTAAAAAAACTAAACACCCTTGTAGAATTAGTAATTTCACCTGGAAACAGATTAAACAGAAAACTGTAAAGATACATTTTGTGTTGACTGGCAAGCAGCTGAACTTCTTTTTCAGTAATTTGCAACCTGAGTAATAATTCTTCTAGCAAGGAACTAGTTCATATATTGCAGGAGAATATGCACAGTAACCTGTTAAGAGTATTTATATTAACACATACGTATGTCAGAAAAATTTAGTAAGTATTTGGGAAAGCTCTTCCTTTTAAATGCATTTCAGAACCATCATGATTGTTTTAAAACGACACCTCTATTACAATGCCCTTGTCAAAAAAATTTTAACAGCTGTCAGAGCAGTAGTACACTTTGGAAATCACAACTGAGTCAGTCTTGCATTTAAGTAAAGGCCTCATCACCAGAGATAACCAGGAATTGCATCAAGACAATAATTTTTTTTTTCCTCAATGTGGGCAAGTGAGTGGGATGAAGCCTATGGCTGTTTAAGACTCAAGGACTTACTGCCCTTACCAGCACAACGAGTTTGCCTGTTCCAGTGTAGCACACTGTAAAGAAAATCAGAGCCAGCCCCTTCTTCATGCCATTGGGGCCAACTGGAATTTTCAGGAAACAGAGATCAATCTTTAAAAATGAAGCCTCCCGCGGATGTGCAGCAATACTGGCTATGGAAAGGCTCCCACAGAGGGCAACCAGCCAGCAGTTCATGATATAACTAATGGTTCTAATGGTGAACCAGCCCCCATTCTCCAACAGCTGGTCCAACAACCACCTGTCACTGGGCCCAGATTGCACCCACCCAAGAGTTCTTAAGGAACTCAAGAACCAAGTTGTTCATCTTCTAATTAAAATATGGGACTTGTCCCTTAAAACTGCCAATGTGCCAGGGCACTGGAGGATAGCTAATGTCACACACACACTGTTCCAGATAATATGGTGGGAAGCCCAATCAAAGACAAAAACATGGAATATATAGAAGCACAAACACTGTTGAAGAGTCAGCATGGCTTCTGTAAGGGTAGGTCTTGCCTCATGAATCTTCTAGAGTTCTTTGAAAAGGTTAACAGGTTAACGTGTGGGTGAACAAACTCCAAAATGGTGGAATGGCCAGAAAAATGTCAAATGCATCTCAATGTAAGTGTCATGCGATGCACACTGGGGCAAGAAAGGGAAGGGAAGGGAAGTTGTTAAGTGGAGTTCTGTCTGGTTCCCTCTATACACAGGCAAGGTCTCTCAGGAATCACTTACAAAGACTATACATTGTGAATAAAAGCAAGGGTTGGTGCTTAAGGGGCAGAAGTCTATTACCACACAATATAAAAAAGCTTGAGGACCACTACCACAGTTCTAACAATTTGAGAAACAAATTACACAGGTCAGTTAGTGTAGAGGTTACCTACACTAGTAACCTCTAGTGTAGAGGTGAAGCTTTCTCTATTCATAACATACCTACAGTTTTCAATAATTTTTTTCATAGTGGCAGCCTCAGTTCCATTGCTGTGTTTCCCTTGAAAAATTAAACTATCCTGCTGTGCCTCTGAATTTGCTGCAGCGTTCCAGAGCACTACAGCGCTTACACTTGGAAACACGGAGTCAGTGAATTGGCACAATATAGTGAAAGACCCAAGTTCTTTGCCTACAACAGGAGTACAACGTCACTCCTTAGGTAGGCTCACTATGTGATCCTTAGAGAGAGAGAGGATGGTGAACGCTGATAGCCAGTGATTCCCAAACTGTGGGTGTGTGGCCCAAAAGTGGGTCGAGGTCCAAATTTTTGGAGGGTCACAAAACTGATAGGGAAGATTAGGCTATGTGCAGCAAGGGTTAAACAACCTGCTTCCTGAGGGGAGCACTGCTGCCCTATCACCATCATAGCCACAGAGCCCTGAGTGACACTTTTTTCTAGGTGGGTTCCAATACTAAAACATTTTGGAACCACTGCCCTAAGCAATAGTTTCAGCATTATAGTTGAAATGTTAAAACCCTGCTTTAACATGCTTTTTAAATCACTGACTTTTTTATAAATAGAAGTACTACCCACCATGTTACACAATACATGAGTCTTTAAAGCATCCTGCATTTCTCAGAAAGTGAAAAACTCCATGGGTGATCCAAAGAGTTACTTTAGACATATGCAAGAATTACATGGAATTTGACCTTTTCTTTGAAAAGCAGATATACTGTACCCAAAAACGTCACACCATACTGGATTTCAGAAATGCCCCTCAATTTTAACAGCAGTTTGCCATGAAACTACAGGTCTGAAGCTTGGGCAGACAGACCTAACTGCACAATTATTTGAAATGTGGTCTTTTCCAGATCAAAATTAGGAACATAGGAAACCACCTTATTTGAAGTCAGACCATTGGTATACCTAGCTCAGTAATGTCAACACTAACTAGCTGCAGTTTCAGGAGGGGTTTTCTCCCAATCCTAGTTGGAGATGCCAAGGATTGAACCTGGGACCTTCTACATGCAAGACATGTGATCTACACTGAACTACATCTCTTCTCAAAATTGTGTCTGTGTTTTTAAGTAACATGGCAGAAATCCTATATTTCTGTAAATGAACACAATCTATTCCAGTAAAGAGAAAACAATGTCAGACATCAGTGTCCAAATACAGTTTTGGACTAATGCCTACTGGCAATGATTTAAAAGTTCTATATGAATAATCTTAGATATTATATGAAGCATCTTTAAAAATACACATGAAACTGAGTTATTGTTTTATTACACAAATATTAGAAGTTTACCAAACAAGATGGATATTCTGTCCTAGGGAGCCCCTTTATCTGATCTGATAAAGAGTACATTATAAGGAATCAGCCAAGTATTTGAATACTTAATTGCCACACAAAACTACAGTCAAAATATGACAAAGTTTCTCAGAATCACGCAAAGAGAGTTTAAACAATTAGAAGGCAATTTCCTTTACTATTTGAAGCTATGGAAGTAACAAACAATAACACATGAAGTGTTTGTATACGTAAGTCTATTCATAAGTAACCCCCTGGGGTCTGGGGGATAAGAACAGGTCCTCAGTTTGGCTGTACTTGTCATAAGAGGCGACTAAACAGCCACCGGGTAGATGGGACTCATTAGCCTGGGAAGGCAGCTCATCTGAGAGAAGGAAAACTCTGATCCCAAACCTCCACTGCCTTGTTGCTATATCCAGTTATGGAAAAGGCTTCAGGAGACAACCTTGAGGCAAAACCCAGAGCCGGAGTCCCTGAGGCAGTTTGCGGCTGTATACAGTCACGCTCTGGCAACTCCTGCGACGCCACTGGAACCAATCGTATTGGCTTCTGCCTTTCCATTGGACCATTTCAGCGACGTGGAGAGGGGGGATTTGCTGCATGGTAACAGTCTATCCCCCATATCTACTTTACCCAGGCTTTGTGCACTGGAGAGGACACTAACCACCATTCAGAGTGCGATACCATAGTCTTCCGAGACTGAAGGATGCCAACATGCATTCATAAGTAACACAAGGGGTATACCGAGTACTGGAATAGTGCAGACTACCAAAGTTATTTTTTTACCAGAATTACAAGTACACATCCATTCACTTTACACTTCTGGTCACAAAAGCATATCTAAGAAAATGAGAAATAGCTTTGAATATCTGCCTAAATTCTCCCATATTTGTTCACAATGCTGTTTTTCTTCAGCCTCACTATGATCAGAATAAACAAAACCCTAGCAGTCCAGCTTTCAACTTCTTAAAAGCATACCAAGAGATAAATTACAGCAGGACCACCATATCTGTAGGGATTTTGTTCCAGGACTCTGCGCAAATACTCTGCGCAAAGTTCACAAATAAAATGGAGTAAACTTGCATAAATAGTGTAAATTGCTTAACATAAATTATGTAACTCATGAATGAGACACAAGGGCTGGAGAGAGAGAAGAAAAGATGGAAGGCTACAGCAGTGTTATGCAGGTTTCTTTTTCTGAATACATTTTTGATCCGCAGTTGGTTAAAACTGTGGGTATGGGACCAGTAGGCACAGAGGGCCCAAGGTATATAGAATTCATAAGCAGCAACCATCTTAGAAGGGTATTCTTTCAATAAAAGGGGGCAAATCGAATTCTCTCATGCCATCACTGCTAGATATTATCTTCCGCAGTAGCACAGGGTGGTACATCTACAAACACTCTTGAGATTGCAACCTTTCATTTAATAGACTATTTCCACAGTTACAGCACGATCCTATGCATGTTTACTCAGAACCAAATGTCACTGAATTCAGTGGGACTTACTCCCATGAAAGTGTTAAATGATGTAAGAGATACAGGGCGAAATCCTAACCTGACATTAGGCTGGCCCAAGTCCCTTGGGCCGGCCTGGGAGCATTGCAAATGCCATAAAGCACATTTGCGCCTCCTTCGGAGCCTGCAGAGGCTGACAGAGGTCTCCATGCCAGCTCCCTCTGGCTCCTTGCCAGCTTCCTCTGGCTCCTTGCATCTGCTCGGATGAGCCGACACAATGGGGGAGACAGGGAGGTGTTCCTGGGCAGGGGGGAGGGAGAGCAATGGATGGCCCTGGGATGGGCTGGAGGGAGCAGGAGGCGGGGCTGGGATCAAGAGGTGGTGCAAGTCCAAGGAGACCCATAAGTGCCAGCAGCCCTTACTCAGGGATAAGGGGAAAAGTTTCCCCTTGCCTCTGGCTAGGCAGCTTCTGGCTACAATCATGTGCTGGATACAGCGCAAGCCTTCTGGCCTGTCTGTTCCAACACAAGTGAGGACTGCTTCCTAAGGCTACAATCCTATATCTGCATGCCCCGAAACATCACCAGTAAAAGTGTAACCTATGCCCATGATCAGCAATTATTTCAAAGTTTCTCTTCAACTCAGAAATATGTACCAAGCTAATAACAAAGGGGACAAATACATTAAATACAGTATGCCAGTGCAGAGAAACAGAGAAAAAAAAACACAGCAAGAAGCAGGGGGGAACACCCCACAGTTTATAGAAAACTGATCCAAAAGAGATGCTGATTTCTTCTCATAATCCTAAACTGTCTAAATGCTTCTGAAAAAATGATCACCTTAAACTGTATCCTATTTCCTATTATCAACTTCAAAGTAATATAATAAAGACAAAGTGGCAGTATAATTTCAAGTAAATAATGTCAATGAAATTACGAGCAATTATGATGAAGTGTTCTGACATCCAAATTGCCGATATTCTGTCTGACACCACAATAGTCACCAATACGCCACTGCTTTTTCTGAGCAATCTTAGGATTTCACCCAAATGCATGGTCTTAGATAAGACTTCAATATTTCATTAACTCCTGAAATCATGAATTTTCTCAGCGTTTAAAACATTTCTGAATGTTTGGAAGACAGTCGTACACACCTGCTTAAAAGCCTGGGTCCTATCCATATCTAAAGCAAAGCCTTCCTATGTGTAGTTACCACTAAACACATAAGCAGGAATAAGGTAGGCGAAGTAGACAGGAACAGGAAAACATCCAGTTTTATCTGCATCTAGAAATGCAGATAAAAGAGTGCTATAAGGTTAGCAGAAAAAAAAAAGAGTAACAAATGATGCTACAGAGATACTTGTGGGTAAGGGAAACTAAAAACAATGAAATAAAATTATAACAAACAACCATTAATGTAGTGATACAGCCTACAGAGGTAGCAAACAAAAACTGTCAGAGTGATTTGAGTTATACAGTGTGACAGACTAAACACCACATAGGTGTATGCATGTAAGAACCACCTTGCTTCTCAATGGTTGCCACTGAAATATCCACAACAGAAAAACTGGGTGCAAACCCTGCCAGCAAGGGATAAGTTTAGCTTCCATCCTAAATGTTTTAAGGGGAGGGGGAGAAATAAAAAGCACCACTTAGGAATACATCTTCTCCAAAATTGTGTTCCTTCACAAACACAATTGTGAGCCAGCTGTCAACCAATAAAAAAACCATGAGGGGCAATCCATTTTTGTGCATGGAAAGGAGAAATGCACAGCACCACCCAGAAGTTCACTATCCGCAGACCATCATAATAATGTGCATTTTGCAAGAAATAAAATAATCAGCAGTTTAAAATGTTCCTACAGCAGATCCTTAGGAAGAAAGTAAACAATGCCTCATTCACATTTTGCAGATAACCAGACATTCAAAATCCAGAGTAGCTTAAGTATAACCAAGTGTTACTTCTCCAATCTATTTCATGAGCGACATGCTTAAGATGTTATCTCTAAATGGGACCACAAAAATTAATTTTTATTTAAAACAATAGCTTAAGTCAATGGTTCTCAAACTTTTAGTACCAGGACTTTTTAGAATGAGAATCTGTCAGGACCCAAAGGAAATGATGTCGTGACTGGAAGTGACATCATCAAGCAGGAAAATTTTTAACAATCCTAGCCTGCAATCTACCCGTACTTACCCAAGAGTAAGTCTCATTGACTATCATTGTTAAAAGAATATACATAGTAGCCTGCTAAAAGTACAGATCTGTAACATTTCCCCAAATGCAGTCATATACCATGGTACCATCAAATTTAATACATTAAAAATAAAACGTTGAAATGAATAGGGATCCACCTGAAATTGGCTTGCGACCCACCTAGTGGGCCCCAACCCACAGTTTGAGAAACATTGGCTTAAGTAATGTCAAATTCACACTAGATAAAAATCAGTTTACCAATGGAATCTCAACTCTTGCAAGAAGAGCTTGTTAAATGACAAGACAAGAACACCTGAGAGCACAATCCTAAGCGCTTGTTGGGCCAGCGCATGTTTCTTGGGCTGGCCTGGGAGGGTCGCAAGTGTGCCATAGAGTACGTTTGCACCCACTTCAGAGTCAGCTGGGCCAGCAAAGGATGTGCCTTGGCCCGGAGGCTGCATCTGGCCTCCGCTGTGCTGAAACCCAGTAAGTCTGCACAGTGTGCGGGGAGGGAAGGGAGGAGGCGGGGAAGAGACATTTCAGGCAGTGGTGAATGGGTGGCAGGACCAGGATCAGGCACTTATGTTGGATCCTGGCCCCATTCCCAGGCAGCACCTGGCTGTATGGATTTGCACCACCTCTTCAGATGTTGCAGAGCCAAGGAGACCTATTGGGGCTGCTGCAGCTTTACCTGGGGTAAGGGGAATTATTTTCCCTTACCTTGGGCTGAGCCATAGTCAGCCCCAAACTTGCACTGAATAGAGCACAGGCCTGTGGGCCTGCCTATTACAAGGCAAGTTAGGATTGCACTGTGAGAAAAAATAATCTTCACAAAGGCACTATGTCAGTGGTTCCCAAATTTTTCAGCACCAGGACCCGCTTTTTAAAATGGCACTCACTGGGACCCACTTGGCTTTACAAGATTTAAAAACATCTCACTTTTACCAGCTTCTGTTTTTATCCTTTATACCGAGATGGAGTGCAGCCTTCTGAAGTATTTGTTGCGCTCCATGATCACTGGATTGGGACTATTCTGGTGACTTTGCGTTCCCCTTCACCTGGCCTTTGATAAGAGCAGAGGCACGTTTGCACACTTGCATATAACTGCATGTGCAGTTCCATTTTGTACTGACCATTTTGTATTGACCATAGGGCTCAATACATTTTCCTTGTCAGCTATCAGCTTGTCAGTTTCATGACCCACCAATCTGGCTGCAACCCAGTTTGGGAAACATTGGCCTAAATTTCTCTTTCCAAGCTACACTTAAGAAACAATAGGCTGTAAGGATCTACCTCATATAAGTCACCCCAATAGTCCAAGTAGCTAAGAGAAAGAGGAGGCTGAGAAAAATCCGCAAAGAACCACCATCACCACCTCCACCCAGCTGGTGGTTCTTTAGGCTGTGCCCCCAGAAACATTAACTGCCCTCTCTGTAGATGAGACTATTTTTCAATGAAGGAAAAAAAATACTGCAAGCTGTTAAGCCCATCAAAAGCCTCATTGTGGCCCTGGAAGCACAATGCTGCCTCACTGTGGCCCTATTTTTGCCTCTTGGCCCCTGGGCAAAAAAACCGGGAAGAAAGACTTAAGTCTGGCTTGCAACAGAGCTCCTCCAAGGTCCAAGATGAGGGTTTGGACCAACCCTACTATGTTAAATTGCTTGGCTGAAGACTGATGGGAATCAAACTTGGAACTTGGTGATCACAGAAATGAAAGGGCCCAATAAGCGATCTAATATAATCCCAAGTCCTGATTTAGGACCATCAAACAATGCAATACAGACAGCAGCATATCCCAGAGAATTAAAGCCCAATCCTATTCCTTCCTAGTGCAGGTACTCGGCAACATAAATGTGCTTCACAACTTAGCTGGCTTGTAACTTTTTTCTCCTTTCTCTGGCATAATAGCTCTAACTGAAATTTCCTTGTAATTACTTACATTGTGAAACTAAGTTAATTATCTACAAGTGTTTTTAAAATGAACTAAATGTTCAAGTTTTATTTGCCTTTGTGGCTTGCTTTCTTTAGAGTGCTTCCAGATGTCACAGAACTTTGCACTTGTTTAAGACAACATCTTGTTAAGGCCTTGACATACAGGATTGAGTATCCCTTATCCAAAATGCTTGGGACCAGAAGTGCTGTGTATTTGGGGAGGGGGAGATTTTGGAATATTTGCATTTACATCATGAATATGCATGAAAGGCACAAAGGGAGGAAAATGAAGAGGCAGAGCAATCCTACCAGCTGAGTGAGCAAGGTGCTCAAAGGTCCACTTATTTCCCAGCCCACTCCGTAAAAAACTGGCTGCTGTCCCTGAACTGAGCAACAAGCAAATCGGTACCCTGCAACCTGCCAAGCCAGGGCAAATCCTTCATCTCATAACCATCCCTCCTGCCAACCACCATCTTCCAAGAAAGGACCCCCTCCCACCTGCAAAGTTTAACCTCATGGGCCTCACTTACTGGGAAGCCAGCAGGCACAATTACACAGTGCACACTACTCTTAGCGGTGGAGTGCTGTTCTCTAGTGGGCAATGGCAGCACTGCAGTCAAATCTCCGGGAAACACTAAGCCGCTAGCAATGGGGGGGGGGCTGTGTCTACAGGTGCATCAGTATGTGGTGTCATGTCAGCACTCCAGGTTTCAGATTTTGGAATATTTTAGACTTTTAGATTAGGAATGCTCAGTCTTTACTAGAAAAGAACTGTAAATAAACTTATTTTCTAATAAAAATTACACTAGGGCCGAGTTCTTTTTTTTAGCTTCTAGCACGAGAGAGCTGTGAATTTTTAGCTTCCAATGTGCTCAGGTCACATTCTTTTTTAAGGTTCTAGCCACACTAGAATTTTTAAAAGCAAGCTCAGAGCTAGAAAAGATGGCCACCATCATGCTTACATCACTGCCACCTATTTCCGATCAAAACAAATGCAGGAAACTGTCAGCAATATGGCCTCGATAGCATACAGCAAGTTGGCGATCTCCATACAACTGATTTCAATGAGGGAACACCATTCTGCCATTTTTAATAATCACACTAGAAGCATACTAGCAGCATGTTAGAAACATCACTTACACCTATTTTTCAAGCTAAAAGGAGAACGCAGCCTAGCTCAGGGCTTCCCAAGAGGCAACCATGGCAGCTGTATATGGTCATCAGCATTTTTCAATGAAGACACCACAAGTCACCATTTTGTCACAAGTCACTGATTTGTATAGAGTATAATTGTGATACACAACCCACATAAAGAGTCCCAGTTAAGACTGCAAATAAGTTTAAAAACCTGCATTAAATTCCCATACTGCTGTCATAACACTTCTGCTTTGTAAGTTATAGAATCCTTGTTCTGTACTGCTATTTTAATTCTTAGTTCTCCATCATTATTATTAGTATTGTACCAGCAAGGTGCCACAATTCAGGTTTTAATTTTTGAACATATGTGAAAATATAATAGGGTGCTTTTGTGAATAAGAACAGGGCTTAAATAGCTGGAGTTCTAATGTACTTCAAGACAGTAGACAAACAAGGCTAAGTTTCAAGAAGCCTGCCCTTCAGTTCCAGGAAGATTTCCAACTAAAATGAAAACAAGTGCAATGTTCAGATATGGTCAAACATGTGAAGCAGTAAGGGTGCCTGGAGATGACAGGTCAAGTTGTACATGAGGGAGGGTCATTAAATTGAGTCCAAGCTGCTTGGGAGGAAGAAGAAAACACCAAAGTGGCAGAGATGGAGGGAGAGACACAAGAAGCAAGTGCCAGTGAAAATGTATTTAAAAAGAAGTCCAAAGAACAGCTTGCCAGAGGCAATGTACAAGTCACAGCTCCTGCCTCAAAGGGTTTAATGAGAAATAGTTACATTAACAAATTTTTTTTCATTTAATATGCATGACAGTAGGGCGGAAATACTTAATTCCACTGAATTTCTGAGTAGACATGCACTATGGGAATGGGGAGTGTTATCCTGTTAAGGTTTATTTTTGTATGGGATGGTTGGTTTTGGTCTCTGCTTTGTCCCAATGTGAGCAGGTTGCAAGAAAAACAGCAAATACAGCAGAGTACTTTCAGCAGATGTATTTGAGCAAGGGATATCACAAGTAGAGTAGTCAGTAAACAGTCCAAGAGTCAGCACGTAGGGCAGTCAGTCCAAGTACAACAAATCCAAATCAGTTTCCAACAATACACAGTCAAAAGTTCAGTCCATAAGTCAGTAATAACATATACATACAGTATCCAGCCTCCTCAGTGATCGGCAGCAGTTCCTCAGTTATCTCCATCAGCTCCCCTACTGCTGCACTGGAAGCTCCAGCAGACTAACCTTATGTAGTCAGCTTAGCCAATCAGTGCGGGCTTGGTCACACCCAGGGTGTGTCAGTTCCAGGTGCCTGCTGATTCTGCTGACTCAGCAATCTACACCTGCTCCCTGAACCAACTTGTAAGCTGTGGTTCTGCTTCCCTCAGAACTCAAAGCTAACATATCCAAGGTTATCCCTAAGGGCTGGGGACAAGAATAAGCCTTCAGTTTGGCTGTACTTGTCATAAGAAGCGACTAAACAGCCACTGGGTAGATGGGACTGGTCAGCCTGGGAAGGTAGCTCATCTGAGAAAAGGAAAACTCTGATCCCAAACCTCCACTGCCTTGTGGCTACATCCAGTTATGGAAAAGGCTTCAGGAGACAACCTCGAGGCAAAACCCAGAGCCAGAGTCCCTGAGGCAGTTTGCGGCTATATACAGTCACGCTCTGGCAACTCCTGCGACGCCACTGGAACCAACCGTATTGGCTTCTGCTTTTCTATTAGACCATTTCAGCAACGTGGAGAGGGAGGATTTGCTGCATGGTAACAGTCTATCCTCCATATCAGTGATTTTCAACATTTTTCATCTCGTGGCACACTGGCAAGGCACTAAAATGGTCAAGGCACACCATCAGCTTTTTGACAATTGACAAGGTACACTGTGCTATCAATGGAGGCTCACATCCCCCAATGGTCCTATTAATAAATTACTCTCTCCCAAATTCCCGCGGCACACCTGGGGACCATACACAGGACACCAGTGTGCCACGGCACAGTGGTTGAAAATGGCTGCTCCATATCTGCTTCGCGCACTGGAGAGGACACTCTGTTCCAGAACCACCATTCAAAGCGCAATACCATACTCTTCTGAGACTGAAGGATGCCAACAATCCAAGGTTTGAAGCCTTGCCCCTGGAAACTTTCCTGTACTTTTCCTGTATTTTTAATCACTAGGAGAAATGCAAGCAATAAAGAGAACATGGACTTTATATGGCAAAGACTTTAGTGTGTTTGGGACAGGGGACGAGAACTCACATTGGTGGTGCTAGCTCTGACATCAGCAGGCACAGGTGATGGGCAAATGTCACAGCAGCAGTGGAGGTCTACAGCCTTTGCCCCCACCTTCCAGAAACATTGTCACCTCTTGCTTGGCACTCTGCCGCCTTTGGCCTGCATGCCTACTTTCCCACCATGCATGTCCACTTCCTAGGGATCCCTGGGAGTCCTTTCCACACCAACACCTTACAAAGGACAACCTGTATTTTGGGAGGGGTTTTTTTTTTAAAGCAAGTTCAGTTTTCAGAAAAAAAGAAAAAAAAGCATTTTTAGGTGCCAGTGACTAGGATTACAGAATTTAGCAAGCAGTGCAGTACATGATAAATAATGGGGCATAGGGGGGAGATTTTGGCATGTTAAAGAATTTTGAAGGACAAGCGAAAAGCATGTGGAAAGATGACAAGACTGTAGGGAGAGAGTGGTTCCACAGTGGGTGTTCAGGGAATTGGAGGCAAACTGGTAAAGAGTAAAGAGACGTGGTACAACAAGATAAAAAAGGAGGTACAGTAGGAATGAGTGGTATTCCCACTCAGAGAGGACTATTTAGAGTATTCCCAGTCCTACCACCATCCTCAACAAGATAGGCAAATGTTCAGTGAAACGTTTGCATGTGACCCCACGTAATCTACTGGGAGGAGAGTCTGGTTCTTTTGATACATTTGAATTTAAGGCTCCTGTTACACAGCCTACTCGTACCTGTCTCCCCTGTTGGCTACATTCCAGCTTTCAAATGGTTCTCTGCCACAAGCATTCTGCAGACCACAAAACTCCTCTTTGCCCCATGCTGGCTGGTGACAGCCTCCAATATCAATGAGACATTTAAGGAATATCAACTGATCATCAACAAATAATCAGATACAGAACACTATTTTTTCTCAGTTTCTTCAATAGTGTTCATTATCTCTAGAATCCATTCAAGAAAGTAAAAACAAAAAAGTTGAAACAGGTGTTCTTGAACTGCAAACCTTGAACTAATACTAATATTTAGCTTAGATGTTATATTTTAAACCAACAGCTAAAGCCATCAGAAGTCAATATCAATATATAAATATTGCTATAATTACTACTACACATGAGTAAACCACATGATAATTATTATAAAGGCAGACAAAAGAAGCTTATTTGCTATACACGAAGCTTATACACTATAAAAATGAAAAAGATAGGGAAAGAAATAAATTGATGGAGAATATTTGACAGATGTCAAACTACAGTCGTGCACCATTTAGTGAGAGGGACCGGGACTGCAATTCCTGTAGTCAAGCGGCACTTGACGGCAACCTGAACCCTCTGCAGGGAAGGGGATGCTCTGCTCCCATCCCCTCCCCTCTGTAGGGTCATCTGAGCTTCCCAGAGACAGCACACAACTGCACACTGCCTCTGCTCAGCTCAGACTGAGGGAAATTGCATCTCAGGCAACTTCTGGTTTCACAGAGGAAACCAAAAATCATGTGAGAGATGTGATTTCCCTCAGTCTGAGCCTTGCAGAGGCAGCACACGGGTGTGCGCTGCCTCTTGGAGGCTCAGACAACCCTCTGGAGGGGAGAGAAGCAGGGTACCCCTCACTTTCTGAGGGTTGGGGTGTGTGCCATGACGACCACGTGACCACACGTGGTCGTCAGTTATGTGATCCCAGCATAAGCCAGAACGTCGCAAAGTGGCACACACCTGTACATGTGATTACTGTTAATACCAAGAAACTAACAGGAGCATCATTAACCTAAAGAAGGAAAGGAGCAATTAGCTTTTCCCAAGGAAATGACAGCAGAAAGATCAAAACCTATAATGTTATGAAATTCTGAATTCATGTCGCTGATCCAATACGACATGCTAAGATATCACATAATCCTAAAGACAAAAAGACTGTCAAATAGAATCTACTACAGAAGGAACAGTCAACAATGAAGAAGATTATACACAAGGAACTAATGGAGTCTCTACTTAGACCAATTCTACCAAAGGTGATAGACTTGATTACACTCACAGTTCATCACCTAGAAAGTCCATTCTTTAAGCCTTATGTTAAACTAATGTGTTTATACTTATTAAAAATAAAATAGTACACAATTATTACACAATAGTTGACAATAGTACAGGTATAACCTAATTATCCACAGATTTTTTTACCTGCAGTTTTATCTCAAAGTGATAAGGGCCCTTTCAATCAAAGGAAAAAAGTCATTTAACAATAGCCTTATTAATAGGAGGGCAGCAGGCTGACAATCCTTCAATCATTCTTTTCCCAGGCACTTAGAACAGCTTCAGTCCAAGTTCAGTTCAGACCCCTCCCTTTCCTCCAGCAGGTGAAAAATATAATCACTTTGCATTGGTGAAGGAGGGGTGGCTGGCTGGGAGTGAAGCCTGAAGAGAGACTGGCTGATGGATTGTCTGCCTAATGACTCTTTCTTACATCACAAAGGTCAGCAAGGCTGTTTTTAAATCACCTAGCAAAGGGACATTGTTTTTTAAAATGGATTTGGTTTTATTTTTGCCATAGACTCAATCTGTATTTGTGAAATGTCAGACAACAGAAAGGCCTCTGGGGATCAGTCTAAACATTTAATCAAGCCACAACAAAGTTTGTCATATTAAAACATTATGTATAGTGCTTGTCAAAAGAAAGGCAATTCCAGAAACACACAGAGATACTCCAACTGAAATAGGAGAAACTGAAAGACAAGAAGTGTCACAATATAATAAGGGAAGCATGGAACTCTTTAAACTATGGAGCTAGCAATTAACACAAATTTAAGATAAAGCAGTGTTCTTCAACCTTGGGATCCCTACCCCAGTTGTAAGGAGGACCCCAGCTCAGCTGTGAGGAGGCGGCAACTTACAGGAACAAAAAAGGTTGAAGACCACTAGATTAGAGCAGCACCAGGTAAAGGGGGAGGCATCAAGCGTACCCCTTGTTCTGCACAGGTTCTTAGCAATTGTGCTGAAATAGCTTTCACAAGAGCTGGTAACTTTTGCTGTTCCCTCTAATGAAAATATTTCGTAAGCATGAACGGAGGGCAGAACGGGGGCAGGTGATGGGGCAGGGTGGGCAGATGGGATCAACGGTGAGTTGCCAGTCTTATCCTTTATTTTTTATATATTAGGGTGATCGCATGAAAAAGGTTTAAGACCACTGAGATAAGGCATTGTTCCAACCTTATTCAATCCAGGCATTTGGATTAAACTAAGCTGCTTTGTTCATGTTTGCTTTGGTTGGTGCTATTTTTCTGCTTATGTTTTGATGTTTGCGGTTTTGATCATTTTTAATTGTGTCTGTGAGTCAATTTTAGGTGGAAGAAAAGAAAAATATTTTTAAATAAAATAGTATCCCGAAGTCACATGACATTTTGCTCATTCTACTGCCTCTGTGATTAAGTTATACATAGCACTTTAAAAAGATGTCAGCCTGAAAAGCCTACATCTCCCTGACAACAAAAAACAATGAGGAGTCTTGAGGCACCTTAAAGACTAACATTTATTTCAGTAAACGTGTTTCTGAACTATACAACCATTTCATCAGAAAACGTTGAAATAAATTTGTTGGGATTTAAGGTGCTATATAAAGCACTAAACTAAAAAATGAATATGACCAGTCTACCTAGCAGAGCAGATGTCATTGGAAACTTACTAAATGAAGTTTATGAGAGCAAAACTGAACAGTGCACAGAGTCTAAAGGGGAAATTATTAGCCTAAGTCTTGATGGTTGGAGCCATGTCCATAATGACACCATAGTAGGCATTTGTGTTACAACAGAGAAGAGACTGTCATCCTTAGAAACAACTGAAATGTCAGTAAATCCACACATCGCTTTTACTGCTACTTCTTGTCAGAATTCTGCTGTGTGACAAAATATTTAGATTTCTAGCACTGTATGTGACTTGGTCACAGATAATGCTGCAAATATAATCAAGATGAGAAAAAATCTGGATGAAAATTCCAAGCTAATACTCATAACTCCATTTGATGCATCTCTTGACCAAGACTCCAGTGCTCTGGAAATAAAGGTTAATGTTGTTGAAATGACAAAATACTTCCATAATAACCACTGTGCAGCAGGTGCACTTAAGAAAGTGGGAAAAACCAAGGTAATTCTCCCACAGGACATGCAAATGGAACTCACTAGTGCACTGTTTTGAACAAGAATTGGCCTAATCTAATAAGAACATATTCTTATTAGAATAAGAAAAGGCCATAGGCCCATCTAGTTCAGCTTCCTGTGTCTCACAGTGGCTCACTAAATGCTTCAGGGAGCACACAAGACAACAAGAGACCTGCATCCTGGTGCACTCCCTTGCATCTGGCATTCTGAGGCAGCCCACTTCTAAAATCAGGAGGTTGTACATAAACATCATGGCTTCTAACCCATGATGGACTCTTCCTCTAGAAATCTGTCCAATCCCCTCTTAAAGGCATCTAGGCAAGATGCCATCACTTTCATGTGGCAGAGTTCAACAGACTAATTACATGCTGGGTAAAGAAATTTTCTTCTGTCTGTCCTAACACTCAATGTTTGTGAACAAAATCATGAAAAATAGATGGCATTATTACAACCAATGTTATTATTACAACCAATGTTCTCAATATTGGGCTTAAAGAGTCATGTGGAACAGCTGCTGAAGCATATCCTGAAGCATATTCCCATAGCCTTGAACAAGGTGCATGGAAATAACATTTTTAATGCTCATGACATTTGAAAAGAATTGAGTGAGATTTTAAAAACCAAAATACACAATGACAGAGCTAAATTGCAGGCATTAAAGACAAAAAAGCAGACAATTTTCTTGCAAATACGATCACAACCAGGGTCAGCCTCTAACCGCTAAAAAGAAGAATTGGCTATGACATGAGTGTCTATAATGTCTACTACAAGTTTTAAAGTTAAGGCTGCACCATTCAAGAAATATATTTGCTGACAAAGTTTTAAAGGAAGTTACATCACCAACTGGAGGAAGTCATTTAGCCCACAAGTGTACACGTTTGATCCCTGTTGTGTGTATGCAACGTTTAAAAATAAACTTGATTTTAAAATATCTGAAAAAAACTTGCATTTACTTTTTAAAAAAATAACTCCATATGCTTGTTAAAAATGACATACGTTTGCTGGTGAAAGAACAAAACTCCAGAATAAGTAACTAAACAATGCTTATGTACATAAAAATTTAAAATGTCTGCCTGGTGATGATGGTTCTCCTAATAGAGGAAGGTAAGAAAATCCTCCATATATTCATGATTAACCTCTTAAACTTTAGATTGTTCAGTTTCCAATGTCTTCACAAATATTTGTTTAAAATCATCTGGGTAACTAAAATAATCATTTGTTTTCTGATATAATTGCAGAGCTAATTTGAACAATTAAAAAAAATAAATCGCCATTTAAAACACATAGTGTGGACATTCTACAAAGAAACTTGTGTCTTGTGTTGTGAAAAAATATGTACTATTTTGAAGTAAGAGTCACATTATATACAGATAGAGTCTTTCAGACTAATCAAATCTACAATCCACCTGACATTGGTTCTCAAACTGTGGGTTGGAACTCAGTGGTGGACCTTATTTTGGGCAGGTTGCCAAAGGGTGATGGAAAGATCAGATTACTAATTGACTCAAGCCCTGAAGTTATTCAAAAATCAGACACTGTAGTTGCTAATTAGCCTACAAAGAGCTGAGCTCCTGCACTTTGCAAGCATGTGTAAATATAGAGAGAAAGTCTGAGTGTCTTTTCTGGTCATGCTAACTTATAAATAAATAAATATTACTTCTTTCTTCCTCCCCTTTTTTTGAAAGTGTGGTAAACCTAGGTGAATTCTGATTGAGTGCTGTTTTTAAAAGTGGGTCCTGGTGCTTAAAAGTTTGGGAACCACTGGTCTATCACATTGGCAAATACAGTACAAAGAACAGCAAACACAGACTGCAATCTTAGGGCCCAATTCTATTCAACTTTTCAGTTTTGATGCAGCAGTGCCAAAGGGGTGTGCACAGCATCCCTGCAATGGGAATGGAGACCTCCTCAAGATAAGGAAACATTTGTTCCCTCACCTGGGGCTGCACTGGTGCTGGAAAGCAGGACAGGATTGGGCCTTATACACCCTTATCTAAGAGCAAGTCCCACTGAGACATACTGCCAAATGTATTGGGTTCAAGTATACAAAGTTCTGCCACATATGTACAGGATTGAGCTGTTTGCTACCTAAATACTAGTATCTCTCCAATCAAGTACTTCAGCATCAAACAAACAACATTCACAATGTGTTGGGAAAGATTTACTCTTTCAAAATCTTTATGTATATGATAGAACTCATTTTAACCATGCTATGACTGAAATACCTTGTAATTTTCACAATAATATATTATTCAATATATTTTGGGCAAAAATAGAGTCCTAAGTTTCATCAACTCCTAAATATATAAAATTATGATAGTGAGTATAGATTAAGTGCAAACCATTTCTGATTTGCCCCAAGAGCAAAATGAATCTGTAACAATTACACAAAAGTGGCAGTTACTCAGAGGAGGCAATACTTTTAATTGCTAACTAGTGAAAACAAGTTTTACCAATGGTAAAAAGGGCAAGTAAGGGGGGAAGTAGAGTTAATGGCAACTGAGCAACCAATTCAGTGGAGAAGAAAACAAAATTACACAACAGTTCAGTTGAGCAAAACTAGTTATACAGCTGCATAAAGTCTCAGGAGAAACAAGATCTGGAACATGATCAAAACTACCCTTGCCAACACATAATTAAAATCACAAACTTCAGTTTAATGCTTCCCCAAGAAGAAAAACAGCTAGCACAGTGAAAGTAATGCTAAGAAAAAGATTACTGTAAATCAGTGTTCTTCAACCTGTGGGTAATGACCCCAATGGAATTGCAAAGCCTCTTGGGCAAGGGGGTGAGTCGCAGCAACCTTTCCAAGCCTGTGCAAGAGAGGGTACTGCCTCATCAAAACTGAGTTCTTTATATAATCCAGCAGTCTCTTCTTGTTTTCTTGCTCCACAGCCCCTAATGCCTGCCCTGCTCAGGCTGCTACCTCACAGGGTTGTTGTAAAAACACAAGTGGGAGGGGAAATAGGGCAAGTGGCAGATAGGGTCCCAGAAGGTGGGGGCAGAATTGGCAGTGCTTCCCCAGTCTCATACTTTATTTCTTATTTTGGGGAGTCGTGGCATGGAAAAGGTTGAAGACCACTGCTCTAAGTGACCTGAATATCATGATACGTTGCTAAAAGAAGAATTTTAAGGCACAATGAGTACAAGTAAATTCCTTTCCTATCCCTCCCCTCCACTTAAGAGTACAGGACAGTGAGAAAATCCATCAGCCTCAGCCTAATACTAGGAAGTTAGGAATTAGTGGTGTAGCTAGAGGGGGAGAAAGCACTAGGTTTTGCAGGGAGCCTCACCACAGTGTGCCCCTTCCCTTCTGAGCCATTCTGCGCAGGGGGGGAGCAAAACAGAGGCAAGGCATAGCTGGGGGGCATAACATCATAAGAAGAGCCCTGCTGGATCAGGCCAAAGACCCATCTAGTTTAGCTTCCTGCATCTCACAGTGGCCCACCAGATGCCTCAGGGAGCACACAAGCCAACAAGAGACCTGCATCCTGGTGCCCTCCCTTGCACCTGGCATTCTGAAGTAGCCTGCCTCTACAACCAGGAGGTTGCACATACCCATCACAGCCTGTAACCTGCGATGGACTTTTTCCCCATAGATCTATCCAATTACCCCTTCAAAGACATCCAGCCCAGAAGCCATAACCACATCCTGTGGCAAGGAGTTCCACAGACTAATCGTGGGTAAAGACATTTTTTGTCTGTTCTAAACTCTCCCTTTTCGTGGATGTTTCCTGGCTGTGTTGTTGTGCAACAGGGAAAAAGAACATTTGCCTCCCTGTTGCTCCCCTACCCCCCACCAGCTCCGAAGGGGAGGGGGAGGCTCCCTGCAAGACTTAGTGCTTCACTCCCTGCAGCTACACCACTGCTAGGAACACAAACATAGGAAGCACCAACCTACCCTGTGAAGAGGCCTGTGCAGACTCTCCTCTCCCCTCCAGCCAGGGAGCCCCTCGTCTCTACCAGCCCAAGCAGAGCAACTCCGGGAAACCTTCTCGTGACATCATCACGAGGCCTATTTTGATGTCACTCATTATGGGGTCACCTGGTTTGGGGGCGGCTGGGCTAGGCTTGCCAGAGGAGGGGAAGGGACAGGAAGGCCCGGCCTCGAAGAACCACAGGGGGCTGCCGGGCTCGCCTGGAAGTAAGTCCCGTTGACTCTAATGGGGCTTACTTCTGAGTAGGCACGCACAGGATTGGACCCTGGGAGGGCACTCCCAGCCACGCTCACCTGGGAGTAGGCCCCACTGACTCTAATGCGGCTTATTCCCAAGTAGGCACGCACAGCACTGGGCTCTGAAGGTGCCACTCTTTCCTGGGAGTAAGCCCACTGACTACAATGGGGCTGCTTCTGAGAGGGCGGGCGATTGGGCCCTGAGGCTGCCGTCCTCGCCTGGGAGGAGGCCCCACTGGCTTCTGAGTAGACAGGCCCAGCCGCCCCTCGCCCGGCAGCGCCGCCCCCGTGACCCCAGGCTCGCCCGCCGCGCTCCCCTCACTCACCACGGGGGGAAGGGGCGGGTGGTCGCCGCCTTCCGAGGCCCTCGCGCCTTAGCCGAGCCTCGGAGCGCCAGCTGCTGCCGCTGCCGCTGCCGCCGCCATTTCCTCCTTCTCGGCTCCTCACGGCTTCTGCTCAGCGCTGGGCGGGAGACTTGTTGCTCCGCCCGCCTCCAGCCCTGTGTGGAACTCGCAGTCAAAATGGCGGCCAATGCTGCGCGCATGCGCGAGGGAGAGGGGCGAGGCCGCTCTACCCCACTCTCAAAACTCAGTGGAAAGCGGCGCTGCTCTATCCCACCACTCAGTGGCACTTGGGAGGACTCCGCCTTGCGCGCACAGGGGGTAAGCGCAAGCGCACTCACTCCTGCCGCAGACTTCCAGAGGAGGGCGGGGCTAAAGCGACCTCCCACAGACACACCCCTCAGGATGGGAAGAGGCACACGCGCCTGCGCGGGCGGTCAGTTCATTCATCCCTTGCCCAGTGGGAGCTACAGGGAGCCATTGGAAGCGGTGCCTCCTCTGATGCCTGTGCCAGGCGCAGCAACAGCCTCTGAGAGCCGCGCAGAGCGTCCGCGCCAGCACTACACATTTATCTTATTCTTTAAGATATAGTATAATATCTTTTTATATTTAATAACATTAACACTGAATAAAATAGTTAATGAACTATTGATATTCAATATTTAGTACAATTTTATAATAATAATAATAATAATTAAAACATAATTTAGGATGTTGCTTGAATCTTTAAGTCACACATCAAAACATTATACTACAAACACATCAGCATTATTTCTCAAACTGTGGGTCGGGCCCCACTAGGTGGGTCGCAAGTCAGTTTCAGGTCGGCCCCCATTCATTTCAGTATCTTCATAGATTAGACTTGATGTGTGTGACTGCATCTGGGGAAATCACAGACCTGTCCTCTTAACAGGTTACTCTGTGCTTTTAACAATGATATCAACGGGGTTTCCTCTTGGTAACAGCGCAATCCTATGCAGGTCTACTCAGAAGTAAATTCCTTTATGGTAAATGGGTCTTACTCCCAGGAAAGTGTGGATAGGATTGGGCTCCAAGTGTGTGTAGAATTAGTCTGGATTGTCACAAAATTGTCCCGCTGGTCACTCCCGACCATGACGTCACTTCTGGTGGGTCCTGACAGATTCTCATTCTAAAAAGTGGGTCCCGGTGAAGCTTTCCCCTGGACGGCGGTAGTGTCAGTCAGAGCTCCATCCACAGCTCCTCGTGCTTCAGCAGACCCAAGATCATTTGAACGGTGCCGTCGCCGGAGGGGGGCGCAGCTCCCCTCCCTCCCTGCGGCTCCGTTTTGCCCCCCCCCGCCGGGAATGGCTCCGAAAGGGAGGGGCTGCTCGGCCCCCCCTCCGGCTACGCCACCGCACTTGAGCACCAGAATGTCTGCAGGTCTGTTTCTGACCCTGAGCCTTTCGCCCTGCCCACCATCTCCCGGAGACGCAGGTCCCGCCCCCGGAGGCTCCGCCCCGCGACCACCCGGGCAGCCGCCGCCAGCGCCGGCGTGCAGCGCAGCTAGACTCGCTGCCTCGTAGTTCTCCCTGGGGAACGCGCCCCGGGCTCGGAGTCCTCCCAGCGCAGGAGGGCCCTCGCCCAGGGACGCCGGGAGAAGCCTCCGTGTGCAGAGCGGCGCCCGCCCCGGCCCCCACTCTCGCCTCCCCTGCCCAGCTACGCCACTTGCCTGGCACATGACCCACCTGGTGGGTCCTGACCCACAGTGAGGAACACCGCGCGCAGCTTGCCTCCCTCGTCCTGAGCAGATCCGTTCCCTCCACAGGGCGCCTTGGAGCCTTCAGAAGGAGGACTCCAGGGCAGCCTAGCCCCCTCCGCGTTCCTGGGAGGAAGCCTGATTGACTCTAATGGCCCTGCTTCTGAGTAGACAGGCGTGACACCGGCTCTCACTTATTCGCACAAACAAGCAGGCACCCCAGGAAGAGCCTCCTCCTTCCAGTGGCTGGGAAAGGCCCTGTGCTGCAAAGAGGCCCCGCTGGATCAGGCCCTCTGGTCCAGCCTCCTGTATCTCACAGTGGCCCACCAAATGCCAAGGGAGCACACAAGACAACTAGAGACCTGCATCCTGGTGCCCTCCCCTGCATCTGGCATTCTGACATAGCCCATTTCTAAAATCAGGAGGTTGCACATACACATCATGGCTTGTAACCCGTAATGGAATTTTCCTCCAGAAACTTGTCCAATCCCCTTTTAAAGGCATCCAGGCCAGATGCCGTCACAACATCCTATGACAAGGAGTTCCACAGACCGACCACATGCCGAGTAAAGAAATATTTTCTTTTGTCTGTCCTAACTCTCCCAACACTCAATCTGAGTGGATGTCCCCTGGTTCTGGTGTTATGTGAGAGTGTAAAGAGCATCTCTCTATCCACTTTATCCTTCCCATGCATAATTTTGTATGTCTCAATCATTTCCCCCCTCAGGCGTCTCTTTTCTAGGCTGAAGAGGCCCAAACGCCGTAGCCTTTCCTCATAAGGAAGGTGCCCCAGCCCAGTAATCATCTTAGTCACTCTCTTTTGCACCTTTTCTATTTCCACTATGTCCTTTTTGAGATGTGGTGACCAGAACTGGACACAATACTCCAGGTGTGGCCTTACCATCGATTTGTACAACGGCATTATAATATTAGCCGTTTTGTTCTCAAAACCTTTTCTAATGATCCCAAGCATAGAATTGGCCTTCTTCACTGCCACCGCACATTGGGTCAATGCTTTCATCACCACCACCCCAAGATCTCTCTCCTGATCTGTCACAGACAGCTCAGACCCCATTAGCCTTTATGTGAAGTTTTGATTTTTTGCCCCAATGTGCATAACTTTACACTTACTTACATTGAAACACATCTGCCATTTTGCTGCCCATTCTGCCAGTTTGGAGAGATCCTTCTGGAGCTCCTCACAATCACTTCTGGTCTTCACCACTCGGAAAAGTTTGGTGTCGTCTGCAAACTTAGCCACCTCACTGCTCACCCTGTCTCCAAGTCATTTATGAAGAGGTTGAAGAGCACCAGTCCCAGGACAGATCCTTGGGGCACACCGCTTTTCACCTCTTCATTGTGAAAATTGCCCATTGACACCCACTCTCTGTTTCCTGGTCTTCAACCAGGTCTCAGTCCAGGAGAGGACCTGCCCTCTAATTCCCTGACTGTGGAGTTTTTTCAGTAGCCTTTGGTGAGGGACTGTGTCGAACACCTTCTGAAATTCCAGATATATAATGTCTACAGGTTCTCCCGCATCCACATGTCTGTTGACCTTTTCAAATAATTCTATAAGGTTCATGAGGCAAGACTTACCCTTACAGAAACCATGCTGATTCTCCCTCAGCAAGGCCTGTTCGTCTATGTGTTTTGAGATTCTATGTTTGATGAGGCATTCCACCATCTTACCCAGTATAGATGTTAGGCTGACCGGCCTATAGTTTCCCAGGTCCCCCCCCCCTTTCGCTTTTTAAAGATTGGTATGACATTTGCTATCCTCCAATCCTCTGGAACTGTGGCCGTTTTGAGGGACAAGTTGCATAGTTTAGTCAAGAGATCAGCAACTTCATTCTTCAATTCCTTAATAACTCTTGGGTGGATGCCATCAGGGCCCAGGTGACTTATTGATCTTTAATTTATCAATGAGGTCTGAAGCATGTTCTCTTTTAACCTCTATCTGACTTAATTTCTTGGTCAGGAGGGGCCGTTCGGGCAGCGGTATCTGCCCGAGGTCTTCTGCCGTGAAGACAGATGTAAAGAACTCATTCAATTTCTCTGCCATCTCTAAGTCTCCTTTTATCTCCCCTTTCCCTCCCTCACCATCCAGAGGGCCAACCACTTCTCTGGCGGGTTTCCTGCTTCTAACTTATTTGAAGAAGCTTTTATTATTCCCCTTAATGCTACTGGCCATGTGTTCCTCATAGTCTCTCTTGGCCTCCCGTATCACCTTCTTACATTTCTTTTGCCACAGTTTATGTTCCTTTTTATTCTTCTCATTAGGGCAAGACTTCCATTTACAGAAGGAAGCTTCCTTGCCCTTTACGGCCTCTCTAACTTGGCTCGCTAGCCATAAGGGCACCCTCCTGGACTTAGTCGAGCCCTTCTTCCTTTGAGGTATACACTTCTGCTGGGCCTCTATTACTGTTGTTTTAAGCAGCCTCCATGCACTCTGGAAAGATTGGACTCTTTTTACCTCCTTCTAACCAGCCTCCTCATTTGAGGGAGGTCCGCTTGTCGGAAGTCAAGGGTTTTTGTGAGAGATTTGCCCGGTATTCTTCCCCTGTCGTGCATGTCAAAACAGATTGCAGCATGATCACTGTTCCCCAATGCAGGCGTGCCCAAACCCCAGCCCTGGGGCCACTTGCGGCCCTCAAGGACTCCCAATGCGGCCCTCAGGGAGCCCCCAGTCTCCAATAAGCCTCTGGCCCTCCAGAGATTTGCTGGAGCCCACACTGGCCCGATGCAACTGCTCTCACTGTGATGGCCAACTGTTCGACCTCTTGCATGAGCTATGGTATGAGGGCTCCCTCCACTGCTTGCTGTTTCACATCTGTTGCTGAACAATAAGCTACTAACAACTAAATATATTGTTTATGTTATTTCCTGAGTTAGAAAAGGGAATTAAACAATCATTTCAGGGTCCCATCCTAAAACAGCAAGGTATTGACACAGTGCCCTCAAAAATGTGGTTGTTCACCAAAAACAGGCTCAGCACTCATTAGCAACCATTTTCAACAAATGTCCTCTATCATATTCACTCAATAACACATTTTCACCTTTCAGATGCTTTTATGACCTCAGTTCTTCTACCTGTTTAGTTACAAAGCATCCGTTCTCCGCTTTATACATATATACAGTATATTTTCCTCCTATAAGGTATGGCTTCCAAATAGGGAAACCTAGCTTATAGGGGCTGAACCTCCCTAGCATCAACTCTTATGTAAGGAGGTTCCCAACAAACTCCGCCTTTTAGGGTGGAATTGCTATAAAGCAAACTTCAGTCTTAACAGGGTGTCAGTCCTGTTCCTGGTATAGACTTTCCCTACAGTACCTTCTTTTCAAAATGTATGATTTGACAGAGTTGTTTAACCTGGGAACTTGAATTTTGACTGATGATCTGAACAGATTTGTTTAGCAGTAAAGTGCTTTCCCAATGACAGCAGAAAGATCTAGGTTGGTTTCCATTCGGCCATCCAGTGTAATTGATAATTCAGATGAGATTCTGCATGGTTTAGAGAGAAAGTGATCAAGTGAAGCAATGCAATGTACGAGAGCCCCCCCTTATTGTTGAAACTGATTGGTAGAAGATTTAGAACAGATGAAAAGAGGTACAGTACTTGCTCATACAGCGCATAATTAATTGGTGGAAACTTGTCACAAGACATGGTGACGTCACTAATTTGGCTGGCTTTAAGGGGGGACTAGACACATTCAAGGAGACAGGTCTGTTAATGGCTACTCCTCAGGATGGCTATGTGCTCCTAGTTTCAGCAACAGAATGCCTTTGAATACCCAGTTGCTGGGGAACAATGACAAGAGAGAAGTCTGCCTTTCTCTCCTGCTTGCAGGCATCCCAGAGACAGCTGGTGGGCCACTGTGGGAATCAGAATGCTGGAGTGGATGGGCCTTTGGTGTGGTCCAGCAGAACTTTATTCATGTTCTTATGGGCTGCAAGTTTCATTCCCTGAAGATAACCCTGCTGTTAATTATTACTTAAAGAGGCATGCAAAAGGTGTACTACAGTGTTATTCAAACTGTGCAGCGTGGCTCTTTAGGGAGGTGCCAGGAACTCAAAAGGGAGGCACGGGATTTCCTCTCACAGTGATACAGTCACATAGGAGCCCATCCTCTTCGCTTTTTTTTTTTAAAGCAGAAGAAACAAGAGTTGCTCAGCTGCGAGAGTGGCCCTCTTCTCCCTCCACACCCAGGCTGCATGTTGTTTCCAAAGCTCTTGGACTCCAACCTCCATCTGGCAAGTACTGAGCATGCTTGGCTTGCAGTCCTTAAACCTTGCTGATCCTTGTCTGGTTGGTTCCTAGTTCCCAGCCTGGGATCACTTCTCATCAAAGTGAAATCTCTCTTTTCAACCCCCTCCCTCTTCCACTCCCCCCTTTCGATCTCCTAACCTTCCCGCTTTCCTCCCCTTCCCCATATAAAAAGCTTCCTATTTTACCAGTCATCAGAACTCTTAAAGTTGCTTCCATGTAGTTGGCAAAGGGGGAGGGGAGAGACAAGTACACACTTTACTTGGCCAGGAGCAGAAAAAGGGTACTGTTTTTAAAGTGATTTATTAATCTTGTTATTTGACTGAAGAGGAAAGGCTGTATTTTTTAAGTGATGAATCTTGCTATTTGAAGGGAATACTTATCAGCCATTGATGAAGTGATTGCCAGCCCAATCGTATCCACACTTTCCTGGGAGTAAGCCCCATTGACTCTAATGGGACTTACTTCTGAGTAGACATGCATAGGCTAGAGCTGTGCATCTCCTAGTATAGGAGACAAGTCAACTTCCTAACCAAACCCTTATCAGCTCTGACATATTTTCATGGTCTATTTTTGTTTTCCCCACCAGCTGCTGGAAAAATTTAATTTCATTCAATTAATAAAGGGTTCTATCCAAGGAAAATGGGAGAAATGACTAGTTGGATTGGGGTCCACAGGGGTGTGTGTGTGTAATGTTGTTCAGACTGGTTGTTCACAAAGTTCATTTGATAAAACAATTCTATTGGTATGCTTACAAAATTTAAAAAAATGAGTCCTCCTGGACTAGACAAAATCTACCTACTCCAGTATCCTGTCTCCAACAGTGATCAACAGCTGATCATTTATAAAGCATGTATATTGCTGTGTATTAATAATATATTTTAAGATCTGTATTTAATTAATGATATGATTAATATAATTAATATTAATATAGTTTATATATTTAATATTATATTATAATAAATATAATATTATATTAAATTATATTATTTATATATTAATATAAATTAATATATATTAAATTATAATTATATTAAATTATATTATATAATATAATAAATATAATATTTAGAAATGGGTTATGTCAGAATGCCAGATGCAAGGGAGGGCACCAGGATGAGGTCTCTTGTTATCTGGTGTGCTCCCTGGGGCATTTGGTGGGCCGCTGTGAGATACAGGAAGCTGGACTAGATGGGCCTATGGCCTGATCCAGTGGGGCTGTTCTTATGATCTTATATTTAATATATTTAATATAGTTGATATTTCTGGCCACTTCCTGTTTAATGATGTCACTTCCAGCCCTCAGGAACATGATGGGGAGTCATGGTGATCAGCCACGGGGGTCAAGGGAGCCACTGGTCAGAAAAGTTTGAGTACCACTGGTGTACTATATCACCTACCTAGTACACTTTAAAAGTGATTATAATTTATAATTATAATTTGTAAAAATGTTCCCTTGGAATAAAAACACGTAACACCGCTTTTTTCACTTCTAACTTTGGAACATACTAAAAAAATAAAACCATTTTCACCCACCTCTATTGATCACTTATCCTGATATAAGAGTTCCTGAACCCAGGTTTACCTCTGACTGTTTATACTTTCAGTCTCTGAATCAATGGTTGACACTGTTTCTATCAACCGTTTCAACCTTTGATTCAGATATTGAAAGTGTAAACAATCACTTTTCACAAATCACAACCACAGCCGCCCGGTGGGCGCTTCCAGGGGCGGGCCGGGCAAGAGCGCGGGGCGAGCGGGGCTGGCTGCCGGCTGCGGGTTTTCCCAGTGGCCTCCCGGGCAGGGGCCGCCGAGCGCTGCCCCTTTTGCCCCCCGGGCCCCCAGTCGCGGGGCTGGAGGGAGGGAGAAGGACCAGCAGACCCCGCAGCAGCAGCGCACTCGGGCAGGGATCTGGTCCCCGGAGCCCAGCCATCCCCCGGGTAGGAGAGGCTCCCCCTTGCACCTCCCCAGCACAGCAGGCACCGCGCGCCGCTGGGCTGGGATGCGCTTCAGCCACTGACATGACTCGTTCATCCGTCTCCCAGCCTTCCCTCCATCCCTCCCTGATCTATCCTTTCCTCCATCCCTTTCCCCATCATCCCTCCCTCCCTCCCACTCCCCATCCATCCTTCCCTCCCCCACCCTTCTACCCTCCATCCCTCCCCCACCCATCTATCCCTTCCCCACCCACCCACCCAACCACCCATCCCTCCCTCACCCACCCATCCCTCCCATCCCTCCCATCCATCCTTCCATCCCTCCCTCCCCCACCCATCCATCCATCCTTCCCTCCATCCATCCTTCTTTCTCCCCATTCCCTCTCTCCCATCCAGGGAGTGAAAGGAGAAGGAGGAACAGTGGAGGGAAGTAGGCAGAGATCAGCATTCCCCACCAACCTGCTGCCTGAGGCAACTGTTTCAGTTGGCCTCATGGTTGGGCCAGCCCTGGCCCAGGGAGGGAGCAGCAAGCTAAGGCCAGCATTCTATCATTTTAAATCATGTGAAACATGAAAACAAATATCTTAGCAGTCTCAGCATTTAGACATCCACAGTTATTGTTGTTGGCAACCTTCAGTCTCGAAAGACTATGGTATAAGCCTACAGCACCCAGTATTCCCAGGTGGTCTCCCATCCAAGTACTAACCAGGCCTGACCCTGCTTAGCTTCCGAGATCAGACGAGATCGGGCATGTGCAGGGTAACAGTTGCTGTCATCCACAGTTAAATTGTAGAGTAAAACAATTGATGAATAAAGTCACTGCACAAAATCAATGCCAGACATAACATAATCATTTCTGCCTTCTGGATGTTTTCTGACAGACAGGGCTTTCTCTGCATTGGCATCCAACAGGGATGGCACCAGGTCACTTTGGGCACCTGCTTTATGGGGCTTAGTGCTCATGCATACACAAAACGCTCTCTTGCATATGGAAATGCGTTCCCAGGTTCCCTCCCTGTACCTGGATGCAAGCCTGTGGGGTCAACTGAATTGAAGGCTGTTTGCACATTGGCCAGTTTTTGTCCTTGTGGCGCAAGGCATATTGGACACCTTCACTTTGGTTTCCTGGGTCAGATTTAGCTCTAAAACCGAGCAGGCCAGAGATGTGGCAAGCCCAAGTCCTTCCTATCGTTGGAGTTCTCTGCAGCACTCCATGTGGGATGCTGGGGGCATTACTATGGGTATGGTAGCAGATGCTGCTGCAAGCCATATGCACTGGGTCAAGGAATGCATACATGACACTCCTTCACACAGTATCAAATCTAAGAGGAAACTACAGTAGCTCTTTGCTTGTGGATCAACTTACCTGAAGGAATGTAAAGGAGTTCAGAGACACAGTTGCAGGACCATAGCTGCTGTAGAAGCAAGTTTTCTTATGCACAGCATTATTTGCATTCTAGTGTGAGCCAAAATAAAATGATGTTAACTTTTTTTGCAATGATTTAATATATGTAAAATTTTTTAGAGAAACTTAGGGCCCAATCCTATCCAATTTTCCACTACCAGTGCAGCTGCAATGCAGGCCCAGGGTAAGGGAACAAATGTTCCCATATGTTGAAGAGGCGTCTGTGACTACCTCCCACCACAGGATGCAGTGCACGCCCCATTGACACAGCTGCATCAGCACTGGGAAATTGGATAGGATTTAGTCCTTAGGAGTGTGTTTGGTTTTCCATATTACTGTATCAAGCTGCTGATGCCACATGGGCAGATAGACCAGGGCTCTGCATCTGGAAGTCCAGCAGATCTAGACTCCAAAGACTATTCCAGCTGTTGCCACTATCCCCTCCGTTTTACCCTCTCCACCTTTGGGAAGGGACCCAAAAGAAACTTTGTTCTCCCTGATAAAATTCCTCTCAGAGGCCCTGCACTGGGACCCACATTTTAGAATGAGAATCTGTCAGGACCCACCAGAAATGATGTCATGACAAAGTGACATTATCAGGCACAAAATTTGTTAACAATCCTAGGCTGCAATCTTACCCATACTTACCCAGGAGTAAGTTCCATTTACTATCATTGTTAAAAGACTATACATAGTAGCCTGTTAAAAGTAAAGATCTGTAACATTTTCCCAAATGTAGTCACATACCATAGTAGCATCTAGTCTAATATAAATAAAATTATTGATATTATTGAAAAATATTTTAATAAAAATAAAATATTGAAATGATTGGGGACCCACCTGAAATTGGTTCGTGACTCACAGTTTGAGAAATACTGAATTGTATACAATTGTGCTGCACTGCTGCAATCCTATACAGTAAACACTTAATCCTTAAGTATTGTATTGGCAACCTTCAGTCTCGAAAGACTATGGTATCAAAATCAGTTTCAAAAAAGTGCAAACTTATTTATATTTCCTTAGAGACAAATACTGAGGTGTATATTTTCTTTTTTACACCTAAGAAAGTTAGAGAGAATTTCAGTCTTAGGGAGGAAACTACTTTAAAAGAGTTGATCTACTTCTAGGTAAACTTGGATAGGTTTTGGCTGCAAGGATGTGTCCAGACAGATTGTTGTTTGAAAAATTTGGTGCCAGTGCTAAAAGGTTTGGGAACCACCAGGCTAGATCTTGATATAGATCTATCCAGGGCTTTTTTTCTAATGGAACGCGGGGGGGGGGGGGGGAGCAAAACAGAGGCATTCGCTGGGTAGGTGCTGGCACTGCCTCTACTGAGATTGACTTCTGAGGAGACAGCCATAGGCTTTGGCTTTGAGGCTGCAGTCCTCTCCACACCTTCCTGGGAGGAAGCCCCACTGCCTCTAGCGGGACTGACTTCTGAGGAGACAGCCATAGGCTTTGGTTCTGAGGCTTCAGTCCTCTCCACACTTTCCTGGGAGGAAGCCCCATTGACTCTAATGGGACTGACTTCTGAGGAGACAGGCACAGGATTGGGCCCTGAGGCCGCCATCCTATCCACAGTAAGCCCCATTCACTAAAGAGGACTTCTGAGTAGATGTGCATAGGATTGGGCTCTTAGGCTGCAATCCTAGGCACTGTCCTGGGAGTAAGCTCCATTGATGAGACTTACTTTAGTGTAGACATACCTAGGATTGGGCTCTTAATCCTGGCAGAGATATATATCTGCACCCGTTTTCACATGCTAAGGGCAGGTGAAAAGGGATACTATGTGTGTACAACGTGCTGTCCAGCCTTGCCAGAGATCCTCCTCATCCTTCCCCCACAAGCATGTCCTCTGCCAGCCAGCGTTTGCAGCTCCTCTTCAGCAATGCACAGCAGCTGCTCAGGGCAGCAGAGAACATACAATTGCATGCCAAGCGCCTTCCCAAAGACACAGAGTATTCTGATACCTGAATTAAACCATATTTAATCGCTTGTTTGCAAACGTAGCTGTTTCTATGTGCACCTAAGGACGCCTCTCGTGTAAGAATTCCTTTTTTGTTCTTACTCCCACAGTTGCTTAGAGTAATTTTACTACATGGAACTCATGTAAGCCATTTTTCGGAATCCATTCACTGCTTCCTCTCCTTGAAGTAGTGCCACACTACATACTACACGCTACAAGTGCACCTGTACAGTATTTTTCCCCTTGTGTAGAAAAAGTAGCTAGGGGGATGTGGAGATTGACAGCCCAATCCTATGCATGTCTACTCAGAAGTAAGTTCATCTTTAGGGGGGAAGCACATAAAAAAGATTTTATTTCTCCAATAAAAATGGTTTAAAAATAAATAAATAAATAAAAGATTAACAAGTTGTGAGTTCCTGCACCTTTTCTTTTACAAAAAAAGCACTGGTCTATCTATATAGCCATCAGTGGCTGGAATGCTGTGATAGACTGTCCCTGGATGGGGAGGCTCCACAGAGCCACATGGGAGCTATTAATAGATCTGGAACTTGATGTAGTCCATTGATTTCTTTTTTAAAAAATTAGTATTTTATTTATTTATTATAGATACAGGTGAGGAAAATGGGTTAGACTTGGGGCTGGTACTACACAGGTTACACATGAGGGTATTGGCCATAGATTACAACATGCATTATTCA
The DNA here is from genome assembly GCF_035046505.1 of Tiliqua scincoides. Taxonomy (NCBI): domain Eukaryota; kingdom Metazoa; phylum Chordata; class Lepidosauria; order Squamata; family Scincidae; genus Tiliqua; species Tiliqua scincoides. Next base: position 216,989,973 of record NC_089824.1, read on the forward strand.
AAAAAAGCAATCAAAGGACTGAAAAAGGCATAATAGTCAACAATACAAAAGCTATCATATTTGTCAGTCTAAAAATTTGGATTTATCTAAACACTCAATATTGTTTAACTAAAATTACCTATCCAAAGGCTCATAAAAAGGCTTCCAATATTTTCTTACTTACCTAAATCTCTCTCTTTCATTCTTTCTGTTAAATCTTCCATTTCTGCTATTTCATAAATTTTGTCTATTAAATTTTCACTAGCTGGAACGTCTGCAGATTTCCATTTTTGCGCAAACAATATTCTTTCCGCTGTAGCAATACGTACAATAAGATATTTCTTATATTGGTCTTTAATTTCTGATGTCACATTTAGGAGGAATATTTCTGGTTTGAATGGTAATACACAATTCAATATCTCTTGCAACAATTTATGTATCATTTTCCAATATTTCTTTGCTTTTTCACATGTCCACCACATATGATAAAAGGTTCCTTCAACCTCTTTACATTTCCAACACTTATTTGATGACCCAGAATACATTTTTGCTAATTTCTCTGGAGTTAAATAGCATCTATAAAACATTTTATATAAATTCTCTTTAAAAGACACGGCTTTAGTTATCTTAATATTTATATTCCAAATTTGTTTCCAGTCATCTATCGATATATTATATCTAAAATTTTTTGCCCAGCACACTTTGTATTGGCAACCTTCAGTCTCGAAAGACTATGGTATCGCGCTCTGAAAGGTGGTTCTGGCACAGCGTCTAGTGTGGCTGAAAAGGCCAATCCGGGAGTGACAATCCCTTCCACACCGGGAGCAAGTGCAGTCTGTCCCTGGTCTGTCTCCCTGGCTATGGGCCTTCCTTCTTTGCCTCTTAGCCTCAGACTGTTGGCCAAGTGTCTCTTCAAACTGGGAAAGGCCATGCTGCACAGCCTGCCTCCAAGCGGGCCGCTCAGAGGCCAGGGTTTCCCACTTGTTGAGGTCCATCCCTAAGGCCTTCAGATCCCTCTTGCAGATGTCCTTGTATCGCAGCTGTGGTCTACCTGTAGGGCGCTTTCCTTGCACGAGTTCTCCATAGAGGAGATCCTTTGGGATCCGGCCATCATCCATTCTCACGACATGACCAAGCCAACGCAGGCGTCTCTGTTTCAGCAGTGAATACATGCTAGGGATTCCAGCACGTTCCAGGACTGTGTTGTTTGGAACTTTGTCCTGCCAGGTGATGCCGAGGATGCGTCGGAGGCAGCGCATGTGGAAAGCGCTCAGTTTCCTCTCCTGTTGTGAGCGAAGAGTCCATGACTCGCTGCAGTACAGAAGTGTACTCAGGACGCAAGCTCTGTAGACCTGGATCTTGGTATGTTCCGTCAGCTTCTTGTTGGACCAGACTCTCTTTGTGAGTCTGGAAAACGTGGTAGCTGCTTTACCGATGCGCCTGTTTAGCTCGGCATCGAGAGAATGAGTGTCGGAGATCGTTGAGCCAAGGTACACAAAGTCATGGACAACCTCCAGTTCATGCTCAGAGATTGTAATGCAGGGAGGTGAGTCCACATCCTGAACCATGACCTGTGTTTTCTTCAGGCTGATTGTCAGTCCAAAATCTTGGCAGGCCTTGCTAAAACGATCCATGAGCTGCTGGAGATCTTTGGCAGAGTGGGTAGTGACAGCTGCATCGTCGGCAAAGAGGAAGTCACGCAGACATTTCAGCTGGACTTTGGATTTTGCTCTCAGTCTGGAGAGGTTGAAGAGCTTTCCGTCTGATCTGGTCCGGAGATAGATGCCTTCTGTTGCAGTTCCAAAGGCCTGCTTCAGCAGGACAGCGAAGAAAATCCCAAACAAGGTTGGTGCAAGAACACAGCCCTGCTTCACTCCGCTTCGGCACACTATTCCGCCCAGCACACTATTGCATCTTTAACTGTCTCATCATCCATTCTTATCTCAAGGAGAAAATTGTACATCTTTAAAATATATTTCCCCTCATCAATCAAAAACATTTAATCAAAACTTATATCTTCTTCATAAAAACCTATTTTTTGGTCTTCTCATAATCTTATTTGCATGATATAGTCCATTGATTTCCATGGATGGTTATGGAAAGAGATAGCAGCCATCAGTGGCTGGAATTCTGTGGTAGACTGCCCCTGAACATGGAAGTGCCACAGAGCCACATGAGAGCCGTTGATAGATCTGGATCTTGATGCAGTCCATTGCTCTGCATAAATGGCTGTGGAAAGTAGTAGCCACCCAACAGTGCCTGGAATGCTGTGGTAGACTGCCCCTGAACATGGAAGCTCCACAGAGCCACATGAGAGGCATTGACAGATCTGGAACGATATAAGAACATAAGAACAGCCCCACTGGATCAGGCCATAGGCCCATCTAGTCCACCTTCCTGTATCTCACAGTGGCCCACCAAATGCCCCAGGGAGCACACCAGATAACAAGAGACCTCATCCTGGTGCCCTCCCTTGCATCTGGCATTCTGACAACCCATTTCTAAAATCAGGAGGTTGCGCATACACATCATGGCTTGTACCCTGTAATGGATTTTTCCTCCAGAAACGATGCAATCCATTGCTGTACATGGACGGTTGCATGCAGTTAGCCTGTGGAACCCCTAGCCACTGGCACTGTGGTAGACTGCCCCTGGATGGGGAAGCTCCACAGAGCCACATGAGAGGCATTGATAGGCCTATATCAAGATCAGTGGCTGAACAATAGCTGCCTTATGGCTCTGTGGAGCCTCCCCATCCAGGGGCAGTCTCCCACAGCATTCCAGTCCCTGCTGGATAGCTACAGGTTGGAAGCTGAGTGTTGTGCTGTTCTAGGAAGTCCGTCCTCCTGCCCTCTATGGTACCGTAACCCTTGGCAACGAGGAAAGGAAGAGATGCCTTTCTAGGCCTCTTCCTCTCTATGGCACTTCCGCTCCAGCCGTATCGCGTCTCTATGATCGGACCCGGAGCGCTGCGATTGGCTCCGTCCGAGTTCTCGCGAGAAGAGACCGGGCCTGAGTGAGAGCGTGGGGGGGGCGTAGGGAGAGCGCGCTCGACAGGGAGGGGGCGGAGCCGGCGGAGGGCCTGGCGACGACGACGACGACTCGGTCGGTGAGTGAAATGGCGGCGCCTGGGGAGGTCTGTGGCGGGGCCGCGGTTTGCCCGAGGCTCCGCTCCGCCCGTTGGGGAGTGGCGGGGGCTGACGGGAAGGAGCCATCTTGGAGCCATGGGAGGCCGAGCGGGGCCCGCCCCCGCCTGGGCCCGGGAGGGAGGAAGAGGAGACGCGGGTGGCCGGAGGCCCAGCGAGGGGGAGCCCCCCCCGCCCTCAGGTCCAGTGGCCGAGCGAGGGGGAAGGAGGCAGGCAGGCAGGCGCCTGCTCCCACCTCCGCCCCTCACAGCCCGGCGCTCCCCTCGGCCGCAGCGCGGCCCCCCAGGCCCCTGATTTCGGGTCCAGTGGCCGCAAGTTCCACAGGCAAACTGCGTGCTGGGCCAAGAAGCGCCTCCCCCCCACGGCAGGCGGCTGTGCTGGCTCCTCATCGGGTCTCTGCGGTGGTTTGGCTCCTGCCCTCTTCCGAGGGGAGCAAGTCTGTAGCCACCGCGCTCCGTTTCCCCTCCCCCCGTTTTAGCCTCACGCCAGCCTTGCGAGGTGGGCCGCTGGACGCAAGGCCAGCCAGGAGCAGTCGGTGGCTGCTCTTTCAGGGGGCCAGGCAGTGTCTTCTGTTCCCAGGACTTGTCCTCTTTTTTTCAGCCTCGTGTCCTGGAAAAGGACTCCAGTGTCTGCCTTTTCCCTGTGAGCAGGCGGCTTGGAATTAATACATGGAATAAATTACAGCTAACATAGTTTTAAACTTAATAATAATATAGTGTCCAATTAACCACATGAAATTAATATACGAGTTTTCAGTTTTTATTTTGGCCTAGCTTTTTTTTTTTTTTTGAATGTCCAACATTATGGGGCACCTTGTTCTCCTTTGTGGTTATGACATCTGGTCACCCTCCCCTTGCATGCTGCGGTGAGGCTCTTCACAAGACTTAGTGCTTTGCATCCCCCTCCTAGCTACACCACTGGGCTCTAGCCTCCTATCCCCACTAAACACAGGTTTCTTTTGTGCACCCAGTAGTGGGGATCCCACAGTCTTTATGATTGCTGAATTTTTGAAAAGAGTGAAAACTGTAGTGATACTGTGTGTGTCACACGTCTGGTTTGTGTATGTGTGTGTGCTTGTGCAGTTGTTTGCATGTTGGAGCCCCTTTTCTGAGAGTGACCAGATGTCCTTTTTTTTCCAAGGACATGTCCTCTTTTTTTAGCCTCATGTCCTGGAAAAGAACTTGTCCTCCTTTTCCCAGTGAGCAGGCAGCACAGAACCTTCTTGTAATAAATTATATGTAATACAGTTTTAAATTTAATAAATGTCATATTTAACCACATGAAATAAACATACGAGTCTTTCTAGCTTTCATTTTGGCATCTCCTACACTTTTCTTGGCTGTCCTACATTTTGGGGTTCCTTGTCCTCCTTTGTGTTTATGACATCTGGTCACTCTAGTCTCAAGCCACCCAGTATGAATTTGCTGCTGGGGTCACCTTTGTGGCCACCCCATGTTATTCTTAGGCAGATGGAACTGGGATGGAATTGCCCTTGCCCCTCCTGCTCTGTTTACTTCCTATTGTTCCTTTTTCAGCCTAAAGCAAGTCTTAAAGGGGGGGGGGGCTTCTTTTCTGACCAGTTTTTCCTCCTGCAAACTGTTGCACAAGAGGCGTTTATTACATTGACTTATGGCATGTAGGGAATAAGCTCTTTAGTTCTCATCTCTCTCTCTGTATGTGTGTGTGTAACCAAAATTGAAAATAGAGTAGTTTCTGAATGAATTGGTGTTTCTCGACCAATGGCGCAGGTACCACCGGTGGTACTTGAAGTGGTGTCTGGTGGCACTTGCAGGACCCCTGAATCCTGAATTCATTTACATAGGTTACCTTTATAAGCAAAAACCAGGCCAATATCTCATCAGGGCTAAGAGATATCGAAGAATCCATGAAAGCACGTTACCTCTTTTGACCTCTTTAGAGGATCATATTTCTAAAAATCCCTTCTTAGTGGGTCCTTACATCATGGAAGGAAAATACTCCCTGAATTTCATGTTTTTAGGTCCAGGGGTTTTGACTGGGGGGCTGATGAGTCATTCAGGACATTTGTTTATGAATTAAGGGCACAATCCTAACCAAGTCTAGTCAGACATAAGTCTTATTTTGTTCAGTAGGACTTACTCTCAGGAGATTGTGGTTAGGATTGCAGCCATAGATACAGATATAGATTATTGTCCAGTATATGTGGAATTAGGCAGTGTTTCTCAACCAGTGGTACTTGAGGTGGTGTCTAGTGGTACTCGCAGGACCCCTGCTGCCCAGGTATATATATACTGATGATGTCATCATCAATTACGTCTGGTGGTATTTCGAATAGGTGGACCATGTGAAATGGTACGGCGGAGGACAAACGTTGAGAAACACTGATCTGTGCTCTCATAAAGAGCTCTTGTTCTCATTGTGTTATTGTGTGTAATTGAAATTGAAAACAGTAGTTTCAGTTCTGAACTGATTAGCGTTCCCTGACCAGTGGTACTTGAGGTGTCATCTAGTGGTACTCTCAGAACCCCCAGACCCATCACCTGGCAGTGAGACCAGCAATGCAGCAGTAGGAGGCCCGGCTCAGCAGGCAGAGCTCCAGTGTGCACTTTTTGCACACTCTTAAAATCCCTCCTGTCCACCCTGACCTCTTACCAGTGTTTGTCATGTTGCGTCTGGCCTCCCAATACAAAAAAAACTTCAGGTGGTACTTTCAGTAGGTGAACCATGCAAAGTGGTACTGCAGGGGACAAATGTAGAGAGAGGCTGAATTAGACTGTTATTATTTTTAAAAAGGCTCTTTCTATCCCCTCCAGATTTTGCTTTTGTGAACCACATTTTGAAAAAAATGAGGGCCCAGCTCTGAATAGATTTATGTGGCACCAGTCTCACCAAATTGCAGGAGTCTCAGGGCCCAGTCCTATCCAATTTTCCAGCACCGGTACAGCCACAATGCAGCCCCAAGGTAAGGGAGCAAATGTTCCCATACCTTTCTGAGGTCTCCATGACTGCCTCCCCACCACAGGATGCAGCGTATGCCCTATTGGCATGGCTGCACCGGTACTGGAAAATTGGATAAGATTGGGCCCTAAATGTTGAATAGATTTCTGTAAACTTCTTTTAATAGTTCTTAGCTACACTTTGATTTCTGCTCAACATTGCATATATGCAACAGGAATCAAATGTGTACACCTGTGGGCAGGGCAGAAATGAGTTAATCCACATGAGTCTCTGGAAACTCCTTCAAGAAATAATTTTGTGGCATGGTCCTTTATTCCTTCTTTATTTAGGCATACCATCTATGGCCGCAATCTTAACCCCTTATGTCAGTGCTTTCCAGCACTGGCATAGCGGTGCCAATGGAACATGTGCTGCATCCTGCATCACTCATGGAGGCCTCCTCAAAGTAAGGGAATGTTTGTTCCCTTACCCCAGAGCTGCATTGCCCTTATGTCAGCGCTGGAAAGTAGTGACATAAGGGGTTAGGATTGCGCCCTTTGTTACCTTGAAACCCCAGAGAGCAAAAGAAACTATAGAATGCTTTTTTGTCTTTAAATGGGCAAATCTACATGAGTGTTTCTCCACTAGTTGTACTTGAGGTGGTGTCTAGTGGTACTTGCTGGATCCCCAGACACCTGCCACCTGGCAGTGAAACCAGGAACGCAACACAACAAACAGCGATTGGAGGCAGGCAAAGCACTGAAGCATGCTTTTTCCACTTGAAAAAAAGCCCTCCTGTCCATCCTGAGCCTTTTACTGGTGTTTGTAGTTTCGCATCTGGCTTCTCAACTCAGAAATAACTAGCTATGATGTCATCACCAGTGCAAGTGGCACTTTGAATAGGTGGACCATGTGAAGTGGTACGTTGGAGGACAAATGTTGAGTAATACCAATCTAAACGATTTAGCAAAAGCACTGCAAGAAAGATAACCAGTGTCATAAAGACAAGAATCAGTGGTCTCGTGTGTAGGACTAGAAGCTGCTGTTGCTGTTTCAGTTCAGCATTTTTATATACCAACCAACTTTTAGAGTAGTATTTAACTTTCTTAGATCTAGAACTGTATAGATTAATATTACTCATAGATATTGCAAAGTTCTTTATCCTGCCCTTTCTTGCAACAAAGTAATAACAGGTTATGTTCAGTATTCCATTTAGCAAACAGGAAGCTGAGGCTCAGAGGAAGTGACTGTGCAAGATGTGTTTATTAGTATTCACACTCACAGCCTGATCTCTGCATGTTTGCTTGAAGGCAAGTCCTACTTAAATTAAGGACATCCAGGTCTATTTGGGATTGCAACTTTAATTGACTACACGTGATAGTCTGATTTGATTATGTTGCACCCAACTAGACGTTTGTTATTTGACTTCCTAATTTGTATACTCTATTATCATTTTTAAACTGCATGTCTGTGCAGATTTCTTGGAAGCAGGCCTGGTTGAACACAGTGGGTACTCCTTCTGAGTAAATAGTGTTGATAGACTTATTCATTAATTTGTCCAGGCCTTTCAAACAGTTTAAGTTAGTGGTCATCCCAGATTGTGTGTTCCAAAAGGTAAAATGTGCTGTGAAAATTAGCATTTCATCCTTCTCTTGATGTACTGCACATTGACTTTACTGAATGATGTGAAGTACTGATATTCAGGGACAGAAGGTTCCTTATAAAATGTGAAACCCTGATTTGTCATGAGGACTCAACAAACATAGATTGTGTTTTGTTGGCTAAATGCCCCTGGCTGTTAAGTCAGAATCTGAAACCATGGATTGAAACAAGTTTGGCTATCTGGACTGATAAACCACAGTTCAGGATGTTGCTCCGCTCTTGCAGGCCACTGTTTGAGATAGCATTCAGGGATTCTTGGGGGAAAGTGGGAAACACCAACCATATGTTTCTTGTATGTCTAGAACACATACCATGCATTGTAATTTAAACTGCTTAAGCACAAATCATGGTTTGGCATTGTGTCTGAACTGACCTAAGGAGAAACTTCTTGCTCTGTTTGCGCTTTGACAAAATCCCTTTCACAGATTATAAGGTCCATTCCCTCTTTGACTCCTTGTGCCAAACTGCCTTTTAACATTGAGGTAGTTTGAAAAATAATTTGGGGTCGTGGCAGAGCAAATTTTCTGAAGATGGAATGGCAAGAAAAGCTAGATGCATAAGCAAATCTGGGGCATGTTCACACCTTCTTCATGGCTATTTCTTTAATTAGTAGTGTGTGCAAAGGGATTAAAAGATGAGCTGGGAACCGGATTGAAATCTCACTTCTGTCATAATTTATATAGACCACTTTTTCTTGCTCTTAGTCTTCATTTGTCGTATCAGGATAATTTTGGTTTTTTTATTTTTAATTGTTCCATTTCTCTATAAAAACATCAAAACAGATTGCAGGAAAACAATAAAAGTTGTTCTTGTGTTAGAATATTTATTTACCACTTCTCAACAAAAAATCTTCTCAAAACTGACTTGCAAAGGCTAAGATGACAGGTCTGTCCCAAAGGGACACACAACCAACTTTTAAAATTGGAAGATAAAGCCACTGGGTAGGGTGCTATGTTGGGATTAATAAATACAATATGAAAAATAATAAGAATTTACATTGCAAGATTGTTGTAATGGTTATTGATATAATATACTTAGTGTTTTGGGCACTTCTAATTCGCTATACATATATTACTATGAAAAAATGCCAGCCAGTATACAACATGACGATAGCAGCTAATGCAAAGTCTGTGTAGGATGGATGGCAAAGGCAGTTCAAGAACCATATCATGTCTTGGGCGAGAATTTCACATCACATCAAAATGTGTGGCCAGTACAAACTGCAGCATCACATGTGATTCCTTTTCTGGGACATGTAGGGCAACTTAAGTACCTGTAGGTCTTGATTTTGTGACAGCGTGTTTCATAACCTTTTATTATGGACGAATGATATGGAGCTGCCGTATACTGACTAAAGCTATTGCTTCATCTAGCCCACTAGTGTCTGTTGTGACCAGCAGTGGTTCTTAAGGAGTTATGTGGGGATCTTTTCCTGGCCTGCTGTCTGACATCCTTTTAGCTAAAAATGTGAGAAGTTGAACCTGTGAGAAGTTTCATATGCAAAGCAAGTGCACCACCACTGAACTGTGGGGCCATTATGTGCTGAGCAGGACAATGCATTTTTCCATATTGTGCAATCAGAACATGGAGCAATTATCCTAGAGAGGAAAGGATTAATAAAATGTGGTTTGTTTTAAAAATATTTATATCCTGTTTTTTCCTCTTGCTACAGAAGATCTCAGGGTGGCTAATATACTAAAATGAATATACTGTTCATTGCACTCTTTTTGGTAACTTGAGAATGTTATAAAAATTATTTGGAGACAGGGAGTAATTGCTGTACTTGTAGAAATGTTATATGTATATGTTTACACATATAGTTTCTTAGCTCCCCCTTCTTTTCTTTCTTGCTAGTGAGAGTCAAGAATGAGTTATGCAGAAAAACCCGATGAAATCACAAAAGACGAGTGGATGGAAAAGCTCAACAATTTGCACATCCAGAGAGCTGACATGAATCGCTTGATTATGAACTATCTTGTTACAGGTAATAAACAAAGAATTTCTTAAGAAATAATTTAATGACCTACCAGTATTTTGTTGCATTTCTATCTTGCTTTTCTACTTCAAATGTCCTCAAGGTGGCATGCAAACATGAGCAGCAAAATTAATATTAAAAATAAAAATTCAACTATTAAAACAGGGGCAACAAATCTGAAATAGCTGAAAATATTACGCTCTTAAACATCTGCTTGAATTTTAATGAAAGTTCATTTAAAAGCCAGAAGAGAAGGACCCTGTTAGATGTACCGCAGTCAGCTGATGTACAGTTGTGGCTACACTACTGAGAAGATCCTGCCCCTGCCAACTGGAATTCTAATTGGGTAGAACCTCTGAGTCCAGTCTTAAGGCTCAAATAGATTCATATGGATGAAAACAGTTTGAGATAAATCTACGACCAAACTATGTGTTGTGTTAAACCTGCCATTAAAATATAGACCTAAACAGAAATCTCTCTCCTCTTCACACAAAGCAGCTGTAGGGATCCTGATGTGGGTCTGAACTGGGGATGATGGTAGTGAAAACAATGTCCCTGCAAATAACCACTTGCAGCAGACAGTTTGCAAGAAAATTACACAGGGTGAAAAGCTTAACTGTACTGATTTTTCCCCTCACTTAGGGCAGCTGCTCTTTGTACGGGGGAGAGGGGGAGGACTTCTGCTTTTAAGCTCATATCATAATGACAGGTTTAATGCAGGGTGTAATTTGCTCCTTAGTCTCATGTTATAAAGTTATTGACTTATGTTATTGACTTTAAAACCCTTAAAGTTTATCCCAGAAATGAATAAGGAACCTGTGCAGTTGATGGAAGATTGACATGAGGCACTCAACCTCATGACATGAGGCACTCAACTCCTTGAGATTACTGCATCTCAACCAACTTTCCCATGGCTGTATTTTGTACCAATTTCAGTTCCTGGATGCCTTTTATTAACAGGCATTAAGCATTGCAGTAAACCAGTCTTATTTATAACTAGAGCATGAGTAACTGAGTCATGGGTTTTCTTCAGTTAAGTCTACAGGTGGTGAACCCAGTGAAACTGGTAAAAGACACTCTTAGCTACTGACATAAACAAGATGTACAGTTTCACCTACCCCAAATAACTTTAGGGGTGTCACCACCTCCCCAGCATCCTCAAATGTATCTTTGTAGCTCCCCAAACATATCCCACAGGTAACAAAAGACCAAAGCAATATTAATTAAAATCCTTAATTACTTAAGACCAAAGAAGTTTGTTGATGGATTGTAAGAGGGCTTTCTTGGTGGTTGCCTCCACTCTGGAGGTGAGGCCAGGTGTCCTCCCTATCAGCTTCTCTGTACTGCTTCAAGACTTTATTAGAGCAGGGCTCTGTTGGTTTATTATGATTGTACCTTCCCCCATAGTTGTTGTAGCTTTCGGGTGCAATCCTAACCCCTTATGTCTGAGGTATTCAATCTGTGCATCCTGCCACCTTAGGGAGGCGTGGCTAGCCAACAGGGGTGTCTTGAGGCATCTGGGGAGAGAGGTGGCCATAGCTGCTCTGCTCAACTGCATGTGTTGCCTGCTGACTTGCTGCTTTTCTGCAGCTGTGAACAAGGTGGGTGGGGCAGTGTGAGGTGGGGAGGGAGGGCATGTGAAACATGGTAGGGGGAAGTGGGAGAGAAGGCTGGCTGGGCAGTGGCGGAGGTGGCTGCTTGATTCCTCTAATTCTCTAATTGACACCCACTCTCTGTTTCCTGGTCTTCAACCAGGTCTCAATCCATGAGAGGACCTGTCCTCTAATTCCCTGACTGTGGAGTTTTTTCAGTAGCCTTTGGTGAGGGACTGTGTCGAACGCCTTCTGAAAGTCCAGATATATAATGTCCACAGGTTCTCCCGCATCCACGTTTTGAGGATTGCCAATGACTTGGTGATGTACTGTTTATATACTTTTTTTGGTAAACAATCTGATCTTGCATTTCAGAGGGTTTTAAAGAGGCAGCAGAGAAGTTTCGAATGGAGTCAGGAATTGAGCCCAGTGTTGATTTAGAGACTCTGGATGAAAGAATAAAAATTCGAGAAATGATCCTTAAAGGTCAGATTCAGGAAGCCATTGCACTGATCAACAGCCTCCATCCAGAATTGTTAGACACAAACCGGTACCTTTACTTCCATTTGCAGGTAAGATTCAAACACGCATTGATTCTATTTTGAACAGATTGGAAATTGTACTAGAAAACAAGGTGTTGTTGTGGTATGTAGGAGATGCATTTTCTAATATGCTTTGGCTTGGTATAGAAATAACGCTACTATAAGTAAGCATCATCTAACAGTGAGGATGAGTTCCTGTATCCCTGTCGTTTAAGTGACACCATTGTGATGTTTTCAAGACCTGGGCCTCAGAATGCCTTGTAGCCATAAAAATGTCATTTTTGGTTTTCTTCTAGACACAGGAAATAGATTTTTGTTTGCCATTCAGTACTCCGCAGAGACCATTGGCCAATTTGTGGGGCCTTTGCTGGGCTCAGAGAAGCTTCTGGAGGTGGGGGGGGCAGGGATCAGCAATGAACTTTCGTATATGCAATCTCTTGCTGATCAGAATGTTGCTAAGCGTTCTCCTGTAATCTCTTAACTATGGTTAAACATTTTTAATAGTCTGTGGATTTATATGCTTCATCCTTCTGTTTCTGGTGTAAATTTTCTGCCGTGTTCCCTTGTCAGCCTTAATCATGTTAAGATTTGCACCAATACTAACCAGAATTCCTATATTACAGCCCAATCCCGAGCTGCCTGATGCGCAGGGCTCCTGTGGCACCAGCATGGCTACCGTGGGATCCTGAGCACACTGGGCAGCCGTTGGCAGCTCCTTGGGGGAAGGGGACTTTCCTCTTCCCCCAGGTAAAGGAAGTAGCCTTGCAATGGGGCTACTTGATTTTGCTGTGGCTTTTTAGCCAGCGCAGAATGAAGTAGTCCCATGTCGGATCATGTGGCCCAACACAGGGTTCCGGATCCGGTTGGGCTGAACTCTGCTGGTCCCTCTCCCGCCCACCCCATAATGTCTCCCCCACGCCCCCACTCACCAGGGGAGCACCGGGCAGCAGAACATGGGCCCAGTGTCGGAGCTAGCTAGCTGGGCTAGTTCCAGCACTGGGCCTACGGTACTGCTCACAAACGTGCCTTATGGCACGTTCATGACAGAGCATGCTGGCAGCAAGCTGGCATGTAAATCACAGGATCGGGTGTTTAGTGAGAATTTCAGATCAGGAGCTAGAGTTTACTAGAGTTTACTAGAGTTTACTGTACTGGTACAGTACCTTGGTTAAGAGAGAACATAACAGTGTAGTTGTACATGTGTCTGTGCAGAAGTAGGCCCCATTGAATTCAGCGGGACTTACTTCCAAGTAAGGGTTCATTGAATTGCAGACATTAAACCATGATTAAGGGCACCGAGATAGAGGATGGGGGCTGTTTAGCAGTGTTAGTCAGATTGTTTCAGTTTGACCTATTGGTTCTCTAACACTTTTTTCTAATTTGTGCTTCATATTACTACTGTTTAAAAATTATATAGAATCAGTGGGAAGACTAGATTCTGTGTTGAAATGACAGCGAGATACAAATTACATTTTATGATAAAGGCAGTAAAACATGGGGAGGTCAAGGATTTATACAAAGTATTGATCATGGGAGAGTAGGTGGTGCAAATGTAGATGACACAAGTCAAGATTAGTTTGGTGAAAGATTTCTTAGAATGCTCTGGCCTTTAGTTAGTGACATTCCTCCCTCAACTGCTTCTTGGAAGACCCAAGCAGTTTTTAAAGCAGTGGTTGCCAAAGTTGGTCGTAGGACTTTTCTCATTCCTTCAAGCTGGATCTGCTTAAATGGGCTACTGCTTACAATCTTTTAGAAAGCATAAAGAACCCATAGTTTGTGGAGTGGGAAATCTCCATCTATAATAAAATTGTAATAGGAGAAGATCCTGTGCCCTAACCCTCTCTGTGAGACACCCTGTTTCTCTCACAATTAACCTATACAACTCAGACCCCAAGGAATGATACAACCTCTGCAGTGGAGCTTAAACCATTTCATAAATGAGATAAGGCCTTTATATTAAGTAAAAGTTTAACAAGATAACATGTGTACTTAGCCATCGTTTAAAATATTATTTTCTTCAGACACTCTAGTCTGACTTCTGTTTTTTGCAACTTTAGTGTTTATGTGTATTTATTTGCTTTTCATTTTTGGTTGTTGCAGCAACAACATTTAATTGAGCTGATTCGGCAGCGAGAGACAGAAGCTGCACTGGAATTTGCTCAGACACAGCTAGCAGAACAAGGAGAGGAGAGCAGGGAGTGCCTGACTGAAATGGAGCGCACCCTGGCCCTGCTTGCTTTTGATAACCCAGAGGAATCGCCTTTTGGAGACTTGCTCAACATGATGCAGAGACAGAAAGTAATTGTGTTTATTGTCTGTGGTGGCTGAAATTACAACATGAAGTCCTTACAAAGACACTCTGAGAATTGTTTTTTATTGCATTATAAAGAGAGGATGGCTATTAAGGATTGTGCTTTATCTTCTGTTATTGTAAATTGGTGTTGACTTGAGATTGGTTGGCTTCCTGTGAATGTGGGCTACTTTAATTCACCGATTTGGAATTTTAGTCTACTTCATGCCCAAAGGTTGAGAATGATCTGAGTATTGCACATTAATCCTGGAAGCTCTAACCAGTTGAATCACTGGCAGCCCAATCCTAACCTGCATTGGAACAGGCAGGCCAAGTGGCCTGCACTGTATCCAGGGCAGATTAGGAGGTGGCTGCTGTGCAACTCAGAGTAAGGGGATATGTTGCACTTCAGCCACCCCATGGGGCTGTTTGGATCTGTGCCAGCAAAATTGCTGTTGCAAATCTGAGCAGTCTGGTGTAATGCTGGGCAGGCTGGGAGGGGGGTTTAAGATCCGACCTAAATTGCCAATGCTGGTCCCACCCTTCTCCCAGGGCCCAGGCCACCTACTGGCCTGCCTTCTCCCTGCCCCAAAACACTCCTGTTCCGCCACCCTCTCCAACCACCTGCACTGGCCGCCCTCACATGGTGCAAGTATGCAGGGTCCAGGGCTGGATTTGGCCTCTGGAAGTCAGTGCAGATTTGTGGACTGGCTCAGCCAACTCTGGCGTAGTCGTGAACATGCTTAATGGCACATTTGCAACAATCTTGGTCTGGCTCAAGGAGCTTGCACCAGCCCAAGTGATTCTCTGGATTACGTACACAATCATTCAGCTAAGCTTCAGTTGACTAACTGGTGGGGCAAATTTTCTTTGCTGAGACTAAGAATGGATTAGGGTTGTAGAATATTTTGGTTCTGTGGTAACTGTAACCTTCAAGACCTTATTTTGCAGCTTGTTTAATATCTAAAAAGGTAGCTCTACTAGTATGCTGATGATATGCAGATTTATATTTGTCAGTTATGGTTTAAGAATGATTTTTATTTAAAGGACTGACACCTTGCAAATTTAAATGATGAAATACCATTTTCAGACCCAATCACAGAAGTCACAGAATGCCTGCTTGAATACAGAGGTTTTGTTTCTCTTGCATACAAATGCATGATCTGTTGAGTCCTTGAGGGAAGGAAGTTCCAAACCTCGTGAATAACTGCTGAGAGAGCACCTCTGTGTGATCTTAGACTTCGCCAAAAGACCATTGTCTTCAATAACATTTTAAGTTTGTCCGGTTCTTTATGGTGTCCTGTAATTTTGTTGCTTAACTTGCCCAAGGCTATCATGATGTAGAGAAGTTTGAACTCTAGTTTCCCCAGGTTATATTCAGCAGTCATGGGATTGTTCCAGCTCTTATTGATAAATGCATGTTCATTACCAGACTGAATTTGTCTTTTTCTCCCCTAGGTGTGGAGTGAAGTTAACCAGGCTGTTCTGGACTATGAAAACCGGGAGTCGACACCGAAGTTGGCTAAATTACTGAAACTACTACTGTGGGCCCAGAATGAGCTGGACCAGAAGAAAGTAAAATATCCCAAAATGACAGACCTCAGCAAGGGGACAATTGAGGAACCCAAGTAAAATTTGTGCAGGTGGACACTAAACCTCAGAACTGCACAGTTATATACATTTTTAATCAGTCTGTGACTGAAATATTTTTACTACAGTTTAGGACTTTGCAATTTGGTTGTGTGTGGTTTTTTTTTCCCCTTGGCAAGCATACTTAAAGGGAGATGGGTCCCTTTTTAAATGCAGCAAGTCAGCATTGAAAAGCATTATATCACTTTGGCCACCCGACTTAGGCTATGCACTGTCATACGTTTTTAGCAAAAACAGAACATGGCTCTTTTTTATATTCTGTGGTCACAGTTTGTAATGTCTAGCTACTGAAAACACATTTCAGTGGCCAGTGAATTAATGTTGAAGCTCTTGGTAACTCTCCAGTTAAACTTAACCTGTCTCTCACTTGAATATTGACTTTATTTTTTGTGTTAATTTATAGCCAAACATGCATTCCCTATTTAAAAACTAGCAGTTGGTCAAGTGATCATTTTGTAAATCTCATGGCAGTGTTGTTTTTCTGCATAGGATATAGCATAGAAAGCTTGTAAGCTGTAACTGATAATTCCCCTTGCTTTTCACACCTTTGTGACTTATTTATATGGGGCTGAATGTTATATTAATGATGGGCCTAGTTCTGTCAGAAGTATTGCTGAAAATAAAGGCTTGCTGTTTTGTAATTTTCAAGAATGACCAAAAGAGCCTCTGAAACAAGACATAAAATCAATTTGTACTTAGATTTTCTTTCATCAGGGTTTTTATTTTGGAATGCCAGTTGCGGTAGTAGTGCATTGGTGTGGGTGACGGCTCCAACCTTAAAGCCAATTATGTGCATGGTATACAAAAATACAGTGCTGGGCCAGCTCCAGTTGTAATATCTGTCTTAATGCAGATTCACTGAAATGGCATCACAGTCTTAGGCTATAGTCTATAATGATGGCACAGAGCTATTCCATCAGTTTCTTGCCTTGGATAAATTGGATTTTACAAATCTCTTTTTGAATTCCCATCTTTATTGTGGGGTGTTGTAATTATCATGATACGTTAGCATTAATTTCCACCCCAGTTAAAGACACTGTAATTCCACATGATCCTTCTCATTTGGTTGCTGCAATGTGATAGCCTTTTAGGGTGTGGGATATCTGAACATCTTTAAAGTAATGTTTGTTGGTTCAGCAGGTAGGGCTAGGTACAAATTCTTGTCAATTCCCAAGATTGTGATCCTAAATACCAATTCAGTGAACTTTTCCTTGAGGCTCCAGAGATAAGTGACCAGTAAAGTAGGAAAAATATTATAACGTTATAGAAGTTTGATAACTCTAGATGCAAATTATCCCCCTTCAAAAAACTCCTTCCACGCAAATTTTTGATGATAGCAGCTTTTCTCTGGATTGCACAATTAAGCCAGTAGCAATTTATATGCAGTATAGATAACCTAAGCATGGAAGGAAGATAATAAATCTGTAGAACAAAATTAATTGGCTTCTAGCAAGTTTAATTCTTGTTTATATGACTGACTGTTGAGAGTAATAGACTTTGGACATGGTATGTCAAGATTGTCTTCTATGCAAGCTCCTCAGACATGAATGGGAATTTCTTAGAGTGGTTTCTGAGAATAGTCACTAATGGACTGTTAGGACTACTCATCACTTGTATGTAGTTTGAGTCTGGAGGAGAGACAGTTGCATAAGCTCTATAGGATTAGGGATCATATCAGTTGCAAGTTTAGGCTGGATACTGACACTTCTGTAATCTTGCTTCACAGACCAAGACTGACAAAAGACAGGTTGTAGCCAAACTGACAACCTGATGTTGATTACTACTACTATTCTAATGTATTTGGGCAAGCTTTTTCTTCCTGGTACATAGTTATACCAACCTAACAGATCAGGTATCTGTGTCAGTTGACTGAAAACAGTTGTTCCCGTCTCTCTAAGTGTGAACTTGTTGTTTGTGTGGTGTAATTTTGGTTCATGACAATGTGAAACTGAAAAGGTCTAAATCCTTCCTCAAATGTGGCCAGTTATTTTTCCATTTATGGCTATTGAAGCAATCAGAAGCTTTGGGAAAAGTCTGAAGCTTAAACTTTTCAGTGCAAAATTGAACTGGTCATGTTCACAAATAGTACATTTCTGCAACAGAAATACTGCAATGCAGCCCTGCTTGAGAAGTTTCCTATGTGTTTTTAAAGCACTCTGTTTATTCCATGAGTGCACAGATGACTGGAACTTTCATTGTCTTGTTTGTTTCACTAATTTAAGAGCCAAATATGTTAGTCCCCCCTGGGGGTTTAAAGACTACATTTAGTTTTAGATTTATTTCATTTACATTTTGTAATGCATCACACATTGAAGCAGCTTTAATCTGTAAAGTTTTGGGGGGAACTTGAGAGAGAATATTTAAAATGGTATGAAAGAAAGCTATGCATTTTACAGAAAGTTTGAGGGGGCAGTCTCAATGGTACTTTTAGGGATCTTTATATTCATGTGTATATAAAATAGTTTGCATATACAAAATGTAATATAATCAATTTGAATTATTCTCAAATGGGAGAGGCTGTGAAACATAACTTATGAAAATATTGTATACAGAAAACAGCCCTCAATACATGAATTTTTGTCATATGCATGAGAAATGTCTTATTTGGTGGCTATGGATGAATGGTTACAATTTTGTTAGCTCCATAATGTTAGATCACCACTCTTGAAACTGCTTAGCATTAAATACCACTTTGTTCAACATGTTTTTGTTCTTTTAAATGATCTTCTCATAAGTTGATGCAGAAATAACACTAATGCATAAGTACACTAGCTTTTGTACACACCTCTGTAGTTTTCCATTACTTCTATACAGTAGTCAGGTCTATCTGTATTCCACGTTTTAAAAAAATGTACCCAGGGAATCCAAGTTTTGCACAACAAAAATGCTGCTGTATAAATTATGCACCAATGTTGATGCCACCCTGCACACTGTCAAGTGTAGGACAGCTTCTGTAGACTGCGGAGACCACCAGATTCCTCAACAAGTGTGCCACAATACCTGGTGGGTCACTTTCTCTCAGTTTTATATACTAATATGATACATTCCCTGACCCACCATGAGAAGGTGGATGGGTAAATTCTTGATCCCAACCTAGATTGCTTAAGGAAACAAACATCATGAACACATTTCTGAACTCTTGAATTCAAGAGATGTAAAACTCAACACTTATGGAAAATACAGAACTGTTTACAGAGAGTATTCTGAGACCCACTAGCTCAGGTAATAACCATTGGGAACACTGTTGTTTGAGTCAGTATCTTTAATAGGCAAATAACCACGGGTTTGAAGGTGAGTCAGGTGAGACTCTGCAAAACGTCCCAGGAAGGAGTCCAGTGAATCAAAGGGAAGTTGAGGAGAGCTGCTACCTTGAGAAACTTGTGTATATTAGGATGGGAAGACAGATTCCTCCCCTGAGGGTGTCTCAACATGGAGGCAATAGCAAACACCTGGCATTTGAGCATTCTAGTGCTCAAGCCATCTTCCAGTCCCAACTGGAGGAATCCAACAGATCTTAAGAGATGGGAACTCAAAGGAATTGCCTATCATCTGACGTCACACTATGAAGACCCATCAGGTTGAGTTGTAGGCATGGTAAGACGAAGGTCTGGCCAAAAGTAAGATGGACATGACAGTTTAGCTATTTCAAAGGCAGACATGCTCTGCCACTCATCCTCCATGCAGATTGCTGTAGAAATTCTGGATGAGGGTAGAGAACTGACCCTTGCATGATGAGTTACTCCACTGAAGTAGACATCATCGTGGTTGTGCCCACACCTCAGTCAGGCCCAGGGATGCCTGGGCTAATGGGGTGTGATGAGGATCGTTTCCACACTTTCTCGTGTAGAATAATTATTTGAATAGATTTAGACCAGTGTTTCTCAAACTGTGGGTTGGGACCAACTAGGTGAGTCGTGAGCCAATTTCAGGTGGGTCCCCATTCATTTCAATATTTTATTTTTAATATTTTAGACTTGATACTTCCATGGTATGTGACTGCATTTGGGGAAATCTGTACTTTTAACAGGCTACTATGTAAATGCTTTTAACAATGATAGTAAATGGGACTTACTCCTGGGTAAGTGTGGCAACATTAAGTCTTGAAAGACTATGGTATAAGCCTACAGCACCCAGTATTCCCAGGCGGTGTGGGTAGGATTGCAGTTTAGGATTGTTTTTTATTGTCACTTATAGTCATGACATCACTTCCGGTGGGTCCTGACAGATTCTCATTCTAAAAAGTGGGTCCCAGTGCTAAATGTTTGAGAACCACTGGTTTAGACAACTTGCTTGTCAAGGCTTCAGTGAGCTTTTCCTTAACTTAAGCCATTTCTGCCCAACGTTGCATGTATGAAACAGGGACCAAATGTGTACACCTGTGGGCCAGGCAAAAATCGGTTAAGTGGGACTAAACCTTGAACATTATATTTGTATTGCAAAGAACATACATTCAGTTTTTCTTCTATCTTCAATTAACGTGCACGTGAGTAACGTAGAAGAAAAGTATCAAAGGTGTCTCTCAGTGGCAGTTATTGCACATGAGGAGTAAACTTGGTCTTGTGTCAATCTGAAAAATAACTCCCAAAGGAGCTCATTGTGACTTTAAAAAAAGACAGGAAATGTGAGCTGGCAGCAACTAGAAAAGATGCTGGGATCAATAGGGCAATTGCTCTCTCCCAGCTGTTGTACTGTTGGCAACCTTCAGTCTCGAAAGACTATGGTATCGCGCTCTGAATGTTGGTTCTGGAACAGCGTCTAGTGTGGCTGAAAAGGCCAATTCGGGAGTGACAATCCCTTCCACACCGGGAGCAAGTGCAGTCTGTCCCTGGTCTGTCTCCCTGGCTATGGGCCTTCCTTCTTTGCCTCTTTGCCTCAGACTGTTGGCCAAGTGTCTCTTCAAACTGGGAAAGGCCATGCTGCACAGCCTGCCTCCAAGCGGACCGCTCAGAGGCCAGGGTTTCCCACCTGTTGAAGTCCACTCCTAAGGCCTTCAGATCCCTCTTGCAGATGTCTTTGTATCGCAGCTGTGGTCTACCTGTAGGGCGCTTTCCTTGCACGAGTTCTCCATAGAGGAGTTCCTTTGGGATCCAGCCATCATCCATTCTCACGACATGACCGAGCCAACGCAGGTGTCTCTCTTTCAGCAGTGTTACATGCTAGTGATTCCAGCTCGTTCCAGGACTATGTTGTTTGGAATGTTTGTCCTGCCAGGTGATGCCGAGGATGCGTTGGAGGCAGCGCATGTGGAAAGCGTTCAGTTTCCTCTCCTGTTGTGAGCGAAGAGTCCATGACTTGCTGCAGTACAGAAGTGTACTCAGGACGCAAGCTCTGTAGACCTGGATCTTGGTATGTTCCAAGCTGGGATCTCCAGCTGGGATCTCCCAGCTAATGGCCCCTTAAAAGGTGCCACTTTGCCCACATAGCAGGATAGTCATGCTCAAGCGAGAGGTGTTAAAACCACTATTGTGTTTTTTTTGTAAAAATGGATATCACCCATGCCTACTTACCATACTTTTCTATAGATCACAGCTTTGGCTTGCTCATGTACACAAGCCCCTAGTTCCATTGCCAAAACTCATTTCATTGTCAAAACCCAAGCATCATTTCTCTTGGCCAGGTCTAGGCCCAGCCCCTACCTCCTTCCGCCAAAAGTCTCTCTGCTTTAAGAATTGGAATTAAGTGTGGTGCCCCAGCTACCTGTTTTGTATTTATAGCCAGGTATCATAGTATAGCATTAAATCACACAATAAAAATCACAATTCTTGGGGCTGGAATGATGAGTGTTCCAGCATAAATACTGTATATTAAATCATAAATACAGTTTCTCTGTTCTCCACTGTACCACTTCACATGGGCCACCTATTCAAAGTACCACTGGAAGTAACTGGTGATCACATCATTGATAGTTACACCAGAAATAGGCTCAGGGTGTAATTAAGGTTTAAATTTAATAATAAGTAATATAGTGTTTAAATTAACAACATGAAATCAATATACAAGTATTTTTAGCCTTTATTTTGTGATGTCCTACATTTTTCTTGGATGTCCTACATTTTGGGGTGCCTTGTCCCCTTTTGTGGTTACAACTATATTTATTTATTATTTATTTACTGGATTTATATTCTTCCTTTCTCCCCCAAGGGCACCCAGGGCGGCTAACAATCCAGATTAAAATACAAAGCAAAATAAAATACAAATAAACATTAAAAAAAAAAAAGAACAATTAAAAATAATTAAAACAAGATAAAATTCAGTCAGCAGATGAAAACACATAGTAAAAAACATAATTTATAAAAGCAGTCCTTATAGGGCCTCAAAGACTTTCCTAAATCTGGGCACTCTACCCCTTGCCCTCCCTTTCAGAGTCATTCCGGGTGGGGGGAGCAATGCGGAGGCATTCAGGCACCTGCAGAACTTAGTGCTTTGCACCCCCTCTAGCTATGCCACTGGCAGAGACTGACAATTGTCCAGATGCCCAATTCAGATTCCACCACGAAAAAACCAAACAGACTCACCCTCATCCATCCAACTTTCCCAGGTCGTCTTCGGATGCCTGGAAGGGGGGAACCTTTCTGCAACAAGATCAGCCCTTGCCCTGTGTAAACCTTAACAACAATCCTACCAGGGAGTGGAAAGGAATCCTGGCATTCACTGCAGTGCAAGCTCGATGGGGGCTGTTTGGAAATGTGACAGCAAAGCGAGGAGGAGGGAAAAGGCGAGTTTTCTTGGCTCCACATACTCTGAGTGTACAGAAGTGGAAAAGCCACAGCAATCTCTCTCCCTCTCTCCATGCCGGTCTGCAGCTGCCTCTTGGAAAGCATCAGTCCCAAAAGAGTTGTCAGGGAGGATCTCTCCCTCTTGCAGGACCTTATGCTCTCGATCCCTTCTCCCCCGTCCAAAATGATGACATGTAACTGCCCTGCTGCTGCTGCTGCTGTGAGACTTCCTGGAAAAAACCCAACCAGGAAGAGAGACGGTGAGAAAGTGACACGTGGACTTGGTGTGTAGCAAAGGGGGGGGGGAAGAGAGAGAAAAGTCCCATTCCAGCCTGAAATGACCAAACAAGCGAACTTTGTGGATGGTTGACTGGCAGGCAGGTGATCCATCTGTGCAACTACATCCAGTTGTGGGGCCTGTTTCAGGGTCAAGCATTTATTCCAGAGTGGAATATTTCTCTTAGTTTTCCCTTTTGGGGACACTTTCCTTGCTCCCCCCCCACGCCGGTGTTGCTTGCCTTTGGGTAGAGCAATCATTGCAGGTCTCTACAACAGCCAGAAGCAGATGTGCCAGAGAGCATTGCTTTGGATTGACTGATTTGTTCCCATTAAACACTGAATGAATGGCCTTGAGCGTGGGGAACAATGGAGCGCAGGTGTATGGGAAGAAGGACCTGTTCTCTCTCCACCACCAGCAGCAGCAGCAGCAGCAGCCTCAACCACTGCAGCCCACAACTGGTACTCAACACCACCAGCAGCATCACTGTCGCCACCAGGAAGGCACCATGAACAACGGAGCAGATTCTTTTTGGTCCAGGTAAGACTCCATAACCACATTGACTTTGCCCCTCCATCTCCATGCCATTGCTAGAGTAAATATTGGAAGCAAACAGTTTCCAACCTGATTAACCTGTAGCTCTTTGAAATGTTGGATCCACAGGCTTCCTTCCACCTGCAGTTTTTCTGTTGCTCTGTGCTCACTTTCCTATTTGGTTCTTTCCAGCCTTTTTCTTTTGCCCCCCAAAGTGTGAGTAGTTGTCCTACGTGATGAAAGGTTACATGAATTGCACACCCAATTGTGAAGCATAGGACTGCTCAGGTGTTAATTTCAGAGAGGGAACAGTGTGGAAATAAAAGCAAGTGACTTGTGGCACCGTATAAACAAACAGCACAAGCTTTTTTGGACCGAAGTCCACCCAGTTAATCAGTTGTTGGTTCTCATCAGCTGGCAGAGATCTATCTAAACACATGTACTGGAGGAAAAAAGAGATATGAACAATGAGGGCAAAGTGCTGTAGGTTGTAATATTTCTATGGAAACTTCCAATGCAGGCAAGAGAGAGAGACGGATCATACTCAATAGTTGTCATTGGGGACGAAACAATTGTAATCCCTGGTGCTGTTGCTGTGTCCTTGTAATAGTGGAAGAAGAGTCCTTGGCTTTGATTAAACTGCAAATGAATGGGCTCAAACTTGTGGGTGACTTCTACTTTAATTCCAGATAAATTCAATTTTGTGTTGATGTTTCCCTTTTGAAAAATTTTATGCATGAATAATGTCCCATTGATATATGTGGTGCTTTATAAAGTTACATCAGTAACATAGAGGGGACCCTGCTCCCCAAGAACTTTGCATCAACAATAGAAATGAGGAATCAGCCTATTTAGAGCAAACCGTCATTTACAGAGGGTAGAAAGTTTGAATGAGTAATGGAAGCCAGTTGGGCAAGAATTGGGCAATCTTTCCCCCAAGTGAAGTTCAATTCTGAAATTCAGTTTGCAAATGCATATTATTATTCAGTTTCCAAGATTTCATTTCTTCTTTTTAATGCATGTAATTATGCTATGCATTTCTTATATGAAATGTTGATGTGATTTGTTTTTTTAAAATAGGTTAGATTTTTTTTAGCTAACCTACCTAAGCAGCAGTTAGCTGCTGCTGCTGCTGCTGATTATTATTATTATTAACAGTATTTATATACCGCTTTTCAACTAAAAGTTCACAAAGCGGTTTACAGAGAAAAATCAAATAACTAAATGGCTCCCTGTCCCAAAAGGGCTCACAATCTAAAAAGATGCCAAGGAATACCAGCAGACAGCCACTAGAACAGACAGTGCTGGGGTGAGGTGGGCCAGTTACTCTCCCCCTGCTAAAAAAGGAGCACCCACTTGAAAAAGTGCCTCTTACCCAATTAGCAGGGGTAGGTTCCTAGACTGTATCTAGCCCATGCTCTGGTATGTTTAAGTCATTCTAGCCTATGGCAAACCAACTGAAGAGGTAATATTAAGCCTGCCTCCAAGGCCCATCCCACACTTAACAGAGGTCTGTTGGCACTGCCTAAAAGTTCTGTGAGCTGGAGATTAACAGACCCCTGCAGACTTCAGAAACTGTTTGTAATTTCCAATATCTATTGCATTCAAGTCTGTTAAACTGAGATTGTTGAGATTGGGGCTGTTGTTGTTATGCACTAGCTGTAATTTTTGAACATCCTTTAAAGGCGTAGAAAATTATTATTAATTAATTAACAGTATTTATATACCGCTTTTCAACTAAAAGTTCACAAAGCAGTTTACAGAGAAAAATCAAATAACTAAATGGCTCCCTGTCCCAAAGGGCTCACAATCTAAAAAGATGCCAAGGAATACCAGCAGACAGCCACTAGAACAGACAGTGCTGGGGTGCGGTGGGCCAGTTACTCTCCCCCTGCTAAAAAAGGAGCACCCACTTGAAAAAGTGCCTCTTACCTCTTAGCAGGGGTAGGTCCATGAAGGTTAGTTTGTCCCTGTAAAAAGCAATTTGTTCACATCCATTTTTGGATTCTCATACCTGACTTTAAACTGTCACCTTTTGAAAAAGTTTCAACCTAGTCCTATACAGGCCTTACACTGCCAGAACTAGCGTTGAGAGCTCCAGCTGTCGTCTGGAGCAGCCAGGCTATTGCCAGTAACCCAGCTGGGGGTGGGGCAGGCTGCAGGGAGGCAGGTAGGAGACAGGACAGAATGGGGGGGGGCAGAATGAGGGCTGGAAGGAGGCAGTATCGGTAGCAGTGGCATCACCACAATCCTTTCCTCCCTCCAGACCTTGATCCACCTCCCCAGGTCCTCTTGGACTTGTGGCATCATTCTAGTGCCTGAGGCTTACCTGGAGGGGACTTCCAGGACTGCCCCCCCCAGCTGCAGCATGTGCTCCAGTGGCATAGCTGCATTGCTGGGAGTGGGTAAGGATAGAATTAGAGAACATAAGAACATAAGAACAGCCCCACTGGATCAGGCCAAAGGCCCATCTAGTCCAGCTTCCTGTATCTCACAGCGGCCCACCAAATGCCCCAGGGAGCACACCAGATAACAAGAGACCTCATCCTGGTGCCCTCCCTTGCATTTGGCATTCTGAGAAAGCCCATTTCTAAAATCAGGAGGTTGTGCATACACATCATGGCTTGTACCCCATAATGGATTTTTCCTCCAGAAACTTGTCCAATCCCCTTTTAAAGGCGTCTAGGCTAGACGCCAGCACCACATCCTGTGGCAAGGAGTTCCACAGACCGACCACACGCTGAGAGCCTTTGTGATGCAAGAATAAACAGCAAAAATGTTGTGATTTTCATTTACCACCTGGGTGCCATATTCAATAGAGTAATCCAGGACTGTGTGCATCTGTGTGTACCAAAAGTGGTAACCCCGCACAATTAGCATACGTCCACATTTAGTTGTATTGATTCATTACATGTTTATCTTGCCCTTCCTTCAAAGAGTAGAGCAGTGTACATGGTCTCTAACCCCTTTGTACTCTCCCAATAACCCAGTGAGAGAGGCCAAGCTGAGAGTTGTCCATGGTAATGAGAGAAAAAAGCATATTTTGTTTTGAGATGATACACAGGTGATTGTGGCAGGCTTTTCTGTAAGGAAAGATGGAGAGCCAAATGGGTGCAGTGCCTAAAAATTAGTGCCTAGCAGCACCCACTTCTCACTTCTTCATTCTTTCTACTGGGTAAACTGGGATTGGAATGCAAGTGGGGTGGGGGAGTAGTTCCCATTGCCACCATCCAAAACTAGAGAGCTCAGACAGAAGAAATGCCCCCTCACAACTTAACACAGGGTCCTAAAAGGAGAGGACTAGGGGTTCTCCCCCCCTAAAACCAGTAGTGGAATGTGGGTGGACTAGTAGACATGACAACTCACTGCCTCCCAACAAACTGAGATCAGACAGTTAAAGAAGTTTATTTAAAAGGCTGAAAAATCCAAAACATGGAGAGAAAAGTACAAGGGATAAAAACAAAGCACTGATTCAGTGGTGTAGCTAGAGGTGAAAAGCACTAAGTTTTGCAGGTGCCTGAACATGTTGTGCAAGTGGCCCCTCCCCTGTGGAGCCATTCTGGGTGGTGGGAGCAAAACAGAGGCATTCACCTCCATCCTAGTGATGGCACTGATGGCAATTATCACTGGGTAGCTCAATAGATCCTTTTCAGGATGCGGAGTGATCACAGAAGCCTCTGGAGTGATGGAAAGGTCAAAACCAAGTGAAAACTATGCAAAAAAAACCGAACAACCAGGGAATAACCAGGGATTTTCATCACCAGAGCAAACTACAGTACATGCTTGACTGTGATGGCCTTAGCTTTCTGTGCTTTCACAGGGGGAGGGCCATTTGGGCTGGGATCAAGGTGGGGGGCTTTAGCTTATTACCCTCACTGGAGTCCTAATATAGATTGCCTTCCTCCCCATGGCTGCCAGTCAGTCAAGAATAGCAAATCTGAACCAAGCATATTTTTAATGGAAAGCATAGTTTGGTACTTGAGTTGATCCAGCACCATATTCTACTGCCACACCAGCAGCATGCGTGCATGTGCCCCCCAGTGCTGCTGCCACCACACCGTCTCCACTGCTTCTTGTAAACTGGTCAGTGGGGAAGAATCCTCTTCACCCAGCTTGTTTACAAGAAGCAGCAGGGGAAGAAAGGAAGAGGCAACAGGGGCCCAGAGAAAATGGTCTGGCTTGAATTTTCTCCACCCACCCCCCCTAAGTTTTGCAAGGAAATGAGGCAAGTGGAGGCAAATGTACATAATCGATTTCAGTCCTATAGTTGGGTTTGTGGTTTTGGTGGCGTAGCTGGAGGGGGCGGAGCACTCAGGCTGGCAGCGAGGCGGGCAAGCGGCCCCTCCCTTCTGAGCCATTCCCAGCGGGGGGAGCAAAACGAAGCCGTATGGCTCCCCCTCCAGCTATGCCACCTCCAGCTATGCCACTGTGTGGTTTGCACATTCTTTGCATAGAATAATTCAGAAGCCAGTGGAAATAAGTTCAGAATTCTCTTAAGTGCTTAGGGGAGGGGGTGTAGCTCAGTTGTGGAACGCATGGCTCATAGAGAAGGTTTCTGGTCCACAGCATTTCCAGTTAAGAATCTCAGGCAGCAAGTGCTTGGAAAAGACCTTGGAGTGCAGACCTCACAGCACTGGGTAAAATGAACCAGTGGTCTGACTCCGTCTAATACGGCAACCTCCTGATGTTGTGAGCTGTTTCATCTGCGATGTGAAGGTCAAAGCTACTCACTAGTCATCAACACCCACTCCAGAAAGCATCAGAAAGGAATTAAGCTGCACCAGTAAAAATGATACAGCTGGCATCTAAAAAAGAAGCTTTACGAAAGGGCCAGTCAGGCAGTCCTTGTGATCAGAGCAGCAGCAAGAGTTCTATGTGGTTTGACAACTGCCGTGACAAAGGTCCACCAGCAAATTCTGTGCGGCGTTTGGGGTAAGAGGGCAAAACCCCAGGACTGTCAACATATTAAAAAAGCAACAAAACAGGATTTTGTCTTTTCTCGTCCAAAGAAATCTGAATCAAATACTGATTGGTATTAACTCTGGTGGCTCCTGGAAAATTCCACTTCTTCCCAAGCATGGATGTGTAAAGCCTTTAGTACTGTAGTGAGGTGGCTTGTCAGACTGTCTCCTGGCTCGGTCAAGCACACTTCAGGGTGGGGACAGGAATCTGTATGTGCCTCTCGCCAAGCGGACAGAACTCCTACAGAGGCCTGCTTTATGCTTTGAGTACTGAAACAGGCATGTCTGCACTGCAAATTTATACCAGTTCAAACCTGGTACTGTAGACCTCTGACAAGGGGTTCTCATGACCCCTTCAAGACTACAAATCCCAGTGCTACTGTGTCATTAAACAAAATGAGGCCACTAGATCAGAGTTGGAAGTGATCCCCCCATTCATGGTTGCAGCTGGAGGAGGGCCATCTGCATGCACAAATTTTGGCCTTGGATTCTGGTTCTTTGCTTGCCACGGTGTCCCTCTGTAGGTTGAGCCAAAGATGCACAGCGGATGACATGTCTCAGTTGTTGCTTGTAACTCTTAAATGGCCAAGGCTTGCTTAATAATTCCTCCAAACAGGATTTTTGTAGCATGTGCTTAGTTCACTGGGGTAGCTAGAAGGGGAGGCAAAGCACTAAGTTTTGCAGGAAGCCTCACTGTGATGGACAAGCAGTCCCTCTCCCTCCCTGTCAGAGCCATTCCAGGAGGGGGAGCAAACCCTGCCCAAAATGGCTCTGAAGGGGCAGGGCTGCTTGCACGGTACATTCAGGCACTAAGGTCTGCACTCCCTCTAACTATGCCACTGTCTTAATTTGTGCTTGTGGAAGCGTGTATAAGCGACAACAAATAAGGAAGAATACACCCAAGTGTTTCTTGTAACCTGAAATCCTGAAACAATTAATAGAATGAAGCAACATTTATTCATGGAATAATGTTCTCTTAATGAAGACGTAGGTACATAAGAACATAAGAACCTAAGAACAGCCCCACTGGATCAGGCCATAGGCCCATCTAGTCCACCTTCCTGTATCTCACAGCGGCCCACCAAATGCCCCAGGGAGCACACCAGATAACAAGAGACCTCATCCTGGTGCCCTCCCCTGCATCTGGCATTCTGACATAACCCATTTCTAAAATCAGGAGGTTGCGCATACACATCATGGCTTGTACCCCGTAATGGATTTTTCCTCCAGAAACTTGTCCAATCCCCTTTTAAAGGTGTCCAGGCCAGATGCCATCACCACATCCTGTGGCAAGGAGTTCCACAGACCAACCACACGCTGAGTAAAGAAATATTTTCTTTTGTCTGTCCTAACTCTCCCAACACTCAATTTGAGTGGATGTCCCCTGGTTCTGGTGTTATGTGAGAGTGTAAAGAGCATCTCCCTATCCACTCTGTCCATCCCCTGCATAATTTTGTATGTCTCAATCATGTCCCCCTCAGGTGCCTCTTTTCTAGGCTGAAGAGGCCCAAACGCCGTAGCCTTTCCTCATAAGGAAGGTGCCCCAGCCCCGTAATAATCTTAGTTGCTCTCTTTTGCACCTTTCCATTTCCACTATGTCTTTTTTGAGATGCGGCGACGAGAACTGGACACAATACTCCAGGTGCGGCCTTACCATAGATTTGTACAATGGCATTATAATATTAGCCGTTTTGTTCTCAATACCTTTCCTAATGATCCCAAGCATAGAATTGGCCTTCTTCACTGCTGCCGCACATTGGGTCGACACTTTCATCGACCTGTCCACCACCACCCCAAGATCTCTCTCCTGATCTGTCACAGACAGCTCAGAACCCATCAGCCTATATCTAAAGTTTTGATTTTTTGCCCCAATGTGCATGACTTTACACTTACTGACATTGAAGCGCACCTGCCATTTTGTTGCCCATTCTGCCAGTCTGGAGAAATCCTTCTGGAACTCCTCACAATCACTTCTGGTCTTCACCACTCGGAAAAGTTTGGTGTCGTCTGCAAACTTTGCAACCTCACTGCTCAACCCTGTCTCCAGGTCATTTATGAAGAGGTTGAAAAGCACCAGTCCCAGGACAGATCCTTGGGGCACACTGCTTTTCACTTCTCTCCATTGTGAAAATTGCCCATTGACACCCACTCTCTGCTTCCTGGCCTTCAAACAGTTCTCATAAGAACATAAGAACAGCCCCACTGGATCAGGCCATAGGCCCATCTAGTCCAGCTTCCTGTATCTCACAGCGGCCCACCAAATGCCCCAGGGAGCACACCAGATAACAAGAGACCTCATCCTGGTGCCCTCCTCTGCATCTGGCATTCTGACATAACCCATTTCTAAAATCAGGAGGTTGCGCATACACATCATGGCTTGTACCCCATAATGGATTTTTCCTCCAGAAACTTGTCCAATCCCCTTTTAAAGGCGTCTAGGCTAGGCGTCCATGAGAGGACCTGTCCTCTAATTCCCTGACAGTGGAGTTTTTTCAGTAGCCTTTGGTGAGGGACCGTGTCGAACGCCTTCTGAAAGTCCAGATATATAATGTCCATGGGTTCTCCCACATCCACATGCCTGTTGACCTTTTCAAAGAATTCTATAAGGTTTGTGAGGCAAGACTTACCCTTACAGAAGCCATGCTGATTCTCCCTCAGCAAGGCCTGTTCATCTATGTGTTTTGAGATCCTATCTTTGATGAGGCATTCCACCATCTTACCCGGTATACATCTACGGTATACTCATAGATGTTAGGCTGACCGGCCTATAGTTTCCCGGGACCCCCCTCTTTCCCTTTTTAAAGATGGGCGTGACATTTGCTATCCTCCAATCTTCTGGCACCGTGGCCGTTTTGAGGGACAAGTTGCATATCTTAGTCAAGAGATCTGCAACTTCATTCTTCAATTCCTTAATAACTCTTGGGTGGATGCCATCAGGGCCCGGTGACTTATTGATCTTTAATTTATCAATGAGGTCTGAAACATCTTCTCTTTTAACCCCTATCTGACTTAATTCCTTAGTCAGGAGGGGCCGTTCGGACAGCTGTATCTGCCCGAGGTCTTCTGCCGTGAAGACAGATGCAAAGAACTCATTTAATTTCTCTGCCATCTCTAAGTCTCCTTTTATCTCCCCTTTCCCTCCCTCACCATCCAGAGGGCCAACCGCTTCTCTGGCGGGTTTCCTGCTTCTAACATATTTGAAGAAGCTTTTATTATTCCCCTTAATGTTGCTGGTCATGTGTTCCTCATAGTCTCGCTTGGCCTCCCATATCACCTTCTTACATTTCTTTTGCCACAGTTTATGTTCCTTTTTATTCTCCTCATTAGGGCAAGACTTCCATTTACGGAAGGAAGCTTCCTTGCCCTTCACAGCCTCTCTAACTTGGCTCGTTAGCCATGTGGGCACCCTCCTGGATTTAGTGGAACCAGTAGACAACTGCAGGGAAGGCCTTGCTGCAGATATTGCATAGCAGTTCATTCCGCATTTTTTTTCCTTCTTTTCTTCTTCAAGTAGGCACAAGGTGACAAGTTGATATTTGAAGTTCAAACAAAGTTCTGTCTTAAGTGTACAGAATAAGTTTCGTTGTGTTCTCCCGGTGTTCAGGGGGAAAAATGCATAACAGAATGTTTTGCAGCTGTCCTGGGTGTCTTGAAAATGAGTGCAGAGGCTGAGCTGGCATCCCACCTGCGAACGGTTAAATGAGTCTCGAGCATTCTTACTGCAGTTCATTCTGGTATTTTAGGGCTTAAGGACCTGATCTATACATGTAGCACCCTGAAGCAGTAGAGTGGATAATGGATAGATGAAGGATGCCATTTTCAGTGGTTCCTTGTGGGAAGGAAAGAACTCCCTGCAAGTAAAAAACCTAGCACATCCAGAGAAGTTGCTCCTTATGCTAGTCTTCTGCTTGCAGGGATTTCTTTTTACACAGGAAACTGGTTAAAAATGTGGCCTGTTGTCTGCCTTTATGTATCAGGGTATTTATATCCCACTTTTCTAGGTGACTTACAACATTTTGAAGAGAACAATGCAGTAATAAAGCTCTCAGGCTGGCGCTGGTCTCTGTAGGAGCTTTTCATGCAGACCTGAAGCCAGAGATTTTCAACCAATGTGCCACTGCACACTGGTGTGCCATGAAAGGTCCACCGGTGTGCCCCAGGAGATTTGAAAATCACTGAAAAACTCTTCCAGGTTCTATGGCTCTGTTTCTAGGGGAACTGACTGTAGTAATGAATTGTCTGCCCCTCTTCGAGACAGAAAATTTGCTACTACAGACAGTGGTCTAGAAACAGAGCTGTAGAACCTGGAAGAGTCTTCTAGAAGTGACATCACAAGAGATGAAGACCATCGAGAAGACCATAGAGGTCAATGTGCGGTGATAAGAAAAACGAAAATTGCTGTAAAACAGTCCCTGGGAAGGTGGGGGAGAGGCTGCATTAATAAACTTTAGTTTATCAGCTGCTCCTTATATATATCACTATGCACCCCTGCTTCTCCAAGCAGCCAGAAGCTGCCAGCTTTGTTTCCCTTTGGATAAAAGAGCCTGGATATTGCCCTTGTAATATTTACTATGTGTATAGGTATACAAGCTGATGCAAACACTCAAGCGAGGCCACAGATCCACCTACTAATCAGATCCTCAGAAAGGGACCCAAGGTGCTTCATCATTTGTCAGCCCTCAAGATCTCATCCTTCTGCCTCCGGATTCAAAACTGCCAAGGGCTGTTTGCAGTACACAGCCTACCCAAGCATTCCTGTTAGATCCCACCTCTTGCAGGTTAATTGCCCATCCAGGAAACATTCAGTTGTTAAAACAGGGCTTCTGAGAAGAATTATATCAGGGGGGTACAAAGTTTCTTTTGGGGCCCTTCCCAAAGGGGGAGGAGGTGAAACAGAGGGGGGAAGGTGATGATGGGAGCAAGAGGAGGTGAAACAGAGGGGGAGGGGTGGTGATGGGTGGCAACAGCTGGAAAAGTCTTTGGGTTCCTGGTCCACTAGCCTTCCCGAGGCAGAGCCCAGCTCTACCAGCTATGCAGTGTCAGCAGCAAGATACAGTAATACAGAAAACCAAACACACTCCTAAGTCTATCAAAATCTTTTACGTAAATATAGAAAATTGATGCAGAAAATTATCCTCATCATATTTAGGCTCCCACTAGAATGGAAAGTGTGCAGTGTGCACCAAAACATACTTCTGCAGGAACTGTAGCCCTGCAGCTGTGTCCCTGAGCTCCTATACATTCCTTCTTGGTAAGCGGATCCACAAGCCAAAGAGCTACTAGAGCAGGCCAGTTTCCTCCCAGATTTGACTCTGTGTTAAGGAGTGTCAGGTATGCATTCCTCGGCCCAGCATATATGGCTTTTGCTAACTGCAGCCACTGTGCACCCAGCATCCCATGCGAGCAGTGAGTCTGGGTGAGGTCAGAAAATTTAAGATCCCAGGAAATTTCTGGGCCCCCTCCTTTGGCTCCTGGGCCCCCTTTTTGACCCTGGGCCTGGGCACAAATTACCCCTTTCACCCCCTCTCATGGGCCCTTCACTAAAGGATATTAAGATTCTTTGGTCAAATTTCTGACTCTCACCTGAAGTTACTGTAGGTAAAACTAGGATAGACTTATTTACAGTCATGGGCTGGCCCATTGCTTTGATGTCCTTTCACACCAAAATGCATAATGTATACAGATGGCACTATATATAAAAAGAAAAATGTTTCCTTGTTCCAATGATTCCTTTTAGAGTGAAATTGAGGAGACCAGTCGCTTCTTGCAATTTGGTTCAGTTAATTCTACATCGTGTCCTTTGAGTTCTGTGCTAAGAGGTTATAGCTGCAACCAGGGCCTCTGAGAGGAATTTTATCAGGGGTACAAAATTGCTTTTGGACCCCTTTGTGAAGTGTGTGTGTGTGTGTGTGGGGGGGTGAAACAGCAGAACAGGGGCAGGGAGGGGCGAAGCAGGGTGAGGGGAGGGTAGAGACAGCTGGAAAAGTCTTTGGAGCCCAGATCTACCCACCCATGTGGCATCAGTAGTGTCCCCAGCATCTCCAGTCATGGTAGTGTCCCCAGCAGATAGGAAAATGTCAGATCCCAGGAAATTTCTGGGCCCCCTCCTTTGGCCTCTGGGCCCCCCTTTTTACCCTGGTCCCGGGTACAAATTACCCCCTTCTCTCCCCCCCCCCCCAGCCCTGGCTGGAACTTTGGAAAAAGGGAGGAGATGGGCTCTCCCCCATTGCACTTCTATATTTATATTGATGTAAGTGTGTAAAGACCATTTCTCACATTCACCTCAACATGTGAAGGTCAAGGGATGGAATTCAAGGGATGGCATCCCTCTGGGTTAGGTGCAATCCTCATTTGAAATGCATGGGATTTGCTCATGCATTACTTTACCAGAGTAAAGATTTTTGGTAGGTTGGGTCCCCTGGTCCTGAAATCTATTACTTTCTTTCTCTATGGAGGCTATTAAAAATAATTTAAAAAAATGTGTGCAGGTTTCTCTCATCTAGATAGATATTCTATTCAAAAAATATTTGGGTCAAGTGTTGGGAGATTTGCTGAGGCAGATTAGATCAATTTTGTTTGGTTTAAAAATGTCAGAGGGACAGTCTCTTGCCAAGAACCACCTTCATGGGAGGCATGAGAGAGCTTTCTTTCTCCATCTCATTTGAGGGGTTTGGAATTGTGCCAAGTTAGTGTCAGCCACACTGGTTTTTCCACTGCTGGGACAAAACACACCCGCTTTGTTCAGAACGACAAGTGAGTGACAAATCTTTTGAAGGCCTCTGACAGCATCAAGAGCTGGTACGGAAAGGGAGACCAGTTGGACTTGCTGAAGCCCTGAAGGAAACCTGTCCAGCCTGTGTCACCTGCATTATGTGATCTGAATTTGATTGGGTGTAACAAGCATGAAGGATGTAGGGGATGTGACAGTCACACAGTGTAAGAGCTTGTGTACAGCAGAGGCTGAGAGACTGAGTGGCATACCAGGGAGTCTCAGGTTCAAATCTGTCTCTACCATGAACTGTTGGCAAACCACTCTCACTCAGCCTCAACCCTTCACTTGCAAAAGGAAGAAGGTAATAATACTGACTTCTTGGACTGATGTCATCTTACATGCTATCAGTGTCAGACTAGGGCTGGGGGGACCTGGGGGCACCTGGGATCTAGTCCTACTAAGTTATGAAGCCCATTGAGTGAGCTTGTGCTATTCCCAGATTAATCTGCCTTGCAAGGTTGTTGTGAGGGTAAAGGGGGGGAGAGTCTTGGTTATTTTTCACTTCTGTCCATGAAGACTACATTACTTTGGTATATAAAATAATTTAAGAAATACAGTATATAGATAATTACTGTGCATTTTATTAGTAGTAGTAGTAGTTTTCGTACTATAGGTTGGTTATCCCTTATCCAGAATTCCAAAATATGGAGTATTCCAATATATGGGACTTTTTGAGTACCAACATGATTTTTCTTTTACTTTTTGCCTAAAGAAATAAAATCACAAACTGTGATTCATGCACAAACCTTGTTTCATGAACAAAATCATTAAAAATATTGTACAACAGTGGTTTTCACACTTTTAGCACTGGGACCCACTTTTTAGAATGAGAATCTCTCAGGACCCACTGGAAGTGATGTCATGACTAGAAGTGACATCATCAAGCAGGAACATTTTTAACAATCCTAGGCTGCAATCCTACCCTCACTTATCCAGGAGTAAGTCCCATTTACTATCATTGTTAAAAGAATATTATTATTATTATTATTATTATTATTATTATTATTATTATTATTATTATTATTATTATTAATAAACAGTATTTATATACCGCTTTTCAACTAATATACATAGTAGCTTGTTAAAAGTACAGGTAACATTTCCCCAAATGCAATCACATACCATGGGAGCATCAAGTCTAATATATTAAAAATAAAATATTGAAATGAATGGGGACCCACCTGAAATCAGCTCACGACACACCAGTTTGAGAAACACTGTTGTATAAAATTACCTTCAGGCTCTGTGTATAAGGGGCATATAAAACATACATGAATTTTGTGTTTAGACTTTGGCCCCCTTCCCCAAGATCTCTCATTATGTATATGCAAGTATCAGAAATATGGAAAAATCCATTATATAAAATGCTTCTGTTCTCAAGCACTTTGGATAAGGGATGCCCAACCTGTAGTGGTATTAACTTGTTGCATAGGACTGCCAACCAACCAGTGTTTTACCTGTTAAATCAGTGAAATCATGTTCTGCAAAGTTAACCAGCACTGGTGTTCAAAGAGCCAGTGAAAGGTAGATTGAGTCAGGCTCTGCCTCAGGTATCTCTGGAGTCATGGCAATTACCTTGCTACATACTATCTTGGCTGCTTCCCAACCCAACATGTTCTGTCATGTCTCTGTCTCTGACCTTCAGGACTCACCCAGGAGGCCAGTATAAGAAATTTCTGGTCAGAAGTCACTTTCTTCAGGAATTCTACTCACTAAGGAAGCAAGGCCCTGCTGCATAGTCCTTCACCCCATGCAATGACTGCAGTGGCGTAGCTAGAGGAGGTGCAAAGCACTAAGTTTTGCAGGAAGCTTCACTGCAATGTGCAAGCAACCCCTCCCCTTCTGAGAGCCATTCTGAGTCATGCCTGTAATGGCTCTGAGGGGGAGGGGCTTCTTGCATGCTATGGTGAAGTTCCCTGCAAAACTTAGTGCTTCGCACCCCCTCTAGCTATGCCACTGCATGAATGTCTTCAAAAAATGTTTTTTTTTAAATTTTAAATTTTCAACAGGACACAAAGATAAAACTATAAATTAGCAAATAAATCATTTCCCATTTTGAGACAGAAATATTCAGCATAACTATTGGAAATAAAAGTCAGCAGGTCACTTAAACATCAAAGTGCAAGCACACACATTTAGCGCAATGTGTCTCTCTATAGCTATCGCTTTGGCTTCTGAAATTTCATCAGGCATTGCCTGCAGTCCTTTCAAACCACTTAGCCAGTCTTAAGGCCTAGAAATGTGTGTTTTTTGCTTTTTCCCTTAAAAAAGAAAAGAAAAAAGAGCTTAGATTATTTAGAGCCCAGTCCTATCCAATTTTCCAATGCTGGTGCTGGTCGTGCCCTGTGTGGGGTGTGCCCTGCATCCTGTGGGAGAGGGGCAGTCACTGGGGCCTTCTTATGGTATGGGAATATATGTTCCCTTTCCATGGGGCTGCATTGTAGCTACACCGGAGCTGGAAAGTCGGATAGGATTTGGCCCTTAGCTTCTCAATGATGTGTAGCTAAAGCATAATTCTCTGCTTGCGCCAAGCCCTGTCTGCATGGAACAGGAGGTTGGACTAGGTGACTCTAACAATCTATGACTCCTTCCAACTCTTGCAGTCTATGATTCTATATGCCAGATTTCCCCCCAAATGGCACAACCTACTTTCCAGACTGGCTCAGGATCCTTATCCCCTCCATGAATTTGGAAGATATGCCTGTTCTCTGTTGAAATTATGTTTTTTGTTTTTTTTAAATGCCTCTTTTTCTTCTGATATTTGCAGGCCTGAATCTCGAACATGGACCATCATGCTGCTCCTTGGCACCTGCCTGCTGTACTGCGTGAGGGTCACGATGCCCATCTGTGTGATGGCCATGAGTGCCCACTTTGACTGGGACAAGAAACATTCTGGCATTGTCCTGAGCAGCTTCTTCTGGGGCTACTGCTTGACCCAGATGATTGGCGGCCACCTGAGTGATCGGTATGGAACATACGGAATTTTCTTGCATAATGACCATTCTATGCTGACGTGAATACAGTGGTGTATCTAGGTGTGGAAAGTTGGGATATCTGCCCTGGGTGCCACTTAAGGGGGCACTGGGGATGGACAAACCCATCTTCTATAAATGGTGGTTTCTGAACCAGTTTCAGGGGACCTCTAAAAAGAGACAAATACTTGCAGAAAAAATTCAAAGTGTTTCCATATACCTGAAACAGGCATTACAAATGCACAACGCTAATAGGAAAGGGAATCATTTTCTGCAGTACTGTCCAGAGTGCTGATGCAGAGATCCTCATCGAAATTGTAGCAATGACTTTGGGAAGCAGCTTGACTTCAGAGCCAAGCTGCTTGTAGGGGCCAAAAGCAGAGCAGTGAGAAGTCAGAAAGACAGAATGAAGAGTCAGAAGTCAGGTTGAGGGTTGAATGCAGGAAACAAAGCTGCCTTTTACTGAGTCCGCCTCAGCAATGACTGATGTAGCAGAATAAGGAGTCAGAGAGCAGACGAGAGACAGGTTAAGGATTTAATGCAGGGAGGGATGCCGCCTTTCCGAGCTTCCCAGCCAGCTTTTATTGAATCTTAAAACATGTTACAAGTTACTCTCAGTTACTTTGATAACGATGCTATGACAATGCATTCCAAGGCTTGAACAATGGGTGCTTCATTAGAATGCTATATCAGCTATTCTCACACTTCAACTTTAGGAACAAACTCTCCTCCAGTGTGCCGTGCGGGGGGGGGGGGCAGGCTTGCCTGTTGCCATGTTACCAAAGCCAAAGAGTGCTTCTGCATAAACCCTACAGAAATCATAGTCAGAAGCTGACCTCACCGAAGACAATCTTTAAAACAAAAACAAAACCATATTTTTACCGAGCACACAAATTCACTTGGTGGGACAGGGCTGGCTTCCCACCCCATGATCTTCCCTTCTCAGTTTGGACAGGGGTGCAATTTCAGTGCTTGTCATGGGTTTCATTTTCCCTAGATATGCCACTGAGTGAATATTCACAATTTTTGACTTTTCTATTTCACCTCTTGGATTTTGAATGCAACATTTTGACCTGTTCACATTTTTAGTTGGAAAAGTGCATCTCAAAACTCAATATCTTTGATCATTTTGGCTGGTTATTAAATACAAAATCTCATATTGTTGGCTAACAAATACCATTGCATGCCATATTTCCAGTGCTGTCAGATACTACACACCACTGCATGTCAACTATAAAAGTACCGTATTTATCGGCGTATAACACGCACAGGCGTATAACACGCATCTTCATTTTAAGAGGGAAATTTCAGGAAAAAAATAAGGGTAGCTCAGAACTTTTTTTTATTAATATTATTACCACATATAAGGTAAATAATGTAAAAGGACAGTAAAAGCAACTGTTTTAACAAAAGAAACTTGGATATTTTGTTTTTACAAAAGTTTACTCAGAAATCACTATCTGGGAAACCAAGAAACTCTTCATCTTCACTGCTATCTTCAAAATCACAATGAACACTGCTGCTTTCACTGCTACTATCTTCATAAATCAGCTCATCTTCTTCACCATCCAAAGCATTACTTATGCCACCTCACCTCAATCCCTCCCCCTCCCCTCCCCAAAGAAAGGGTCTCCACTTACCATATTCATCAGCTGCCAGCGGCTGTGATAATATGCGGCGGGCGCAGCACTGACATCACGTCACGACGCTGTGCCGCCGCTAGGCACTATTGGGAACGGGATCCCTTAAAGAGACATCGCCGTATAACACGCATACATCATTTGCCCCCTATTTTCAGGGGGAAAAAGTGCGTGTTATACGCCGATAAATACGGTATGTCAGTTATGGAACATTGCAAACTGTTGTATATTTGCCATCAAATTAGATGCCATCACTCAAATATTTTGATTAAAGTTCGCAGGACAAGAGGCACTCCATGACAAAATGTTGTCTTACCAACCATAAATTGTTCACAACTACTGCTGTTAATAGTTCAAACAGTCAACTTCTCCCCCCCCCCCCCCAAACATCACGTTTTGTTGTTAAATTGCCACCTAAATATTCCTTGGCTCCTGCAGATCACTGAGTATGCTCATTCTGGTTTAGGGGTTTTTACTGTACATCTTCCTTGGAGTAAGTTACACTGGATTCTGTAGAGCTTCCTTCAGAGTAAACATGAGTAGCACAGCTGGGGGGATGCCACAGTAAGTACTGCAGGTGCCACCATGCATCGTGAAAGTGACCTCTCCCACTCGCCATCAGAGCCATTCCAGGCAGCGAATGGCAATGTGTAGGCTGTGCATTGCCATCTATGCCCTAAGAGCCTAAGAATGGCTCTAACAGCGAGTGGGAGGGACTGCTTACGTGGTGCTTTCAGCACCTGCAGTACTTACTGTGCCACCCCCCAGGCTACACTACTGAGTGGCAGCCTGTAGACTTTCTCTGTTTCACTCCAGCTTTCACCAGAATAAACATTCCTTGGATCAGGGCCAGCCATAGGAGCTGCGGGGCCCATGCAAAACGTTTTTGCAGGGCCCTCACCACCACAAGGGTCCCCTACGCATCCGGATGAGCGGTGGCGGTAAGGCACCAGGCTGCAGTGTGAACTCCAGGTGCTGGGGTGATTTCACGGCAATCGAACCGAAGGGTGGATGGGAGGGAGGGCCGTCCAGTGGCAATGCTCCACTTGCTGCACTTTCCTCACAATGCTTTGGCATGGAGTCTTCCGTGCCAGATCAGGAGCTACAGGGCAAGATGCTGGCCGAGGCTGCAGGTGCTCCATTTGTCACCCCCAGTGCAGGGCCCCTCCAGGCAGGGGCTCCATTTGACCAAATTGGTCCAATTGCCTTAAGGCTGGTCCTGCCTTGGATAAGAACTACCAGGCTGCCATGGGCTTGGCTGACACCTTCTTGCCCTCCTCCCTTGCTCCAGTTACTGGCCCCTCTGCCTTTTCGGCAGAAAAATGGTTGGCAACCTTCAGTCTCGAAAGACTATGGTATAAGCCTACAGCACCCGGTATTCCCAGGCGGTCTCCCATCCAAGTACTAACCGGGCCTGACCCTGCTTAGCTTCCGAGATCAGATGAGATCAGGCACATGCAGGGTAACAGTTGCTGAATGGGAGGCCATTCTGATAACTTATACCACTGCCGGGTACATGAGGCAACTATAGAAGCGATGGGGGTCACTTTGAGCGATGTGCCACTGGAGCCCCTTAGCTCACCAGGGCTCATTAGCAGGCTGCTCCTGTGTGACCTCTGAGTGATGAATGTGTGCCTGGGAACTGGGTCCCAGCACTTCTGCCAGTCCCTTTCTTTAGACATAAGAACATAAGAAGAGCCCCGCTGGATCAGGCCACAGGCCCATCTAGTCCAGCTTCCTGTATCTCGCAGTGGCCCACCAAATGCCCCAGGGAGCACACAAGACAACAGAGAGCACACGAGGCAACAGATGTTTCTTTGTGCCAAAAAGTTGTCATCACATCATGGATGGCGGGAAGGAGATGGAGATGGTATCAAGTCTCAAGTGCCTGCTTACCACACTCAAGTTGTACAAATGATGGAGATTTTACGAGATCAATTCCACGTCTGCTGGCACAGCACATATAGCAAACTGCACCCAATGCATGTATGTTCCTGCAGAGGAATACGATACTGGCACACGCAAGCCTGATGGCACATCCAATGCTGTATCTTTAGACACTGTTTCCTGCCCTGTTCTTTGCAAGCCCATGCTCTGATTTGCTTCTGTCTTCCAGGATAGGTGGAGAGAAAGTTCTGCTTCTCTCTGCATCAGCTTGGGGGTTGATCACAGCCATCACACCCCTGTTCATCTATTTTGGCTCTGCTCACCTGCTGCTTATGACCATCTCCCGCTTCCTCATGGGGCTGTCTCAAGGTAGGGCATTCTGCTTCTGTGAGTTTAATCCACCCAGGAATGGGGACTAGGGACCAGTCCATTTATGACTGTGAAAGATGCTGCTAATAACTGAAAGACTAAGGAGAGCCCTTCCAAAGGTGCACAGGCCTGGTGGCTGCCACAGAGCCACTGAAAAGCAAAAGAGACCAAACTCATTTCAACCCCAGTTTCATATCCTGTTTCGTTCTCAAACTCTGGTTTGAACAAGCGGGGATATGTTTGTGTTCAGACATCACAGTGAATCATGGCTTGTTCAAACCAGGACTGGAAGCACAAATCTTCCCTCGATGTTGTGTGGAACCAGAGGTAGACCATGTGAAATTGAACTGGGTCAGAGCATTGTCCTACTTCTTCTCTTATAATGCTTGATCTTGGGGACCATCCAGTGACACTGACAGTAAATTCAGGACAGACAAAAGACAATACTTCTTCACCCAATATTCCTCCCCCCCTCCACATGCTACAGTAAAGGCAGCAGGATGGATGTCCCAGGTCATGCCACCCCTGGGGCCAGCTGTAGCATCAATAAAAGGACACTGACAAAGTGCACCAAGTCAGACACCAGTATGTCTTTCAGGAACATCATAGAGGGATCCCCAGTACACGTGGAGCTGTGGACTGTTTTGAGGGATCTGCTCCAAACCTCCAAACCTCTTGCAATGGGAAATCCTTTTCTTTTTCTCAGGGGTTTTCTTTCCTTCCTTGACCAGCCTACTTTCCCAGAAGGCGCGAGAGAGTGAAAGAGGATTCACATACAGCACTGTGGGAACAGGATCACAGTTTGGGTGAGTTTCCTTGAGCAGATAATGGGGACTTGAAGACATCCAAGGCCAATGGTTCTGCTTGAGGTCCTTTTGATCTCTGTAGATCCATTTTGTGCCACCTGATAAGCTATTTAGGAGGCTGCCTCGACCTGACAGGAGACATGCGTGGTGGTTTTCTGTGGTTCTGGATAAGACTTGGTGAAGAATTTTGGTTACGGAGAATCTTGGCCTTCATATATATAAAAAGGAAAGCAGGTTTGTTTTTTGATGCTGGTAGTTCTGGGCATCAGGTTATGAAAATAAGGGGGCTTTGTTCCCATGGGGCATAGCATTTATGCCCAAATCTTTGTCCCACCTGGCACTTTAACCATCCTTTCCAAAGTTCAGATCCCCAAATCATTAAAAAGTGTTTGCCTGTGAGGGGAGGGGGACCTGCTCTCTGTGGGTTATTGACACATTGGCCCTAGTCTCTCAGTTCCATTTTGAGTCCCAAACTGTGTCCTGAAGTGGACACTCATGATGAAAATGCCCCCCTCCCCCTGCAACTGCTATTAATTCTGGGAGTTAGGCTCCCATTGGTGCCAACAGAAGCTTTCTTCCCAAGGCGAACGCTAGTTTTGGGGAGACATTTTCATTGGGACTGTGGCATGAGGGGAAAGGGGTAAATACTCCATTCTTGTGCACCACAGTCCTGACCTGGCTTTCTCTCCCTGCCTGCTGCTGCTGTTCAACTTCAGAAAATACAGGACCAAACTGCTTGTTTAATGTGATATGAAGTTTGGCCCTCCTGGGAATCAGTCAACAGCACCAGATCACCATTCATTCAGTATACATCATTCAACAAGGGTTTGTTCTCAAAATCCATTTCTAAGTCACTGCATCAGGATTTCTCTGCCCCCAGCGTATTCAAATTCTGTCTTGGCTCATGGAAATTGAGTTTGTTCCCTCTCCAGGGTCTGAGTGCTCTGTCAGTCCCCTGGTCAGGACTGCAGTCATGTCTGGGATGCAGATCTGCTTCTGCTTCATTTGCATGAGATCGTCCTTCCAAATGAATCACTTCCTCTGGGACAGTGCTTTTCAGTCAATGGGACTGTGTACCACTAGTGGTGCTTGATATGACTGCAGGTGGCACTTGCTGCCGCGGTGACCTGGCCCAGTCTTGCTGGAAGTGGAGATGGCTGGGGCAGTGGTGCAATGGGATTAGCCACTCACAGCCCAATCCTATGCATGTCTACTCAGAAGTAAGCCCCATGATGTTCAACGAGACTTACTCCCAGGAAAGTATGGATAGGACTGCAGCCTCATTCCTGTGCATAGCTGCCATCTCTGATGATGCTCCAAAAAGTGGCACCTGTAAAAAGTGGTACTTGAAAAGCCCTGCTCTGGGTTGGGGTGGTTTTTTTTTTTTCTGGCAACAGGTGTGTAGGGTCTCCACCAAGAAGCAGATACCCAAACCCCAAAGTTGTAAGTGGCTGTTCAAGAGCACAGTGTGCTTTATGCTGTTCAGATCTTCTCCTCCTCTCTTTTGTGTCCTTGGTCACATTCTAGAATGGCAGGCACATTACTGTGGTCTCCCTTTCCTTCCAGGATGCTGGTGATGGGTGCAGTGGGGTCCCTCCTCCTTGACTGGTATGGATGGGAGAGTGTCTTTTACGTCTCTGGGGCACTCACTTTGCTTTGGGTTTACTGCATGTGGAGATACCTCCTGAATGAACAAGGTAAATACAGCTCTCAGTGGGCTCAGGCTGATGACTAGAAATGTGAGGGTTTTGTCAGTCCTGCGCCAAAACTTTTAAAAAATAAGCTTTGCTTTGTTTTGGTTTTGGTTAAAACTCAGGATCTAGTTCGGTTTTGCCTTCTTTGTAAGAGTTTATTACTCACATTGGAATCCCACCCTTCCTGACAACAACCTTGTGAGGTAGATTTGACTGAGAGAAAGTGACGAGCTCAGAGTCACTCCATGGGGTTTCAAACTCAAGTTGTCCTAGTCCTCTGCCTACTACATCACATTGGCTCTTGGTTTGCTGTCAGGTTTAGACATCCGAGTCCCACTCAGGTCTGTGAATGTCACCTTGGAGGAGGAAAGGTGGGGGCAATTTGATTGTACTGAAAGTTCCCATAAAATGCAGAACGGAGCAACCCTTTCCAGCCTATCCACGTACTTTGCACTTGAGATTTCCCGCCTTGTACTTGACTAGGCTTAGTTGCCAACTCTTTTGAACTAGCCTTGCCACAATGAGGCCTGGTTCTTACTGGAATGGAAAATCTATATCTGGCCTGTAGCTCTTGAGACTGCAGGTGAGGGC
Source organism: Tiliqua scincoides (assembly GCF_035046505.1). Lineage (NCBI taxonomy): Eukaryota > Metazoa > Chordata > Lepidosauria > Squamata > Scincidae > Tiliqua > Tiliqua scincoides. The sequence goes on from NC_089824.1 coordinate 217,034,944, forward strand.
TCGCATGACTGACTGCTCAGTCATGATTGTGATGGGCTGATGATAAGCGGGCTGGGACACCTTCCTTAGGAGGAAAGGCTATAATGTTTGGGGCTCTTCAGTCTGGATCAGTGTTCTTCAACTTTGGGGTCAGGACCCCAGTGAAGTCACAAAGCCTCAGTTGTGGGGTCACGGCAACTTATGAGAATGAAATCGGTTGAAGACCACTGGACTACAGCACCACCAGACAAAGGGGTAGGCCTCTTGTGCACCCATTCAGGTATCAGCAGTTAAGTCCCAGTCCTGCTCAGGTTTTTGGCAATTGTGCTAAAATAGCTTTCACCAGTGCCAGGCTTCATGGCAACTTTTTCTGCTCTCTCTAAGAAGAATATTTGGTTACAGAGAACAGTGCTGGAAGGGCTTAACAGGGGTGGCAGTGGGTAGATAGGGTCCTGACAAGGAGTTGGAATTAATGGTGGAGTCCTGAGTCTCATACTTTATTTATATGTTGGGGTTGTGGCATGAAAAAGGTTGAAGACCACTGGTCTAGAAAAAAGGCACGGGGGGACGACGACGGACGAATGGACATGATGGAGACGTGTAAAATTATGCAGGGATGGATAGACTGATGCTCTCTTCCCTCTCACACAACACCAGGATCAGGGGATGTCCACTAAAACTGTATGTTGGGAGAGTTAGAAAAAAGAAATAATTCTTTACCCAGTGAATAATTAATCTGAGAACTCCTTGCAAACTAAAACCAGGAGTTTTAACATACCCATCACAGCTTGTAACCTGTGATGGACTTTTCTTCTAGAAATCTGTCCAATCCCCTTTTAAAGGCATCTAGGTCAGACACCTAGATCCTATTGCAAGGAGTTCCACAGGTTAATTAAAGAAATGTGTAATGAAATGTGTTCTTTTCTTGGATGATGGACTAGATGTTGGGCCTGATCCAGCAGGCTTATGTTCTTAACTAAAAGATGTCCCTTGCTGAGGCCTGACGTATGAACTGGTACAGCCCAGTTACAGAACTATTGAGAACTAAGCCTGTGTTTTTTCTGCCATTTATCTTGAAATTGTGACTGCCTTTCTGGGCTAGAGAGAAGCTGTAGTTCCTCCCTGGCAGGTTCTCATTCACCCCTGAGCCACTCCTGAAGAGGTAAGTACAAAGTAGATAGAGCAGTTAGTATTCTATGTAGCAACCCATGGGTAAAACATACTGTGAGTGTATTCCTCCAGTGATATTAGGTACCGCAATATTACTGATGATGGGCTTAAAGATTTTTTATTTCCTTTGTATAGAAATCTTCATCCCTTTGGAACACTTAGTAAAGAGCCTCTCCTTATCTAAACAAATCAAAGTGCACTGGAAACAGTTATTTAAAAAGGCCCCTGTATGGTAAGTTATCATCATGGGAAGTCCCCCCCCCCCACCCCACATGCTTGCCTTTTAGGGAGAGTCTGTTTTCACTGCTTCTACCTGCCAACCATGCAGTTTGTTTCTTTGCTATCCTGACCACACCTGATGGCTAGAAACACAAACAATTTTGATATGCAAGATTGAGATGCAGTCTTAAGGCTCTCTGCTTTGGTTTTTAAGAAGTAGGCAGCCCAATCCTATCCTCTGCTGGCCCAGCAGGGCCACATGTCCCACGCTGTGTCCAGTGCTGGAACTGAGCAGGCTGGAGGAACCCCGTGTCAAGTCCCAGCCTGTCCAATGGGGCTACGCAGATCTGTGCCAGCAAAACGACTGGTGCAAGTCCAAGAAACCCCATGTAAGGCTTTCAGGCCCAGGATGTGGGTTAGGATATGGCGGAAGATTCCTCCATCAACCCCAACCCCTCCCGGGTCTGATCTACCCCAGTTCCGCCCTCCCACCGCCTCCATGCCACCATTCCACCCTTCTCCTCTCTCCTCTTGCCCCTGTGCCACTTAGTACTGTACTCGCCAATACTGGTGGCTGCAGCTCTAACCCTCATTATATCTCAAGGTTACAAGAAATTATGGGCAGTGCCTTTAAAAGCCCCCATGGGTAGGGGTTGGAGCTTTTGCTCTGAGTGACTACATGCCTCTCCCCCCAGTAGTTCTTCAGTTGCTATCAAGTCTGTTTGCCTGTCTGCAGGTCTTCCATATTTACCTGTTTCTAAACAACCAGCCAGTTCAACATTTTAAAATGGTCCAGTGGTTCTTCCTCCCACTCTGCTGCCGAACCTTAATGGACCTGAAACCTACTGCCTGAGATGGCTGCTTGCCCATGCATAGAGGAAGCTGCCCTTGCTCTGTCTAGCCTGGTCTCTCTGCTCTCCAGAGCGTCAGGTTCAGGTACCTTCTTAGTCCTACGGAAGATACTGCCAGGGATCACACCCGGGACCTTCTGCTTGCAAAACAGGTATCCTTGCACCAAACTGCAGCGCATCGCCTTGCTTCCTGGTCCTTTGGTCTCTCCTTTCTTAACATGTATGCCTGACAGTTGTGATCTGCCACGTCTAACCATGAATTCTCCCATTGTGTGTCACCAGGGCTGTGATAATAGCTCACTTGTCTGCCGCCAGTGCCTTTTTCACCCTCTTCTCCTGGCTCCCAACTTTCTTCGAGGAAACGTTCCCCAATTCAAAAGTAAGCCGATGATCATGTCGGTCGGAAGGGAAGCGCAAGGTGGTGAAAGAATTTTGGCTGCCCTCCGAAGCACAGGCAGAGCTTCCTGCTCTCAGGAGAGATGTCAAATAGCAACCCAGAGCTCTTGTTGATCCCTGCAAGGGTTCCTAGGCAGTGGAGTAGCTATGGGGGGATTGCAGTAAGCACTGCAGGTGCCACGTTGCACTGTGTAAGCAGTCCCTGCCATGCCTGCTCATTGCCATCCTTGCTCAGAATGGCTCCAACATCAAGTGGGAGGGGCCGCTTACACAGCACATCACGACACCTGCAGTATTTGTCCCCCCCGTAGCTATGTCACTGTTTGCGCCCTTGCGCCACTGTTTGTTTCTGGAGCTGCAAGAGGAGATTGTCCTTAGGATATAATATATACAGGCGACCCGTTCGTGGCTGCATTTGGTTTCAGGCACAATTGATGCTAATCAAAAATTATAGGTTGATTATATCAGTGATGCCACTACTCATACAGCAGTCTGGCAAGCATTAAGAAGCTTTGCCTGCCCCTTGCAGTCAATAAACATTAGAGACATGAGGCAGGGCTTGTGAATTGAAATCCTTGGTAGGAAGACTGTGTGGTAGAACTGTGCCATCTACCGATCAAACATGCACACTACACTGCATATTATTGTATCTATAGAATTCAATAAATCAGCATTTCTTGGCTACAGAGTGGGGACTCCGTACCCACCTTTGGCTTGCTTTGTCATTTTCCTGGAGACAAACACAAGGCAAGATTTTGCTTGTCTTTGTGATTTATTCACCTGCTGAGAAACTTCAGAGTTAATTTTGCAGCATTTGTTTCCAACGTGAACAGTAAAAGAAAGGTAGGCTGTTGCTCTGAGGTTCTTTAACTCTTTGGGGGACATTTGTGGGAACTAAAATTATGGGCCCCACTGTGTCCAGGTCCGGTTTCCCAGTCTCAAGATTCAGGTGAGAGACAGGCAACTGTAGCTTTTCCCACCCCCCCTCCCTCAGATTCAAAGGCGATATTGGTTCAGGAGGAACCCTGCACTTTGCTGACATCTTCAGATTCAGAAAAGGATCTGTGATGCGGGGGGAGAAGAAAGTTGAACACAGAGAAAAGACACCAGGAAAGCAGCAGTTTTGCAGGCGAGGCAGTTCCACCCCTTCAAGACCCCAGAGGACTACTCTGCCAACCATGAGAACTATATGCTACCTCCAAGCTCAGCTCCTGTTTGTCTCTGGAATCCCAGTGGTGGGGGAAGGGCCTGCCTTTCTCTCTTGGTTGTGGGCTTCCAAAAGGCATCTGGTGGGCTGCTGTGCGAAACAGGATGCTGGACTAGATATGTTTCCTTGGGCTTGATCCTGCAAGGCTCTTCTAACATCTTATGACATAGGCTGACCATTTTGCTGTGAGAACCAAGCCCTTGTTTTAAGTGAAATAACTAATGTTCTGTATTTTTTTTAAATCCCTTCAGGGGTGGATATTCAATGTTGTTCCATGGCTGGTAGCCATTCCAATGAGTTTATTCAGTGGATTCCTTTCGGATCAATTTATTAGTCAAGGTAATTAGTCCCTTTTTTTCTGTAGTTCAAGTGCCCCCCAAACGGTACAGAAGAGAACAGAAACTGTAAATAACTTTAAATTGTTTCTGTGATTTTTCTGATGGTCTTTCTTTCCATTTTCAGGGTACAAAGCAATCAATGTTCGTAAGTTTATGCAGGTGAGCAGAAATGTGAAAGCTGCCTTGGGACCAGGCTCTGTGTGTGTGTAAAGATTGTTCATGGTGGTGCCCATGACTTAGACTGGGAAGCCTAGCCATCACCCTTGTGCCAGTCTCTGTCTTGCAGCCTGACTTGCAGGCCTGCTGTTGGGGGGATGAAAAGGGGAGGATGACAACTGGAATAATGTGTGTGGCTTGAGCACCTTGGTCATAATTCTGTGGGAAGCTCCACTGAACAGAGTGGCATTTACTTCACAGGGCTGGGTAGACAGAGTACTTCCTTTCTCTATTTCAGATACAACAGGGACCTGATGCAGTGGCCTAGCTAGAGGGGGTGCAAAGCACTAAATTTTGCAGGGATCCTCACTGCATTGTGCAAGCAGCCCTTCCCCTTCCCCTTCCCCTTTGGAGTCATTCCAGGCTGCAAGAACAAAATGGAGACATTGCCTCCGCTTGCATGCTGCGCTGAGGCTCCCTGCAAAACTTAGTGCTTTGCACTCCCTCTAGCTCCGCCAGTGCCCTGATAGTAACTGGGGAATGATCAGGTGATCCTGAGTTTGCTCTGTTTGCTCTGTTTGCTAACATACTAGCTGCCACTGTCACCCAGCCTGTGTTTAGCTAAGCTAACTACTTTATTTTCTCTCTTTTTTAAGGTTATGGGCTTGGGTGCCTCAAGTGTGTTTGCCTTATGCATAAGTCACACCTCCAGTTTTTGCAAAGCAGTCATGTTTGCATCTGCCTGTATTGGCCTCCAGACCTTCAATCACAGGTAGTGTATTATTCTCCTTTAAAAAAACAAAAAACCTACCTCTTTTCATTTTGAAAACCAGCATGGTGCAGGTGGGGCAGCGTAGCATAGTGGATGGATCAGGAGACCCGGTTCAGATCCCTACTCAGCCGCAAAACTTGCTGATTGGACTTGGGGAAGTGACTGTCCTCTGCCTGTCCTACCTCATAAGGTTATGGTGAGATATGCTGCTCTAGAGAAAAGACGTGGGAAATAGCAAATTTCCTTTTTCAAGGAATAACACCCCTGCCCTCATTAATGTCTAATTGATTGCTCTAAGTACTGTCACTATTTTTCTAAGTGGCAACACTGCCTGGTTTAGCTGCTTCTTCTTTACCCAGCAGTGGGTCTTAATTCATGCACCTTTTCCTGAACAGTGGCATCTCGGTCAATATACAAGATCTGGCTCCTTCCTGTGCTGGCTTCTTGTTTGGTGAGAACAAATTATTACTTTGTGTTTTCCTTTTTCCTAACTTCTAACCATGTTAAATTGTGGCATCTTGTTGATCTTATTGAAAGCTGGTTCAGGTCCTTCTGGAGAGAAGCTGAATATAGGTTTAAAAATAAAATCAGGATTCAGCAACCGTATGCTGGTGCAGAATAGAGTCCAAGAAAAGTGGATCAGATTGTACTCTTCATGTTGGAGTTCTCTTCTTAGCCTGAAGCATAGTTTTTTTTTTTATCTTGGAGGTGTAGTTCCCTGTATTCTAGCTTAACACATATTAGTTACTCTCTTAAGAGTGCAATCCTAACTGGATCTTTGGCCAGTGCAAGTCCCTTGTACCAGTTCAGGAATGTTGCAAATGTGCCTCTTTTGAGTTAGCTGGGCTGACAAGTGCAAGGACATGCGCCAGCCCACGGAGGCCAAATTCGGCCTCCGTACGGCTGAGGAAAGGTAAGTTTGCACCTGGAGAGGATGGCCAGTGCAGGGGGTTGAAGAGGGTGATGGGAGGTGGAACTGGGGTGTTTGCGGGCAGGCGAGGGTGGACAGGGTACGGGAGGTGGGTGGGACTGATCTGGGTGATTTAGGCAGGATCCTAGCACCCCTCCCAGCCTGGCTTTACACTGGGATGTTCAGATCTGTGCCAACAATTTCGCTGGCACAGATCCAAGTAGCCCCATAGGGGTGGCTGCTGTGCAACATGGGGTAAGGGGAAAATATGCCCTTATTCTGAGTTGCATGGTAGCCACCTTCAACACTGCACAATGGCACAGGCCAGTTGGCCTGTCTATTCCAGTGCAGAATAGAATTGCGATGCTCATGGTCTTTAGCCACCCTGGCAGACCATCAGAGTGGATCAAGGGCAACAAGATGATTAAAGAGTATTAAGAGGCAACAGATCTGTTTTGAGTGGTTGTGAACAGTTGCCCTCTGAGAGATGTGTGCACCAGTTCTCTGTATATGGTGCACTCAGACCTGGATTACATGAGCTGTTGGTGAGCTGCCTTAGGCTGTTGATGTGGACTTAAAACAAATTCCTTACTTCACAGCCTAAGTTCTCCACATACATTATGGATTTGAGTAAAGGTGTTGAGTTTTGAGCAGTGGGGTAGCTAGAGGGGGTGCAAAGCACAAATTTTGCAGGGCACCGCACCATGACATGCAAGTGGCCGCTTCAGAGCCATTCCGAGCTGCAGCAAAATAGAGGCAATGCAAATGCCTCTGTTTTGCTCTTGCAGCCTGGAGGAGGGGCTGTTTGCATGCTGCTGTGAGGCTCCCTGCAAAACTTTGTGCTTTGCACCCCATCTAGCTACACCACTGGTTTTGAGCACTATCCATTTTGAGGAGCACCATTCATTACTGGGTAAAAATGGAGGTTCCAGTTCAGGCACTGAGAGGCGGCAATATTTCAGGAACTTTTTTTGCTAAAGAAGGCACCTTAAAGAGAGATTTGAAAGAGAAGAGCCAAGAACTATATGTTGGTAGACCAAGGGGAAAAGTTGTACACAGTGTAGGTTTTGGGAGAAGATGTATGGAACAGAGAGAACAGTAAAGGAAAGGGGTGTGGAATTCTATATGCTTCGAGAGTCATGCCTTGGTTTCTTTTTCTTCTCTCCATAGGTGTAGCAAATACTGGTGGAGCTTTATTAGGTAAGCTTATTGACCCCTGGGGGCTGGGGGATAAGAATAGGCCCTCAGTTTGGCTGTACTTGTCGTAAGAGGCGACTAAACAGCCACAGGGTAGGTGGGACCCGTTAGCCTGGGAAGGCAGCTCATCTGAGAGAAGGAAAACTCTGCTCCCAAACCTCCACTGCCTTGTGGCTACATCCAGTTATGGAAAAGGCTTCAGGAGTCAACCTTGAGGCAAAATCCGGAGCCGGAGTCCCTGAGGCAGTTCATGGCTGAACACAGTCATATTCTGGCAACTCCTGCGACACCGCTGGAACCAACCGTATTGGCCTCTGCCTTTCCATTGGACCATTTCAGCGACGTGGAGAGGGGGGATTTGCTGCATGGGTAACAGTCTATCCTCCATATCTACTCTACCCAGGCTTTGTGCTCTGGAGGACACTCTGTTCCAGAACCACCATTCAGAGCGCAATACCATAGTCTTCCGAGACTGAAGGATGCCAACAATAACAATATTGCTCCAGAATGTGTTTATCATTCTGAAAATCCTCCCGTAAGGATGTTATCTATGCTACAGTCTTAAACTGGTTTAGCAGGAACCCAGGAAGGTGGATCAATGTGGAGAACATGGCATCTCTAACAATCAATTATCAACAACCTCAACAAATTTCCAGATTCATTGGGGTGGGATGCCTTGAAAGTCAAAGTAGTATAAACCTGGTATATGTTTGTAGTGTAGCTCTACCCAGATTGAGAGGGACTTCATTTTTCCAGAGCAGAAACAAAGAGACTGCATTAGTTGTAGGGAATCATTTGGCTGCTGATCTGTTTCTTTTCTCTCTGTGCACAGGTGTTGTTTGGGTGTACTTAGCAGGACATTTGATTGAAAGCTCAGGTTCGTGGACATCGGTTTTCAATCTTGTGGCAACAGTGAATCTCTTTGGACTTTGTACATTCTTGATCTTTGGGAAAGCCCAGAGAATGGACATGGACTATATGGACTTATAAACTCATCTGTGGATTGGATTAGGCAAATGCCGGGAAGATTCCATATGTCAGAAAACAGAATTTAAGCTGAAATCTTATTGGCCATGGAATGAAAGAAGTCCATGCACTTACAAATTAGCTCAGACGTTATCCAACGGCCTGCTGATCTTCTCTTGGTGTGCAACGGACTTATTTCGCTGCTCAGTCAAGAAGTGGTCATATCACCAGGTTCCCTGTGCCTTTGGCTCATGCCAGTTCATTTTCTACTAAGATGTTGTTTAAATTACAGGCATATGCTACCAAACACAGAGTTATTCCTAACTGGTACTTTAATTAATAGCAATGGTAGCATGTTGTTCAAGGACTGAACTGTCTGTAAAAAGAGAAATTGACTTGCTGTAGCCTTCATGATGGTCCTCCAAGTTTGTTACTGAAGCATGTGAAATCTACAGTACTCTGTATAAATTTGATGTTTTGTTTTAGAGGTCCTGAAATGTGAGCCAACTTCCTGAACCTAAACACCAAAAGCCAGTTGAGTTGTCCCAGCTGTGAGACTTTCCAGATTTTTTTAAAGAATGCAACAATTCCTTTATAACAGATCCTTAGTCCCAAGGGAAAGTGTACTTTCTCAGCTCAACTCCAACTATAGCAGTTTATCTGTGCTGAAAATGCTGTCCTCTCCACTGCTAGCATGTGAGGTTGCTATTTTGCCAGTATTTTACTGGCTGACTCAGTAGAACTATGTTATATCAGAAAACCCAACCTGGCATCTGAGAAGCCAGTAAATGCCCAAAAATCTGTCCCTGAACTGTCAGATTCAATTTTGTTTCTGCCTGCTGTGGTTCTTACTCCTTACCCAGCCAGCTTGAAATACTGTGCAGAATTGGCTAGTATCTATTACATTACTAGAGGTGAGCAACAAATTCTGTACAACACCTCTCCAAACTGATGTCATTTTGCACATACATATAAAAAGGTGTTTTGTATACTATGTATTTTAATAGTCGTTATATTTTATTCTTCACTTTTAGAGGTTGGGCATTCCACTGCTGTATCCATATAATTGCAGGATTGCTCATGAAGCCCCTTAAAGTATAGCAAACTCTATTTTTTTTTTTAAATGGCAAACCTGCAAAAAATGGATATAGCTCTATGGGGGATTCAGTGGAGGACTGGGCAAAGGACAAGATGCAGTTACAAGATTGTTCAGATAAGACATGATAAGAAGGCAGCTTGGATTGCCTGTGGGTTCTAATTCTTATCCAGGATCTCTGGGCAGTAATACCCAGGTGTAAAAAGAGAGAGAATAGATCTTTGTTGACCCACAAGTGTCTTATGGCCCTGGAGGAGCAGAGCAGCTCTGGGTGACCTTTTTACATAAAGGGGTGTACTCAGAGTAGCCCATACCAGACTCATTGGAAGGGAGAGGGTTGGCAGTCTGCTCCTGCACAGGAGCCAAAATCCCGTGAAGAGTGGCCTGGGATTCATCACAGGAAGGGCATCTTGCACTTCGAACAAGTGGTTCTAGCTTATCAGAACCTGTTCCCCCTTCTTTATCTCCAAAGCTGTGAGTTTCTTTCACCAGCACTTAACTGAGAATGGGAAACAAATTGGATGCCAGTCACACTTTTGTATCTCAGCATTGCAGTTGCTGGAATAAATACAACACAGGTGTACATAAGGGAAGAGTTTGGAGGTCAGAATAGAACACTCCACTGAGCCAGCAGCAGGGTTGCTTCCCATGTTATTGATAGAATTGGCTTGAGCATGTGGGAGTCAGCTATAACTCAGTGGTGGAACAACTTCTTTGCATTAAGATGGCCCCATGTTCAATCCCCAGCATTGCTAGGTACCTGTGTCCTGACATCATGACATCCCTTGTTTCCCCAGCCTTCACCAATGACAGGGAAAAATGCACAATGTCATGGTGTTAGGATACAAGTTACATTGTACCAGACATTATGAAGGGGAAGTATCAATTGTGCATTTATCATAATGTTTTGTTTGCCCCGAAGGGTGTTATCATACCAAAACTGATATTTGAATGTTGAATTCATATATTCATTGTATTTAAATATTTTCTTGCAACTATGCCAGCAGCTAGTTTAATAAATGTCTTTCTTGGTTCCCCTTTGGAAGTATAATAGTGGCGGTATATAATTTCTGTAGTTTAGGGATGCGTAAGTGTCACATGGGCTGTGCCTTTTGAGAGAGTTATTTTTGGACCCTGGCATGGCATGGCAATTTTTTTTTTAAAAGGAAAGAACGAAAAGACAACCACCTCCAAGATTCCTACTGAATCTCTTTTGTCAAAAACAAAGGAGACAAATCCAGTCGATCCATTATTTAAATACCTGTTATGTGTGATTTTTGCCAAAAATAAAGCAGCGTGAATAAAATCATAAAGGCCAGATGGGTACAGAATGATAATTTGAACCCATTTTGAAATGTGGAATGTTCTCTAATCAACTGATACAACCTCCCTGAGGGAGTGTAGTTTGGAGCAGAAGGAGGATGGAGTTAGCAAGTTGCTTTCTCGAACATTTGCAGTACATCACAATGTCCTCTGACGTCTAATTGTTTGACAAACAGGACAGCAAAAAGCCTTTTTTTCTTTGAAATTAGGCCGCTGAAACAAACAAAAAAGCTCAGGGGGAAAACCAGGAGTGGATTTTTGTTTGGGAAATCCTTTTGCAAGACTTCTTTTCACTAGAAAACTCAAGCTGGCTTACCAAAGCAATTCAGGAATTAAAATAAGAAGAAGCAGAAGCTGCTTTCAGCAGCAAAGAAAGAAAAAACTTAGCAGCAGACAAACATATCCAAAATATAACAAATAGTCCTGCACTCCTAAAGCTTCCTGGCATTGTCTCCAGTTTGCTTCCCCCCCAACCCGGAATGGCTCCAAAGGGGAGGGGGAGGGACCGCAGTGAGGCTGCCTGCAAATCTTAGTGCTTTGCACCCCCTCTAGCTATGCTACTGCAAATAAAGGAGAACAAAACACCAAGAAATGAGTTGCACCAGTTCTGATGCGGCTGGAGCTTCCTAACGAAGTTGTTGGTGTGTTTCAGTTCACTGTGTAGTTGTGAAATAAGAAGTCTGTTGCCCCTTCTTTTTGGGCCTTGCCTATCTGTTTTCCGCATTTCATCATGCAGCTGTAAGCCACACCTCAGAATTTTTCAAAGCAAGTCCCAGTCCACACCACTGGGCTTAGAATTCAGTGTATTGCACAGAAACTGGCTGCAGCTCCGAAGCGCAGATTCCAACAGAGGGAGCTGCAGGCTCTGTGATCTGGGCCAGCCTGAGCTCCGTTCAGAAAGCCGCTCAATGTGCTTCAGCATAGACTTGAGAGGCCAGCTTGCTTCTTAAGGCCAAGTTCTGCAAGGCCAGTGATTTATATCACATTTTCTCTGGCTTTAGGGGATAAAGCCAATTTTCTGTGGCTTTAGGGGCTTTAGAATTTTGTAGAGCATCATTGCTGATCACGCCTGCTTCTGACTCTGCTGAGAATGAACCACCACCTAGCCTACTGTGTGGGCACAGGATTGGGCATGGCCACTTTCAGGTGCTTGGAAGGAAGGACTGAAGCAAACGCTTCTCATAGCTGTTCTAGAATCCCTTGATAGTGCCAGTGGCGTAGCTAGAAAGGGTGCAAGGTACTAAATTTTACAGGGACCCTCCCTGCGACGTGCAAGCAGCCCCCTTCCCCTTTGGAGCCATTCCCGGCCAAACGGAGGCCTGTTTTGCTCCCACCGCCCAGAATGGCTCTGAAGGGGAGGGGACACTTACACGCCACAGTGAGGCTCCCTGCAAAACTTAGTACTCTGCACTCTGTCTAGCTATGTCACTTGATAGTCATGCATCGGATGAAATGGGCTGTAGTGACTAGTCCATTGCAAAGTGATGGGGCTACAGCTCAGTGGGAGAGCCTCAGCTTTGAATGCAGAAGATCCCAGGCTCTTTTGCTGGTATCTCCAAGTAGAGCCAGGAAAGAACCCTTTCTGTCTGAAACTGTGGAGAGTCCGTGTCGACAACACTGATCTAGACAAACTAGCACAAGGCATCTTTGCTGGTTCATTTGAAAGCTTATGCCACAGTAAATCTTGTGGGTGCCACAAATCCACTGCCAGCCTATCCATGAAGCCACCTGATGTGGCTTTCATCAGCAGCAGATTGAGAGAGGTTCAAGGGGGCGATGGATTCAGGGTGACTTTCACCCTGAATCTACTGCCACCTCCCTCCAAACCTCTGCCAGTACATGCTGCAGTGTGTTTCTGTTTCTTGCTTGCTTGAGTGAGAAGCAGCTCTCCTCTCCTCACTGTGTTCCTAGTGTGCTGCCGTGAAACCCGGAAGTGTGAGACTTCACAGTGGTATGCAAGCACCACAGTAAGGGTTTTGAGTTTTTTTTGTAGTGCAGTGGGGGGACGAAAACGACCAGATAGATAGTTCTGGGTCACACCATCTCTGCACAAAACTCTCTCTCTCTCTCTCTCTCTCTCTCTCTCTCTCTCTCTCTCTCTCTCTCTCTCTCTCTGTGTGTGTGTGTGTGTATGTATGTATGTATGTATGTATGTATGTTTTCCATCTCCAAGGTCAACGCAGGTACCATAAAGCATCTTGCACACAAATAGTCCCAATAGAGATTATGAACAATGATAGTCACACAAATCTATCAGGACCTGTGCAGTTAACTTGAGGTCTTGAGCGGCATACCAACCCTTTGTCATTAACTGCTCTCTAACAAATTACTTTTAATTCCAGGTCTGATGGAAAGGGGGGGGGGTGGAATTAAAACCACGGGAGATGGCGGTAAGGTACATGTGTAGCAATTATCCGTGTTATGACTTGCTATACAAAGAATTATAAAGCTACCAGAACCTGTCCTGAATCCTCATTAATAGCAAACAGGCAGCCATTGACAGGGGATTTTCTATTGTTGCATTTTAGGCTCATTGCAGCTGTTATACACCTTTCATGTTTTTCCCCCCTCCTCCCTATCATGTCTCCTATAAAAACAATAATTTATCATCTCTCCAGTGCCTGGCTGATCAGAGTGAGGGCAAACACTGTCAGGAAAGAATCCTCAGGTTTTCTAAAGTTGCAATTTGGGGAACTCCCCCCCCCCCAAAGAACATTTGCAGTTAGGAGTTGCACACTTTCCTTGAACATTTATTGGCATGCATACTTTGCAGTAGGTAGGCTTAGACTCACTGGTTCTGCCCAGGCAATGGATGGAGACCACCAATGATGTAGTATTGCAGAATGGTCAAGATGTGGATTTAGTGCCTGAATGGGAGACTGCTGGAACCCCATGTGTGCCCCTCTGAGCTTGCTAAACAAAAGTGTAACCAAACTAGAATTGAGGATTAGATGCTTCTGCTTACAATAGGGGGACTGGGCAGACAAATTGTTTCCCATTTAAGAATATCCACTCACTCACTCACTCACTCACTCACTCACTCACTCACTCACTCACTCACATACACATCATTTTTCATTCAAGACCCAAAATAGAGCTGTTGGCATGGAAAAGTCCTAGCTTGTCGCTGCATAAATTGTAGTGAAATGTAGTAAATAAATGTGGAAAAATATATCTGAATTGCACTCCTTCTCCCTTCTTATAAGCGTTGACAGGGAAGCTCACAAAATTAAGTGAATCAATAAACTAGGCTATTCATATCCTCACAGCAACCCAATGAGAAATGTCAGGCCAAGAGCAAATTATTTGTCTGCCAACAAGTAGGGATTTCAATCCCTGCTTTGCTGGTTGAATATGCTACCATTACAGTACACTGAGAGTGAAGATATATGTAACTTTCTAAGAGTAGTAGAAGCCATTTGACACAGCACCCTTACCATGTTCAAAACAAGCATTTACTTTTTTCTCCTGGGTCACACTACTTGGGGGGAAAAACAGTTCTGCAACTTTTCATTATGGTTCAGCTTGAACTGGGGAAAAGCTGGCAGTAGAAAAGCAATAGGACCAGCACTGGAGGGTACCTATTGGCTGCTGCCTGTGACAGCATCATCACAATTCTTAGCATAGTTCTTCTCTTCAGCACGTCTTCAGTCATTGTTCTTTTTCTGTCCCCATCTGAGACTCATTGCCCCAAGGACATGGGATTTTGTGGGGTGGAATCTCCCGGCAGTAACAGTGCTCAGTTTTTTCAGTGTGTGTCAGGGTTGTTGAGCAGTGTAGTGTTGTACACTTGTGTGTCTGCTTCACCTCTGGGTTGGGTTTGAAGGGAAATTAAACTTAGCCAACTGGTAGTCCATTGTTAACATAAGAACATAAGAAGAGCTCTGCTGGATCAGGCCAAAGGTTCAGCTTCCTGTGTCTCACAGTGGCCCACCAAATGCCTCAGGGAGCACACAAGAACAAAACACAAACCTGCATCCTGGTGCCCTCCTCTGCATCTGGCATTCTGAGGTAGCCCACTTCTAAAATCAGGGGTTTGCAGATGTCTATCATAACTTGTAACTTGTGTTGGACTTTTCCTCCAGAAATTTGTCCCATCTTCTCTTAAAGGCATCTAGGCAAGATGCTATCACCACTTCCTGTGGCAAGGAGTTCCACAGAATAATTATAAAAAATTATGTTATTGTTGTTAATACAATGTAGCAAAAATACATGGCAGTGGTCAGTCAAAAACAAGCAAACCAGAATAGAGGACCTCTAGAACAGCAATTTTCAATATTTTTCTTCTCAAGGCACACTGACCTCTGTGGTCTTCTCCACGATCTTTGCCTCTTGTGATGTCACTTCCGGCTTCTGAGAGACTGGATTATGTGGCTCTGTTTTTAGGGCAACCTCTTTAGGAAGAGGGACAGACAATTTGTTACTGCAGACAGTTGCCCTAGAAACAGAGCCACACAATCTGGAAGAATTTTTTAGTGATTTTCAACCGCTGTGCTCCAAACTCAATTGCACACCTATGGAGAGGGTGTGATTTGCAGCAACAGTCTGGAGGAAGTGCTTCACTATCCCCCCACATTGTGTTACTCCTGGAGCCTCTCTTTTCCCAGTGGAAGTTCTTGATGTGTGTTGATGCACTGGATACTGGGTCCCTTTGGGGAGAAGGGCGGGATAGAAATAAAGTTTTATTATTATTATTATTATACAGGTAGGGGACTGAAGGGGGAAAGTGAGGATAGGGGAATGTATAAGCACTCTTCCTGCTGTTGATTTGGTGCTGCAAACCTCACCCTTCCCCTGCTTCACAACCATTTCCCAGCAACCAAAGTCTGTTGGCAACTGTCTAGTCTGGCCCTTAGATTATTTTAAGTACTGTACCTTAAACAGCAGAGATGGGCATTTAGTGCTATATTTTGAAGGAGTCTATTCTAAACAGGGTATTCCCCCCCCTGAAATTTAGATTGTTTCTATGCATAAGATTAAGTTAAAAAAAAACATTCGAACACATTAGATTAACTGGAAATCATTTTTGTATTGCACAATTGCTTCTCATAGCCCATTTAATAACAGTGAAATCTGCCCTCTCCAATTGAAGAGCTACCTTTTAATACCAGATTTACTGAGTAAAAAAACTAATAATACCCAGACAGAAAGAATGCCAAGCAAGAGTATATTTAAGGATCAGGAGAGATGATGAAGCTGAAGGAAACCAAGTCAGACATCAGCTAGTTACAGGCAAGAAATTGATTATTCTTCCCCACATATTAATTTTATTTTGATTAAGGTGCAACTTTGGTTTTTAAAAGGATAACTGACTGCAGGTTTTTCTTTCGCAGGAGGCTTAGTGAAATCTTCAGATAAGACCTTTGTACCAATATTATATATGAGGCAATTCTGGCTTTTTCTGCTTTAAACAAAACAAAAGTAAAATCCAAGCTGTATTTGAAAACTGATTCCCATAACACCCCAGAGCGTGCTGGTGCTTCCCCCCCAGTCTACATCACCCTCTACACATGGACCAACAGGGCATTTCAGCAGGAGCCAGGTCTCTAAGAAGTCAACAGGCCAAAAGAAGCAGTGGCATAGCTGAGGGGCAGTAAGTATTGCAGGTGCCACAACGTGCCATGTAAGCAGCCCCTCGCACTTGCTGTCAGCCATTCTGGGCAGCAATGGCCACATGCAGGAGACACAATTTGGTTTGGCAAGTGCCTGTGCATCGCCATCACTGCCCAGAAAGGCATTGCTGGTGAGTGGAGGGGGGGGGGCTGCTTACATGGTACATTATGGCACCCGCAGTATTTACTGTTTTGCACCCCCCACTTATGCTACAGAAAACAAGTAGTGGGGCTTAGGAGGCTGGTACTTGGGAGGAGTGGTCCATTGGGAAAGAGAAGATATTCAGGAGGAGAAAATTGGATGAGCAGAGAGAGAAAAGCTGTACATGGCCAGAAGCTGTCATGGTGAGAAGAGATTTCAGTGCGGGTTGTTTCATTGCATTCTGCATGAAATCACACATCGATTGATATAGGACATGATGGTATTGTTTGAAAATATCAAGATTTGAAAATTTTTGGCAAGTAATGGTGTCACCCCCCTGTGCATGTCACCTGGTGTGGCGCACTCCCTCTCACCCCCTAACAATGCCACTGCACCCAGTGAAGTAGGTTCTTGCTGGTTTCCCACAATCTGGGGCAGGGACTCTGAAAGGAATTTTATCAGGGGGTAAAAAGTTTTTTTTTGGCCCTTTTGCAAAGAGGGAGGGGTGAAACAGAGTTGGGGAGGGTGGTGACAGGCAAGCAGAATAGGGGCAGGGAGGGGCGAAACAGGGTAGGGGGAGGGTAAAGACAGCTGGAAAAGTCTTTGGAGCTCAGGTCTACCAACCCATGTGGCATCAGTAGTGTCCCCAGCATCCCATGCAGGCAACAAGTTTGAGTAGATAGGAAAAAATGACATCCCAGGAAATTTCTGGGCCCCCTCCTCTGGCTCCTGGGCCCCCCTTTGGACCCTGGGCCTGGGTACAAATTATCCCCTTTGCCCCCCTCTCTAGGCCCTGATCTGAGGCACCGTCTATGTTTTTTGAGACCCAAAGTCATTTTCATCAGCAATGATTGCCAAAGGAACTGGGAAATATGCAGTGTGGAATGAGTGGGCACTTCAGACTATTTGGGGGGGAAAAAACCCAGTGGCGTCACTAGGATTCACATCACCCAGTGTGGGAGGTCTGTGCGTCACCCCATGTAGTGGGCGGGGCAATGCCCCAGGTGGGCGTGGTGATGTACCATCACCTTGCCCCCACCGGTTTTTTGGCTGTACCTTTTGTTATAACACAGATATTTCAATGTGGTTTGTTTCATTGCATTCTGCATGAAATTACGCATTGATTGATATATAACATGATGGTCTTATTCCTCCAAATTCTGATTTTAGTGATTTTGAAAACTTGTAGAGCCTCACACACACACACCCTGTGTTAACTTACTAACACCTTATTGCAGCAGTTCTCAAACTTTTAGCACTGGGACCCACTTTTTAGAATGACAATCTGTCCAGGACCCATTGGAAGTGATGTCATGACCAGAAGTGACATCATCAACCAAATTAAAATAAATAATTATAAATAATTAAATTAAAATAAAATAATTAAATATAGGGGAGCCAGTCCTGTTCCACCAAGTGAATCTACTCTGAAGTAAGTCCCATAGTGGTCAATGGGGCTTACTCAGGAAAGTGTGGGTAGGATTGCAGTCTGTGAGCCCAAGCCTATGCATGTCTACTCTGAAGTAAGTCCCATAGTGGTCAATGGAGCTTACTCTGTAGTCTGCCTGCAATAACAACCCCCCCCCCAAAAAAAAAAAAAAAAAAAAATCAGTGAGCTCTTCATCCCTCCCAGTGCCCACTTTAAAGTTCTTCTATTTCAGGCACATCAGAATAAAGACCCACCTGGCTTCACAAGTGCAAAATAGAAAACTTTCCCCTTACCATTCAAGCCTCTTTTTTGATCTTTTTACCGGGGGAGGCTGCCTTCTGGTCCTGCCTTCAGGACCCTTCTGGTGTCCTCACATTCCCCTTTGCCTGGCCTGACCACCAGCCAAGGCACATCTGCCTACTCACGAGTAAACACGACTGTGAGGCTGCTTTGCTTTCCATAAGGCTCCATAGACTGGAAGGGAGGCAGCTGGGAGGGAGGAACCTCCTTCTCCGGTGTTTTTTTGGGCTGCACTCATTGGATGAGGATCATTCTGACGTCCTTGGAGCCTCTCAGCCTGCCTCTCAGCCTGCCTTGACTAAGGCAAGTCTGACTACTCGTGAGTAAATGTGGCCACGTGGCTTTGTTTTGGGCTCAGACTTGCAGCTGGGAGGGGGGAGCTTCTCGGGTATTTTTTGGGGGCTGCATTCATTGGATTGGGACCATTCTGGTGTCTTTGGATTCCTCTCAGCCTGCCCTTTCCAACGGATTATGGCAAGTACGCCTACTCGCGAGTAAACGTGCGCTACAGCTCACTTTCACCTTCTATAGGGCTCCATGCATTTTTCCCTTCCGGGTTTTTGCCCATAACTTTTGAACGAAAGAAGCAATTTCAATTCTGTTTTTGCATTGTACTCCGCCAGCCATTCTGCACCCAATGGTGTATGGCATGGCACGGTAGCTCCTAATGCCGCAAAGTTAATGTGTCCTCCCCCAGGGCGTGTCACCCCCCCCTGCGTGTCACCTGGTGCGGCCCGCACCCCCCTAGCAACACCAGTGGAAAAACCCACGATCAGGTTATTTCGCTTTAAAGACTATACATTGTTTGGATGCATGTCTATAACCGTGGCATTGGTTTCTGGATTACAATGAACTGGATTACAATGAACAATGAACCTGAGTGGGAGGGCTGACTGAAGAGAAAGATGAGAACCTGGCAAAGGAATGTCTTGGTCAGCTGCCTCCTGCCCAATCAGGTCAGAGCAAAGGCTCATTACATCACTGACATCAGTGTGGGAAATCTTGGAGCCATTTGTGACTCTGAAAGATACATCTGAGGTTCATGACGAAAGTGTAGCTTAAGCTGCTTCCCTTAAGGGTTGCTCTCTGCATGACAGAGTTGCTACCTACACTTGACTAGAACAGGCAAAGCATCTCCCAGGAGGGGATGAGCTGAGACAGCACTGACTCCTAATTGAGACCTTGGAGACCAGATAAACCAGACCCCAGAATAGATCTGGGGGTTGGGGGGGGGGAGAGAGGAAGCAAATCAGCTTATTCTTCATGTACACTTGGACATGCAAGGTGAGGGTTTGTTTCAGGGGTCTTCAAACATTTCAGTATTAGGACCACATCATAAATTTTACACATTTTGGGGGCCAAAAAAATAAAAAAAATAAATCAGTTTTATTAATGAGTAAATGAAATTCAAATGAATGAATACATTTTATTTGGATCTTTTTTATCAGCATGATACATTCAGAACACAAGAGGAATGTGACAATTGCAAAGAAACAATGCCATGCTTAAACTGAGAAGTGATATATAATGAGTAAAACGGTCAAAAATTAGCAAATGCTCCAATCACCCCCCCCCTCCCCAAATAAACAAGTTGCTGCTGGCCGGATAAAAACTTGTAGTGGGCCGATGTGGTTCCCAGGCCGTAGTTTGGTGACCCTGATTTATTTATTTCTCGAAAGGCATTTCAATTCCTCCTTTTCTGTTCTTTAGGAAACATGCTCAAGGCAGCTACCAATCACATAAACACAGTTCAAATAGCAATGTAGAAGTGATCTATAACAGAGTGGGTTGTGGGAAGGCAATGGGGGAGGTCAGAGATGAGATAAAATTATAACAGCCCATAGAGGACTGTGGCAAATTTCTACTTAAGGGTGAAATATATGCATTTAAAAACAAACAAAAAACAATTAAATGAAAAAAGAATGTCCACAACAAACAACAGAATATAACAGAATATCATCAGGGAGCCAACTGGCAGATAAAACACATAAACTGGCCTCCCTGCTGGAGACGGTATGGGAGGAGGCCATCCTTTAGGTGTCCTGGTCCCAAACCATTGAGGGTCCTAAAGGCACAGAGCAGCTCTTTGAATGAAACCTGGTTTATTCAGACCTTTGCATAACCTCCAGAATTTAGTGGATGGGAACAGAAAGTTTGTTGTAAACCCAAAGGCCACTGACAGTGTTGTTTGAATCTAAGACCATGCAGCTTCTGTGGACCGTTCCACTGTTGACATGATGTAACCCACACCTGACCTGTCCACTGTATGAGATCAGGGGATTTGAACACAACAGAGCATGCGTATTTACAAAGGTGAGTGCTTACTTGTGGTCCACATCATATCTGTTTTTGCCCACAGTCTTCAAGCACACAGTACAATAATATATTACATCCAATGTATTTATGGCAGGCAGGGGCTTGCGGGTGTTTTTTTCTGGACCTTGGCAGTTGATGATATCATCCAAATTATGGGCTGCTCCCTCCAGCGGGATGTAGATGGGCTGTAGATGGATGCAGGGGTTAGCTGATGGTTAGATAGCAAAGTCTCCACTGCTTGCTAGTGACTTTCTCTCTGCTAGCCAGAAACAGGGACTTACTTCCCAACTTCCATCAGAAGCAGACCATCAGTTTACATACAGAGTTGCATGCGTTGATCATTGGTTAATGCAAGATTTTTGTGCCTTTAACAATTGCCCAGCTGGTGAACAGAACAGTTTATTTCTTGGAAAGGACTCAAGAACATTTTTCAGGATCATCCTTTCCTTCCTTCCTTGTTGCACTTCTAGGGTGGAACGACATGTCACAACACAAACACAAGATTTCCAACCCAGTATTTAATATTTCTGAGACTGGAAATAAGCTCATGGGGGGGGGGAGGCCTTGGGAGGGGGCTTTCAGGAGAAAATAGCACCCAGGGGAAAGATTAATCATCTCCCCTTATGCCTGCCAATTTCCTCTGAATTACTGTTAACTGGCAAACATTTCTTTTCTCATACATCCTCATGTTCTCTCTTTACTGCTGAACCATAGATTGCTGGGATCTGGCTGGGATCCCATCTTATGCAGAGCAGGAGAGGAGGTGGTCAGTTTATCAGCCCAGAATCCACTGGTTTAAATCCAAGCATTCCAGATTAACTGGTTGACAGCTCAATCCTATGCATGTCTACTCAGAAGTAAATCCCACTAGTGTCAATGGGGCTTACTCCCAGGAAAGTGTGGATAGGCTTGGGCTGAGAGTTTGTTGGCAAGGATGGATAGATTAGATAAAACAGGGACAGTTCCGATAAGGCATGGAATGTGTGTGTGTGTGTGTGTGTGTGTGTGTGTGTGTGTGTGTGTGTGTGTTGGGGGAGGGGTTAGGAAGTAAAAAATAAATAAATAAAGACTTGTTAGGTCTTCTTCACTAGAATTTTTCTCATAGATTCCACCGTAGGAAGCTGAGGTTGTAAACTGAAGGCATCAGTGAAAGAAGAAAGGAGACAAGATGGGTGTGTCTGAATGTTTCTCTGTGTACCCCAAACTGTGTCCCTGTGTGGCAGCACAGTGTGCTCACGGCGCTGCTTGATACATCACATTCTACCTGATGTGCCAAAGGGGGTGAAGGAAGAGTATCCCCCCCCCCCACACACACACTCTTTCTTTCTAGTTATTTTTGAGAAGCCAGAGACAGGGAAGGCGGGTGGAAAAAAGGCTGACACATGCTTGATATACACTTTTGACGGAGATTTTACTTTATTATGTTTAATTGAAAAGTGCTAAAGTCCTCTGACATGAATATTCAACAGAGGTCTTTTGGTGATGTTCCAGGAGTTATGATTGTCTGTGATTCTGCCGCAGCTTCGCAGCACGGAGCCCTGTCAAAGTGAGAGTGACAGTGGGGAAGCTATTAATTGAAATAGCTTCATTAATTAGTAATTAACAGTGGGGTAATGACTATGTCACCCATCGTATTTCAATGAATGCCCTTCATGTGTTATGGGGCCTTTAATTACGGAATATGCATTTTAATTAAAAGGCAAACTTTGGCCCTTTGGCCTTTTCGGAATACAAAAGATGTTTCTAACTTTCGTGAAGCAGAACTGGAGGAGGAAAGGTTAGGCCCGATAGATGGAGCTGGCGAGGGTGAAACGGTGCCAGCGATGATCACTGCAGTGATCCAATACAGCCTGTTTTGAAGGCAGTGATTTGCAAAGAGTTTCTCCAAATCCCTGCTTCTGCCTCCTGTCTGATGTGAAACTATATAGACTAGGGACCTAACGATGTGTTCACAAGGAACATTCGAGGGTGTTACATTAGAGGGTGTTACCCAGATGGTGGTTTCTGTGCACACAAGCTAAAATTCCTCTGAGAGGAATCGTATCAGGGAGTACAAAGTTTATTTTCGGCCCCATCTCAAAGGGAGAGGGGCAAAACAGTGGAGAGAGTGGCAAAGGGGTGGGCAGAATAGGGGTGGGAATGAACTAAACAGGGCAAGGGAGAGTGGGAACAACTGGAATAATCTCTGGAGCCCAGGTCTACCAGGCTTCCCAATGCAGAGCCCAGATCTACCTACCCACATGACGTTGGCAGCTAGATAACAGTAGTACAGAACCCCATACACACTCCTAAGTCTCTCAAAGCTTTTTAGTATAGAAAATCATTGCAGAAAATTAGCCTCAACATATTTAGGCTCACACTAGGATAGAAAGTGTGTACCAAAACATGTTTCTGTGTGGAAGGGATTGTCACTCCCGAATCGGCCTTTTCAGCCACACTAGATGCTGTTCCAGAACCACCTTTCAGAGCGCGATACCAGAGTCTTTCGAGACTGAAGGTTGCCAACTACTATAGTCCCACAACTGCATCCCTGAGCTCTTGTACACTCCTTCATGGTAAGTGGATCCACAAGCCAAAGAGCTACTGTAGCAGGGCCGTTTCCTGCTGGATTTGACATGGTGTTAAGGAGTGTCACATCTGCATTCCTCAGCCCGGTGCATATGGCTTGTGCCAGCAGTCGCTGCCATGTGCCTGTGATAGCCCTCCTAGCATCCTGAATGGGCAGTGAGTCCAGATGAGATCAGGAAATGTCAGTTCCCAGGAAATTTCTGGGCCTGCTCCTTTAGCTCCTGGGCCCCTTTTTGACCCTAGGCCTTTACCCTCCCCCATGGGTCCTGCAAGCTACAAAGCAAGTGCATTGCTAAGTGTTACCTAAGTGTCAGTTCTTGAGGAAACTGCTCTGATTTGCCATGGACAGGTTTATCGGGGAAGCTAACAGTCACTCCACATTCTGACAATATGGGTGCATATGTCTTCCTGTGTGCAACTATGCATGCATTTAGAGTAATGTAATGTGAGAATCTGTTGCAACAATGCCTGTGTTTCCAACCGCTTTCATATGGGCATTGCATGTAAGGCTCTCCAGCTGAAGAGGCGCGGAGGGTGGATTCAGCTTCTGCGGGCCGGCAGAAGAAGGGAATAGTTTAGGGGGGCGGTATGTGGTTTGGAACAGGAAAATAACTGATTGAGAAAAGATACCCCCCTTCCCACCCAGTGGCGTCACTAGGATTCGCGTCACCCGGTGCAGGAGGCCTACGTGTCACCCCATGCAGTGGGTGTGGTGATGTACCATCACCCCGCCCCCACTGGTTTTTCGGCTGTACCTTTTGTTAGAACACAGATATTTCAATGTGGTTTGTTTCATTGCATTCTGCATGAAATTACGCATTGATTGATATATAACATGATGGTATTATTTTTCCAAATTCTGATTTTAGTGATTTTGAAAACTTGTAGAGTCACAGACACATACCCCTGCGTCAACTTACTAACACCTTATTGCAGCCATTCTCAAACTTTTAGCACTGGGACCCACTTTTTAGAATGACAATCTGTCCAGGACCCATTGGAAGTGATGTCATGGCCAGAAATGACATCATCAAGCAAATTAAAATAAAAAATTATAAATAATTAAATTAAAATCAAAGAAATAATTAAGTAAGGGGGAGCCAGTCCTGTTCCACTAAGTGAATCTACGCTGAAGTAAGTCATAAGAACATAAGAACATAAGAACAGCCCCACTGGAACAGTCCTATTGTGGTCAATGGGGCTTACTCTCAGGAAAGTGTGGGTAGAATTGCAGCCCGATCCTATGCATGTCTACTCTGAAGTAAGTCCCATAGTGGTCAATGGAGCTTACTCTGTAGTCTGCCTGCAATAACAACCCCCCAAAAAGAATCAGTGAGATTTCCAGCCCTGCCAGTGCCCAGTTTAAAGTTCTTCTATTTCAGGCATATCAATACAAAGACCCACCTGGCTTTACAAGTGCAAAATAGAAAACATTCCCCTTACCAGTGGAAGCCTCTTTTTTGTCCTTTTTAGTGTGTGTGTGTGGGGGGGGGGGGGGAAGAGACTGCCTTCTGGAGCATCTGTTGAACTTCAGCTCCATCTGATCAGGACCATTCTGGTGTCCTCACATTCCCCTTTGCCTGGCCTGACCACCAGCCAAGGCATGTCTGCCTACTCGCGAGTAAACGCGACCATGTGGCTGAGTTTGCTTTCCACAGGGCTCAACAGACTTGCAGCTGGGAGGGAGGGACCTCCTTCTTGGGTGTTTTTGGGGGCTGCATTCATTGGATCAGGACCATTCTGACGTTGTTGGAGTCCTCTTTGCCTGCCCTTTCTGAGGGACTATGGCAAGTTCGCCTACTCATGAGTAAACACTTACTCGGCTCCATGCTATGGCTTACTTTCACTTTCCATAGGGCTCCATGCATTTTTTCCTTCCAGTTTTTTGGCCATAATTTTTGAAGGAAAGAAGCTATTTCAATTCTGTTTTTTGCATTGCATTCCACTGGACATTCCACAGCCAACGGTTTATGGCATGGTGGGTAGCTCCTAATGCCGCGATTTTAGCGCGTCACCCCCCCAGGGCGCGTCACCCCCCTCACATCACCCGCTGCGGCCCGCACCCCCTAGCAATACCACTGTTCCCACCTCTACACTTAAAACCACAAGGATTTTCCTTGCAGAAAGAAAAGACTTTCTTTCATAGACCCATAAGTACAATGTAGTGAAGTCCTGATATCAAAGGGAAAATGTCCGATCAAGGGGTTCAAATTTATTTGTTTTTTGTATTAAAAATTCACACCTCTCTTCCAATGGAAAGAAAAATGTACAAAGTGGTTTACAAGTTTATCAGAGCAACCTGAAATGATCTAGGCGAGCAAAAATGTCACCCTCAGTGATAATCATCAACGTAATAACTGTATTTATTTAAATTCCATGTTTTTGCTTTTTTCAGAACCTACCCTAATTTGTTTGTTCAGACAAACAACTTCAAAACACCGTGCCCTCTCTCTAAGCCGTACTCCCCAGATAGCCTTGACTGGAAGGCATGAAAAGAGACTGCATTCCAAAGGGGACCTGGACTAAACGAGTGAAGTGCTTCATCTCAAAGGGAAAACCACAGATCAAGTGTGGGACAACTGGTGACAAACTGAAATATCTGCCTGGGGGCGGGAGGGGGGCTTCTGTTTTCAGAGGGGCTGGGAGTGGGCAAAGAGGGAGCAGCTGCGGCTGCCAGTGGCAGCTGATAATGGATAGGGAAGAATCTGAAAGCCTAAGACAGGCAAGAGTTTGTGTTTAAAAAAGAAAATTGAGGTCATTCCACAGATTTTGCACGTGGGCCTACAAGGACCACTGTTTAAAGCAGTGATTTTCAAAGATTTTCTTGTCTTGTCACTGACCTCTATGGTCTTCTCAATGGTCTTCACCTCTTGTGCTGTCACTTCCAACTTCTGGGAGACTCATTCAGGTTTTGGAGTTATGTTTCTGGGGCTGTGTGTCCCTCTGTGGGCTCTGTGAACAGTTGCTCTAGAACAGAGATGCCCAAACCCCAGCCCAGGGGTCACTTGCGGCCCTCGGGGACTCCCAATCTGGCCCGTGGGGAGCCCTCAGTCTCCAATAAGCCTCTGGCCCTCCAAAGACTTGCTGGAGCCTGCGCTGGCCCAATGCAACTGCTCTCAGCATGAGGGCAACTGTTTGACCTCTCATGTGAGCTGCAGTCAAGGGCTCCTTCCACTGTTTGCTCCACGTCTGTGATGCAGCAGCAGCAGCAGCGAAGGAAAGGCCGGCCTTTGCTTTGAGTAAGGCCTTTTATAGGCAAGACCGTCACTCATTCATATAAGTTCCATCTCTAATATATTCGTTTATGTAAATTTATTCAAATTTGAAATGTAAATTATTTCCCTTTTTTCTTGGCCCCCGACACAGTGTTGGAGAGATGATGTGACCCTCCTGCCAAAAAGTTTGGATACCCCTGCCCTAGAAAGAGCCACAGAACCTGGATGAACCTCTCAGAATCTGGAAGTGACATCACAAGAGCATAGAGAAAACCATAGAGGTCAGTGTACTGTGAAGAGAAAAATGTTGAAAATCACTGCTCTGTTGGTTCACATTGGGCACAATCCTAACCAACGTGCTAGTACTGAGGATAATGCAGCTCTGAGGTAAGGGAACAAACATTCCCTTTCCTTCAGGAGGCCTCCAAGCGTGCCACCCGATTGCAGGGTGCAGCACATGCCCCATTGGCACAGCTGTGTCAGTGAAGGAAAGTTAGTTAGGATTTGGGCCATGGTGCCTTTAAACCTCTCCCCCATGTCCTTGCCTGATCCAAATCAGGGGACCCTTATACCCACTTTAAAAAAATGAACAAATAGTAAGAAGAAAATCATGTCATTCAAAGTTTTCGCTTTGCTGCAAAAGTTGGGATAGGAAAAAGAGACTCTATGAATCACTTGCAGTATTCATGTATGGCAGTCAATGTTAATAACACGAAATGATTTAAGTCGACAGACAATATTTCATGTTATATCTCCCTGGCACTTTTACTGGCATTGCAATGGGTTTGTCCTTGCATGGCAGGATCTTTCAGTAGCTGACGCTACTGGTAAGAACATTGACAAAGTAGGATGCTGAAGAAAATAGGGCACAGTCCAAGTTAAACGTAAGAAACATGCATCAGGTCCAGTAGCCTGTTATCCTGCACTGGCAGCTTCCTTCAAGCAGTGGAGTAGCTACAGGGGGTGCAAAGCACTAAGTTTTGCAGGGAGCCTCACTGCAGTGTGCAAGGGCCTCCCTCCCTCTCTTTCAGAGCCATTTTGGGCAGTAGGAGCAAAGCAGAAGCATACCTCTGGCTCCAAAGGGGAGGGAGAGGGACTCTTTGTACACTGCGGTGAGGCTGGAATGGAATCCTTGCGGATTCCAAGGCACCACTGTTTCATCATGGCTTGTAACCTGTCATGGACTTCTCCTCCATAAGTCTGTCCAATCTCCTTTTAAAGGCCTCTAGGCTAGGTGTGATCACCACATCCTGTTGCAAGGAGTTCCACAGATTAATTACATGCTGGATAAAGAAATATTTCTTTCCAGCAGAGGTCTGAAAAATCTCAGTGAGCCCATGGTCCTTTGGATCCCAGCCTGAGTGTCTTCCAGGAGCCCTGTGCACCAGTCCAGCGAACATGCACTGCATGCATAAGCAGGCTTCCACACTCTTATCACTTGCTGGATTGGCGAACTGTGTGTGGAAAACTGATGCACATTCAAACGCATGCTGGAGTACAAATACTATCTATCTCTATACTGCAGTGTTTCTCAAACTGTGGGTTGGGACCCACTAGGTGGGTCGCGAGCCATAAGAACATAAGAACAGCCCCACTGGATCAGGCCATAGGCCCATCTAGTCCAACTTCTTGTAACTCACAGTGGCCCACCAAATGCCCCAGGGAGCACACCAGATAATAGGAGACCTGCATCCTGGTGCCCTCCCTTGCATCTGGCATTCCGATTTCCAATTAAATAGGAATTTGTCCTATGCAAATGCCCAAAGTCTCTGAGCAAAGATGGGAAAACTGGAATGTCTGGTGACTAGGGAAAACATTGACATAGTGGGCATAACGGAAACCTGGTGGAATGCGGAAAATCAGTGGGATACTGCAATCCCTGGCTATAAACTCTACAGGAGGGACAGGGAGGGGCGTGTTGGAGGTTTAGTCAAGAGCTCAGCAACTTCATTCTTCAATTCTTTAAAGAGCCAATTTCCTTAAATGAGCCAATTTCATGTGAGTCCCCATTCATTTCAGTATTTTATTTTTAATAGACTTGATGCTACCCTGGTATGTGACTGCATTTGGGGAAATGTTACAGACCTGTCCTTTTAACAAGCTACTATGTATATTCTTTTAACAATGACAGTAAATGGGACTTATTCCTGGTAAGTGTGGGTAGGATTGCAGCCTAGGACTGTTAAAAAGTTTCCTGTTTGATGATGTTACTTCTAGTCATGACATCGCTTCTGGTTGGTCCTGACAGTTTCTCATTCTCAAAAGTGGGTCCCAGTGCTAAATGTGTGAGAACCACTGCATTGTTTTTCAACGGGAAGCACATTTTGATGTGCGTTCCATTCTGGTGCAAATAGTCATAAAATGAGCTAGATTGGGGCGTTGGACTTTGCACATGAATGGTGCCACCAAAGGGCTCTTGGGGGAAAGGCCGTAACTGAGTAGTAAAGAATCATTTGGCATGCAGAGGATGCCAAATTCAGGTCCCAGTTACAATCCCCCAGCCAATCAGGATAGACAATACTGACCTTGAGAAAGCAATGGTCTCACTCAGTGTAAGGCATCCATAGATATTCATGGAGACTGGTGAGAAGGATGCGACTATAAAAGATAGGTAGGGACACGTATTTGTTCACAGATTTAGAGCCCAAGCCTAGGCATGTCTACTCAGAAGTCCCATAAGAGTCAATGGGGCTTACTCCCAGGAAAGTGTGGATAGGATTGGGCCCTTAATCCTCAGCGCATCTATTTTCAGCCCATAACAAAACATCCTGCCACTGTCTGACCTTGCTCTCTCCCCTTCTGTTCAAAAATTCTGGGGAGGTACGTCATTGTTGTTCTTGCCTGTGTACAAGAGTGTACCATCAAAATGTCTTTCTTCCTCTTGTGCCTCCAGAAGTTAAAATGTGGGAGGTTGGGTTTTTGAAGCTCAAGATTAAAAGTTGTTTGAAGACAAATGTTTTCCTAAGTTTGTGCTGACATTCAATTTTAATGGCTTTTTAAAACAAAGTAACTATTAATCGCGCATCGTTTTATCGCTTCCTGATGTCTGACAGGTGTTTTTGCCCATGTGGGAAACAGATGCTAATAACATTTCCCCTAATAGCTCATAAATAATAATAATTTAGCATTTTCCTTTGTATACTGCTCTGTCAATAGCCAATTTACTTTTCAGAAGCTGCTACGTTTTTCTGTCAATCATTTGTAGCCTCGGGCTCTTTTTGGTGATTAGAAGCCCCTTGGAGAGTGAGAACTCCAAATTAGTTTTAAATAAAAAATAAGAGTATTCATGCTGTTGAACATCTAAAGGTAAAACAGAAAATGATCTGGATACATACATATCTCTGGTAGCACATGAATACTTTATAAAAATAGAGTGACCAGCTGTCCTCTGGAGAAACAAAGCAGAAAAATTAACATGGCACCAAAAATAACGGGCAAGAGTGGAAAGTAAACTGTTTTTGATTAAAGAATAAAAAAGGAATGAGCAATCTATATGTGCTCTTGGGCTGGTGCAAGTCCCTTGTGCTGGCCCAGAGGTGTCACAAAATTGCCATAAGGCACTTTTGTGCCACCTCAGGAGTTGGGAGGCCAAATTTGGTGCTGTTGCACTGGCAGACCTGTGAGTTTGCTCTGGCTGAGTCAGGTTGGCACAGTGGTCTGGGGAGGGCAGAATGGGGCTGTTCCGGGGCAGGGAGGGCGGTGGGAGGGTGGGTGGGCTGGTGGGAGGACCTTGCCCAGAGGGGGTGGAGCCAGTATGACACTTATGCTGAATTCTCCACCCCCTCACCCCCCTCCCTTATACTGGGCTGCTTGGATCGGCACCACCTCTTTAGGTGGCAGAGATCTTTTGGCACAGATCCAAGTAGCTCCATATGGGGAGCTGCTGTGGGGTAAGGGGGTTGCATTCCCCTTATTTTGAGTTGCGTTGCAACCTGGCTCAGCTCTGCTCTGGATGTAGTGCAGGTTCCAGGGTGTGTTAGGATTGGGCTGTAAGGTAGTTTTAAGTAGCGGTTGAATGTTAATTTATATAATTGTTGCTAGTTTTCCATGGAGAACTCGTGCAAGGAAAGCGCCCTACAGGTAGACCACAGCTGTGATACAAGGACATCTGCAAGAGGGATCTGAAGGCCTTAGGAATGGACCTCAACAAATGGGAAACCCTGGCTTCTGAGCGGCCCGCTTGGAGGCAGGCTGTGCAGCATGGCCTTTCCCAGTTTGAAGAGACACTTTGCCAACAGTCTGAGGCAAAGAGGCAAAGAAGGAAGGCCCATAGCCATGGAGACAGACCGGGGACAGACTGCACTTGCTCCCAGTGTGGAAGGGATTGTCACACCTGGATTGGCCTTTTCAGCCACACTAGACGCTGTGCCAGAACCACCTTTCAGAGCGCGATACCATAGTCTTTTGAGACTGAAGGTTGCCAATATATAGTTTTCCATGCTTTTCCACATATGAAACTAGGCAACTGGAATCCTGGAAATCTCAACTTACATTTCACACAAAATGTGGTTTCTGGTTCTCATGGTTGAGATGTGTTAGGAACCTTGCAGGTCACAATCGTGATCCAGACCCCCAAGTCTGTCCCAAAACACGCATGAAGCTTGCCCATTCTCTTCAATGGAAGGGTCACCTTCAGGTATGCATGGTGTCTTCATACTAAGAAGACCTTGGTTCTGGTTCAATACGTATTTTCAAAAGAATCATTTAAAAAAAACAAAATGCTTTTGCATTTATGTTTGTATACAGATTGTATTTCTGAACTTTTCTGACCACCATTTGGTCTAGCACAGCTTGTTGAATGTATATGAAACTCATTTCATAGAGTGGGCCAAATACGTAGCATTCATGGCACCTGCAGAGGGTCATAAGTCATTAAGGCGGAAATGACATCATTAAGCGACTGATGACCAGAAATAAGCACTTTTTTCTCACTTAGGAACTCAGTTGCAAATGACAGAGCCAACATCCATGCCCATCCTGAAGCAATCCCTGGGTGAGTTAAGATCATAGTCTGCAATCCTAACCAACTTTCCAGCACTGACATAAGGGCAATGCATCTCCGAGGTTAGGGAACAAACATTGCCTTACCTTGAAAAGGCCTCCAGGACTGTCCCCCAACTGCAGCATGCAGCACATGCCCCACTGGCACAGCTATGCCAGTGCTGGAAAGTTGGTTAGAAATGTGCCCTTAAGAAAATAAGAAGAACCCCTCTGGATCAGCCAAAGACCCAGCTAGTCCAGGTTCCTGTATCTCACAGTGGCCCACTGGATGCCTCAGGGATTCATCTTTTGTGGTGATGATCAGGTAAAATTTTATTTATGTAGTCATTTCAGTGTCCTCCTCCTGAGGGTGACACCCAGGGCAGGCCTGCTTGCTACACCACTGTTTTGCAGTTGGATGTTTTGTCTCAGTGTGCATCACTTTATACTCCTTTACATTGAGCTTCATTTCCCATTTTGTTGCTCATTCACCCAGTTTGGAGAGATCCTTCTGAAGCAGTTTGCAGTTCACTTGGGTTTTCACCATCCTGAATCATTTGACATCACCTGCAAAATTTGGGAACCTCACTGCTCACCCCTAACAAATGCTGGCACCAGCTGGTAGTGCTGTGACCCTGAGGCAAAGCCCTGCACTGGGTTCCCCATGGTGCACCCGTTTGTTCCTCGATGGTGCGTGACATGTTACCATCACCACTGCTACTGGGAATTCAGTGGTAGCACAGCCAATTCTTAGCTACCTCTGCCCCAACTCCAGATTATTTATGAGTACTGGTTCCAGTACAGATTTTTTGGGCATTCCCACTTCTTCCTTCTTTCCTATTTATTCATCTGACCAGGACTGAAAACCCTTCTGTACCTAAGCTGAAAAGATCAAACAGAAACAAAATCATATTGCAAACTTACAATTCCTAAATATACAGTAGTTACTTATGAGTTCACATAACTGAGTAAACCTGCATAGGACTGGGCTGCAAGCCAAACTTGAAAGTTTTCTGATTGAACTCTGATATAGCAATTCTCAACCTTTTAGGAGGGCTTGTGGCTCCAGTGGTGTAGCTAGAGAGGATGTAAAGCACTAAGTTTGTCAGTTGCCTGAATGCGCAGTGCAAGTGGCCCCTCCCCTTTGGAGCCATTCCAGGCAGTGGGAGCATAACAGAGATGAACATTTTGCTCCCACTGCTCAGAATGGCTTGGGGGGGGGAAGGAGGAGCTGCTTACATGGCGTGTTCAGGTACCTGCAAAATTTAGGGCTTTTCACCCCCTCTAGCTATGCCACAGTGGTTCAGTAGTAGACTGTCCCAGATTCTACAGGCATTTTTAGGTGACGGCAGGATTGCCGGCAAGGGAAAGACATTTCAACGGACCCCCCCCCCCCGAAACCTTCTGCCTGTCAGGTCATTAACATTGTTAAATTTTGTTGGCATCCTTCAGTCTTGGAAGACTATGGTATCGTGCTCTGAATGGTGGTTCTGGAACAGAGTGTCCTCTCCAGTGCGCAAAGCCTGGGTAAAGTAGATATGGAGGATAGATTGTTACCCATGCAGCAAATCCCCCCTCTCCATGTCGCTGAAATGGTCCAATGGAAAGGCAGAGGCCAATACGGTTGGTTCCAGCGGCGTTGCAGGAGTTGCCAGAACGTGACTGTGTTCAGCCATGAACTGCCTCAGGGACTCCGGCTCTGGATTTTGCCTCGAGGTTGACTCCTGAAGCCTTTTCCATAACTGGATGTAGCCACAAGGCAGTGGAGGTTTGGGATCAGAGTTTTCCTTCTCTCAGATGTGCTGCCTTCCCAGGCTAATGAGTCCCATCTACCCGGTGGCTCTTTAGTCGCCTCTTACGACAAGTACAGCCAAACCGAGGGCCTATTCTTATCCCCAGCCTCCAGGGGAAACTGTTAAATTAGGTGGTCTGATTCAGCATAAGGCATGCTCATATATGTGCCATGAAAGAACTGCTCAGAGGCCAAAACACATAGATTTGCAGCCCACTCCTATCCTTTTCTTTATGACTGTGGAACAGCACCCTGATTTGTTGCAAAGGGCTCAGCAATGGCAAGCAGAGCGCACTGCTGCTAGGCAAGTCTGAGTCCTCACTGCAAAGCGACTGCAGCATCAGAAATGCACAGTTGTGACTGTGGCAGTAAGTTGTTGTGTGTGGGTGTTTTGTGTGCTATACAGCTAGCACAGTTCCAAGGAGACCCACCAGCCATCCAAAGTTCCCTTTCCTTGAGGAGGCCTTCTGATCTACCACCACTGGATGCAGCACATGCCTCCCTGGCACTGCTACATCAGCAGTAATGGCAGGGCATGGGAATGGGGCATAAATCAGTGTTGGCATCCTTGGGCAGATGCTGAAACCCCAGCATCCTGGAAGAGATGAACCCACTGACACCAGGCCTCAGACCTTTGTGGAGATTGGACTCTGGTGGCTGCTACCATTTAGTGGGGCAACAGTGCCCCAGATATTGCATGGTTCCAGAGCACTCTTGGGGAAAATGGCACTTGCCAGTGAAGGCTGCCATCTTTTTCCTCTCCATAATGCTCTGATCTGAGCCCTACAAAGGAGGATGCCTGCTACTCGACAAGATTTATTGCCTAGACTTTGCCTTCTTCCAGTCAGCCTTTGCTAGGAGTGAGTGATTCTGTTGCCACTCTGCAACAAGCATGATTAGCCTCCTTGCCAGACCACAGCAAAAGTATTTTCACCAGAGGTTGCCTGGCATCTCCCTGCATGAGTTTCAGGGTTTGCTTCCTTACAGTTGCATTCGTTTGAGGCTGGCAGTGGCATCTCTGAGCCAGTAAATCTTACTAATACACACTAAAATTCAGGCCTGGTCCATGCATGCAGCAGAATGAGAATGGTTGCGTGCTGAGGTGGTAAAATGGTTGGTGACCACATTATGAGTATTCCAGTGTGTTAAAGACAGAAAACAGAAAGTCAGTACATCAGGCAAATGGCTGGGATAGAACTTTTCTTTCTGTTGTGCTCACTTCTATGTTCAGGAAGTTGTTTTCTTTCTAGAGGAGCACCTAAAAGTGGTTGGAGATGCCACTTTTGAATGCTTTCCCACATGATCAGCTCCCTGCAATCAGAAAACAAATGTATCAGTGAGAAGGTTTATAGTCTAACTTTCTGCCTGATATGCTGGTTTTCTCTTTGCAGGGACTTTTTGGTACAGTCTGAAGTGATGTTGTTGTTGGCAACCTTCAGTCTCGAAAGATTATGGTATCGCGCTCTGAATGGTGGTTCTGGAACAGCGTCTAGTGTGGCTGAAAAGGCCGATTCGGGAGTGACAATCCCTTCCACACTGGGAGCAAGTGCAGTCTGTCCCTGGTCTGTCTCCCTGGCTATGGGCCTTCCTTCTTTGCCTCTTCGCCTCAGTCTGTAGGCCAAGTGTCTCTTCAAACTGGGAAAGACCATGCTGCACAGCCTGCCTCCAAGCGGGCCGCTCAGAGGCCAGGGTTTCCCACTTGTTGAGGTCCACTCCTAAGGCCTTCAGATCCCTCTTGCAGATGTCCTTGTATCGCAGCTGCGGTCTACCTGTAGGGCGCTTTCCTTGCACGAGTTCTCCATAGAGGAGATCCAGCCATCATCCATTCTCACAACATGACCGAGCCAACGCAGGCGTCTCTGTTTCAGCAGTGCATACATGCTAGGGATTCCAGCATGATCCAGGACTGTGTTGTTAGGAACTTTGTCCTGCCAGGTGATGCTGAGAATGCATCGGAGGCAGCGCATGTGGAAAGCATTCAGTTTCCTCTCCTGTTGTGAGCAAAGAGTCCATGACTCGCTGCAGTACAGAAGTGTACTCAGGACGCAAGCTCTGTAGACCTGGGTCTTGGTATGTTCCGTCAGCTTCTTGTTGGAACAGACTCTCTTTGTGAGTCTGGAAAACGTGGTAGTGATGTACTCCAATTCTATCCAAGGGCTGACAACCCTGATTGAATATCTCTGAAGTGATGTACTCTCTTTGTGAGTCTGGAAAATGTGAAGTGATGTACTCCAATTCTATCCAAGGGCTGACAACCCTGATTGAATATCTCTGAAGATTTTTCCCAACATGACATAATGTCATTAAGCCAGGGAGGTCGTGTTGAAATCTCCAGGATTGTTTTCAGTAACAATGTGGAGGTTGATGCTGATTCCTGGAGACTGCATGGACCAGGCCTAAATCTTTGCAGGGTTCATTTAACATACTGAGGACAGGTAGGATTGTGTATCACCTTGACAAATTAGTAATCTCTGAATACTTCTGTTAAAAAAAAAAGTGGACTGTATTTTGTTATTGATCTCCCTATTGTTTGGGTCGGAACATATGCCGTCAGTGCCAACATCCCCTGCTAAAACCTCTGGCACATCACTAAATATTTTAGCAAATAAAGATTTTTTTTTGTTCCCCCCCAAAACGTGGCCAGATGTCCACACTGACACAGTGCTTAAGGCGTTTGACTGATAAAAAGCGGAGGACCTTGGTAAATGGGGATTTTCAAAACATGTCCCGAGGCAAGAGTGCAAAATTAAAAACATCCTGGGCTCTTTTGTATGGAGATTTGCATACGCAGAGGTTTTAAAGAGGATGTCCATCTGTCACTGAGCATTCTCCCAATTCTACAAAGTGTTGATAAATATTTTGAAGCACTGCTGCTTTTGCAGCAGGCACCGGCAACTGAATATAATGGCTTCAGCTGGGAAATCCGTGCTTTGTGCCTTAAAAGAGACCGCTGTCTCCTTCCGAAGGGGCATTCAATATTTATGAGGATGACAGGCATGGCACAATTAGAGACCGACAACCTGGTCCTGGAGCAGATTTGTTGCAGGGGCTGTCAGGGAAAAGTGAGAACAGAAGCTTTTGTGGTCTGGGGAGAGACTGGGCAATCGATGATCAACATGGTTAAATCTCTCTCTCTCTCTCTCTCTCTCTCTCTCTCTCAGAAATCTAGAATTACTACAAGCCCTGTTCTCTTGTTACTCTTGCTGAGTACGGAGGGGGAAAGGAAGGCAGCACTAAACATGGATCCTCTCCAAGCTCAGCACTGCCCTCTCCAGATAAGTGCTGAAAAATGAGGATGGCATAGTCATGGTTTGAGAGTTGGATTTAGACTGTAGCCCTGCCTGCTGCACTGAACCTCCTGCTGCTTGGAGGCTCAATGCTTCAGTCTCCCTACCAGGAGGCAAGTCCATCGCCATACCCCTGGGCATCACGACACTCAGTTTGGGAACTGCTGGGATAGGGGTTTGAAGGCCACAGACTGAATTATAGACCTAGATCAAGGTTAGCCTTCATCTGGCGCTAGTCAGGAAGTGTCTTGTTTTTGGTTGTCTGGAAAATCCTTGGTTGGGCTCTCCTCACCGCTCTCCTCATTTTCAAATCTCCTGGAAGTGATGAAAGAAATTTTTATTCAGATAAACCAATTGCCATGGCTGGCCCAAGACCTCCTGGTGTCTGAGGCAGCATGCCAAACGCTTCTTTCCTTGACTGGGTGATGTGCCAGCCTCTTTTCCTCCCAATTCCTGGATTGGAAAAGGAAGAGAGAGATGGAGAGGAAGAAAAAATGCCTGCCATTCTCCTCTTTTCCACACTTCCGCTTTCTCTTCATACAGGTAGCGTAGCTAGAGGGGGTGCAAAATACTACATTTTGCATGGTGCCTCACTGCGGCACCATGCAAGTGACCTCTTCCTTTCCCCTTCAAAGCCATTCTGGGCCACTAGAGCAAATGCATGCTGTGGCGAGACACTGTGAAAAACTTAGTATTTTGCACCCCCTCCAGCTACACTACTGCTTCATACCTCCTTTTTTAATCCAGAGAGTGGAGAAGAAGCAGTAGAGGTGAGTGGGCAGATGGAGATGGGTGCTGCCTGAGGCAACTGCCTTAATTGGCCTCATGGATGTGCCAGCCTTGCCAATTATTGTAGGTCAGTAAGCCTTTAAAAATAATCACACCTTTGCACTGTAAAATAAATTATATCCTCCTTAAAACAATTACAACAATGGGACTAGATATTAATGATAATCATCATCACCTTGTGTTTCTCTAGTGCGGAAAACAAGCTAAATACTTCACAGAATTGTGAAAAGATTCATCCATGCCTAAAGGCAAATAATCTAAGTATTGACAAGACTCAAGAGGGAAGGGGTAAAAGGGGAGAAAAGAATCTGTAAAAGAAAGGTGTCATTTGGAAAGAACAGCAGCTTTGTTCATGTGGATAAATGTTATGAGGTGATGCAAATTCCCTTCATTAAAATTATGAACACATGCCGCTACTTTTTACTGAATTAGGCCATTGCTTCATTCATTTATTTTATTCATTTTTATCCTGCTTTTCCTAAAAGTCATTAAAGAAGCTAACAAAACAGAAGACAAACGATAAAACAAATTTAAACCGTATTAACATTGTTTAAATATAGAGAGCATCAGTTCAAAACAATTTAAGTTCTAAACAGCAAGATTAAAGAGCCTCATGGTCCAAAGCATCTCCAGTGCTATTTGAATATGAAAAGAGGCGGATCTCTTTGGTGTTTCCAGAGAGAGAATTTCAAAACAGTGGTGCTGCCACTGAGGAAGTCCTGTCCCATTTATCTGCCAATTAGATACCCGTTAAAGGTGGGCCAGAGAGCAAGTCCTTTGCAGTTGATTTCAAGGCTTGGACATTTTCAGATGATGATTCTTAAGATATTGTAGTCCTGGGCTTTAAAACTTAATACCAACTCTTTAACCTGAATCCAAAAATGAACTGTGAAGCCCACCTGATTCCCAAGAGTGAAAAGTCCAAAGGCCCAGGTGACCACCCCTCATTTCCAGTCTACCTACCACTCACAGGTTATAAAAACCAGGATCATACACACATACCCCTTGGTGCATTTGGCCTGTTCTCTCATACAAGCATTTGACGCATTGACAGAGCTTTCCTGTCTGGCCAGGTGTGGGTGTAACGACCAAGATCCTGGACCAATGTGGGGATCAGAGTGGGGAAATGACCCTAGCCCTAACCTTACTTTTGTGTTTTAGAAATAAAAAAGTACATCTAATAGAAATATACATATATTGGGATACAAATGTCCAGAAAAAAAAAGGAACATCTCTGATCCTTTTCTACTCCCTTACTAGATATTTCCAATGATAGAAAGTGAACCTATGCGTGTTTACTCATAATGAAGTTCTATAGAACTCAATGGAACTCACTTCTTGCTCTGAATGTTTTGCTTTGAAGCCTTGTTGCATTAACTGCACTAATAGAGCCAGTGAGAAGCTGCAAATGTGTCATTGTGCTTGGTCTGTTGTTCACATGAAGCCTCTCAGAAAAATATCTGGATTGCGATATTCAGATGATCAGGGTTCGCTCTGTCATGATGTCTCTGCAGGCAGATGAAGTCCATTGAGAGTAAGGGCCATGCTTCCTAGAAAAGTCAGATGGGCAATCCTTGCCAAGCAGGGATCATGTAGTTAATAGGATGATGACCATCATGACACTGTATTGCCAATTGGATTTATATTTAACAAATTGGCTAAATATAAAATAATAAAATATGAAATAAAATTGATTTACATTTAACAAATTGAACAAATTGGCCAACTGGATTTATATTTAACAAATAACAAACAAATTATATTTACCAAATAGCTAAACATTAATTGCAAACAGTGCTGAAAAATCTCAGAAACAGCAGAGCATTTTTTAACCCTGCAAAAAGCTACTGAAAAAGTGGGAACAAATACGGTGCAGCTTTACTGCAAACTGAAGGACACATTATACAATTTCAGTATTATTTTAGCAACTGTAAACCCAACACATGATATTTGAGAGCCATTTCAAGACCCTGTCCAGGTAGAATTTGTCAGAGCAGTCCTGACTTGCGCTGGAACAGGCAGGCCGGTGGGTCTGTACTGTATCCAGTGCAAGTTTGGGGTTGACTATGGGACAGCCTGGGGCAAGGGGAAAAAATTCTTCTTAACCTGGGTAACACCACAGCAGCCCCAATGGTGCTACTCGGATCCATGCCACCTATAGAGGTGATGCAAATCTGAGCAGTCCGGAGCTGCCCTGGGCTGCCTGGGAATGCGGCTAGGATTCAGTATAAGTGCTGGATTATGGCCCTGCCTCCTGCTCCCCACCCACAGGCCCACCTGCTGCCTGCCCTCCCCCCACCCTGAAATGCCTCCTCCCCCCTCCCTACATCTCCCTAGACCCTTCCAGACCCCCGCGCTGGCCTGGAACGGCCAGTGCAAAGTCACCTGTCCTGGGGCCTGTGACAGCACAGCGAGGCTGGGACATGTCCTTGCGCTGCCCTCCTCAACTCAAACAGAGGTGCAGCTGCGCTTTATGCCCTGTTTGCTGCCCTCCCGGGCCATCTCAAGGCACTTGTGCCAGACCAAGGGAGCTTTAGGATTGCGCCCTGAGACAGATATCCCTCTCACCCTACCCAAGTAACACTGCTGCAGAATTTTTGGAATTCTGCACATATGAAGCGTTGGGGAGTGTGCGGCCAGATTTGAGGGTCATGTGGGATAATTCCACACACTTGCTATACATGTGTAGAGGAATGAATAAGTGAGGTTCTAGTGCTCAGGTGTCCCCTCTTTTGATTTCTTCTAACTTGATCCAAAACCCAGTTTGAATAGAAACCAGTTCATTTCCTCTGTATTCAATGGGGCCAGATTAAACTCACATGCAAATATTTTGGTTTAAATGGCTCACGATGTGTGGGTGGGCGGGCAGGACTGCTGCCCTTTTACAAGGTGCTTGAAAACTTTCTGAAATTGCGTTCCGCTTTTTATTTCCAAATGAAAGGAGCTATCATTCCAGCCCAATTAATCATCTGATCTAAGAACTTGGAACAGGTGAGCAGGTGATTTGCTTTGTTTTAGCACAATGGAAGCTTAAAAAAAATACTGCAGACAAATTTTTATTATTACAGCTTTTATAGAGAACATGAAATGTGCACTAGCTTAATACAAAGTCATTACTGCAGTTAAAACCATTAAGTTAATTAATATGGACATTTATTACTGCCGATAAAAGATAATAACAGGGGATTTATAGAATCAATATATCTGTGTATGCATTCATACTCCTACGGCCCCTGCAAGGAGGGATGTATTGAGCAGGGAGGGGGACGGAGTAATGGCACCTGTTAGCACTGCTAGAGCTAAAGACAGGTCAAGGGGAGCCATGAAACACAAGTCCTCCTATAGAGCCCTCGAAACCTGTTGAAGAACCCCAAGATTATTTGGGGGCTAAAAAGGTGGAACATACAAAAGGCATGTCCACACTACATACTTAAAAGTTCAACAACCATTCTATTTTCACAGACACAACTGTCTGACCTTCATTGAATTACATTTCTCAGGATCCTCTGGGGGAAGCCATGACAACTGAAAGCAATATGAAGCTCACACTAAATTCTTTAAGCATTTGGTTTGGGCTAGTGTGCTTGTTTTTAAAACAGAACATAATAGCTGGATTTTCTTCAAGATGGGAATTGTGGCATAAAGGAGAACCCAACTCTCTGTTTGTGCCATGGTCCTGATCCAATCCAGCTGCTATTTATTGCCTAAAAACCAAGCATGTGAACCCCAATCTTGTGCTTAAAGAAATAGTTTTTCTTGTTTGCAGGATATGCCTTAACGCAGCAATTCTATGCATGATTAGTTGGAAGTAAGTCACATTTATTTCAATGAAACCTTTCCCAGTGCATTTGATTTTGGGGGGGGGGGTGGGGTGGTGGAGGGGAGAGGTCTCACCTTTCCCCATGCAACACAGTGTCCAAGGCAGCTTGAGCTTGCAGTATGAAATCACAAAAAAACAATGCAATAAAGCAACAATATTAGCAGTACCACAAAATAATAATTAATAAGACCAAAAAGCAGCATAGAATACAAAACGCAGCCCAAATAAAATAACAATCAAACCAGTCACATAAAATACAGCATTGAGAAAATAAGTAATAATCAGCATAAAATAGCAAACAGTGCAAACAAAACAGCAGCAATCAAAATCAGCAGCATTAATTAATTACTAGCAAAACCCCCCCCCCCCAAATACTCACACTCCCTACTACGCTGCAACAAAAAATGCCATCAGTAAAGGAACAGTTTTCAACCCTGCTGGGAAATCCCGGGGCGGGGGGGGGGGGAAGAGACAGAGCTGATTTAAAAGGGAGAGATTTCCAGAATTGCGGTTCTGCCACAGAGAAGGCCAACTTCATAGTGCTGCCCACCTGATCTCAGGCAAGGTTGGCATATGTAGAAAAGGTGAAAAAGCAGCAGCATTACACACCCAGGGCCAAGGAAAGGCAATATGGTGTAATGGTTAGAACACCTGGGGTCAGTGGCGTAGCTAGAGGGGTGCAAAGCATTAAGTACACCTCTGTTTTGCTCCCACCACCTGGAATGGTTCCAAAGGGGAGGGGGGGCCGCTTGCACAGCTCAATGAGGCTTCCTGCAAAATTTAGTGCTTTGTACCCCCTCCAGCTATGCCACTGCCTGGGGTCAGGTGCCCCAGCTATGAAGCTCATTGGGTGATCTTGGGTTAGCCACTCTCTCTCACTGGAAGAATGACCCCCTTGAGAACTGCTGCCAGTCAGTGCTATGTAGCTGGCAATGGCATCGCCATTGGTCTCTTTTCTTGATTTATTTTTTAAATATCTCTTGTACCCTTCAAACAGGAGCACCCAAGGCTCTCACAAGCACATCTTATGATTATTCAGCTCTTTGTTGATGTCAAAGTTTGAGTCGCCCCTGCCAATGGCTCTCAATCATTCAGTTCTTCAGACTGCAGGTGACATTTGGAAGGTAGGGTGATTTAGGGACGCTCCCAGAGTGTCAGCAACTGCAAAACATGATAGGAATGACTCTATCCATCACAATAATGATGGGCATTAGCACAATGCCAAGTGTTTTGG
Organism: Tiliqua scincoides; assembly: GCF_035046505.1. Taxonomy (NCBI): domain Eukaryota; kingdom Metazoa; phylum Chordata; class Lepidosauria; order Squamata; family Scincidae; genus Tiliqua; species Tiliqua scincoides. The sequence continues at coordinate 217,077,008 of NC_089824.1, forward strand.
TTGGGACAACAGAGCCATCTCCCCTTTGCCATCAACTGCTGTGGCATGCCATCATGCTCATGCGTGCGGGGCACCCTAATTTAGTGCTGCCTCCCAAACTGTCATTTAAAGGAGGAGATTTATTGGGATGATACATTTGATTTACACCTGATAGCTCTAGGTTTGCTCTGAAGTCACAGGAGTAGTTAAAGCCAATTAAAACCATCTCCAATTCATTTTGCCAGCAGCACTTACAGAAGCTCCTGTGGGCTAGCACTTCTGTAACCCCCTCCTCCATTTCACAGACCAATTCAGTTGCTGCCCTTGAAAGCCACAACACGACTGTTTTTCCACACACAGAAATGCTCTTCTAGGGCAGATCTCCCAGGCAACCAGTTCTGGGAAATGGCCAGCAGCTCTTTTCAAGCCGTGCTTGTTGTTTCATGCTGTCATTGTCACACAACTGGCCTCCTCCATAAGCTGCCAAGAAGGGCTGGGCAATTTGTTCTGGACTCGGGCCACCCTGGAAACAGACAATGACCTGGTCAGCTACATCCTATTTGCATAGATTGCTATATATACTGCACAAGTCCTGTATAATTTGTGTGTATGTGGTGGATGCAGACACATTTTACTCCACCACTACCACCAACAGTATTTATATACTGTATACCCACCAGAACACCACCATTACTACTTTAGATTCACTTTTTATTCCAATGGGTTGTTAAACTTTGCATGGAGCATGAAAAAAAATGCAGCCTCCTTCTGGTGGACATGAACAGGCAGGCAGACCCAGTGTCACTACACAGTGTCACCACACAGCATTCTGGGACACTGCAGGACCCTACTGCTGATGCCTGCCCTGGCTGTTAAAATTTTCCCCCCTAACACTTGGGAGACCCAGTTCCCTCCCGCCCCTCCCCAGGAAGCAATGCTACATTGGAGGAACTGTGGAGAATTAGCATGGCAGCTGCCAGTCACCCAGTGCTAAAATGAACATGGCTGCTGCTTCTGCTGCTGTCCCAGGACCTACTGACTTAAGGGTGGGTCCACCAGAGAGCACTTGGCTGAGGACCTTCTCAAACCTGGAGGTGGCTCATTAGATAGAGTGAAGGCAAATAGGAGAAGCTGTTTCCCTGAGAAAGACAGGAGTGGGAAGAGGCAGGCGAGAACTACAAACTTTAGTGGGCAGATTGATCAACTAATGCTTTAAGCAGTGCTTCTCAAACTGTGGGCTGGGACCCACAGGTGGGTTGCGAGCCAATTTCAGATGGGTCCCTATTCATTTCAATATTTTAATTTTAATATAATAGACTTGATGCCACCATGGTATGTGACTAGCTTTGGGGAAATGTTACAGATCTATACATTTAACAGGCTATTGTGTATATGCTTTCAACAATGGGACTTTGTATATGAGACTTACTCCTGGGTAAGTGTGGATAGGATTGCAGCCTAGAATTGTGACAAATTTTTCTGCTTGATGACATTATTTCTGGTGAGTCCTGACTGCTGTTGAGCCCCATTCTAAAAAGTGGGTCCCAGTGCTACAAGTATGCAGACTTAACGAGGGAGGCCTAAGGGGTAGACTTCCTTGTTGCTAAAAGCTTTTCTTGTTTAGTAGGATTAAGGTTTTAAAATTGACTTAACTTTTAATGATGTGGGTTTTGCTGTTTTTATTGGGTTTAAATTTTTTTTTTTAAACGTAACTATCTGATTTTATATTGTTCAGTTATACTGTAACCAATTCCAGTGATGTCAGTAGGGGTTTGTGTCATCTGGTGCGGGAGGCTAGTGCAAAACCCCCATGATGGACCTCCTCCCATGCAGTGGGTGGGGCAATGCCCTGGCTGCACCACTACCCCACCCCCACTGGTCTTTTGACTATAACTTTTGATAAAATAGAGATATATCAACATAGTTTGTTTCATTGCATTCTGCATGTAATTATGCATCAAATGGTATATAACATGATGGCAGTATTTGAAAATACCAAGATTTCAAAAATTTCAGCCAGTAGTGGCATCACTCACCCCTGGGCGTGTCACCTGGTGCAGTCTGCACCTCCCGCACCCACCTAACAGTGCCACTGACCAAATCGCCCTGAACATTTAAGAAAAGGTGGCAGATCTCTATGAAATAAATATATCATAAAAATAGTATCTCCAAACTAACAGTCTGAATCTAAATTGTTCATGTTAACAAATCAGCCCACCTCTAAAGCAAATGATTGAGCATTGCTCTCCAGTGCACCTTCTTTTTCCCCCTCCAACTTTCTCATCTGTTTTGCACATCAGAAGCCACAGAGCTGATGTGTTGATAGCAACGATCATCCCCCATGCACATTTTCAGAGCAGTCACACTTCTCCATCTGAAGCACAACCAAATCCAGCTGTGTGGTGGCATGTTGTGAGCTGATCTGGGTCTTTGCATGAGATGAAAACTTTTTAAAAATCCTATGACACTGTGGTGATAATTAGCCGTGCTGTGTATTTTATGAAGTGGAGCTCTTCCAAATGATGCCATCTTAATGACAGTTTTACCCCCTTCCCCTCCTAAAGAATGCAAATATTCAGTTTAATAGCTATCCCATCTTGTAAACCAGGTGATTGGTGAGAGAGCTGTCCCATCTATCATCCAATCTCCAGTGTGAACTGGGACCTCTGCATTAAAAATAATCAAATTAAAAAAATATACCGTATTTTTCGCTCCATAAGATACACTTTTCCCCCCCAAAGAAGTGGGGGGAAAAGTGTGTGCGTCTTATGGAGCGAATACAGCAAAAAAAAAACAACAAAAAAAACCACAAAAAACACACAAAAAAACCTCCGCCCCAGCCCTGGTCCCGCCCCCTGCCCGCTCGCTCTGTTCTGCTTCCCCGGGCAGTCAGAGGCTACTCAGAAGTAAGTCTCAGAGTTAGTGGAGCTCACTTCCAGGAAAGCGTGGGTGGGGTGGCAGTCTCGCTGCCCAATCCTGTGCATGCCTTCTCTGAAGAAAGTCCCATTAGAGTCAGGGGGGCTTACTCCCAGGAAAGCCTCTCCCCCCCCCAAGCCTGGAGCATCACATCCTCTCCCCCCCCCAAGCCTGGAGCATCACAGCTTCTCCCTTCCACCCCCTAAACCTGGAGCATCACAGCCTCTCTCCCCCCCCCCAAAGCCTGGAGCATCACAGCTTCTCCCTTCCACCCCCACCCAAAGCCTGGAGCATCACAGCTTCTCTTTCCCCCCACCCCAAGCCTGGAGCATCACAACTTCTCTGCAACACAAACACTTTCCCCTCTCTCTCACACACACAGGCTGCCCCCTTCTCTTACACACACAGATGCTCTGCCCCCCCCCCACTCACACAGCAGGGGAGGGGCGCTTTCACTCACCTCATTCAGCATCTGAATGTAAGCCCCCCCCCCCATCACAAAGAAAAAACTGTCTCCTTGGTCAGAATGCCAGTGTTTGCTTATTGCACAAGCCCCAGGTAAGGCTCGGTTCTCACCATAAATCCAGAGAACATAAGAACATACGAACAGCCCCACTGGATCAGGCCATAGGCCCATCTAATCCAGCTTCCTGTATCTCACAGCGGCCCACCAAATGCCCCAGGGAGCACACCAGATAACAAGAGACCTGCAAGGCTTCCTGGGAATTGTAGTTAAGAACATAAGAACAGCCCCACTGGATCAGGCCATAGGACCATCTAGTCCAGCTTCCTGTATCTCACAGCGGCCCACCAAATGCCCCAGGGAGCACACAAGATAACAAGAAAACTGCATCCTGGTGCCCTCCCTTGCATCTGGAATTCTGACATAGCCCATTTCTAAAATCAGGAGGTTGCGCATACACATCATGGCTTGTACCCCATAATGGATTTTTCCTCCAGAAACTTGTCCAATCCCCTTTTAAAGGCGTCTAGGCTAGACGCCATCACCACATCCTGTGGCAAGGAGTTCCACAGACCGACCACACGCTGAGTAAAGAAATATTTTCTTTAGTCTGTCCTAACCCGCCCAACACTCAATTTTAGTGGATGTCCCCTGGTTCTGGTATTATGTGAGAGTGTAAAGAGCATCTCCCTATCCACTCTGTCCATCCCCTGCATAATTTTGTATGTCTCAATCATGTCCCCCCTCAGGCGTCTCTTTTCTAGGCTGAAGAGGCCCAAACGCCGTAGCCTTTCCTCATAAGGAAGGTGCCCCAGCCCCGTAATCATCTTAGTCGCACTCTTTTGCACCTTTTCCATTTCCACTATGTCTTTTTTGAGATGCGGCGACCAGAACTGGACACAATACTCCAGGTGTGGCCTTACCATAGATTTGTACAACGGCATTATAATACTAGCCATTTTGTTCTCAATACCCTTCCTAATGATCCCAAGCATAGAATTGGCCTTCTTCACTGCTGCCGCACTTTGGGTCGACACTTTCATCGACCTGTCCACCTCCAGCCCAAGATCTCTCTCCTGATCTGTCACAGATTGGACTTTCCACTTGTCCATTTGTATTGGAATCACGGAAGAACTGGTGAGGAGGTAGATATGGTGTCAGCAGTGGCCCCTTTAAGGGTAAGGCCTGGGCATTCAGCAGAGTGTGCTGCACAGCTGCAGCCACTGGAAGGCAATAGGGCCCTCAGGGATATAAGGAGTACCTGAGGCAGAAAGGGTTTGTGGGTTTTGAAGGAGTGCAGGTTGGAGAGGAGACTGACTGGGTTTATTGAATTTGGAATCTGACTGTGGATTGTGACTGGACTTGGATACCCTGATGGATTTGACTGACCTTGGACTGTAATTTGGCTTATTGGTTCTGGACTCTGATTTGGCAACTCTGATTGATGGGACCGATTTACTTGGCATCTGTGGACTGGAACTGGACTCACTTTTGCTTGCTGCACTGGTGAGTTGCACAAGGGGGACTGATCAGCCTTAAGCGGGCACAAGGCCCAGTGGATTGGGATTTGGCAGAACATCATTGTAGCAGAAAGATAATGTGATCCCCTATTTGTGTGCACCTGCTTTTGTGAGCTTCATAAATTCTGACTCTAGCGATGATGAATTCTTGGGGTTTCCAGAAAACTAGAGTACTCAAACCTTTAAGTATCTCCATTTGTTAATGATAGTGATAATGGTTCTTAATGCCACTGTTGACTGCTGTTCACTTTACATGGTTCAAGTGTTATTCTGTTGTAGTTTATTAAATATTTTATTACACTATTTGGTTCAGAACATTTTTTTTCCTGTTTTCCCCCTCTAAAAACTAGGTGCGTCTTATGGTCAGGTGCGTCTTATGGAGTGAAAAATACGGTATTTAAAACGTATAAAGAATATTTATATGCTACTTTTCAATAAAAAAGTTCATGAAGTGGTTTACAGAGAAAATCCAATAACTAAATGGTTCCCTGATCCAAAACACTAACAGTCTAAGGGTGCAATTCTAACCCCTTCTGTCAGTGCTTTCTAGCACTGGCATAGCGGTGCCAATGGGACGTGTGCTGCATCCTGCAGTTGGGTGTCATTCATGGAGGCCTCCTCAAAGTAAGAGAATGTTTGTTCCCTTACCTCAGAGCTCCATTGTCCTTAGTGCTGGAAAGCACTGACATAAGGGGTTAGGATTGCGCCCCAAGATGCAGAAGAACACCAGCAACACAGAACCACTTGTAAAGACACTTTGCTGAGGTAAAAGACAGTTGCTGTTCCCTGCTGGGTATAAGAGAAACTCCACTTGAAAAAGTGCCTCTTTGACTAGTTAGCAGGGCAAATAAAGTAGCTGAAATAAACTGTATTCAGAAGAACACCAGCAACAGCCACTAGAAAAGGCACTGTGATGTGGTGAAGATTCATTCATTCATTCAATTTCTACCCCACTTCATCTCCCTGAGGGCATTCAAAGTGGCAGAAGAGGGACAGTTAGTCTTTCCCTGCTGAATATAAGAGGAACACAACTAGAAAAGTGATTCTTTGACCCATTAGCAGGGCAAATAAGATAGCTGAAATAAACTAATAACTAATAATAACTAGGTATTTATATACTGCCTTTCTGGTCATCGGATTACTCCTCTGACTTTATTCAAGGCGGTTTACATAGGCAGGCGTTTCTAAATCCCTCAAGGGGATTTTTACAATCATAGAGGTTCTGTCTTTCAAGAACCAACAACATTTCAGAATGGATCTTCCTGGTTTGGTCTCACTTCTGGCCTCCAGTCCTCCCAGGCAGGCTGACAAGCAGCTCCATCTCTCACATGGAGGGCAGCCAAGATGCTTCTTGCTCACACCAAGAGAAGGTGGAATCACTCAGCTGGGCTTGTCAGCTGCTTCAAGGTCTCGCCATTCTCAGCCGTTCAGGGAGCTGCCGGTGTCCTCGAACTGGCGACCTGATGTTATCTTCTGGCTAACAGAGGCTCTACCCTCTAGACCAGACCTCCTGCCTCCTAATAAACATTAGATAATACCTAAAATTGACAATAACCATCTGGCCTATGCTTCCACAGGCCTTCTGAAAAAGCCAATTCTTTACTGACCCCCCAAAAAGGACAGGCCATGGTGAGTTTCTTTTAGGAGGAAATTCCATTCCAGGAGCAATTTCTGTCCAACATTTTCTATATGCAACAGGGCCCAAATGTACACACCTGTGGGCTGGATAGAAATGGGTTAAGACATTGCCACTTACCTGGTGCCACCACCCAACAACTTCTTGCCAAAGTTGGAGATTCGAGATGGTCCTCCTTGTGTGACCTCAGTCACCAAGGGTTTATGTGGGAGAAGGTGCTACCTGCTGGGCCCAGGGAAGTTGTGAAAACGAGTTTAGCAACTCCTGTCCAAGCACCACTGGAAATAATCTGGAACTCATTGTAAATTCAGAGGGGGCTTGCACAGAAGACATTCTCAATGGGAAGCACTGCACAAAATATCAATATGTAGCATTGGGCATCGGACCAGTCAACCATTAATCAAACCTTGTCAAAGAACAGTAGCTTTTTTTTAAACAAAAAGACCTGGGCTTTCCCTGACTCTCCATAATTTAGGGCCCAATCCTAACTAAATCTCTCTCTGCCAATGTAGCTGTGCTAATGGAGTGCACGCTGTATCCTGCGGGGCAGTCACTAAGGTCTCCTCAAGGTAAGTAAATGTGTGTTCCTGGTCACCAGGGACGGCCTCTTCAAGATTCTCCCCAAGATCGGATGTCCACCCAGGCTCCTCAGCATCATCAGGTCTTTCCACAAGGACATGAAGGGCACTGTAGTCTTTGATGGCTCCACATCAGACCCTTTGACATCCAAAGCAGAGTGAAGCAGGGCTGTGTTCTTGCGCCGACCTTGTTTGGGATTTTATTTGCTGTCCTGCTGAAGCATGCCTTTGGAACTGCAACAGAAGGCATCTATCTCTGGACCAGATCAGACAGAAAGCTCTTCAACCTCTCCAGGCTGAGAGCAAAGTCCAAAGTCCAGCTGAAATGTCTGCGTGACTTCCTCTTTGCCAACGATGCAGCTGTCACCGCCCACTCTGCCAAAGATCTCCAGCAGCTCCTGAACTGTTTTAGCAAGGCCTGCCAAGACTTTGGACTGACAATCAGCCTGAAGAAAACACAGGTCATGGTTCAGGATGTGGACTCACCTCCCTGCATTGCAATCTCTGCACATGAGCTGGAGGTTGTCCATGACTTTGTGTACAAAGTCAATCTCTGACACTCTTTCTCTGGATACCAAGCTAAACAAACACATCGGTAAAGCAGCTACCACATTTTCCAGACTCACAAAGAGAGTCTGGTCCAACAAGAAGCTGACTGAACATACCAAGATCCAGGTCTACAGAGCTTGCGTCTTGAGTACACTTCTGTACTGCAGCAAGTCATGGCTCTTTGCTCACAACAGGAGAAGAAGCTGAACGCTTTCCACATGCGCTGCCTCCGACGCATCCTCGGCATCACCTGGCAGGACAAAGTTCCAAACAACACAGTCCTGGAACAAGCTGGAATCCCCAGCGTGTATACAGTGCTGAAACAGAGACACCTGCATTGGCTTGGTCATGTCGTGAGAATGGGAGATGGTTGGATCCCAAAGGATCTCCTCTATGGAGAACTTGTGCAGGCAAAGCGCCTACGGGTAGACCACAGCTGCGCTACAAGAATATCTGCAAGAGGGATCTGAAAGCCTTAGGAATGAACCTCAACAGATGGGAAACCTTGGCCTCTGAGCATTCTACTTGGAGGCAGGCTGTGCAGCATGGTCTTTCCTAGTTTGAAGAGACACTTTGCCAGCAGACTGAGGCAAAGAGGCAAAGAAGGAAGGCCCATAGCCAGGGAGACAGACCAGGGACACACTATACTTGCTCCCAGTGTGGAAGGGATTGTCACTCCTGAATCCACCTTTTCAGCCACACTAGATGCTGTGCCAGAACCACCATTCAGAGCGCGATACCAGAGTCTTTCGAGACTGAAGGTTGCCAACAACAAGTACCCTAGGGCAAGACTTCACTTCTGCAATGGTCTCTTCTTGTCTGCTCTAGCTCTTTTGTTGACACAGGTCAAAGGACAGCAAGGGAGAGGGAAAATGTACATGACTAGAATCCAGTGCATACTGGTGCTACCAAGATCCAGCCCCTCCACATTCAGAAATGCCTCCATTTCTCCCCCTCTCCTCCCTGCTCTGCCCACCATCATCATCTTCCCATCCCCACTGCTGGTTTACCTTCTCTTCTGGAGATAGCAAGCAGTTACAGTGGGACTCTGGCACCAGTGTCGATCACGACAGTAGATCCAAAGTGGTTTTTGGCAGTGCTGCGCTCCACTGTTGTAAAGGGCAGCCCGGTCCTAGTTGGAACTGGGCTTCCCTAGTCTAAAATGTAGCAGGATCTCATGTTTTATACAATGACTGTCTTCAGATATTTCAAAAGCTAGATTTTCTACATGTGAGTCAAATGTGTCATCACAGGAGCTCTGCAGAGAGGGCACTTCCTATTTCTTGCGGCAAGTAAACTGGATTAAAGTGTGGTTTTAGGCAGTGAGCTCTGTTCCTTTCCCAGTTAGGAGATGCCTGCAGTTACAGTATAGCAGGTGGCCAGGAGGAAGAGATTTGCTATGATGCAGGGCTGGGAGACCAGTAGTCATGCAACAAATGACACCACAATGCAATTTTTTGAAAAGGTAAATGGGGGCACATAGTGGCCTTGCCCTTCATGGAATATTTGACAATAACAGGCAGTCGATTTCATAAGAATGTAAGAAAAGCCCTGCTGAATCAGACCAAAGCCCCATCTAATCCAGCATCCTGTTTCTCACATTGGCCCACCAGATGCCTCCAAAAACCCACAACCATAAGAATATAAGAAGAGCCCTGCTGGATCAGGCCTAAGGCCCATCTAGTCCAGCTTCCTGTATTTCACAGTAGCCCACCAGATGCCTCAGAAAGCACACAAGACAACAACATACCTGCATCCTGGTGCCCTACCTTGCATCTGGCATTCTGAGGTAGCCTACTTCTAAAAACAGGAGATTGCACATGCCCATCATGGCTTGTAACCTATGGTGAACTTTTCCTCCAGAAATTTGTCTAATCCCTTTTAAAGGCATCTAGGTCAGATGCCACCACCATATCCTGTAGCAAGGAGTTCCACAGACTAATTACACTCTAGGTAAAGAAATATTTTCTTTTGTCTACCCCTTTCCTGCCACTGCTCCCCTGCAACTGGTATTCAGAGGCACATGCCTGCTGACTCTGGAGGTCTCTACAGTGATCATGACTTGTAGACACTGATAGATTTTTCTTCCATGAATTTATCCAATCAGTATTCGTATGGCTTTTAAAACCATACAAGCCAGTGACATCACATCTTATTGCAATGAATTCCACAGACTAATGACGTGCTGTGTGACAGAAGTCCATCCTTTTGTCTATCCTAAATTTCCAGTCTATCAATTTCCTTGGATGACCCATAGGCTCTCTATCTTCTGCACTCCACAGACAATAGTTGCCTGGCTAATTGACCAGTGTGCCAACAGTATTAAGATGATTCTTGCCTTTATTAGCCAGTTGAAACAGAATTGGCTTCCCTTCTTTTCCCTTTTTCCAGGCGTTCTTTATCCTGCAAAGCTGAAGTAGTCACGGCAGATGAGCTGGGATGCCATAAATCCATTCTGCAGGAGTACGGAAAGTTCTCTGTCTCCAAAGAGCCCTTCATTTCTGTCTTTGTGTCAGGCGTTGTCATAGTACAGGTATGCTAACAATCTAGTGTCCTTATGTATTGACATAACTCTTGATTCCTCCCTCCTTGCTTTGTATCAAATTTTAATATGAGTAATGTTAGGGGAAGCAGGTCAGAGTTTGAGATTAACACCAATAACCATAATGAGAACAGATGTTTACATCCATCTGGAATGCAGATTTAATATGTTAAGTTCATAGCTCAGGCCCATGAAATGCAATCATTAGAGGTTTGGCGGTCCCAATTTAATGAGTGATTTTGGATTAAACAAGGGGGGCCCAAACAACAGGCCACTGATCTATATTAAATCTCCACAAAATGAAAATTGCAAAGATTTACTTAGGGTCATTACACAAGAAAATTTAATCACAACCCCATCCATAATGTCACATCGTCATCAGCTGATAATTGAAATGCCATGCGAGGGATTATAAATAACCCTCTGTTTATGGAGTTAGCTTTCTGATTATCTTTATGTTCAGTGGGCAATATAAAATATGATTTTTAATAATATACAGTCTTTGCTTACAAAAAAATTCCATTGGCAGCTTTGTACGAAAAAATCCAGTATTTATTTATCTTTTCGTTCTTGGTGGGTTTTGTGTTGACTTGAGTGATGGTCGTGAATGCTTTCAGCTTTTATGCCTGCAATTACTTTTAGCCATTTTCATTATTAATTCAAAACTATGTCTTATTATTTAAAATTTTTCCAGCCATGTTTGAGTTTGGGAAGTATCAATTTACCACCTCACTGCTAGGGTCATCTTGCAAACAAATAGGTATCTTTTTGGTGTAAAGGTGGTCATGTTGATGGACCCAAATGACATATTACCCAAAGCTCAAGGTAACTTTCTTCTACTTTTTTTTTTTTAATGAAAAGCGGTTGCTGGAGGATGCAGGCAGAGAGGAGGTGGGGAGGAGCTTAACACTCTCACTGTGAACAGTTCTTCCTCTTGAAGTTGTCCCCCTCAATTTGTTTTTCTCTCTGTAGAGAAATACTTTATATGTGCTTTCTTTGCTCCTGATCGTAGCCTCCACCCAAAGACCAAAAGAAGCAATATGGAACTCCACAAAATATGGTAGTTTGATCCTCCTGAGCTTGCACTGTCTCCCTTTCTTCAAGAGAAATATCTTCAACCATGGAATTTATTTATTTTTGTTTCTCACATTTACATCCTACTGCTTCTCCAAAGAGCTCAGGGTGGTGCACTATAGGTGGTTTCTTGCTTCTATAATTTTTCCTTGGAATAATCCTATGGCAGAATAACCTGTAGGCAGAGAATGAATGACTGACCCAATGCCACCCATATAAGGTCACCTCTTACAGTGTCATCCAATGACTGAGCAGTGATTTGAACCTAGGTCTACCTTGATCTAAATCCAACAATGATGATTTAAGACCCACTAGGTTCTTGGGGCTTACTGTCTTATGCATCAGTGAGATGCAGCCTCACTGACGGAGTATGCACTACATTCAGTATGCCCATTCATTGGGCATTGGATAGCCAGCAGGAGGCAAGTAGGCTGCCCAATCACCTATGAGTTTCCTTAGACCTATGCCAGCCAATGTGTATTTCCAAGGAGAGAATAGGGTAGGGCAGCTTGGGAAAGAGGGACTAGGATCTGGTACATGCTGGTGCCGCCAAGATCCACCCTCTCCCTCTCCTACTTTCCACTTCAAAACTCCCCCTGCCCTCCCTATCCCTGCCCATGACAGGCATCCACTGCCAACTTACCAGCACCAGCGGAGGCTTCAGGAGATTCTGCTGTCTGCACTGCGCTGCTGCCCATTTGCAGCAGTGGCCTGACTTTCACACCACCAGAAAGTGCCTTGTGCTGATAGAATACAAATTCTGGCAGCACAGGGCAACCATAGGATTGGGCCCTTAATCTCACTGAACACAGTAGGACCAACTTTTCAGTCAACATGTATAGGATTATGTTGCAACACTCTAACCACTGTATCACTTCTCGTATAGTTTAGTCCATTCTTAAAATTCAGAATAGAGAAATTTATTTTTGATGAAAGGTGGTGTCCCCTTGAACACAGGTGCAAAATGGGTCACATTTGTATGGACTACAATAGTCCAGAAACAGATTTGCCATCTCATTTACTGTTTTTGTGAACTAGGTCTAAGAATCATTGTTCCAATCTTTCTTTCTTTCTTTCTTTCTTTCTTTCTTTCTTTCTTTCTTTCTTTCTTTCTTTCTATTTATATTCTCTCCTTTCCCCACACTTTATCCTCACAACAACCCTGTGAGGTAGGTCAGGCTTAGAGATGCTATTACCTAATTGGATTTCCAAGAAGCTTTTGACAAAATTTCCCTTCAAAGGCTTTTGAGGAAATGTAGCAGTAATGGGATAAGAGGATGGGTGACCTTATGGTGTAAGAACTGGCTGAGGGTAGGCACAAACAGTTTTCACAATAGATGTGGGGAAACAAAGGGAACTCCCAAGGGTCTTTATTAGAACTGAAAGTGTTTAATTTATGCATAAATGAACTTGAGCCAGGTATAAACAATAAGGTAGAAATATTTGCAGATGAAACCAAATTACTCATAATCCAGCTGTGGAAAGTTTGAAGAGGATCTCTCCAAACTGGGACAATGGGCAACAAAATGGCAAATGAGATTCAATATAAGTGATGCACTTTGGGGCAAACTCCCCCACCCCCACCCCCAATTCATCTACACACTGATGGAACTTGAATTGGCTGCAAGTACCCAGGCAATAGATCATAGGGTTGGGGCAGACAGCTTAGTGAAATGAGCTCATGAACAGTGGTGGGGAAAATGGCAAATTTCATGAGCCAGTAGAATCATGCCTCTGTATAAATCTAGGTTGTGGCTTGATTTGATACATTTTTGGTCACCTCCTGTCAAAAAGTACATCACAGGGCAAAGATTGCTGTATACAGGTCCCAGGTTCATTTCTGGGCATCTCCAGGCAGAGCTGGAAAAGACCTTGGAGAGCTATTGCCAATCAGTGTTGAAAATACTGAGTTGAGAGACCAATGATTTGTCTCAGTAGATGGCAAATTCACATGTTCTTACATGACTGGTCTCAAATCACCCAGCATATGAACAGAGACTTGGAAGTTGACCAAGACCAGTGCTCTATCCTTTATAGCTCTTGGGGAAAAGCAACTAACGCACATGCAAGGTACAGCTGCTGTATACAATCTATGATGACTTACTCTAAGAGCCGCACAATCATTTCAAGCTGCTTGGTTTGAAGTCACACAGGAAAAAAACCAAGGACTTGAGTACGGGTTCTTCTGACATTAGCAATTATTTTGGCAACATCCTTTCTCAACATGTGCAACCCCCTTATACTTGAAAAGCTGCACATTATCTCCCTTAAACGACGTATTTAGCTAGTTATTCAGGGCTGTAATGAAGCCGCTTAATGAAGTCAATGTCCTTGAAAGTTCTTCATCATTTCCCCCCCCTCTCATCTGTCAGCATGTCCACTTGCCGACACAATATTAATTAAACACAACATTTCCTGAAGTGCTGAAGTGAAGCCCAAGCACTGATAATGAACAGGTTTAGGAGAGTCACATCCCAACAAAATTACTTTTTAAACCAGCCTTATTAAGCAGAAAATTAGACCTAAATCACCCTACACCATCCTCATTAAAAGCCACTGATCCTTGGCCGCTTCTATGTTCTAACATCTTTAATTAGCAAACTGCTAGTCTCTCTGCCATGATAAATGCTATTAATCTTACCTTTCATTTGCTTTCTTTTTAACCGATCATTTCTCTATTTGGGGGAACCCTCTCCATCCAGCCAGGTTTCTTTGCTCTTTTGTGGTTGTCTTTGTTTGAGGAGCTGATGACACTCTGTATTTTGAGTATGGCCTTCAACTTATAGAGTGGCATAGCTAGAGAAAGTGAAGAGCACTAAGTTTTGCATGCAAGCAGCCTCCTTCCCTGGAGCCATTCCGGGCAGGGGGAGCAAAACGGAAGCATTCGCCTTCTTGTCTCCCTCAATTCGCTTCCGTTTTGCTCCCTTGCCTGGAATAACTCCAAAGGGGAGGAGGGGCCACTTGCATGCTACAATGAGAGTCCCTGCAAAACTTAGTGCTTTGCACCCCCTCTAGCTACACCACTGAGCTAATATCATATATATTTTATACAATAACTAGATTATTGATGGGTATTGGCCAATCAGAATGTAGCTGACCAGCACCGACATATCTTTGCCTTGTCATTTGTTTCTTATTACAATGCAAGGTGATGCTTTTGACTCATAAAGTGCCCTATGCAGTTTGGGGCCATGAAATCAGAAGGATCCCATAACCAGGCATGCATGTGATGTACAACTGGCTCATGACACACTGCAATAGAGCTTGGCATCTAACAAAAAACAGGTAGAAGAAATACAAGAGCAAAACAGTAATATTTATTATGGGAACAAACCTGTATCTGCTGTGTTGTTCTGTATGTGGTGTGATACAGAAATGGCTGGTTTTGATCAGGGGTGTCAAACTCGTTTCATATAATGGGCTAAATAGCTTTCATGGTGCCTGTAGAGGACTAGAAGTGATGTCTTTAAACAGCTGATGGCCAAAAATGAGCACTTTTGTTCTCACATAGAAATTCATTAGCTACAAACGACAGAAGTGAAAGTATGTGTAAATCTTAATTATATTGTCAAACCCAGTGGGCCACCCTTTCAGTAGTGCTGCTTCTGTTGCAGTGTCACCACAGCTCAGCAGCTGAGAGGTGGTCTGCAAAGTAGTGCCTCAGCATACAAACATAAGAAGAGCCCCGCTGGATCAGGCCAATGGCCCATCTAGTCCAGCTTCCTGTATATCATAGTGTTCCACCAGATACCTCAGGTAGAACGCCAGACAAGAGACCTGCATCCTGGTGTCTTCCCTTGCATCTGGCATTCTGCTACTGAAAGGTTGGCCTGTGTAATAACTGGGCTCTCCAAGCACCTCAGCAGTGTCTCCTCTCACCCCTCTTGGTTTGCCCCTTATCTCAGTGTTCCCTGCCTTCTGAGGCCTCCATCTCTCCCTCCCTGGGCCTCAGCAGAAGCAGTGTTGCTGAAAGGGTGACACTGGGAGAGCTAATTTATCATGTGGGCCAGATAAACAGCTTCCAGGGACTGCAGCATCTGCCCCACAGGCCTTTTATTTGACACCCCAGGGTTAGATAGGTGGGAGGAGAGATGTTCACTTTGAAGGGTGATTCTATGGCCAGACATTTTTTTAGGGTTTTCCATGCTTTGAGATTTGCTTCAAACACATTGATCTGTGTGCCACCATCTTCAGAGTTGGTTTCTGGTAATCCATCAGGCCCTCAAATATCAGTATTCAGAACCAGAAACATGCTTTCTCTTTAAAATGCAAACTGAGCTTGTAAGGATTCCGAATGGTGCTCAGTGAGATCCCAGAATGCCCCTATTTCAATGGAACACAAACCAGACTGCCAGTAATCTGAAATTGGCTAATGCTATCAGGATTTTGTACCAATTTGCAAAGGTGCCTGTCACTATAGAATCCCCCAGGTACTGCCTTGAGGATATCTAGAAACTGGGGGTTATGGGTAGCAGAAATCACATATGGAATACAGAAAGATGCAGACTGGGAATGTGTGGACAAACAACGGTATGTCTTGCGCCACTGAAAAACATGTTAATTTCAACTTTGTAGCACTCTCAGTCCTTCACAGGGATCAGACACTATTACAATAAGATGAACAGCATACTGTATTATGTCACATTTCCATTTTATTATTAAAGTCATAACTAATAAAGTAATGTTACTAGTTAAGTTTATAAGTAAACATAACCTAACAGCAGGTTGCAACTAAATTAAAAAAAAATTACACTGCATCATCCCTGCACAACGGCTGGTTTTTATTTCCTGATTTAGCTGTCATGGGCTTCAAAGGAGATGGTGTTTTTCAGATGAGAATACTTGCCCAACAGGATGGACTGATCTAGCTTACAAGAACTGCCGTATTGACTTTATTGGGAGTTCCTTCTGAGTAGATTGGGCTCAAGGTTCTATTCAGTAGTTCTATTCAGGCATTTTAAAAAGAGGAATGCTGTACTCAGGCAGAAGTAGAACGGGAACCCACCAGCTAGCAATGCTCCATGTTAGCGTAGGGCTAGCCAATGCACTCTCATTCCCCCTCTACCAGACTAGAGTGCATCCAGTTTCTGAATGTGTGTGTTTTGCATGCATAATCCTGGCACAGGTAAACAGAACTGCAGAAACGGTTGGAGTGGTATAATTTGCTGATGGCCTGCAGATGCTGGAAGCAGTGTCGCAGCTACAAGGGTGGTACTGCAGGCACTGCAATGCATCATGTAAGCGGCCCCTCTCTTGCCATCGGAATCATTCCGGAGCACACCTGCCTGGAACGGCTCCAATGGCAAGTGGGAAGGACCATTTACACAGTGCATTGTGGCACCTGCAGGACTTCCCGTACCATCACCCCTATAAGCTATGCCACTGGTTGAAAGTATCTTGTACTCAGGCATCCAATCCCAATGTGCACAAAGCTGAATGCTGGAACAGTGAGTTGCTTCCTATATCAACACTGTTTTATCACGCACATAACACCCCCCCCCCCGGTGCAAAACTACTCTGGAGCTTCTGCATATATGTTGCTGATGTTATGGAGGCTAGCTAGTAAGTGCCTTACACTGGTATCTCACATTTCCAGAACACTCCAGCCAGTTGGACAATCATACATTCTAGAAACCTACTTTTTTCCCCAAAGCAAATATTCTTGGAAAGTTGAAGTAAGCACCCTGTACTACATATAATGCTTTTCCTTTGCTTTGTATAAGCAAAGAGTCATGGAAAGCGTGCAGCCCAGAATAAACAGAAACCTGCTGCTGAGCGTCCAAGGATCAAGTCCTGCTTTGTTCTGGGCATGATGAGCAGGGTAGGAAGAATTTTAACTGGAAGACAAAATAGCTTGCACTCTACCAATGACATCACTCCTCTCCTTACACACCATGCACTGGCCAGAGCATTTGCTTGAGGCAAAATCTCCTGCTCTTTGGATGTTGAGGCACTCGACAACACCATATTGAAATTGAAATTCACCAAATTGAAACCCCTCTCAATTTCAGCCCCTCCCCACCATACAGTTTCAACATAAACTGGAGCAGCACCATGTGCAGGCCCTCTTGGAACGAAGAGGTTGTTGAATCCTTTCATTGGTGCGAGGACCTCACTTGCTGGTCATAAAGTGGTGCACAAGAAGAGCAGTAGCAGAACAATGGAAGAGCACTAAGCTGGCTTCCAACCGAGTTGCTCCATATCCTGCTCTTTGCACACAGAGCAAGGGGAATTTTGCCCCATAAGTGTCTGCACAGCTATTTGTCCTTGAGAGACAAAGGGATTTTTTCCAGTCCAGATGCTCCTGGAGAAAACAGACAAGCCCAACAGAAACCCTGCATATTATACCAGCCACTGCTGCAAGCAGGGATTGCTCTTCGCCTTGCAAGTGTCTTGATTCTGAATGGTAAGGGAATAAGTGCTCCCCCCATTCAAACCAGTCTTCTGGCACTATATTCCTTGTCATGCTGCCACACTGAATCACCAACCAGCATTTTAGAAGTAACAGAGCTCCTGGAAAAAAAATGTTTTCTTTCCTCAACTCTTTTAGGAACAGATTGAGGCAAGATGTTACTAAAAAGAAGTCCTGGGGGGGAGGGGAGAATCTTGTTGTTAGGGATATTTGCATTGTTCTTTTGGAAACCAGTAACTATGATGACTGAGCCAGAGGCCTTCAAGTCAGTAGACATCCTTACATCTTGGCCAGAGGTTTTCACCCACCCTCTCTGTCCACTGCGCACTCCTCACAAGATCTGTTCTCTTGTGCTCATCAAACATGCCCACAGCCACAGAAGTAGCCAGGAAATGAGACATTTCAAAGTATAATCAAGAATGTTCATATTCACTACTAGATTTTAAACAAACAAACCCACAGCCGTTCTGCACCAACATAATCCATATTCCAAGAGGAAAAAACCTGAATGTCACCTATATATGCACATTTGCATGATTTCTACAATCTCACATAAATTATTCCACTTCTGATTATCAAGAAGAGGGACATGGAGCTACATAGGATCCTACAGCTCCACCCCCCCCCCCCAACAAAATCTTGAATTATTTAGGGAAGTGATAGTGCAGGCACTTTCAACCATATACAGTGGGCCAACAGCATCCCTGCCCCAGCAGATACTGAGTTCAGTGGATAATTAAATCAGGGGGGCGGTGCCACAATTACTTACTTGTGGGCCACTACTCCAGAGGTCATGTGCAGCCTCCTCAAAAACCTCCCAGTCACAACTGGAAGACACTTCCAGTTCGTGCTGACAACTTCCAGTAGTATCTGGGAGGTTCTCTCTGGCTCTCTGGCTGCAGGCATGATACACACAGATATTCAAATTCACAGATGCCGAGCCTGTGGATAAGGGACCCCCACTGTATTCAGGAGTACAAGGATCAGAAACTGGTCTTTTCATATGAATGCTTGATAGCCCCAATCTTGGTCAAGCCCCCTTTACGTGCATTCCTGTAACATCTGCTAGGTTGTGACTGAACCTCTTTCCAGCTCTGGAAGCCATGGCACTTACTGCTCACCCATCCAGGCCTCACATTCAGCTCCACTGCTCTCTGTTCCCAGCCCTTCTTGCTGGGATAAGTGACTTATCTCAGGCAGTAATGCTGCAACCAATCTTCCTCTTGTTGTTGCCCGGACAACAAGCACCACACTCAGCTTGATTGGGAGGGGGAAAAGCACCTTGTTTCTGTTGGCTGCAGAGGCAAAACAGTGGCAGGTCCTTTACAAAATGCTGTTCTGGGCAGCCATCAAAGGTTATTCTTTAGCAAGCCTTTAGATGCTGAACTAAATCATTAAGGTGCTGAACTGAAATGAGATGGGGGGGGCAAAAAGGAGGACCAAAAATGTAAATGAAGTAAAGCATCTTTTATCCCAAGCCAAACTTCGTGCACAAAGCACTTCCCCATTCACTTTCCTCTGATGCCAGGGTTCCCACTTTCAATTCCAGCAAAGAGACAGCTCCACACATTCAAAGAGACAGGTGCTTGGAACAAAATCATCCCTCCACTGAAGTGAACAGGGAAGGCTGCTCAATCAGAAACTCCATGTACATATTAGACTGCACATAAAGCTTCAAATTGGCAGTTCTTGGTTATGCGCGATTTGAGCAAGTTGAGCTTATGTGTCAACGTCGTTTTCCTTCACAGGAATGCACATCATTGTATTCACATCTACAAACGCATTTAGCAACCTAACCTAGTCCCACCCTCCCAAATCAAACCAGTTGACCTGCTATTTGCTTTCAGGCAAATCAGCTCACAACCATTTTTCCTTCTTTGGTGATCACCGAAGAAGTGGAAAACGTTTCTACAATCTTCAGAAAAGTTCAACCCTAAGTCAAGTCTTAAAGAACACCATTACTGTGATTAGTGTTTGTACAGAGATAAGCTTGCCCCATTGTCATTTCTTATACTGCATGAAGCCGAGGCTGGTAGGTCCCTACTGGTGATGTTGCCCAATAGACAATGACCTTTTTGGATGACTGCGTTCAGGTTCTGATGCATGATGGGTCCCCTTCCCCCCACCTTGTAATATGGAAATGCTGCACAGATCCTGGCACATTAAGCCTGGAAATGTAAAAATATGTTCTCATGTTAGATTTCGCAACTTCAGGGTTGCTTGCAGAGGTGGAGGAGGGGTAAAGGAAAAGGACTATCTCTGTATGTGGCAAATTTTATGCCATATAATGGTGGCGATAAAAATCTATAATGTCAGTTGCCTTGTGGCAATCAACAAACATTTCACGTTATGCTTTGCATCTTACAGTTTGCAGACAAAGAACCCCCAGATTCGCCTGCGTCTCATTAAAATAACGCAGGCAGTCCAAACGGATCTACAGAGCTTCGCTGTACGTCACACCAAATCACGACGCGTTTGGGAAGCAATTGACTATGGCCTCATTACTTTAGACAAAAGTGGGCTTGGAGGGAAAAGAACTGTGGTGATGCTTTTTCCTCAGCCATGTTTTTATTTCAGATACTTTAGGCCAAACGGATTGCACTCATTAACTGTGGAACTGAATTCTGTTAAATGCAAATCAAATGAATACAATTTGTGATCCATTGAAAGCATTTTCAGGAAGATATTTACACCTTAACTGAATAGAGACATTCTTAATCCTTATAGACTTAATTTTAATGAGTCATAATTTTGGGATATTAAAAAAAATCAAATGCAGAAAGATCACAAATAGATAATTTTCAAGTGTCAGGGAGATGTTGAAATTCTGAATGTTTGTATCAGATTTTCTTACTTTATCTGGTATACAAACAATCTTTGCACATTGGCTAACATCCAACAAAATATACAACCATAAGGGAAAGTCTCCTGCCACATAAGTGTAACTAGGGTGGAGCCTGAGGGTCACCTGTCCAGACACTATGCTGGGGGGGCACAATGTGCAAGGCAGTCACTTGCACGTTCTCCCAGGAGGTGCTAGCGGCTTCATGCCCCCCCATTCCTTCTCCTGGAGCCTCCACAGGAGAAGGAACGGGGCATGCGAAGTTGCCATAGGGACCCCCCTCCTCCAGGAAGAATGTGGAAATGACATCACGCTGTCATGTGACATCATAGGTGCCAACAGGCAGTGTGTTACAGTTCTGTTGAGGCAAATGTTTAACGTTCAAACAAGGCACAGGCAGCACCTGTGCTTAGAGCCATAACTACAGGACTCCACAAGAATCCCACTGGATACTCTTCCTGCACAGGTAGGTGTGCATTTCAGTGCCCAGCCTGTTATCTGTACACAAGTGCCATGTAGTGCATACCACATTCCCATTCAAATCTCTCTCAGCACAGGACCAAGTTATTCAAGCTCCGAGCTCTAGTAACTGTACTTGAGTGAGAGAGAGCCCTGGATGAAGATATTGGAGGCATAAATAGAACTCCCCAAATAAGGAACTGGGAGTATTGCATGCCAAGGACTGAGGATGGCAATTGAACCCTATGTTTTGTTTTTTAAAAGGAGCTGAATGAAACATAGTGCTAGAATTGCTGATTTAAATAATAATAAATCCTCCTGCATTCCCTCTTGAACAAAAGGGGATTAACAGGAAGAGACCAATCACAAATAAAGTTACATTATCAAAATGACTGTAATCAGAGTCTTTTCAGCACTAATCGGGATTTAGAAACTTTTCTGCTTTGTAATGCTCTATGAAGAGTCTATGAGACAACAACCACCAAAACAGATTTAAACAATTAAAATTATTGTTCTGTGCATTAAGCCATATTAAGAAAAAAGTACTTGGAATCAAGTTGCACTGAGAAGGTCCTGTCCATTGCTAAAAGTAAAACGCAATTCAAGCAAAATAAACACCATTTTGTACTAATGTGAAGAACATTTAATAATGCTTTTTAAACAAAAGATTGTTGCTGTTTAGAATAGCATCAACAGAAATTGCTTGCTGGCAGTTTCTCTTTAGTAATTTGTTTTGTACTGCCTTCAAACTCCTCCTGATAACCCACATTTCCATTAAGCCAGTGTTTCCCAATCTGGCGACCTCCAGGGTTACCGGAAACACTGCCTTCCCGCTTAAGGGGAATGGCAATGGGTGGGGATGGCAGGTTACACCACCGCCAAGAAAAAAAGAGGGGTTTCCCCACATACCTCGAGGTTGTGCTGGCCTTATGGAGGGCATAGTAGTCCCTGGCCCTCTCTGCAGGCCTCCCCATGCTTCAGAACGTCTCCCTGACGCAATCACAACCCATTTCCGGTTTCTGTTGCAAAAGTGGAAGAGGGTCATAATCAGTGGTCTAAGAGCCCAATCCTGTGGTCAGCGGCATGGCTCCGTGCCGCTGACCACAGTCGTAAACATGCCATAAGGCACGTTTGCGGGGCTCACTGCTGGGCTCCTGCCGGTGCTAGCCCAGCGCCGGCTGGTGCTGGGATAGCGCCGGGCGGTGGCCCAGGTTCCATGGCTCGATGGTCTCCTGGACCACCAGGCTGTGGAATGGGAGGTGGGGGCGTGAACGGGGGTGTGGGGAGGCAAGCGGGAGGAGGATCCGTGGAGTCGAGCTCCACAAGATCCAGGGCGCTCGTGGAGGGCTGTGCACCTTTACTGTCAAACTTTTGGTTGGCGGTAAAGTGAGTAGCCCCATTGTGGGGCTGCTTACCTTACTCGGGGGAAGGGGACAAATGTCCCCTTCTCTCGAGGAGCCTCCGGTAGCGCGGGAGGTGCAGAATTCGGCAGCAGCCCTTTTCAGTGCCGCCAAGCCTGGGCATTCCGGGCAGCTCAGGACTGAGCTGCCCAACAGGGGTGTCCAAACTTTTTGGCAGGAGGGCCACATCATTTCTCTGACACTGAGTAGGGGACCGGGAAAAACAAAAAGAATTAATTTACATATAAAATTTGAATAAATTTACATGTTGTTGGCAACCTTCAGTCTCGAAAGACTATGATATCGTGCTCTGAATGGTGATTCTGGAACAGCGTCTAGTGTGGCTGAAAAGGCCAATTCGGGAGTGACTATCCCTTCCACACTGGGAGCAAGTGCAGTCTGTCCCTGGTCTGTCTCCCTGGCTATGGGCTTTCCTTCTTTGCCTCTTAGCCTCAGACTGTTAGCCAAGTGTCTCTTCAGACTGGGAAAGGCCATGCTGCACAGCCTGCTTCCAAGCGGGCCGCTCAGAGGCCAGAGTTTCCCACTTGTTGAGGTCCACTCCTAAGGCCTTCAGATCCCTCTTGCAGATGTCCTTGTATTGCAGCTGTGGTCTACCTGTAGGGCGCTTTCCTTGCACGAGTTCTCCATAGAGGAGATACTTTGGGATCCGCCCATCATCCATTCTCACGACATGACCGAGCCAATGCAGGCGTCTCTGTTTCAGCAGTGCATACATGCTAGGGATTCCAGCACGTTCCAGGACTGTGTCGTTTAAACACAGTGGCTTTTACATATACATCTATATTAGAGATGGAACTTATATAAATGAATGAAGGTCTTGAAATAGCTTAAGGTCTATAAAAGGCCTTGCACAAAGCAAGGCCAGCCTTTCCTTTGCAGCCACTGCTGCATCAGACGTGAAACAAGCAGTGGAGGGAGCCCTTAGCCCACAGCTCACGCGAGAGGTTGAACAGTTGCCCTCATGCTGAGAGCAGTTGCATTGGGCCAGGGCAAGCTCCAGCAAGTATCTGGAAGGGCCAGAGGCTCACTGGAGACTGGGGGCTCCCCATGGGCCAGATTGGGGGTCCCCGAGGGCCACAAATGGCCCCCCAGGCTGGGGTTTGGGCATCCCTGGTCTAAAATAAACTATCAGTTCATTTAAAAAAACCAAACCCCAAATTAGCACAACATCACTAATCCTTAAGATCATAACACTATCAATAGCCAGGGAAACCCCTGAAAGCAAAAATATCTTTGCATGTTGATAGAAACTGAACAAGGAGGAAGGTGAGATGCTCTCTTTGGGGAGGGAGTTCCATTCCATACCATGGGCACCATGGAGAAAGCCCTTTCAATAGATTTCACTTCTGTAATAGAAAATACAAAGCAAGGCCTCACTAGCTGATCTAAGAGGGCACAGAGGTATGTAAAGAGGAAGTGTTCTCTTAAGAGCTTTGATCATTTAGGGCTTTAGGTAGCACATGAGCTCAGAACCCAAACTGGGAGTCAGTGCAGATGAACCAAAATTTAGTGTGATCTCCTCTTTGTGGCCAATCCTTGTCATTAAGGAACCAGCAGGATTCTGTGCCAGATGAAGCGACTGAACTGCCTTCAAAGGCAGTTGAAAGGTATGTGCCTCCTCTGAGACACACTGAAATAATCCAAGTCACACGGAGCAGCAGAGGCCTGCTGGGGGGAAGGAGTGGGGTGGGAGGGAGACGGGACCGCCCAACATGGGGGCTCTAAATTCTATGCCGACCCTTGGGTTGTTGTAGAATTGAGTAGCCCCATTGGGGCTAGTGGGACCACTACCTTTCAAAATGACAGAATCGAGACTCACCTAGCTTTACAATTTCTCAGTTTCCTGACCCATGCAAAAAAAAATCCCAACCTACTGGTAGGTCCCAACCCACAACTCCAGAAACACTGGTCTAGATCAATGGTTCCGAAACTGTGGGTTGGGACCCACTGGTGGATTGTAACCTGATTTTTGATGGGTCTCCAAAGGGAGATGGAAAGATAAGATAACTAATTGCTTCAAGTCCTGAAGCTATTTAAAAATCAGACACTGTAATGGCTAATTATGCTCCAAAGAGCACAGCTCCTGCAGTTTACAGGCATATGTAAATATAGGGAGATAAATGTCTGAGAGTCTTTTTTTCTGGTAATTATTACTTATAAATAAAATATTTCTTTCTAGATGTTTTTTTCAAAGTCTGGTAAACCTAGGTGGGTCTCTATACAGTATCATTTTTAAAAAGTGGGTCCTAGTGCTAAAACGTTTGGGAACCACTGGTTTAGATCTTCTTGTAAACCAAAGACAGATATGGAAATGGATGACCCATTCCCAGCTGCCGCCTTTAACTTGAAATGCTAAGGATTGTACCATTTCATATTTTTCTCTGTAAACCACCTTGTGAACTTCTCATTGAAAAGTAGTATATAAATAATGTTAATAATTATTATTAATAATAATATGAAGCCGCAACAAAACCCAGGAAACAGAAAGATGCTTCAAGGAAAAGATATATTCTAAAAGCTTCGGTAGCTGAGGCATCCTCTGCCATGTAAGCCTGTTGCTCCCTTATCTAGGATTAAGAATCAAATTTTATCTCATTAGCTGCTAAAAATTGCATCAAAGAGATTTGCCAGTTTGAATTGCACTTCAAATCAAGTACAAACTCTCCCCTCAAATGATTTTTACTTAATGACTTCACTCTAAATGTTCTTCTTTATCTACCTTCTGGAATCTTATCAGCTGCAGTTATTAAACAGTTTCATCCATCCTCTTGCTTATCTTTCTAAAGCTATTCAACAGTGTGGTTATTAAGGTTTTCGATGAGATTACAAAGCAATGCCATGAATTGCTAAGGCAGGAACTCTGTGTATTTTTTGCAAAGTTAAATTGAAAGAGAAAGTAATCATTAATAAACAAATTAATACAGACCTAGAGCATGATTCAGTCCAAAGCACTTAACTCTGGTGGGATCAGGCCCAGATTTTCTGAATATCAGTTAGATATACAGTAGTCAGTACTGAAATGCAAATAGTTGTAAGACATCAAGAATATTGATCTTAACTAGAAAAACCGAGATATTTTTACATTGCACATTTAAAAATAAGATCTTTATGAAATAAAAATTGAGGGGCCATCCTGTAACTGGGTTGGGAGACTCTATAATTTCTTCTGAACTTTCTTCTACAGAAATTCATTTAAGACTAGGGTGGGAAAGAAGAAGAGAGGGAGCTCTTAGGTGAGTAGATTTCCCCCCCCCCCCCCAAATCTGGATCTGAATTTCCAGTATAGTTAAATTGTTGAGTTTGTTTGCTCTTGTACAGCTTACAGAAATTCAACCTGTAATCTGCCTTGAAAGCTTCCAAGCTGAATGAGAGGATATTATACTGAACAATAACAACATAATTTTCCTGTGCTGAGTGATCACTTCATTGTTCTTAAAAAGGTACTGGAGATTTTTAAGGTTTATGACAGTTCTTAGACAGATAGTTACATTCTCAAGGTGCAAACTGACCACCCCCTCCAATGCAGTTTGCCTTCTCACTCTTCCTTGCTTTTTTGCTGAGTACACTGGCATGTTGTGGTCTTCTGCCTTGATTGGCATCAGTTGATAAAGGTGTAGACAAGAGAGGGCCTGTGGCAGAAGACCTGCACTGAATGCAGAATGTCCCAGGTTCAATCTCCAGCATCTCAAGATAGGGCTGGGAGAGACCCCTGAGCACTAAAATCTGGAGAATGTTGCCAGTTAAGACTATACAACCAAGATGAACTGACTCAGTATAAGTCCATGTCATATATGCAACAAGCTTGCAAGTTAAAATTGCTTCCAGAGGGATAGCTGTGTGACAGCCCAATCCTAAGCATGCCTACTCAGAAGCAAGTCCCATTGTGCTCAATGAGATTTACTCCCAAGAAAGAGTGGATAGGATTCAGTCTCAGTCCACTGCAGCAAAAACAAGAGCACCTGAAATGATCAAGCCCAAGAAACCTGAAAATGTTCTGGTTCCATAGATCTGTTCTCTGGGGAATTAGCAAGTCAAATGTTATCAGGACCAAGAAGCTCTTTGGAGAAAATGGCACAGAAATAAGAGATGGGAACTGACAAAACTCCTAGTTATTAAAAAGGGCTACATTTAGAATCTAGGAGCCTGGCAGAGCTGCCTGTATGGGACTGGGCGATAAGGGAGGGGTGGAGACGGAACAACTCTGAGATTTCAAGGCTAATTAGAAAAATAATGCAGCATCTGGCACATTTTTTGGAGGCATTATAAGACAGACTCACCCCTCCCCATCATTTTATGGGGGGATTGTAAAATGGATGTTGGTGGAAACCTGGCAAACATATTTGCATTTCTTTGCATAGGTTTCCTGCTTCTTAGCCAACCCTAGTCTAGTTTTCTAAGCTTCTTTAATGACAAAGAATTTATACCCGCCTATGCTTTATAGCAGCATTTCTCAACCACTTTGTACCACTTCACATGGTCCACCTATTGGACGTACCACTGAAAGTAACTGGTGATGATCTCATCACCAGTTACTTCCAGATTGGCAGGCCAAACTACTGTTGGCAACATTCACTCTGAATGGTGGTTCTGGAACAGCATCTAGTGTAGCTGAAAAGGCCAATTCGGGAGTGACAATCTCTTTGGAAGGCCAAACACAACATGATAAACACCAGTAAAAGGTTCAGGGCGGACAGGAAGGCGTTTCTCAGCACATGAAAAGCGCACACTGGAGCTCTGCCCTGCAAGCTGAGCCTGCTGCTGCTGCTTGTCATGTTGCATTGCTGGTCTCGCTACCAGGTGGCAGGGGTCTGAGGATCCTGTGGGTACCACCAGATACCACCTCAAGTACCACCAGTGGTATGAGTATCACAGGTTGAGAAAAGATGCTTTCTGTTTAAAGGAAACAAATCCACAGAATATTTTATCAACCAAACTATTAGCATCCTACTTTGCAATCAAGTTATTAGCCCACAAATTTTCTGCAGCCTGTCTACCCAAGTTAGTTCATTTGTGGTGCATCCCAGTGGTGTAGCTAGAGAGGGTGCAATGCACAAAGCCTCACCGCAGCATGCAAGGGGCCCCTCCCCCCCTTCAGAGCCAGGTGTTCCATCTCTGTTTTGCTCTGACCACCCAGAATGGCTCCAAAGGAGAGGGGCCCTTGCACACTGTGGTGAGGCTCGCTGCAAAACTTAGTGCTTTGCACTGCCTCCAGCTATGCCACTAGTGAATCCTCATTCAGTTTTCAAAAATGACCCTACCTGCTTATCTGGAAGCCATCCTTACTTACCACAGTGAATGTCTATTTACAAGCATCTTACAGAATTCCTCTTCATCAGGCAAAAACAGAGCTTGTGCACTCCCCCCTCCAACAGGAAGGAAAAAGAAGGAAAAAGCCATCATGGGTTACAAGCCATGATGGGTATGTATAACCTCTTGATTTTAGAAATCAGCTATGTCAGAATGCCAGATGCATGGGAGGGCACCAAGATGCAGGTCTCTTGTTGTCTTGTGTGCTCCCTTGGGCATTTGGTGGCCCACTGTGAGATACAGGAAGCTGGACTAGATGGGCCTATGGCCTGATCCAGCAGGGCTCTTCTTATGTAACAGAAGACTGCTAAAAAAGGCACAATCTTTCTTGATTTGAAGCTTGAACTCTCTGGGACCAAAGATGCGCCAATCATTTCTTCAGTATTATTCCCAGAGCTGGTCAACAGCAGCTTAGTATATCAAAGGAATTTTGCCTTTCTTCTGGCTAAATACTATACAGAATGTAAACATTGTAAGAGTGCACCTAGCTGAGCATCCTGTTTCCAACATGGCCTTCTGGATGCTCCATGAAAGTTCACAAACAAGATATGAATGCAAGGGCATGGACACAACAGGTCTCTTGTTTGTCACTAGCATCTGATATTCACAGGTACACTGCCCTGAAACATGAAGATTCTATTTCACCACTGTGGCTAATGTGCCCTTATAGATTACAAGTTTTACCCCTGTTGAAAGCTGTCTAAGTTAGTGGTCCCCAAACTGTGGGTCAGGACAACCCTGTGGGGGCTCGAAACCTGATTTTTGGTGGGTCGACAAAGGGATATGGAAAGATCAGATAACTAATTGCCTCAAGCCCTGAGGCTATTCAAAAATCAGATGCTTTACTGCTAATTAATCAGATACAGATACTGCTAATTATCCTGCAAAGAGCTCAGCTTTTGCAATTTGCAAGCATGTGCAAATATGGGGAGATAAATGTTTCAGGGTCTTTTTTTCTGGTTATTATTACTTAAAAGTAAATAAATAAAATATTATTTTTCTGGATCTCCTTTTTTTAAAGTCTGGTAAACCTAGGTGGGTTCTGACAGAGTTAAAAAAAAGTGGGTCCCAGTGCTAAAAAGTTTGGGAACCTTTGGTTTAAGCTAACAGCCATAAATAATGAAATAAGAATGTTAAGATAGGATTTGTCACTTCTAAATTACAGTGATCACCATTCCCTGTAAATCACGTAAAAATTGAGACATTGTATTAATGAAACTTTAGTGCAACTGGCCCTGCTGTTTTGGAAGTTAGCATCTGAAGAAAATGATTTCTTCTACAGTGCAATTTAGACATGTCTACTCAGAAACAAGCCCCACTGAGGTCAACAAGTCTCACTCACAGGTAAGTGCATATAGGATTGCAGCCCTAGTCTCTTTTCCAATTTAAATGTTGCACATCTTTTTAATCCAGAGCATACTGAAATCAATGCAAATGGACTTGGGAATCACCTTGCAAGTTACAGCATGAGAGCATCAATTCCAAACTGGGAATGATCTGAAGTCTCTTCTAGGTTGATGCCAGACTGATTGCACAAGTAAACATGCTAAGGATGAAAGACTGAAGAGCCAGTATTGCAGAAGATGCCATTAATGTGGTGCGGCAAGTATACCAAGCTGTTCAATATATTTCCTGGGGAATGTTGGTCCTTTGCTGAGGCTCTCTCACCATAAATTTCTAGCTGTTAAACAAGATAAACTTCTATTGGTTACAATCCTATATACACTTTCCTGCGAGTAAGCCCCACTTAACACAGTGGACTTACTTCCAAATAAAGATGCACTGGGCTGCACTGTTGGACACATACGCTTTTTGGTCCACTCCCAATGCACTGCAGTGGAAAAACTAGAACTGTCTTTCAGCATCTAAAAAAATCACACAACCAAAGATCAAGCTAGATAGGAGACATGAGTCATTATTTTCCTAGCTTCTATTTTGTTGTTTTTAAATAGCAGCTGTGAAAGTGTCCCATCTGGATTGGGATTACGGTATGTAGAGAGAGGGGTATTAACCTTTTCCCCCATACTGTTATCTCTCCACACTGTTTTTCCATATGGGTTTTCTGCACAGGGCAAACAGAAGCTTTGAGACAGGGGCACAGTTGGGCAGGAAAATGGCTCTGGCTGAAAAGGTGAAGTTCCTTCCCCTCCCCCCCTATTCTGATCCAGATTGGCTCCCTATAGCTGCTATTTTTAAAAAAAACTGCAACACCATGTCAAGGAGGTGTTTAGTTTCTCAACTACAAAGCCCTCCATGCCACATTGCTTTTGAAACCAAGAGGAGCACCCAAAAAGCTGTTTGTACGTAATATGATGGGGGGGGGGGGGCTGTTATCCAAAGGGGAGAAAATCAAAACTCTTATTGGACCTGAACCAGCAATTTGTATTGGCAACCTTCAGTCTCGAAAGACTATGGTATCGCGCTCTGAAAGGTGGTTCTGGCACAGCGTCTAGTCTGAATAGCTTGTTGGATGCTAGCTGAAATACCTGTTGCCAAAATTAACTTCTAATGAAAGAAGAATGTCTGCCCCGTCCGAGGATAGCTTTCTACCCAGTGGCCCATACTGGATAGATAAGCATGCAACTGATTGCCTTTTCATCCCACTTGATAAGAGTTTCTGTATTTTTTCCAACCTTCCATACTTCTTATTTAACAGAGCATCTCCTTGCTGTTTTTATATATTTAAAAATTAGCTCTCCTTGCTCTAATCCACAACTACATAACGGCATTTCCTGGAATACACTAGTAACACCGTGATCCTAAACATATGTGAGGCTCAATCCTATGCAGGGTTTACTTGGAAGAAAGTCTTCCCAAGTTCAGTGGTGCTTGCTGTTCTGAACAAGCATGCATGCAGTTGCTGGGAAGCGGCTATACTTTGGCTTTCAGGCAGTCCTGATTTTATCTCTCAAGGCAACTGATGCTGCATCCCACACTCTCTTCTAAGTATTTTTGTCATTACTTCAACAAACAAAATAGCATATATATATATGTTACAGTGAATGCCTAAAAGGTAGTAATATTCAGCTGTAATCCTAAACACACTTGCCTGGGTGTAAGATAAGCCCCACTGAACACAAATGGACTTTCTTCTGAGTAGACATGCGTAGGACTGCACTATGGGTAGGATTGTCCAATCCTACCCAACTTCCACATGGCAATGCAGTGGAGTCAATGAGGCATCCACTGAATCATGTGGGGGAATTTAGGGGTTCCCTTCCCCTGCGATAAACCCCTACCAGCTTGGTGGGTCAACTTAAAACTTGGCAGAAGCCGCACCACCGGACCTACCTCCTTTGCAGACCCAATCTGTTCACCTCTGTTCAAACTGTAATTACCAGCACTCTCAGGTACAATTCTGAAAAATGGAAAATTATCTCTCTTCACAAAATTACTCTGCTGTTATCAACATCCACACTGAATACTGATATTACCAAAATATTGGTAGAGTGTAACATACATATACCTACTCCTCAACACTCCACCAATTTATTAAATATATTTTATGTGCTAATTCATTTATAATTAACCCATTTCTGCCCAGCCCACAGATGTCCACATTTGATCCCTGTTGTGTATATGCAATGTTAGGCAAAAAAAAGGGCTTGAAAAGTGCATTTGCTTGTACAATTGTAGAAGTTTGCTGTAATAAGCTGGTTTCAAAACCAGTAAATTCAATGTTCCCTAAGTTTCCATTTAAAAACAAATTCAGACTTCCTACAGGTTTCATGTAACTGCTGATTTCAGTATTACTATTAACAATGCATTTATACTCTACCTTTCCATTTGAAAACCCACAAGGTGTTTTTTGTGGAACTAATTGAGAGTGTAACCAGGCAGAACTATATGTTATCCCTGCAAAAGCATGACACCCAAACTTGCTCTTGCCAAGGTAACCCGGATGGGTGGGTGAGGAAAGCATCGGTGGGGAAAACGTAATGTGAGAAAGAAGAGAGCTGAATCTCTCCTGCAACAATGCTCATAAACCCTTACCACCACCACCCCCCCAAACTGGGCTGCAGCGGGGAAGGGAAAAATCTGGGAAAAAGTGGCATATGGAAGAAAAAATTGATAGGTGGAAGCATACGGGTGTTCTGCATAGTGGGGGGACACACTTGGTGGCACAGTAAGTACTGGGGGTGCTTACACGGTTGCACCATGCCGAGTAAGTGGTTCCTCCCATGCACTGTTGGAGCCATTCTAAGCATAGATGCAGCCATGCCCAGAATGGCTCCAATGGTTTGTGGGACGGGTCGCTTACACAGCATGTTATGGCACCTGCAGTACTTAACGTGCCCCCCCCGGCTATGCTACTGGAAGCACCCCTCTTTCACCTGTAAAGTACCAAAAGCACATACCCCCATTTTCATATCAATGTAATGATGGCTGGAACTCCTGTATTTCCTCATAATATAAAAGGGTTTTGAGTTGCAGGATTCACTTATCAAAATAAGACTTCTTATCTCTGAAAATTTTGGGCACAACCCACTTGCCAGCTAAGCATCTTTAATTACCATGGAAGCAAATAATATCGGCACAAGTCTAACTCTCCCACTGAAAATAATGGCCTTCTTAGCTTTGGCTGGATTGTGTCCATTTCCATTATATGAGTAGAATATAACTCAATAAACATCCTGAATGCAAAAGTATAATGGCAAAATCCCAGTTTACCTCCACGTAGACAGCATCTCTTACTTCTTAAAAGACTATGGGAGACTTTCGTAAGCTGGAAATTGTAGAATTCCTGCTTTTCGGTCATTATTATCTAAAAAGAGAGCAATTATAAATCCCATTGTTATTAACAGAAGCCTCCAATTTTTTAAAAAAGCTTGTTTCTTTTTAAAATCAGACTTTTAAACACTTCTTATTCTGCAGCTCTTTCAGATAGAATGGAAGCATAACAATTGAACTGTTCTGTATTTAAATAATCCCAGTTAACTCCATTTCTAGGGCTTTGAGCCAGAATTAATAAATGTTTATCTAAAAATCATGATTCATTTCTAAATTAAACCTTTTTTTAAGCCGTTTCTGGCACCCCATCAGTCTGCAATATTGAAAATGATTATTGCCTTTTTTTGCATAGAAGTATTAGATTTTTTTTTAGGTTTTTTTATTTTGTTTTAGTGTGGCTTTAAGGAAAGGGGGAATTACACAGATAAGCTAGCCTTCTGAAAAATAAAATGAAGAAATTATAATGGAAATGAGAAGAAACCAATTTGAAACCATATGTCTCTCTGAATGATGGTTAATCACATATTCTTTTTGCAAACATGCCAGAAAAAAGGGCTCCTAAGAAAAAAGTGTATTAATTAAAATTAAACGCTCGAGACAAGCAGGTTTTGGAGGCACCCTAAGTCCTTTTCGAATTAGCATAACATTTGCGACAGCCATGGAAATTGGTTTAATAACCTTAAATAGTTACACCCCCGTCTCTAACGTAAATAGCCCTGGACAGATCAAGCCCTTGAGGCTTTCACTGTACCAATTTGCAGGGTTGCTGTGACATTGAATGGTGGGATTTCTCCTAACTGAACACAAATCTCAGAATGCATCTCTATCCCTATTGCACTCAAGGAGCCAGAACATCCCCTTCAAACACAAGCAACTAGCTGCAGAAAAAGTTCATTTGATACTATGTATCAATGAGGCAAGTATTAGAAAGGTTGTCCCCAAGTCAGCCAAAAATAAAGAACCTTTACCAAAATTGGCAAGGCAACCTGATGCACAAATCAGTTACACTGGAGTATTTGGAAATGAGTTGTTTAAGCAGTACTACTAATGTGCTGTATTTCTTACACATCTGTGAAACCTATTAGTTTATAAGGCAAAATTTCATCCCATCAATTTTACTTGAAGGCCCATCTGACTTAAACGGAACTATGATGGCTTCAATAAAGGAACAAAAAAAGCCATTTCTGCCCAACACTGCATATACGCAACAGGGATCAAATGTGTACACCTGTGGGCTGGGCAGAAATGGGTTAACTGGTTTCAGGACTGCAGTCTTAAGCTGCAATGAGATTCAGGCACCAATTCCATCAAATAAACCAGCCGCAAACCTGAGGAAATGTCCTTGGTAGGAAGCCTGCATGCTAAACTCAGCTGAACTGACAGTATTTCTAAGTAGACATGCATAGGATTGGGCTGCTCTGTCTTGACTCACTTGCAGATAAGCAACCCCACATCCAGTCACGATGACTTCCTAACAAATGGCAAACACAACAGGACTGCAAGAATGTGCATTGTCTGCAACAAGCTTGGCTGTATCCAGATCATATGTTCCGCAAGCAAAAGCTGTGAGCAAAAGCAGCTATTTGTGCACATTGTTTGTGTAAGGGTGTGCACACCCCTGCATGTGCTAGCTTTTATTTCCTCTCTTTGGATCAAATTCTTTGTCACCAAATAATCTGTATTTTCTAAAATTCTATCTTCCATCATGCAACTTGCAGTGCTGAGGAAAAAACCACCAACACTGAGAGAGCCTTATCTGTTTCATTTGGAGTGACAACAAGACAACACACAATGCTTGCTACCCACAAGCCACCGAACCCAGTGTCTGCCTGCCGTTGATCTCCATGGGACGAAATGTGCTTATGCTGGAGTTCTGTGGTTTGTAGACTTGCACAGCTACAAAAAATGAAAGATTTCAAGCTAAAGCATTGTGGAACAAACTTGACACTCTAGTAGTACTAAACATACTTAGAAGTAAACGCCACTGATTTCGGCGTCATATTTCCTAATAAAGCCGTAAATCTGACCATACTTACTATGAAGCAAGTCCCACCAAACTCAGTAGGACTTCTTTCTAAGTAAACAGACACCAGACCAAACCAACATTAGTGGTAGGGTGTTCGAATCTACAGTTCCTGTCTTGTTTCTCAGTCTGTCACATTCTAATCCAGAACACTCTTAAAGCACTAATAAAAATCAGTGAGCCTTATTTCCAAGTTAATATGAGCACGATCTCAAAGATAACCCCATGTGTAGCCCAATTCTGTGCATGCAGTTCAGAAAGTAAGATCCATGCAGTTCAATGGCACACACTTGACAGTTAGTGCATAGGATCGCAGTCATCACTTTTACCCATTTCAGTGGAACAATGAACTCTTCATTTTAACATTCTCCTACATAAAGAAATGGGCTGCAAAAGAGCAACGATGGTCAGATCTTGCCCTCTATATTAGGATTCAGGACTGTTTTGTTGAATGCCCGTCACTTTTCAAAAGGAGCTTCTTTTCAGGACAGCTTGACTTTGCATTTAGGACAGAACCCAAGTTGATTGATGTCCTTTTTTATTTATTATAAATACATATAAATATGCCAAGTGGATTTTTATGTTTTTTGTTTACTAAGATGCATGGCAGTTTTGGAAAGTTGTCTAACCAAAATCAAGAAACAGGCCCCCAAAAATATGAGAGAGAGAGAGAGAGAGAGAGAGAGAGAGAGCGCGCAGGCAGCAGTGTACAATCAAAACAAGCATAGTTAAGTTCAGAAATGGGTCTGAAGTTTAAAATAAATATATAATAAGTTGGTCAACCCATTAAGAAACATTTGTTCTCATATACACCATCCAAAAAGAAAAAATCAGGTGGCGCTAGAAGTTTTGATAGTCAAGATACTGCCAAATTATCCGTTGATAGGCTGTAGGGAGAGCTTCCATTTTCTGCAACTTTGCATTTGGTTAAACACTGCAGAGTTTGTATACAAGTTGGTTCATTCCAGAGAAAAACATGGAAATTTCCTTTCCAAAATCTGCCTCCTCTGCCTGCCACCCCCATCCCATATTCTTTCTATGGACAGAATTTCAAAACCTGGTTTAAAACAGCCTCAGGATGAAAATTAAAATCAGGGCAAAAAAAAAAAAAAAAATAGGGTCAAAATTAATCCATAGCAGAGCTGAGTAGCAAAAAAAGCGAGATAGTAGCGATATGAGGAACAATCTCCACGGAAAGTTTCAGGAAAGAAGAATTGATGGCACCAAGAGGGGGCGAATACACAGATGTGCAGTAGCATAGCTAGAGGGGGGCAAAGCACTAAGTTTTGCAAGGAGCTTCACTGCGGTGTGCAAGCAGCCCTTCCCCTTCCCTTTCAGAGCCATTCTGGGCAAACCGGAGGCAAAGCACTAAGTTTTGCAGGGAGCCCCACCATGGTGTGCAACCAGCTCCTTTCCTTAGGAGCCACTCTGGGTGGTGGGAGCAAAACAGAGGCAAATGCCTCCGTTTTGCTCCCTCCATCCAGAATGGCTCTGAAGGAGAGTAGCCACTTGCACGCCGCAGCGAGGCTCCCTGCAAAACTTAGTGCTTTGCCTCCATTTTGCTCTTGAGGCCTGGAATGGCTCCAAAGGGAAGGGTCCACTTGCACACTGCAGTGAGGCACCCTGTAAAACTTAGTGCTTTGGCCCCCTCTAGCCACGCCACTCCAGAAATTTGGGAGAGGAGTGTGGAAGATTGCAAGAAGAGGATCCAGAGGTGGAGGAAAAAAAGACCCCTAAGTTGTAGCCAAAGAAGCCAAGAAGCAACTGAGTGGATGGGAAGGAGGCTGATGGGATGGAGAGAGAGAGAGAGAGAGAGAGAGAGAGAGAGAGAGAGATTCCTTTTGTAAAGTGTTTTATGCGCCAAAGATCAGGCTCAGGTGTCCTTTTGTGGACTGTTTTATGTGTCAAGGGTCAGGCTCAACAGTCCTTTGGTGGAGCGTTTTATGTACTGAAGATCAGGCTCTGGAGTACTTTTGTGGAGTGTCTTATGTGCCAAAGGTCAGACTCAAGAGTCCTTTGATAGAGTGTCTAATGCTCCAGGACTCTGGAGTCCTTTGGTGGAGTGTCTTATGTGCCAAAGCTCAGGCTCGGGAGTCCTTTGGTGGAGTATCTTATGCGTCAAGGTTCAGAAATCCATTGGTGGAGTGTCTTATGTGCCAAAGGTCAGGCTCGGGAGTCCTTTGGTGGAGTGTTTAATGCGCCAAGGCTCAGGAGTCCATTGGTGGAGTGTCTTATGTGCCAAAGTTCAGGCTCGGGAATCCTTTGGTGGTGCGTTTCATGCGCCCAGGGTCCAGCTCAGGGCTTCTCACTGCAGTGCTTGCACAGGCTGGGGGCGGCCCCCTCTGGAAAGGCAGCACACTTGTCTGGGCAGCTGCCGGGCAGGGCAGTGCTGGCGAAGGGGTAGACGGCGGCGGACTGTGCGAAGGGCGCCAGGGCAGCGGCGGGGAGCGGGGTGCCAAGGGCCTGGCCCTGGTTGAGGTAGGCCACCAGGCGCCGCATCTCGTCCAGGGCCTGGGCCTGCATGAGGATGTAGTTCTTGGCCAGCAGCAGCGTGGCGATCTTGGAGAGCTTTCGCACCGACGGGCTGTGCGCGTAGGGGATGACGGAGCGCAGGCCGTCCAGGGCGTCGTTCAGGTCGTGCATGCGGCGCCTCTCGCGGGCGTTGATGCTGAGCCGCAGCGAGCGCTGCTCCCGGGGCTTCTTGGCCGCCAAGCCGCCTCCCGCGGCGCCGCCCGCCTTCGGCTTGCCGCCCGCCTTGGCGCAGCCCTCGAAGGCGTCGTCCTCGTCGCCGCTGCTGCTCTCAGCCGACCTGCCCGGCGGCGCCGCGTGGAAGTCCAGACCGGCCGCGCCCCCACGGCCAGGGAACGCGCCGGCCGCCTCGCCGCCGTAGGCGAAGGCCGTCGGGGGGAAGCCCTGAGCCAGCGCCAGGTACGCCTCTCCGCCGCCCAGCGCCTTCTCCGGCAGCTCCGCCGCCCCGCCTGGGAAGAGCTGCGCGCCCGGAGCCGCGCTCATCCTGCGCCGGCCGCGCCTGGAGGGGGCGCCGCGCCCTGCGCGCACGGAGAGGGGGGCGCCCCGACGAGCGCCCCCTCCCAGGACCCGGCCGACGCTCGCTTCCTGCGGAGCCCCGTCGAGGCTGCCCTACGTGCCGGGATCAGCGGAAGGGCGCCGCGCGCCTCCCCTTTCCCGCGCCCGTCCGGGGTCCTGGCTGCCTCCTGCCGCGTCTCCTCTGCGCCCCAGCCGGGTGCATGCGTGGCCGTGCGCGCAGGGCCGGGGAGGAGAGGGCTCCCTCCTTGCCGCCCCGCCAGGCTCGGCTCTGCCCTTCCCGGCTCCGCGCGCCTCCTGCGAGTCCGCTGCCGGCAGAGCTAGCGAGCGCGGCTGTTGCTGCCCGCCCCTTCACTCGTCCAGGAGCCGCCTGGCTCTGCCCTGACCGGGGGCGGGATATTCGTCCCTGCCCAAGTGGCCCATTATATGGCAGCCGGGAACCCGCCGGGACTCGGCAGCCGCCCAATCAGAGCCGCGGCGCTGGAGAAGGAAGCGTCGGGCGCGTGGCGTAGCTGGGGAGGGCAAAGAACTAAGTTTTCAAGGGAGCCTCCCCTTCAGAGCCATCCCAGGCATTGCCTTTTGCTCCCCCCCCCTCCTGCAAGGGGCGCTTGCACGCTGCAGTGAGGCTTCCTGCAAAACTTAGGGCACAACCTCACCAACTTTCCAGCACTGGCATAGCTGTCGTGTGTACTGCCTTCTGCAGTGGGGAGGCAGTCAAGGTGGCCTCCTCAAGGTACGGGCATGTTTGTGACCTTACCTTGGGGCTGCATTGCAGCTAGGTCAGCTCTGGAAAGATGCTTAGGATTGCACTCTTAGTGCTCTGCACCCCTTCTGGCTAAGCCACTGCAAGCAGCAGAAGAAGACAGCACCCTACCCTCCACAGAGCCCCATCTACTTTCCCACCCTGGTCATCCCCTCTGGTCATCCTTTTCCCTCTGGTCATTCCAAAATGGGGCTCATCCTCTGGCTCAGTGGTTCCCAAACTTTTTTAGCACTGGGACCCACTTTTTAAAATGACACTCTAGTCTACAGCACCGATTTTCAACTTTTTTTCTATTGCATGGCACACTGAAAAGGTGCACAAATTGTCAAGGCACACCAATAGTTTTTGGACAATTGACAAGGCACACCGTGCTGCTGATGGGGGGGGGCTCACACCCCAATTGGCCCTACTAATAAATGACTTCCATGGCATACCTGCAGACCATTTGCAGCACACCACTGTGCCATAGCACACTGGTTAAAAATCCCTGGACCTACCTAGCTTTGGAGGACTTTTTTTTAAAAAAGGTGATTTAGGAAAAATAGTATTTTTGTTTATGTACAAATAATATTTTATTTATTTGCAAAAAATTTGGTCCATTTCTCATAATAAGGCAGCCCTAATGAATAGCCTGAAGGCATGAGGGGCGGAGAGCCCAACACTATGCATGTCTACTCAGAAGTAAGTTCCATTATAGTCAATGCAGCTTACTCCCAGGTAAGTGTGGATAGGATTGTGACCCAGCCTTCACCTGCCCCCACTACCTGTCATTGATGGACTTGGGAAAAAAACACCTCAGAAGAAAAGTGCTCAGTCATTTATCTCCCTATATATTTACACAAGCTTGCAAACTAGGAGCACAGCTCTTTGCAGGGCAGTTAGCAGCTATATGAGTTTTGAATAGTTTCAGGGCTTGTGATCTGATTTTTCCATCACCTGTGTTTTCATTGGAGGCTATGCAGGACCCACTAGAAATTGGGTCATGACCCACAGCTTGAGAAAAGCTACTCTGGGTTATTCAGCTGCCCCTTTGGTAGGTGGAAAACCACCCATGCCTAAAACTACTGTGTTTTGTTCTGCTAGAACAGGGGTCTCAAAACTTTTTGGCCAGAGGGCCACATGAAATATCTGCCGCAGTGCTGTGGGCCAGAAACAAATTTAAATATAAAATTTAAATAAATTAGAGATGGAACTTAGATGAATTAATAAATGAATGAGTGAGCTCATTCACTGAGCCTCTTTGGCCCTCAGAACACCCTCCAGATGCAATCAGAGCACAGCTCTGGTCATGTTCAGTTGACTGGGCCAGAGGCTTTCAGGGGACAAGAGCTGGCCACCGGCCAGATAGAGGCTCGCTGCAGGCAGCATATGGCCCCCGGGCCGGGGTTTGGAGACCCCTGTGCTAGAAGGTACTTTATTTTCTTCTTCATGAGGAGACGGGGGCACATTACTTGGTAGAGGTGGCTCCTCTTATAATTTCTTTAAGTATCCTATGCTTTAATTACAGTTGCCAGCCACTCAGTATTTTTGCTAGCCACCAAACTTTTGCCAGCAGTCAAATCCCAGGGTGGTGCCAGGCTCCGACAACCCTGCCTGCTTCCATTCTGGCTCTTCCCCTGACTTACCACATTCCATCTTATAGCATAGTTGCAGTGGTAACTAAGGAACATGTGGTGCAGTGTGGTGACTAAGAAGACAAATGCAGGATGGAGCACATGGACAGTCAAGGTGAATGCTTCCTTTTTGCTCCCACCACTGGGAATGGCTGCAAAGGGTAGGGGGTACTGACACGCCGTGGTTAAATTCCTTGCAAAACTGAGTGCTTTGCACCCCATATAGCCATACCACTGCATGGTGGGGGGTTGAGAAGAAGAGAGAGAAAAGACTTCGAGGAATTTTATGGGTTACTGGGAGGGATCTGAGGTTGGGAAACTGGTTTTTTTTTAGGGTATTGGGAAGGAGGGAAAAGGAAAGCTGGGGGAGTGGAAGAAAAGAAGGGAGACCCATTCTTGTGGTTCACACAACAAAAGCCATGACTGGAGACTGGTTCTCTGTAGCCTGAACCAAGGGGTTGGTAAGGAGTGAGCCCCTCAGTGGGCCCTGAAATCACTTCATTAACTTGTGGTGGGGGAGCTAGTCTCTCTCACTGGATAGACACTCCTAACTGGTGCTACAGTCACTCACAGGGGCTTGGAAAACTTGGTTTGGGTCATAGTAGTGACGGTTACAGTTGTGTGCCTAACTTGGAGGCCTGAAGTGCTGGGCCTCCCTGGAAACAGTTTAAAAACAGATGCAAGTGTACATGTGCACACATATACATGTACAAACACAGTGCTCATGGGGAAAAATAATAGAAGTGCCAAGTGTGTTGTTGGTTTGACTGCACACGAGACAATCTGGATGGGGTACAGTGAAGTATTGCAGGAGTCATCGGGTGAATGTGGCTAGATCAGGTCATTTCGCTGCTTTAAATTGGGGTTCAGAAGGCAGAAAAGAGAATCCTGGAGCAAACCCAGGAGAGAGTTCAAGGAAGGGAAATGGGGCAAGCGAGCCAGAGCTGCTTTCCAAGGGCAAGAGGACACATTGCAAGACTGCCAACCAAAGGATGACTCTTCGGCCTGTGCAGGCACAGGGGCTTTGGTTGCGCTCAGGGAGAGAGTCAGGGAAGAAGGTTGGGAATGAAAGAGTATGGGGGGGTCACCACTCCTGTGTGCGAACTTGGCACAATGGCCCTTGGATTATGTCTGAACTGGGAGTGGAATTAGCAGATGGAATTTAAGAGAGATACTTGGGGTCCTGTGACCAGCTTTCTATATCTTTTTCTCTCATAGAGCTCTTTGAGGCCTTTTGTGGGGCAAGCTTGTCAAAGAAGCTTCTTTGTGATTTGATGGCTCTTGATGGCTTGTCCTAAATGGACAAACCCTAAATCAGTGGCATAGCTGGAGTGGGTGCAAAGCACTAAGTTTTGCAGGGAACCTCACTGTGGCATGCAAACAGCCCCTCCCCCCCTTCATAGCCATTCTAGGCAGGGGGAGCAAAACAGAGGCGTATGCCTTCATTTTGCTCCCCTCTCCCAGAATGGCACCAAAGGGGAGGGGAAGGGGATGCTTGCATGCTGTGAGGGAGGTTCCCTGCAAAACTTAGTGCTTTGCACCCTCTCTAGTTATGCCACTGCCCTAAATGGGTCCTTTGCACCTAGCTCCTGATGTGCAAGCTGCTTGGGGAGGCCAGCTTGGCTCCTTGATTGAATTTGGCCAATGGTTGGGATCCTTCTTTTGCACTGGTAACAACTTCTTAGGAAGTCAGGCTGCTCCTAGGAGGTGGCTTTTGTTCCCAGGATTATATGTGACAGCAAAAACTGTTCTTGCTCATGGGGTTTTTGAAGGATCAGGTGTCATGAAAGGGAGGGGACTTCTAGTGACCACCCACTGATCCAGAGCACTGATGGCTAGTGCCAAGGGCTCCCTCCCTTCCCATCCCCCACTCTTCCAATCAGTTTAATGTGCGGCTCGGTGGGACAAGACTTGGTAGACCTAGGAGATCAAGAACCAGGAAATATGGTTCCCAGAGGGGTTCCCTGGACCAAACCCATCCCCAAGAGTGCTGTTCATGGTTGTTAAATTGCCCTCACTCTGACAGTAGCACCTGCAGAGCTGGGAGGCTGACAGTCCACTGATCCCAGAACACGGCAGAGATTTTAACAAAAAGGTTTTAATAAGAGATGAGGAAAAAATAATATGAATGGACTTGATTTCTCACAGCTAAAGTCCCTGAATGGTGCTAGCTTTGCAGGGAAACCTTACCCATGTAGGCCCTGCAGGACTAGGGGAAAGCCTGATTCCCAACTCGCCTAGCCTGATCTGAGGGGACAAGAGCTTCCAGCGTCTGGAGGGGGAGGACAGACCATTATAAGCCGAACCTGATGCTCTGAACTGGCTGATATTTGTCCCTATCTGTGGTCCCTGGGGTTCTCCCCAGCATCCTGTCCCCAGAGAGTGGGCTCTCTCTGCCTTGCCCCATCAGAAGCATGCAAAAGAGAGGGTGAAAATCTCCTCAGACCTGGTGCCTCCTCCTGTCCATAGGGGTATAGGAGGCTGTCAAGGAGGAGACGCTATGGGTTCTTTCTGGCGTCATGCTCATGAAGTGTGTATGGGAGGAATGTGCAGATTACATTACATTACATATTAATGTAATGTAATCTTTGATCCCTTCAATGCATGACTGATGCTTGGAGAATAAAGTATTACAACAAACAGCCCAATACTATGGGTCATTTATGACAGCCGATGTAAATGGCTCCAAGACAGTGCACTATTGTTGTGTTCAGTCGAGCCCATGATGAAGACAGCCAGCAGCTGCATGTGCATACCAAAACCATTTGAGTGCTTTATCAGCTCAAGTAAGGTGGCGGTGAGGGCAGTTTATGGGCAGTCTGGGGTGAGCAGCAGCCTGGAGAAGTGGATCTCTGCAGCAAACACAGCATACTGGATCCTGCCCGGATTTTACAACCTGCCCCACCCCCTGCCTCTCCTTGGGTTTACTTCAGCAGAATAGCTGGAATGGTTTCAAAGATACCTATCAGTGATTAGGTGTCCTACCGGGAGTATGTTTTTACTTATCTCTTACTGGCCGTCTCATCACCGTCCCTCCCCTACAGCATGCAGCACTTTGATTCTCAGTTCAGTATCTTAGGGCCAAATCCTAGCCAGCTTTCCAGCACTGATGCAGCCATGCCAACAGGTGAGTGCTGCATCCTGGGGGGGGGGGCATCATGGAGGCCTTCTCAAAGTAAGGGAACACTTGTTCCCTTAACTCAGGGTTGTATTGCAGCTGCATTGATGCTGGAAAGTTGGTTAGGATTGGACCCACAAGGTGCAATCCTGTATCCACTTATCTGA
Organism: Tiliqua scincoides; assembly: GCF_035046505.1. Classification (NCBI taxonomy): domain Eukaryota; kingdom Metazoa; phylum Chordata; class Lepidosauria; order Squamata; family Scincidae; genus Tiliqua; species Tiliqua scincoides. Next base: position 217,120,163 of record NC_089824.1, read on the forward strand.
GAGTAAGTCTCACGGAATATGAGACTTAATTCTAAGTAGATATGTATAATATTGTACTGTAGGTTACAGTCCTCTACACATTCAGCTGGGAGTATGTCCTGTTCAACTCAATGGAAAATACTTCCAAACAGAATTGCGTAGGATTCCACTATTAGCCATTATGCCACCCAGCTCTCGTGATCTCAGACTGGAGTGTGTTCCAGCTGGTGCTTAAATCAGTTTGAGATTTGGGGTGGGGGACATAGGACCTTATACATGTAAAGGACACGTTCTTGTAGCTCTGCTTTAGGGCCCCTTTAAGTTTAGCAAAGGGGAGGAGGAGTACCTTGGCATTTGTGGGCCCAGTGGATTTTCCTCTTCATGGCCTTCTAACAGTGGCGTAGCTAATGATCATGTAACCCGATGCCAAGTTCAAATGTTGCCCTGAAAGTGATGTCACAACCGGAAGTGACATCATGCCCAGGCTTTTTAAAAAGTGAAAATTGGGAGGAACCCACCTCCTCCACCCAGCAGCTCACAACCCACTGCCTTTGTTGCTTCCCCCCAGTCAGTGGCATAGCTAAGGCATATATCTGTTACCTGGGGTCAAAGATGATTTTGTAGCCCCCCCCCGAATGACAAAATCAAATTTAATTACGTAAATAAAAAGTTATTGGTTCCATGCTGCATCATAATAACATCTCATTGGCACTCAGAACAATCAGTCTCATAGGTCAGTTTGGAGTTAAGCAAATCCACTTTTTATTCCACAAGGCAGTTGTGTTTTCATTTTCTGGTTAATTGGCCATAACTTTTGATAGAATACAGATATTCCAGTGCAGTTTGTTTCATTGCATTCTGCATTAAATTACCTTTCTGATGATATATAACATGATGGTATTATTCATACATACCAAGATTTTCACAATTTTGGTCACTAGCGTCAAGCTCAGCTTGTTGCCCCCCTAAAGTTTGCTGCCCGGTGCAATTGCTACCCCCTGCACCCCCTCAGCTACACCACTGCCTTCTAAAGTCACTTTTGCACACATTGCCGGTGGACTTGTAGGCCTTTTTTTCTGACAACCTAGAGAGAAGAAGGAATATTTAGAAGGAATTTAGAAGGAATATTCCCTTGTTGCAGATCTGTTTTGAGCCCCGAATAGATTGGCTAGGGTAAAATAATGTTTAGGAAGGAGAAAAAAAGGGATATTCCAATACTTTTGCCTTTTAAAATTGGCATGTACTGTCAAATGCATTGTTAATTGTTGCAAGGTGATTTTACTGTCTTGGGTTGTTTGCCCCAGTGCTCTGTGTGGAATTTGTGTTTGCATACTTCCAGCTAGATGTATGTGGCTGATATGAGATAGTCTAGGTGATTTGATCTCCATATAGAAAAGGCACATAATGTTAGAATATGCTCTTGGTACATATGAAGGAATGCTGGAAGTGAGCAAGTGTAGATAACTGGTGAGGTCATTTTGATTTAGAAGAAAATGACTGATGGTGGTTGGCTGTTGGAGAGAAACTTCCAAAGCAGTGGGCTTGTCTGTTTCCATTTAATTCATGCTTTTCTGTTGAGTCCTGGTTTTCACTGAGATCTAAATCAAAGTCGACCTTTGCCGAGTGAGTTGGCTTTTGGTGGCCTTGATGTGTTTGACAGTTTGGCCTTATTTGGAAAAGTGTGACATTTGTGATAGTAATCAAAGATTCACAGATTCAGAAGGGAGCAGGGAAAACGTTTAGGACAATCTAAAGCAAGTCAAGACAATCTACATAACAGCCTCCAGGAGACATCCACGGATACATGGGCCAGGCTGTGGTGTACTCTGATTAGGTTGAGCCAGTTGTGGAAGTATCACTGAAGAATACCTGATGTCTTCCTTTGATGAAGGCCATTGCTGCATTGATCAATGTTATATTGCTACTTTGAAATGCTGCTTTGCATGTTTAAAGAGCAAGTGCGTTGCATTGTAGAGCTCAGCATTCCCTCTGCTGGCCACAAGGAAAGGAGGAAGCAGCAATGGTGGCAGTGGCACTGGGCTCTGCAGGAGTCAATCTTTCCCATCCTTCTGTCATGCACTGTGTGCAAGTATTGTATGGAGCCTGTCCAGACTCCATGCAGGTAGCAGACTGGGGGAGGTGACAGATGTGTATAGAGGGCCACCGTCCAAACCATTGCTTTCTCCAGCTCACCGCTTGACACAAAGCTTTCCACACATGTCATGGAGGGTCCACTCCTGCAGGGGGAATGGGTCATGGGTTCATTCAGTTTTCTTATAGGAGAAAACTCCTCTCTTTAAGTCTAACGTAGGACATGGACATATATATGTCCCCTTTAGCCCCATTTACCTGATTTCTATTGGAGGAAAATTCCCCTTTACAAGTTTTGCTATCAGTCTAAACCTGAATCCCATCTTATAAAGGGATCCCCATTTCTATCTTTGATGTCTGATGATTGATTTACGCATATAAGACTTCACTCATCAAGGGATGAAGTTGTGTGAGAACCAACCCTTTCTCAAATGGTGGGAATTCCTGGATATTCAGAGAAGGGGGGAGATAATTCGGTATGGCCAACATACAACAAATAATGTTTTCCTTCCTTCCTACCTTTCTTCCTTTATGTTAAAACATTTCTATGCTGCTCCTCTGCTACTAGCTTCCAGAGCAGTGAATATTAGAATATAATACAAATACAACATTGCAATTAAACATGAAACAATCAAACATAATAAAAGCAATGCAACTAATAGGAAAGCAGAAGAAGCAGGGATTAAAGTCAGCACAGTGATGTGCTGAAAGACCAAATGAAAAGGTCTTTGCCTGGCACTGAAAATGCAACAGATTTGGAGCCATGAAAGCCTCTCTGGGGAAAGAATTCAAGATGTGGGGTGCCATATTCTTTCCTTGCTCTATTTAAGATCTGTTACTTCCATTGCAAATAAAAAACCATGTTGTTGCTGAACCCATTTCAAGGTTTTAGAAGCCTTCAGGCTTAATAAGAACACTTGATGGGAGCACTTTAGGCATTGATGAGAACACTCAGAAACACTGATACATTTATGAGAACACTGAAGATGCGAGGGCAGCACCAGTAGAATAGCTGCAGGGGGTAGAACAGTAAGTACTGCAGGTGCTGCAACATGCTGTCACTGCCCAGAATGGCTCCAACAGTGAGTGGGAGGGGCCACTTACGGTGCATTGCAGCGCCTGCAATACTTACTGCACTGCCCCTCCCATAGCTACACTACTGGGCAACATGTGTTCTCCTGCTGTTTGTAGTCTGGACCTTCTAGAAGTCCTTTCCCTCCTACACTGAACAGCGTGTATGTCCTTTCCCCATCGTCATCTCCTCTTCCTGTGTGTACTAACACAAAATGACTGGCTTGTCTCCCTTCTTTGTCCTCTACATCGTAAATGACAGCCCTTAGATGAAGAATGACACACGTGCACACACGCTCATGGTAGTAATATTTGTGTGACTCAGGAGATGGGCTGCTGTTTTCCTCTGGTAGTTGTAATTTGAAGGTCACATTCTTTGCGTTGTATGCACAGGAAGCGCTTCTGGCAGAGGCCTTGGGGGGTGTGCGTGCTCGACATGTGAGGAGTGGAGGAAAGGACACATCCCCTTGCCTTTCCCTTGCCTTCCTCTCCATGTACTTCACCTCAGTTCTTGAAATGGCTGTAATGTGACTTGATGCCTACCCATCACCCTACATGATATACTCTGAGATGCGACAAAGGCCTTGTAAAAGCTAGTGGGGTCCTGAGGCAGACAAACATACTGCACAGCAAAGCAATAAGGCCCAATGCGTTGATGCCAATGGGCTCTCCAGGCAGAAAATGGGTCCCACTTCCCCATTGTGTCTGCCAGAAAATACTGGGTCATCTGCTACCCTGCCCTTTTAAACTTCTGACACTTATTTAGTTGTATTTTCAGGAAGATCATGTTGCTCTGTGGTTCTTAAACTTTTTAGAGGCTGCTAGAGCAGCATTTCTCAATGTTTGTCCCCTGCTGTACTATTTTGCACAGTCCACCTTTTGGAAGTACCATTGGAAGTGACTGGAGATTATGTCATCACCAGTTACTTCTTGATTGGGAGGCTAGATACAAAGAAACACACACTGGTGAGAGGCTTAGGGTGAATGGGAGGGCTTTTTTGTTTGCACGAAAAGTGCACATTAGAGCTCTGCCTGCCGACATAAGCCTCCTACTTCTGCTTGTTGCATTGTGTTGCTGATCTTGCTGCCAGGTGGCAGGATGTGGGGGTCCTGTGGCTACCACTGAATACCACCTCAAGTACCACCGGTTTTACTAGTACCATTGGTTGAGAAACACTTCCCTAAAGACCACTGCCTGTTTTATAAATGCCAAGGGGTGTGGCTATAATGGTGATTGGGCAGCACTGCTGTAGATGATGCTCACCTAGTTCAGTTGCCAAGCCATGGTTTAGCACAATGATTTTCAACTGGTGTGCCCAGTGGTGGACCTCCCCAGCCCTGCACCCCCCATATGGAATGACGCTGCCACCCGTGCACAAATCCCCTCCACTTACCTGGAGCTCACGGAGCCTTGTGCAACACCAGGATGCATTGGGGAAGCCTCGCTGATGTTTCCTGATGCTTTAAACCAGGGGTGTCAAACATAAGGCCTGGGGGCCGGATGCGGCCTGCAGAAGCTTTTTATCCGGCCCTCAGGCTCTCAGCTGCTGAGCAGTGCTGAGGTATTACTGCTATAAGTACAGCCCACCTGAAAATTGGGCTCTCCCATATCTTGAAATATGATCAAGATATGTATATTTTCTCTTCTGCCATTTGCAGCTAATGAGTTCCCAAGTGAGAAAAAGTGCTTATTTTTGGTCATGAACTGTTTAATGACATCACTTCCTGCCTAATGACATCACTTTCAGCCCTCAGCAGGCATCATGAATGCTATTTGACCCTCTGTATGAAATGAGTTTGACACCCCTGCTTTAAACTGTGCTTCTGGAAAACCAGAAGCAGTTTCTGACCCCATCGGGAGTGTCAGAGAGGCTTCTGCAGGGTCCTAAAGGAGCATGAGGCTCTACTCCCAGGGCATTTGCCCTTTAAAATGAATGGGAGGTCCGCCACTGGGTGTGCTTTGGCACATTGATGTGCCACAGGATTTTGGAGCACAGCAGTTGAAAATTCTTGAAAAACTCTTCTGGTTTCTGTGGTTCTGTTTCAAGGGCAACTGTCTTTAGTAATGAATTGTCTGTCTCTCTTCCACTGGCAGAGCCAGAGGGACAGACAACTTGTTACTGCAGAAGTTGCCCTAGAAATGGCTGCAACACCTGGAAGAATCTCCTGGAAGCTGGAAGTGACAAGAGGTGAAGACCATAGAAGTCCATGTACTGTGAGGAGAGAGACATTGAAAATTGCTGGTTTAGTGTTATGAGCACATGCTGGCTCACTCCTTCCTTCACAAGCTGTATCTGCATGATCTCCTCTTGTACAGCTTCATGAAAGGTCAAGAGCCTTGTCCTCCTTGGTGTCTGGTCACCCTGCAGACTCTGTACTTAAAATATAGCTGAATGAAAAGAACTTCATTTGGGCAAGTATGACACCTTAGCAGGGCTGGTGCATCCATGAGGCTGGGTGAAGGAACTGCGTCAAGCAGTGGACTGGGAGTGGTGGCTAACTGGTGGGGGGAATGCTGCACCCTGTGTCTGCCTGCCACCTTCCACTGACTGGCTACTTTCTTGACTGCTTCACCCTCCTGCTGTTCTTACCCATTTCTGTCTTGTCTTCCTTCCAGGGGGGTAAGCGAGAAAAGAATTGCGATGGTGGAGTCCCATCCCATCCACCAGTGCCAGTGATGTGAGCAAGGAATCATGATGGCAGTGCTGGAGAAGAACGTGGAGGGGGCACTGCATTCATCTCCTTTCAGGAGAGTGATGGCAACAGGGTTGTGCTGCCATCTCTCCTACTCCTCCAAGTGCCTCCTTCAAAACAGGTGAGTGGGAGCGGTAGCATAGCTACAGGGGGGTGGCAGGGTAAATATTGCAGGCACCACTGCAACATGCCATGTAAGTGACCCCTCCCACTCACTGTCAGAGCCATTCTGGGCAGTGATGGCAACATGGCGCATTGTAGCACCTGCTGTACTCACCCCATTGCTATCCTGTAGCTTTGCACAGAGTGGGAGCCAACTGGGGTAAGTCTACTTCCAGCCAGTAGTGTAGCTAGAGGAGGTGCAAAGCATTAAGTTTTGTAGGCAGTCTCACCGCAGTGTGCAAAGCATTAAGTTTTGCAGGGAGCCTCACTGCAGTGTGCAGGCGGCCCCTCCATGTCATCTTCAGAGCCATTCCGGGTGGGGGGGAGCAAAACGGAGGCAAGCATCTCTGTTTTGCTTCCCTCACCCAGAATGGCTCCAAAGGGGAGGGGGAGGGACCACTTGCATGCTGTGGTGATGCTTCCTGCAAAACTTAGTGCTTTGCACCAGCTCTCGCTATTCCACTGCTTCCAGCCTGTTACTGCCCACCCTTGGAGTGACAGTGGAGGCAGTGATGAGGGGAGAAATGTATGCTTTAAAAGGGGGGAAGGCAGGAAATGTGGATGTCAGTTTGGAAGCTGCTGGTATTGTGGGCTGGATTTGCACCTCACCCATGTCTATTTCTGCTTCTGTTTAGAAAAGTTTAATTACAGGGCTGTTCATTTGTTACTGCACCTGGAAGAAAGAAGCTTTGGGGGAAAGAGGGGACTCTGAGAAAGTGAAGGGAAAGGCAGGCTCCATTTTAGGTAGCTGACTTGGAAGTCTGTGCAGGGCATTGGAGAACAACATTGGAGAACACTGGAGAACAGTACAAGGTGATCCTGTCCAATGCAGGTTTGCTTTTCATTAATCATCCTGCTCTGGAGTGTAGCACAAGCCTCAGTGTGACAAACTCCCTCCACTGTGCCAGAGACTACCATACCCTCCACTACATCAAAGATAAAAAGAGGGGCACTTTTGTGTACCTGCAGAATTGCTATGATCACACTAAGGGTCACTGCCAAGCTGCCCCTTGCCACATAATTCAGCCCCATTGCTGAGGGCTCTTCTTTGTACAAGCTGGGTGAGTTTGCTCGGGCATCACCTTTACTGTGCCAAGAAAAAGAAAAAGGCATCTGTCCTTTTAGTTAAAGGTTGAGGGTGGGCATCAGGAGCTCCTGATGGTAGAAATGCCACCCATATTTTACAACGGAATTCCCCTATGATACATTATCAGCAGTTCAAAATGCAACGCAAACTGCTTGCAGATGTTATGTCTGCAGGTGTTACGGGCAGAGAAAGTGTGAGGGTGTCAGTGTGCCCACAAGGAACTTTCCTTGTGCCAGTGCAATGCAGGAGGGCAATGCACTGGCCTTCATACTATTAATGTGTCAGACCAAAATGATGTGTGTTTCTCAAAGATGTCACCAGCTGACATCTCCTTCTTTGGGTATGAAATGAGAGGAAACCATTGTTCAAGGAAGGAGTCCATGGAAGCCAGCAAAATAATTGAGTGGGCAGGGGAAACAAAGCAAGACCTTCTGTGACCATGAGAGCATTTTAGTGTCTGTGTATGTGTGTGTGTGTTTGTATGCACATGTATGTGCATGCGTGTAGTTATATGAACATAGAAAGCTGCTTCCTGCTGAGTCAGGGCACTGCAGATCTCACCTAGTGTTGTCTATTCTGACTGGCAGCAGCTCTCCAGGATCTGAGGCATGTTTTTTTCCCCCAACTTGTCAGTGCTGAAAGAGGTGACTAACAGCCCAATCCTGTGGAGGCCTTACAGGGGCAGATCTCACAATCCAGCACTGTAAAACTTGGAACAGTGCTGTGAAAGCTGCACCTCCATTGTACACATTGGAGCTGCTGGTGCAAATGGCTGGAAGCCCCACGTGCATGACAGCCATTCCCAGATGTCTTGTCAGAACAGGTAGGTCGGTGGCAGGGGTGATTCAGAGCACAGTGTGGGCTGGACATTGGAGGATCTTGGCAGCAGTCGTGAATGTTGCAATCCTGTTTCCTCACCCAAAGCAGCCCAGTTTTGCTCCAGCTGCCCAGAATGGCTCCAAAGGGGAGGGGCAGCTTGCATGCAGTAGAAAGGCTCCGTGCAAGACTTAGTGCTTTGCACCCCCTCTAGGTATGCTACTGCTGAGGTTCCCTAAAGTGTTCAGAGTGATCAAATGCTGGGAGGTAGGATTGCTGACACTGAGTGAAGCTATTTCTGGAGATTTTTTCCCCCTGCAGGATGATGTAACATCATTTAGCCAGGGAGGCTGAAGAGGCCCTCCAGGCAACTGTGACAGAGGTGGGAGCACTACTTTTCTTTGCACCATTGGTATGGTTGATGATACTGGAATGCCTTGCTGGACACTGCCAAGCCACAAGGGGGCTTTCCCAATCCCTTTGCCTGAATACTGTGGACCAAATACTTTGCCCATGCAAGGTAGACAAAGAGAATAGCCAGAGAGTAGACTGTGGTGGGATTGTGCAGAAAATCTGAGGCAACCCTGTACTTCATTTTCTCTGTGCTGTTTCCTGCACTGCCCATTTTCTCTGTGCTGTTTCCTGCACTGCCCATTTGGTGCTGTGCAGCCAACTGTATCCTAAAGCAGCCCTTTGATGATCAGCAACTCAGGGTGATGGCAAAATCAGGTATGAATTCTTTGCAGAGAGAACAATTGTTTTGTAAAAGTCCAATGCTGACATCTACTGGCAATATATCAAATGGCACTTTTTTTAATAGAGGAGAGTGCTTTGAGGAATTCTGAAGCATATTAGTAACTTGAAGGTCACCAGGCTTGTGGTTGGCCACTATGGCCCATCCAAGAGCTCCTGGTGCCTGAGGTGGCATACCAAATGCTGCCCCTCTCCCCCCCAAAAATCTGGTAATGGGCCAACCTCTGCTTTCCTCACTCCCTAAATTGGAAAAGAAAGAGGGAGATGGGAAGAAGAGGACATGTGGAGGAGAAGAGTGGTAGGCTAGAAGGTCAGAGATGCTCTAGGGCAGGGGTCTCCAAACCCCGGCCCGGGGGCCAGATGCGGCCCGCGGAGAGCCCAGTTGACCAAACACAACGAGTTGTGCTTGTGGGGTGGGGGAATGGGGGTCCATTTTAAGTGTGTGCTTTATTTCTTGGGCTGTGTTGGTGCTTGGAGGAATCGTGGACATTTAAGTCCATTCATTTATTCATTATTCCATCGAAGATCTATTTAAATTTTATATTTAATTTTTTTCTGGCCCTTGACACTGCTAGATATTTGATGTGGCCCTTTGGCCGAAAAGTTTAGAGACCCCTGCTCTAGGCCACCACTTTCCTCCATACTTTCTCTTCCGCTCTGTCCCTGTTTTCCTTTTTTCGATACAATGAGTGTAAGGAGAAGCAGTGGAGGTGTACAGCTGATAGATGTGGGTCCCCCGACCCCCCCACCAATCTGTTACCTGAAATGACTGCCTCTGTTAACCTCACAGATGTGCAAGCCCAGAAGGTCACGAATTCCTTTCATCCCCACCAATCTCCTTCCCCCTGCCCAATAAGCATGAACTGATTGTGCTTGATTGATTACATAAAAGAACAAAGCAGGTGCCCTACAGTCATCAACTGAGATAGTCACACGCTTCCCCTCCACCATTCCAAACTTGTTAATAGGAGATCCGGTTAACTGTTCCATCTCTAACGGATATGGCAGAAGGGATCAGTGTGTTTGTGTGTTTGTTATGGTTGTTCCATAGTTGTCATTTTGAAAACCAGTAACATTTTCAGTCAAAAAAAAAAAAAAAAAAAAAAGGGCAGGGAAGTGAAGGGAGACAACTATAGAGGATTGGAGTAGGGAAATAGAGAACTAGGCATGACAATGTCAGGGATTCTAGGTAGAGCTTTGGGCTTCAGGGCCGAAAGAGAAGTTATGGTGCAGGGCAGAGTTTCCCAAACTCCTTACCTTGGCAACCCACTGCATTGCCACAGTGGATTGCCACAGTGCATTGCCACAGTGGATCTGGGGCCTGCTGAGACCAGAACGCTGCAGGGAAAAAAGGTGGATGACCCCAGTGTCCTTAGCCACATCACAACACCTTTCCCAAACTGTGTGTTGCAACCCACTGGCATGAGATACACTTTGGAAAATGTGGCATTATTATTATTATTATTATTATTATTATTATTATTATTATTATTATTATTATGCCGCCCTTCTCCCCAGAGGGACTAAGGGCGGCTCACAACATATTAAAAACAGATTAAAAGCATAATTTAACCACAAATAAAAACATATTAAAAACACATTAACATATACCCATAAAAATCCATAAAAAGTCAGATAAAAAGATCAAAACATATCAAATCAGAGGAATCAGGCCTGTAAAAATACTAAAAAGATACAGAAAAGATGTTTAAAAAGGCCATGCACTCAGAAGGCTTCTTTAAACAAAAATGTCTTCAGGCCTCGCCGAAAAGTCTCAAGAGAGGGAGCCATTCTCAAGTCAAGGGGAAGGGAATTCCATAATGTTGGTGCCACTACTGAGAAGGCCCTATTTCTTGCCGCCGCCCCACGTACCTCCTTAGGCGGCGGCACTTGTAAAAAGGCCTTCTCTGATGACCTGAGAGGACGAGCCGGATTGTACGGAAGTAGGCGATCTCTAAGATACCCTGGCCCAGAGCAGTATAGGGCTTTAAAGGTCAAAACCAGCACCTTGAATTGGGCCCGGAAACGAATGGGCAGCCAATGCAGCCCCCGGAGAAGCGGGCTGACAGAGTCAAACCGCCTAGCTCCAGTGACCACACGGGCCACCGCATTCTGCACTAATTGCAGTTTCCCAACCGTCTTCAGGGGCAGCCCCACATAAAGCGCGTTACAATAATCTAACCTCGATGTCACCGTGGCATGGATCACCGTGGCCAGGTCTGGCCGATCCAAGTATGGCTGCAGCTGGCGCACCAGCTGAAGCTGAGCGAAGGCCCCCCTAGCCACAGCTGCCACCTGGGAATCCAGGAGCAGTTGCGAATCCAGGTGGACCCCCAAGCTGCGGACCTGCTCCTTCAGAGGGAGTGCAACCCCATTCAGAGCAAGCCGATAGTCCAGTACCTGCATCGAGGATTTCTGAACCAGGAGAGCCTCTGTCTTATCCGGATTTAATTTCAGCTTAAATTTCACCCACAACTTGGCATGACACAGTCAATGACATGGGGTGTGCGCATGACCTGGAAGTGACTTCTGGGCTGGCTACCATTTTTCTCTGCAGCATCCTGACCCCAGTGGGCCTGCAATCCACCTGAAATAGGCTTTCTATAGTGCAAATTCTCATAGAGGGCTGTGCAATATTATTTTTTTCCCTTCAAATTTCACTACTGGATTTGTTTTTTCTATTAAAACTTTGGCTCAGTTTTGCAATTGTTTTGTTTGTTTCATTTTAATTTGTTTCATTGCCCATTGGACTTAAACACTCCATTGCTAATATTTGATTTCATACCTTATCTTCCATTTTTCTTGCTTGTCCAGTGGTTGGCGCCACTGCCTGTGGTAATTGTGGGCAGCAGAGTTTCTTTCTGCTGCCAGCTTTGGGGGGCGATCCATTTTACTTTCCAACAGCGCTCTGGATGAGGAAGCCTACAGGGCCTTGTGGGACAATAAAAGGGCACCCACAACTTGGCATCCATCACAGGCAGCAACTTTTCTTTCCCCCCCACAGTGTCCTGGGCTGGGTCTGCAGTGGTGCTTTTAAGGGGGAGGGGCAATTGGCAACTTTTAGAGTTTCGGTCATGGATCTCCCATCTCTCATTTAGTTTGGTCATGGCCACGAAACAGGATTCAGAACAGGACCATGTTATCAGGGTCAGACTTGGTTAGAAATGATCTTTAGCAGTCAGGTGTCTTCATTGGGGGATGCGAGGGTAAATAGAATGCCAGATGCAGCAGGGTGGCAGCTAAATGCAGGTCTCCTGTCTTGAGTACTCCCAGAGACACCTGGTAGGCCACTGAGATACAGGAGCTGAACTAGACGGGCCTTGGGCCTGATCCAGCAGGGCTCTTCTGATGTTCTTATGTTGCATAATACAAAGTAAGCCAGCAATTTTCAACCTGGAAGAGTCTCCTGGTAGTTGGAAGTGACATCATAAGAGACAAAGATAATAGAGAAGACCATAGAGGTTAGTGTACATGAGAAAAAAAGTTGAAAATTACTGGACTGGCCTTTTATTTCCTGTACCTCAGTGGTCCTCAAACTGGGGGGTTGAGACTCACCAGCCTGAGAACCACTGCCCCTTTCCCGTTAACGGGTGGGGGCAGGGGGAAATCAGTGACATGATCCCCAGGATTGCATCATTGCGGGGAAAATAACTTCACTTACAGGCTGCCAAGGTCCCTGCAGCTTGTAGAATGTTTTAAAAAAGATCGCAACCCTCTTCTGGTTTAGCGATCACAACTGGGAAATGAGTTGCAATCTTTTTTTTTTTTTTTAACATTCTACAAACCATTGGGAGCCCTACAGAGTGCTCTGTGGGGTTCCCTGCAATCCTGTACCCCGGCAGCACGTAAGTGAAGTTAAATAACAACCCCCCTTCCTCTGTAGCAGTACGATCCTGTGGATCGTGTTGCTGCTTTCCAGCCTGCCGCCACAAAGACTTAACTTGTTTTACTCCTGAGAAATTTGAGTACCACTGCTGTACCTTGTTGGAGCTGCCTCCTCTTTCTCTGCTAGTGGCCTGGCCTGGATTTCTCGGCCAGAGACCCCCTGATGGAAGTGTTCTGTTTGCCTCTGCACAGGTTCAGCAATTCACAGGCTGTACCCTCCACCCCTTTCCCATCAGTCACACTGATGGGCATTTGGTTATTTTGCAGTCAACTGAGATTACATCTGAACGTGCGCAAGATGCATTTCCATCTTGCCAAGATGCAAGATGCATTACATCTGTGAGTAGCCACAGCCGGCCTCTATATGTCTTCTGTTAATGAGGAACAGATGTCCAGATTGGCAGGGTGTCGAGGGAGCAGGAGGCTGGACCTAAGGTGAGGCTTGCATTACTCTCTTCTTTGAGCTATTTAATGTGACCATACTATGTCTTTTATGGCCCAAACCCATCCTTGAATCTATGATAGTGGGACATGGTTCCACTCTTATAAATTGGCTGCTGATGTTTCTTGCACCATGTCACCAGTGGCCATTTCCAAACTACCGCCACAAAGCCACAACAGCATCAGACACCTGGAGCAGGCAAGCCAGTGGCAGTGGGGGAAGGGTTTGAACTGTGGTTGGGAAGGGGAGTAACAGAGTGTGTTGGGAAAGGAACCAGTGGGCATATTGGGAGAGGGAGGGGGTGAATCTAGAGGCAGTTACACACACCAGATCTTATTCCCTCTTTTCAACTCCCTGACCCCTTAAGACACATGCTGCTGAAATAGCTGGAATATGTCAATAGACCTATAGGCAATCAGGAAGCCTACCAGGAGATGAAAAAATACCTCCTTCAAGCTGTCTGATTGCCCCCCCCCCCAATAGCATGTAGTGCATCTTCCATTTTTGTTACTGTGTATTGTCATGTGGCAGGGGATAGAATGGGAACCTTAATCTGTTTTTGAGCTTCTTTGGGGTCTTTTGCACTGAGAAGCTGCATAGAAATAAAATAACAGTGAGTTCTGAACTTCAACACAGATCTTCCTGTTGCTGCAGAACAAAACCAGGGCTAGTTTAGATAGTACTCAGAGGCTGCCCTTGCCACCCGGAAGCCCTTTCTTCTGTGGGTGAGTCATGCAGCAGTGATTAACATTTCAAGGCTCCTCTACACATGTCAGTCTAGATATGTGATCAAGAGGATAAATCTTGGCAGTTTTGACTCTTACAGATATATGTATAACCTGAAACCTTCCTTTCATCCACTAGGTGGCAGCATTATGGCATCTATGATCTTATGCTCTATCATTCCAAGAAGAGCATTATTAGATTTTGGTAATTTTTGGCCCTTCTCCAGCACACAGGAAAGAGCAATAGTAACTCCCCCCCCCCCCCCCACACACAGATGCCTTTCCCCAACATCTTCTCCTTTCCAGAGAGTGAACAAGAATTGCAGCATCATCATTTCTCTGTTCAATGCTTCAGAAGCAGTTAATTTGATGAGCCATTGCTAAGAATGACTTGAAGTATGCTTGGCAGTGAGTAGAAAATAAACTACAGTACAAGCCACCTTGTAGCGCCCTCTGCTGGGGTATAAAGGCATTGTGCTCACTGGCTGTTGAGACAGCCAATTTAATCATTTCACTTTCTTAACTGGGATTAAAGAAGTATTGATGTCACACCCTGCTCCAACTACACTCTCACTACTGATTAACAAAATATTATTCAACAGTTGGGGAGGGAGGAGACAAATACAGACCTTTTGTACCTCTGTGGCTCATGGACAATCAAAAGTCTTATTCATTCATTTATATGTTTTTATCTCTAGGATTTGATTCCTAAACTCTTTTTATTGGGGTGTGCTTCATGTGTCTGAGTCCTTCTTGGCCCCAGGAAAAGAGGGCGTGTTGCTGGCCCAATAACAAGGATCCCTCCCAAGCAAGCCTCAGTGCAGCAGTGAGGAGGGGATTGCTTCACCTTCACCTGGCTTGCCCTGGTCCCAATTGAGCAGAAACAGAATAGCCCTCAGAGCCCTCTCATCCCTACCCCTGAGTGCCTTATAAAGTCCTGGGCCCTCCCTTTCTTGGGATATCTCTCTCCTATCCCCATCATCAGCTCTACCTGGTCCTTGGGGTTAAAGAGCCAGCATCACCCCAGAGCAAGGAGGCCCTCATCTTGCAAGGAGCAGCCAACCCTATGCCTTAACGCAGGGGTGCTCAAACTTTCAACTTTAGGGATGCTGGACCTTTAACAAATGTATAGAAGAGAGAATTGCAGCAGGTGCAACTTGTCATCCCACAGATGACAAGCTGCACCTGCTGAAATTCTCTCTTCTATACACTTGTTAAAGGTCCAGCATCCCTAAAGTTGAAAGTTTGAGCACCCCTGCCTTAACGGCATTTGGAACAGTGGGAGGACCGGATGTACAGCCATGTGTTGGCCGTATGGTGCCGTGGCTGCTTCCCCATCTGGGTTGTAATGACATGGTGGGGCAAGTCTGGAAGCAGATGGATCTTGGCCCCAAATTTTTCGTAGCATTTATGTCCTACCTTTTATTGCAAATTGTTTTCACACAGTGTGCAAGAATAGTGACAACCATCCTTAACATAAATAAATAAAAGTCTGAACATATTTTTGCACAGCTGGAGGCTCTAACACCTTGGGGAAATGCTTTTGGGAGAACCTCCAAGGTAACATTTAAATAATCCCTTAAGCACCTTGGAGATCAGGCAGAGCCTGCACATCCTAAATGAATTCATGGTAATTATTATTTAAAGAGAGAGAGAGAGAGAGACCACAGCATAGCCCAAGGCAGGCCCAAGACAATTTGGTGCCTCAGGTGGGGAGGCAAAATGGCCCCCACTGTTACTAAGTGCCGGCACCACTGCCTTATGTGACACCTTTTTTGTTCCACTTTGCAGCCATAGCCGAAACATCCCAACCCAAACACCACACAATACCAGGAATTCAGTGCCAGCAAGGCTGTAAAACTGAATGAATCACTACAGATGAGAGAGCTCCCTTCCTGCATGCATGTGTCTGCCTGGCTTGGAAATAAACTGCAGGATTTCTCCCAAAGGGGAGGGCACCAGGACGCAGGTTGTGCCTGTTGTCTTGTGTGCTCCCTTGGGCATTTGGGTCCACTGTGAGATACAGGAAGCTGGACTAGATGGGCCTATGGCCTGATCCAGCGGGGCTGTTCTTTTGTTCTTATGTTCAAAGATGAGAAATTGCTTGACTTGTTTGTGAGCCATTCCAAATTCAGCTGCTCCAATATTGGGCTGACCCTCTCCAGAGAAGCTTCCCTGATGCCATCCTTGCTGTCATTTTGGAGCCAGGCAAAATCATTTGTATGACTACTTTTTAACTGGTATGCTATGATTTTATCACCTTGCAAGAACCATTCCTGTGAGATTTTCATGATGTGACAGGTGGGCACTTAAGTCTTGAAGACTCAAGTTGCAAAAACACGTTTTTCTTTAACTGTTGGGAATTTGAATTACACGTATCACTGACTCAGGTCCTGACTCATAATTCAGGACTGTGACTTGAAAAAGAGTAATGACTCATATAGACTCAGCTAACAAAACTTGTCATTTTTGTGCCCACAATTCAGTTTTGTCTCTCTGTGCTTGCTTATTTTTTTTTCACCCCTTCTGCGTCACCCCGCAAGAACTCATGGGCAATCCAGAAGCCGGCATTCAGATTGGCGTGAGTCACAGACTTGGTAGGAGGAGCATAGGTTGGAGGCAGGAGGCAGGGGCTGGAGGGGAGGAGGGAGGCTTAGCAAGGCTGGGGAAGGAATCAGAAGACAGAGGCATCCAGGAGGACATGGGGAAGGGGCCTCTCTTGGCATTCTGTCCATCCCCTCCCACCTTGCCAAGCTCGGATGCCTCCCTCCCTGTTGGTCTGTCTCAGTGTCCTTCTGAAGGCAGAATCGAGAGTTGTGATGTGAATGGTGGGGGGTCGATGCTAAGGTCCATAAGGAACTGTTAGTTTTTCTGCACTGTTGCATTCACTCAAATAATAGCACAGCTTTTGTTTACATAAATGAAATTAAAATGGTGGCTGAAGTGAAGAACTTCATCACATCACTGACTGCAGGTGGGATGGGAACATCAGGGTGGTGTTAACTGAGAACTCTGACACACACACCACCAGCACTGCCTTTTTTTCCCCCTACGGAGCCGCACCTGACTCACGCCTTGACTTGTTTCTCATAAAGACTTGGTCTTAAGTAAAAATGACTCCGGATGAGTTGTGATGGCCGCCTGTTATGACTCATGAGCAAGTTGAGTCAAGGGGGCGAAGACTCAGAATTCAACTTGCAACTCGGCACAGTGACTCTGGCAGATTGCTGCGATGTGATTGTATGTTGTTTTATAGCTTGTGTGATTTCATTGTATGGCTTCATTTTTAGTTTCTCAGTGTACCCCTCTGGGAGTTTTTATGCTGAAGAGTGACCAGCAAAGTTTCAGAATAAGATAAATTAATGAAATAATCTGGAGGGACTCCAGGGAAGGTAAATGGAATTATGAAATGTGTTATGAAAACACCCCTCCCCCGCCTTCACCTGCAAACACTTTTCATCCTTGCACTCCCCGAATGCCAGAACTTTAGCAAATAAAGGACTTTATTAAGTTGTTAATGAGATTTCATTTTCTCAGTAATTCCAGGGTGCTCCATTATTAATTTAAAACTGTATTTAGCCTGACATGCTGAAGTGTCGAGCCTCATTATTAATGCATAGGCCCTTGCCTCTGTTGTTTAATTAAACACCATGATGATGAAGTTCTGATGTGGCTTCTTGATAGCAAAGTGGAGTGGCAGTCTCTGCAGACACCCCCCCCCCCAATTTCCTTGCGTCAAATTCCAGTGCAGCAGAGGCACCACTAGGGTTTGCATCACCTGGTGCAAGAGCTCATTGTGTCACCCCCATGATGAACATCCTCCTGTACCAGGCAGTACAGCATAAATGCAGTGGCATCACTAGGGTTGGTGTCTCTCCCATTAAATTTGTTTGTTTATTTATATCACAGTACAGGTCACCCAACAAATCAGTAACAAACCAAAACCCAGTGGTCAACCAGTGGTCAACCAGTAACTCTCACACAACTGAATAAGAGTTTTAGTGTGAGCTCTGATATATGGAAATGAGAGCTGACGAATACTAACACCTTATTGGTTTCCTGCTGTGTCATAATAATGCCTCATTGGCTCTTGGGACAATCAGTCTCATTGATCAGTTTTGAGTTAAAGAAATCCACTTTTGTTACATAAGGCATTTGTGTTTTCTTTTTCTGGTTAATTGACCGTAATGTTTGATCAAATACAGATAATTCAACATGGTTTGTTTCATTACATTCAGCATGGCATAACCTTTCCAATGATATATAATCTGATGACATTATTCCTAAATAGAAGGTTTCCAAATTTTGACCACTAGTGTTGTTCCCCACCCCCAGGTGTCATCCAGTGCAGTCAGCACTCCCGTAGTAAAGCCACTGCAGTGCAATTGCTCTTCTTGAGATCAAACAGCACTGAACAGTAGTGTAGCTAGAGGGGACAGCGGTGTGATAAGTATTGAAGGTACCACTATGCACTGCGTAAGTGCCCCCTCCAACTTGCTGTCAGAGCTGTCCCTGCCTCAAATAACTGATGGGAAAGTGGTAGGGGCCACTTACATGGTGCATTGTGGTGCCTGCAGTACTAATCCCCCCCCACCCCTGGCTACACGGTTTAAGTCATTCTTTTCATCATGACCCAGCTAATTTTAGGATTAGCTTCCTCCTGTGTGTTGGTTTAAAAATCCCAGTTTTTTGGATTATGTGCTGATGGTGCACTGGGGTTCTTCAAATTGGTCAAACTAAATTTGGCACCAGTCTATAAAGGACTTTACAACACAGAAATGATGGCACGGAATGGACAACGCAGAAAAGATTGGGATACAGCAACTGTGACAACAGTGGTGTCTAGATTTGCCATCAAAGTGAGTAAACAAAGGATATGAATGCCAGAGAAAAGGGCTGTTATGGAAGCAGCTAAAATTCGATCTCTCTAAGTGATGGAAATCCAAGATCAGTGGATTTCAGATTGTCTTCTAGGAACCCTGGGGTTTCTCAAAATAGTATTTTGGGGTTCTCAGAGAGAATTTGAGTAATGGAGAACAACCCTCCATAAAAGACAGCTTGCTCACTACTATCAAGTTTCCTAAGCAAGTGTTGGGTGTAGTTGAGGTCACTTTCAGTTCAAGCAGGACAGCAGACCTGCCAGTATGCACACATGTACTGGAGAACATGCCCATCAGGATCCTCTTCTAAAACTCAGGGATTCCACGGCAGACAAGGGATGGAAATTCCCTGAAGATTGGTGATTTGAAATCTAGTGACATAGTGGCGTAACCAGGGGGGGGTGCAAAGCACCAAGTTTTGCAGGAAACTTCACTACAGCATGCAAGGGGTCCCTCCCCCTTAGCATACGCCTCCGCTTTGCTCCCACTGCTTGGAATGGCTCCAAAGGGGAGGGGGAGGGGCCCCTTGCACGGCGCAGGATGGCTTCCTGCAAAACTTAGTGGTTTGAACCCCTCTAGCTACACCACTGTAGTGACATAATCAAGGATTGATAATCAAGTGTTAATTATATTACCACCCAGTTTGCTGGGTGGTGGTGCTAAAGCCATGACTCTTAACCTGATGTAAAACTGAGATAAGGATGTAGTGTAGATCCCGTAGCATAGATACACCGCCAGTGTTCCTCACCCTTTCACTTCTAATTTGCTGCACCCAACAGCTTTTGAAAGCAACGCATTTCCTAATCCATTGTTTTATTAATAGCATTACTCGTAATATTACTCGTTAACACAGCCTAGCATCAAGCAATATTAAATTATTACTGGTATTCATCACTGTCGCGGCTTGCCAAGAGCCTAGAAAATTCAGGCAAAGTGGCTTCCTGCAGGCACGGCTGCTTCTGCCATCCATAGCTTTGCAGCTACCCGCAGGTTTCTATCTGCGTAAGATTAGAAAAAAATAACGGCATGACCCTCCGAAATTGAAACTGATTTGACAATGGCGGTGACAACAGCCAGCATTCTGATGTATTTCAGAAGCCAAGTCACACTGTCTCTCCCCCTCAAATACACAATAGGGCTTTGCCATCTCTCTAGCAATTCCAAGATGTGTTTCTCTCTTTGCAGTTCCCCATTATGAGTTTGCAGCGAGAACAGTAGGAAATTATGGTTTACACAAATGGATAAGAAAATGCATTTTCTTGTCTACTTAGAGAAATGACAGCTCAAAAGAAAAAAGATCTCACCCTCTTTCCCCAGCAACGAGCATTCTATAAATTTTAAAAAAAGACTTTCACAATATTTTTCTTTATTATTTCCATTTTTTAAAAAAGCTTGTTTTTTCTAAACAATCTAAATTGGAGGAATCTGCCTTGTCATCTTTTTAAGAGCAGGGGCTGAATTGCACTAAAACAAAAAGACGAAAATGTACCTTTTCCTTGCCATTTTTATGCACACACCTTGGAAGTTTGCATGGAAAGTGAAAATGTCATGATATTAGCATAGCCAAATCCAAAGTCCAGCTGAAATGTCTGCGTGACTTCCTCTTTGCCGACGATGCAGCTGTCACTACCCACTCTGCCAAAGATCTCCAGCAGCTCATGGATCGTTTTAGCAAGGCCTGCCAAGATTTTGGACTGACAATCAGCCTGAAGAAAACACAGGTCATGGTTCAGGATGTGGACTCACCTCCCTGCATTACAATCTCTGAGCATGAACTGGAGGTTGTCCATGATTTTGTGTACCTTGGCTCAACGATCTCCGACACTCTTTCTCTCGATACCGAGCTAAACAAGCGCATCGGTAAAGCAGCTACCACGTTTTCCAGACTCACAAAGAGAGTCTGGTCCAACAAGAAGCTGACGGAACATACCAAGATCCAGGTCTACAGAGCTTGCGTCCTGAGTACACTTCTGTACTGCAGCGAGTCATGGACTCTTCGCTCACAACAGGAGAGGAAACTGAGCGCTTTCCACATGCGCTGCCTCCGACGCATCCTCGGCATCACCTGGCAGGACAAAGTTCCAAACAACACAGTCCTGGAACGTGCTGGAATCCCTAGCATGTATTCACTGCTGAAACAGAGACGCCTGCGTTGGCTTGGTCATGTCGTGAGAATGGACGATGGCCGGATCCCAAAGGATCTCCTCTATGGAGAACTCGTGCAAGGAAAGCGCCCTACAGGTAGACCACAGCTGCGATACAAGGACATCTGCAAGAGGGATCTGAAGGCCTTAGGGATGGACCTCAACAAGTGGGAAACCCTGGCCTCTGAGTGGCCCGCTTGGAGGCAGGCTGTGCAGCATGGCCTTTCCCAGTTTGAAGAGACACTTTGCCAACAGTCTGAGGCTAAGAGGCAAAGAAGGAAGGCCCATAGCCAGGGAGACAGACCAGGGACAGACTGCACTTGCTCCCGGTGTGGAAGGGATTGTCACTCCCGGATTGGCCTTTTCAGCCACACTAGACGCTGTGCCAGAACCACCTTTCAGAGCGCGATACCATAGTCTTTCGAGACTGAAGGTTGCCAATACAGCATAGCCAGATGGGGGCAGTGTGGTAAGTATTGCAGGCACCACAATGCGCCATGTAAGCACCCCTCCCACTTGCCATTGGAGCCATTGGGGCAGCAGTGGCAATGCGCAAGTGCTCACCAAATGGCAAGCACTTGTGCATTATTGTTGCTGCCCAATGGCTCCGATGGTGAGTGGGAGGGGCTGCTTACACTGCATTGCGGTGCCTGCAATACTTATTGTTCTGCCCCCCTCTGGCTATGCTACTTACACATGGCAACAGGTCCACCCCATGAGAAGTGCTCTGTTATATCCCAAAGAATGCCACCCTTCCTCTACCAGAGAAAGACTGAATTTCTTTCTCGGGAATTCCTGTCCTGGAAGGGGGGCCATTGTGTTCATCTCAGTCACCAGGCTCAGTGTCTTGCTCTCTTAAGGATAGGATACATTTGGGGAGGTAGGCAGGGTATCTCCCTAATTATGTCTGGGATCGTCAGGTATCCAGGACATGACAACTGCTACCATCCATTGATACCAACTGTAAATAGGTTTGTGATGTTCTTATTTCCTGTTTTTACTTCTTCTTAGGCTCTTGCATCTGTTTCTCAGTGCTGAAGAGATTTTGAGGATGGTTGTTCCAGCCCTCCAGGACTGGTCTAGGGGCAGGTTGCCCTCCAACAGAGGAGGAGACGTCACATTCAAACAGCTCTGCCTCCTGGTAGTGGGAGGGGCACTCCTGAAGGTTTAGGAATGTCATTTCTTCTCCTCAGAACAGAAATTCCCAGGTGAGAAATTTCATTTTTGCATCTTGGTTTCAAAAGATTTATGGTAGTAAAACTGCGGAAGTCTTGAGAGCTTCTGCAAGCCAAGATATACAGTACTTAGCATGATGGAACAGAAGTTGATTCAGTACAGCTGTTCACATGGAAAGTTGTTCCATTGTGCAGGTGTTCATGGACATGTTTTGGAGTGAACGACTGTACATGTGTTCATTTTAGAAGTCAACATAGGGATTGGACTCCCAAAACGTAAAAGATTCACAGCCCAGACCTAACCTGTGCTTGCACAACCAGGCTGCATGACTTGTGCTGTATCCAGGGCAGGTTAGAAGGTTGGAGATCTACTCAGGATAAGGGGATATTTTATGGGGATTCTTGGATCTGTGCCAGCTATTTAGGTGGACAAATTTGGGATGCCTGGTATAATAGTGCAAGACCTAGGAGGGAGGTTAGGATAAGATGGAGGAGATCTCCATCATTCCCACCCCTTCTTGGGCCTGTCCCACCCCTGTTTCACCCTCCCTACCCAAAAATGCCCCCACCTCCAAAATACTCTCCCACCACTCTCTCCCAGTCCCAGAAAGCTTCCTGCAAAATTCACCTCCACTGGCATCTAGGGGCTTGGCATGTTTGCAAACACTCTAGGCCAGCACAGGGACTGCTCAGCACCAGCATAGAGTAAGTATAGAATTGTGCTGAAAAAGTGTGTACCGGTGTATGTGTGTGGAGCACAGTGTGTGAATAAATGATTCTATCAGTGTAGAAGCCAACAACACACAGCATGGGCCCTGGATATAATGGGGCACTAAGGCAGCTTCCTGTCTTCAGCATTGGATTGCCTGTTTCACTGAATGGAAACAGCCTGAATGTAATCAAGCCCCATTCTCCAAGAGTCCATGAGTCCATGAACGTCTTTGTATGAGAAGCCGTTGGATAAGCACTTCCCAAAAGTCTCTTGGAAATGTATTTACATGCTAATCTCTATGCTTAAATCAGTGTATATAGATACCAACTGAAGAAATCATTTTTTAAAATTTGATTTTTTTTTTTTGCAATTGTATTATTAGTTACAATAAAGGACATTTAAGGTGCAATCCTAACTGCATCCTGGGCTGGCACAAATCCCTTGCGCTGGCCCAGGAGGGTCGCAAATGTGCCATAAAGCATGTTTGCACCTCTGTGGAAGTAAGCCAAACCAGCCAAATCCAGCCTCCATGGTGTCAGGAGAAGGTAAGTCTGCGTTGGCTGAGCTTGGCTGGTGCAAGGGTCTGGGGGAGTGCATGGAGGGTGGGGAGGAGACAGGGAGGAGGCATTTCAGGGCAGGGAGAGGGCAGGTGGTGGCAGGCATGTGGGTGGGCAAGGAGAAGGAGGCAGGGTCACGATTCGGTTTTGCCGGATCCTAGCTGCTGTTCCTGGGTGGTGCTAAGTGGGTCCTGGCTGCTCTGTTTTGCTCAGATCTGTGCCACCTTGTCAGGTGGTGCTAATTTGAGTAGACCCATTGGGGCTACTGCGGCTCTCCCCAGGGTAAGGGGAAACGTTTCCCCTTGCTTTGGGTCGAGCCTCAGCCAGCCCCCAAACTTGCGCTGGATAAAATGTAGGCCTGCCTGCCTGTTCTGCACTGCCCAATATATACAGAAAGAATATTGCTTATGTTTATGGCCCAAGATCCCTGAATTTTCCCATCTCTCCTTTATAAAACAAGTGAAAGGGAAAGGAAGACTTTCCAGCTCTGAAGCCGAGAGAGAGAGAGCTGAAGGACTAGAGAGAATGCTCACTGTAGACTGGATCTGGTCTGGATACATGCAGCTATATGGAATTAGCTGATTTTTTCACAGTGATACTTAATCAAGTTTACAGTGAATGAAGGACTGCGGGTCTCCCAGGCCTATTGGCCATGATGGCACAAGCTGTAAGACATCAGCTTGGCAGTCGCACACAGTGAGTACTTTGCAGAGTCAATTGTCCTAATGCGGCATGAAATTAAAGCATGATGCTGCTTGACAACAGAATTTCAATTTCTTCTTCATCTCGCTTTAACCAGGGAGTTAGAGCCTGCTCATCTAGAACTGGGCTTCCATGTCAGCTGACAGCCACTTGATCTGGGCCGCTCAGCTGCTTTCGGACAGGCTGCTGATACTATTAAACTTAACTGCATCTTAGCACACTCAGTCTGATCTTTCCTGTGTTGGTTCTCAAAGGCAGATCATTTGACTGCGAGGAACTAATATAACCATCGTGCTCTAGACTGGTTTCAGTTGTGGCTTAGAGAACCAGACTGCTTGCTGAGAGCTTCTCTTTAACTAAGAATGGGAGTTGCACAAGCCACATTGAAATGTAATTCAATGGGACTTGCATGTTCTAGTGCAGTGATTTTCAACCTTTCTCATCTCATGGCACACTGATGAGGCACTAAAATTGTCAAGGCACACCATCAGGTTTCTGATAAATGCCAAGGCACACCATGCTAGCAGTGGGAGGCTCACATCCCCATTGGCCCTACTAATAAATGACCTCCTCCCAAATTCCTGTGGTACACCTGTGGACCACTCGTGGCACACCAATGTGCCACGGCACAGTGGTTGAAAATGGCTGTTCTAGTGGGTTCTGCTTAATCCCTTAAGAAGAATGAAAGAGAAGCCCTGCTAGATCACACCAAAGGCCCATCTAGTTCAGCATCCTGTTTCCCAGAGTGGTTCACTAGATGCCTCTAGGAAACCCTATCCTTCAAGCTGGAGATAAAGGCACACTGTGGCTCCCATGCAGTGGGCGTTCAGTTCACACTTTATATGAACACATGCGTAGAGCCATCACGATTAGTAGCTATTGAGAGATATCCTTCAGGAATGGGTCTGTTCTCTCCTTGAAACCATCTAAAGTGGCTGTCATAAGATATTGCAAATTCCATAAATTAACGATGCGCTCTGTGAAAAATTCTTGAATCCTCTTGAAGAAACCAGGAAAGTGATTGTGTCTACAGTCTACAAAACCTTTATTAGGCATAAAAGTGATTGTGCAGAAAAGGAATCATGAAGGAGACTTCTTGAGAAGAAGGACTTGATATCTCTTGATTTCACTGGGACAGTTAAGTTTGCGCTGTTTGTTCTGGAAGGCATTTATTATTGACGTATCAATGGCTTTTCCTTTGTTCCTCTGGCTTTTAATGCTGCTGTGTGTTTTTAGATTTTTATGTGGTTTTTGAATTGCATTTTATTGTCACTGTGCTTCTTTAACATGAGCTGCTTTGGAAAACTAGTCTGAAAAGTAAGATATAAATAATGCCAGGGAATCATGCAAGACATTCAAGACAGTTTGACCCATTGAAATCAGCACAACTAAAAAGTGCAGAATTTTGGCTGGTGTTGTGCCCTTAACATGCAAAGCATTTGGCCATCTTTATTTGTTCCCTGCATTAGCCCTGTGAGGTAGGCCCCTATTAGATGTGTGACCAAGGGCAAATGACAGTGATTTGCCTAAACAGTGGCTTTGTTGATCTAGACCTGGGAAGCATTTATTCACTGTGTTTTTATCCTTCCTCCAAGGAACTCAGGGCACAGTTTTTCCCTTTTTACCTTCACAACTACCTCGTGAGGTAGGTCAGGCTAAGAAACATTGATTGGGTTAAGATCACTAGTGTGCTTCATGGCAAAGGGGGTTTGAACTGGAGTCTCCCCAGGCTTTGTTGGACACTACACCAGTGATTTTAAATGTTTTTCTTCTCACTGACCTCTATGTTCTTCTCTGTGGTCATTGTCTCTAGTGATGTCACTTCTGGCTTCCAGGAAACTCTTCTGGGATCTGCAACTCTGTTTCTAGGGCATCTGTCTGTTTCTAGGACAACCACCAGCGGAGGAAGAGGGGCAGACAATTTGTTACTACAGACAGTTGCTCTAGAAACAGAACTGCAGAACCCCGAAATTTGTGATTTTCAACCACTGTGCTTGAAACTTCCACAACATACCTAAAGACTTTTTGTGGCACACCAATGTGCTGCAGCACAATGGTTGAAAATTGCTGCTCTATATACTACACTGGCTGTAGTTCACACACTACACTATTCCAGTATGTACTATACTGAAATAGTTCACACACAATGGGTACTGCCACAGGGCTGGCTTGAGATCATTCCAGGTTGTTGCTGGTTTTGTGGCTGGATTGCACTTGTGTGGAAGCAGCCTCTGTATCTATCTCTGCCTCCATCTAAGTCCTATACAAGCAGTTGCCGCAATGTCCATGACAGCATCAGAGCAGGTCATTATTGCAATTTCTTTATTGCCTTGTGTGTGCTGATCTGGCCTCTTTCTAGCCTTCCCAAGATGCTGCATGTCTGAATATTTATGATGATCTCACTAGTGACAGGCCAATCCAGCCCTGAAGGCCCAGCGGAATTAATGTAAATTTCACTCAACCATGAAAACCTACTCAAACTGAACTGTATTTCGGTATGGCGGATAAGCACATCAAAGAGCTGAATTCCTATGAGATAATTACACACAATGGCGCTCTAATAATAGAAAGATTGTGGATATTGCTGATAAAGTATAATAAATCTTTCCTGACAAGACCTTGTTCTGCTGAATCAGGCTTCTCGTTGGGCTACAAACCGAACCCCAGTCTTGCCTTTTAACCAAAATGCAGCAAAGGCAGAATCTACATCAGTCGGCTGTAGCTTTGGTTTTACTCCCTCATGCTGCAATATGCATTGCCACCATTTTACTCCCACCACCCAGAATGGCTCTGAAGGGGAGGGGCCACTTGCATGTTCGTTCAGGCGCTTGCAAAACTTAGTGCTTTGCACCCCCTGTAGCTACACGACTTCTGATAACCTATTCCCCCTTCCAGGCCTCAATCCATCTTCCTAGGTCCTCTTGGACTTGTGCTAGTAAAATTGCTCACACAGGTCTGAGGGGACCCAGTCAGGTGCTGGCAGCTTAGCCTCAGGGAAGGGAACATACTCTCCCTTACCTGGAGGAGACCTCTGGGATTACCTGCCCTGTAGGATGCAGTATGTGCTGTAGCAGCATGGCTACACTGGTGGGGAAGAAAAGGATAGGAGTGGGGCCTTAGGGTGGTCATAGCTATTGGAATCAGACAGTGAAGAGCTCTTATTATGTGGCAGCCCAATACAATTCAGCCCAGGCTACAGCAATACCATATCACTGTGCATTTTGTGGAATGATGGTCCACCCAGGATGGTTTGGGCAGTAGTGGAGGTGTTGCAGATCCTATTATTCAGTGATTTCAGAGTATATTTGACTGGATGATAGTCTGCCCATAATGATCTGCACAGAGTGGTTGGTAGCAGTGAGAGGAACCGACTCATAACTCTTCTCCTAGATAAATAGAGACTATTTGATTGGCTAATTATCTATCCAAGTTGACTTGGGCAGGTATGGTTACCCAACTGAATATGCATGACATTTCTGAGTGGGAAGATCTCTGAGTCATTTCTTGCTCCAAAGAGCTCTTCCCACTCAGAAATAGTGGATATTCCATTGGTTTATCTTGGATAATTTGTGTAGGGTTGACATGAGGTGGACTCATAGACCCTCAAATAACAAAACATTAAATCCCTGGTATGAACAAACATGCCCTGGTGATACATTCATTGTGCATTGACATGGGCCCCCAAGCTTTGTGTGTTCAGGGAATTCGGAGTTGTTGGTCATGATATACACATGATACACACACTGTCCTCATAGGAATAAAAGGGGAACAGAATAATATAATGACTTAAAGTAATGATATAAGACAGTGGTTCTCAAACTTTTTAGCACCAGGACCCACTTTTAAAAATGACACTCTTTCGGAACTAGCTTTATGAGACGGTGATCTAGAACTAAATAATATTTTTATTTACTGTAGATACTCGCCTATGAGGTGATAAATTTGTGCCCCAAACAGCAAGTAGTGGAGAGAGCCCTAGTCCCACAGCTCATGCAAGAGGTTGAATAGTCATCCTCATGCTGAGAGCAATTGCATCCGGCCAGCATGGGCTCCAGCAAGTCTCTAGAGGGCCAGAGGCTCATTGGAGACTGGGGGCTCCCTGCGGGCTGGATTGAGAGTCCCCAAGGGCTGCAAGTGGCCCCCGGGCCAGGGTTTGAGCACCCTTGTCATAGATCATAAGATACATTTTTATTCACCAATTTTTAAAATTATATTCTTAACAACCATTTGTAAACACTATCAGAGTAAGGCCACAATCCCATCCACACTTTCCTGGGAGTAAGCCCCATTGACTTAAATGGGACTTACTTCTGAGTAGACAAGCCTAGGATTGGGCTCTAAGTACACTGGAAACAGCATACCGGTAGAACCATTAATCCAATCCTCCTTTAAAGTGCTTGGTGCCTTAAGCCAAGGGCTCTACATGGAACACACAACATAGAACACACAACTGGGAGTGTGCAGCCCTGGGAGTGTGCACAACTGGGAGTGATTGTGAGCCCTTTTGGGACAGGGAGCCATTAGTTATTTGATTTTTCTCTGTAAACCGCTTTGTGAACTTTTGTTGAAAAGTGGTATATAAATAATAATAATAATAATAATAATAATAATAATAATAATAATAATAATAATAATAATAACAGTCACCCTCACGCTGAGAGCAGTTGCGTTGAGCCAGCATGGGCTCCAGCAAGTCTCCAGAGGGCCAGAGGCTCATTGGAGACTGGGGGCTCCCTGCGGGCCAGATTGAGAGTCCCCATGGGCCGCAAGTGGCCCCCGGGCCAGGGTTTGGGCACCCCTGAGATAGAGCATAGTCTTTAATAAATTAGAGACTATTTTTAATACTGTTTTTGTAATACTATGTATACATACTATGTATGTATGTATACATAGTATAGCAAAAACAGTATTAAAAATAGTGTATGTATGTATGCATACTATGTATGTATACATGTATGTATAGATGTATACATACTACGTATGTATACTGTGTTTTTAATACTATGTTTTTAATAAATTAGTGACTGTACAGTTCTTAGTTAACAATTACTTGTCGGTTATTTTTCAGGATCTGGCTCATGTAAAATCAGACACCCCCTAAGTTTAACCCCCGACTTATCCGAGGGTTGTAGAAAATCCCATGATTTTTAAATCAAAGCCTACCCTCGGCTTATCTGTGGGATCGACTTATAGGTGAGTATCTACAGTATTTATTTACAAGTAATATTTATTTATTTGCAAAAACTTGATCCATTTGTTGTAATGAGGCAACCTTAATGAACTAAACCTTAAGTGGTTTAGTTATGTCACCCAGCCTCTAAGTGCCCCCACTACCTGTCATTGGTGGACTTGAAAAAACACACCATAAAAAAGGCGCTGAAACATTTCCCTATATTTACACAAGCTTGCAAACTGCAGAAGCTCAGCTGTTTGCAGAGCAATTAGAATCTATCTTCCAAACTGCAGGAACTCAGCTGTTCGCAGGGCTTTTAGTAGCTATTATGATTTGGCTCTGAGAGAGAGCAGTTGTGATCCCCTCACCTACATGCAAGCAGGAGGACACATATTCCTGCTTGCACCCACATTCTTTTGACCTTTGGGGAAGTGAGGTTCTCTTTTAAAGGGTTTTGCAAACTATTGGAAAAGATCAAAGCTACAGTAGATCTGAGGGCCTGCAATTAAAACTTCACTAGAGAGGAAAGGTGACTCTGGTTTGACCTACCCCACATCCAAGGGGCATCAGGAATACACCATAGATCATTCTTGGGGAAAGGAGCAGTCACTCCTTTAAGAGAGGCACCCCAATTATTTCTAACTCTTATTGGACTTCAGATGAGAAGCTCACCCTGACCAGGGAGTAACTCTCAGACTTGCTGCAGTTTGTCCAATTATCTGGTTGTTAAAAGAGGTGGAGGTAATACAAAATGCATTATAATTGGGACTTGGCTACTTTTGGCAAAAGGACTTTTAATTTCAAAGTACTGCGAGAATCTGAATTCTCAAGAGAGCATAGTGCTTGGTTTCACTGGGACATCCGTGTCTCTTGTCTTCTGGAACACAGAGAAGGATGGGCTTTTCTGCTAACACAGGCTACACTCCATGAGACATTGCAAGAAACCAAAGTTTGGTTTGGACCCAGCAGCCCATCTCAGATTAGGGAACTGCATGATTATAGAAGTGGTTTTGCCACTAGGTTAGCCTGGGCCACCTCCTGCTTCTAATTTTAAGGCGCAAGTTGTGCTGGACTGGGGGGCTCAACTCTGATACGTCAGAGCTGTGCTTCTCTAAGCTAAGCTTCTTACGTGCTGTCATGAATCAAGATCTCTCTCAAGAAATGCCAGATTTGCTTCTTTCTTTGAGAAATTTCATTGTCTTTTTGGCATATGGGCAGCAGAAGATTGCTAGCTTTGAACATGGGGAGAAATAATTCTGTATGAGGCTTGATCAGAATAAAAGCCCATGGGCCACTATGGGCCTCTTACAGGATCCTATGAGCCACTAACGGTTGCAGATCTAGGGGCAATGGGAGTGGGGGCATGTGGATAGGACCCAGGATGGGGCAGAATTGGTGATGGTGCTGCATGCCATACCCTATCCCATTTCCTGGGTCTGATTTGCCAACATGGATCAACTTGGAGAGCAATTTTGTTGGGGACGGCCTGAGTAGACCTGTTGCTGTGGCTGGGGCTTCCTCCTCAACAAGACCTCCATCATGCAAAATTCTCTTGTGGGATGCGGTACAAGCTGAGCCACTACATTTTAGAAGACTGTGGGAGAATTTTAGCTGAATTGGGCTGTGAACTTTCCCCATACAAAAAAATCCCTACAGATAGAAAACTAAACCTCGGGAAGGAGACAGATTCCACCATGCCATGAGCTGCAATTTAAAATTGGGCTATTAACTCCCTACCAAGTGTGAAGATTGCTTCTGAGTCCAAGTCGAATATAAATTTTATTTATATTATTTCTTAAATCACTTGTTATCATGATCAGATGCTCCGTTGTTCAATACTCAAGTCAGAAGGATGTACAGACATACAAAAGATGAACAGACACAGAGAAAAGGCCACATAAAGACCGCAGGAGTGTGCAAAGAATATTTGTTTTATTTTTTCTCGAAATACAGGGCAATATGACTTCTATTCTCACACAATAGAAAATAAACCGCAAAAGACTCCCAAGGTGTCAGAATAGTTTACGGGTATCGTTACTAATTCCCAGTAAACTACTCCTGAACTTGGAGAGCCTTTTGTTGTTCGTTTTGTTTTTCCCCCTCTCTAGACTTACATCAGGACTTTGAAAGTTTATTCCCTCTTGTGACTGCCTGAAGCAAAGAAACAAACTTCCTGGGGAAACTCAAGCATCCCACTGAATTTTAATGCTCACAGAGTTGTAAGGCAATGACTACAAACAGCCTTCAAATGGCAAAGGAAGAGTGCTTGCTCAGGGCAAGGTGATGTTTCCTCATTAAAATACAGTTGCCTGAAGTTAAGAAGTCAACCCCCCCCCCCCCAATTTCTAATTTGTTCCAAGAGTGTAGAAAACACACGTTTCTCCAGATCAGAAAAGGCTTGGAAGTCCTTGTCTGCAAAAGCACCAGAAAAGAGACATGTGTATTGTATTTGTGCACTGAGTGACCCCATGAGAATTGCTAATGCAGCTGCATGTTACAAGGAAACTTTTGTTAACTAAGCGTGGATCACAATCATGGCATTTTGGTACATGATTTAAAATGTGGCTTCCAGATTTTTCTTGCACAGTTACACACTGCTGAAAGAAAGGTGTGGAGTGTGCATTGCGTGAGTGATTGTGTGCATGCATACACCAGGGATGTGTGGTCAGGGAATCAGGGGCAGCAGAGCCACCCCTCCCCTGGCATCTCAGCCAGTGGCATAGCTAGAGAAGGTATAAAGCACAAAGTTTTACAGGGAGCCTTACCACAGCATGCAAGCAGCCCCCCACCTCCCCCTCAGAGCCATTCTGGGCAGTGGTGGGGAGCAAAATGAGGCATTCTTGGGAATGGCTCCAAGGGGGGGGAAGGGCTGCTTGCATGCAGACTCCCTGCAAAACTCTGTGCTTTGCACTCCTTTTAGCTATGCCACTGAGAACTCCAATTTAATAGGTAGATTGTCTCCAAGTCACATTTCTTGTTGACTTAGCAATAGCCTTTCTGTGACTGAGAGTAGAACTGCTTATTTTCATCTTATTACCATGTGGTTATGAACACATCCTGGTAAGTCGCCACTTGGTGAGGAGGTCAGCTGCATTCTCTCCCTACTGATGCTTTGAAGGCAACACTGGACTGGAAGTGGTGTTTTTGCTGCTGAACACCTAGTTCCACCCAGGATGGTTGATGTGATCTTTGATTGGCTGCCTTCTTGAGAATTTATTAGCACAAACATTTAAAACTACATGTGTTCTGCTTGGAGAGAAGGAGGACCTTGTTATGTTACTCTGTAACCTAGTTGTCCATGACTAGAATTCATACAATTCACTATAGTGTTAGGGAAACCTTCATTTCATGTGGTCTTCTGTCTGGAGTGTGGATTTTGGCAGCTGCCACTGCAACTGAACCTGCACGCTTCCTGGACCTATCCCTTGCCCCATTGCCATGGGGTACAAGCCACGATGTGTATGCGCAACCTCCTGATTTTTGAAATGGGCTATGTCAGAATGCCAGATGCAAGGGAGGACACCAGGATGAGGTCTCTTGTTATCTGGTGTGCTCCCTGGGGCATTTGGTGGGCCGCTGTGAGATCCAGGAAGCTGGACTAGATGGGCCTATGGCCTGATCCAGTGGGGCTGTTCTTATGTTCTTATGTTATGTTCTCCCTGTTCCCCCACCCTCATCACCATGTTTTGCCCTCCCCTGCCCCCATTTCAACTGCAGATGTGGTAGAACACATTCATACCTGATTGGATGAGAGGAAATCACTCCAATTAGGGAGGGCAGAATGAGGGAAACGTGGAACGGGGTGGTGACTGGAGCGGGGTGGAGGGCAGATTGGATTCTGTGGCAGGTTTGGTGGCAGCGAGCTCCTGCCAAATCTTGACCCCCTTCCAGGGACTGATCCACCTTCCCAGGTCAATGCAGACCTGTACCAGCAATATCACTGGTGCAGGTTGGAGTTGACCCACTGGGTCCACAGGGGCTTACTGTGGGGAAACCGAACAAATGTTCTCTAACCCCAAAGAGGACTTGGCAGCCAAAACTCCCCCGCAGGATTCAGTGGATGCCATGTTGGTACCGGTGCATTGCCACGCAGGGAGTTGCGGTGGATTGGGCTGTTAGACCCTTGGTCTATTATTCTGCTGTTTTATGAGAGGCCCAAGAACAGCCTCAGCCCTTGAATGAATGATTCCCCTTATCCAATTCATCAAGAGCTTCAGGAGTAGGGGGCCTGTGCATTGCATGCACTTTTTTTGCATGTTCAGAGAGGCTTGGGGCATCGGTTAAGGGTGATCATTTGGTGGGGGTGATTAGCGCTCTCACTGCAGGTGAGTGAAATTTCATGGCTTGCTGACTCACTCCATGCCTGTAGCCCTTGGTTCAGGTTACAGAGAACCACAACTCAGCCATGGTTTTTTGCTTCAGCCAGAATTTTTCTAGCTTCTTTCTTCTCCTTCAGCTCTTCTCCTCCCCCTCTCTGCCACCACAAATCCTTTGGTTTTCCCTACACCCTTCTCCCTCTCCATTTTTCCCTCATTGCTCATGCCATCAAGTACCCCCTTTTGCTTGTAATGATTTCCTCCTGTGTCTCTCTCACCCAGGACCTGCTTGTGAACTAATCATGTGAGCAATGAGTGACTATTGGATTGCTTTTTATTTTCCTCTCTTTGCTATTCTGTTATTATCCCCACAATAAAAATTCTTTGTGGTCGCACCTGTAACCTTGTCCCCCTCCCCCAATTTTCTTAAATGCCAATCCCTTGAGTCACACTACTGGCCTCTGCATTCTGTCCCTACACACAGAATGGCTTCTCCTCCATGTGTACATGTTCAACTCATGTTCTGCTGAGCACATCACTAACATGGGCTCAAAATGTCTGCCCACTCCTGCGGTTCGTGGCTAACTCAAAAGCTCACACTTCTGTTTCTGTTTGGCTGGATTTAAGAAATGGTTTCTTTCAGCCCTCTTTGCCACATTGGTTTTAGTCCAATAGTTACGGCAGAAAGGGATGAGCTGCATTCCGGGCATTGGGAACATCAGCTGCTCTTTGGCGCTCACTAAACATGCATCTTTCACTATCAAACTATACACAATATAGTATATTGTGTATATACTGTGTATATATTGCAGAGAGCGTTTATCCAGAATCACAGTGCGGATTCCGAGCCAGCAGGTCCACCACTGATATGGTATTCTCCCTTAGACAACTGCAGGAGAAATGCAGGGAACAACGACAGCCACTCTTTATAGCCTTCATAGATCTCACGAAGGCTTTCGACCTGGTCAGCAGGGACGGCCTCATCAAGATTCTCCCCAAGATCGGATGTCCACCCAGGCTCCTCAGCATCATCAGATCCTTCCACAAGGACATGAAGGGCACTGTTGTCTTCGATGGCTCCACATCAGACCCCTTTGACATCCGAAGCGGCGTGAAGCAGGGCTGTGTTCTTGCACCAACCTTGTTTGGGATTTTCTTCGGTGTCCTGCTGAAGCAGGCCTTTGGAACTGCAACAGAAGGCATCTATCTCCGGACCAGATCAGATGGAAAGCTCTTCAGCCTCTCCAGACTGAGAGCAAAGTCCAAAGTCCAGCTGAAATGTCTTCGTGACTTCCTCTTTGCCGACGATGCAGCTGTCACTACCCACCCTGCCAAAGATCTCCAGCAGCTCATGGATTGTTTTAGCAAGGCCTGCCAAGATTTTGGACTGACGATCAGCCTAAAGAAAACACAGGTCATGGTTCAGGATGTGGACTCACCTCCCTGCATTACAATCTCTGCGCATGAACTGGAGGTTGTCCATGACTTTGTGTACCTTGGCTCAACGATCTCTGACACTCTTTCTCTCGATACTGAGCTAAACAAACGCATCGGTAAAGCAGGTACCACGTTTTCCAGACTCACAAAGAGAGTCTGGTCCAACAAGAAACTGACAGAACATACCAAGATCCAGGTCTACAGAGCTTGCGTCCTGAGTACACTTCTGTACTGCAGCGAGTCATGGACTCTCCGCTCACAACAGGAGAGGAAACTGAACGCTTTCCACATGCGCTGCCTCCGACGCATCCTCAGCATCACCTGGCAGGACAAAGTTCCTAACAACACAGTCCTGGAACGTGCTGGAATCCCTAGCATGTATTCACTGCTGAAACAGAGACGCCTGCGTTGGCTCGGTCATGTCGTGAGAATGGATGATGGCCAGATCCCAAAGGATCTCCTCTATGGAGAACTCGTGCAAGGAAAGTGCCCTACAAGTAGACCACAGCTGCAATACAAGGACATCTGCAAGAGGGATCTGAAGGCCTTAGGGATGGACCTCAACAAGTGGGAAACCCTGGCCTCTGAGCGGCCCGCTTGGAGGCAGGCTGTGCAGCATGGCCTTTCCTAGTTTGAAGAGACACTTTGCCAGCAGTCTGAGGCAAAGAAGAAAAGAAGGAAGGCCCATAGCCAGGGAGACAGACCAGGGACACACTACACTTGCTCCCGGTGTGGAAGGGATTGTCACTCCCGGATTGGCCTTTTCAGCCACACTAGACGCTGTGCCAGAACCACCTTTCAGAGCGCGATACCATAGTCTTCCGAGACTGAAGGTTGCCAATAAATAAATATACACAATGAGCCTGGAGAGATGAGCATCTTTTTCCTATGCATGGTGGAACAGCCACAGCATATCACAGTCAACTGAGATTGAAAGCAGGTAGTATGGCTCACTGGAATTGTTGAGGTCCATTCTTTCAGCTGAAAGCAAAGCCAGGTTGTTGGATACCAAGGCAAAGACAGAGAAATTATGGCATTCCTAACACTGATTAGGCAAACACAAACCGTTCGGTATGAGAGACTTGATCAGCTGCTTGCACTCAGCCACCGTGACTGTATCATTGCACTCCTCAGCCATAACATTGCAGGCTGGAAATACCTGGGCAGATTGGTGAGGTGAGCTTATGATGCAGCAGCAGCATCTGGGTCGTTTGCAGAAATGGTTGTCGCGTTCTTAAGACGAGGGTCATTCTGGCTAGAATGGTGCTCTTTGTGGCATTGCTCTTTGGGGACTACAATGGCCATTCCATTCAACAGTCACCTCTCAGCCCAGTGAAGGACAAGGAAGCAGTGCTTTTACTGGGGGCATTGGAAAGAAACATGGAGAATAAAATGTTTGGTTTTATTCAATTATATCTATTCCATTGCAGTTGGAAATCTTTTTTTTTTTTTTTTAATGTGCTCTTTGGGCAGCATATTAGAAAACTAGGGAGCTCTTGCCACAGAAAAGGTTACTCTTTTTATTATATCTATGCATGAGTAGCAGGAAAAGATGGACTTTTCCTTTTGTAATAAATAATAACAATTATTTATTATTAAATACCTTCCCCTCTGCTTCCAGTTTGAACTCCTTGTCCTCACAAGCTGAGTGAACTCAGCTGCCTTACTCTCCCATCCCCAGTGGCATAGCTATGCCATCTGGCATCTGGGGGCACAAAATTAGCCCCTGGGGGCACAACCCCCTCCCCAGGCCTCAGAAGGACTTAGAAAGGCACTTCTGGTTTATGGCAAAAGTTGGAAGTGTCTTTCTAAGGCCTCTGGGAGGCCTTCTGAGGGTCGGGAAGGAGCCTCAGAGGGCTGCTTTTTCACCTTGGGTTTGCGGTTGGGGGTACGAGTTGGCACCACCTCAAGGCTTGATATCTCAGGCAATGTACCCCTGCCCCCTTAGCTATGCTACTGCCAGTTCCTCTGCCCATTTCTCCAAACCCCCTTTGCCCATGACCTCCAGTCATCCAAAGAAGCACCCAATAGCTCTTTAGCAGTGAAATGCTAGACATGTCTACTCAGAAGTAAGTCCTATTATAGTCAGTGGGGCTTACTCCCAGGTAAGTGTGGATAGGCTTGCAGGCCTGCTTTCTTGGGGCCCAATCCTAAGCTCACCTAGTCCTAAATTCATCCTAGGTGCTGAGTCCTAGCACCAGTGCTGGTTGCTGTAAATGTCACGTAAAACACAATTACAGCAGCTGGTAAGTAGGGAACACTGGTGCTGGGCCCATGCCAGTCAGGCACGGGTCCAGTGCCAGCAGGGGGAGGATGCACTGCTGCCCAGGGTAAGTGAAATTGCTGGGCAGCAGTGCAGCCTCTCAGAGTGGGGGAGGATGGATTGGGGTGGCGTCGCGGGAGGAACGGGGGCAATAGGGAGGTGGAACTGGCAGAGCTCTGCTCCACTGGATCTTGAACTCCGTGTCAGACCAGAAGGCCTGACACTTGAGACACGTAGTCTCAAGTCCACGCTGGCAAAATAGCCAGCGTAGACTTGAGAAGCGTTGCAGGGCTTGGGGCTTCCCCTGAGGAGATTCCTAATGGCTTCCCCGGCACGCGCTGAATACAGCAGTAGCCGCTTTGGCACCACTGCTGCAGCAGGCACCAGGAAGCTCAGGGTTGGGCTGCCCAAGAGCTGCATCTCTTCTCCTTAGCTGTGTTCAGGCAACCAAATTAGAAGGATAATGAATGCATGATGGGGGGGGGGATTATAGCCCCATCTCTGTGCAAGGGATCTGCGCCCTGAGTTTCTGTACATGATCCACATATTCATTATCTGCATAATTTGATTGACAGAACTTGTAATCTTTTTCCTTTCATCTGGAATCCTCTCTCAACTAATCTGTGATGCCAGATCTCTCTTTCCACAAATCCCTCCTCAAAGTTCACCTTTCTTGTGAAGCTTTGGGATTAAGTTCAGTTCATAGATTTTCAATTGAAACAAAACCTAGACTTAAATAACACATTTGCTTATACAGTTCTTCTCTCCATAGTTTCATCAACTTTAAGAATTTAGACAGTATGTTCCATGGGGAAGGAGAAGGCAAGCAGAGAACCCCCCTGCTTGTCCTCTTGATCTTAATATCTGGTTGTATACTATGTGTATCTATTCATTTTAGTTTACACATTTCAGTTCAGCAATTTCAGTATGCCTGTAGGACAGTAGCGTTCCGGGGGGAGGTAAAGTGCTGAGTTTTGCAGGGCACCTTACAGCACCATGTAAGCTGCCCCACACCTCACTGTCGGAGTTCCTCCAGGCAGTGAGAGTAAAGCAGAGGAGACCTCTCTGCTTTGCTTTCACCTCCGGGAATGACTCCAAAGGCGAAGAGGAGGGGCGGCTTACACAGCATGGTTAGACGCCCTGCAAAACATAGTGCTGTGACCCCCCTATAGATACACTACAGCTGTAGGACTCCAAAGGTGCATGCATGTGAGGACTGCCTCATTTCTTCAATGAGTCAGAAAATGTGTTGCAAAGAATACAAGGGGGGGATCACTGTGCATGCAACCTCAGATCTGCTCTTGCCTCGGTGAAGGAGACGGGACAGCCACTGTGAGCTGAAAGCATCACTTGTGCATGAGAACTCACAGAGCTGTAAATCTTTGCCAAACCTCCTTCTAGTTTGAAGACCTGCCTGGTTGCTGGGTTTAGAAGGGAGCCAAAACAAAGCAACCAGGCAGAAAAGCTATAAGAAGAGCATTGTTGCTAAGTATCCTGAGTCATTGACACCACCCTCCCAAGGCTTTATTTATAAACCCCCTGTATTTTATCAGAGGTGGCCCTGCTCAGCATACCTGCGAAAGCAGAGAAGAAAAAAGAAGGTGACAAAGGGCAGGGCCTTTTCAGTGGTGGCGCCTCTACTGTGGAACACCTTTTCTGGAGACATTCACCAAGCAAGTTCCATTGTAATATTTAGAAGGTTGACAAAATCCTTTCCTTTTTAAAAAAACCCTCCAGGGCTAGTCCTAGCTCACTAATTGGCTTTTTATATATTGTATTGTGTAGATTGTAGAAGATCTCCGGTACTTTAAACTGCAATTATTACTGGTTGTTAGAGATTGTATGTTCTTTGTGCTATTGTCATAAACTGCTCTGAAAGGCTTTGGGGTCCACAGGGCTGGATAGAAATGTAATCAATAACAACATGCATCATGTAATTTCTGCCACTACATGACTCTCTAACACAGCTGAATTTTAACTGGAATAAACTCAGCCCCGCAGTCACCCGGGACAGTTGCAGAGAAAATATAAAACAACATCATTCAGTGTTCAAGGGCTTGATCCAACATCCCTCGGAGCCAATTAAAAAACTCCCATTAACTTCAATGAGATTTGATTCAGGTCCATAGTGGGAAGGTCGCTTGGTTTTAATTGGTTTACAGGGGTGACTTTTGACCCTTAGTCCCAAGAGGCAAAGGAGGGGAATGGAGGCCACGGAGAAAAGACACTGATTTCAGCAGCCTCATCTGTCCACAGCTGCAGGCAGTCAACAAAGAATGGGTGAGTAATCAGATGAGCAGCCTGAAAATGCCACATTATTATTTATGAAGGGTTTAATTTAACCACACTCCAATCACGTGCACCAGGAAGAAAGAGAGATGAAGTTCTGGGGTAATGGGACTCCCCGGCTGAGGGGCTGGGAGATACATTTGGACTTGGTGTTGATAACACAAGGTCTGATTGGTCTGAGGGTTTCAACAGTCATGCTGAGCCTGTTGTGCCCACAGCCAGCCCATCTGTGAGGCCCCCTGAAGTGGGCTGCAGCCATGGCAGATTGTGGGCAGTCCAAGGGGATGGTGGATTCTGGGTGCCTTTCACCCTGTGCTGCTGCTGCTGTGTCTTGAACCTGCCGCCCATGCAAGCTGCAGCAATGGCTTCCTGCTCGCTTGAGTGAGAAGCGGGTCATTCTCCTCCTTACTGTGCTCCTTAGGTGCTGCCATCAAACCTGGAAGCTCCCCACTTGACAGCAGGGGCACGAGGAGCATGGTAAGGGTTTTTGTTTTTTGTACAGAAGCTGCAGGCTCCGAGATGGTATCTGGTGGTGTTCTGAGTCATGCTGCCCATGGCTATGCCTGAAGTGTAGCTTAGAACTGCATAGCTTCCATTGCAGCCACAAGACTAACTGAGCATTTTGCAGGACGAACACAGGCCCATCTTTCATGTGTCTGCCCCATTCGGGTACAAATGGGAGGCATGCAATATACGTACATTCAAAAAGACCTGATACTGAGACATAACACCAGTGTAACTTCCTTTATTGTTCTCCCATGTTCAGGCAGAGGCCCTTCTGCTACCAGAAATTCACCTGAAATGCCCAGAAGGGCTGCTAGCGCACCTGTATGGTGGGCTAGCAAAGATTGCCATGCCTGCCCCCCCTATCAACCGGCAGCAGGGCTTGTTGCCAGCTGATTGGCTGGCTCGCCTGAGGGGGCGGGATAGCTGGCTAGATCTAGTGTGCAGGCGCTAGATCTTTTTGAGCATCATCTGATTGGCACCATGATGGTGTTTGTTTTCGCATACCTCAGACTGGCTATGGAGCGCTTTTGGGTCTGTAGTATATTTTTCAAGCCCTGGTCACTGGCGGTAGAAGTGCGGGGGGTAGGCTGAGGACCTTCTCGGTGTCCAATCTAAGTCAGCAAGGACAGGGGTGAACCAGAACTGCTCTCAAGATGCTTGACTGGCTCGGGGAGGCAGGCTGGCTAGCCCATTGTCTGAACTTGGGGGCCTTGCAGGGGTGACCTGAAGGCATAGCAGTTCAGCTGACTTACCCTCTTCGGGTGACAGTGAAAGGCGGGCTTAATAATAATTGAGCTACGCCTGGAATCGGGTGGACGCCCTATGAGATTGGGGGACGTAGACGGCTAGTGCCGTTTCCCCCACTTAGAACCCCGCACTTGGGATGGGTATTCTTTACCCTGTTTTTTTGCCTTGTTGTAATTCAATAAAGTGGCCCATTTTAATCCCATACCTGTTGTCGGCTGTATTTATTTGGGGAATGCATGGTAATTAAAACCTGGGGCCCTGTGCATGCAGAATTCAACTCTCAATAGATTCCAGTAGACACTGATGTAGCAGTAAATTTTGAAATGCAGGAACTCCTCCTGATGCTCCTTCCAGTAACCAAGCCCCACTAAGACTACACAACTACAGGTCAGTGTTAGATTCCTTCATTAGGGTGTTTTCTTCTTCTTCATGTTCCTTTGGAAACATACAGCCCAATTCTACCCTTCTCTTCACTGCTGGTGCAGCCACACTGAAAAGGCTCATGTGGTATCCAGTGCGTGTGTGTGTGGAGCGGGACGCTTCATAACATGAAGGGGATTTAAATCTCCTCCATAAGCCTCCTGCCTCGCAATGGGTCTCCTCAGACTTGCACCAGCAATTTCACTGGGGCAAGTTCAAGGAGTGAAATGGGGTGGGGAGGCTGCTTCTGGAGAGGATGGGATCTGGCAAGTGCCACAGTTCCTCATGCACCCTCTCCTGCAGCCTCCTTGCCCCTGTTCCTATCCCCTTCCTTGTCAGTTTCTCCCCTCCCCATTCCACCATTCCCCCACACCTTCCCAGCCTCCCCTGTTACATTACCTTCCTTGGTTGGGTGGCTGGCGCTCCGCCACATGCGGGGGAAGGCTCCAGCCTTCCCTTCGGTGCTCTGGCAGTATGCTACTCAGCTCACTACTGAAGCGCACTTTGCAGCCATTTTCTGGCAGTCACTGGCAGCAGGAGTGAAGAGTGGGGCAGCAGAGATGCACAAGCCCACTACATTCCTCTCCTCCACACTTCCTCTTCTGCTCCAGCCCCTCTTCCTTTTCTAACCCAGAGAAGGGGAGGAGGCTGGCACATCATCAGGTAAGGGGGGGAGCATTTGGCAGTTCACCTGCGGTGCAAGGAGGCCTTGAGCTCGTCCTGTGGGCAAGGGAGAATCATGTGTGCTCTGTCGCTGTATGACCATACGAAATGGCATCTGGTGCTTCCCTTGTGCCATCACTCATTTTGCACCAAGTGAAACTGACACAAACAGGAAGGCACAATCATCAGCGGTTTATTATTATTATTATTATTATTATTATTATTATTATTATTATTATTATTATTATTATTATTATTATTTAATGTGTTGTTATGACTTCGCACAGTAATTATTTTATCTCGTTTCTGGGTGGCAGTCCGTAGACTTATCATGTTTGGATGCCAAAAGGGAATGCAACTTTCACGTCTGAGTAATTAAATAATTACTAATCGTCAGTGACAAGCCAACCAAACAATGGCTGTGTTTTCTTGGGTCATGACATGGTTGTCTTGGTTTCTGCAGGCAGATTGGCTTTGGTAAAGTAATACATAATAGAATATGCCTTCCTCTTACACCAGAGGAAGAAAGATATCACTAGGAGGCAGCCTCAGCATTGAACAACTGTCTTGTGTTATCTTTCTGCCATTTATAATAGTACATCTGCACTTGTGCCTCCTGTCCCTTTGTCTCTAACAGTGGACTTTGAGAATGATTTCCTCTCTCCCCCCCCCCCTCGCTCCCCACAGCAGTGGCAGCTAATGGCTTCCCTCCTACTCCTTTATCCTGACACTTCAGCAAACCTTCAGACTTCTATCTCATGCTTGGTGCCCCGCTTTTTTCTTTATATGCCAGCTTCTCCCCCTGCTAATAACTGCATCACATATTTCTATGGCATTGTTAAACAAACTATCAGATCCATTCTTTCTGAGTATTTTGTGGGAAGGGGGTGAGTGGTTGCTCTCAGTGGTGGGGTTCATGAGTAGGAACCTATGGCTGCCAAGGTGGGCTGATAAAGGTGAAAGGCATGTCACTCTCACAGGAAACCTCACAGGGAGGTGGTGGTGGAAGAAGAGGTGCCCTAGCCAGCATGGTGGTTGTTGGTTGGCTGAGCTCAGTGCCCATATAGGCTGCTTTGGAAAGAGGAAGTTCTTGAGGTACCTTTGTCCTAAGCCATTTAGGGCACAAAAACCAAGAACCATCCCTTGCATTGGGAAAATGGAAGTGGACTGGAAGCCAGGGTAATTATTTTAATGCAAAAGAAATATGTTCCATAAGATCAGTGTCAGGCAGTACCCTGGCTGCCATATTTGGTACTAACTGCAGTTTCCGAACAATCTCTAAGATCAGCCCCCCCCCCCAGCCAACCCAGTGCATTGCAGTTATCTAGTCAGGTTGCTATCAGAGCATGGGAGATTGTAGGGTCTGGCTGACCCATAGAGGTTGCTGGGGCTTATCTCAGGGCAAGGGAACAAATGACACAGAGACTTCCAGCAGCAAAAAATTCCCTATAGGATACAGTAGTAGCTACACTGGTACTGCTGCATTGCCACATGGGGATTTAGGTACACTTGGGCTGAAGAAGAGCAGGAAGCAGTACATTGAGAGCTAGTCATTAGGCTCTGCTCCCCTTCGTCAACCTCTAGCTTCCCTAACAACTGGTTTGATTTGCTGGGTGTCTCTATGGCAGAACTGTCAACTCATTACTATAGACAATTGCCCTAGAAACAGAGCTGCAGAATCTGGAAGAGTTTTTCAGTGATTTTCAAGGCTGTGCTCCAATCTCCCTTGGCACACTTGTGGACTTTTCATGGCACACCAGTGTGCCACAGCACACCAGTTAAAAATCTGGTGTCAGTTGAAAAACTGTCTTAGACTATCAAGATCTTTGGAATTTGTTGGATTCAAACCTATGTAATAAGTGAGTTATCATGAACCATCATTTAAATTTTTTTTTTTTTTAAAAAGACAATTGAGATTCTCAGGGACCCTAATTTTGTATTGTACCAGATTC
Organism: Tiliqua scincoides; assembly: GCF_035046505.1. Taxonomy (NCBI): domain Eukaryota; kingdom Metazoa; phylum Chordata; class Lepidosauria; order Squamata; family Scincidae; genus Tiliqua; species Tiliqua scincoides. Next base: position 217,163,805 of record NC_089824.1, read on the forward strand.
AGGTAATAGAAGATGAGTAGCTGAATAGTATATCTAGTAAATTCTTTTCATATACTTTGTTTTCCAAGGTTTTTGGCAATTCCATGAAAAGCAGCAGTTTGCTTTCTAGCCCTTGGAGTGTGAATGAAAGGTGTGATTAATTTTCCTTTGAATATGATGCTAGTCATTCTAAAGTGTTAAAAACAAATCTTTGGAAAGAACCAGGTACATTACCCTCCTTGGCAGGTTCCTTTTTTCTATTGCTACAATATTTCCGTGGCTGAGGTTTCTGAAAATGGTAAACCTTCCCCACGGCCTGGGGACTGTCCTGCTAGCCTTCAGCTGGAGGGGTGTGTGATCTGCAATGGATATGGAAGGACCTCTGAGCCATGAGTTAGGAACCAGAAAACCAGGACCAGTGACCTACCTAGGTGGAAGTGCTGATGCAATGGCAGACACAACAAGGCTACCAGCATATATGGCCACATGAGCATGCCGGTGGAGAAACCTCCCACTGCCAGCACAGGTAATTTAGCGTTGGGGTTGGGCGGTGGGAGGAATGGTCCAGGGAAGGGGAGGAACAGGGGAATGTCTGGGTAAGGACAGGTGGGAGGTGGAATGGGGAGGGAGTGGTGGATCCTAGCAGCACCAGTGTGTGCCAGGATCCTATCCCTGTTTCCCAGTTCCCAATCCCTTACTCTGTACCAACAGAAGGAGGAGAACAGCTGGGACAGTGGTACCTTGCCCCAAGGCAAGGAAATCAAAGTGGCCAGTATCCTGTCTCCAGCAATGGCCGTCTGTTTGTACCCAGCATCTAGCACTCAGAGGTGTGCAGCCTCTAAACAGGGAATGCTCAGCTACATTGTCTATGAGCCTTTGGCATGTAATCTTGTCCAAATATTTACTGTCTATCAGATCTCTCCACCTAGATGTTTTTGGCACTCTCAAAGAATTCTGAAAGGTCAGTGAAGCAAATCTCTTTGTTGTTTCTTCCTTAGCTTGGCTTGTCCTTCTATATTAGCGGTCACCAAACTCATGACCACTGTGCATAGAAAAGTAGTCCCTGTTTGGACCCACTTTTACCATTCTGCCGTGCTGCTTGGAAGAAGCCCAACATGTAACATGACACTCTAGGCAGTTGTGTCTGTAGCCCACTGCCCCAGCAGGCTTTGCACCTACATCTCAGGTAGACGTGACTGTCTAGAACAGGGGTGCTCAATAGGTGGATTGCGATCTACCGGTAGATCGCGAGACAAAATGAGTAGATCGCGGAGCCCTGTCTCTCCAAACTGTTAATATGTCAGTTTTGTCTAGTGACTAGACGAAACTGACATATTTAGCTGACACTAAACTGACACTGAAACTGACACTTTAGCTGCTCTTCAGGCATGCAGCAACAAAACTGAGGAAACTGACTAGACTCCAGCAGGGGATCCATACATTAAAGGGGGTGCCTGTCAGACGCTTCCTTCCCCCCTGGTAGATCTCCAGGCCTTGCTGGGTTTCAAAGTAGCTCTCGAGCCAAAAAAGTGTGAGCACCCCTGGTCTAGAATGTTGCATTACAGCAGTTAGGTGGGCTTTGTGTGAGCAGCATGGTGGAATGGTATGCACTGCTCACATGGGGGAGGTTTGCAGTACTGCGCTGGATCTGGCCCATGGGCTGTGGTTTGGTGAGCGCTGTTCTATATGTTTAACAGTGCTGGCCTTACTCATCCTTTTCACTAATTTCGACTCCCCCATGTGGCAGCTTTTTACTATTTAAGAGCCAGTTTTTAAAACTGCATTTCAAAATCTAGAGAAGCAGTATATAGTATATGGGCATGGCTTAGGAACTGCAGTTCAGAGTCACCAAACCAGAGGATTTTGCAGTGGTCGCCATGCAATGGGTGGCTGTGTGACTGGACCCTGTGATGCTCTCCCATCAGGATTGTGACGGCTGCCTGTGTGTGCACCTGTGCCAGAAAGCACAGCAGTCAGCTGTGCAGAAAACAGCTTTCTTTTCAGACATGTTAATTAACATTATGTAAACCAGGAAGAGTTATTATGCACCCCAAGCATAGCATCCTGGATCCCTTGTGGAAGATGCAGCCTTCCAAACCAACCCATTCCCAAATGCCATCATCTAAGTTTCCTCCTGACACAGCTACCTCCCACGATTGCAAATGTTAACTGTGTTTGGGGAGAATTCAGGAAGGAAATGGTGCTGTTTCTTTTCGATGTCTCTGTCAATTCGGGTCTGTGGGAGGAACCAGCAGGTGTGAACAGGTCTTGTTGACAGGTGTGATGCATGGATTTTAGAGACATCAGACCTTGGGAAAGGCTGCTGTGAAACCAGGGACATGAGCATGTTTCTTCAGCACATTTAAAAGTCCCATCCCCCTCCTTAGGTGACCAAACACAGCCAGCATATGGGATCCAGCACAGGAGAGGCCTCCTCAGAAGTTACACCAGTCTGCACCAGTCTGGAGTTCAAGGTGGGCTGGATGGGTCAGTACTGTGTCCACTTGCAAAGGAGGAAGAGGGTTGGGCGCTGGTGCCCTAAGAGCCCTATGAGCCTGCCCAACTCCCAGCTCTCCTCCAATCCCCTGCACAAGGGAGGAGCTCTCGTGTTCCAGGCTGGGCCAAACAAAACCCTGATCCCGCTGCTTACATTGCGTGATTGGCATTGTTACCATTAACTGTTCAGCGTGCATTTTGAGTGAACATCAGCTCCTGGAAGCCTAGTGCATCAAGTGCTGATCCATGACTGGAAAATGTCCCCCTGTTCCATGAATGTCACGTTCTTGTAAGTACAAATCTGAAATCAGCACTGGTATCAAAGTGGGCTTTCACCTTTCTTCATGTGATGTGAATTACCTGAATTATCTGTTTGCAGGCAGTTAACAGCATCCAAAAGTGGCACTCCCAATCTATAATATGAATTTGTACAGTCCTTTTTATCACATTAGTATTTTACTACTTTATTCTACTGTATAGGTAGGTATAGCCATAGACTGCATTCCTAGGAGGTGTGAGTTCCAGTCCTTCCCCAGACAAGAAGGGCAGCCTTAAACAAGTTGACTTTCAGTTGTCCTGAACAAAGTAGATCAATCAACCCAGTAAATACAATTTTGTTGGTTAATCACCTGCCTTTTAACTGATTAATCAATGAAACATGGTGCAGAGTTCCAATGCAGCCCCCAGAAAAATGACAAAGTTATGGACCTGGCCACTGTGCTGCCCCAGGACACAGGTCTGCAATGCCACCCCCAGCATCACACCCCCTCTGCCTGGATACTTACCTAACTGCACAGAGCCCCATGCAGCATCTAGGACTGCTCCGAAAGCCATAAGAACATAAGAACAGCCCCACTGGATCAGGCCATAGGCCCGTCTAGTCCAGCTTCCTGTATCTCACAGCGGCCCACCAAATGCCCTAGGGAGCACACCAGATAACAAGAGACCTCATTCTGGTGCCCTCCCTTGCATCTGGCATTCTGACATAGGCCATTTCTAAAATCAGGAGGTTGCACATACACATCATGGCTTGTAACCCGTAATGGACTTTTCCTCCAGAAACTTGTCCAATCCCCTTTTAAAGGCGTCCAGGCCAGACACCATCACCACATCCTGTGGCAAGGGGTTCCACAGACCAACCACACGATGAGTAAAGAAATATTTTCTTTTGTCTGTCCTAACTCTCCCAGCACTCAATTTTAGCAGATGTCCCCTGGTTCTGGTGTTATGTGAGAGTGTAAAGAGCATCTCTCTATCCACTCTGTCCATCCCCTACATAATTTTGTATGTCTCAATCATGTCCCCCCTCAGGCGTCTCTTTTCTAGGCTGAAGAGGCCCAAACGCCGTAGCCTTTCCTCATAAGGAAGGTGCCCCAGCCCAGCAATCATCTTAGTCGCTCTCTTTTGCACCTTTTCCATTTCCACTATGTCCTTTTTGAGATGTGGCGACCAGAACTGGGCACAATACACGAGGTGTGGCCTTACCATCGATTTGTACAATGGCATTATAATATTAGCCGTTTTGTTCTCAATACCTTTTCTAATGATCCCAAGCATAGAATTGACCTTCTTCACTGCTGCCGCACATTGAGTCGACACTTTCATCGACCTGTCCACCCCCCCCCCCGATGCTTCACATGCTTCGGAAGCCTTCAGATGCTTCCGGCGCACTCTTAAGCAGTACTTCCAATTTCCCGGAAGTAGTGCGTAAGAGCTTGCTGGAGGCTTCAGAAGGCTTTTTGAGCAGTCCCAAATACTGCGCGGGGCTTTGCCTGCCCACAGAACGGATCCGGAGGGCAGGCACAGGCAGTTTGGCAGGTGGAGGTGGCAGTGAAGTAGCCTGGTGGGTGTGGTATATTGAAACCTGTGGATAATTGAATCCATGGGTAGGGTCCATCTCCTGCAGCCAGAGGTTTTCTGAGGCCCAGGGAGGCTGCGCTCTGCCCCCCCCCCCCAAGCCTAGGAAGGCCTTAGAACACCTCCTCAAGACCTTAAAAAGGCACTTCTGGTTTGAGGCCCTCCGCCACAGATTTGGTATCAGCACGGAGTCAAATCCATGGGTTCCAAACCCACAAATAAAGAGGGCCCATTGGTATGTTGTGAGGAACACTAAAATAATTATACGAGGAGTTAGTTACACCAGAGAATTGTTTCAGCTGCAGAGGGGGTGTGTGTGTGTTACACTTCATACATTTGCAATCACAACATACCATAACTGAAGCATCCGCTGCTCAATAGGTGTGTCATGTCTGACCCCACCTAAACCTGCAACTCTGAAATCACGGTTTGAACCTTGGCCATAGGGCTTCTGCCTTTTGTCTCAATGGGCAGAAATTCTCTATCATTCCGTTTTCATGCCAAGACAAACTGCACCTATTTAATTTCTGCCTGTCCAGAGCTTCTCAACAGCACAGAAGCTCTGCTGAAAAAAAAAAATGGCAAGCTGACTCCTAGGGAAAATCTCACACTCAAAGGAACTCGCTCAGCACAATCTGAAAGTTAAATTTATGTCAGCCACACTGTCACTTGTGATTTCTCAGGATACAATTTTAACACTTTCCTCCATAAAACCCACCATTGTCATCTGGACATCACATCCTCAAAATCAGTGACTGTGTGAGAACTGGATTTCGTTGCGGCATTTGTTTCAAACAGAGCTCTTCTCTGCTCTCCTCTCCAAAGTTCCTTCTTGCCCCAAGTATGGTAGAGAACAGAGATCACAGACCAGTTGGAGCCTCCTTTTAAATATTTAATTCCTTTTGTTGCAATGAGCAAAAATGTTTAAAAGAAACCTTCTAGCCCTGCATGCCAATAACTCATCAATTTTTCCTTTTAACTCCTTCAGAGTATACAGACACAAAGGAGTGACTCTTATCCGGACAGGGGCCTCTAAAGCTATTGTATCAACAACCCTGTGATTGAGAGACGAAGGAGAGAACTTTGACATTACAGGTCAAGGCAGTCTGAGATGGAGGGGAACAGCAGCTCTTTTGCTCCCTGTGGATCTAACATGACACAAAGCTGAATGTCAGTTTCTCCCTGATGTCACAGAGAGTTCAAGGGTGCTAAGCACTTTAAGTGTGGAACTCAGTACCTCTGAGAATAAGAATGCCAACTGACCGGAAAAAAGCAGACTGTCCTGTTCTTCTGCTTTCAATAAAAGTCTGACCTGCAGAAATTTGCACCTGAAGCATTTCACAGCATGGAGACAAACCTATTTTGATGGTGTATGTCCCAGAAGAGAGAAGGGGCAGGGAAGTCCAGAGAAATCACTAGGGTTTGCGCCACCTGGTGCAAGAGCTCATTGTATCACCCCTATGATGGACCTCTTCCCCTACTAGACCATATAAAATTATTACAATATCATGCAGTGGCATCCTTAGGGTTGGTATAAGCCCCATTAACTTTATTTTAATATATAACACTATAGGTCAACCAACAAATCAGTAAACAACAAAAAAGCAGTGGCCGACTTGATGACACACAACTGAATAAGAGATCTAGTATTAGCTCTGATACATGGAAATGAGAGCTGACTCATACTAACACCTTATTGGTTCCCTGCTCTCGGAATAATCAGTCTCATTGATCAGTTCTGAGTTAGGGAAATCCACTTTTCCGCCCAAATCCTAACCAACTTTTCAGGACAGGCATAGCAGTGCCAATGGAACGTGTGCTATATCCTGCAGTTGCAGGGGGTCAGGGAATGGGAACCCCCCCCCCCGGTTGATACTAAGATCCAACTGCACACATAAAGTTTTAAATTTGCCTCAAATGTCATTTTATGAAAATGAGTTCATTTGAATATTTGAAAATTCATTTGGATATTTGAAATGAAATAAATTTTTTGGCAGAGGGCTCTACAAATCTTCCTCCTTGGGCCAGCCCAAGACCTCCTGATGCCTGAGGCAGCATGCCAAATGCTACCCCCTTACCCGATGTTGTGCTAGCCTCTGCCCTCCCATTCTCCAATACTCTAGCTCAGCACTCTTCTGCCCTCCACATTTCATCTTCCTTTCTGTCCCCGTCTTTTTCCAATCAAGGAAGTGGAAGAAGGAAGGGCAGTAGCAGAGGCCAAGTGAACAACAATGGGTGCCCCACACCATTCTGTTGCCTGAGGCGACAGCTTCAGCTGGCCTCATGGTTAAGCCGGCCCTTCTCCCACTCCCTGCCAATAAAACATTCTGTAATGTTGTGATGGCCCTGTAGGCCTCTTGTCATAATATGTCCCCTGTGTTCGGTTAATATGGGAAGGGGGAGCAGGATTGTGCCAGCCAGCCTCGCCCCTTGATGCTGACATGCCCATTGATTATGCCTTCATCAGTCACATGTTTGCAAGCAAGGAGAAAAACTCTCTTACTCCACACCAGTGAGGACCAGATAATCAAGGATCAAGCTAGCCTGATGTCCCCTTCAGTGGCATCTCTAAGGTTTGTGTCACCTGGTCCTGGAGGCCAGAATATCATCCCCATGATGGACTTCCTCCAATGCAGTGGGTGGGACAATGCCCCCGGTGGTGGTGTGGTGATGCATCATTGTCCCGCCCCACTGGCTTCTTCTGCTATAACTTTTGATAGAATAGATATTTCAACACGGTTTGTTTCACTGCATTCTGCATGAAATTGCATTTTGAATTATGTATAACATGGTGGTATTATTTAAAAGTATCAAGAATTAAAAATTTTTGGTGAGTAGCGGTGTCACAAACCCCCCCCCCCATGCACATCACCTGGTGTGGCCCACACCCCCACAGCGATGCCACTGGTCCCCCTTGCTAAGTATGCAACTGTCAGGGCTAGGGCCACCAGTAGAGGGAGGGTCAGACTGAATGCAGGAACTATTTCACAAAAAGAGGCCTAAAATCTTCATGCCTTTGCCCTCTTCTGAGCTCTTGAACCTAATTAATGAGGGGTGGGACGAGGAGAATTAGGCTTCTGGGAAGGGCTGCCTCCTCCTTCTGCCGGGTCCACAAAGATTAACAAAAGAACAGTGTGGAGGTGACTGCCGTTTTAAGCTGAATAAGTGAATACTTCATTTCCACATGGATTTAGGAAATGAGGACATTTGATGCCAGATTGCCTGGATAAGTAGATTTCCATCAACTCCCGAAGGGCTGCCTAGTACAACATTTTAATTTAAAGCAATGACTGCTCTTTCTCTTATCCTTGTGCTGTTGGTGTTTTGTTTTTGTTTTTTAAACTGTCTTGCCAGTTGTTGTTCCCTTGGGGAGACATTATTTTTTTGTAACCATTGCTTTTAGGGGAAGCACAGGTTTTACCCTCCCCCCTTTTTTCTTTTCTTTCTTCATATAGACATGCAGAAGAGCATGAAGTATGCATTTTTTTTTTTCAGGTGTCCCTAAGGTTGTGCTTAGCCAGAAGCCTCATTCCCACAAACAGCACATGAGGCAGTCAACCTGATTCTGGACTGTCCCAATTCAGACTGGACATCATGAACTTTTCAAGTCACGGGGTCCAGATAATCCACTCTGGGCCCAATCCTATCCATCTTTCCAAGTTGCAGCCACAATGCAGCCCTGAGATAAGAAAAAAATGTTTCCTTACCTTGAGGAGTAAGGTATGACTTACTCCTATGACTTACACCTATGACTATCCCCACTGCAGGGTACAGCACACATCCCGTTGGCATGGCTGCATCAGCGCTGGACACCCTCCTAACTCTAAGCAAGGGACAGGGCAGTCATGGCTTCCACACCCTCCAGGTCTGCTTCACAACAGGGAGCAAAGGGAATTGGACAACAGGATGGGGGACATCATGGGAGAGAGAAGCGGCTGCTGTTTCCTGTTCAGGAAGGAGTTGTTGTGTAATGGTAGATGACATGGTGCATTATTTGCATGCAGAAGGCCTTGCATTGGACCCCTCGCCTCATTTCCAGGGAGAACAGAAAGACCTCAGAGTTTGAAACCCCATAGTAGGCAACCCTGGGCTAGGTGAACTAACGACCTGACTCAGTTTAAGCCAGCTTTCTTTATATGTCCATGTTGCAGGGGAAGAGTGAGTCTCTGGTTGTGATCTGGCACTCTTGCAAAATATCAAGAATAAAATGTTCCTTGCAAATGAGCACTACGCTCTTTCACTTCCAAGCTTAGAAGCCCCTCTTCGCAAATCTTGCCTGCCTTGTGACTTACCGACTAACCAAACGGCTTTCCCTGCTGTCTGAGTGAACTGCTTCCCTTGAAAAGCATTGTGCTTGAGTCAACGGGACATTCATGTTCTGTCTGTGGCTCTGGCAATGGCTGCTTCACACATGCACATCATCACTTTGGGGTGCTTCAAACAACTTGCATTCTTGTCACTTGATATTTCATTATCTCTAAGGTGCAATCCTAGCCGTCACTTGGGCTGACACAAGTCCCTTGTGCTGGCCCAAAAGTGTTGCAAAAGTGCTGGAAGGCACTTTTGTGCCACTTTCTGGGGAGAAAGGCCAGTGCACGGATGTGTGCTAGCCTCCCCATGCCAATGTGAGCCCTGGAGGCAGGGTGAGTTGTGTCGGCCAAGCTTGGCCGATGCAGGGGTCTGGGGGAGGCGTGGGGAGGGCAGGGAGGCGGCAGGAGGGAGGCGTTTTGGGGCGGGGGAGGGCGGGTGTTCCCGGAGGTGGGGCCAGGACCTGGCAGTTATGCCAGATCCTAGCCCCTGTTCCCAAGTGGCACGTAGCGGCTCCTGGCTACTCAGTTCTGCTAAAATCTGAGCCACCTGACGTGGTGGCACCGCATCAGGTGGCTCAGATCCGAGTAGATCCATTCGGGCTGCTGCAGTGTGGCACATGGTAAGGGAAAAGGCTTCCCCTTGCCTCAGGCTGCATTGCTTTTGGCCCCAAACTTGTGTTTGGCCCACAGGCTTGCTTGTTTCCAGCACAAGTTACGATTGCATTTAGTGGTTTATTGTTGTAAAATATTTGTCAAAGGCTCTCAAAGTGCTTCACAATTATATAATCAGAATTATAGACCAATGATCTGCCACTATGACAAACCCAGAATACCAGGTGCTGTCAAATCATGGTGTCATGCACTTCTTGCCTGTTCTTCTGAAAAGTAGTGATGGCAGGGTTGGAGTGGCTATGGGGCAAATGGGCCTCTGAGTTCTTTCTTCACTCCACCAGGTATCTCTACTGCTGGTCTGAATAGACACTTCCTCTTTATAGCAGTGGTCTCCAAACTAGAGGAAAACTATTTGAAAAATTGGAATGCTGGGTCTGATGGGGCAATTGGCAGCGGAAGTGGCTGCTGGGCATGAGTTTCTGCAGTGATCAGTTGTAAAGATAGCAGGCTGCAGTGCAAAACTAAGGCTGCACCACTACCACCATGTCAGGCCCAAGGGACTTGTTATGTAACATCTGATTTTATAGGGTTGTCAACTTTTAAACCAGTCACAACTGGTACTCAGAGGTACACTGCCTCTAGACGTGAAGGTTCCACATAGCCCTCTTGACTAGATGCCATTGTTAGACTTTTCTTCCACAAATTCATCCATTCCCTTTCTATTTATAAGCTATTAGCAATCACCATATCATGTGCAATGAGTTCCATACATGTATTATGTTCAGCTTGGTGGAACACGAACAGGAGTGAAAATGTGCACCTCTTTTAAAAGTGATCATTGCCATTTTCAAGGAATGCAATCAGCAGCACAAAGTCCAACATGATCTTGCACTCCCTCTCGGTAAATATTTTGTCAAGAATGGATGATAGATTTTGATTTAATTGTGAAAGGTGGTTTTGTTTTTCCTATGGAAGCACTGCTTGCTTGTTTGAAGAAAACTTTGTGCCCTCTACCTTGAAATGGCACACTTTGCTGCGAAAAATGAACCCTGTGAAAATTCAGCACTACCCCAATGCACATACATACATGAACTTGCCCAGTGTTGGAAGCTGACCTCACTGAATTCAATGGATCTACATATTGATGACCGTAAGTCTGGTGTTACCATGTTCTAGCTTCTTATCTACCTTAGAATTCCTGATGTATGCTTGCATGTCTGGGTATGCAACTTTAGTTTAAGATGAGTGCAAGCCAGTGACATAACTAGAGAGTGCAAAGCACTAAGTTTTGCAGGGAGCTTTGCTGCAAGCAGCCCCAGCCCCTCCCGGGGGTGGGGGCAGAATGGAGGCAAACACCTCTGTTTGCTCCCGCCACTCAGAATGGATCCAAAGAGGAGGGGCCACTTGCATGTTGCGGTGAGACTCCTTGCAAAACTTAGTGCTTTACAGCCCCTCTGGCAATGCCACTGGTGCAAGCAGCAACTTCAGATATTCAAAAGTGGCGCAGCTCCGTGTAGAGATCTATTCTGAATTAGGGAACTGTCACGTCCCTTGTTAGCAGACACCACAGTTTAGTGCTAATTGCTTTGAAATTAGCTTCATTGAAACAGAGTGAGTGGGATTTTTCAAGCCATTTCTCACATGGCAGCAGGAGACTGCAAAAGCTCTCATGCTTTTTTTAATGAAAAAAAAATCACAGTGCTTTTACTGTTATTTTTACATGATGGAGTGCGGATAACACACATTACATTTGCCTCCATGTTGCAGGCTCTTTTCTCGGAAACAAAGCAAATAGAGAACTCACATGCCATGGAAAATGGAATCTGTTATTTCACCCAAGAGCTTGGCCTCCTACTGACCATTAGGATGATGTTTAAATATGAATACACTCAAATAGCTTGTGCACCAGATCCAATCTCTTCTTAGGCTGCCTCGCCCTTTTCCTCTCCTTGGACATATACCAGCAAAATGGCTGATGTAAGTCTAAGGAGACTCATAGGTGATCAAGCAGCGTACGGGAGGGGGGGAAGTAAAAATGTCTCCTGCTGGCTGTCTGATTATCCACTCCCCAACGCTGGATGCAGCAAGCATTCCACCAGTGTGACTGCACTGCAGTAGAGTAGCTACAGGGGGCCAATGTGGTAAGTATGGCAGGGGCTGCAATGTGCTGTGTAAGTGGCACCTCTCATTCGCCATTGAAGCTATCATTGTCATTACTGTCCAGAATCGCTCCAGTGATGAATGGGAGGGCTGCTTACGTGGTGTGTTGCATCCCCTGCAATACTTATTGTGCCACCCCCTATAGCTACGCTACTGCTGCGTTGGTACCAACGGTGGGGGATAAGATTCAGCAGCTCATTTTCTAGCATTCTGGAATGTCCTTTTCCATTACTGACACTTTCATTTGCTTTCATTTTCTTGTGATATTTTGTTACAACTTGTTGGAAGTAGTTTCTGCACCTTACTGACAATACTAAGTACAGATTCTTGGATCTTCCCTTGATGCTGATTTGGCACTTAGCCTAGCAGCACAGTGAAGAGGTGACAACAGAAATGGGAGGATCCATGTTAAACCCCTACCGCCACCACCCACCCACCACCACCACCCACATATATAGTCCTGCCTACCTCTGGACCATCAGGTATTGTCACAGCTATAGTCAGTGCAGAATGAGGAGAAACTTCACCAATGTATGACAGAAACAGGTAATTCTTCCAAATGAGTTTTATTTCTGCTTCTGCTTTTTTATATCTAAGACATAAGAACATAACATAAGAACATAAGAACAGCCCCACTGGATCAGGCCATAGGCCCATCTAGTCCAGCTTCCTGTATCTCACAGCGGCCCAGCAAATGCCCCAGGGAGCACACCAGATAACAAGAGACCTCATCCTGGTGCCCTCCCTTGCATCTGGCATTTTGACATAACCCATTTCTATAATCAGGAGGTTGCGCATACACATCCTGGCTTGTACCCCGTAATGGATTTTTCCTCCAGAAACTTGTCCAATCCCCTTTTAAAGGCATCCAGGCTAGACGCCATCACCACATCCTGTGGCAAGGAGTTCCACAGACCAACCACACGCTGAGTAAAGAAATATTTTCTTTTGTCTGTTCTAACTCTCCCAACACTCAATTTTAGTGGATGTCCCCTGGTTCTGGTGTTATGTGAGACATGTACACAACATGTACAAAGACAACAAGACAAACACAACATGTACACAGTGGGGGGGGGGCTGCATTTAGTTCAGGAAACAGGCTGCTTCAGATCTGCATTTTAAGATCTGCATTTAATTAATGATATGATTAATATAATTAATATTAATATAGTTAATATATATTTAATATTTAATATAATATTATAATAAATATAATATTATAGTTAATATAGTTAATATTTCTGGCCACTTCCTGTTTATTGATGTCACTTCCAGCCCTCAGGAACATGATGGGGAGTCATGGCCAACAGCCACGGGGGTCAAGGAAGCCACTGGCTGGAAAAGTTTGAGTACCACTGCCCAAAGCCAATTTGATTGACCTACTCTTTTTTTTTTTACACAAAGTTTCCATTTTTAAAACGAATAAAGTGAAGAACTATGAACAAAGTGAAGGACAAATGAAGAGATAAGCAAATGAATATTCACGCAGCACCTGGAAAAATAAAAAAAATGGACAGGCTGCCCCGAAGTATGGGGAAAGGGAGCAGAAAGAAGCAAGCCTGACAGCTTGTACCTCTCTGCTAGGGGAGAGATTTCCTGGCAAAGCATTAAGTGCAAAGCATTAAATTTTGCAGGGAGCCTCAGTGCGGCATGCAAGTGGCCCCTCCCCTTTGGAACCATTCCAGGTGATGGAAGCAAAACATTCAGGTGCCTGCAAAACTTAGTGCTTTGCACCCCCTCTAGCTATGCCCCTGACCTTTGGCAGGGCCAACAGACAGGACAATTGCAAGAAAGGCTTGCAAGGGTACTTCAAGCAGTGGATGCCAAAGAGACCATCTCTGGGCTGCATATGACATACTTACTTGAAGCAATGAGGCAGATATTTGGCTGCAGCTTTTGAGCTTCAATTTCACAAGGATCCCCTCCAACCTCTACGCCAAATTAGCCTGAACCATAGCAACAAAATTAAGCAGGCTGGGAGGTCAGCGCCTCTCTTTTGAGTCCAGCCCATAAAAGCTGCTGCTGCTTCCTCATTACCTTCTGCCCGTGCAAATGAGGCTGGGAGCTTTTAATCATCCATTTGCGATTTTCCCCTTCTTGCCCGAAAACCCACCCTTGACCAGCTCACCTCTGCCAACAGGCACCCTCTTCCTTGTGAAGTCAAGGGGAATCTATTTTGTTTGTAATAAAGCTGATTATCATAGATAAATGCATCTAATTAGTCTCATTTGCTGACACACAAGCCTTTTAATTGCAGGCTGAATAATTAGACAGATCTACATATGCAAATGAACAGGGGGGGTTCCACTATGTCAGTCTTTTAACATGATTTCTCCAGAGGCAAATAACTCTTGATATTTCAGCAGAGGGTATGATATATTAATTTGTGCAGGCAAATAACTTTATTTGGGAAGGGAAGTGCTTGCCACGCTTGTTTAGAGAAAGCAAAAAGGGGAGGATGAGGACCTGATTGTGTGTGTCAGTAAGCAAAACTGAACAGCTAAAGGGAAAATTCTAGCAATCCTCCTACCTTTCTCTCTCTCCCCTTCCCCCCTCCCAATATGAACATTTCATACAAGCATCATTTGTTGCAATGAAACAAAAGCCTGACCTTTTGCTGTTGAGTACTGCTTAGACCACTTATCTAGGACTAGACAGTGGGCTGAGATGCTTTTGGACACAACCTTGTCCAACACAGGGGCACCACCAAACATGTGCATGAACACAAAGCATTCTCCAGCTTCCTTCTTTGCTTAGCATTCTTACCTCTTCCCTTCCCCCCATCATGGTTCATAATATGACGCTTTGCCTTAAACTATTTGGCCGCCTCTGTTCTGTTAGCAGATGGCAGCGGCTGCCGCACCATGCAAAAGGCTGCAATTTGGGGCCAGTTGCATGCTGGGATATGTGTGTCCCTCCTCCATCTGGATGCCGTGTGCATACCAATTAGGCCAGCCCCAGGACAGTGTGCTTGCCGTAACAATCTGGATTGCAGGCCAAATGACCGGAACGGCCGCACTTCTGGAAGCAAACTGGTCTGTGGTTGGGGTCAGTGGAAACAGTCCATGACTTGAAAAGATATTTGCTGAGCTATTTGGCTCCCAACAAAATGGTGTGATGGGAAGAGATTCATAAAGGGAAAGGGATTCATATTTGGCAAGGTGACTCTATACATACTTACCTGGGAATTAGACCCATTGAAGTCAATGGGGTTTACTTCTGAGTAGGCATACATAGAATTGCACTGTAAGTCACCAGTTTTTTCCCCCCAATAAAAGTATTTAAATCTTGCAGATTCAGGCAATAATCAGCCCATTTCAAATCCCAATTTTTTTTTTGGGGGGGGGGAGGGGGAGGCAAGGTGATTGATTTGGCCATAGTACTGCAGCTCCAGACTTCCTTTACCCATAGGAAATAGACTTCTTTGACCCATATCAATCAGGGTTCAGGCTGGATGGAAACGGCATTGGTTTGCCCTGACAGATGACCTGCATTGGGAGTTTGATAGACAGGGTGCTACCCTAAAGGTGTTTCTTGACCTCTCAGTGGCAATTTATACCACAGACCATCAAATCCCTGTGAGCTGTCTCTGCAACAACACTTTGAGGTGGTTCCACTCCTACTCGAGAGATGGCACTGGGTCATTTCTCCTCCACCTATGGAAACTGGCTTATGGAGAATTGCACGGTTCCATCTTGAACCGTGCAATCGTTCTAGTTACTCATGAATGTTCCTGAGTATAAAGCTTCTTATGAGCTTTGGCTGGCTAACCGGCTGTGACTCTTCCTCCCTAGCCTGGTTCCTGTAGCTGCCATCTGATCCACAGTAGTCTCTTATGGGTAGTTACTGCAGTGTGCTCTGCTCTGGGCTGCCCTTGAAAGCCATTGAGAAGCTTCCACTAGTACAGAATGCAGCCACTCTTCTGTTTGTGAGAGCTGAAAAAGGCAGAGTTCATTTTGATCCCATTCTGCTCAGATTGGATGCCAATTAGCCTCCTGGCTTACTACGGGCACTGCTTTTGACCTTTAAAGCCCTAAGCAACCTGAGTTTGACATACCTGAGGAAACACCTTCTCTCATATACACTTGTTTATACCTGAAGATCCTTTTGTGAATCTCAGATTTTTCCCCTATCATTTACACAAGCCAGATCTCAGCAGTTCATGGCAGAACCTTTTTGGTGTTGGCACTCTGGAACTCTCTTCCCTGAAACCTCAGAGAGGTCCCCTCCTTATATGCCTACTATCACCAACTGAAGATCACACTTCTTTTTACCATGGCATTTGCTGGCCTCATATACCTTACTTGCTATTTTACTTTTTCACCTTTCAGAGTTAAAAAAAAAAATAATTAAAAAAGAAATTTGTATTGTAATTCTTGGAACTTTAGTGTGGTTACTTAGCTTTCATTTTTATATGCTATCTCAAGCATGTTTTTAGGGACAAGTGGCTAAGTAATTGATTAATAATCAGCAGCTAAATAACTAACTGCATAAGGCTTTTAAAGAAAAATCAGAGGAGATAGTTTGATCTTTGTTGATAACTCTACCATAAATATGAGAAGATATAAATGAGTAGTCACAAAGAAAATCTTAAAATGCACTACTATATCCAAGAGCAACATCTGGCCTTTGGTGAGAAGTTTGTTTCCTGCACTATATTTTTTTGGGAACCTTACAGAAACCAAAAACACCTCCCCTACAGTTCCTCACCATGCAGTAGTGTAGCTATGGGTGGTGGTGGTGAGTATTACAGGTGCTGCAATGTGTCATGTAAGCAGCCCCCCCCCCCCCACTCACAATCAGAGCCATTCTGGGCAGAATGACTCCAATCTTGAGTGGGAAAGGCCGCTTACATGGTACATTGTGGCACCTGCAATACTTACTGCGCAACCCCCCTGTAGTTACGCTACTGCCACCATGTTGTCTGCCCACATGTCTCTGAGGAATAAACCACTTTAGTCCCATCTATAAGCCACTTGATCCCCAGCCAGAGGGCCATGCTGGAGCTGACCAAAGGTCCATCTCCTCTAGCAACCCCCTTTCCACAGTGACCTATTAGATTTCTGGGAAGCAGCTTCGAAGGGGAAGGGTCATCGCTCAGTGGTATGGCACATGCTTTGCTTGCAGAAGGTCTTGGGTTCTATGCCTGGCATCTCCAAGCACGGCCAGGAAAGGCTCCCCTCTGGAATTCTGGAGAGCCACTGTAAACAGTACTAACCTAGAAGAACCAATGGTCTGACTGGGTAAAAAAGTAACCAGGGAAAGTGAGGCCACTACTGCCCCACTTGATGTTGGTAAGCTATGCATGCAACTGGTCTGGCCCCTTGGCCTTTTTAAAGCTTGACATTCTTTCTTTACCTAGCATGTCACTGATCTGTGGAACTCTTTGCTACAGGGTGTTGTGATGGTATCTGGCCTAGATGCCCTCTGCACAGCCCAAACGCGGAAGTAAGTTGTGATGACGCAAAACACGTCATTTAGTAATGTAACTGGCCACTTACATCCAAGTTTGGAGCTGAATCAAGCTTAAAAATAATGGTAAGGAGGCCAGGGCAGATGGGAGGGCTTTTCTGAGAATGAGATTTGTATGGGGTTACTTGTATGGGATGACCCCAAGTTCTAGCCTCACGGAGAGGGAACAGGTTGGTGTGGGCCCATCTTTCATGCCATGAGTCCTGTTCTAAAGCTCCATCATACACCTCTTTATTTGCCCTTCTTCCAAACTAAAAAGCCCCAAATGTGGTTCACGGAGGCCTAATTACTCAAGCGGAGCCAGCTCATTATCTCTGATTATTACAGAATTGCTGAAAATAGAAATGAATATTTCCTTATAAGCAAAACTGGTTTCTATGGCAACTACACTGAACTGCTCTCTGACCGCACTGTTAGGGGTAAGTGATGCTGCCAAGGCATTCAAAGGGGAGTTCCTGGTTTTTGATTTGTTTTTTTGTTTTTATGGTGGCTCAAGTTTGCTGAAGCCCTGCAAGCAGGAGCGAAGCTAGAAGGAGTGCAAAGTTCTAAGTTTTGCAGGGTGCCTCACTGTGCCATGCAAGCAGCCTCTCCACCTCCCCTATGGAGCCATTCTGGGCTGCGAATGGCAGCCCGGAATGGCTCTGAAGGAGTAGGGGGAGGAGTTGCTTGCATAGCACGGTGAGGCACCCTGCAAAACTTAGTGCTTTGCACCCCCTCTAGCTACGCCACTGCCCACAACACACATGAGTGGCCCTTCTTTTCGACAGGAACCCCCTTTCCCCAATGGTTTCGCTTGCATTTCTTCCTTGTTGATCAAGCGTCTGGCATGCATTGTCCAGAATGCGAATTGGATTTAAAATTACTTTACACATGCTTGCTAACAGCATTGAGTGTCATGTGTGAACACTCTTTTCTCTCTGAAATCAGCCTGCGCCAGCACTGATCCTCTGGGGAAAGTGAAAGGCCTGCACAACCGCTGCTGGGCCAGCTTGGCTACAGTGCGCCATTGACTTCAGAAGGGCACGGACTCCACTTCCAGGCCGACCGGTAACCAGGGAGCAAGTTGGCTGTGCGCCACTCCAGATGTCTCACAGGCAAAATGCAAGTCGGAAGGCATCTGAAAGGAGCTAATTAGGGAGCGCGGCGCCTCTGTGGACTGAATGGGCTTGCTAATTACCATCAAGATTGTAGCAATGTAAGTTGTAGTGCAAAGGCCCCTGCCTTTGCTCGCCCAACACAAAGGTCCTTGGCGAGCTTGTTTCATCTCCTGTGCAACACAGACTGGCCCAAGGCAGGTGAGGTCTTTCCCCACTTCTACATTCTCTGAATTCCTTGGGAGCATCTCTTAGAGGATGTTTGGTAGCATCTGTACGGAGGGAACTTGCATCTCCTCCTCACTGCCCCCCTCCTCTGACAGCCCTCCCCATCTTTCCTGCAAGGCAATGAGGCGTCAGGCTGCACCTCTGCAGTCACATCCCTTCCCACAAGCCTCTGTGGCAGCGGCCCTCTTCTCGTCTCCATAGCAACGGGAATGGTGATGCTCACTGGAGCTGACACTGTCCCAATTTAACCCCCCCTCCCAGCAACGCCTCCCTCCCCCCTCCTGATGGTGCTTGCAGTGCCCCATGGAGACAGCAGGGGGCAGCTGTGCCTCAGGGCTGCTGGGAGAGGCCCAGGAACAGCACTCAAATTAGAAACAGTTGCCTTGAAACATAAAGGTCTGAACTATTAATGGGCTAACATGGATTTATGCGCACCCTGTACTCAGGAACACCTCACCAAGTGACGAGAAATACCGTATTGGTGGAAACAAAAGGACTGGCTCCTTTGCCCCATCCTGGGCTGTAAACCGTAGCCAGCCTTTCTTTGACTTGCAGTTTTCATCTGTGCTGCTTGATCGAGATTGGGTGGCTTTAAAAAAAAATCCATCCTGCAAAGCATTGGTCAAAAGTCCATATGTCAGTGCAATGAGCTCTTGTCTTGTGGCTGAAATGACACTGCCAATTATATATGATTTTTGCTAAAGGACTGTGATTTGGAGTTAATGTGCTCCTGAAGTCCAGCTGCAGTCAACAATATTAACCATTTAACAGTCTCTCTCTCTCTCTCTCTCTCTCTCTCTCTGTTGGATTAAAGCTGTGGCTCTTACCCAGTGATGCACGCATCTTTCAGCCCCCTAGTTTCACAAGTGATGTAACTTCGTTTTTTAAAATAAAGGAATAGTGATCTCAGAGCGACCATGTTTTTGATTTGAGACTTAAAACATTACTTTCTGGGTTAAAAAAAAGGAAAAAAACACCAAAATCAAAGATCCAGCTTTTGAATCTTTCATTGAAACATTATAGGTTTTTATGCGGTTTAAAGTGATCAGTCCTGATTGCAGAGTTTTTTGTCTCTGCTAAAGAGCACAAACATTTTAAAGATGCAATCTTCCCCACACTTTCCTAGGAGTAAACTCCATTGCACACAAGGGGAGTAAGTTCTGAGTAGGCATACTGTTAGTAATTCAATATTTACAATGGGAAAAGCATGCCCCTTATATATATATATATATATATATATATATATATATATATATATATATATATATATATATATATATATATATTTTAAGTGATAAATGGAGGAAGTCATAGGTGGGTTATGTGTTGATTCTCTAAATTTGCAATTAGAGAAAAAGATCTTGTTCAGAGCTTTGGAAAAAACACAATAACCAAAGAACACTTGCCTTTTTCACTTTGGATTATCATAATATATATATATATATATATATATATATATATATATATATATATATATATATATATATATATATATATATATATATATATATAAAATGTGGCTCCTTTAATATTACACTGTTAAAGCATTCTTGATGAAGTAATGATGGGGAAATGATGATGAAGATAAAACTGCAAAACGTCTCTTGCGAACTGTATAAATCTCACATTCGCAAGCACGCAGCAGACATTTCTGAAGGAGCATCAGTGTGTTTCTAAGGAATGGTA
Source organism: Tiliqua scincoides (assembly GCF_035046505.1). NCBI lineage: Eukaryota > Metazoa > Chordata > Lepidosauria > Squamata > Scincidae > Tiliqua > Tiliqua scincoides. Next base: position 217,183,699 of record NC_089824.1, read on the forward strand.
GACATTTTTCATCCCAGTGTGTAGTCCAGATGATGCTGTCCCTACCATTAGGCAGAGAAGGGGGTGGGGTGCTGCAGCAAATGGCAGGTTTGGGGCACCATGGAAGGGCAACAGATTGTCAATTGCTTAATGTATTATTATTGTTACTATTTGAGGCAGTGGATACTAGCTGCCATTTGAATTTTCCGCCTTGAGCATAGAGGTCCTGCATCCCAGACCTTTCTTGGGTATGTGCTTGCATGAAAAAAATGTGAAGATTTGACCATGACAATTGCAGATATAGTTAGCAGCAATCACTTGGTTCACAAGAATTTATAGCTATGATTGTCTGTGCTTCACGTGGTGTTTTTCCATGTGCACATATCTTTGTGGAAGGCTGGAGCTGCTTGTGTGCACTCAAAGTATTGTGTGAATGCTCACTGATCTCACCAGATAGACTGTCAACACGAGAACTCGGATCATGTTTGAGAAATCATGGCAGTCATTTTTAACATTTTTAAACAATTTCCATTCTACCTTCCTGCTTTACAAAAATAAAAATCACTCACTGTGGTTGACAAGAAATACAAACCAGACAGAGATAAAACATAATGCTAAAATGATATGAACAAAAATTGTAGTTGAAACAGTAATAAGATCTAAACACCCAGGAGTAAAAGGAAAATATTTTTTATACAGCACAGCAGTGTCAGAATCCTGCTGATTCTAAATAATAATAATAATACTGGTATTTATATACTGCCTTTCTGGTCATCGGATTACTCCTCTGTCTTTTTTCAAGGTGGTTCACATAGGCAGGCTATCTCTAAACCCCGGAGGGGATTTTTACAATAACAGAAAGGTTCTGTCTTTAAAGAACTGCACAACATTTCAGGCGGATCTTTCACGGTCTGGTCTCACTTCTGGCCCCCAGTTGCCTCCCACGCTGACTGACAAGCAGCTCCTTCATCTCTCACTTGAAGGGTAGCCAAGACGCTTCTTCGCTCACACCAAAGAGCAGGTGGAATAACTCAGCTCAGCTTGTCAGCTGCTTCAAGGTCTCGCCATTCACAGAGCTGCCGGTGGCCTCGAACTGGCGACCTTCTGATGTTATCTTCAGGCTAATGGAGGCTCTACCCTCTAGACCACACCTCCTGCCTCACCCCTAATGCTTCGGGACTTCTAAAGCCGCATCCCTAATGCTTTCTGAACAGGAAGGACTTAATTGCCCACGGGAAGATCGGGAGCTTCCTTGGGGTGAAATAGCCAGACCCTGGGTGCAATAATTGAGAACTGCCCACCCATTTAACCCTAGATCAGTGACAGTGAACCTTTTGGGTTCAGTGTGTCAAAAATTCAGAAAGTGCCTAACTTGACTCTGCTGGCATGTCACAACCCCCCCCCCCCCAAACAAAAGAGAAACAATTCTTTATATACGTATGTATTTTTTTAAAATTACAGTTTGGTCGTGTGTGGTGCCCTGTATTATATTATATAAAGAAACGTCAAATAATTGCAAAAATGAAATATGAGTAAAACAAATTCAGTTGTGGTTGGGTGTTGGTGAACGCTGGTGTATCACCCAACACGTCATGGCATGTCACTTTTGACACACATGTCATAGGTTCACCATCACTGCCCTAGATGATGTGCAACATAGGGAGTGCAACGTAGGTTAAAGAGAGCAGACTAGCTAGCTTTGCTTATAGGTTCTATAGAAGACGTGCCTATGATTTGGGGCTGTCAGAGGTTTGTCAAAAAACAGCTTCTTGGTAAACAGTAGAGAAATTCTGCCCACCCTGGAAACTGACTGTATAATCCTCAGCAAGTGATTAGGTAAATGGATATGCTGACATTATATATTGTGGGCTGTTGGCTGTGGCCTACAAGATGAAACTGTAGCTCACTGGGAATGCAAATAGCTGGTGTATGAGAAGTTCCAGGTTCAATCCTTGGCATGGCCAGGAAGGACCCGTGCCTGAAATCCAGGGGAGGACTTATCAGTCGAATGTAAGCACTATTGAGCTAGGTGGACCAGTTGGGCTGACTCCTAAGGCATCGTCCTATGCCCTTATGAGCAGTGGCATAGCTAGAGGGGGTGCAAAGCACTAAATTTTGCAGGGAGCATCTTTGTGGTGTGCAAGCGGCTCCTCCCCCTTCCCTTTGGAGCCATTCCAGGCAGGGGAGCAAAACGGAGGCATTTGCCTCTTCTCTGGGTCTTCTCTGACATTCACCTCCATTTTACTCCCACTGCCTGGAATGGCTTCGAAGGGGCAGCTTGCATGCCACAGAGAGGCTCCCTGCAAAACTTAGTGCTTTGCACCCCCTCTCGTTATGCCACTGGGTGATCTCTAAGTTAGATGAGATTCTGACTGGTCTCGTCCTTGTCTGGGCATCACTGCCTTGTTACAAGTCACTCAAAGGCTGCAGAGAAGAGGACGAAGATGCAGGATCGGGCTCCCAGGCCCAGTCCCCAGGCAGCCTATTGCTATAAATACTTCCAGTCAGGCTTGGACTTTTGCTTGGGCACTGGCTGGCCTCCAGCTTTATGGTAGCTGTCTAGTTGTGCCCTTGGTACCTTACAGTTTCCTTATCCAGTGGCTGGATCTCATTCTCCACTGACACAGGCTTTTCAGGTCAGATCTTGGAACAAGGGAAATGACTGGTGCAATGAATGGATAATGCTTCCTCTTGTCCTGACCTCTTCAGTACTGAACCTTTTACGGGCAGAGGCATAGCTAGAGAGAGTGGGAGCACTAAGTTTTGCAGGGAGCCTTACTACAGCATGCAAGCGCTCCCCCCTCTTTGGAGCCAGGCATTTGCCTTTGTTTTGCTCTCCCTGCCCAGAATGGCTCGAAGGGGAAAAGGAGGGTCCGCTTGCACGCTGCGGTGAGGTTCCCTGCAAAACTTAGTGCTTTGCCCTCCCTCTAGCTATGCCACTGCTCATGGGGAGAAAGTGAACAAGAGGAAAGACTAGGAGTATGGACACTACTCATTACCTACCTGTTGAGACAGCAGGAGCTGACTCCCATGTTAAATTCAGTAGCAATGGACTTTATGTACTGTTGACGAAGTAATGCCCACAGACGCCTTTCATTCCTTCATCTGCCCAGGCTGAGATATGACAAGCAAGCTTTGCAGGGAAGCAGGTTGGAGCAATGGGTCTATTTCTGCCAATTGGTGATAGGTGTATTTTGCAAGAAGGCCGACCTACAGGATTTGATAAGAGCAATCGGGCAGCAATTTGATGGCTTTATAGTAGGCCCTGCTGCACCCCCTGTTTGTGACTCTTAGCAGGGCCCTGAACTGGAGCACTTGCTAGTACGTATTAGCTTCTGCAAGACTGAGGAGGAAAGGCCTTGGGCTGCCAAATGGGTTCACAATTGAAGGCCAGGGTCATCAGGACCTTGGAGAGCTCCCAGGAAGATCAGGAGTCACTCCAGTGATGTCCAGACCTCAACTGAGCAATATATTGCCCTGCAGACCTGACAGCTACCCGATCCCTGATAGTACCCTCTTCTTCAGAGAGGGAATCCTAACAGAGGGAAACTTAAGTTTCCTGTAATACAGGGGCATTCTAGCCCCTTCTTATATGTACAAACCACAGGTAGAGTGATTGCCATTGCCCCTGTATCTCACACCGATCCGTGTATGTTGTCCATTCATTTGGCTATCTCAAATACAGTAGTAGTTAACTACTTGAGAAGAAACATAGAGACTTGGCTGCTGTCATTCTTATTGTAATGTAGTCTCTGGGTCATAGGGGAGACATTAGAGGTTGGCTAGGTTGGGTACTGGCCAAGACCCCACAAGCATCAGAGGGCCCACCTGGCAGGGCTGACTTCTGACCCCTCAGTATCATCCACAGTGGTACAGCCCAATGTACCATCAGGGGATGAGTGTTGGGTGACACGGGAAGTTGAACTTCGAAGCCTTAAGCAAACTGGGTCCTGATGATCTTAGGGGATGCTTCTCAGGGTATGCTGTGTAAGGCTATCAATGAGATCTGAAGATGTTTCCACCTGTTGCAAAGGCTAGATTGGCCTTCACAGGAAGTAAAACCTTTTTGGTTGTGCCCCTAAGCTTTGGAATGCCATCTTAGAGGAGATTTGCACAGTCCCTTGCTTGTTGTCTTTTTGGAGCCAAGTACAGACTTTTCTTTGTCAGGATGTTATTGGAAATTGAATTGTTAGAATGCATTTGTTCTGCTGTGTTTTGGGAGATTCATTTTTATTTGAATTGGTTTGAAAATGTGTTTATATTTGTTTGATCTCTGTTGGGGTTTTGTATGCTGTTTTGAAATCTACTGAAAAGTGGCACATTATTTATGTGGTATAAAGACAGAAACGCATACTGTAAAAGTTTGCATATACCCCTGAATACAGGCCCCTGATATGGGTACCACTCAGACTGTGGTTAGCTTGTATGCTGGAGGTCTGGACAGAAATAGGCTTGGGCAGCCCAATCCTGTGCTGCTCAGAGCACAGGGTTGCCATGGTACCAAAAATGGCTGCCGCTGCATCCTGAGAGCTAACCGGGCAGCACCGGCAGCACCTCGGGAGAAGGGAATTTTCGTCCCGCCGGGTAAGGCGAGTAACCCTGCAATGGGACTACTTGATTCTATGGCAATCCTTGGGTCACCATAGAATCAAGAGCCTCCATGTCGGGTGGTGGACCCAACATGGAGGCTCAGGATCCGGTGGAGAGGAGCTCCACTGGTCCCACGTCCCTCCTGCCCTGCTCCCTCCCCACAGCATGCCTCCTTCCCACCCTCTCCTCGTCCTTCCCCATCCTAGAACGCCTCTTCCCTGCCTCCCTCAAGGCCCCACCTACCTCTCTGCTGCCTGGCAATCTGCATGACCGCTGAACGGCAGAGCACTGATCATCCACTGGTGCTAACCCAGCACTGGCCAGTACTAGGGCCTCACAAATGTGCTTTATGGCACGTTTATGACAGTGTGTGCCGGCAGTAAGCTGGTGCGCATTGTTTAAGATTGGGCCCCTAGATGCCACGAGGTGCAGTAGAAGAGAGGTTTTTTTTTGCCATGATTGACTAGCAACACTGAAGTGTGCTGTGCATAGTAGTAGCATAACTATACAAGGGCATCCTAAAAGGGGAGGAGAAGGCTCTGGTTAAATCCCTGTGGGATGCCCCTCTACATCATACTCTCCATGCACAGAGGAGAAAGGATCTTGCCCTTGATTTTAAGCCCCTTCCCAATGAAACCTGAAATTTTGAGATGAGGAAGGATACACTAATAGGAAATTTGAAGATAAGTGTCCAGGACTGAGAGGGAGTGAAAGTCAGATGAAATAGGCCTGTTGATTTGGGCTGGAATACCCTATTTGATTCCCTTGCGTCAGATTTGTCTTTGTGCAGGCAAGAACCTAACATCCTTCCTATGATCTGGAATAAAATGTGCAACCTTCTTTGTGTTCTCTTGCCTGATCTGGGTCTCCTCATCAATATTTTAACCGCCTAGGAAAATTCTTTTTATCCGTTCACAGCCTGATCTATAATAAGGAAGGATGATCTATAATTTTTTTTTTTTTGAAAAACAGCAAACCTCAAGATATGTCATTGTGTTAAATGCTTTCAAGCCTTCTGAGGTGTCACCATGTCACAATTTCACTTCATTAGTCACTGGAGGCAGGAATCTGCAACATCAAAGCACCTCCTTTCCCCGACAGAAATGGGAATGGCTCTTTTGATCTCCGCCTGCAGCACCCCTTCGCCCCCAGATTAATATTTACTCGTACAACTGAAACCTACAGGGGATCCACTTCTCAGTTCCTCCATATGTTCTGGAGCAGTTTGGGGTTGCTTCTCTGATTTCCTTGGAAGATTTTTTCTTCTTCTATGCACTGTGCACATTGCCCCGTGCGTTCGTATCGCAGCGGGATCAGAACACCATACCCATCTCAAGTCATCCAGTCGCTTTGAAGCGTGCCACAATCAGAATGCTTTTACTTGGGGTGGGGAGAGAGCAACCAGCTGCTTATTTGATGCCCTCTTTTCCAGTGATTCACTGAGATAATCTCTCAGCCCTCCCCCTGCCTCCCCAAGCGCTTAATCTGCTAATGTTGCATGAGACATCAAAATGGCCCTTCTTCTGTGGCTTACTGGGCTATTTGTTGCTCAATGTGGAGGTTATATAACTTGCTTTATCTGAGTGGAACATGGTGATACATGTATATACATAGAACTCCCACTGATTTCCATAAAAAGCAAAGAGTTTTGAAGCACCTTAAAGGCTAGCAAATTGATTGTAGCGTGGCCACAAGCTTTGCCTAGCAAGAGGATGGGGTAGTCATAATCCAGTGTAGTTCACCGAACAGAGCTGCATCTGTAGTCTAAAAGACCATGGTTCTTTTGTCCGACAGTCACCCTTGATCAAACAGGTTTTGCAGGTTTTATTTTTTTTTAAAGTAGAACAAAAACCTGAGAAACCTTGAGTAGAATGAGCATGTCCATGATGGGCAGCAATGCCTTTTTCATTTTCTACAGTGTGAATATAGCTAGCATCTGTTTCCAGTCTAAGATTGTCTGCGGTGTTGGGTGCTCCATTTCAGGGAATCATCACAGCGGTTCATGTTCTACAACTTAGCATTTGGCCAAGTATGACATTGGGCAGCCACTTCCGGTCACCAGGTCAAGGACATGTCCGCTGCATCCTGGGACAGACTGGTCAGGTGCAATACTGCTAATTGATTAGCTGATGTGGAGAGCGCCAATTCTGCAATGAGTCTCAAGATGCAGTTTTTATAACATGTGGAATTTCAATAACCACGTCTCAAATTTGCAATGTTTTCAAATATTGGTGTTTTTTTTTCCTGAATTTGTTTTGGGATGGGAAACAAATCCCATTTTTGGGATCAAATCCCTGTTTTGGGATGAGAAGGAATGAGAAGGGAAGGAGGAGGACAGGACTGTAGAACAGGCATGGGGGGGTAGCAAGGCAGTGTGATGGAGTGCTCAACATGTCCAGTCTGAACGTTTGGAGGAACTACCACCCCAATGGTCATCGTGGATTGTGGATGTGGAGTACCTGAAGACTTGGCTGTGGAAGCTGGTAGAGCTTGGCTAATAGGCCAGCATGAAGAGGGCAGAATAGAAGCACATGAAATGGCTTCCTACTGGGTCAGATTGTTGGTCCAGTTAGCTTAGTATTGTCCACACAGACTAGCAGCAGCTCTCTAGAGTTTCTGCTGGGTGTGTGTGTGTCTTTTTCCATACCAAGAAATGTGACGGATGCAATGTGGGAACTTCTGTATGGAAAGCATGAGCTTGACCACTGAGCTATGGTCCCTCACAAAGAGGAGCTACCAGTTTCCCCCCCCCCCTGCTGCAATGACACTGGATGGGGCAAGCTATACTCTCTGTCAGCCCCTCAAACCTTCCTTCTATCTATAATATGGTAGCAGTAATACCTACCTAAAAGGGTGGTTGTAAGGATAACTGAGATAATATATTTGCAATGTTCTGAAGCAGTTTTTCCACAGGGAGATAGGAAACCGGGAGCACTTAAAGAAAACTTTTTGCAAGCTGTAAAGCGCACCTCCTTGGGGGTTATTTTTGGAGGAGGGCAGTGAACAGGGGTGAAAGTGCTCACCCATTCAGACTTAGGCGTTGTAACATAGTCAGATTTTGGTAATGTGACCAATTTAGTGGCGGTGTTGTGAAGTTAACTTAGTGTGAGGGCAGGAAGCATTAACAGCCCAATCCTATCCAACACTGGCGCAGCAGTGCGGTTGGGCCCATGCTATATCCATTGTTGGATTTGAGCAGGTGGGAGGTCTCCACGGGGTAAGGGACCATTTATTCTCTTACCCCTTGTAGCTCCCCAGTCTGCTCAATGGGGCTACTAGAAGCTGCACCAGCTAAATGGCTAGTGCACAACCAAGTAGCCCTGCCTAGGGCTTTCAAGTCCAGCACATGGGTTAGGATGTGACAGAGGCTACTCTGCCGTCCTCACCCCCTCCCACGCCTGTCTTTCTGCCCTCCCTCCCTCCAAAATGCCCCCTTCCCACCCCTAGAACACCCTCCCCCTGCCTCCCCACTGCCCAGCACTGCACTTACCTGCCCTGGCGGGTGGGATGTGGAGCTTGCGGGAAGGCACAGGCCTTCCCGCCAGCACAGCTTAAACTGCAGGGTATCAAAAAGTGCTTTATGGTGCTGTGGCTGCAGCACTGGCACTTGGCAGCCTTAGGATTGGGCTACTCATGACGTCATGGCAGAAGCCGTTGGCGGAGATCATGTTGTCAGCGTGAAGGCCGTGAATCCACATTCCAGGGTATCCTGGGTTCCTTGCCATGTGTTAATTGTAGTGCCTTGGGGTTCCATGGCAAACGTGTAGGCTTTTCTTGGTAGCTAAATGGGCATGGGTTGGGTTCCTCGAGTGATCAGAGATGTTTAAAAATGTGCCACCCTTACCTATGCCTAGTTTGATGCTGAAAGAGAATGCTGATCCAGCTGTAGCATCAATGGATTCTGAAATGTTATTCCACCCATTTATCACTAATAAGGACATTCTGGTTCCTGTTTTTCAAATGGCACTCCCCCCCCCATCCCTCTGCCACTGTTCAGAGACTTGAACAAGGAGTCAGATATTTCTGTGCTGACAACAGCACCCATATGCTATTTATCTTGTCAAAACTCTTTCCCTCTGCCCTCAACTCCCATTTTGTTCTCATTAGTAGTGATTATGAAAAAAATGGGGCTAAATGCTTACTTTCAAATGATTTATCCAAATGTTGAACTGCATAATTAGGGAAGGGAAGACATTATCCCTTTTGCTTCTGTCAAGACTCAATTTCTCCATTTGATTTAATTTTAAACCCTTGACCCATAACTATACACATATTTATTGCCTTTCTACTGCAGCCTTGTGAAACAATATCTATCTCGCAGTCGAGGGGGGAAAAAAGTTGCATTGAATTTGTAATGTGACAAGCCTTCTTACCGTCACTGTAATAGGGGAAGGAGTGTTACTGCTTCAGATTCCTGCAGCAATCAAAACCCGTCTCTGGATTCCTTCCCTTTGGAGTGATCTTAGTGATCTTAGACCTTAGAGATATCCAAAAAGAAGGAAAGGTTTCTTATCTTGTATTTATTAGCCATTTCAGGCTGTAGGTGTGCGTGTCTGATGAGCCATTTGGAGGAGGAGGAGTTGGGTGGGGCAGGAAGTGGTTTCCATTGCTAATAAAGTTCCCAAAAAATTGGAAGCCAAATAGCTCCCCTCCCCTCCTCATGTCCTGTCATCAGCACACTTGCACTAGCCTTAAATCATCTTCTAAACTCTTTAGAAAGCAAAAGCCTTCAGTATGAAAATTTCCCTCAATGCCATTTCAATCAGTAAGGGCACACTGAGAGCCCAATCTTGTGGGCTATGAGCACTGGTGCTGCAGCCACAGCGCAAGCAGTGGGTACCATTAAAGCACTGGAAAGCACTTTTTGGCACCTAGCGAGTAAGCAGTACCACTGAGACAGAGTGCGCCGTCCCACGAGCACCGCATCTTGCCCAAGAGCTGCTGACAAAGATAAGATTTGTGGCAGGCAGTGGGGTGGGGTGTGGGGGGGCATGGCAGGATGGTGTTTATGGGTGGGAGGCAGGGAGGCGGGAGGTGTTTATGGGTGGGGGCAGGGAGGAATGGGGAAGGTTTGGTGGGGATGGCAGAGCAAGCCTCAGTCATATCCTAACCCCTGTCTTAGACCTGAAAGCCCTACATAGGGCTATTTGGTTCTGTGCCAGCTATTTAGCAGGCAGAACTGAGTAGCCCCATTAAGAAGGCTTGGGAGCTACATAGTGTAAAGAAACAACAGTTCCCTTACTCCAAAGAGACCTCTCACCTGCTCAACTGCAGTGCTGGATACCGTGCAGGCCTGTCGGTCCCGCTGCACCAGCACTGCTTAAGATTGGGCTGTAATTTAAATATTGCCAATAGTCTTACTGAGCAAACCTATGTATATCTGCTATGAAATAAGTTCCATTTTGTTCAATAGGGCTTACTCCCTGGAAAGTCTGTCTAGCTTTGTTGTCAAATTAGATTCTATGGGCCAACGATGTCAGGGTCCACATGTAAGTCAAGGACCAATGAAGTGATATGTACAGTACATAAATAGAGAAATTGTCAGGCCTTTGGCACCCCAGGCCCTGAATGGTTATAAGCCAGGATGTGGCAGGAGGGGCCTTGATGTCCAGGCCTGGTATAAAATGTACTTAAAGGAACAGCTGCACTGTACGCTGATTAGCAATCAGTTGCACCTGTTACAGGTGGGAGTCACGTGACTTGGGGAGAGATGTGTGCAGAGTCACGTAGGCTGTGGAGGAGTGGTGCAGTGCACCACTGGACAGCCAATCAGAGTGGGTCATAAGACTGTCTTGTGACTATGAGGTCGAACTACTCTGATTGGCTGGCCCTGGTACATATGGGGCAAGCACAGACACCAAGGTGTGGGTTGTTGTGGTGGAGTTTCTTCGTGCCGGGCTGCTGGTTTGTGTTCTGACTTGGACTATGCTTATCGTGACTGTGCGTCTCTGTATCCCTGACTTCTGGACCGTATGACTGACTACTCTTCTGCCTGCCCCTTTTACCAGTACCTGCTTCTGCAACAAACAAGCCTGTGTCTGCTCCTTTGGCTCTGGGATCGCCTGCTTCTTGTGCTGTCTTCCTACGCTCCCGTGCCACTTTGCTATCCGGAAAGCAAGGGCTATCCTCCCCCGCTGCCCTGACAGAAATCATGCGCAGCTGATGTTTCCTTATTCATGCAGCAATTGTAATTATTATCAAGAATAGTTACAAAGGTGTGTGCCACTTAATGACGGGGATACATTCTCCGATCCCTGTTGTAATGCAATTAGGTCATTAAGTAAACATTCAGTCCAATCTATTGCCTTTGTTGTGTAAACAGACACTCCCTGCCAGATACTAGCTGGCTGCACAGACTACTGGAGATAGATTGCCTTCTTTGCATTAAGAGCCTCTGTGATGTGTGAACAGACACTCTGTGCCATCCCACGAGCACCTGGGAAGCACAGGCTCTGGGAAGCGTAATTGCCTCATTAAGAGTATCTTTACTGTGCTTTGACCACCGTCATATTGCTGTTGCTAAGCGAACAGTTGTTAAGCGGCGCACACCTGTATACTGCTTTTCAACCAGAGTAGCTCACAAAGTGGTTTACATAATAAAATCAATCAATCAGTGGTCCCTTTCTACAGTACTAGCTGTATTTATAAGACTTTCCTGCACATGTGTATCAATTGCATGAGTTCTGGTCATAAAATATATGCTAACTTCAAAATAACCCACCTATAGTCCATTATGCAAATGATTAACAAGCATTTCTCTGAATCTGTGTCAAAACCCTCACTGTGCTCCCCACATGCTGCTCTGAAGCCCCGAAGTGCAGGACTACAAGTCCTACTCTTCTGGGTTTCTTGGCAACATGTGAGGAGCACAGTCAGGAGGGGGAACTATCTTCTCACTTGAGTGAGCAGGAAGCAGGTCATTGCGGCTTGCTTTGGCAGCAGGTTGGAGAGAGGTTGTGGCCAGCAGACTCAGAGCGAAAGGCACTCTGAATCCTCTGCTCCTCTTGGACCCCTCCCAATCTGCCGCTGATGCAACATGGCTGTGGCTGTCATCATTTAAAGAAATCTTAGGGTGCAATCCTAACCCCTTATGTCAGTGCTTTCCAGTACTGGCGTAGTGGTGCCAATGGGACATGTGCTGCATCCTGCAGTTGGGTGTCACTCACGGAGGCCTCCTCAAAGTAAGGGAGTGTTTGTTCCCTTACCTGCATTGCCCTTATGTCAGTGCTGGAAAGCACTGACATAAGGGGTTAGGATTGCGCCCTTAGTTGATTTAAGGTCCAGTTCTTCCCAACTTTCCAGAGTGGAAGCAGACCAGCCTATGGGGCGTGCGCTGCATCCTGTGATGGGGGAGCAGTCACAGATGCCTCGTCAAGGTAATTTAACATTTGTTCAATTGGGGCTGCTTCAGTGGGGCTTGGGGCTGCATCAGTGCTGGAAAGTTGGATAGGATTGGGCCCTAATTGTATGAATTTTGATCAATAATTCTGAAGAAGTTAAATGCTTTAAGCATGTCTCTGAAAAGAGGTGTTCCCTCCTGGGTGAGAGAGATAGGTCATGCGTCTCCTATGTCTGTATCTGCCACTCATGTACATGTATGTACCCTTGTGCATGTACACATATATATACATACAGTGCCACCCTCAGTATCTGCAGGGATTCCCATTCTGGGAACCCCTGGGGATGCCGAAATCCACAGATGTTGGAATCCATCTGGAGGCCGACCCTCAGAAGGCCTTCTGAGACCTTTAGAGGGTCAAAACCCACAATTTCTGATTTTAGAAGGGCCTCAGAATGGCCTCTGGACAGCTCTGGTCAGGTTTAGAGGGTTACAGGTCTCCCACCCTGAGGTTTCAGAACCCATGGGTATTCAAATCCAAGGATACTGAACGCACAGATAATGAGGGCAGACCTGAATATATGATTATACGGTATTCAATTGCTAACTAAAGATTTGGAATTTAAAAATAAGGAGGATATGAATAAGATAGGGTTACCATTAGATTGGTGGACAAGGACAAAATTGGAATCTAGAGATAAAAAAAGATAAAACAATTGGATATTATGAAGGAAAGGTAAGTGTTGATGAATTATGGATTTATACAGATGATAAGATTATTTAAAAAATGTATACTTATCTGTTGGAATATAAGATGGAGGATGAAAGGGTCAAAACTACCATGGTCAAATGGGTCCAAAATTTTGGTTACAATATAAATATTGATGACTGGACACAGATGTGGAAGGACAGTGCTAAGTTGATGGGCAGCCCAATCCTGAGCTGCCTGGAGCTGTGGGAACCGGTGGCTCCCTGGCGGGCTCCCGCTGGATCCAGAGCCTCCCTCGCTACTGTGGGAGGCTCCTCAGGAGAAGAGGAAGTTCGTCCCCTTCCCCTGGGTTAGTGGCGACTGTTTGGTTGCCGCTAAAGTGAAGGTGCTCGTGTAGGGCGCACAGCCCTCCATGAGTGCCTAGGATCCTGTGGAGCTCGGTTCCACAGATCCACCTCTTCCCCGCCCCCCGGAACGCCCCCGACCACACCTCCCCATTCCACAGTCCGGTGGTCACAGGCACCACAGAGCTGTGGAACTTGGGCGCCCACTGTGCAGTGGCTCAGCGCCGGCCGGAGCTGAACCACCTCCGGCGGGAGCCCGGTGGTAAGCCCTGCAAATGTGCCTTACGGCACGTCTGCGACTGTGGTCCGTGCCGTGGAGGTGCCAGGATTGGGCCCTAAACTAGTAAATTTAAAAGAAAATATATATCAGATGTTTCATATGTGGCATTTGACACCAATTAAAATGGCAAAAATGTATCCAGGAGTAAGTAGTCAATGTTGGAAATGTCAGAATCATGTTGGTACTTTTTACCATTTATGGTGGAGCTGTGGTAAAGCTAAAAGGTTCTGGAATAAAGTATATGAGTTAGTTTCAAAAATAACTCAAAAGACAATATGATTTAAACCAGAATTGTTTTTATTGAATATAATGCCGGATATTATAGATAAAAAGGTGAAATATAGTGTGACGTATACGGTAACAGCGGCAGGAATACTGTGGGCTCAAAGATGGAAAGATAGAGAAATCCCAAAAATGGATGAAGTGATTAAGAAACTGTTGGACATCGCAGAAATGGACAGTCTATCAGAAGCTTTATGGGACAGTCCAAGAATATATGTTAAAGACAGTTGGAGAATGTTTTATACATGGATGCAGAACTAATTGGATATTAATGAGATATATATTGTACAAGTAAGAGATGTATTCACTAATTCGGTATAACTAAGAGATGTACTCCCTCTCTCCCCCTTTACTCCCACCCCTCTTTTCCTTTTTGTTTGTTTGTTTTGTTTTTCCTGTTTTTTTCTTTTTTCTTCCTTTTTATCCTTCACTATTTACCCCTTATAATTAAAAAAAAATTAAAAAAGGTTTTCAATTGATGGTTGGAATGCTAAAATAAACAGTATGGAGAAGATGACCATTTCCCTTTTTACTGTTTCTCATTCTTTCCCCTCGGCTCCCCATCAACAGGAATATGAGCCTGAAAGGGTTAATAGATCATACCACCCAGCTGACCATTTCAGCAAGCGTCATTTTGAAGAGAAGGTGAAAAAAGTTATTGGAGTGAGCATCAGGGCGTATAGCTAACGTATAACACCATTATCATGGTCTCTTAGAAGATAAGAACCACAGAGCTGTAGACAGCATAATCTGACCATGATGTGACGTTTCATCTTCTGTTTAGGGCAACCAAATGAATAGAAATGTGAAATTGTGACTCTCTAGATTGCTCCACATGTTACAATCTGTTTTGTGAACCATCCATGATGTTTTAACCGTACACCTTAAGTTGTAAAGCTGTTTATATCAAACACACATCAGTGAACACTGTATCATATCCATCCATTCATTAGGCAGCCTGGATTGGCTGCAGCTCCCTGTCATGCACATCGTGTAACAGTCCCTGTGACACTTTGGTCCCTGTTTAACGTGTGAAGCAGCTGTCTGTACTAGTTTGTATTGTGACCCCATTTGGGCAAACCTTTTCTTATGTGTTGGGTCCAGTCTTTCAAGGCACTGAGTTTGTAGCTCAGTGCCCAGATTTTCAGGTGTTCAACAAAGAATTCTAGTTCTGGGAATTATTTTCTCAGTCAAATTTGGGCTGGGATATGCAACTTGTAGGCACCGACTTCCACCACTTCAAATGGTATGGATCTGATTTCTGTAGTTGTAGAAAGTAACAACTGATTTAAACACACTTGGAGCCCAATCCTACGGGCCAGCGTGCCAGTTCAGGGTGTCACAAATGTGCCATAAAGCAAGTTCACAGCATCCAGAGAGGAAAGAGCATCGGTGCTGGGTCAGCACCAGTTGGCACTGGGCCTCAGTACCATGAGGACGATGTGGGAGCGATAAGTTTAACCGCCAGCTACTGGTGTGGCTTTTAGGGGTGGGGGGGTCTTCCATCGTGTCCTGTGCTCCCTCCCTGGCCGGGAAGCCCGACACAGGCCTCCTTAAGTCTGTACCCACTCAAAAGTGGGCACAAATCTGAGAAGACCCATTGCTGCCAGCTGTGTTCTACCCTGGGTAAGGAAGCAAATGCTCCCTTACCCCTAGTAGACTCCTGCAGCTGCCTTGGCACCCATAGGATACAGTGGCAGCCACTGTTTCTCTGGGCGCTGAGACACACTAGGATTGGGCTGTTCATTATTGCCAGGTTATTTGGATCAGTCATTGACTTTCATCAAAATAAACTCAAGTGCAGTGGATTCAAAATTCTTTTAAGAGTAATTATTATGAACGAAGTGGTTCATTGCTGTTTATGATGAGGGTGTAGTTTGCAATGACTCATATGTAGTTCTGAGATTTCTGGAATGAATTACAGGAATATTTGCTATATTTTTGAATAAATGGAAAACTCAGTGATGGCTTTCCAATGTGTTTGAATTTCAGTCCTTGCCTCGTCTCTGCATTTATTGGTAGTAAATCTCATCCTGTGTTCCTTTTCACCACAATGACTAAGAGTGGAATGCTTTATACGACACAAACAATGAGAAAGCATTGATCTTTTTACACACTGTGTATCCCCCACACAATGAATAGTCCAAGACTCTGAAATAAGGCAACGGTACAGCATTGACAGAGCCTAACAGCTCAAACCTGTGCATGTCTACTCAAAAGTCCCACTGTACCTAACATACAGTTCTATGTAAAAGCATAGACACTGTCCAGTGGTGAAATTGGCAATCTGTGTTACCTCTGCCTGAATTTCAAAGGATCTTACCTTCTGATTCTTGTTAACAGATAAGGCTGGGAGAATCATGCAGCTGTTTTAAGGACCCAAATGGTGTGTGATTAATAGACTTGCTAACTGCCAAGTTCAGGTAGTGTACTAAGCTTTAAAGTGATGGAATCCATGTGCAACGGACGTGGGTTCAAGTATTTTACAGCACAGTCCTGTCCTTGAAAGATGCTGGCCTATCTCCACATACACTGGTGCGACAGCAGGCTGGCTGGTGTAGAAGTCCGTCCATCAATGGACATGCCATGGATACATCTTTGGAAAAGCTACTGCACTGACCTACTTGGATGTTACTTGGATGTCAGGTGTTACTTGGATATCAGCACAAGTCTACCAGTGGATAGGCCAAAAAGGGGAGGAGATTGGGATATGACATGGGCAGGACGGAGGGGGTGGGGCAAGGAGGAGATGCATGCCATATCCCAAGCCCCCCTCAGACAATGGACATGCCCCTATGCTGGAAGAATGCTTCACCAACAATAGCGCTGGCACAGGTAAGAGCAATCCCATAGGGTTAGTCTACCTCACTGTCCCCGCCCCACCCAAATTCTTGCAATAGAGCATAGAATACAGACTACATTTTGCAGCCAATCACAATACAAAAGCCCTTCCCAGGGAGACGACAGCTCAGAGCAGATGTGCTGCATGGGACTGTGGTTTCTCAAAGGGGAACTCTGGTGATAGGAAACATGGTGAAAGGGCATTTGATGCACAAAGAGAGCACTATTTTATTTATTGTTCATATTTTTATACTGCTCTTACTCCAAGGAGCTCAGAGTGGCGTATGTGGTTCCTTCCCTCCTTTTGAACTCACAACAAACTTGCTAGATTGGTTAGTATGAGAGACCATGACCGGCCCAAAGTCACCCAAGAAGATCCTACAATGTGTTTTAATCCACTTTAAAGACTCAGAGCCCAATCCTGAGCTCGACGCGCTGGCTTACCACTGGTGCGCACTTTTGCGGCACGTTTGCAAGGCCTAGCAGTCCTAGCAGTGCCTGTGCTAGTTCAGTGCTGGCTGACACTGGGCTAGTGCTGGATGGGCGCCCGGCCTTCCGCTTGGTGGTCGCACGGACTGCCAAACCGCGGGAAGGAAAGAGGGGGCATGGGGGGGAGGCAGGGAGGAGGCGTTCCGGGGAGGGGGGAGGCTGGGGGAGGGAGGGGAGAGGGCGGGGTGGAGGTGTGACAGGAAGGTGGGAGGCAGGGAGATAGCGGGCGGAAGGGAGTGGAGTGGGGAGGGAGGGAGGCGGGTCCGGTGAAGCTCTGCTCCACCGTTCGTGTGGGGCTCAGCGCCCTACACAAATGCCTTTACCTAATTTAGCCCCATTGCGGGGCTACTTCCCTTACCTTGGAGAAGGGGATGAAAGTTCCCTTCTCCCAAGGTGCACCTGCGGTAGCCCGTGGTGTGCAGGATCCAGTGGCAGCCCTTTTCGTTTTCCGTCGAAGTTGCGCGCCACAGGAGCTCAGGATTGGGCTGCCCAAGACTTGAGCAGTGTGTTAAATGACGTTGTGAACTCATCCAGGAAGCTTTGTGGACGAGCAGGGATTTGAACCTGGCTCTTCCAGGTCTAGCACCAAAACCACTACACTATCCTAGCTGTCTCCTGGTTGCACAAACTTTGCACAACCTCTTGTTCCTCACGAGTATGGCAAGGTATTTGGTTAACAAAAATCTGGATATTTGGCATGGCATTGCCTGGATCAACTTAGCATATTACCAATGTTGCACTGTCTTCCATAGGTCATTGGTGTGGTGTCCGAATAGGATTGGGCTGCTAGTCATTGAATTCTTGAAGCAGCCGATGTCTTGATTGAATACTTGAATCCATGTTAAAAAAAATGGGAAAGGAAATGAGAGATTCTACCTTTTTGGGAGAAAGGGCTTTGTTGGCAGGTATCATATTCAGAAATGTCTATAAGGTCAAGAAATTGGAGGGCTTGCTCGGGAGAACCAGCTAGTCACTGGCTAAAGGGTCCATTTTTGCCTTGGTGCAAATTCCTTGGCCCTGCGCTGCCTCCAACGCATCCTCAGCATCACCTGGCAGGACAAAGTTCCAAACAACACAGTCCTGGAACGTGCTGGAATCCCTAGCATGTATTCACTGCTGAAACAGAGACGCCTGCGTTGGCTTGGTCATGTCGTGAGAATGGATGATGGCCGGATCCCAAAGGATCTCCTCTATGGAGAACTCGTGCAAGGAAAGCGCCCTACAGGTAGACCACAGCTGCGATACAAGGACATCTGCAAGAGGGATCTGAAGGCCTTAGGGATGGACCTCAACAAGTGGGAAACCCTGGCCTCTGAGCGGCCCGCTTGGAGGCAGACTGTGCAGCATGGCCTTTCCCAGTTTGAAGAGACACTTTGCCAACAGTCTGAGGCTAAGAGGCAAAGAAGGAAGGCCCATAGCCAGGGAGACAGACCAGGGACAGACTGCACTTGCTCCCGGTGTGGAAGGGATTGTCACTCCCGGATTGGCCTTTTCAGCCACACTAGACGCTGTGCCAGAACCACCTTTCAGAGCGCGATACCATAGTCTTTCGAGACTGAAGGTTGCCAATACATAGTTGAGGTACACCCAGCACTAACCTATGTTTAGTTCAGTTTGTTATTATGATAGCCAAGATATTGTATTTTTCAATAATAGGTTTGGGTTGATTTTTTTTTTTTTTTGCTTTAGAGAAAAAGAAATTATATTGCTTGGCTTTTAGGCAAAGTGGACATTAAAATGTCACCATCCATTACATTAGTTGAGATCTGCGTATATTTAAAAGTAGTTGAAATATTACCCCAAAAAGAGATGTTGTATGCATGGCATGCCTATGACATTTGTGAATAAAACGTGAATGGGACACAGCATTGTCACAGTGCATTTTAAGCACTTTATGACATCTTGCATGAGTGGAGAACCTCTATATCATTTTCTCCCCTTTTATTGGAGTGTATACATTCATTTTCCATTTCAGTTTGAAAAACTTTGAAGTCTGACCTTTTGACATATCTGGGTATGAATATAGATGTGTATGAGAGTCACTACTATTATTACAATTTAATAACGCATTTAAGAAGAAATGTTAAAAGCAGAAAAAGGAAGGAACAATTAATTTTTAATTTATAATAATGGCCCTTAACAATAAGGTATCCGCCTTGTGGAATATTGTTCCTGAAAGTCAAGGAGAAGAAAAAGAGAGGTTGTATAGGTTTGGATTTCTTATTCAGCTTGGGCTCAATAATACCCAAGAGATTAAAAAAGAAAAGAGAATTCCAACCTACAGTTTTGGAGAAAGATCCATTCACAAAAAAGGCATGTGCTTTTATAGCTTATATTTTTCATTCCCATTACGCTGCATTGTACTTGTGTTCTAGAATATAGTCAGATGTCTTCTGTGCCATTTAAAACAGAGAGTAACCTTTTCACCCTGCAACGGTGGGTGGATCGTGGTGAGATGCACACAAGAGCCCCCTTTAAACGGGGAGGTCAGTGGGTCATCGCCTGTGGTTTTTGAAACTAGAGTTGGTTTTAATTTATGGGCCCTTCTCTCTTTTCTTGCGTCCAATTGTTTCACCCGTGAGTAAAACGTGCCCCTGTTGTACATAAGCAAGTTAGCAAAAGACAATATTAGAGGCCTATATCTGAAAGAAGCATACGTGGCGCTTGTGAAAATGGAACACCACAGCTATATGTTGAAAAAAAAAATAAATCTATTTAGAGCACAATACAGACATCTCTTTTGAAATGCTTTGCTTGATCATTGAGATGCTTTGCCTGATTGTGTTCTCTTTTTCTGCTCTAACTCAGTACAATTAATACAGCAAACTTGGATGATAAGAAAGGAGAATGGCTGCCTTTATTTCCCCTATATACTTATTTGTTGTGAACCTTATATACATTTATTTTCCCTTCGGCTTCTGTTTATCTGGCTAACACAGGAGACAGGCTTTGTTTGCCAAATGAGGTCAAGCACCTCACATAATATTGGCCTTGAAGGAAAAGGTTAAGGGGTGTATTGTAGAAAGTAAACAAATGGTTTTTCTTGGGGGGGGGGGAGGACTAAGGAAATTTAAATGTATATTTGACAGAATCTGAAAATGAGAGGTAGAAGGTATTTTCTACTCCTCCTAGACAACAGACTATGTAATAAGCAGGGACGTGTGGTGGGCGGAGAGGCAGGTAAGGCAGAGCCTCGCTACTGGAGTCTTTCGAAAAGCAGCACCACAGCCATGTAAGGTGCAAGCACTCCCAACCCATGCGCTCTGCGTGGTGCACCTCACACAGCGGTGGCGCTGCTTTTTCAAGGACTCCGGTAGGGAGGCACTGCCTCACCTGCCTCCCCGCCCACCACATGTCCCTGGTAATAAGCTGGTTGAAATAAACGATTAAAACACAACATGCAAAGGCAGCTTGTATTGAATCAAATTAAACAAAATGGATATTTTGGGAGAGGAAGCACTCACTGCTGTTTCTGAATTTTGTACAACTTGACTGTGATGGTTTGGTTGAGGGGCTACAACGGAAATAACGGCAGATAATTTGCAGGAAGGAAAGACGGAAGAACAAAAGAGAGAAAATAAAAAAAAAGAGAAGAGTGATGAGAAAGAGAAGAGAAAAACCCGAAGTGTGACATTTCTCTGGCCATAAATGCAGATTGGAACAGATGTGGTCTGCTAATACTCCACTCATTTTCTGCCGGCACAGTAGTGCTTTGGCTGCTGAATCCATCCGAGGCAGTCTCTGAAGTAGGCCAGGAGAAGGGATGCTGCAACATTTGTGTCTTTGTCAGTTCATTTTTAACTTAACTGACTCACCAGCTCCTGGGAGTGAGCCCCTTGTGCTTCACATCACCAGAACCATCTGCTAGAATTGTGCCTGAAATTGCCTATCTCTAGAGGCTGTGGGTGGGGGGTGGGGGGGAATAGGAGGGTGGGAAGAGAGGCAAGGACAACATCTTTTGTGTAAACCGAAAGGGGTGGGGGAAAGAGCATTTTAACCCATTCAGAGCTGGAATACTTTCTCCACTCCAGTTCCTTGGGCTTATATTGGCTAGCCATCTCTCTGATGCCTGAGGGTTGACATCTTTCGTTCGCCCCTCTCGCCTTGAAATCCTACCACAAAATAGAGCCGCAAAGCCTTTAGCGTAAAGCCAGAAGCTTATTGGAAATGTAGGCTGTGCACAAAGATGTTACCCATGCAGCTTGGTCAAAGGGTTGTTAACCTGTGCACTTTCATACAGTGGTGTAGCTAGAGTGGGTGCAAAGCACTATGTTTTGCAGGGAGCCTCACCGCAGTGTGCAAGCGGCTGCTACCCCTCCCCTTTGGAGCCATTCTGGGGAGGGGGAGCAAAATCTGCATTCACCTCTGTTTTGCTCCCACCAACCAGAATGGCTCTGAAGGGGAGGGGCACTTGCATGCTCTGGTGAGGCTCCCTGCAGAACTTAGTGCTTTGCACCCCCTCTAGCTATGCCACTGCTTTCATAGGATCTGTGGCCTGGAGGGGAGCATGCAGGACTGTGAATGCTGCACGCACAACGGTCAGCATGCAAGTTGAGAAACACTTTACACAAGCCACGGACCCATGTGGAGCTCTGGATGGGAGCGATACGAGTTTTGCGGGGACTCCATCTCATCAAAACAGCCCTTGGATGTTGTCATATGAAAATAACACCTAGATTTGAGAGCTGCTGTAATGCAGCGGTTTGAATGTTGGGTGATGAGCCCAGAGGTCTGGGTTCATTCCCCGACTGAATTCTGGAGCTCACTGAGTGCCCTCGGGCCAGCCAGTCACTATCTGTCAGCCGAACTATGGGGATGTTTGTATATTGCTCTGAGCAACTTGGGTGGGATAGAAGTGGAATCCTAATGCAACACGCATGGATGGATTTGCTCTTGTTGTCTTTCCCATCGTCATTCCTCCCACCTCTTTGTGGCCTCCATGCCTTCTTCTCTGCAAGATTTAGTCTGTAAGCTCCCTGGAGCAGGGACCTGTCTTTTTTGCTTGTGTTTCCCTGTGAAGTCTCATGTACATATATTCATGATGCTTGCAGGAGTTTCCCTGAAACTGGAGTGAATGAAGGCAACCTGTCCCCTTGCCAAGCTGCGTATTAGCATCAAGAGGCAGGAGGAAAAACTGTGGAGTAAATAGTCAAATGGCATGACTGGCATGAGCTAACCCAGCAGCATCCTTGCTTGTTTCCCTGTTTAAAGGTTAATGGAATAGATGCACCTGCACCAGGATTCCTTTTTCATGCCAGTACCTAGGAAATGTTAATGGTTAAAAATGGAACTGTCGGCCTTTAATTCTGGCATAGCTAGAGGGAGTGCAAAGCACTAAGTTTTGCAGGCCCCTAAATGTGCCCTGCTAGCAGCCCCTCCACTCCCCCTCCTTTTTGGAGCCATTCTGGGTGGTGGGAGCTCCAAAGGGGAGGGGGAGAGGCTGTCTGAACAGTGTGTTCAGGCACCTGCAAAAAGTAGTGCTTTGCACTCCCTCTAACTACGCCACTGAATTCTGGACTGACTGACAAATTGAAAGCAGTTGATGGTAACATTGAGAATTAAGAAACACAGTCTTAATTCTAACCTGAGATTCATATAAACGTGTATGAAGTAGGCTTATTCAGAGAAGGGAGGGGTGAGCAAAGTTCCAGGTCTTTTCCTGCAGCAGGAGCTTAGCCAAAGAGAAGCATCAGACTCGTAAGGCAACAAACTGAGACATTTACCTAAAGGCATATTTCATGTCTAGGGAGGTCATTGTTTTTTGCAAGGGCTACCTGGCAGCAAGCATGCAGCTCATGCTGTATTAAAGCTATAACCCCATGCAGATTTACTTGGGAGTAAGTTATATTAAACACAGTGGGACTTCCTTCTGAATAAACATGCATAGGCTAGCACTCTAACAGCCCAATCCAATGTAAATCCCTATGTTGAAGCAGCACCAGCCCAGGCTATGTGGCATCCTGTGGGGAATTTTTGGTTGCTGGAAGTCTCCTCAGGGTAAGGGGACATTTGTCTGTGGCCCCCAGGAAAACCCCAGCAGCTGCAACGAGTCAATGTGGACCTGCACCTGCAGTGTTCAATGCAGGTTGATCAGGCCCAGGAAGGGAGTTTGGATACGGTTCTTGCTGTGCAGCACAAGGACTCCATGAGCCCAGACGGGCAACTCTGCCATTGTCTTTCATAGCAAATTAGGCGCTTCCTGCTTCCGGTAGCTTGGCAACCTGGACATTTGGCAAAGACATGATGACATCATCACTGAACATCTGACCCCTTTGCTGAACAGTTGCCAACCCCTGTCTTAATGGGTGTGACTATGGCATGGGGAGGGGGCCTTTTACAAAGGACTCCTGCACTTTAAAATGTACCACTACCCTTCAGATGAAAAAATTGGGAGGGCCCTCTTTGTCACAAGTTAAGAAATGACCATCAGCAGTAAAACTTATACCAGTACAAATCTGGCAAAATTGTTCACCTAGATAAGGTAATAAACAATGGAAGGAACAGAAGGAAAGGAGCAAAAGGAAGACACAGCGCGATGAGTCCGGTGATCCATTTTCAGTGTAACTTGTGCTGCAGGAGTTAACCCCCACTTTCATGCATCTTGCGCTCCTGATTTCTTGTGTGCAAATGTGTACAAGAGAGACCCAGCCAAGTTCTTTTTTAGCTCTCTACCCTTTGAAAACTGCTGGTTAAAGATAAATTGAAATGCCAGGACTGAAATTGCCCACGTTAGCCCCTAAGGGAGCCCAGCCTGTCATCTTGCATTAGCTACTGCTAGACCAAAAGCCCAAGGCAAAAAGAAAGCTGGTTCCTAAGAAAAGGCTGTGAGCCAGAAGCTGCATCTCTGTGCGGCTGTAATCTTCCATCTCGGTCCTTTTATGCTGGAGTGGAGCAAGGCTTTTTGGGACATGCAGACTTGAATGCTGCTGAGTTCTGCCTTAAAAACCCCACCACTCCAGCATTCCACAAAACCTCAAATGGGGCTGACAGTCAGGTGCATTTTTAAAAAATAATCTATCTGTCTAATAAATGCAAGCTTAGATCCAGGATGCCTCAGTCCAGTTGTGTACCAAAATAACCAACAGAGATGCTTGAGATATTGTTGTGTTTTGAAATAACCTTTTAAAAAAACACACCCTTGTTTTCCGAAACTGACCTTTTGTCAGATTAAAGGTACACCTAGCTCTGCATTGCCCACAGAGAATGGCAGCAGCTCTCCAACATCTCTCATGAAAGATCTCTCCAAGATCTGATCCCTCAGACTACAATCCTATCCATACTTTTCTGGGAGTAAGCCCCCTTGACTATAATGGGGTATTACTTCTGAGTAGACATGCATAGGATTGGGATCTCAGTTCCCTTTAACTGGAGATGTTGGGGCGACCAGTGCTTAAAACACATGGACCACATGTAAACTGCAGTCTGTCAGGTCTGATGAGCTCCCGTGCTTTGAACCCGAAGCATTTCAATTGTTTTCCACAGTCGTGTTGCACCTTGTGATGAGTCTGTCTCTTCACCTTCTCCTCTTGAACCACATGATGTGGGTGGAAGAACTGCCAATAGAAAGCTCAAAGGAAGATAATATTTTTTGTGCAATCTGTCAACTGAAAGTATGCCTCTGGATTTTTGGTACCTGGACACTATAGTTGATGTCCAGGACTTTGAATTGTCTGGGTGAGGCCGAGTCTACCTGGCATTCAAATGCCAGGTAGATCAGGCCTGTGCCTCAAGATTCCCCACAGAGGGGATCATGTCTAACCAGAATTTAAAGGGACAGACAAGCTGGCACCTCAAATGGCATACACCCTGGGTAGACTGCTCCCAGCCCTGCCCCTGGTACTTTACTGATCCTTATATATCCCACTTAGCCTTGATTTACTTTGATCTAGCTGTAACCTTGCATTGTGGCATGTAATGAGTGGCTGGGTGAGGGTGCTCTTTGCCACCAGTACCACAACCCTCACGTTCAACAGGGACTACATTTACCTCCACTCCAGCTGTTCACATGGCTAGGTCTTGCTCAGGTGGGGCAAATAAGGGGAGATGATTGCACCTACCCAATTAAAAATGAGTACTGAGGTAACAATTGTACATTATTGTCAGTGTGAACAGCAACCAAAAATAATCCTTTTTGGATGCCAAAGAAATTAGGATATCATAGCGGCATCCTCCGGTTGACTCTACAAATGGAAATGGGAGGGCTGAGGGCGAGAGAGAAAGCTTGATGCATGTTGTCAAATGTGACAGGACATAATTTGGCCAACGGGAAGAAGTGTTTTAGTTTCAGAAACAATAATACTAAAAATAAGGGACCTTGCAGGCAAAAATTCTTTCTGCTTCTATCTTCTTACACAATATGCTCTAAAAATTAGCCTGTAGGGAATTCTGTTCAACTTGCAGAGAAAACAGAAGGAGTAAATGTGGTCTGTTCTTACCAACAGCCATCCAATTTCCTGCCGTCTGTCAAGCAATGTCACGGTCAGACCAGGAACGCTGGGATAGGGACTCATTCTTCACTCACTGCTTGATTAGGACTGCTTCTAAGCAGGGGGAAATCATAAGAAGAGCCCTGCTGGATCAGGCCAAAGGCCCATCTAGTCCAGCTTCCTGTATCTCACAGTGGCCCACCAAATGCCCCAGGAAGCACACAAGACAACAGACAAAATCTGCATTCTGGTGCCCTCCCCTGCATCTGGCAATCAGAGGCAGCCTGCCTTAGGATACTAAGGACACTTGGGGCCCAATCCTATCCAACTTTCCAACATTGATGCAGCCATGCCAACGGGGCATGCGCTGCATCTTGTGATGGGGAGGCAGTCATGGAAGTCTCCTCAAGATAAGGGAACATTTGTTCCCTTACCTTGGGGCTGGAAGGTAGCTGCATCAGCGCTGGAAAGTTGGATAGGATTGGCTCTAAAGCTTGAATATTAGGGCTAAGGCTAGAATAGACACTAGAGACGTTTATGAGTCTTCTGACTCTGTTTAAGCCATTTCTGCCCAACTTTGCATATATGCAACAGGGACCAAATGTGTACACCTGTGGGCCAGGCAGAAATGGGTTAAGTTTAGTTGTATGTCTACAGCCCCACTGCAGGGATTCAAACAGATTTACTCCCAGGTAAGCCTGTTTAGGATTGCAACCAAAATTGAGGGTTTTTTTTTAGTTGGGCAATTCAACAGCTCAGAGGTTTCCCCCATCCTCCTTAGGCTTTGAAAACCTGAATTTTTAAAATATATTTTATTTTATTTTATTATTTTAAGTCATTGGGTAGGAAATAAGAATTCAGATTCTGGAATCTGGTGATGGAGGGACAGATATCTTGTGGACAAGGAAACTCATTTCACCTCTAGATGCCTTCCTGTTCTTTCCATTATATTCTGGTGAGCTACAATGTTGTTTGCTATCATTGCAACTGACCACACAGCTGTAAGCGACAATCAGCACTCGGCAGGCCTACAAACAAGTGCCAGGATTGCTACATCCCAATGCCATTATTTATAGTTTTGTGAAATTGCAGGAGAGGGAAAATGAGGTCCCTGGGGCTGCACCTGATCTCTTCTGCAACTCCCAATCTCTCCTTCGTTCTTTTTTCCCCCTTTTTCACACACTCACACTATATATATATATATATATATATATATATATATATATATATATATATATATATATATATATATGTATCAGTCATTACTTTGTGTGATGGGTCTGTTTACTGAATCAGTCACAGATGAGGTTGGTATGAAGTGAAAGGAAACAGTCCTCTGGGTTTACTGTGCCACACTGTTTGCTTTCACCCTGTACACACAGCAATGCGAGTTAATTCAAGAGGAGGCAGAAATGGCCATGAAGTCCAGCAGGATCAAGGAGAAAATAAGCAGGAAATATAACAAGGCAGCTGTTTGCTGCCACATGGAGAGAGTTGATCTTGACTATCAGAAATCTCCATCCTGCTTTGTTTTGAATTGTTCTTTGTACAGAGGAAACTGGGGAAGCAAAAACCATAAAGCGCTTCTCCTAGAGATGCCCTCTCGGACAGGACGTGATCATGGGGCCCGTGCTGTGATGCAGCTCTGAGACAGTGGACAGGAGGCTCCAAATCCAGGCACCCACCTGCAATGATCCGCATCCTGCATCTGAGAAAGGCAGAGAATAATAGTGTCACGGACCAAGATTCTATGCCAGAACATGGCCTTCAATGCTCAGCAGAGGTTTGCAGTACGTGGGGTGGTTGCAGTAGCACAGCTACTTGGTAAATTGCAGCTGCCCGCAATGCACCATGTAAGCAGCCCTTCCCACTTGCCATTCTGGATAGTGATAGAAACACAGTTGCCGCCGCTGCCTGGAATAGCTCTGAAGGCAAGTGGGAGGAGCTGCATACACGGCGGGTTGCTGGCACCTGCAATACTTACAGCACAATCCTCTTGTACCTATGCTGCTGGATGGTGAACATGTGATTGCTGCTGGGGACAGCAAGCTCATGTCCAGCTCTTCCTTCTCTCCCTAGGGGTGTTTCATTTTTATTTATTTTTATGTGTGTGTGTGTGATTCCCCCCCCCCCCCAAATTTATTGATTAAAAATTGTGGTATTATGTGTTTTTATCCAAATACTTATTCAAAATTGTGCAAATACTGCACTAAGGCACAATCAGCATTTCAACTGGGAACTGTATCATTTCAATTACCACACACACACACAAACATGCAAATACATACATTCATTGGTTTTCCAAGCTTCTCAAAACTGCAGCACCACACAGACAAGCAGAATTTTTTTTAATCACAGTATCCCTCCTTTGCCAGCATACCAGTTGTCGGCATCCTTCAGTCTCGGAAGACTATGGTATCACGCTCTGAATAGTGTTCTGGAATGGAGTGTCCTCTCCAGTGCGCGAAGTCTGGGTAAGGAAGATATGGAGGATAGACTGTTACCCGTGCAGCAAATCCCCCCTCTCCACGTCACTGGAATGGTACAATGGAAAGGCAGAAGCCAATACGGTTGGTTCCAGCGGCATCACAGGAGTTGCCAGAACATGACTGTGTTAAGCCACGAACTGCCTCAGGGACTCCGGCTCCGGATTTTGTCTCGAGGTTGACTCCTAAAGCCTTTTCCATAACTGGATGTAGCCACAAGGCAGTGGAGGTTTGGGATCAGAGTTTTCCTTCTCTCAGATGAGCTGCCTTCCCAGGCTGACGAGTCCCATCTACCCGGTGGCTGTTTAGTCGCCTCTTACGACAAGTTCAGCCGAACTGAGGGCCTATTCTTATCCCCAGCCCCCAGGGGAATACCCAGCATACCAGAATGGCATAAGATGTGCAAAAACACCACAGAAAGTGATCAGGTCAAGGTGTAATACAGTACAGAAGAAATAAAATCAGAGAAAAGATTCACTGAGCCTTGCTTGGCTTTCCAAGCTTCTCACAGGTGCAGCATCACACAGACAAGCATCACACAGTCAAGCCCCAGAAAAGGCATTTATGGAGAGTGGCTTGGGGCAGCAGGGAAATCCAGTTCCGAGCAAATTCACGTGATCACAGATCACATGTAGTTCACAGTTTAGAACTCTTATCGCCTCATCTCCAGATTACAGTACAGTGCTAGTACCCTCCCTGGGCATCCCACCCACTCCCCACCCCCGCTGCACACATGTGCACACCCTCTAGCAGATATTTTACTCAGGGCCCAATCCTATCCAATTTTCCAGTGCTGATGCAACTGTGCTAATAGGGCATGCACTGCATCTTGTAGTGGGGCAGCAGTCACAGAGGCCTCCTTAAGGGATGGGAACATTTGTTCCCTTACCATGGGGCTGCATTGTAGTTGCACCAGGGCTGGAAAATTGGATAGGATTGGGCCCTCAGCTGCTCCACCATCAGAAACGCTTCATGGGCTCACTGCCTTAGTGAAAACTACTTGTGGATCCCTTAAAAGTAAGCAAAAGTGTTATTTTGTGAAAGGAGTGGTTTTTTGTGTTTTGATCTTAACAGTGTTTTATATCACAATGTGAGCAGAAATTCTCATTATCACATTCTGTGTTGGTCACGGAAAACAAACAAACAAACAAACAAACAAACAAACAAACAAACAAACAAACAAACAAACAAACAAACAAACAAACAAAACAGCCGTACCTTTAAGAAAATGTGTTGTGCCATTTTGTCACATCATGTATCTCCCAGCCCCTTGCCAGCTGCTCCAGCTATGGAACAGGCTGGAGGAGGGCTCATTACTTTGAGGAAAGTAATGATGTGACATCAGAGTTTGTGTTTTCTTTGGACCCCAGTGATTAGCACCCTGCTGAACTCTACTCTGTGTCCCATTCTGCCACTACTGATTTGTGACGGGCAGTGCAGTCCTAACGTGTGCTGGAACAGGTAGACCAGTGGGTCTGTGCTGTATCCAGCACAAGTTTGGGGCTGGCTGTGGCTTGGCCACATCATAATTCCACATACTCCATGTTACTCTAACCCCTGGGGGCTGGGGGCTAAGAATAGGCCCTCAGTTTGGCTGTACTTCTTGTAAGAGGTAGATGGGACTTGTTAGCCTGGGAAGGCAGCTCACCTGAGAGAAGGAAAACTCTGACCCCAAACCTCCACTGCCTTGTGGCTACATCCAGTTATGGAAAAGGCTTCAGGAGTCAACCTCGAGGCAAAATCCGGAGCCGGAGTCCCTGAGGCAGTTCATGGCTGAACACAGTCACGTTCTGGCAACTCCTGCGACGTGGCTGGAACCAACCGTATTGGCTTCTGCCTTTCCATTGGACCATTTCAGCGACGTGGAGAGGGGGGATTTGCTGCATGGGTAACAGCCTATCCTCCATACCTGTTTACCCAGGCTTCGCGCACTGGAGAGGACACTCTGTTCCAGAACCAGCATTCAGAGCGCGATACCATAGTCTTCTGAGACTGAAGGATGCCAACTTGTATGTTACTCTGCAGCAGCCCAATGGGGCTAATTGGGTTTGTCACACTTAAAGAGGTGGTGCAAATCCAAGCAGCCCAGAGCTGCCCCGGGTTGCCTGGGAAAGGGGCTAGGATCTGGCATAAGTACTGGATCCTGGCCCCACCTCCTGCTCCTTGCTTGCCTGCCTACGGGACCACCCACCCACCCATGGGACCACCTGCTGCCTGCCCTCCCCCTCCCAAAAACTCTTCCTCCCTGCCACCTCCATGCCCCCCCCCCCCAGACCCCTGCACCAACCTGGAAAGGCTGGCACAAAGTGCTTGCTGGGGCAGGCAAATCTGCAGTCAGGTAGAGGGAGGGTGGAATGGGGATGGGGGCAGGGAGGAGGCAAAATGGCAGTGATGGGGAGGGGGATGGGTGGATCAGACCTGGGGAGGGAGGGTGGGATCAGTGGTGCTGGTGCCACCAATTTCCCATTTCCCTTCCTGGGCCTGATCCACATGGACCTGCACAGGTCAGAGCATTCCTCCTCCTGCGCCATGGAGGCTTATCCTGGGTAAGGGAACGACTGAGGAAGAGACCTCCGCAAATGCACCTCCATTATAGGACTCATGGGTCACCATTTTGGCACTGCTGCTTTGGTGGGGGGGATGGATAGGATTGGCCTATTAGTCTCAGTGCCACCTCTGCTTCTTGAGTCCTGGGGGTGATTTTTGGAGGATCTGGAGCTGGTGGTTGGTGGGATCAGCCAGGATGTGTCATTTCCCCTGAATCAGCAGACTTCCCAAGCAAAGAACCTTTCTGAGTGGTAGTCTCTGGTGGTCTACCACCTTTCTGAGTGGTAGACGCGCTATCTGTTTCTAAATTCCCAAATTCCCTTGATCTCTATAGGTTTTAGATTGGGCAATGGACTTTTCTTTCATATTGCCCAGTGCTGGTCTAATAGCAAAGTGGTGGACCATGCATAACCCCTTGGAAACTGGAGTTCTCAGTCTTGTGCCAGGATATAAAGGCTCAGTTAAGCCTTGCGTCTTGCCAGTGCATCACGTGAGCTGCTATGGAGCTGTCCAGAGTCCTGCAGATTCTCCTCTGGTTCTGCACAATCTGCTATTAAATACTACCACCGCTCTGGGCTGGTTCGCTCAGTGTCTTCAGCTCTCCAAAAGGCCACCAGCCAGATGGAATGAAATATGTTGTTTCACAGCTTAAAATATTTCAGTGGACCTCAGAGCAACCACAGAGAACATTTCCATCATTCCTATGCGTATACGTACAAACAATTCTTATGCCTCTGAGATAAGGAGGAAAGCATGTGGACAAATGGATACAATTTCCAGACAGAATAAAACATGGTCATCTTATTTTTTTTAAAAAAATCAGTACTGGCAGTAATCCATGCCAATGATATAGTTAGAGGGATGCAAAGCACTGAGTTTTGCAGGGAGCCTCACCGCAGCATGCAAGCAGCCCTTCACCTTCCTCTTCGGAGCCAGGCATTTATCTCCATTTTGCTCCCCCCACCCGGAATGACTCCGAAGGGGAGGGGGAGGGGCCGCTTGTATACTGTGGTGAGACTCCCTGCAGAACTTAATGCTTTGCCCCCTCCAGCTACGCCAATGATCCATGCAAATATTTTGCACTTTTTTTTTTATAGTACTGCACTTCTTTTTGATGTTGCTTTTTGCATTTATGCTGTATTGTTATTTTATTTATTAGCCACTTTTGTTGTGCTGTGGAAAAGAAATTGCAGCAACTGTTACCCTGCACATGCCCAATCTCGTCTGATCTTGGAAGCTAAGCAGGGTCAGGCCTGGTTAGTACTTGGATGGGACACCGCCTGGGAATACTGGGTGCTGTAGGCTTATACCATAGTCTTTCGAGACTGAAGGTTGCCAACCAGTCGAGGAAAAGAAATCGTGCGAATAAGAATTATAAATATAAATATAAAGTTGAACACTTTTGGAAGATGGCTTACCAGGAGCATATTGTATCATTAGAGCAGTTTCTGCATGTGTTTTCTGTAGCTTTTAAGGCATGATCCAGAGTGTTCGATGGATCGGGTCTTTCTTTTCCCCTTTAGTGCTGTATAATTATACTCCTACTCTATCCTGTTCTCATGCAAGGGGGATAGTCTTGCTATGCATAGCAAACATCCCCAAATAGCAAGATTTTTTTTGGTAAAAAACCACCTGCATTCTTGCATTATTTGAATCATTTTTGCCAAACCACCTATATTTCTGAGTATTTGAACACTTTTATGCCAAGTTTTGCAAAAAGGCTTGGGATTTCTAACGAAGAATTTTCAGTATCTTCAAAAATAGAAAAAGCCACACTTGGGAGAGATGTGCATAGAGCGGTCTATAGCACAAATGAGGTCACACTGTGGATATTTCACATTACCGTGTGTGAAAATGAATTGAATGCACTCCCTGGTATGAGGCGGGACCAAAGATTAGGTGACCTGACATCCTTCTAACATGTTTTGAGCCAGGATGAGCACCAGTGAGAACACGTTGTACTCCCCAGGGTCCAGTTTAACTGTCACCATTAATCTATACAAGGTGAAAAATCTGTATGGGTCTGTAGGAGATGGTTATTGTCACATCAACAGGACCCCCAAGAGACAGGAGTGTTAATTGTTACTTGAGCAATCAAGCTGTTTTCAGTTTGCCTGGGGTAAGGAATTGGGAAAAAAGTGATGGTGTATGACATTACTGTGCAAAGTATCCCAGGGACTCTCTTGTGGCTTCCCTTCTCATGTTTAAAAACAGAATGAGAAACAGAGAGGACCTACGAAGAAATAAGGTTGTAATGTCTTGTATGCTGAAGAATTAGAATGCTACTAAGAAATCTACATAAAAGCTCAAGAACACACAAAAGACTTTACCGGCTCAAATGAGAAGGCTGTTCTCATCCAGTGTTCGGTTGTCAACAGCAGGCGGCTGAATGCTTCTAGGAGGACATCCATGGACCATGAAAGGTGACGGTCACCCCCAGTTTATTCCAGAGTCTGGCATTCAGAAGGAACCTGCCTCAAAACACAAATACCTCCTTTAGCTATGTTGGCCACTGGAAAGCCCCACAGCATAGCTAAGCACTAAGTTTTGCAGGCGGCCTCACCACGACGTGCAAGCGGCCCCTCCCTTTTGGATCCATTCCAGGCAGGAGAGCAAAAGAGAGGTTATTGCATTTGCCTCCTTTTTGCTCCCCTCCACCCGGAATGGCTCTGAAGGGGGGGCCACTTTCACTCTGAGGTGATACTTCCTGCAAAACTTAGTGCTTTGCACCCCTTCTAGCTACACCACTGGGTAGATCCCAGTCTACTTTCTGTATGTCCAAGTCATCTTTAGAACCTGTTGTTATGTGTTATGTGATTTACCTGATTACTTGCCTGTTCTGTTGCTGTTAGAGCAAGTTATGCTGGCTAAATATATAAAGTTATGAACAAAGAATCAGGAATGCAGCCTAGTAAAAAATAGTGCTTGAGAGCTTGGTGGATGGGGAAGGAATGAGGCAAACAAGCCCATATAAGGGATGGGACTGTTTGAGGCTGTAGAACGGGCATGCAGGCATTTACATAAGAACATAAGAACAGCCCCACTGGATCAGGCCAGAGGCCCATCTAGTCCAGCTTCCTGTATCTCACAGCGGCCCACCAAATGCCCCAGGGAGCACACCAGATAACAAGAGACCTCATCCTGGTGCCCTCCCTTGCATCTGGCATTCTGACATAGCCCATTTCTAAAATCAGGAGGTTGCACATACACATCATGGCTTGTACCCCGTAATGGATTTTTCCTCCAGAAACTTGTCCAATCCCCTTTTAAAGGCGTCCAGGCTAGACGCCATCACCACATCCTGTGGCAAGGAGTTCCACAGACCAACCACACGCTGAGTAAAGAAATATTTTCTTTTGTCTGTTCTAACTCTCCCAACACTCAATTTGAGTGGATGTCCCCTAGTTCTGGTGTTATGTGAGAGTGTAAAGAGCATCTCCCTATCCACTCTGTCCATCCCCTGCATAATTTTGTATGTCTCAATCATGTCCCCCCTCAGGCGCTTCTTTTCTAGGCTGAAGAGGCCCAAACGACATAGCCTTTCCTCATAAGGAAGGTGCCCCAGCCCAGTAGTCATCTTAGTTGCTCTCTTTTGCACCTTTTCCATTTCCACTATGTTTTTTTTGAGATGCGGCTACCAGAACTGGACACAATACTCCAGGTGTGGCCTTACCATCGATTTGTACAACGGCATTATATTAGCCGTTTTGTTCTCAATACCGTTTCTAATGATGCCAAGCATAGAATTGGCCTTCTTGACTGCTGCCGCACATTGAGCTGACACTTTCATCTACCTGTCCACCACTACCCCAAGATCTCTCTCCTGATCTGTCACAGACAGCTAAGAACCCATCAGCCTATATCTAAAGTTTTGATTTTTTGCCCCAATGTGCGAGACCTTACACTTACTGACATTGAAGCGCATCTGCCATTTTGCTGCCCATTCTGCCAGTCTGGAGAGATCCTTCTGGAGCTCCTCACAATCACTTCTGGTCTTCACCACTCGGAAAAGTTTGGTGTCGTCTGCAAACTTGGCCACCTCACTGCTCACCCCTGTCACCAGGTCATTTATGAAGAGGTTGAAAAGCACCGGCCCCAGGACAGATCCTTGGGGCACACCACTTTTCACTTCTCTCCATTGTGAAAATTGCCCATTGACACCCACTCTCTGCTTCCTGGCCTCCAACCAGTTCTCAATCCATGAGAGGACCTGTCCTCTAATTCCCTGACTGTGGAGTTTTTTTAGTAGACTTTGGTGAGGGACCGTGTCAAACGCCTTCTGAAAGTCCAGATATATAATGTCTACGGGTTCTCCTGCATCCACATGCCTGTTGACCTTTTCAAAGAATTCTGTAAGGTTTGTGAGGCAAGACTTACCCTTACAGAAGCCATGCTGACTCTCCCTCAGCAAGGCCTGTTTGACTATGTGTTTTGAGATCCTATCTTTGATGAGGCATTCCACCATCTTACCCGGTATGGATGTTAGGCTGACCAGCCTATAGTTTCCTGGGTCCCCCCTCTTTCCCTTTTTAAAGATAGGCGTGACATTTGCTATCCTCCAATCTTCTGGCACCGTGGCCGTTTTGAGGGACAAGTTGCATACCTTAGTCAAGAGATCAGCAACTTCATTCTTCAATTCCTTAATAACTCTTGGGTGGATGCCATCAGGGCCCGGCGACTTATTAAGAACATAAGAACATAAGAACATAAGAACAGCCCCACTGGATCAGGCCATAGGCCCATCTAGTCCAGCTTCCTGTATCTCACAGCGGCCCACCAAATGCCCCAGGGAGCACACCAGATAACAAGAGACCTCATCCTGGTGCTCTCCCCTACATCTGGCATTCTGACTTAACCCATTCCTAAAATCAGGAGGTTGCGCATACACATCATACACATATTGATCTTTAATTTATCAATAAGGTCTGAAGCATCTTCTCTTTTAATCTCTATCTGACTTAACTGCTCGGCCAGGAGGGGCCGTTCGGGCAGCGGTATCTGCCTGAGGTCTTCTGCCGTGAAGACAGATGCAAAGAACTCATTTAATTTTTCTGCCATCTCTAAGTCTCCTTTTATCTCCCCTTTCCCTCCCTCACCATCCAGAGGGCCAACCGCTTCTCTGGCGGGTTTCCTGCTTCTAACATATTTGAAGAAGCTTTTATTATTCCCCTTAATGTAATTTGGGTTTGGGCTTCTCTGCTGATCTTTATACCAGTAACTTGTTGCTTGGGCATGAGCTAATAAAGTTACTTTAGAATTTGCTAGCGTTGTTGATTGAGCAGTAGGACAACGAACTTGAGGCAGCCCCCTTGAAGGCTGTACAGGGTGTGGGCTCAAGTAATACTGTCAAAGGGCAGCATATATGTTTGTACACAAATAAATAGAATACAGGCATCCCCTGGTATTTTCAAAGGTTCTATTTTGGAGTTGTCTACCCCACAGATATCGGGGATCCATAGCGTTAAATAGTGGATCCATGCAAATAAAGGAAGGCATAGAGATAACAGCTCAACACATTTATTTCATCTCCAGAACAGAACCTGGCAATGAAAACACAAGGCAAACACCCCTGGCTTTATACCCCTTAGCTCTGCCCAAATTCCCCACAATTGGTGCTGTTGGAACATTAAACTAGAAGGTAAAATCGGATGGTAGGTTTTCAATCCACCACCCGATCAGCCAGCCATAAGACTGGGCCAATCAGTTATGTAGAATTTCGATCCTGCATGACTTGCATATATAATACACAGATACTGGGGATGCCCTTTAAAGATATAGGGAAATTGAAGGAGAATGTTAAATATAGCTCTGTTTACTTTAGTGCAGCAAAACCAAAAAAGGGGATCCTGGCATCCACAGATAGTGATATCCACAAATATTGGACCCATAGATAAGGTGGGTCCACTGTATGTTTTAATGGAATTGTTCTACAACTGAGCAAAGTGCAGGAGAATCAAGTGATGTATCATCCTTTGTGAGCTGGCACTGAGTGTCAAAGCCATTGCACATGAATGGTTTGCCATGTGGAGAGAGCCACCGTGGGCAGTAATTTAAAAAATGTTTCCATTTTGTATGCAGTAGCCCTAGGTACATGGCACACACTACTCACGAGCAACCCTTCTGGAGTGGATGCCCACCTCAGAGTTTCTTAGATGATCATTATTGGTTGGCTGAAACCAAGTTGCCCCTGTGGGTCAACTGCAGGGTGAAGAACTGTGCACATTAGTGTGTGTGTATCTCAAACACTCGCACAAAGGCATGCTCAGTAGGAATGAGCCGTGACCGTTCACATCTCGGCTCCTTCTTTTTGTTGCTGTTGATTAACCAGAATTGTAAATCAGAGTAGGATTTATTCCGACGCTGTGTTTTATTTGATAAACGTCAAAGTATGTAAATACCGAGCTCTCCTTCCTACAGTCACTGAAACAAATGGAAAAACACATTTATTAGCATAGAGATGAGTTTAATCAAATCAGTGGCGAGTACAAATTAACCACAGGAAATGTAATGAGCTGGGAATTAATTAGCAGCATAATGATAATAACTTCGCCTGCTGATTACCTTGCGGCCATGGCACTCCCCAAAGGCCTTTCTTGCATCTCTCCAACAGCTGATCTTTTCTGTTGCAAGAGTCCCTGAACTGGAACAGTATGGCCGACAGCTCCCGAGGAGCAGAACGGAAAGATGGGGGAGGGAAGTTGGAGGGTTGACAAAAAGAAACAGCAACGCGTAAAATCAAGCCAGGCTGGATTCTCATCTGCAAGCCCTATGACTTTTCCTAGAGCGGTTCGTCCACAAAAGCCCTACTCGGTCTCTTTGTACGTGGTGTTTGTGAATGGTTAGGAGTATAAAGGTTGGGGCTCTGTCAGCAGAACTGAGACCTCTTACTCCCTGAGTCACTGTAAGCCAAGGGAGCTGCTGACCTGATGCAGCGCCACCCTGCAGGTGGCTGGAGAGCGTACTGCGTGTTTCAGTCTGGCAGGATCATTTGACCCGCGGAGCCAATAACGCCCTCTTCTGGCCTTGTATGACTGTCATTTCTGACTTGGCTCATCAATTACAGCAGCAATTGTCAACGTTTTTCTTCTCATGACGCACTGAACTCTAAGGTCTTCTCTCTGGTCTTTGCCTCTTGTGATGTCACTTCCAGCTTCCAGGAGACTCTTCCGGGTTCGGTGCCTCTGCCGGTGGAGAAGGAACAACAGGCGATTTGTAACTACAGATAGTTGCCCTAAAAGAGCAAGAGCCACAGAACCCTGATCAGGTTTTCTGGAAGCCATTTTCAACTGCTGTGCGCCAAATTCCCATGGCACACCTGAGAACCTTTCATGGCACACGAGCGTGCTGCGACACACTGGTCGGCAGTCTCTGAATTAGAGCAACCGATTGCTCGGTGCAGGTTGCAGTGCCAGTTGAGATGCTGTAGGCTGCCTTTCAACACTCTGACAATGGCTCCCTGGAGGGAATGGTCATTTCATTTGTAGTTGAAAGAATGAGGCAATGCAAGAGTGTCAGCCCCAGTGTGACTCACAGAACAGCCTGCCATCCACCAGCAGGGCTCCTGTTATGGCAAGGCTTCCGCTGCTGGGATGCAGGCACCTCACCAGTTCAATTAGGTAGTGCTACACTTATCACTGGGGTCTGGTTAGTCTGAAAACAAAACACACTGGAGTTTTCGGATTATCTAGCTGTCTGGCCAGAATGAAGGTGTCCAACTGGATCTCAGATGGCACTTTTCCAAAAATGGGCACTGCGTGAGATGGGAAAAGAGATTGGCCACTGGTCGTGCGAGAGAATACAGATGATGTGCAAATTAAGTGTTTGACACCTGCCGTGTTGGAAAATGATGGGAGGTGGGTGGAGAAACAGAGGCAATTTATTGACTTTGGCTAGTTTCTTGTATGTCTTTTGGGTAGACACGCACACGAATGCAAACACTACAGTGAAAAATAAATGCAGAAACATATAATGGTATAGAATTTTTAAAGAACGACAAAACATGCAAGTATCTTATGGTCTTGTGTGTGCTCCCCATGACATCTGGTGGGCCGGTGTGAGATCCAGAAAGCTGGACTAGATGGGCCCTGGCCCTGATCCAGCAGGGCTCTTATAACGTTCTTAACAAACAACCTTTTTTCCTGAAAGATTCCAGACTAAAATGAAGGTCTAATAGCATGATCCTAGGCCTGTCTACTCAGATGTAAGTCCAACTGTTCAGTGGGGCTTACTTCCAGGAAAATGTGTATAGGATTTCAACCTCAATACATTAATTTCTTTCTTTTTTAAAAAATTTACCAAACAATGAAGACACCAAATACCCAAAGGCATAAACATTTTATCTGCCCCACAAGAGATGGTAGGCTCTCTAAATTCTAAGAGCATTTTTCTGTTTTTTCCTCCAGTTTGAATTCCTTGTCTTCATTTATTATATACAAGCTAATTAATTGTTTTTTTTATTTTATTTTGAACATTCATAGTAATGTATGTTTGATAGTATTGCAAGTTTGTTAGAGGATAAGTTGTTCTATTTATGGTTCATATCTATATTCTGTTTTCAGATACAGTACAACCTGGATAACTATGTTATGCTAAAAATAGCTTGGGAAACATCACTGTCAGCCAGTCTATATCTTCGCACCCTGGTTTGATATTCTGGGTTGTAAACTACAGTTTGTACAAACCACAGTTTCCCATATTCAGATGAAATGGGACAGCGCACCTTGTTAAAAACTGTGCATGGAAACTTCTAATTTCTTCATGCCTATAAGAGGAGAGAAAGGGCAACTGATTATAAGTCATGGCAAACCATCATTTGTTGCTACATCTGAACATGGCTAGAGAGTGGGGTTTAGGGACCCTATAGTTCCTTGCTGTTCATCTTATTTGATGTCCAGCACTTATTCACATTGTGAGTGTAGCACAGTATATGGTACCGGAATAAATATGGAAACTTAAGCACAAACACACAGAAGTCCTCAATTTATAGAGCTGTATGCAGATTGCATAATAGGCCCTCAGTTTGGCTGTACTTGTCGTAAGAGGCGACTAAACAGCCACCGGGTAGATGGGACTCGTCAGCCTGGGAAGGCAGCTCATCTGAGAGAAGGAAAACTCTGATCCCAAACCTCCACTGCCTTGTGGCTACACCCAGTTGTGGAAAAGGCTTCAGGAGACAACCTCGAGGCAAAATGCAGAGCCGGAGTCCCTGAGGCAGTTCATGGCTGAACACAGTCACGTTCTGGCAACTTCTGTGACGCCGCTGGAACCAACCGTATTGGCCTCTGCCTTTCCATTGGACCATTTCAGCGACGTGGAGAGGGGGGATTTGCTGCATGGGTAACAGCCTATCCTCCATACCTACTTTACCCAGGCTTCGCGCACTGGAGAGGACACTCTGTTCCAGAGCCACCATTCAGAGCGCGATACCATAGTCTTCCGAGACTGAAGGATGCCAACAAGAGATGCAGATTGCAATATTCAACTTTTCCTGGAACTGATCTTTGACTTTTTGAAAGCACTAGGGTGCAATCCTAAACACACTTACCAAGAAATAAGCCCCAGAGAAACACAGAGTTAACTCTATGCAGTAGACATGCTTAGAGTTCTGCTGTTAAGTCGAGTACTGCCCTGGTTTTTAGGGAGGATGTGAAATGAATCCAGGGTATGAGGTCACTCAATGTCTTCCATGATGCCCAAACTTACCCAACAAATTCAGGTTTATTTTCCCTCTTCCAGTTTAAAGAAGGCAGGCTTTTCTCTCTGCAATTTCCCTGTCATTGCCTGTTCTTTTCAAATCTGGGCTGCTCTCATGTAAAATACGTCCCAGTTTATTCTAATTGGGGTTACATATATCGGTCCTTGGAGGATGATTGATTAAGTGCTCTGATCGTAACTGTGAAGCAAGCAGCGGGGGTTCCTGTGGGGAAAAAAATGGGTTTGGAAGTCTCACTGGATAAATTATTCTGATGAAATCTGACCTATTACAAATCTAGTTTCTCCTCCCTGCGGCTGAGGCTTGGTTGCTAATGCACAGTCTCTGTTCTGACACACTATGGAGGTGAAACAGGTGTCAAGTATGTTATATCTTGCCCCTGTTTACACTCAAACAAAAGTGTACTTTTCCTGCACAATTGTGCAGGAAATAAAAGACACTTAAGGGTTTTTTGTTTTTTTTTTTGCAATTCTGTGCAAGAGCAGAAAGACCATTGAACGTGGTCCTGGGTACAGAGCTGACGGACTTTCCTGAGTGAGTTGTCATGTTTCAAATCAAGTTTCTAGCCCTCATGTCAGAAGTAGGCTGGAAATGCCAGCTGAAACCTCAGAAGCCAGAGACAAGATTGGAAGGATTTCCAGCTGACAGATCTTCCTGGGGAAAAAGACAAACACAAAAATTGCCTTGCAGCAAAGATGCAAAAGTGCAAAGTGCTAATGACGCCGTGCCATTCTAATGGGGCGCTAATGGTGACACATCGCAAAGCCTTGCCTCTACTGCCCCATTTGTGCCTGAAGATCAGCTGGTAATTACAGCGTAATTACTCTGAGACCATGCACTCTGCTGCTGAGGACAGCAAGTGCTCGATGATGTGCTTGTCTTGTGCTCCACAAGCATGATGTACTGCCATGACCAGCTAGCAGAAAAAAAAAAAGCACAAGCTCTGTAATGCTCATGATTAAGCATGCCTACAAATGAATCTTGGATGCTTTTTCAGCCGAGAGGCAGGTACACAGTGGCCTCGCTAAGGTTTACATCAGCAGGTGTGGGAGGCCAGAGTATCACCCCCATGACGGACCTTCTCCCATGCAGTGGGTGGAGCAATGCCCTGAGCGGTGGGCATGTTGATGCAACATCGCCCCAACCCCCACTGGTTTTTTTGGCTATAATGTTTGATAGAATAGAGATATTCCAGTGCAGTTAGTTTCATTGCATTTGGCATGAAAATATCCATCAAATGATACAAAAGAGGATGGTATTTTTTTTTTTGAGGACTTAAAAATTGTGGACAGTAGTGGTGTCCGTCCGTCCCCAATGTGGACCCCCTCGTGTGGCCAACACCCCCCGTAGAGATGCCACTGCAGGTACATTGTGTGACGCTGCACTGCCAGTGTTTTCTCAAAACACTGTACATACATGGCATTGTAAAGCACTTTTAAGCAATGGGCCATGCACTCTCTTATTGCAAACTTTGGAATGGCCTGATGCGAAAGGTGAGAATCGTCTTCTCCATGTTGCAGAAGGGGGCTGCACCACCTAGCAAGTTGTTGGCAGAGGCAAGATCCATACCAGGGATTTCCCGATCTGTACTCAGTCTCTAACTTCACACTACTCTAAAGCATGTTGGTAGGATGTGCAGTGATCCACTTCATGAGTTGTTTTTCAAGTGTATCTTGTTCTCAAGTCATGGATGTCATGGATACGCATGACACCATTAAAGAGTCAGGATTGACTGAAGCTCCAGCCCTTTTTAGATCTTGAAGGCGGGGACAACATGATTGCTAAGACTATGTCAGGTGATTGATGTAGCTCACTGTCAGTAGCATAGCTATGGGGGTGGAGTGCAGCAAGTATTGCAGGTGCTGCAATGCACCGTGTAAGTGCCCCTCCCATTTACCACTGAAGCCATTCTTGGCAGCGACAGCAATGTGCAGGTGCTCACCAATGGAATTCCAGGACTTGGCCATGGTTGTGGGTCTCTATTTTGGAGATATCAGGTATGGAAAAGCCATTGGCTGTCACATATGCAAGGGCACACAAAACGTATAGCAACCACAAACAAAGCTGACTCCAGAACATGTCAGTGCAAAAGCACTGTTTTACAATGAAAATAATTACTACAGCTCGGTTTTTTTCTTCACCCGAGATTCTGGCCAAAGCCAACTGTCTGCATTTAATTTGGCTCTTGTTCTATTTTTTTAAGGGGGAAAAAAAAAGAAAAAGCAAATTAACTCCTAGAGGGGAAGAAGATGCTCCAGCAACTCCCTTTCATTACAGAGGCAACTGAGATGCAAAAGCAGCTGGACAGAAATCCTGTGTTTTTCAGGTCACACATGCCGGTATGTTCCCATTTGTAGCCTTAGAATTTTAAACACCTGGATAGCTGTACCATCAAATTAAGCATTTCTCCATTTAACAGCTGCCATCAAATTGCTATATTGTATGTGCTTTTTATTCCTTTCTGCAGGATTTTGCTTGTTCTCTCTGTGTCATTCTATATTTCCTAATGGTGGATATTTTGTTGGAGGAAATTAAAAATAGTTTCCTCTTTGGGGGGAAGCAGAGTAGCTTAAGCAGCGGACCCCCCCTCCCTTTGGGTATCACCCCAGGGAACCTCCCTCACCCGGCTGACTGCTATGCAATAAAAAAGACAAAGAGGCAATGGCTTGCTAAAGTTGCCAAAAAGAAGATATTTACATATGGTTCCATTGAGTGTATATTTACAGCATCTGATTAGGATCAGAGGTTCAGCTATTACTTTGAGATAGCAAGGCCCTGGAGCTGCCTCGCCCTGCATGCCTTGTGCTCAAGATAGCCTGGGCATCAGAGCCCTGGTGTGCGCATCTTAACATGTCGGTGGTCAGAGGACAAGGGGAAGTGCTCAGAGGAGAAGGGAAGGATGAAGGGTTAGGGCCACACCCCACAAGGATCACAGAGAGAACAGGTAGAAAGGTCAGAGTCACTGGGCCACAGCTTGACCCCTTCTGGACAGCATCCTGCCCCCTCTGGACAGCAGACAGAG
Organism: Tiliqua scincoides; assembly: GCF_035046505.1. Lineage (NCBI taxonomy): Eukaryota > Metazoa > Chordata > Lepidosauria > Squamata > Scincidae > Tiliqua > Tiliqua scincoides. Next base: position 217,226,745 of record NC_089824.1, read on the forward strand.
TTGCACCAACTCCAACATATTTTAGGCCCTCCCCCGCCTCTTGCTAGCTAAGAGGACTCCACGTATCGTATCTTTTGTTGGGTGAACTTTGTTTGCATGGCTCTCCCTGCTGTAATTCAGGAATGTTTGAATCAGGGATGAACCCACAAATTGGCTCATGTTCCTGCCACTCCCCCTCCCAAGAGGAGAAAATGTAGAGATCAGGTAACAGATGGCATCATTCCAGCTGAAGAACCAATACAGTTCTGGGTCGGAAGTTCATTCTCTTCTTCCTCTGACCAGTCAAGGGAGAGCTCACCAACTCACTTGCAGAGAAGGTGAATGGGACCAGCTGGTGGTTCCATCATCCAAGTACACCCAACTGGGAACAGTTTATTAATCAGACTTCCCTGATTTAAATCCTTCTGGCACCAGAGAGATCTTCTTGGGAATTTCCTAGCTGGACAGTATCACAGCTCTCATCATTGGTTGGCATCTTGCAAGGCAAAACATCCATCTTATGCCTTACATCTCCTGCCCCTCTTGTTCACCAAACCCAGCTAGGCAGCTCTCTTTTATCTCATTTTAGGGAACCTCATCCTCAAGCTCTGATAGGCTGGTTTGAAATTAACAGCTGTTCAAAATTCCCACTTCCAAATCTGGTAACTATCCCGCCAGTGAATAGTTGTGAGTTAAACCCTGTGGTGATCCAGGAAGTTATTGTTAAAGTTATTGTTCTTTGAGGAGACTAGACACTAATGGGACTTAAATACAAATTTGAGAAGGGAATGCTGTGTGTGAACTCTTATGTATTCTTCTGATCAGAATGGAGAATGGGACATGCTGCTTCCTAGGTCATGTACACAGAACACTGTCAGTTGGGGTGAAACGGGGGTTTGCTCAGCAGAGGGTTACTTTCTCATAACATCACTTCACACAAAGAGCTGAGCTGGGGAGAGAAAAAATAACTTCACAGATTTGGAAAGTGTAGAAAAAGGCAGTCCAAATGAGCAGGGCATTGGACACCTTCCTCCGTGAGCAAAGTCTGCAGCATTTAGGATTTTTTAGGTTATAAAAAAGGAAAATGGGGCAATTATGGTATGATAGAGGGCAATCTATCATACCATAGATTGGGTATGCCATACCCATAGATTGGGCGCATCTACCATACCATACCATAGATTGGGCGCATACCAAAGCGCCCTACAGGTAGACCACAGCTGCGATACAAAGACATCTGCAAGAGGGATCTGAAGGCCTTAGGAGTGGACCTCAACAAGTGGGAAACCCTGGCCTCTGAGCGGCCCGCTTGGAGGCAGGCTGTGCAATGTGGCCTTTCCCAGTTTGAAGAGACACTTGGCCAACAGTCTGAGGCTAAGAGGCAAAGAAGGAAGGCCCATAGCCAGGGAGACAGACCAGGGACAGACTGCACTTGCTCCCGGTGTGGAAGGGATTGTCACTCCCGAATCGGCCTTTTCAGCCACACTAGATGCTGTTCCAGAACCACCTTTCAGAGCGCGATACCAGAGTCTTTCGAGACTGAAGGTTGCCAAGAGGGCAATAAAATTGTGCACGATGTTGAGAAATTGGTGAAAGCAGCGATTTTTGACATTTTTCTTCTCATGGCACACTGAACTCCATGGTCTTCTCTATGGCCTTTGCGCCCTGTGATGTCACATTCCAGCTTCCAGGAGACTCTTCCAGGTTCTGCAGCTCTGTTTCTAGGGCAACTGTTTGTAGTAATGAATTGTCCATCTTCTTCCTCTGCTGGCAGAGTCTGGAGGGGTTTCTCAGTAATTGCTGTGCTCCAAACTCCTGTGGTGACCCTTTGCAGCACACCACCACGCTGGCTGAAAATTGCTGGGCGAGAGAGTTTTCTGACTTCTCTCATAAAACCCACGGACATCCAATGAAACTGTACACTTGCTAGTGAGTAACATCTTTTGAATCCAGTTCATTGAAACCCAAGTGTGGGAACTCTACAAGCAATCCCTGGCAAAAGGAGTTGCCTAAGTCCCCATCTTTGGGGTCAATACCCAGAGGAGCCAGGAGCCAATGTTGCCAGACCAGAGAGTGGAGGGCTTTAGGGCTGAGGCGTAGGTGGCAACATCAGTTAGTATAAAAAAAACCTCTCTTTTTTTGCATTCAACAGCAGGACACATGCAGTTGCTTGAGCATGAGAATCCTCACGCATTTGCCAAGTGGATGGTTTACACAAGAACTTAGGATCTGGCTTGAAGGACTGGTAAACGGTCCAAACAGCCCAGCATTCGGTTTCCAGCAGCAGCCACAGTATCACATTTTCTCACAAATCCCGCATATCAGTTTGGACCTTGTTGGATTTTTGCCTCCTCTTTGCCTTTCGTTGCTTTTTGTGCACTAACCTGATCCCTTGACTTTCAACAACAACCAGTCAAGTCCTCGGCACTCACAATCAAGGCATGAAAGTGATGGCCTTCCCTTGTTGTTTGTCCTTTCTACCAGAAGGCATTGTTCCTCCATCCTTCCAATAGATCAGGGGGCAGCAAACCTTCCGGCAAAGGGGCCAGACGTTCGGTGATGATGTCATCACGTCATTGCCGAACTTCTTGGTTGCTGAGCTCCCAGAAGTGGTAATGCTTCCCAAGCTGAGCTCCGCATGGGCCAGATGACCTTGGCTGGTGGATCAGATCTAGCCCATGGGCTTTAGGTTGCTGCCCTTGCACTGGAGGCACTCAGAGTTATATGCCTTGGTATGCAGAAGTTCCATTTGACTATCATGATGAATTTAATGGGTGCCATAGGGTGGGAGCATCCTAAAAAAGGAAGTTTGAGAAACACTGGGCTAGGAGGCAGAGATGTTGGGCAACAGAACTGTGATATGAACAATTCACCAGTCTTGGAAAAGGCATGATTACAGGAGACATTCCAGGGCAGGAGACTAAGGTCAGTGCTTTCTCTAAATTGGCTATATTCTATTACTGGAATATTCTTGTAAAGACTGCACTGGATATATGATGGGCAGAAAGAGTCCATGCAGTGAAATACTGGTGTTACTTGTATTTATTACTTACTGAAAGTTTATGAGCTAAAATCATAGCTTTATTGCATATTGAAATTTTACAAGCTTAAAAAAAATGCAAGGCTTTGTTCTGCTGCGGATGATTAATGGAGTATTCCTGAAGCCTCTGCCAGACCTGAGCTGAAGTTCTGTGTTGCTGACCTTTCCTTCCCGGTAGAAACAGGTCTGTGAAGAAGAAGAATTCTTGGCTGTGAAACTTTCTGTTGCCTATGATGCAAAAAGCACAAACACCATTTCCATTCTGAGCACAATGCTCTTTGAAGAAGACAAACAATTCTAGGGGATATCATCTCAAAGATCAAGCTCACAAAGGCACAATTGTTTTTGAAGTTCAGTCCCATCCTTTAGTGAGGGTCCCTCTCTCTGTGGCTGGAGTGGGGCTCTGTGGACACAGCCCTGACACCCTGGAAACTGCCAACCAGGTGCTTTGAGGTTCCTTATCCTGCTTATCCTACAAACGCATCGGTAAAGCAGCTACCACGTTTTCCAGACTCACAAAGAGAGTCTGGTCCAACAAGAAGCTGACGGAACATACCAAGATCCAGGTCTACAGAGCTTGCGTCCTGAGTACACTTCTGTACTGCAGCAAGTCATGGACTCTTCACTCACAACAGGAGAGGAAACTGAATGCTTTCCACATGCGCTGCCGCCGACGTATTCTCGTCATCACCTGGCAGGACAAAGTTCCAAACAACACAGTCCTGGAACGTGCTGGAATCCCTAGCATGTATGCACTACTGAAACAGAGATGCCTGTGTTGGCTCGGTCATGTCGTGAGAATGGATGATGGCCGGATCACAAAGGATCTCCTCTATGGAGAACTCGTGCAAGGAAAGCACCCTACAGATAGACCACAGCTGCGATACAAGGACATCTGCAAGAGGGATCTGAAGGCCTTAGGAGTGGACCTCAACAAGTGGGAAACCCTGGCCTCTGAGCGGCCCGCTTGGAGGCAGGCTGTGCAACGTGGCCTTTCCCAGTTTGAAGAGACACTTGGCCAACAGTCTGAGGCTAAGAGGCAAAGAAGGAAGGCCCATAGCCAGGGAGACAGACCAGGGACAGACTGCACTTGCTCCCGGTGTGGAAGGGATTGTCACTCCCGAATCGGCCTTTTCAGCCACACTAGACGCTGTTCCGACACTCATTCTCTGACACTCGATCTCCGACACTCATTCTCTTGATGCCGAGCTAAACAGGCGCATCGGTAAAGCAGCTACCACGTTTTCCAGACTCACAAAGAGAGTCTGGTCCAACAAGAAGCTGACGGAACATACCAAGATCCAGGTCTACAGAGCTTGCGTCCTGAGTACACTTCTGTACTGCAGCGAGTCATGGACTCTTCGCCCACAACAGGAGAGGAAACTGAGCGCTTTCCACATGCGCTGCCTCCGACGCATCCTCAGCATCACCTGGCAGGACAAAGTTCCAAACAACACAGTCCTGGAACGTGCTGGAATCCCTAGCATGTATTCACTGCTGAAACAGAGACGCCTGCGTTGGCTTGGTCATGTCGTGAGAATGGATGATGGCCGGATCCCAAAGGATCTCCTCTATGGAGAACTCGTGCAAGGAAAGCGCCCTACAGGTAGACCACAGCTGCGATACAAGGACATCTGCAAGAGGGATCTGAAGGCCTTAGGGATCGACCTCAACAAGTGGGAAACCCTGGCCTCTGAGCGGCCCGCTTGGAGGCAGGCTGTGCAGCATGGCCTTTCCCAGTTTGAAGAGACACTTTGCCAACAGTCTGAGGCTAAGAGGCAAAGAAGGAAGGCCCATAGCCAGGGAGACAGACCAGGGACAGACTGCACTTGCTCCCGGTGTGGAAGGGATTGTCACTCCCGGATTGGCCTTTTCAGCCACACTAGACGCTGTGCCAGAACCACCTTTCAGAGCGCGATACCATAGTCTTTCGAGACTGAAGGTTGCCAATACAAGACGCTGTTCCAGAACCACCTTTCAGAGCGCGATACCAGAGTCTTTCGAGACTGAAGGTTGCCAACTACATCCTGCTTTGGTGAGCATGGGAGGGGAGTTCACCAACACAGGCTGGCTGTAGAGGTCCTACAAGGTGCAAAATGTTGGCTTCCTGGGACTGCACTGATCTATTGATTGGGTCTGCAAGAGGTGCTGATCCAAAGTCACGTCATCTTTTCTTCTCGCTCTCCTGCAGAAGCACTCTGAGGCTGCTGGGAGTGTCTCTGCTTTGTCCACCAATATCCTCAAACCAGATGTATATCATGTTATTATTATTATTAACAGTATTTATAGACCGCTTTTCAACTAAAAGTTCACAAAGCGGTTTACAGAGAAAAATCAAATAACTAAATGGCTCCCTGTCCCAAAAGGGCTCACAATCTAAAAAGATGCAAATGAATACCAGCAGACAGCCACTGCTGGGGTGAGGAGGGCCAGTGAGGAGCCAGTGAGGAGACGCCTGAGGGGGGACATGATTGAGACATACAAAATTATGCAGGGGATGGACAGAGTGGATAGGGAGATGCTCTTTACACTCTCACATAACACCAGAACCAGGGGACATCCACTGAAATTGAGTGTTGGGAGAGTTAGAACAGACAAAAGAAAATATTAAAAAAATTGGGGCATTTGGTGGGCCGCTGTGAGATACAGGAAGCTGGACTAGATGGGCCTGTGGCCTGATCCAGTGGGGCTGTTCTTATGTTCTTAATTTTATTAGGGGGTACAAAGTTTCTTTGGGGCTCCTTACCTTCTCCATTGGAACATAACTTCATATGCTCATTGTATCATAATTTCTATGAATCACAATACATACAACTATGTAGGCTTACACAAAATGCAAATGCGAGTCTTCACACAATATATGCAAACATTTTCTGAGATCCCAGGAAATATCCGGGTCCCCTCCTTTGGCTCTTAGACAGTGGCATAGCGAACGATCCTGCTGTCTGGTGCAGAGCTCAAGATGATGCCCCAGAAGTGACTCTACATCCGGAAGTGACGTCACTCCTGGGTTTTGCTTTCATGCCCACTTTTTTAAAAAAAGTGAAAAATACAAAATCTGCCACACCCCCCAAGCTGCTTGCTGCCTCCCCCCGAGCACCAGCTCCTTCCTACTCACCCCCAAGCTGCTGCCCCTTCTCTGTTTCCTTTGGCGCACGTGCCCCACCAGCCAGACACATTGGACTACAGGGGGCAATGGGCTACATTGAGGCCAGCCCTGCGCCCGTGTGAGGGGAGATCAGGGCATGCCCCCCACCAGGTGGCCATTTTGTTTGTTGGGCAGAGCTCAGTCCCACAGCTGCCTCATAGGGGGGTGGGGGGGGAAAGGAGGCTGCGGAGGAAGCTGTGCCTGACTGAGGCTGCAATCCTATCCGCCCTTACCTGGGAGTAAGCCCCGTTGACTATAATAGGACTTACTTCTGAGTAGAAGTGCCTAGGGTTGGCTCTGAGTGAAGCCTCACTTGCAGCGGCTGGGGAGAGGAGGACTTGGAGCAGGCAGGTGGGAGAAAGACATGCCTGACTGAGGTTGCAATCCACTCCACACTTTCCTGGGAGTAAGCCCCATTGACTATAATGGGGCTTACTTGTGAGTAGACATGCCTAGGATTGGCTCTTAGTGTGGGAAGCGCGGCGCAGCTCCCCCTCCTTCCCTCCTGCTGCTGCACCTCTGAGCAAGGTGGAGGCGGTTGGCAGCCCCACCGGGGAAGCTCCCTCACTTCAGCACTCGCAGGCCTCGATGGGGCGGCTGTTGGTTTTGGGGTAGGGGGGATGCGGTGCCCTCCCAACACTAAGGCATCCTACAAAGTCTTCCCCCAGCCCCGCCAAGATCTTGGGCAGAGCAGAGTCAGCTCTTCTGCCGCCTCGACCCCCTTCCAGCTCCACCAAGGGTGAGCAGGTGGGCAGGCAGCCTGCCCCGCGCCCCCCTCATCTCTCCTTCCCGCCCAAGCGAGGGCAGCCAAGGCAGGGCTTCCCCAACCCCCCTCCGAGGGGCTTCCCTGCTCTCTCCCTGCTGCTGGAGGCTGCTGTGGGGCAAGAGTGTAGCCTGTTGCCGTGTGCGTGACTTACACTCTCCTGCACGTGGCGATAGCGGTGGATGACTTTTGCCCCCCCATAGTCCAAGTCGAGTGCAGACGTTGTTACCCCTGGTGTAGCCCTCTCAGGAGCTGTAGCCCGGTGAATTTGCTACCCCCTGCACCCCCTTAGCTATGCTACTGCCTGGACCCCCTTTTTTACCCCGCACCCAGGTACGATGTAGCCCTTGCACATTCCTTTCGTGGGCCCTGGAGAGATAGGAAAATGTAAGATTCCAGGAAATTTTCAGGCTCTCTCCTTTGGTTGGCCCCCTTTTTGATCCCAGTCCTGTGTATAATTTACCCCCTGCACCTTCCTCTCATGGGCCCTGAGAGGAGGCATGTTTTAGGCAAACTAATCCCTGGCCTTTTAAAACATTTTGTTTGGCTAACTCAATCATACCTGCTCTCCTTGTTTCCCTGATAATTCCTATATTAATTGCTTTTCGGCTTTCATTCATTAGAAGGTCAGGCTTCACCATGGTTTTGTTGACTCCAATATCAGATAAAACACACCAGGTTTCCTAATCAGGCCCAGCAGGGATTGAAGTTCTATTAACTTAATTCGTCATCTAACCATTCCTGTCTTCAGGAATTTGGTTCTGTTTGGTTATCAGATTTTTAGAGGAAATGATTGAAAATCGCCTGACTGTGCTCCCAAGAACAGACTTCAGGTTTTGCAGGAAGGGGTCAAGGATGGATGTGAGGTTGGATCTCCAAGGAGTGACTCCCAAAAATCAGGCTGTAACAGTAGCGTAGCCAGAGGGGGGCGGTGTTGTAAGTACAGCAGGCGCTGCAACCTGTAGTGTAAGCAGCCCCTCCCATTTGCTATTGGATCCATTCAGGACAGTGATGTCAATGCACAGGAGTTGCAGTGGATCACAAGCTGAACCTGAGTCAGGAATGTGATGTAGCTACAATGACGGCTCATGTGATTTTAGGTTGCATTAGTAGAACCATAACACAGAAGTAGCGATTCCGCTCTATCAGACCTCATCTAGGGTACTATATTCAGTTCTGGGTGCCACAGTTCTGATACTGGGTGTCGTGAACATGCCGTAAAGCATGCTTATGGCACCCTGTGAAGCGGGAGCAGTGTTGCCAAGCCCAGCACTGGAGAGATGCCACCCAGAGCAAGGAACAACAACAACAGTATTTATATACCGCTTTTCAACAAAAAGTTCACAAAGCGGTTTACAGAGAAAATCAAATATCTAATGGCTCCCTGTCCCAAAAGGGCTCACAATCTAAAGAGATGCAACACCAGCAGACAGCCACTAGAAAAGACACTGCTGGGGTGAGGTGGGCCAGTTACTCTCCCCCTGCTAAATAAAAGAGGAGCACCCACTTTAAAAAGCGCCTCTTAACCAGTTAGCAGGGGTTAACAGATGCCACTGAGCAGTAGTAAGGGCTTTGGGGGCAGGGGAAGGTGTTCTGGAGTAGGGGAGGGTGGTGTGGGGAAGCAACCAGCCCAGGAGGGAGCAGAGACAGCAGAAGGCTGACCTATCCTCCCTCCCGACCCAGATAGCCCAACGCCATTCTCCTCAACTCAGTGGTGGGGGAGTGGTGGGGGAGAGGGAGAGTGCTGGGGGAGAGGTAGTGGCTGTGGTGCATGTCGGCACCAACAATGTGGGCAAGTGTAGCTGGGAGGTCCTGGAGGCCAAATTTAGGCTTTTAGGCAGGAAGCTGAAAGCCAGGACCTCAAAGGTAGCGTTCTCTGAAGTGCTACCTGTTCCACGCGCAGGGCCAGCTAGGCAGGCGGAGATCAGGGGTCTCAATGCGTGGATGAGACGGTGGTGTAGGGAGGAGGGGTTTAGATTCGTTAGGCACTGGGGAACGTTTTGGGACAAGCGGGGCCTGTACAAGAGGGACGGGCTCCATTTGAACCAGAATGGAACCAGACTGCTGGCGCATAACATTAAAAAGGTGGCAGAGCAGCTTTTAAACTGATCCCTGGGGGAAGGCGGACAGGAGCCGAGGGGCATCCAGTTCGGGACTCCTCATCCCTATGGGATGAGGATGGGGAGGTTAGAGAACAACAAGACAAAGGCAGGGTAGGAGAAGAAATTGGGAAAGGTAGGGTGATGGGATGTGATAGACGGTTTGGCACAATGAGAGGATGTGGGGACAAAGGAGCGAATAAGCAGCCCATCCTGGGGCATTCCGTGTATAAATGCTTTTATGCGAATGCCCGAAGTCTACGAGCAAAGGTGGGAGAACTGGAATGTCTGGTGACAAGGGAAAATATTGACATAGTGGGCATAACGGAAACCTGGTGGAATGCGGAGAATCAGTGGGATACCGCAATCCCGGGCTATAAACTCTACAGGAGGGACAGGCAGGGGTGTGTTGGAGGTGGGGTGGCCCTTTATGTTAAGGAAGGGATAGAATCCAGCAAAGTAGAGATTGAAGGTGGGTCCGACTCCACCGTAGAATCTCTGTGGGTTAAATTACCAGGCTTGTGCAGCGATGTAATACTGGGGGCGTGCTATCGTCCTCCAGACCAGAAATCTGATGGGGACCTTGAAATGAGGAAACAGATCAGGGAGGTGACAAGGAGGGACAGGGTTGTAATCATGGGGGACTTCAATTATCCTCATATTGACTGGGTCAATTTGTGTTCTGGTCACGATAAGGAAACCGGATTTCTTGACGTGCTAAATGACTGTGGCTTAGATCAGCTAGTCACGGAGCCCACCAGAGGACAGGTGACTCTGGATTTAATTTTGTGCGGTATGCAGGACCTGGTTAGAGATGTAAACGTTACTGAGCCATTGGGGAACAGTGATCATGCTGCGATTCGTTTTGACGTGCACGTTGGGGGAAGAATACCAGGCAAATCTCAAACAAAAACCCTTGACTTCCGACGGGCGGACTTCCCTCAAATGAGGAGGCTGGTTAGAAGGAGGTTGAAAGGGAGGGTAAAAAGAGTCCAGTCTCTCCAGAGTGCATGGAGGCTGCTTAAAACAACAGTAATAGAGGCCCAGCAGAGGTGTATACCGCAAAGAAAGAAGGGTTCCACTAAATCCAGGAGAGTGCCCGCATGGCTAACCAGCCAAGTTAGAGAGGCTGTGAAGGGCAAGGAAGCTTCCTTCCGTAAATGGAAGTCTTGCCCTAATGAAGAGAATAAAAAGGAACATAAACTGTGGCAAAAGAAATGTAAGAAGGTGATAGGGGAGGCCAAGCGAGACTATGAGGAACGCATGGCCAGCAACATTAAGGGGAATAATAAAAGCTTCTTCAAATATGTTAGAAGCAGGAAACCCGCCAGAGAAGCGGTTGGCCCTCTGGATGGTGAGGGAGGGAAAGGGGAGATAAAAGGAGACTTAGAGATGGCAGAAAAATTAAATGAGTTCTTTGCATCTGTCTTCACGGCAGAAGACCTCGGGCAGATACCGCTGCCCGAACGGCCCCTCCTAACCGAGGAGTTAAGTCAGATAGAGGTTAAAAGAGAAGATGTTTCAGACCTCATTGATAAATTAAAGATCAATAAGTCACCGGGCCCTGATGGCATATACCCAAGGGTTATTAAGGAATTGAAGAATGAAGTTGCAGATCTCTTGACTAAGGTATGCAACTTGTCCCTCAAAACAGCCACGGTGCCAGAAGATTGGAGGATAGCAAATGTCATGCCTATTTTTAAAAAGGGAAAGAGGGGGGACCCAGGAAACTATAGGCCGGTCAGCCTAACATCCATACCGGGTAAGATGGTGGAATGCCTCATCAAAGATAGGATCTCAAAACACATAGACGAACAGGCCTTGCTGAAGGAGAGTCAGCATGGCTTCTGTAAGGGTAAGTCTTGCCTCACAAACCTTATAGAATTCTTTGAAAAGGTCAACAGGCATGTGGATGCGGGAGAACCCGTGGACATTATATATCTGGACTTTCAGAAGGCGTTTGACACGGTCCCTCACCAAAGGCTACTGAAAAAACTCCACAGTCAGGGAATTAGAGGACAGGTCCTCTTGTGGATTGAGAACTGGTTGGAGGCCAGGAAGCAGAGAGTGGGTGTCAATGGGCAATTTTCACAATGGAGAGAGGTGAAAAGCGGTGTGCCCCAAGGATCTGTCCTGGGACCGGTGCTTTTCAACCTCTTCATAAATGACCTGGAGACAGGGTTGAGCAGTGAAGTGGCTAAGTTTGCAGACGACACCAAACTTTTCCGAGTGGTAAAGACCAGAAGTGATTGTGAGGAGCTCCAGAAGGATCTCTCCAGACTGGCAGAATGGGCAGCAAAATGGCAGATGCGCTTCAATGTCAGTAAGTGTAAAGTCATGCACATTGGGGCAAAAAATCAAAACTTTAGATATAGGCTGATGGGTTCTGAGCTGTCTGTGACAGATCAGGAGAGAGATCTTGGGGTGGTGGTGGACAGGTCGATGAAAGTGTCGACCCAATGTGCGGCGGCAGTGAAGAAGGCCAATTCTATGCTTGGCATCATTAGGAAGGGTATTGAGAACAAAACGGTTAGTATTATAATGCCGTTGTACAAATCGATGGTAAGGCCACACCTGGAGTATTGTGTCCAGTTCTGGTCGCCGCATCTCAAAAAAGACATAGTGGAAATGGAAAAGGTGCAAAAGAGAGCGACTAAGATGATTACGGGGCTGGGGCACCTTCCTTATGAGGAAAGGCTACGGCATTTGGGCCTCTTCAGCCTAGAAAAGAGACGCTTGAGGGGGGACATGATTGAGACATACAAAATTATGCAGGGGATGAACAGAGTGGATAGGGAGATGCTCTTTACACTCTCACATAATACCAGAACCAGGGGACATCCACTAAAATTGAGTGTTGGGCGGGTTAGGACAGACAAAAGAAAATATTTCTTTACTCAGCGCGTGGTCGGTCTGTGGAACTCCTTGCCACAGGATGTGGTGCTGGCGTCTAGCTTAGACGCCTTTAAAAGGGGATTGGATGAGTTTCTGGAGGAAAAATCCATTATGGGGTACAAGCCATGATGTGTATGTGCAACCTCCTGATTTTAGGAATGGGATAAGTCAGAATGCCAGATGTAGGGGAGAGCACCAGGATGAGGTCTCTTGTTATCTGGTGTGCTCCCTGGGGCATTTGGTGGGCCGCTGTGAGATACAGGAAGCTGGACTAGATGGGCCTATGGCCTGATCCAGTGGGGCTGTTCTTATGTTCTTATGTAACTCTGTGTCCACTCAAATGCTGGCACAGAGCTGAGGAGACCAATTACTGCCAGCTGTTGTCTACCTGGGGTAAGGGGGCAAATGCCATTTTGGTATGACTGGAGCTGTGGGTGCTGGGAAACATAAGATTGGGCTATCAGTATGTTTAGCTTGGTAAAGAGAAGGCTGAGGGGGTACATCATAGCACTCTTCAAATACCTGGAGGGCTGTCACATGGAAGAGGGCAAAGACTTGATCTTTGCTGCTTTGGAGAGTAGAACTAGATTTAATGGGCTTAAGCTGCAAGGAGGGAGATTTTGGCTGGATATCAGGAAGCAATTCTTAATGGTAAGATCAGTTTGGCCATGGAACTGATTACTGAGGGTTGGGTTCTCTTTGGCTTGAGGTCTTCAGGCACCTTTAGGAGAGGCTCTATGGACAATTTTCCTGCTTCTAGAAGAGGGTTAGACCAGAGGCCTTGGAAACCGCTCGTAATTCTATGATTCCGTGAAACCAGTTCACATAACCATATCTACTACTGCATTTGTCATGTGTGCACGCACTGGTTTGAACATTAAAATAACATAAATATGTATCGACAAATGATGTGGCGACCTGAGACATGGAAGCAAGAGCAAAACTATTAACCTGGTTACACAGCAGCCAGTCACATGCCTGCTTTGAATGTTTAAGCAGCAGCCAAAAGGAAAAAAAAATGAAATGAATTTTTTTTCATCTGTCATGATGGCAAACAGTCTGGCTGCTGCGTGCTGGGGGGGGCAGGAGAGTGGCTTCATGCATGGCTTCTTAATGGGAAAAGACGATAAAACATGAAGTAATCGACAAAGGAGAAGCAGCCCACGGCTGTCTTTTCCCCCTCTTATATTTAAGTGATCATGTGTCAAGAATTAGAACTTTGGGAAGTTGAGCTTCATACATTTCCCTGTGTCTGCCCCTCCCCCTTCCGTGGCATCTTTGGCTGCACGGGTGCTTTTGGTTGATATTGCATTCCCAATTGTTTTTCCTTTTCCCCTTGTCAATGGTGCTGTTGTGTAAATCTCATCCCTGACTGAGGGCTGATTTAAAAGAGACTTTGGGAAAGCATTTACCTGCACAGGGTTCCACACGGCCCAGCATCTCATTTCAAGGGGGAGGGCGAATTAATTCATGCAAGGGAAATTAATACCTTCGTGGGCAGTTTTTACATGTCAGCATGACTTCCTTTTAGAGTAAAGTTATCTGGTATGTAAATGCTGTGTGCACAGGGTCTGGTGCATGTAAGAAAGAGCCTTTAAATGAGACGTGGATGGGTTGAATCCTGCATCTAGAAATGCTTCTTGTGGACCCCAGCATCTTCACGGTGCCAGAAGATTGGAGGATAGCAAATGTCACGCCTATTTTTAAAAAGGGAAAGAGGGGGGACCCGGGAAACTATAGGCCGGTCAGCCTAACATCTATACCGGGTAAGATGGTGGAATGCCTCATCAAAGATAGGATCTCAAAACACATAGACGAACAGGCCTTGCTGAGGGAGAGTCAGCATGGCTTCTGTAAGGGTAAGTCTTGCCTCACAAACCTTATAGAATTCTTTGAAAAGGTCAACAGGCATGTGGATGCGGGAGAACCCGTGGACATTATATATCTGGACTTTCAGAAGGCGTCTGACACGGTCCCTCACCAAAGGCTACTGAAAAAACTCCACAGTCAGGGAATTAGAGGACAGGTCCTCTCCTGGATTGAGAACTGGTTGGAGGCCAGGAAGCAGAGAGTGGGTGTCAGTGGGCAATTTTCACAATGGAGAGAGGTGAAAAGTGGTGTGCCCCAAGGATCTGTCCTGGGACCGGTGCTTTTCAACCTCTTCATAAATGACCTGGAGACAGGGTTGAGCAGTGAAGTGGCTAAGTTTGCAGATGACACCAAACTTTTCCGAGTGGTAAAGACCAGAAGTGATTGTGAGGAGCTCCAGAAGGATCTCTCCAGACTGGCAGAATGGGCAGCAAAATGGCAGATGCGCTTCAATGTCAGTAAGTGTAAAGTCATGCACATTGGGGCAAAAAATCAAAACTTTAGATATAGGCTGATGGGTTCTGAGCTGTCTGTGACAGATCAGGAGAGAGATCTTGGGGTGGTGGTGGACAGGTCGATGAAAGTGTCGACCCAATGTGTGGCGGCAGTGAAGAAGGCCAATTCTATGCTTGGGATCATTAGGAAGGGTATTGAGAACAAAACGGTTAGTATTATAATGCCGTTGTACAAATCTATGGTAAGGCCACACCTGGAGTATTGTGTCCAGTTCTGGTCGCCGCATCTCAAAAAAGACATAGTGGAAATGGAAAAGGTGCAAAAGAGAGCGACTAAGATGATTACGGGGCTGGGGCACCTTCCTTAAGAGGAAAGGCTACGGCGTTTGGGCCTCTTCAGCCTAGAAGAGAGACGCTTGAGGGGGGACATGATTGAGACATACAAAATTAGGCAGGGGATGGACAGAGTGGATAGGGAGATGCTCTTTACACTCTCACATAATACCAGAACCAGGGGACATCCACTAAAATTGAGTGTTGGGCGGGTTAGGACAGACAAAAGAAAATATTTCTTTACTCAGCGCGTGGTCGGTCTGTGGAACTCCTTGCCACAGGATGTGGTGCTGGCGTCTAGCCTAGACGCCTTTAAAAGGGGATTGGACGAGTTTCTGGAGGAAAAATCCATTATGGGGTACAAGCCATGATGTGTATGCGCAACCTCCTGATTTTAGGAATGGGTTAAGTCAGAATGCCAGATGTAGGGGAGAGCACCAGGATGAGGTCTCTTGTTATCTGGTGTGCTCCCTGGGGCATTTGGTGGGCCGCTGTGAGATACAGGAAGCTGGACTAGATGGGCCTATGGCCTGATCCAGTGGGGCTGTTCTTATGTTCTTATGTTCTTATGTTCTTATGTTCTTGAATTAGGCTTTAAAGAAGGCAAAGCCAACAAGCAAAATTTGGAGGCTGCTTCAGAGAAGGAATGATTCTGAATACAAGTTGGTGGGGAGAAAGAGTGGGAGGGGGCTCTTGCCTTTGCACTAGGCTGATGAGTTTCCTGGGAGGTCTCTGGTTGGCCACTGTGGGATACAGAATGCTGATGCCATTTATCTTTGCTTATATCATGAATTCAGTGTTTCCCAAACAGTGGGTCAGGACCTGATTACTGGTGGGTCCTGGAACTGACAAGCTGGTAACTGACAAGGAAAATATACTGAACCCTATGAAAAGTGAAACCGAGCGGCATGCGCACATTTACTTGTGAGTTGGTAAATGTGCCTCAGTCCACTTTGAAGGATGGACCATAAGGAATGCAAGGCCACCAGAATGGTCCTGATCTGATGAAAGCTCAACATGCGCTCCAGAAAGCAGCCCATCCACCTTCGTAAAAAGGATAAAAACAGAGGCTTGGGCAGCCTTTAATGTTCTGAAGCTAGGTGGGTCCCAATAGAGTGTCATTTTTAAAAAGTGGATCCTAGTGCTAAAACGTTTGGGAACCACTGCCTTAATTCAAAGGAAGAATTTTCTCTTCATACCAAACTCCTGATCATTTTCTGTTCTTTCTTCTTGCAGTTATGAAAGACAGCTTGGATTTGTCCATATCTGCCAACTATCTCATTTGGAAGGGTCATGATTATTGACACTGTAGGCTGATGCTCTAGCTTTCTGTGTAAGGCAAAGAGTGGAGGACATTTGATGCCAGAGCTCTTGCACCTGTGTGTGCTCATGAAAGTTTTGGAAATGAACAGGGTGCAACAACTCAGAACAGGAAACCTGTACTGGTTCCGATGCCCGATGCCTTACATGAATATTTGCAGGGACAGCACTTTCCCACAATGCTGGTCCCTGGCATCTGGTATTCAGAGATTTATGGCTTCTGAATCTGGAAGTTCCATTTAGCTACCATGGAAACAGCTGTTCACAGACCCACCCACCATGGCTAATGCTTTGTTAAAGCCATCTAAGCGAGTGGCCACGACCACATCTTGTGGTCCTGAGTTGCATAAGTGAATTGCATGTGAACAGAGAAGGGTTGCAGGGTGGGTGAATGGCAACACTACATGCAATCCTATCTGTAACAACACAACCTTGGATCCTGAGATCATCATTGCTAGAGACTTTGCTCAGATTCCCTAAGGGAATTTACCCTAAGGGGAGAGTTACCCTAAGATTTATCCTAAGGCAGCGTTTCTCAGCATTTGTCCCCTGCAGTACGACTTTGCATGGTCCACCTGTTGGAAGTACCACCAGAAGTAATTGGTGATGGTTTCAACACCAGTTACTTTAGACTTAAGATGCCAGGTGTGGTGCAAGAGGCTTGGGATGGATGGGAGGGCTTTTTGGAGCTTGCAAAAAGTAAGTGTTGTAGCTCTGCCCACCAAGCCAAACTTCCTATCGCTGTTCGTCATGTCACATCCTTGTTCTTACTGCCAGGTGGCAGGTGTCCTGGGGTCCTGCAAGTAACACCAGAAACCACCTCAAGTACCGCTGGTGGTACCCATACCACTAGATGAGAAACACTGTCCTAAGGGGAGAGAGGTTGTAGCTCAATGGCAGATGGCTTGTTCTGTGTACAGTTCAACCCCTGATATCTCTGGCCAGAGCTCCAAAAGACCTCTGTGGCCAGCCAATGCAGACATGATTGAGCAAGACAGGCCAGTGGTTTAACTGAGTGTTATTTTATCAAACGGATCTCCAGGGTGGAAATGGGTCAAGGTGGTTTTATGGACATAAAAATTAAGCGACAACAATAAAACCACCTTTTTTTTTTTTTTTTTAAGCAGGGGGAGAATAACTGGCCCACCTCACCCCAGCACTGTATGTTCTAGTGACTGTCTGCTGGTATTCATTTGCATCCTTTTAGATTGTGAGCCCTTTTGGGACAGGGAGCCATTTAGTTATTTGATTTTTCTCTACAAACCGCTTTGTGAACTTTTAGTTGAAAGTTCTAGTTTAAGTTTAGTTGAAGTTTTAGTCAACCTCTCCAGACTGAGAGCGAAGTCCAGCTGAAATGTCTGCGTGACTTCCTCTTTGCCGACGATGCAGCTATCACTACCCACTCTGCCAAAGATCTCCAGCAGCTCATGGATCGTTTTAGCAAGGCCTGCCAAGATTTTGGACTGACAATCAGCCTGAAGAAAACACAGGTCATGGTTCAGGATGTGGACTTACCTCCCTGCATTACAATCTCTGCACATGAACTGGAGGTTGTCCATGACTTTGTGTACCTTGGCTCAACGATCTCCGACACTCTTTCTCTCGATACCGAGCTGAACAAACGCATCGGTAAAGCAGCTACCACGTTTTCCAGACTCACAAAGAGAGTCTGGTCCAACAAGAAGCTGACGGAACATACCAAGATCCAGGTCTACAGAGCTTGCGTCCTGAGTACACTTCTGTACTGCAGCGAGTCATGGACTCTTCACTCACAACAGTTAAGGAAACTGAATGCTTTCCACATGCGCTGCCTCCGACGTATTCTCGGCATCACCTGGCAGGACAAAGTTTCAAACAACACAGTCCTGGAACGTGCTGGAATCCCTAGCATGTATGCACTACTGAAACAGAGATGCCTGCGTTGGCTCAGTCATGTCGTGAGAATGGATGATGGCCGGATCCCAAAGGATCTCCTCTATGGAGAACTCGTGCAAGGAAAGCGCCCTACAGGTAGACCACAGCTGCGATACAAGGACATCTGCAAGAGGGATCTGAAGGCCTTAGGAGTGGACCTCAACAAGTGGGAAACCCTGGCCTCTGAGCGGCCCGCTTGGAGGCAGGCTGTGCAGCATGGTCTTTCCCAGTTTGAAGAGACACTTGGCCTACAGACTGAGGCGAAGAGGCAAAGAAGGAAGGCCCATAGCCAGGGAGACAGACCAGGGACAGACTGCACTTGCTCCCAGTGTGGAAGGGATTGTCACTCCCGAATCGGCCTTTTCAGCCACACTAGACGCTGTTCCAGAACCACCTTTCAGAGCGCGATACCAGAGTCTTTTGAGACTGAAGGTTGCCAACTAGTTGAAAAGCGGTATATAAATACTGTTAATAAATAATAATAATAAAACCAAAGACAGAATGCCGTAAATAAAACCCTTTTGTTTATGGAATTTATGTCCCATTCTTCCTAGGAAAAAACGATAATATAACAAAAAATATACACCAGATAATAAAAACAATACAGTTTAAAAGAGCAGCACTAAAATATGTTCAATATGACCCGATTTTAAATATTGACGAGGGTCCAAGTACTGGTTTCTTTAGACCAGCAGGGTGACGCTTCTGGTCTAATGGGAAAGAACAGTTGGGTTTGACTTCTCGGAAAACTGGAACTGCAGTGGGGGTCTTTAACACCGTCCTCGACGGTCCCAATCCAAATTCCACTTTGCTATTTGTCAAAGACAAGGTCTCATTCAGTGGTGTAGCTAGAGGTGTTGCAAAGCACTAAGTTTTGTGGGGAGCCTCACCACGGAGTGCAAGGGGTCTGTCCCCCTCCCCTTCAGAGCCATTCCAGGAGGGGGGAGCAAAATGGAGGCATATGTCTTCCTTCCTTCCTTCCTTCCTTCCTTCCTTCCTTCCTTCCTTCCTTCCTTCCTTCCTTCCACAGAGTCATACACCTCCATTTTCCTCTCACTACCAGGAATGGTTCCAAAAGAAAGAGGGAAGGACCACTTACATGCTGTAGCGAGGCTCCCTGCAAAACTTAGCACTTTGTAACCCCTCTAGCTACACCACTGCTTCCATTAGCACCAGTCCTACCAGCTAGCCAGTCTCCCCAAGCTCCCCTTTGCAGACATATACTCGGTGTGATGGGGTGGAGAGCATGGTTAGTGGTTGCACCAGGGGTGTTCCTAGCTGTGGCGCCCGGGGCCACACTTTCAGGAGTGCCACCTCCCACCTGGAGGTGCTGACCACCATGTATGCTGCCTCCCCCCCCAGAGGCGTTCTGAAGGTCAGAGAGGCTGCCTGCAAGTTCCCTGGCCCTATGAATGCTTCTGGGGGAGGCCCTCAGGGGACGGCCCTCAGATCAACACACTGATACGATCGGTGGCCGACTGAGTGCTGTTGGGGGGTGCTGTGGGAGGGGGGAGTGTATGGTGGGTGGCAGTGTGGTGGCGCCCCCTCAAGCCTGGCACTGGGGTATTTGACCCTCTTGCACCCCCCCCGCTACGTCACTGAGTTGCAGTTATGTTGGGCCGTTGCTAGCCAGTATGCTTCCAACCCCCCCCCCACTCCATATGTTCAGTGAAAGTCAGAAGGTAACTTGTGGATAGAGCTAGTGTCACACACATTTTTTGTGGTGTATATTTGAAAATGTTTCTGAAAGAAATCTCCTGCTACTGGAGGAGAACAAAAACAGTGCCATAACTGTAAAAAGATATTGTCTGGATACCTGTACCCAACCATAAGGCTACCTCTCCAGCCCTGCCTTTTGTCATTTCCCAAGAGCTGCGTATCAAGTCTCTATCTAGAATTGGCCTTTGCTAAAAACAAGGGAGAAATATCATACCCCCGGTGTGTAATATCAAGTCAAAATTAAGAAATAGCTTTGCCCGATCAGCAGAAAAGCTTTGTGATTCCCTTTGGTACTTGGCAGGCTTGTACTGTATGAGCAGCACATTCGTTAAGTTAATTACAACCGTGTGGAGATTCATTGCAAATTGTTCCCAGTTAAAACTGCAAAATTCACTGGAACAAGGAGGGCTAATTATATTCCACTTGTTACTGCTGTGCCTAGTTAATATTCCAACAGCTGCCTTGGCAAGATAATGACAGCTCCAGCCGAAATTACTAACAAATAGATTTTTAAATCAGTAACAACATATTTACTAGAATTCCTTCCCACCCACCCCCACCCAAGTTAAGCCTGGCTAGAGCCAAGCATTCATGTCCACTGAGAAGTACAGCTTAAAAAAAAAATCAGCATTGCCAGTGCTGTTAGTATTGGGATAATTTGGCATTATTCAGCAGGCAAAAGAATCCTGGACAAGAAGTGCAGTTATATATGACCCAAACCTATCCAAGCATTGCACCAGTTGAATGTGTGTTCCATGGGTGTGTGCTGTTGCAAAAGTGCTGTAAAGCACTTTGCAACAATGTTATTAGCTGGCACACTGGCAGGAAGGCCAGAGCTTTCCTATGCAGACTTGCAGCCATCAGGATGCATGCTAGACCAGGTCAGTCCAGCACAGGGGCAGGGTGAGAGAGGGGGAGGGCAGAGAGGGGGTGGAACAGGGAGGAGATAGAGTGGTGCTGTGTGGATTGGGCCCGGGAGGGGGTGGGATCTGCAGTGAAGGCGAACACCCACTTCCCAGGGCCAATCTGTATGCTTAGTTATGTAAACAGAATAAGCAATATCGCTGGCACAGGTCTGAGCAGTGGCATAGCTAGAGGGGGTGCAAAGCACTAAGTTCTGCAGGCGCCTGAACACTCTGTGCAAATGGCCTCTCCCCCTCCCTTTCAAATCCATTCTGGGTGATGGGAGCAAAACCAAGGTGAACACCACTGGGCCCTCTAGCTACACCACCAGGTCTGAGTTGATCCATTACAGATGTACCCTTACGCCCAGGAGATCTCCAGCAGCCAAAATTTCCCCACAGGATACAGCAAAACCATCACTGGTGCCTATAGAACACCAAGTGGGAATTTAGATATTATGGGGCTGAAAATCTAATGTGAAGCAGCCTTCAGTACGATCATTGTACATACATGGAAGTGTAAATTGTTTCTGCAATCGCCAAAGAATGGTGTGATGACAAAAATGCATTCCTGCATAGAAGGTGGATTAATATCAGATTTTCTTTATACTATCAGCTAAAAAGTACCATCCTTGAGGATGGGATACTCACACCTTTACACTATGTAAGTGATATAAAGGCTCTTGACAGTGTGAGCCGATCCCTACAGGAGAGACATTATATTCTTTTTAGGTCATTATACATCTACATAAGAATAGCACTTTCTACGAGCGCAAAGTGTTTTGCATGCATTATGTTGACGTTGACCTTCAAACAACATTGTAAAGTAAGTAAGTCTGGAAGTGATGTAATTAGGCAGGAAGTGATGTCATTAAGCAGATCAGAAACAAGCACTTTTTCTCGCTTAGGAACACATTAGCTGCAAATGACAGAAGAGAAAGTACACAAATCTTGATCATATTTCAAGATATGGGGGAGCCCAAGTATCATGTGGGCTACCCCTTCAGCAGTAACATCTTAGCGCTGCTCAGCAGCCGAGAGCCTGAGGGCCGAATAAAAAGCTTCTGTGGGTCGCATCTGGCACCTGGGCCTTATGTTTGACATCCCTGAACTAGGGATTCTTTTTGACAAGTAAATAAGTAAATAAATATCAGGGAGGATATACTCAATAAAAAATAAACAATAAGCTTCTCTTTTATCACCCACCGGAGATGTGAGGTGTGGGGGCAGCAGGTGAGGCGGAACTGCCCCATCATAGTCAGTGGGAAAGCACTGCAGCCACCCCACCCGCGTACAGGCTCACCTTATCCCGTGAAAGGGGGTGTAAGGAGAGCCTCATGTCAACAAGCTAAGGTCAGGGCTTTGACTTTCCACATTCAGCTATGCTGATGTTTTGGCAGTGAGTTGTATCCAAGCAGGGAGGAGGCTGGCTTATTTTTAGCAGTTATGGTGTCCTGGTGTTTTAAGTCTGCATGGCTGTCTATATAAAAAGGACATGGAACCCATATTCAGTGAGTTACCTTGTTGATTTCCTAGGTTAGTAGTTCCCATTTTTCACTTGTGTACCCTTGGCAACCCATTTCCACAAATTGTACTCCTCATATTAGCTAAATGTTTGTAATTAATATTAATAACACAAGGCCTCCTTTCCTATATATGAAAACTGACACTTCATGCATTCATCACAGTACTCTCTCTTTATACCTGTTTGAAGAACTGAACACTGTGCCTTTTCACTCTTTTGCACCAACTGTTTTGCACCAGACAGGTCCCAAGAAATTCTTGGCGATTGATCACTTTCTGCATTGTTTCAGCTTTTTTACTGTGCTGGTTTTCAATCACTGATTCCTACATGAATTGATGATCAAAAATTAGCTGTTGGTGGGGCTTTTGCAGCCACCTAGCTACCTTTCTTCCTGCCTTGCTGGCTCTGCAAGGCATTCTGGGGTACTACCTGCCTTTTTCCGCCATTATTCAATTATGTTTCAAGTTCTCCTAAAGGTCCTGTCAAGTACCCCTGGGAGTACACATACCCCAGATTGGGAACCACTGTCCTAGGTGATCCACTAAAAATATACAACTGTCTTTTGCCTAGTTCTCACTTTCAGCCCAATCCTATGTATGTCTAGTCAGCTATAAATCCCATTATAGTCAATAGGGCTTACTCCCAGGTAAGTGTGGATAGCATAAAGCTGCGTCCCTGGGCTGCACCACTTCAGATTACATGACAAAATACTCTGTATTCTGCCCAGATGGAATTCCTGGAAGGTGAATGTAGTTTAAGTATACATACCACAAGAGGTGTTTTCAGTTTCAAATGCTCTCTGACTCTCTGGAAATAACTACTGTTCATCCCTAGCCTGGGGTGGGGGGCAGATCTACAAGTTATGAGGGAAGCATGGGTTTCCCAACCTTTGAGGCTGATTCGGACAATATCTCCAAATGGCCCCCGCACCCTCCTTGCGTGTCATCTCATAGCCTTGTATTCACGTTGGGCGATTAATCGAAACAGTCCCAATCATGATTTAAAGACTACTTCTAAATGGGTCTTAATGTAGTGTTTAATTCTGCCCTCAGTTTATCGGCTTCTAGGCCACGTTTCAGGGCCAGTGCAGAAGCAAATTGATTGATTGATTGATTGATAGAATAGACATTTAAAAACAATAAAACACAGTAAAACTTGCATCCCGATTAAAATATGTTCATAAAAAGCACCAAGCCCCCCAGTGTCAGCGTAAAAAGGCTTCCCTGAATAAAAAGGTCTTAAGACCCTGCCGAAAGGACTCTAAAGAGGGAGCTGTTCTCAATTCCAGGGGGAGGGAGTTCCACAGATGGTGAGCCACCACCAAGAAGGCCCTTTTTCTTGCTGCCATCCCCCTCACCTCTGCTGGTGGCGGCACAGTTAGAAGGGCTCCTTCTGATGACCTAAGAGGGTGGGTTGGATTGTATGGAAGGAGGCGATCCCTCAGATACCCTGGACTTGAGCCGTATAGCGGTATAAATGATAAAATGTTTCCTAGAAGTACAACTTTGAGTTAGAATTGTGGAGGACTGCATTTTTGAATGCTCTGCTGGGGGGGGGGGAATCCCTGCACATAGGAAAACAGAACATCAGAGATAAGGCTAAACACTTCTCCCTGACACCAGTACAGGCTAAACACTTCTCCCTGACACCGGTACAGTTTTCCACATTCAGCTTTCCTATATCAGAGTATTCAGACATGTATCCCCACTGTGTGCAGTCTGAAATGGTATAGTCCAGGAAAAAGAGTTCTCAGGTTCTGCTGAATGGACACACTGCCAACACAAAGCCACATGTGTGACTGCAAAACAGTCCAAGACGCCTTCCTGGCGTGTTTCTGTACATTATCAGCTGTTGCCGAATGCCTGGAACAGATGGGAAAGCAAACATGCATTTAGCAGTGTCTGGGGTTCTTTTTAATGGATGGCACAGCTTCTAGTTTATTAGCCCTGCTATTACAGTTTGCAGCTGTGAGATGCTCTGAAATTTAAATTGCTCCCTGTCTCTTTAAACTGCTGCAGGAACGTACAGGCAGTCCAAAACATAAAGCGGCACAGAGGCACGCGACTAATGAGGAAGACCTCTGAAATGGTGCCATGTGATCATTTGTCTTCAGAAAATTCAGAGAGGTCCATTTGGATACCTATATTAGCAAGGCAGAATGTCTATCGGTGGGACTGTTGGGTTGCCAACTCTGACTGGTTAATCCAAGAGATATTTCCCCACAGTGGCATAGCTAGAGGGGGTGCAAAGCACGAAGCTTTTCAGGGAGCCTGACCGCAGCATGCAAGCTGCCGCTCCCCCTCCCCTTCGGAGCCATACCCAGCAGTGGAAGCAATATGGAGGCATTTGGGACAGGAGCAGGGAGGCTGCAGGAGGGGGGGGGACATCTGGCTGTTTCCTCACATTATAGAATGGTGGATGTTCTTGGAGCCCCTGCTAAAATCTCCAGGATGGCGCCCATCGTTGACATGGAGATCAATGCTGATTCCAGGAGACTCTGGGCCAGGCGTATGCCTCCATTTTGCTCCCCTCTGCCTGGAATGGCTCTGAAGGGGAAGGGAGGGGACACTTGCATGCCACAGTGGGGCTCCCTGCAAAACTTAGTGCTTTGCATCCCCTCTAGGGTGCAAACCAAACCTGCGTGGGAGCAGGCAAGCCAGGAGGCTTGTGCCTTATCCAACGCAGGTTCGTTGACTGCAGTGGCTCAGCCAGGGGCAAGGGGAAGCTCTTCCCCTTACCCCTGGGTAAGGACTGCTTGCCCCAATGGGTCTCCTTGGACCTGCGCCACCTCTGGAGGTGTCCACTTCTTCACAATTCCAAGTGGAATTGTCCACTTGTCACACCTCTTATTCAAGTTGAACTGAACTCCTGATCAATTCTTCCATGTTTTGGTTCAAGTTCTACTGAATTTGTGTAGGTCTGGGTGGGGCCAAAGGGCACAATCCTGATTGATACCTCCACACATTACCTGCACATGCTTGCCATTATTGGTGCCAGCCTCATGTACATCACACTGTCAAGAGCCAAGCTGGTATATTAATTAGTGTTGGACTTGAGCTAGAAATGGTTGGCAACCTTCAGTCTCGAAAGACTATGGTATAAGCCTACAGCACCCAGTATTCCCAGGCGGTCTCCCATCCAAATACTAACCAAGCCTGACCCTGCTTAGCTTCCGAGATCAGACAAGATCGGGAGATAGTGTTCAGTATAGGGAGATGGTTGGCAACCTTCAGTCTCGAAAGACTGTGGTATAAGCCTACAGCACCCAGTATTCCTAGGCGGTCTCCCATCCAAGTACTAACCAGGCCTGTCCCTGCTTAGCTTCCAAGATCTGATGAGAGTGGGCATGTGCAGGGTAACAGATCCCCACTGAAATTCATGGGGTGGTCTGGGGCCAATCACTATTTCTAAGCCTAGTCTAATTAATAGGATTGCTGTGAGGATCAAAGGAGGGGGAGGGGACCATGTACAGTACTTTGGAGGAAGGAGGGACTGTCATAAATAAAGACTTCATTCTGGCCTAGAAACACAGTTTCTAGTAACGCATTGAAAGTGACCCAAGGACCTCTGGCATATTTCACGTATACAAACTCTTTGTCACAGACACTAACTTTTAAGGAAGAAAGGGGGTGAGAGAGGATACTAAACTTTGCAAACCATTTCTGTGTATTATTATTATTATTATTATTATTATTATTATTATTATTATTATTATTTCTCATTTCACAGCTGCCAGTCCTTTAGCTGGACTTGGCATTAATTACTAATCTGGTCCCATCCAGAAATCAAGGATGTTGTAATATATTTGCAAATAGTGTGTGCCAAATCAAGCAGGGTGGTTTTTTGAATTTGACCAATAGCAATTTTGTCAAAATTCAGATGTTTTGGATGTAATTCAAGTGATTTTAGGACTGCATCTAATTATCATCATCATTCAATTTTCGCAGTCACGTTGCTTTTGACTGGATTTTGTATATATCCACCTATCGAGTCCTTCCCAAGGGCCTAGGAGAGGCAACTATTTTTTGTTTTTATGTTGTTTAGTTACAAATATCGCCGTAGTGTATGTGCTGGTCCTAGCACGGCAGCCTTTTGTAATTGACTGGTGGAGCTTGTGCTTGTCCCGAAGGTGTTCAAGTGCTTTTCCAGGTGTTTTGGGATAGCACCCATGGCCCCTATGGCTATTGGTATGACTCTTGCTTTCTTGTCTCTCAGTCTTTCAATTTGTATTTGTAAGGCTTTACACTTGGTGAGTTTCTCCAGTTCTGAATCTGCTATTGTACTGTCAACAGGTATTGCAATATCTACTATCCAGACTTTCTTATCCTTTTTGTTGATATTGATTATGTCTGGTGTGTTGTGCGGCAGATTTTTGTCAGTCTGTATTTTAAAATCCCAGAGCACTTTGACCTCTTCATTCCTTACCACTTTTTCCATTTTGTGGTTCCACCAGTTGTTCCTTGCTGGGAGTTTATTCTTTTTACATACGTTTCAGTAAGTTATTGTTGCAACTTTGTCGAGCCTTTGTTTGTAGTCAGCCTGCACGATCTTCTTGCTGCAACTGATTAGGTCCACCGTTTCATCAGCATCTTTACACAAATGACCTTTGCTGTCCATAGATGTTTTCTCAGTTTTGGCTCTGTGTACATTCGTCCTTAGTACCTGGTCTTGGGCAGCCAAAATTAATCCCTCTGTCTCCTTCTTTAATCTACCTGTTCTTAGCCAGTGCCAGGTTTTGTTGCTATTAACCTTTCCTGCAATGTCTTTTGTGTATTATTATTATTATTATTATTATTATTATTATTATTATTATTATTATTATTGCACCTGCACACCCAAATGTGCTCTCTCCCGTACAAGGCGCACAATTTACTGGCTTGTAGAGAAATACAAAAGGCAGAACAAATGTTATTGTTATCCTCCACATACAGATGTTTATTCTTATCTCCCCCCTCCCCTCCTCCTTCCTTTCTTTATTACGCCTACTGTCTCCTCAGTGACATCATAAATAGGACTTGTCTCCCAGAGACTTTTGTTTCTTGGGACAGGAACTTATTATGATGTCATGCATTGAAACTGTTTTAATCCCCCCTTTACTCCCCTCCCAAATTGGAAAGTGTTAATGAAGGACAATAAAAGGAACATTTTTTTTTTCCTGGCACTAAATAAAAGAAGGCAGGAAATCTGGAAGGAAAAAAATACACACGAGAGCAGTCCTTTGTGCCTTTCTAAGAAAGTCTTGTGGGGAAAGGGGGTCTTTACACATAATAGACGAGGAATGACATTTTAATTGCTGGGGCACTCACTAGCCAATTTAGCACGTGAGAAGTTCAAGGGCCCAATCCTGTGCGGATTAGTAGGTCTTCAGGGAGGTGCGGAATGCCCTCCATGACATCTCTCAGTATCTGGCAGCATTAAACCCATCAGGATTCACAAATAGGTTGTAATTCACAGTCTCAATGCCTGGAGCTGGTTCCCTCCATCAAGCAAATGGCCCTGTGAACTGCCGTGTCCCACTTGGACTCTGATGCAGCCTTTTACATGCTTGAGAAACACTGTAGTCATTTTCTGCACTTCTTCATGAAGTAGAACATCAAAAGAATAGAAACAATGGAAAGCATATATCCTCATCACCAGAAAAAGGAGGGTTGCCAACTTATTAGAAAAACACACACAGCCTGCCCTGGCCCGCTCTTTTGCTTTCAGGCTAATTGCCAAAAAAAGACTGACATTTCTCTTCCACCACTGCTCCATTTTTAAAAACTGTACACTATATGTAAATAGACAGGTCTTGTGCTGGGCTGTTCCCCAGGCTCATCAAATATGACAGAGATTGGCTCCTAGCTCCACCCCTGGATCTGCTCTGGAACTTTTGCTTTCATAGAAAACTGTTTTCTGCTGAGCCTATTGATCTTTCTAATTCAGCATTGTGATGTAATATGCCCTGCGCAGGAGGCAAAGGAAGAGGCACCCAAGCCAGAGGAGTTATTATTATTATTAACAGTATTTATATACCGCTTTTCAACTAAAAGTTCACAAAGCGGTTTACAGAGAAAAATCAAATAACTAAATGGCTCCCTGTCCCAAAAGGGTTCACAATCTAAAAAGATGCCAAGGAATACCAGCAGACAGCCACTAGAACAGACAGTGCTGGGGTGAGGAGGGCCAGTTACTCTCCCCCTGCTAAAAAAAGAGGAGCACCCACTTGAAAAAGTGCCTCTTACCCAATTAGCAGGAAATTAGTCAGCTCCTGAAGGGATCAGCACAGGCCTGAGATCAATCCTTGTACGAGCCCCTGTGACACCTGAGTTGGGGGGTGGGGAATGAGATACTGCTTCCTCACCTTTTTCCTCCCTTTCCATTCCTCTTAACAGGTGGAATTTTTTTAATGGTTGTTGGAAATTGTAGAATGTGCTTTTGATTAAGCGCTAGTGGAGCTGGAGGGTATGATGGGTTTTCATACATTTCCAGAATCTCCAAATGAAACCCAGTTACAGTTCCAGAGTAGGTGAGAAGAATGGAGATGGGGGGGGGGGAGATTTAAATAGGACAAAGTTTGGAAAATTCAGGAGGATGCTCTTCCAAAGGCATGGAGAGACATCTGTGTCATGTCTTTGAAATCTCAGAGGGCAGCAAAGAGTGATGGTTGCTCCCTCCCCACCTGTGGGCAGGCAGCATTCTCAGTTAATCGAGATGCTCTCACACCTGCCTATTTTTGGCAAATTTGAACCACTTTTCATGAAAATCTGGTACAATATTGCAAACGTGTCACAAACACATGATTTATCCTGATTTTTTTTAAAAAAAATATTCCTGTGCCCTTTTCCATCAGAGTGTTTTTAAACCAGTGATTTTCAACCTTTTTTTTTTAATCTTTCGGCACACTAAAATGTTCAAGGCTCACCATCAGCTTTTGGACAATTGACAAGGCACACTGTGCTGTCAATGGGGGCTCACACCCCCCAATGGTCCTATTGATAAATGATTCTCTCCCAAATTCCCGCGGCACACCTGGGGAACATTTGTGGCACACCAGTGTGCCACGACATAGTGGTTGAAAATGGCTGCTTTAAACATTGGCCTTTGAAGTCATTAAGTTTGATCAGAATCAAGTGTTGAGTTGATAAAATAAATGGAAATAGCAAAACATTCAATTAAAAAAGGAACTCACTCCAACATCACGTTAGCCCACGCTGCTGCTTCTGGGGTCCTTCTGTTCTACGCTGATGAAAAGTTAAGGAACAAGCCTCTTGAAAATGTATTAGCAATTTAATAAGATGCTAACATCTATGCCAAGGCTAAGGCCTGTAGTTGATATTTTCCCCAGGTTGTACCTAAACTAGTAGAAGAAGAGAAGACTAAATTAGAAGAGGTAAAAAGAAAAAAAAAAGATACTGTTATTTTAAATGCTCATTAATCAGCGCAATGGTGCAACAAACAATGAATTTTTTTGCCCGCCTGCTACTCCAGAGTATCGTGACTTAATTGCTTCAAAAAGACCTCTCTTGGTTTGGGCTTGGGCAGACGTTTCGTGGAAGGACAAACAAAGGAGATGAAGGGCTATAGCTCAGTGGAAGATCATGTGCACTGCATGTAGAAGGTCCCAGGTTCAAATCCTGAAATACCCAGACAGCTCTGAGAAAAGACCCAGGAGAGTTGCTTCCAGTCAGACAATGCTGAGCTTTGTTCAGACGCACCTGTCTTGGCTAGATTTGAGTGTAGGGAACTATCCAGAGCTTTGTCCCATTAACAAACTGACAATAAAATGTGATCAATCAAAAATTTTCCTGAACAGTATCAAAGGGCTCAGGTTATCAAACACCAAACCATGCTGCAAGTGTCGGTGAGGTCTGGCTGCACCAGGTATATTGCTGTCTGCCATGGAGTTTGCAAAGTGACAGGTCTGAAACAAGTTGGTGAGCAGCCCCACAGAGATGGGCACATTGGTCATTGCTGCCTTCGTCCAATGATCATTGGTTATTTCAGAGACAGAAAAGACAACCCACTCCTGCCTCCCTCCCCCCACCTCCTGCTCAATGTGAAACCAAAACATTAACATAACATAAGAATTAACATAAGTCCCTGTCTCCTGGCTGGAATTTCCCTGCTGCTCACTCGGTCTGAATGATGGCCCCACCAGGTCATTCACACTGTGAAAACAGTAAACAAGCACACCCAGACACAGGCAGAGTCCAGTCTCCACACGTGGGGACTCATTTCCGAGTGAGTGGCCTCAGACTCGAGTCAGTGCTAGAGTTATTGACAAACCTGACTCGAGTGTACACGAGTCAGCAAAAAACATGTTTTTGTGATTTGGACTGGAGTCACTTGACTTGAGCTCCCATCCCTGTCAGTAAGTTTGATTTCCTCCCCTCTCTTACTTACCTGTGCGGGGTTGTTGTTTGTTCACCTTTGAAAACCAATATAATTTGTGGCTGGGTGTCTGAAGGACCACCTTCTCCAACATGTATTCTGAGATTAAATTTGGAGCATTCCCCCTAGTACTTCCATCCAAGGTAAGACTGGTGGTCACAGGTTAAAGGGCCTTCTTGATAGTAGCAACCTGTTTGTAGATTGTTCTCACCAGGAAGCCCTGCCTGTGGCTTACCCTGATGTTGTTGTAGCACAAGATGAAGATAATTGTATTTTTGCAAGCCTTTTGATCTCAGAATTATTATGAAGGTTTTAATGCTGCTCTTTACATTTAATTTTTAATTTTTTTTCTTTTTAAGAATGATTATGGTATGCTATTGCTGAAGAGAGGCATACATCTTTAAAAAATAAGAGCACAATCCTAAGATTGTGTCAGGCAGGCATGAGTCCCTTGCACCAGCCTGGGAGGGTTGCAAACGTGTCATAAGGCACATTTGTGCCTCCTTGAGTGCCATCTAGGCACGTGGAAAGACGTATGCCGGCCTGCGGAGGCTGCACCCAACCTCCGTGACAATGGACAGAGGTAGTTTCTTGCCAGCTGAGCTCAGCTGGTGTGGGGGTCTGGGAGACCTGGGAGGGTGGGGAGGGAGGCATTCCTGGGCAGGGGGAGGGTGGACGTTGGTGGGCCATTGGATGGGTGGCAGGAGAGTGGGGGGTTGGGCCAGGACCCAGTACTTGAGTTCCCTCTTTAGGTGGCACAGATCTGAGTAGCCCCATTGGGGCTGCTGCGGCTCTCTCCAAGGTAAGGGAAATGATTCCCCTTGCCCCGGGCTGAGCTGCTTTCAGCAAACTCACGCTGGATGTGGGGCAGGTCAGCCGGCCTCCCTGTTCCAGCACAAGTTAGGATTGCGCCGTTAATAACATAAATAGTGGGTGAGTAGCAGAATCCATGGCAACAAAATGGTGGCATCAGGAGGCCTCCTGCATTTTACCCCGGCCTCCTTGCGCATCAGCCAAATTAGCAATGTAAATGGAGTCTGAAATAGTACTTTGTCTGCATTTACAGGCGTATTGCCCCAGGACAAGAGATGTAATTCTCTGAAATGAAGAAAATTAAATCATTACCCTCTTCACCCAGGCCTTCTTGCTGGAAAGTTAGTTTATGCATTTAATGAATATGGGACTGTGTCTTCCTAATGAGAATGAGATAGCTGATGTAATTGAAAACTTAAACAGGGAGAAAAGTAACCATTACCAGCCTTCTTAAAATTTGTTCATTTAGTTTGTAAACTTGTATTTACAAGTTTCGCAGCAGGTTCGCAGCTTGGGGGTCCTCCTGGATTCGCAGCTGCTCCTGGATTCCCAGGTGGCGGCTGTGGCTAGGGGGGCCTTTGCTCAGCTTCGGCTGGTGCGCCAGCTGCGACCGTACTTGGATCGTGCAGACCTGGCCACGGTGATCCATGCCACGGTGACATCGAGGTTAGATTACTGTAACGCGCTCTATGTGGGGCTGCCCCTGAAGACGGTTCGGAAACTACAATTAGTACAGAATGCGGCGGCCCGTGTGGTCACCGGAGCCAGGCGGTTTGACTCTGTCAGCCCGCTTCTCCGGGGGCTGCATTGGCTGCCCATTCGTTTCCGGGCCCAATTCAAGGTGCTGGTTTTGACCTTTAAAGCCCTATACTGCTCTGGGCCAGGATATCTTAGAGACCACCTACTCCCGTACAATCCGGCTCGCCATCTCAGGTCATCAGAGAAGGCCTTTTTGCAAGTGCCGCCACCCAAGGAGGTCCGGGGGGTGGCTGCAAGAAATAGGGCCTTCTCGGTAGTGGCACCAACATTATGGAACTCCCTTCCCCTTGACTTGAGAATGGCTCCCTCTCTTGAGAGCTTTCGGCGAGGCCTGAAAACACTGTTGTTTAAACAAGCCTTCTGATTTCTGGCCTTCTTAACTTTTTATACATCTTTTAGTTTTACAGGCTTGTTTCCTCGGTGATCTGCTCTTTTACTCTTTTAATCTGACTACTGTTTTTATGGCCCTGTAGTGTGTTTTTAAATGTTTTTATCTGTCTGTATTAATGTTCTTTAAATTTTATTGTTTTTAATATGTTGTTAGCCGCCCTGGGTCCCGTTAGGGAGAAGGGCGGGATAAAAATAAAGTTTTATTATTATTTATTATTTTATTATTGTATTGGGAATGATGAAAAATCAGGAGGGTGAAGGATGCCCAGCCCTGCCATTGGTCTGGTGCAGAGACAGAGGATTCTGGGACTCCTGCGTAAGGAGCTGTTGGGGTTCAAATAGCCTATGAGCCTGTTGAGCCCACTCTGACCTAACCACCCAAGCAAAGGGCAATGAGAAATTCCTGCAGAAAGAGGGAGCAGAAGTTTGGAACACTGACGTAGTGCAACGGTGGTTGCGTCACCATCATCTCTTTGTTGTGAAACGCCATTGGCGTTTATTGCACTTCAGAAGACAGACATAATGTAAAATAGAAGCTCACAATGCCTCTCTCCACTATACTGGAAGCCCATCTTCCTAGGTGAGAAGCTGCAAGGCGAGCACTAACAGCCCAGTCCTGAGCTGCCTGAAGCACGGAGCTGCAGCAGTGCTGAAAATGGCTGCCTTGCCATCCAATGTGGAAACCAGGTGGCCGCTGGCGGATCCTCAGGAGAAAGGCATGTTTGCCCCCTTCCCTAGATAAGGAAAGTAGCCCCACAATGGGGCTACTTGATTCTGTGGCAACCCTTGGGCTGGCGCAGAAGCAAAGAGCTCTGTGGTGGGCTGCGAGACTTGACACAGAGCTCAGGATGTGGTGGAGCTTAGCTCCACAAGTCTCACCCTCTGCCCGCCCTACTTGCTCCCCCTACCACGTCTCCTCCCCACCCTCCCCCCACCCTCTGCCCACCTTCCCCCACCCCGGAATGCCTCCTCCCCACCTCCCCCCACACCCCCACCTACCTCTCCGCCTCCTGGCACTTCAGGTGATCACCAAGCGGTGGAGCACCGGCTATCCCCCGATGCTAGCCCAGTACCAGCAGCTGGGCTAGCTTTGGTGCTTGGCCAATGCTAAGCCCCACAAATGTGCCTTGCAGCACATTTGCAACAGTGTGTGCCGGCGGTGAGCCTGCATGCACTGCATAGGATTGAGCCCCATAAAGGATGATTCTGCCCTTTTTATCCTTGGTGGATCAATTTCAGGACTCCCTATGGATCTGTGTATCCACAGATACATGAATCTGCTGCCACTTCCAGTTCGACAAGCAAACTGGAATTGGCTTTCTCCCAGTATCCGCAGCATCCATGGTGAGTCAAATCCACAGATTCAGTTCAGTTGCTCCCTGGCTTTTATTTGTCTGCTACATTTTTATCTCACCCATCCTCCAAGGAGTTAAGGTGGCATAATGGTTCATTGTCCCATTCACCCTTTTAGCCTCACAACAACCCTGTGAAGTAGGTTAGGGTGAGAGAGAGAGAGAGAGAGAGAGAGAGAGAGAGAGAGAGAGAGAGAGAGAGAGAGAGAGAGAATCCTGGAGCATATGGGTCACTAAAATGACCACTACAAGGAGGCAGCTTCAACAAGAAGCTCTTTCCCGAGTGAGTGCTGGGTGTAATATATGGATCTTAACAAATGGCAATGAGTTAGGGTTCAAAATGGAGTCCCCATTAGTTCCATTCATTCCTGAATTTATTTTTTTATAGAAGGAGCAGAGCTGGCTACAGCTGTGGCCCATTCTCAACTGGTTCCATTG
Source organism: Tiliqua scincoides (assembly GCF_035046505.1). Lineage (NCBI taxonomy): Eukaryota > Metazoa > Chordata > Lepidosauria > Squamata > Scincidae > Tiliqua > Tiliqua scincoides. The sequence goes on from NC_089824.1 coordinate 217,260,831, forward strand.
TTGTGGGGGGAAAATGCAGATGTTTGCAAGACAGTGTTTTGCTTTTGTGTACAACTATTTCAGCATGTTTTTGTGGAGGAAATGAGGCTCACCTTGTTCAAAGTAGTTAAGAAGTGTGTTTTCGGTTGACATTTTGCCAAGAATAGATGTGTCCTTATGAAAAGTCTGAAATGGTCAACCCATCCAAACAGTTGAGCAATTGCATACTCCCAAACCAGGGTAACTCCTTCTACCCTTTCAATGGCGCTGATTGTGATCTGAATGAATTCTCAGTGCAATCCTATGCATTTCTACTACTCAGAAGTAAGTCCCATTGCGTTCAATGGGACTGACTCCATAGTGACTATGGATAGGATTGCAGCCCAAGAGAAACTTTGCTGGAGTAATGGGCCACCTACTAAATCCTTTAAGCTGGTTGCCCTTAATTTTTGTTTTGCTAATCATTGTGCTGCTGCTTTGATTGTGGTTTTTCCCCAAATGCAGTCACATATCATGGTAGCATCAAGTCTAATATATTAAAAATAAAATATTGAAATGAATGGGGACCCACCTGAAATTGGCTCATGACCCACCTAGCAGATCCTGACCCACAGTTTGAGAAACATTGCTCTAGGGTGTTTTGTTTGGCTGTGTGTGAGAGAGTTGATGGGTTTGATGATCTTCTAATCTAGAAGATGAAAAAGAGCGCATGAAAATGACACTCTTAATATAAGGCACGAGGTAAGCAGCAGGACTGATGAGATCGTTTGGGGAAACCAGCAAGATGTGAAGAAAAGGGAGAGAGGCGGTTCATAAGGTCAATGTGATCCATGCATTGGTTGACAATGCCTCCTCCATTTCTTTTGAACATTTTTGTTCCATAAACACATAATGTAGCCCTTGATATATTTATCTACACACAATGTAGCCCTTGATATTGTGTGAATACTGAACACTGCTGAGTTTAATACTGAGTTTAAAAATACTGACTTTAAAAATCACCTGTAGTAATAACTTACCTATATATGCCAGTCTTTTTGTCAGTTATTTGGTCTTATAGTAACTTTCCTTTGCTATTGATTGTCACTTCCACTTCCCCCAATTACATTCTGAATTGGACTTTGTTTCCTCCTCATTGTGATCTAGATCTGGGAAACTAGCTAAGCAAATACTAAAATATTAGACTCAAGTGGGCAGAAGGTTGATCACATTCTAGAGCAGATATTTGTCATTGATCAGATACGGTTTCTGATTTCTGGAGGATTTGCAATAGGAAATATCATGTGAGTTTTTTTTTTAAAAAAGCACATGCATGCTCCAAGACCTACGGCAGATGCCCCAAACCATGGATAGCAGCAAACACAATATACAGACATGGATATGTTGAGCTGAGGCAATAATGAAACATCCAAGCCGAAATGTCAGGCAGAAAGTCTGAGGTATGGAATTGGATGGAGGAAGGAAATTCGGGAGTTGAGAGATCGCTGAGTATTGATCATCTAAAGGTGGTATGGAAAGCCAGGGTACTGAACCAGCTCACTCAGGGATAGAATAACAAGAGAGAATAGTAAAGGGTCATGAACAGAGTGCTAAGTGGTCCTGCTGGGGGCAAGGAAAGAAGAGTAAGAGCTCCCCCTGTGGAAGCATTGAACAAGCCATTAGACAGATAGGAAGACAGCCATTTGAGGACAGAGTCATGGACACCTAACTCACAAAGCAAGACTCAGAGCAGCACAGTGTGATCAGCTACACCAGGGGTGCCCAAACCCCGGCCCTGGGGCCACTTGCGGCCCTCGAGGCCTCTCAATGCGGCCCTCAGTGAGCCCCCAGTCTCCAATGAGCCTCTGGCCCTCTAGAGTTTTGTTGGAGCCCACACTGGCCTGACGCAACTGCTGTCAGCGTGAGGGCGACTGTTTGACCTCTCGCGTGAGCTGTGGGATGAGGGCTCCCTCCACGGCTTGTTGTTCCATGTCTGTGATGCAGTATTAGCAGCAAAGGAAAGGCCAGCCTTGCTTTGTGCAAGGCCTTTTATAAGGTGAATCATATAAGTTCACCTTTAATATATTCATTTATGTAAACTTATGCAAATTTATTCAAATTTTAAATGTAAATTAATTCTTTTCTTCTCCCCGGCCCCCTACTCAGTGTCAGAGAGACGACGTGGCCCTCCTGCCAAAAGCTTTGGACACCACTGAGCTACACTGAAGTAAGTGGAGGGGTCCAGAAGGTGTTTTGATTTGGCAGTTTGGAGGCAATGGGTGATTTCTGTGAGGGCAGTTTCCAGTGCAGTGCCATAGACCGAAGCCAGACTGGTTGGGGTCAAGTGTAGAATTGCTGGAAAGAAAGGCAGGGCAGTGGAGGTGCACAGCTTGTCTGGGAATTTAGAGGGTAGAAGGGAGACTGAGTGGTCATTGGAGACTAGGAATGAGTTGAGGCACAGGGGAGGCTGTGGAGTATTTGGGCGAAGTAGGGAAGGAGTCCGAGTAGACGGACAGGTTGATGGTGTGTCAGAGAAGTGACTGCAGGTGGCCAGGACTGGGCTGACGGCCAGGATCAGGGGGCCAGTGGAGGAATTATGTGAGGACAACAGAGTCTTTATCAGTGGCATTCCAAGGAGGAGCACAGAGCTGTGTTTTGCAGGGTGCCTCACTGTGCTGCGTAAGCTAACCTATCCCCTCACTCAGAGCCATTTTGGGTGGCGAGAGCAATGCACAGTAGTGTAGCTATGGGGGACGGTACATATTGCAGGTGCCATGACATGAAAGCTGCCCCTCCCACTTGCTGTTGGAGCCCCAAATGGCTCTGACTGTGAGTGGGGGGGGGGCTGCTTACACCGCACGGTGCGGCACCTGCAATACTTAATGTACCACCCCCCTCTAGCTACGCTACTGCTGATGCTGACCCTGCCAAATTCACTGGCCCCCAGTGCTGTTGCTGTGCTGCAAGTTGCAATGCCAGAAAGGTCTTCAAACAATATCGGTTGTGCTCTGAAAAATTGCATGCGAGTACCCAGCCCCTCTCTGGATCAGGCATCTCCTCCTTTCGAAAAGCCTGGCCCTTTGTTCCCGCAGCATCTCTGTTGGTGACAGATGGTGATGTGGGCCTGCCACATTTGTTACCTTCCCCCTGACATGCAATATGTCCACATTCTGACAGTGCGAGGGGAGACCACAGCTGTCCCTCTTGTAATTGACAGGAAGGCCCTCTTTTCGCTTTTGACAGAAGCATTTGCATCTTATTGGCTACTAGGGCTTGTTTCTTCCTAAAAAAAAAAATCCTCTGTGAAAAACCATGGTTGGACAAGAGTTGAAATCATTGCTGCTGTATCTTCCCCTTTCTAAAACCAGGTTGCTTCCTGTTGAAACAGTTTAAGCTGTGAAAGAGAAGAACATGAAGCCAAGGTAAGTATAACTCATAATGTTGCATTTTTATCTAATTAAGGGCCCAATCCAATTTTCCAGTACTGATGCAGATGCCAATGCGTCCTGCGATGGAGGGGCAGTCATGGAGGAGTGGCGTAGCTAGAGGGGGTGCACAGCACTAAGTTTTGCAGGGAGCCTCACTGCAGTGTGCAAGCAGCCCCTCCCCCTCCCCTTCTGAGCCATTCCAGGCGGGGGGAGAAAAACAGAGATGAATGCAGGGAGGCAGGGAGGTGAATGCCTCCATTTTGCTCCCCGCCGCCTGGAATGGCTCCTAAGGGGACAGGGAGGGGCCGCTTGCACACTGCAGCAAGGCTCCCTACAAAACTCTGTGCTTTGCACCCCCTCTAGCTATGCCACTGCATGGAGACCTCTTCAAATTAAGGGAACATTTGTTCCCTTACCTTGGGATGCATTGTGGCTGCATCAGCACTGAAAAGTTGGATAGAATTGGGACCAAAACTGTGGTATGAAAGGCAAATGGGGGTGTTATTTGTAATGTTTATATACTGCTGCCAGACATCTGATGCTTTACAGGTTAACATAAGACAGCAGACAAATCCCTGCCCAGAGGAGCTTACAGTCTAACATGGGTGGAGATCACAGGTGAGAGAGACAACAGAAGGATGGGATATATAAACAGAAGGAGAGCATGGATGAGCCAAAAATAATCAGTGCATAAACAATGGCATCTCTTCCTATCATTACACAGATCTTGGGTGCTCTTGAACATGTTCTTCAATAGCACTCACAATGAATGATGGCTTATGTGGTCTGTAGCAATTATAGCATTATAGTGGCCCCTGTTGCTCTTGCACATACAGGTGGGACCTCAGTATCTACTGATTTGGCATCCACTGATTTGACTCACCACTGATACTGAGGTCCACCTTTAAATGCTTTGTAACAAGGAAACAAAACACCAAAATCCAATTTCCTACCTTTACACTGTTAAACCCCAATGGTTACAAGCTTCTCAGGGATAAAGATAGCTTTAAAGACTCATCTGAAGACAGCTTTAGATTCTGGGTTTCTTGCTCCTGCATTGTCGCCCTAGAATACATGGGTATAGAAGCTATATTGCATTTGGCCACGAGATGGGGTGATTATGGAATATAATGGAATAATTTCATTCCATTAGATTCCATTATTCACCCCATCTAGTGGCTGAATGCAGTATAGTACCTACTAATGCATTCTGGAGCCACAATGGAGGAGCAAGAAACATGGAAGTGGGTTTTCAAAGCTATTTTTCCACTGATTTTGTATCCACTGATTTTTTTTTTTTATTCACTAGGGTTCTGGAATGGAACCCCAGTGGATAATAAGGCACGACCTGCACAAACTTGCAGGCCATAGCTTAGGCCCATGTAACCCCTTGGTTTCTTTCCAGCTCTGGGATTCAATTGCAGCTGTTTAACTTGGATTCTGTGTTGATGGGAGATAGCAAAATAAAATAACTCTCAGGGGGTTTTGGGCTCTTGCTGACATCCTGGGTGATTTATATCCATTTGGTCCTTTCTCTGTCCTTTGTGACTGTATACCGCCTTCATCAGCAATAAAGCTTAGCTTTCCCCTATCCTTACATACTCTGCAGCCTTGTTCATTGCGTAATAGGTTCTTAATAAGATTGGGGGGAAATAAAGTCAACTCTGAACACATAAGTCACAGGGAGATGAGTATGACAAAGCTTTTCTGTCCTAAATTAGATTCAGGCGGACTTGCAACAAAGACTGGTCCGCCTCTCTAGATCCATCAACAGTACAATGACTGATGCAGGCAGTTACTTAATTTAGAAACAAATGTTGGACTTTTGGGGGGGGGGAGTTTTGAAGAGACCTCATTTCAAAATAATTGCTCTTAAATTGCTTAACCGATTGGAAAGGAATAGGAGGATTGATGATCGTAGTCCATAGTTCACTGCCAAACCCTTATTTTTCAGTGTCCAAGCTTTGTGATGATACAGAAAAAGGAATTCCAAAAAAGACAGTGCCCCTGAGCACATGCCGAGTTCAATTCCCTTGTCACTGAGCAACTGTAGCCCACCTCCATGCATCTTGAATTATAAGGTGCTGGAGTCAAGGTGAATGTAAACTCCATTGGCATTCTTGGGGGTGGGGCGGGATGATGACACTAAGATTAAGGAACACTTGTGTAAACAGACACCAAATGTGGGTTGTTGTGGTGGAGTTTCTGTGTGTCGTGCTGCTGGTTTGTGTACTGACTTGGACTGCCTTCTCGTGACTGTGACCTGCTGCCCTGATTTCTGGACCATTTGACTGACTCCTCTTCTGCCTGCTCCTATACCAATACCTGCTTCTGCAACAAACAAGCCTGTGTCTGCTTCTTTGGCTCTGCTTGGGATCGCCTGCTTCTTGTGCTGTCTCCCTAGGCTCCCGTGCCACTCTGCTATCGGGAAAGCAAGGGCTATCCTCCCCTGCTGACCTGACAAAGAGGGTAAGCTGGGCCCAAGCTAGGGACTCCAGATATTGTGGATACTGCTGCCAGATCCTCCCCGGCCCACCCCTGGTCCAGCCCAATCCCCACCCTGATCTGCCCCTACTAACATCTTACCGCTACCTGCGGTTTCCAATCCAGGGCTTACTGGCATCTGCTACATCAACAGTGAGTTGCTCACCATCAGGGCAGTACAATTGATGGTGGCCTGTGATATGCAATTGCTGATCTTGCGCTTTGCCATCATACCACAAGGATAGCTGTAATTCCCGACCTCCTACCCATTCAGAAGAGCCTCTTACTTTTGTGTAAGAATCACTCCCACAGATTGACCAACTGAATAACTAGCTTCAGGGCTTAAAGTGAAAGCCAGAGAGGCAGGATAAGAGGAGAGGCCAAGCTTCCCTGCTTATGAACCCCAACCTCAGAACCCCTGCAGAGGTTACAGGGTTCAGGATCTGACCTCCAGCCCTTGGAGCTCCCAGGTCCTTCAGCCCAGTGTTTATTCCTCCCTGGTAACTCCTACTGCCTGAGCCAAAGGAACACCCTGTGAACAGCCCCTTGGAAGGGCCCCAGTGTCAAGAACTAGGGGGCCTTGAGCCCACATTGATCATGGATGTTGTGTGAGTAAATTAACCCGCAGTGCATGACCTCAAGCAGCATATTTGGGCACAGTGTATTTTCTGGGGTGCAAATGGAGTTGAACTGGCTGTCTCCCAACCCCTTAGGAGGAGGTTGAGGGGGGTTGGGGCACTACCAGTATCAAACAATGGAACTGGACAGTTGCCAACTGTCCAGAAAAATGCAACATGTCCTGCCCCTGTGCTATGAACAGAGGACTGATAACAGAGAGCAGCAGGCAAAGCTTTTCATAGCGTGGATCTAAACATCTATCACCCATGAACTGATGCCAATTAGCTATTAACAGGGCAACGCTGTTGGAACTTGAGGGATGATTCACACATTATAAGGAAGGAAAAAGAGAAGTGCACATCTTTTAATGTCACTTCTTAGCAGCATGTGAGTCAGCTCATTTTCAACTCTTATACAGAATATGGAATCAAGCTGGTTGGTGGAGGAAGTGTCTCTGAAGCTGTGCTGGAATAGTCTTCCTTTGCCATCAATTTGCACATCTTTTTTCATGTGGCGATAGGGATGTTTACATTGTACATCTTACCTTTCTTCTATCGCAAAGACTTGGTGTGGTGGTGCACACGGGGCTCCCAGGCTGTCACCCACTGATCAGATCTAGAACTGTTTCGCTTCAGCAACGTGTGTGTTTCACATGTGCTCAGACCACACCCCTGTTTGACTGATTCCAGCCCTTCGCAGCTGTGACTCAGTGGCACATTTTGGAGAGATGAGGAATCCGAAAGCAAATTCACAAGCCCAAGCCAAATGTGTTCTCAAGCTTTCATCCATTACCACAAGGACTAGAACCTTGGTAGTCCTCATCCTGCACTTTCTGTCTCACATCCATGAACTCACAGAATGCATGGAAACTTACAGCCCATTCCCATCTGACGCTGCCTGGCACCCAGAGGAGCAGCAGCAAAATGGTGGCCACTGCATCCTTTGGACGCTGGGCAGCCACCCCTGGCTTCTTGGGGGAAGGGGACATTCAATGGGGAATAAGGGAGGAAGCCCCGCAATGGGGCTACCCAACTCTGCACTGGCTGTTTAGCCGGCACAGAATAAAGCAGCTGTGTGTCAGGCTGGGAAGCCCTAAGTGGGGCTCTGGATCCAGTGGAGAAGAGCTCTGCCAGTCCCACCCCATCTTGCCCATTCCTTCCCCCATGCTGCCTTCCCCTGCCCTCCGCATGCCCTGGAACACCTCCCTCCTGCCCTGACTTACCATTCTGCCACCCGGCACGCACCCAGAGCTCTGGGTGGAGTTGGACCTGCCTCCGCCTGGTACTGACTCTGTGTGGGCTCACCAACCAGGCACAGAGAGTCACAGGCATGTCTTATGGCACATTTGCGACGCTCAGTACCAGCGCTGAGTCAGCGCAGACCCAACAGGATCGATCCCTAAATCTCCCCCCCCAGGCAATGCAACTGCATCACCCTAGCATGCACTGCATCCTGAGTGGGACGGCAGTCCTGAAGGTCTCCTTCAGGCAAGGGAATCATTAGTCCTCTTGTCTGCGGTATGGCATCACTGCCCTGAAGGTTCTCCTTTGACCTATGCCAGCGATTTTGCTGGCAGAAGTCCAGGTGGATCTTGATAAATGAATCAAGGCTGGGCAGGGGGATAGGATATTGGTGGAGCTGCTGCTGCTAACTGCTTCTTCCTACCCTCACTACACCTCTATCCCTGCCCCGGTCCCAGCCTGGTTTGTCCTCCTCCTTGTTCTGCTCACCCCCACTGCCCCCCCCCCCACGCCAACATACCAGATCCAGGATTACCATGGTGGCTCATATCAACCAGCCACCAGTTTGCAGCGGTCACCCCGCAATGCATGTTGTGTTTTGCGATGGCTGCAAAACGTGCAGCTCCACCAGAGCACACCTTCCAGCTGCCGGATAGGACTGGGGTGTTGCTCACCACATAGACATGAAGTAGCCTTGTGCCGAGTCAGACTGCTGGCCACTCTACTCCAGCACCATCTCCTCGGAAACCTTCCTGGCACTGCTTTCTGAGAGCCTTTTAACTGGAGCTTGAGTGTGGGGCCGTCTGCATACAAATCCTGAGCTCGGTGACTGAACCGTGGGCCCTCTCTAGTCTCTGAGCTCCTGTGCAGAATAGCCCTTGACAACCACAGACCCTGCATTCTTACCTGGGCTTTTCATTTCAGGAATTCCATGGCCAGGCTTCCCCTCCTCCATTTGAGGAGAGTGTTGAGAAGAGCCATACAAAGTCTGCTATAAGCCATTATGAAAGCGCACTCAATTATTGCCGTTGCTGTCGCTAAATTGATATGTGCAGCTGCATGGCCTTGCTTCCAGTTGTTAAAGGCTGGGAGCGCGTCGGCATCGAGAACAAGGGAAAGAACTGCTGCGTAAGTAGCATTTGTCAGAAAACCACAGTAATTGCTGCTGTTTGCTATGATTTATTGAGGTAACAAAGGTTAATAACAGTGTCACTCAGTCTCATTTTCATGTCATTATGATGTACCAGCCGCAGAGCATGCCACAGCTGGGGTAGGGGGTTCAATCTCTGGGCTTTATCTGACTCGCAGAGAAAATACGGGCTTCCTTTGAAGCATTCTCCAAACACCTGCAGGCCTTTTGTTTTCAAAGCCTGCAAATGAGAGGGAAAGAGACGGGAGCCGAGACGGGACCCTTGATATGCCTGTGGTGCACATGGAAGGTTTCTGTAGATGTGGGCTGGGCTTCCTCCAAATTATTTGGCATGGGGGGGCAGTTCCATGCCTCCATGTCTTGCTGGTGGAAAATTGTCCCATCCATTGAAAAACTAGGAGACAATTATAAGCAGGAGAACTTCTGAACCCTGATCTAAGGCAGCAATCCTGAACATAGTTTCCTGGGAACACATCTCACTGAATCCAATCAGACTTACAGCCCCAATTCTAAGTGGGCTTTCCAAGAACAGAACAGTGCACACAGAGGCCTGTAGCCTGTGCTTCTTCACCTCAACTCTCCCCCTGATCTCTCCCCTTCCTTCATCCCTTCTACCTTCTCCCCTTCATGTTTCTTTTCATTCCATGCCTTCTCCTCTAAGTCCCCTTGCCTCTGCACAGTTCTCTCCCATCTGCCTTTCCCTCCCTTCCCAATCGCCTGATCTGCCCAGTCCCTGTCAACCTCTGTGGTTCCCATGGCACCTTGTGATGACCTCACTGCCGGTTGTGTTGGGAACTCGCGGACAGCCCAAGCAGCGGCACGCACACTGCGTATGTTGTAGGTCTGCTTCCACAGTGTGGAAAACCCAAGAGTTCTGCAGAAGGAAGTAGTACCCTGAAGGAGCTACGGTTGCTGAGTAGCGCAGCGCAGCCTTCGCGCTTTGAAGGCCCCAGGTTCCAGACCCAGCATATCCACTTCAGAAGGTCTCAGACAGAGACCCAGAGAAAAACCTCTGCACGAGGTCTTAAAGAGCTGTTGCTGGCTATTTGGGCTGACAGTAGTCAATGGACCAGTAGTCTAACGAAGCTTCATATATCCCCCCCCTCCCTTTGCTGCCAGTAATCCTGCACTGTCAGCTGAGTTAAGTGGTAGCACTGCAGCTGCTGAAACATTTTCTAGTGTTTTGGAAACAGGACAGAGTTAGATGTATCTTGGTGGGCCACTGTGAGATACAGGAAGCTGGACTGAACGGGCCTATGGCCTGATCCAGCGGGGCTCTTCTTATGTTCTCCCAAACCGAAGACCCATGTTCAGTGGAGTTGATAGGGGGGTATGGGGTATGTGGGCTGCACTGGGTGATGTGCACAGGGTGGGGGGTGACACCCCTACAGGTCAAAATTTTTAAAATTTTGGTATTTTTGAATAATACCATCATCTTACATATCAATCAATGTGTAATTTCATGAAGAATGCAATGAAACAAGTACGTTTAAATATCTCTATTCTATCAAAAGTTATAGCCAAAAAACCAGTGGGGGGTGGGGAATGGTACATCACCATGCCCACTGCTTGGGGTGTTGCCATGCCCACTGCATGGGAGGAGGACCATCTTAGGGATGACATGCTGGCCTTCCGCACCGAATGACACAAACCCTAGTGAGGCCACTGCCTATGTTTAACCACTCCTTATTAATAGTTTTTTGCCCTCAATAAGGGAAAAAATTGTTGATGGGCTTCAGCACAAGCAGATGAATGGTTTATGATTGATTATAATTATATTTTGATCCTGGTCTCAGTAAAAACCGATTCCCAAAGTGGCTACCAGAGCTTAAAATCCAACACAAAAAGCAATTAAAAGGAAAAATAAAATGCTGCACGGGATGAGGGTTCTCAGCAGGTCTGGGTCCGGGCACTATGGAGGGTGACATGGAGGGGTGCCCAGCTGCTGCTGCCCTCCTGATGGCCTCTGAGGTGGCAGTTGGGTAGGAATTCTGCTTCTTCACTCTCCATTGCTAGGGTTGTACACACACTCTGGTGAGCACAGCTGGGAAGGTCTGGAAATAAGAACATAAGAACATAAGAACAGCCCCACTGGATCAGGCCAGAGGCCCATCTAGTCCAGCTTCCTGTATCTCACAGCGGCCCACCAAATGCCCCAGGGAGCACACCAGGTAACAAGAGACCTGCAAGGCTTCCTGGGAATTGTAGTTAAGAACATAAGAACAGCCCCACTGGATCAGGCCATAGGCCCATCTAGTCCAGCTTCCTGTATCTCACAGCGGCCCACCAAATGCCCCAGGGAGCACACCAGATAACAAGAGACCTCATCCTGGTGCCCTCCCTTGAATGAAGGCATGAATGAAGCCTCCCTTGAATGAAGGCTCCCTTGAAATGAAGGCTGGCCACTTCCTGAAGCCTTGAAGGTCAGTGCTGAATGAAGGGTTCTTATGTATAAAAGAGTATCACGAGGAGCACTGGCTGGCAGTGGAGGAGATAAGGCAGGTTGTGTCTGGAAAGGTATTCCTGCAAGGAGAAGCTTGAAGAGCTCCATGAACTCTGAAGTTCCAAGTCCAGTCTATCAAGCCAGGATGAGTAAATGGAGAAGACTATACCAGTGTTTGTCCCCCACCATACCACATTGCATGGTCCACCTAATGGAAGTACCACCAGAAGTAACTGGTGATGATTTCATTGCCAGTTACTTCTTGTTGGGGAGGTCAGGACGTGACAAACACCAGAAAGAGGCTCGGGGGGGATGGGAGGACTTTCTGAGTGCACCAAAAGCAGACTTTGGAGCTCTGCCTGCCACACCAAGTCCTCCTACAGATGTTTATTGTGTTGTGCACTACCAGGCAGCAGGTATACATGGGTCCTGCGTACCAGCAAACACAACGTCAAATACCACTGGTGGTACCCGTACCACTGGTTGAAAAACACTGGACTATAGATTGAGGGGAAGGGATAGCATGCTGGGTGAGCAAGGTGGACCTGCACAAACATGCTCTTCTCCACATGATGGGGCAGACTGGGGAGACATTGCATTTAACCTGCCCTGAGAGAAGCCATCTGGGATTCTTTGGATAATTGTTGTGGTCTTCGGTGCCACCTCACAATGAGCAGCCATTGTTTTAGCATTGTGGCGATCCTTGGGCATACATTGTCTTTCCTTTTTTCCCCTCCTGTGGACCGGAAATCAATCATGCACTTCCCCATTCCGTCTTTTCTTCTTTCAAACAATTAGATCAGAGCCTGAATCCAACCAGCTTTGCTCTCCCAGCCCAGATGCCCATTCAGAAAAGCCTGGAGGTCACCCTTTCAGCTTGTGACATCGCAGGCAACCTTTCTTCTTTCTCTAAATCAGGGGTGCCCAAACCCCCGGCCCAGGGGCCATTTGCAGCCCTCAGGGACTCCCAATTCGGCCTGCAAGAAGCCCCTGGTCTCCAATGAGCCTCTGGCCCTCCGGAGACTTGCTGGAGCCCGTGCTGGCCCAGCACAACATTCATTTCAATATTTTTTTAAAAAATATATTAGACTTGATGCTACCATAGTATGTGACTGCATCTGGGGAAATATTACAGATCTGTTCTTTTAACAGGCTATTGTGTATATCAGGGGTGTCCAAACATTTTAGCAGGAGGGCCACATCACCTCTCTGACACTGTGTCAGGGGCAGGGAAAGAAAGAATTAATTTACAATTTAAAATTTGAATAAATGAATATGTTAGAGATGGAACCTATGTGAATGAATGGTCTTGGAGTAGCTCAAGGCCCATAAAAGGCCTTGCACAAAGCAAGGCCAGCCTTTCCTTAGCTGCTACTGCTGCATCACAGACATGAAACAGCAAGTAGGGGAGGGATCCCTTGTCCCACAGCTCAGATGAGAGATCGTATAGTTGTCCTCGTGCTGAGAGCAGTAGTGTCGGTCCAGCACGGGCTCCAGCAAGTCTCTGGAGGGCCAGAGGCTCATTGGAGACTGGGGGCTCCCCAAGGGCCTGATTGGGAGCTTCCGAGGGTCGCAAGTGGCCCCCGGGCCGGGATTTGGGCACCCCTGGTGTATATGATAGCAAATGGGACTTACTCCTCGGTAAGTGTGGGTAGGATTGCAGCCTAGGATTGTTAAAACTCTTCCTGCTTGATGATTTCACTTCTAGTCATGACATCACTTTCGGTGGGTCCTGTCAGATTTTCATTCTAAAAAGTGGGACCCAGTGCTAAAATGTGAGAACCACTGATATTAGGTATCATATCAGTCTGTTAGTTATCAGTCTGTTAGTTAATCTAAAATACATTTTCAAGAACAGAGAAAAAATTATCTATATATCAATTATATACTCATTGAATCCATAATTCCTTTGACCCATTTTCTCCTTTGCGCAGAGGAAGTCCATGAATGGTCTCCAGCTCAGACATGCAGGCACACTTTTAACTAACAGATGATTTCTAATTCTTCAGTTGTCAGTCCTGGCTGCCGGCATCCGTCTCCTCCACTCAGTTCATTTTACTTTACCGCATAAGCTGATTATAGAGGAAAATGGCTAAATGATCAATCTCGGGATTGGGTTGATATATGTGTGCAAGTGGAGTGTGTGTGAGAGAGTGTGAAGAGAGAGGAAAAGCCGGGTTCTGTCTCAGTTCATTCTGTATCTGTCACTCAGTCTGCAGAACACAGAGGGATTACCCAGAATATCACAACAGATCCCAAGAGAACCTTGTAAGGAAAGAGGTCAATGGAAACTTGACATGCATATTCAGTAGTGTAGCCAGAGGGGGGCTGTCACAGTAAGTGCAGCAGGCACCACAATGTGCAGTGTAAGAGGCTCTTCCCACTCACCATAGCCATCCTGCCCAGAATGGCTCTGACAGTAAGTTGGAGGAGCTGCTTACATGGCGCATTGCAGCGTCTGCTGCACTTCCCGTGCGGTCTGCTCCTCTGGCTACACTACTGTACAGTGGAGTCACCAGGCTTAGCATCACCTGGTATGGGAAGCCAGTGTGTCACCCCCATGATGGACCTCCTCCCATGCAGTGGACAGGGCAATGATGATGTACCATCTCCCAGCCCCCACTGGTTTTTCGGTTATAACTTTTGATAGAACACAGATATTTCAATACAGCTTGTTTCATTGCACTCTGTGGTAAATTACACATCGGATGGTATATAACATGATCATATTATTCCTACAAACCGCAATTTTAGCAATTTTGGTCACTAATGGTGTCGCCCCCCTGTGCACGTCACCTGATGTGGCCTGCACCCCCCCACACCCCTAGCGATACTGCTGCTACTGTACATATTGCAGTAATATTAAATGTTGAATGCCATGGAACAGTGTTTCTCAAACTGGGTTGGTACCCACTAGGTGGGTCGTAAGCCAATTTCAGGTGGGTTCCCATTGATTTCAATATTTATTTTTAATATATTAGACTGGTATGTGACAGCATTTGGGGAAATAATGCAGATCTGTACTTTTAACAGGCTACTCTCTCTCTCTCTCTCTCTCTCTCTCTGTCTCTCTCTCTCTCTTTATATATATATATATATGCTTTTAACAATGATAGTCACTCCTGGGTAAGTGTGGGTAGGATTCCAGCCTAGGATTGTTAAAAATCTTCTCTCTTGATTATGTCACTTTCGGTCATGACATCACTTCCTGTGGGTCCTGACAGATTCTCATTCTAAAAAGTGGGTCCCGACGCTAAACGCTTGAGAACCACTGCCACGGAAGTTTTGGAAACCAATAATTCTCCCTGTAATTAGCACTTATTATAAGTCTCCAAAACAAAATCAGACAGGGGCATTCCACTTGCACCCTCAATTCTGACTATAAAGTCCCCAATTATAATCAGACAATTTTTGGATCTAATTCATACTAGGGTAGTGTACCCACATGTAGGCAACACCATTTCAGGCGACAGGTGAGAACTCACATCAGTGAATGTTTCTCCCTGCAAATATTTACCCTGCACTTGGAAAAATAGCCTGTCAGGTTGAAGGCTAGACTAGGACATGGCTCCTTGACTTTCAGTGTTCTGCAAGGTGAGAATTTATGGAGACGAATTCAGTCATGATGGGAGCCCGCAGCCTACAATCTCAAGTGGTACAGTCCAGGCTCAGGCTTACCACTTCAGCAAGAATCAGGCAAAAGTGCGCCTTCTGGTAATTTTTCAGGTATCATTGAATCGTGGCTACTCAGGAACATTGCCATGAACAGAGTTTCGTGCAAAGGGGTTTATGACAGTGGCCATTTTAGGAGTGCTGCCGCAATCAGTGGCAGTGGGGGAGAACCACCACCTGACCCAGTCCAACAGTGGCAGGGGCAGGGTGTGCCGAATGGGGAGGGGAGAAGGTGGAACAGGGAAGAGATGGGGTGTGGAGGGAGCAGATCAAGGCCAGGAATGGGGCAGAATCAGCAAAGTAGTTGGCATATATCTGAGCAGACCCATGTAGGTGGCAGATGCTTACCCCTGGGCAAAGGAACAAATGTTCCTGTACCTGGAGGACACCTCTGGGGCCTGATATGCTCCCACAGGATACAGTTCAAGCCCTGTTGGCACAGGAGCATCATTGTACTGGGTGTTAGGTAGGATTGGGTTGCCTGTCTGCCTTCATGCTCCTGTTTCACTAGGCTCTTCCATGTGATTAGTCCAAGAAGCATGCTCTCTTTGTGGAGTTCTATGCAGATGGCCACCCCACATGTTCAAATCATGTTGCACCACTTAAATGCAAGTTCTGATGGCGCACCTTGCCCACAGGATTGGGCCCATATGTACTGACCTTTTGGGAGGGCTCATTTGTATATTGCCAATTTTATTTACCCTCAGTGATGTAAGCATAGAGCTGAATCTAATTGGCTAAAGTGATCCAGGACCCTGGATATTATCGCACAACGTTGCACTTGGTTCTCACCAGAGTGTATTTCACAGCAAGACTACAGTCAGAAGTGGCAATTACGGGAGTGAGGAAGGCCAGAAGTGTGTGCCACTCTTATCTGTACTGCTGCACTTGTAGAAGTGTGGGGTGTCTATGGAGTGGGTTGATATGTCTGAAGTTACTTCCCCTGGGTTCTACAAGACCTAGTGCCAAATTACTACAGATGAGTAATCTTTAACAGATTATAACAGGTTAGCAGGAATGGGCAAGTCCAGAGGGGCTTGACTCAAGTTGAGTCACCAAATCACTGCCTTCCATGACTTCTTGAAAAAGAGTCATAAGGGGGGCACTTTCCGAGTGCACTTTAGTGACTCTAAAGGACTCAAGTCGAGTCGCCCCTCCTTTAAAAAGCCCACAAGAAAATGGGGCTGCTGCCGAGGGGTGTGTGTGTGCCAGAGTTCTCTTTACTCACTCCCCTGCTGTACCTGCCCATCTGTAAACAGGGTGGGAGGGGTGGGAAGGACTGCAAGAGAGCCAGGACAGAAGCGGCAAGAGGGAAGAGGGTCACACGCAGCAGTTGGGAGGCTTACCAGGGCGACCCAATCCTTTGCAGAAGGATCTCAGAAGTAGTCCCGCTGTAGCCGGTCATTCAATGAGGCTTCCCCCTCCCAAGTAACAACAAGCAGGTAAAAGCCACAAGGTTTGTGATTGCTATGAACCGCTTCTCCCCCACTTCCCCACCTCCTTTTCCCCCCTCCAGCCAATTGTAAGAACCCCCTTGGGCTCCTCCTCCTGCTCTCCCTCAGCCTTTGAAAATATCAGAATGCCCATCCTGTCCATTGATCATTTATGCCTTCCTTCCTATCAGAGATGGGAAAAGAGAGCCCTGTTCCACCTTCCCCCATTCATTGCAAACATTAACCCTTTCCTGCCTCTGGGCTGGAACTTTTCTGCTGCTTGTCCTGTCAGAATGCTGGCCCCATGAGGTTTTTCACACTGTGAAAACAGTAAGTAAGCACACCCAGACACAGGCAGACTCGAGTCAGCTTGTGTGGGAATGAGTGCCAAGTCAGGGGTGCCCTGATTCGGGTCTTTTTCAGAGTCTTCCTTGCGCACAACTCACGAGCGGCTGAGTCAACCCAAATCACACATTTTCGCAACTCGAGTCCGAATCATCCGAGCTGAGTTCTCAATGCTGCAGTAGTGACCTTCCCAAGTAAACAACGTTCTGCTCTCAATGTGCGATTTGATGGAAAAGTTCTGACCTGGTTGCACCTGGGTTTGAGAAGCAGCTATAGAGAGCAAAATATTTCCTCTGCTGCTACCAAAACAGGGAGATTCTAAACAAATAGGAAGGCTGAGCTGCTTAGCCCCTCTCATTAGCACTCTCCACATCAAAGACTTTCCTGCAGCAAAATTAACTCTTTCTTGCAGGGCCTTTGACAGAAGAGGAGACCCTAATGAGGTTAGTGAAAGGGCTTGCCCTCTTCATTAGTTCTGCTGTGCCAGGCCTGCCAATGAGGAACTATCAAGAAGATTCCCCTTTTTTCTTTTAATTACTCTGTTAATTGACATAAAACAAAAAGGACACAGATTAGTTGCGTGCAATTAGCAAATTAATTCTTGGCAATTACAGACTTAATAATGGAGTAGCTTTGCTGCTGTGTATTGAATTCTGTGGCCTGCATTCCTCACACATGTGAGCTGGCTAATTTATGTATCTATGCATTTTAAATAAAAAGGAATATGCTGTAATTTAAAAAAAATTTAAAAAATGTAAAAAAAAATCAACTTATTGATTTTTGTTATGTCGTTTATACAGGTAAATACTGGCCCCCTCATGGCATGAAAACTGTCTTTCTTTTACTTCAGCATTTCACCTTTTTAAGTGAAAAATCAGTGCGACCTTCTCCAGAAATACTTCAATAGAAGAGGCCTTCTTGTCAAAAACCTCAGAAAGTGTCCTGCACGGATACGGGGCAGGGGGAAGGCCTGAACATTTATGAATGTGCATTTATAGTAAGAAGACATATAGTAAGATGTCTTGCAGGACATCTGCAAGAGGGATCTGAAGGCCTTAGGAATGAATCTCAACAAGTGGGAAACCCTGGCCTCTGAGCGGCCTTCTTGGAGGCAGGCTGTGCAGCATGGCTTTTCCCAGTTTGAAGAGACACTTGGCCAACAGTCTGAGGCAAAGAGGCAAAGAAGGAAGGCCCATAGCCAGGGAGACAGACCAGGGACAGACTGCACTTGCTCCTGGTGTGGAAGGGATTGTCACTCCCGGATTGGCCTTTTCAGCCACACTAGACGCTGTGCCAGAACCACCTTTCAGAGTGCGATATCATAGTCTTTCGAGACTGAAGGTTGTCAATATAAATAGTAAGCAGTCCAGTGTTACAACTCTTCACTAGGATTGGACCATTAGTTACGCACTGAATAACTGTGGTATTGACCAGGAAGTGTTTAATTTGGGGGAACGTCCCCATTTCCCAAGATACTTGACTGGAAAAAGAACTTCACAAGCAAACACCACATTTGAAGATTTCTTCTGTTTCTTTTCCTCCCTTTGTCCCCAGGAGTGTTGCACACAGGGTCAGTTTGTGCGGCTCTCCTCCATTTTATCCTCAAAACAACCCTGTGAGGCATGTCTGCTTGAGGAAGAGTACCTTTGAGGCTGAGCAGGAATGTGAATCCAGGCTTCTCAGCTCCTTGTTCGGCAGTCTGACCGCTACATCACACTGTCTCTCAGATACACAACACTTAGCACACCCACCCACCTTTTGCTTTAGCAGAAGCTTGCCCTTCTACTCCCCATCCAAAGAAAGCAGTTTTCGAATGAAATAGCACAATATATATTTTCTTATTTTTATATAAAGTGTCATAGAAGTCACAGCAGCAGACCTTGCCAGAGCAAATGCCCTGGGCACTGACTCCAGGACCACGTGAGAAGCCTTACTGAGGTTCCTGATGCAATCGGTAACAGTACTTCTGGTTTTCTGGAAATACTGGTTTTCTGGAAATTTTACAGTTCTGTACTTTTAACAGGCTACTATATATATGCTTTTAACAATGATAGTCACTCCTGGGTAAGTGTGGGTAGGATTCCAGCCTAGGATTGTTAAAAATTTTCTCTCTTGATTATGTCACTTTCAGTCATGACATCACTTCCTGTGGGTCCTGACAGATTCTCATTCTAAAAAGTGGGTCCCGATGCTAAACACTTGAGAACCACTGCCATGGAAGTTTTGGAAACCAATAATTCTCCCTGTAATTAGCACTTATTATATGTCTCCAAAACAAAATCAGACAGGGGCATTCCACTTGCACGCTCAGTTCGGACTATAGAGTCCCCGATTATAATCAGACAATTTTTGGATCTAATTCATACTAGGGTAGTGTACCCACATGTGGGCAACACATTTCAGGCGCATGTACTGTTTAAGACTGCAGGGAAGCCTCAGAATGCTCCCCAGCTGGTCCTGGAATTGTGTGAGGCTCCGTTAAGCATGGGGGTGTGGCATGGTGCAGGGGGGGGGACGGCATTGCGGACCTTTGCTCCGAGGCGCCTCAAGGGCAGGTCCATTACTGTCACAGTCTTCAGTGGTTGCTAATGGTAGGATGTGGCCACAGGGCTACTCAGAAGTCAGTGCTATTTTGTTCAGTGGGACTTACTCTCAGGAAAGTGTGGTTAGGATTGCAGCCTGTATTGTATAAATAGCATTTGCATGATCGTAATTATAACTTAAACTGTAAAGACCATTTACATGTATTGCTCCAAGAAAGACCCAGTTGAGTCCCAGAATCTCCGCATGCAAAAGTCTCAGAAGAATTTAATGAACCTGTTGTGAACCATTGACCTACGGGTTAAAAAAATAAAATAAAAATAAAATCTAGTTAGTATTGAGTGTCGCAAAGCTGAAGCCAAGACACTTGACTTCTGCTGCAAGGCCCACTGTTGTTCCCAACATATTCCCCTCTCTTTCCCCCTTTTAATGAACAGCTCCAGTGTACTTATTTTATTGAGTTGTCACCTTTTCATTCTCAGCTCATTTCCTTACCAAATCTGTGTTTTGCTCTCCGTTTTTTAATAAAAGAGACATCTTGTTTTCCCCCTC
The DNA here is from genome assembly GCF_035046505.1 of Tiliqua scincoides. Lineage (NCBI taxonomy): Eukaryota > Metazoa > Chordata > Lepidosauria > Squamata > Scincidae > Tiliqua > Tiliqua scincoides. Next base: position 217,280,696 of record NC_089824.1, read on the forward strand.
CCCCACCCTCCCCACTCATTACTGCATCTGCTTCTCCTGATGGTGTTATCTTGCTGGCTGCCAGAGAAATATTTTCTGTCCATTTTTATTATATTTTATTGATATTTCCTTCTCCCAATTTGTTTGCGGGCTTTTTAAGTCCTGCCAAAGACACGGCAAGGTAATCGCGACCGCAAACCTCTCTATATTAAAATGAAAATAGTATTCCCAGCACAAGCTCACAGAAACAAACAACATTTACAAATATTTAAAATAATGTAACATCTCACTCCTTGCTCACTCCAGACTGAGATATGAGCCTCCCAGTCCATAAACAAAGCATACTGTTCACAAAGGAAATCCAGCTTCCTTCCTTGCAACATCACCCGAATCACCAAATACTACAGTCAGTGGCATAGTTCATGATCAGGTAGCCCGGTGCCAAGCTCAAATTGATGTCCCGGAAGTGACGTCACACCCGGGCTTTTAAAAAAGTGAGAATCGGGGCAAAACTTGCCTCCTGACTCATGAGAACTGACTCAGAAAGCTCTATGCTCTAAGGATAATTCAATTCAAGAACAGTCATCACGTGATAACTGCAGCTACTGTGTAGATTTGGTGGTGTGGAATGGCAATCATTGGTCAGTTTCTATGCCCAAAGCTTTACTGTTGGCAACCTTTAGTCTTGAAAGACTATGGTATCGAGCTCTGAAAGGTGGTTCTGGAACAGCGTCTAGTGTGGCTGAAAAGGCCAATTCGGGAGTGACAATCCCTTCCACACCGGGAGCATGTGCAGTCTGTCCCTGGTCTGTCTCCCTGGCTATGGGCCTTCCTTCTTTGCCTCTTTGCCTCAGACTGTTGGCCAAGTGTCTCTTCAAACTGGGAAAGGCCATACTGCACAGCCTGCCTCCAAGCGGGCCACTCAGAGGCCAGGGTTTCCCACTTGTTGAGGGCCACTCCTAAGGCCTTCAGATCCCTCTTGCAGATGTCCTTGTATCGCAGCTGTGGTCTACCTGTAGGGCGCTTTCCTTGCATGAGTTCTCCATAGAGGAGATCCTTTGGGATCCGGCCATCATCCATTCTCACGACATGACCAAGCCAATGCAGGCGGCCCAAAGCTTTAATGCAGTACATTCACTGGAAGTGTCTCACTGGGTAGCTTCCATCTCAACTGTTTGAATGAATTGGTCCAAAAACTGCCCTTCTTTCAACAGTGCCAGAGTCATGGGGGGACACCTGTTGCTGATGCCTGGTGACCAGTGTCAGACATGGGGGGGGGGCAAAAACCCAAGGCGCCATGCCTGTGGGCCTTGTGAGAGTGGCACAGTGCACTCTCACATGTGCCCGCCATGCCATCGCTGCTCTCCACCTGCCGCGCTGCTCTCTGCCTGCCCTTCAGAGCCATTCTGTGGGCAGGCAAAACCCTGCTCAACATTTGGGACTGCTCCAAAAGCCTTCTGAGGGCTCCAGAGTGCTCTTAAGCGATACTTCTGGGAAGAAGTATCAAGAGCGCTCTGGAAGCCTCAGAAGTCTTTTGGAGCAGTACTGAATGCCACAGGAGGCTCCGTGTGGTTAGATAAGTATCCCGGACAGGTGGTGTGATACGGGGGGGGGGGTGGCATTCTGGACCTGCTCCCAGAAGCGGCACAGGAGCCAGGTCCATAACTGCTGGTGACCCCAGAACATGCCTCATGAGATGAAAAGAAATTAGGGTACAACAGTAGTTAAGTGAAAGTGGACAGGGACTCAAACCAGGGGACATCCACTAAAATTGAGTGTTGGGAGAGTTAGGACAGACAAAAGAAAATATTTCTTTACTCAGCGTGTGGTCGGTCTGTGGAACTCCTTGCCACAGGATGTGGTGATGGCGTCTGGCCTGGACGCCTTTAAAAGGGGATCGGACCAGTTTCTGGAGGAAAAATCCATTACGGGGTACAAGCCATGATGTGTATGTGCAACCTCCTGATTTTAGAAATGGGTTATGTCAGAATGCCAGATGCAAGGGAGGGCACCAGGATGAGGTCTCTTGTTATCTGGTGTGCTCCCTGGGGCATTTGGTGGGCCGCTGTGAGATACAGGAAGCTGGACTAGATGGGCCTGTGGCCTGATCCAGTGGGGCTGTTCTTATGTTCTTAACTACAATTCCCAGAATGCCTTGCAGGTCTTCTTGTTATCTGGTGTGCTCCCTGGGGCATTTGGTGGGCTGCTGTGAGATACAGGAAGCTGGACTAGATGGGCCTCTGGCCTGATCCAGTGGGGCTGTTCTTATGTTCTTAAACAGTTCCCAAACTCTCAGGGAAAGTAAGTGCTGTAAGTGGTTGCGGGGGAAGGGAGGAGGTAGCAATGCAATCATCATGATCACAACGACGCTGGCGTCAAAAAGTTTTTTAAAACTTACCTGGGGGTCACTATGGCTCTTTGGAGGGTCCAGGAGCCTGCAGCCCCCTTATGCAGCCCCCCCGCAGTGCCTTCAAACTGCTTCAAAAAAAAATAAAAACCACTTTTGGTTTCACGCCACCCCTTAAGTCCTGCTGAACCTTTGCCAAGACCAGAATCCAGAGGTTTTCCACTACGAGATGATGGTAAAAAGTCACCTTGCTATGGGAAAAAAATCTTGGTTGTACAATTCATCCTGTGTTTGCAAAGGATTTATACTGAACTCAAACCGTGTGACCACAGTCTGTACTGATTAAAATTGTTTTAGAATGCAGTTAGCTCTTGACTTCTTGTTAAAAGATTAGGAAATGATGATAAGTTTTTGTTTTTTTTAAATTTCAAGAGGGCAGTAGAGAAAAAAAAGAAGAAATGAAATATGTGTATATGTAAGTGCTAATAAATTGCTATTAAACAGTATTAATCTCCACTGCTTGAACAGTGATAATGTCAGCTATTGGTACTTAACTACACAATTTATTGCAACAGCCTTATCTGGTTTTGGTGCCTTTACACAATCACATACACTTGGGATTTTGTTCCAAACTATTAACAAAAAAACTGGAGAGGTTAATTTTTTTTTTTAAAGTAAAGCCAAACTTTAATTTTTCTTATCCCCTGCTGGGTTTTACTTGAAAGTTTAATTTGGTTGAGATCCCTTCCAAATCACGCCTGTTTAATGCCTTGCAGATTTGCTGTCACTAGAGTGCAGGCCCTTTGTACAAAAGCCATTGAAGAGAAATCACCAGCTCTGTCCAGTGTTTGCACTAAATGTCAGCGTTTCTTTTGCTGGATGTTGGAATGAGCTTGATTGAAAGTGATTTGTTGCCTCCTGCTCTTAGCAAGGCAAATTAACCATCCAATTCTTAAAATCTACTGGCATGAAAACTTTACACACTAGTATTTCCTGAGTGAAGGAGAGCAAACATATTGTAATGGGAGGGCTCAAACCCACAGCAGGCCTTGAACCTGGGACCACCTAGGTCCCTTTCTGCCACCACCAGAGGCGTCACTAAGGCTTGTGTCACCTGGTGCGAGAGCTTGTTGCATCATCCCCATGATGAACCTCCTCCCATACCAGACCATACAGAATAAATTACAATATCATACACACAGCCCAAATACAGTGGCATCACTAGGGTTTTTGTCACCCACATTAACTTATTTAGGGTGCAATACTAACCAACTTTCAGGCACTGACATAGCTGTGCCAATGTGGTGTGCACTGCATCCTGCAGTGGGGAGGCAGTCAAGGGGGCCTCCTCAAGGTAAGGGCATGTTTGTGACCTTACCTTGGGGGCTGCATTGTGGCTAGGTCAGTGCTGGAAAGTTGGTTAGGATTGGGCACTTATTTTAATAGCTAAGCAGGACAAGTCACCCAACAAATCAGTAACCTACAAAAAAGTAGTGGTCGACTTGATGACACTCACACCACTGAATAAGAGTTCTAGTATGAGCTATGATCCATGGAAAAGAGAGTTGACTCATACTAGCACCTTATTGGTTCCCTGCTGTGTCATAATAGTACCTTATTGGCTCTTGGAACAATTAGTCTCATTAGTTCTCAGTTAAAGAAATCCACTTTTTGTTCCATAAGGCAGCTGTGTTTTTCTTTTCTGGTTATTTGACTATAACGTTTGATAGAATACAGCTATTTAAACGCAATTTGTTTCATTGCATTCTGCATCAAATTACCGATCGAATGATATGTAGCTTGATGGTATTATTCAAAAATACCAAGATGTTCACAATTTGGGCCAGTTGTGGTATCACCCCCCCCCCCCGTACCATATTCTTACACCAGGGAGAAGGCCCATTACACATTTCTTACTGCTCTTTTCTTACCAGAGCTATTCACCATACAGAATCTGCGTACACCATACAGAACCATGTAAAATTGCTTCAGCGTGGCCTCAGTGCAGGGTCAGCCTTTGGAGCTGCAGGGCCCAACACAAAACATTTTTGTGGGCCCCCCACTCCTGCAAGAGCCGCTCTACTCACTGGGATTGCTAAGGCACCCAGCGGCAGCTTCACCACCAATTTCTTCCAGACAGGCCAGTTTAAGCCAATTGGACCCAGAGGTGGGCAGCAGGGAGGGCTCTGCTCAAAGGTCAACACTGCCTGAGTGATTGTGTGAACTAGCCCTAAGATGCTGTGCATATTGAGAAGTGGTTTCTCCAGCAAGCCTGAGTAGATTGTCAATCAAGCGGCTGTTGCAGCTTTCTCTGTATGCATGAGAGAAAGAAGCTTATTTTCATATCTTAATTAAAATTTCTATTAATCCCATCTGAGGCTTTGTAACTTCAGGACACACGCACAAAAAAATAATAACATTATTTCTGATAAACACTTCAGGCTGATTATTTCTTGGGGTTTAGCATGTCTCGTACTGATGAACAGAAGCAACCCACTCTTGTTACAGGACAAGACTTTAAAAAGAAAACAGAAATGTGATGTTTTTGTGAGTTTGTCTGGAAAATTGATGTCTATAACCATGTGGCAAGAGGTTTTGCTAGAGCATGCTGATGTAGTACCATACAAAAGACAATCTGAATGACCCCCCCCCCCCCCAAATGGTATTTTGTACTGAAATGCATATTGCTTTGTCTTCAGGAAAAGAGATCTAAGTAAATTGACTGATGCTGTTCATAGCAATGCCTCCTGCCAAGGTCTATGCATAAGCAGCTATTGCTGGGTACCACCTTAAATTTTGGAGGATGGCTACAAACGACATCATCCTCCGTTATGATCTGTTTCCTCTCCCTATTGACCAACTGCAAAGAATGGTTGCTGTTATCTTAGGGGACACGCTTCAAAGTGCCATGTTGAAAACAGAATGCTAGGTTAATGGTCTGACCAGTGGAGTAGCTAAAGGGGTACAAAGCAGTAAGTTTTGCAGGGAGCCTCGCTGCAGCATACAAGCAGCCCCTTCCCCCCCTTCCTCTTCAGAGCCATTCTGGGTGGTGGGTGCAAAACGGAGGTGTACGCCTGGCTCTGAAGTAGAAGAGGAGGGGCCACTTGCATGTTGTGGGGAGGCTCCCTGCAAAACTTAGTGCTTTGACCCCCTCTAGCTATGTCACTGGGTCTGACCACCTAAAGCAATTCTTACATTTCAAATGTCTGTAGCATGTCCGTCATCTCTCTCACACACCACTCGCTCCCCAATAAAGGTTTCTTTAGTCGCTGCGTCCTGCTAGTAAAATGAATTTTCTCCAATTCAGGGTGCAGACACCTGGCTGTGTGGTGACATGCAGGGATTTCACACATCCATGTACATGTGCTATATAAAGAACCCAGAACCTGTTAGAGCATTGGTGACCAACCCTGTCTGCAAATCTGTCACCAGTCAAGCCTACAGTAAGAGGACCAATCCAATCCAGTCCAAGCGATGGGCTGTCACTTAGTGGTAGGGCCCATGCTTTGAATTAAGAAGGTCCCAAGTTTAATCCCTGGTATTTCAAGGTAGTGTGGAAAATAAGCCCTGCCTGAAATCCTAAAGAGCTGCTAACAGTCCATGTTAGCAGGACTGGCCCAGATGGACTAATGGTCTGACTCTGTTTTAAAAAGGTTCCTAGTTCATATGACAGGATGGGGGAGCTTGATGGTTGTGACAGTCTGCATTTTAAATATAGCAAGTCCTCACTTAGTCAGTTGGATCTTGGAAACTGCAACTTTAAACAAAATGGAACCAATTTTTTACAGCAGGCGAGCTTAATAACACTCTTTCAAGTGGCAGACTTACTGGGCACTTTCCTATCATGCCAGAAAGCATTGTTGTGGTCCAGAATGCCTACCCGTAAGGCATTGTGGGGAGTGGCATGGCCAAGGAAGTGGGCTGTGGCAGGCCCAGCATGTTGTGGAATCAGCTTCAGGTAGTCCTACAATATATAGCTGTGGAGAACGTGGTGGTCAGAAGATTGGGAACCACTGACCAACTTTAAAACAAATCAATGTTGAATTAAAAAAACAAACAAAAAACTTTAAGTAGGGCTTATTGTACACACCTTCCATTTTTGTAAATGTTATCTCTCTCTCTCTCTCTCTCTCTCTCTCTCTCTCTCTCTCTTGTAAATTTTTGCAAACAATTTTGGAGGGACACATTTGAATAGGGAATAGATTCAGCCCCTCTTCTCCTGTGCCATGATCCCAGTCCAAATTCCTCTGCAGTTGTTCTTAATATTTTTAAAACACATCCAACACAAGGGCAGCCCTGGAGTGCCAGGCTTGACTGTTGTCCTAGCCAGGGCTGCAGGCCCTTCTATTCTGGTCCAGACCGTGACCGAATAGCTTCATCTGCCTATGGCATTCTTGCTCCAGGTTGGCCAACCATGTGCTGAGTCTTCTAGGCGCTGGGGCATTTTTCTTTTTTTAAAGAAGCAACTTGCTGGTTATCTGTATGACTGCTTTATGTTGCTACTTGTACAGTCTGGCTTCCAGCCATAGCATCTACCAGATCCCTGGCCACTTATCTATTGCCCGTCAACATTCTAAGTTCCATCCTCAGTTGCCATAAGAATAAAGGCATATTGCTTCTGTACTTAATCTTCATATGGCCATCATGCAACTAGCCAGGCTTCGTGAATTTGTGAAATCCCCATTTAAAGCTATCTGTGCCAGTGTCTATGAGCACTTCTTGTGGCAGGCAGTTCCATAAGTGAATTCTGTATTTAATGAAGAACTGCTATATTTTGTTTGCCTTCTACCCTTCTGATTTCTCACCAATTTGCCGCTGGACAGAACAACAAGAAATTCTCTTCCATAACTTAGTTGGGAAGATGTGAAATTTCTCAGATTTCAAAGAGATTTCCAAAGGCTTGCAAAGGCAGTTTCAGGCTGCATGTATTCCTTCAAAAGGACACACATTCTGGCTAAGGTCACTGGTTCTCAACTTGGAATGATTATATTATTACTATGGCTACTACAAATCTTTATATACCACTTATCAACAAAAAATAAGCTCAGCGCAGTTTACAGAGCACAAGTTGATAAAGACAGGCACCAGGGAGGGCACCAGGGAGAGAGGGCACCAGGATGCAGGTCTCTTGTTATCTGGTGTGCTCCCTGGAGCATTTGGTGGGCCTCTGTGAGATACAGGAAGCTGGACTAGATGGGTATATGGCCTGATCCAGTGGGGCTGTTCTTATGTTCTTACAGCAGGTTGGTGTTGATCTGAGACCTGGAAGATCCAGGTTCAAATCCCCACTCAGCCTTGAAGCTTCCAGGGTGACCTTGGGCCAGTCACTCACAGTCTAACCTACCTCACAGGGTTATCGTGAGGACAAAAAGAGGGGAGAAACCATGTACACCGCCCTGAGCTCCTGGAGAAAGGAAGGTGAAAATGTGTGAAATAAAGAAGTAAATGTGAAAAATAAACCAATGGTCTCACCCTGAAAGGGCCCCCTGTACTAGAAAGAAGCAGAAGAAATACCAGCAAAGAGCTACCAAAATGATACTGTAGTGGGATGAAGAGGTGTAGATGCCCTGCTCAGTCTAAGAAATCCAGTAAAAGGCACCTGTTTGCCCACTTAGCAGGGGTTAAAGATGATGGTTGCAAACATGAAATGGGCCAGTGCATCAGCACCCCAGACATACCAGTTCCCTCGTTTTACCAAGCGCTGAGCCCTAGACGTGTCTTAATAACATTGTTCTGAGATATTAAAAAGTGAGCATAGAAATCGCTCTTAGGAGCTGGCACTATTCCAAAGCTTTCAGGGTGTTCTGGTGTGTTAAAGCTGCTTTCGTTGGCTCTGACAGTTCTGCTCTCTGGTTCTTTTGTTTGGGCAGGTTGTTTGTATGGTTGCTGTTCATTTTCATTTTGTTTGCCGTCTTCGCTTGGTTCTGTCGTAAGCTGCTTTGGGTTGCAGAAAGAAAAAAAGAAAAAAAGCAACAGCAATACTGGGGTAATTTTTAAAACTAATAAATCCAGTGCACTCCTTTGAATGCAATTTAATTCTGAATAGATCTAAGTGTAGGCTTTTGAACTTTGCTAAGCGTCCTGCCGCCATCACCTATGGAAACCTCTCTGCTTCCCCCACTGAGGGTGCCTCCTGCCCATATCTCATTGGACTGGACCCAGCACTTCATCACTGCTCACTTACAGGGAGGCCTCAGAGCTCCCATATTGAAACAAAGCTCATAGCAGGGTAAATCATAGGAATTTAGTTCTTTAAAAATAAGCTGCTTGTTCTCAGCTGGCCAACTGGACACGCACACTTACAGGCAGGGTGTTTTATGTCCTCGACTTCGCGTTTAGCTGTGCAGTTGGCAACCAAGAACAAGAGCCATCATAATTAAATGGTGATGTGGAGCCCTGGTATCCCCAGAGGTAAAAATCATCTAAATGAACTGAACATTGAAAGCGGCAAACTCCGAGAGAGACGTGTCACGGAATCTCCAGGGCTGTAAATCACCTCTGACTGACAGCAAATTGGACACAGACCTTGCGGTGGAGGGCAAGACGTTGTGTGTGTGTGAGGGGGGCAGTGATTTGGGGAAGGAGGTTCAGAGAGGTGAGAGGCCTTGATGCAGTGGCATAGCTAGAGGGGGTGCAAAGCACTAAGTTTTGCGGGTGCCTGAATGCACCTTCAGGTGCCTGCAAAACTTAGTGCTTTGCACCCCCTCTAGCTATGCCACTGCCTTGACAAGTCTGAAATCCTGGCCACAGGCAGAGGCTTTCGTTGCTCTTGAGAAGTCATTTCAATTTGTACCTGCATGCACAACAGGGCAAAGCTCCGGTTTATCATCTGAACAATAAAGCAGCTCATCAGTAACTTCTCCAGGAAACTTGTTATTACTGAAAATGACACTCTAATTGCCTCCAGTCATTCGGCAGGTCTACTGAGTGGAATCGCCTGATAAGCTATTGAGCTATTAAGGGATGTAGAATCAATTAATGTAGTGAGATAAGAAAGTAATACCCTACCTGGGTAAACTAACTAAACAGTCACTCTGAATCCTGGTGGTGGTAGATGTTCTCCTCGCTGTCTGTCAAGCTTTTGTCTCTCTCAGTATGGGAATAACATATTGTCTTAATCTCATTTCTTTAAGCTCATCCTTCTTGTGTGCATTACAAACCAGGATGGAGAGTCCTCAGGGTACAGTACAGACCTTCTGACTGGGGGGAGGACACTTAATCCTTAATCACCCATTGTCTTCTTCCCCCTGCCATGCTCAGACTTCTCACTTTCCACCTAATTTGACCTTCAGCTCATGTTCTAGACTCATGTTTCCAATGGCACAGCTGGCCCCTCTGGTACCCTGGGCCATGACTCAGTCTCCAGGTCATTCTGGAAGAGCAAATGCCTGGTCTCCACCTCAGAGCCTTGCTCCCTTATCATTGGGCTCCACTATGGTACCAGAGTCCCCTTCCCATTGGTAGTCTTGGGTTGGCAGTAATGGGACCTCACCAAGCGCTGCCTCAGAAATCTCAGTTTTTTTCTCCAGCTTTCAGCAACCATAACCATTGTACTTGTTGACTGTATCCAGAGACCACAATCTAACACAACATTAGGAACTCTTAAGACCACTGGAGACAATGAGCTTAAGCGCATCCAGCTCCATACTGGATCGTGATCAGTGACTATGGTTGGCAACCTTCAGTCTCGAAAGACTATGGAATAAGCCTATAGCACCCGGTAATCCCAGGCGGTCTCCCATCCAAGTACTAACCAGGCCTGACCCTGCTTAGCTTCCGAGATCAGACGAGATCGGTCATGTTCAGGGTAACAGTTGACTATGAGACCATGATTTCTTATGTGTATATGAGCTCATATGTTTGATGGAGCATACCTGTTCATTTCAACATTCCCTCTTGGCAGTCCTAAAAGGTCTATAAAATATTTTTTTGTTGTACATTACAAAAGCTTCCAGCAGTAGCAGCAAAAAGGTGAATAATAAAAATGCAACCAGTTAACTCTCATTTCAGTACAATCCAGTATCTATCTATCTGTCTGTCTGTCTGTCTGTCTGTCTGCCTGCCTGCCTGCCTGCCTGCCTGCCTAACCCTCTCCTCTGGCAGAACCATTTGGGAGAACAGTCATATCTGAAATTTTGTTTCTAATCGGCTTCAAACAAACAACAGAATCTCCTGCTTAGTGTTCTGTTTGGAAATCACACTCTAAATTGAATTGTGGGCCCCTGCGTGTTTGTGCTGGGATGTTTAGACTCTAAAATTAACAGCAGCAGGGGTTTCCCTCTACTGCAATTCAGCTCTCATACATATTATTGATGCTCAGGCTTCCCACTAACCTGATGCTGCTGGGGTGACTACTAGCATGAAGCAGAGCTCAAGCGTGGGGCAGGAGGCTGTGTGTGTGTGTGTCTTGGAGGGACAGCTGTAAGCTCATTGCTATGAGGGAAAAATTGAGGTTGAATTGTAGATCATGCTTGAAGATGTTTATGCAAAATACCCTATCAGGAATCGAGACCCAGGAGAAGGCAGACTGACTGTGGGGAAAAGTGTGTAGCGTGCATATGCAACCTTTTCTGCTCCCCACTTTCTTTTTACTAAATCAGCAGCTGAACAGGGGAGAACCTTGATAGTTTTTATCTGCTGCAACCATCCCAGGCTACAGAGACCAGGCAGAAGGAGGCCATATGTGAAAAGTCCCCCTCCCAGGACAGCACTGAATCCTAGGGGTTCTTATTATAAGATCAAGCCCCCAAGCCAAAAAAAAAAACATACCATCCCACTGTTTTACCCATAAACATGAACCAGCAAGAGCAAAAATATAACTAATTTATTAAAAGTCCAAAGTGAAATGGAATTAAACAAAATGGGGGGAAGGGGAAACAAAATGGGAAAAAGTACAATCAAGGTGATGGAAAATGCCTGACTTGGTAGATGGACACAGAGCAGAGCCTGTGATCAAATGAATACAGTAAGCAGTAACGTCCAGTGAATGAAGTAGGCACGCTACTCAACAACACAGTCCCCTACAACCCATCCTGCTACTATCACTGGGTAGTTTTGCATGCTGGCTTGGAGCAAAAAGGGAAAGACAAAAGCAAAAGAAAATCCTTAACGCATTTAGCTGATTTCACCATTCCTAGCACTAGCTTCTTACATCTATCCTGTTGTGCCCCAGCACCTGGTTTCCCGTAGCCAACTGGCAGAAAAGCACCCCTGAACTTCTAGTGCTTGGGCTTAAATGAATGAATGAATACATGAATGAACAATCAAACAACTAAGGGCACAATCCTAACCCCTTAAATCAGTGCTTTCCAGCACTGATAAGGGCAATGCAGCTATGAGGTAAGGGAACAAACAAACACTAAACCAGCAAATTTCAACCTTTTTCATCTCATGGCACATTGACAAGGCATTAAAATTGTCAAGGCACACCATCAGGTTTTTGACAATTGACACGGCACACCATGATGCCAGTGCGTCCCCCCATTGGCCCAACTAATAAATGACCTTCCCCAAATTCCTGTGGTACACCTGTGAACCACACATTAGTGTGCCATGGCCCAGTGGTTGAAAATGGTTGCACTAAACCAATGAGGTGCGCATGTTTTTTTTTTTAAATTTAGTTCTTATTCACTTCCAAAGATTTGGAAGTAAAGGGAGCAGGGCTGCCTAATTTCCAATGGTCTTCTGTAGTAAAGCTTTTATAATAGCTGCATGATGCGTAGACATTAATTAACCTGTGAACATGTTGAATATATTGTACTATGAATTATTTGCATTTTTTGCGTCGGATGCCTCCGACGCATCCTCGGCATCACCTGGCAGGACAAAGTTCCAAACAACACAGTCCTGGAATGTGCTGGAATCCCTAGCATGTATTCACTGCTGAAACAGAGACGCCTGCGTTGGCTTGGTCATGTCGTGAGAATGGATGATGGCCGGATCCCAAAGGATCTCCTCTATGGAGAACTCGTGCAAGGAAAGCGCCCTACAGGTAGACCACAGCTGCGATACAAGGACATCTGCAAGAGGGATCTGAAGGCCTTAGGGATGGACCTCAACAAGTGGGAAACCCTGGCCTCTGAGCGGCCCGCTTGGAGGCAGGCTGTGCAGCATGGCCTTTCCCAGTTTGAAGAGACACTTTGCCAACAGTCTGAGGCTAAGAGGCAAAGAAGGAAGGCCCATAGCCAGGGAGACAGACCAGGGACAGACTGCACTTGCTCCCGGTGTGGAAGGGATTGTCACTCCCGGATTGGCCTTTTCAGCCACACTAGACGCTGTGCCAGAACCACCTTTCAGAGCACGATACCATAGTCTTTCGAGACTGAAGGTTGCCAATACAATACAATACTATGAAAAGCTTCAACATGCCAATTCCTGCAGATTTAGTTTATGTTAAAGACACAAGAGCAGGCCAAGCTGGGGTCGTCAGTCAGTTGGCAACCCTAATCAAGGCATCAGTTTGGTGTTGCCTTCATCTGTACTTAGCCTTTCAGATCATCCCTTGAAGATGGAAGAATCACAGGGCACAATTCTAACCAACTTTCCAGCACTGGCATAGCTGAGCCGGGGGGGGGGCATGTGCTGCATCCTGCAGTTGGGGGGCAGTCACGGAGTCCTCCTCAAGGTAAGGCAATGTTCATTCCCTTACCTCTGAGTTGCATTGCCCTTATGCCAGTGCTAGAAAGTTGGTTAGGATTGTGGCCACAGTAAGATTCAAGATTTTTTTTAATGGGTCACTATTTTGGTGATGGTTTGCAACATGTCTGCCCAAACCCTTGTGGCCCAAATAAATAATAGCAATACAACCTTCTTTGTTGCTCTCCTCAGCCACACACACGCCCATATGTGGGTTTGCATAATCACATTCTCTTTTGTTCTCTTTGCTTTCTTTGTTCACTGTGTAGTAATGAGAAATGACAGCCATATTTATTGTAACATTCCTCCAGGAATGCAAAGATAATTACCTGCTCTTAGCATAGAGATGAGAACAAGGGTAAGTTCTATCTCCCTCCAACTGTCTGCACCCTAAGACGGGAGTGTGTGAAATGCAAATAATTAGACCTGTAGGAGTAATTAAGGGGTAGAGAAATGAGCACCGCAGGTCTATTTGTGAGTGTGTGCAGAACTAGGTGTAATGATGAGAGTTTTCATTGTGCAAAAGGAAAGTTGACTGATCCCATCCCTTGTGATCTCGTGTCTTCATGGACCATCAATACAGTAGTGTAGCTACAGGGGGTGGTGGCGTCGTAAGTATTCCAGGCGCCGCAATGCGCCATGCAAGCAACCCCTCCCACTCGCTTTCAGAGCCATTCTGGCTCCGACATTCTTGCGCATTACCATCACTGCCCAGAATGGTTCTGACGGCGAGTGGGAGAGGCCATTTCATGATGTGTTGCAGCACCTGCAATACTGTAGCTATGCTACCGCATCGATATCCAGTCAGGCACTATTTTATTCTTTGAGGACACTTCTTCAAAAATGGCTTTCTGTTTCTGATGTTTTGCTGTGCATTGTGTTTCTGGATTGCTTTAGTGAGCATTGGTTATTGTCAGCTGCTTGGGATCAGCAAAAGAAAAGTAGGATGAACACACACACACAGAGAGGGGGGGGGATGGAGAGAGGGAGAGAGAGTACCAGAGATAGACAAATCCAGTGCAGTTTGACTCTGGTCAAGTCATGAGTCTCCACCCCCTTTAACTTGGCTCAAAGATGAGTCCTCACTGGTGGACTTTTCAAGTCACACAGAGCATTTTGGGGACTCAATTCTTGAGTCTTTTTCATTCAAAAAGTGAGCTGCGGCTGTGCAAAAAAAAACAGACAGCTTCTCTCTCTCTGTATGTGTGTGTCAGAGTTCTCTTTAAATATTCCCCTGATGTTGCCATCCCATCTGTAAACATGGTGGGAGGGGGTGGACGAACTGCATGAGAGAAGGGACAGAAGTGGAAGGAGGGTTGTGCACAGTTGCTGGGAGTTTACCAGTATGACCTAATCTTTTGCAGCTCTATTCAGAAGTAGTCCCATTGCAGCTGGTCATTCAATGAGCCTACTGAAGCCATGCCATTTCTCCTGGCTGGCTATGAATCATCTACCCTCCCTCCCCCGCCTTTTCCCCTCATTCATCCAGAGGAAAAACCATAATGCAATGATCATCAGTCCCTTCATAGATGAACAAGAGAGCCTGCTCCCACCTCTCCTCAACTCCTGCTCAATACAAAACCAAAATATTAGCTCTTCCCTGCCTCCTGGCTGGAACTTCCCTGCTGTTCGCCCGGTCTGAATGATGGTCCCACAAGGTCTCTCACACTGCAAAAAAGTAAGCAAGCACACCCAGACATAGACAAACTCGAGTCTGCTTGCACGGGGACTCATTTCCAAGGCAGTGGTCTCAGACTCAAGTCAGTGCCAGAATCCTTGACATGCCTGACTTGAGTGTACACGAGTCAGCAAAAAACATTTGTTTTTGCAACTTGGACTCAAGTCACCTGACTTGAGTTCCCATCCATGGAGGGTACAGAACTAAACTGATTTTTGAGAGATAGTGCTGCATCCCCACAAAAAAAGCCATTCCACCCAGGAACACCTGTAAGTAAAATGTTCCCAGCACAGAATTAAGGGCCATTGTGACCTCATCAGCTTTTGGACCAGTCTCTCCCTTTGTATTCCCTCTCCCTCATTGCATATCTGATCAGTCTGATCACTGACCCTCTTGCAGATTCCCACTGTTTGGTGGGTGTGTCATCAATCAATCAATCAATCAATCAATCAATCAATCAATCAATCTATCTATCTATCTATCTATCTATCTATCTATCTATCTATCTATCTATCTATCTATCTATCTATCTATCTATCTATCGCAGAGAACTGCAGGCTAATCCTCACTGGAGACTAAAAACATAGTACTTTGCTCTCTGTCCACACCCCCCTTTCAACTGCCTCTATTATCCTTGGTTTCTGTAGGATGTTTTGCAAGTAGAGGTTATCATACGTTGCAGGCCATCTATCCTGCTGGGGAGCAAAAACCAATGCTTGATAATACCATTGCCCAAAGGCAGATAAGAGCTCCAGCCTACTGAAAAATCCCACAAGGTTTCCTGCGACAGAGAGAACGTGGGGATGTAATTTATTATCCCTTCCCTCCCTGCCTCCCTGGGCCCTGTGATTGTCTGTGACATCAAGCCAACCAACTCTGCATGTTAAAACAGCTATGGAAGAGAAGCTGTCGGTATCTTTCTGTGCTCTGGGGCTGGTCCACGGTGAGTTGTGTTTATATGTAGCGACGAAGGGAGGCCCTGATCTGTGAACCCTGAATAAGCAGCAGCACTTAAAGATGCAGCTCCCTCTTCTCTATAACCTTCCACTTCTCCAAGGACAAAAAAGCTTTCCAGCAGTGGGCTGTTTGTTTGTTTCTTGGAAGCATTCCTATACCGCTTTTTAGATAACACTCACCAAGCGGTTTACAACAGCAATAAAATCCCCATCAACCATAAATCAGTCCGTGAAATTATAAAATGCAGCTGTTGAAAGCAGAGCCAAATAAATCCATCAACTGCAGCTAAAATCTATTAAAAAGGCCTGGGCAAATAAAAAAGGTCATTTCAGGGAGCAGGTGACCATTGGCTACCAAGCAGGGTGGAGTCGGAGAGTGAAGGACAGAGGCAGGGATGTAAAGGCAGAAAGATGAAGCTCATGGAGGCCTTTGAAGATGATGACAAAGAGCTGGGTCTGTGCAGGTAGAAAATTCTCCTGGCTTTTAAGTCTTCTCCCACTCAAATCTCCCCCCTCCCTTTGCTTTTCAGCACAGTTATTCCAAGGTTAACATTGTTCAGTTTTCACTGGAGTTTGCAGCCCACTTCAGACCTTGATTTTAAACTCTGGTGATACATAAGCAAAATTACCCTAGAGCAGTGGTTCCCAAACTGTGGGTTAGGACCCACTGGTGGGTCATGATCCGATTTCTGGTGGGTCCCACAGCACCTCCTATGAAAACATGGGTGATGGAAAGATCAGATAACTAATTGCCCTGAGGCTATTCAAGTATCAAAGAGCAGCAAATTGTCCTGCAAAGAGTTCATCTTCTTGCAAACTGAGCTCCTGCAGTTTGCAAGCATGTGTAGTACAGGGAGATAAATAATTTAGCATCTTTTGGGGGGGGGGGGTTATTATTACTTGTAAATGTGTGAAAACCACTGCCCTAGAACCACTGCCCAAACTTTTTAGCACAGGGACCTACTTTTTAAAATGACACTCTATTGGGACCCACCTAGGTTTACAAGACTTTAAAAATGGAGATCTAGGAAGAAATTATTTATTTATTTACAAATAAATCCCCGTGCTGGCTCAGAGTGTTGCAAATGTGCCATCAGGCATGTTTGCAGCTACTTGTAAGCCAGCAGCACTGGCCAAATAGCCTGCACTGGCTTGACAGTGCCACATCCTGACCCAGCACCAACACAGGTAAGGTCACGCAGGATGGCGTGGAAGCTGGGAGAGGGTGGTAGGAGGGCATGTTGGAGGCGGGAGGAGTGTTCTGAGGAAGCGGAGGGTGGAATGAGGGGAGGATTTGGTCCAGGAGGGGATGGGACCATCATCTAAAGCCCCCTTGTGGGCCGGGCAACCCTATACAGGACTTCCCAGATTTGAGTCTGTGATATTGCTGGCATGAATTCAAGAAACCCCACAGGGCTGGCTAAGGTTTTACACAGAGTAAGGGGAGATATATCCCTTCACCCTGAGGAGACCTCCAGCCATCTCCTGAGCTGCATTGGATGCAGTACAGGCCATGCAGCTTGACTGCACCAGTGCAGCTTAGGATTGGGCTACTCATGAATATGAAACCCAGCCATGTTCCCTTGTCCAAGGGCAGCTGATCCCTTGTCCAAGGGCAAGTCACCCAGACTTGGAGCCTTGTGCTGATACCTGTATGAGTGCTGGGAGGAATCTTGCCATTATTTATTCTTACATCATCAATGACAATGTGAGAAGGTAGCAGAGCAAAGAGGTCAGGACCATGGAGAGAAGCACAGTAGGGGATGCGTACACAGACATAGTGGCATAGCTAGAGGGGGTGCAAAGCACAAAGTTTTGCAGGGAGCTCACCGCAGCATGCAAGGGACCCCTCCCCTTTGGAGCCTTTGGAACTCAGGTGGTGGGAGCAAAATGGAGGTGAATGCCTTTCAGGGAGAAAGGTGGTTTATAAATCCAAATAAATAAATAATCGAAATATGTGGGGCTATGGAGGAACTTCAGGTTCATGATGGTCTGAGTTCCAGGCTCTTCCCTCATGAAGGAAGGGCAGAAAGAGCATTAGATGGACTCCACCTAACAGCACTCAGGCTGGCAGTAAAGATATGTTCAAAGGCCACTGAATAGTCATTGACTTTGTCTCAATTGTCTGTGAGACAAGCTATTAAAAAAACAAAACAAAAACCTTTGGATCAGCTAAATTCTTTACCTGTTATCAGTGCAAGATACACAGAAATCTCAGTTTCTCCATGTGATTTTCAAGGGGAGAATAAAGATTTAAGAGAGCTGTAGAGCTCATGATTGGGGGCAAAAAACAGAAAAGTCTGAGGCTCAAGGATGCCCCACCATTGGCTCCCAGTGCACTGCTTCAGTTTTCTAGCCCATATGGTGTATATAAAACCACCCAGCGTTTCACAGCTCCCATTAATAATTGGGCTCAACAGGGTGAGCAGCAAGACAACCTGGATAAAATGGAAGCTCTGTCACAGACATTAACCGGAGGGGCATCTGCTGCCCCATACGAGGAAGAAAAGATGGCCAGCTGGCTTCACTACAAGGGCACCAGCATCAGTGCAGAAGGAAGTGTGTCAGATATTGATTGGGGCATTCCAAGGAAGACACTTGTTTCAAAAGTGGTTCTTCTCTTTAATGCAGTGAGAAGATCATTTGGTGGAGGAAAGAACAATGGCGCAGAAGTTTTTACAGCAGACTTCTTACTCCTACTCTCATGAAGGATAGGAAGTACAGGCAGTGGTGTAGTTAGAGGGGGTGCAAAGCACTAACTTTTGCAGAAGCCTCTCTGGAGCCTGCAAGAGACCCCTACCTCTGTTTTGCTCCCCATGTCTGAAATGGCTCTGAGAGGGAGGGGCTGCTTGCACGTTCTGGTGTGGCTTCTGCAAAACTTAGTGCTTTGCACCCCCTTTAGCTATGCTACTGAGTACAGGCATTTGCAGGAAGAACTGAAAATCATTTTGAAAAAAAGAAGCATGAGGTATAGATAATTCTCTCAAAAGATGCACTCTCAATTCTATGTGCTGTTTGGTTATAGAAGAACAAGCTGTAAAGTACTGAACAGGCAATTCAAACATTTATTGTGGCAACTCATAGGAATATTAAACTCATTCAAAAAATGCTCTCCTAGCAATAATTGCTTCTTAAAATTGATAATTGGGTCAAACATACTTGGATGGTTAAAACACATCCAAGCCCCCACAGCAGTTAAATCCAAGATGAAGCTCCAGGTAAAATTAGTTGACAACCTAGAAAACACAATTAAATAGCCAGAGAAGAAAGAAATCAAATGTCTCACAGGACAAAGTCCTGCTGGAATAAGTGGGGCCTCAAAAGGTGATCAAACGTGTCTGGGTGAAAATTGGAGAATGGAAGTTTCATAGCATAAACACAGGCTTTTCTCATGTTCCCGCCAACTGAACTTTGGATGGTGGTATGCACAAGAGCACTCCAGCTAAAGTAAGCAGGAGACTGAGCAGGAGGAGATAGTCCTTTAGATAGCCTGGACGTAAGCCATTTGGGGATGTGTCGTTCCTTGGGGCAGAGGACATGCTTTGCCTGTAGAAGGACGGAGGTTCAGTCCCTGTTAGCAACTCCAGGTGCAACTGGCAAATGCCAGTATGAAACCCTGAGAGCCATTGCTAGTCAGTGTAATGTACTGGTCCATTGAGCCAGATGGACCAATGGTTTAATTCAATCTCAGGTGTCTTCCTGCATTACCTTGGGTGTTAAAGGGCTATGACTGACCAGCATTTTGACCTGGGCTTTAGAATGAACCAGAAGCCAGAGAAGTTGTTGCAATCAAGAATTTCCATACTCAGAGCCAGTCAAAAGTCTGGGCACAGCATTTTGGACCAGCCAGTGGCGTAGCTAGAGGGGGTGCAAAGCACTAAGATTTGCAGACACCTGAACGCCCCTTCCCTTTCCCTTCAGAGCCTGGTGTATGCCTCCATTTTGCTCCCACCACCTGGAATGGCTCCGAAGGGAAGGGCCCACTTGCATGGCGCGTTCAGGTGTCTGCAAAACTTAGTGCTTTGCACCCCTTCTAGCTACACCACTGGGACCAGAGGCAGTTTTCAAACACACTTCAAAGGAACATGCTATTGAGAGCACATTGCAGTTATCCAACCTTGTCGGCATGTGTGACTGTGGTTGGGTTATATTGGTAGTGTAGCTGCTTTAATTGGGACATGGGTTTCTTGCAAATGGGGTCATGTTTTCCTTTTAACAGAAAAACTACAAATACGTTTCATCAGTAAATAAGTATCAGATGGATTTGTAACTACAGCATTTCCTGGGCAGCCCTGGCCCTATTATGTGGCACACACAACATCCCGAGGTCATGTCCATTAGATATATTATCTCATTGTTGATCCTGCCATATTTTGGCAATCTAGACTTCAGCAGATGAAATGTACAGCCAGCGATGTGTCCTCCAAAGAAGATTATTTCTTTTCCGGCAGGAGAGGGACTGTGATTTAAAGAAGAAGCTGGGAGGCATGTTCCTAATGCCTCTGAAAATATATAGTGAAGAGGAGCATAGGCAGAGGGCCTTCGGGGAAGAAGAGGGTAAAGGGGGGCCGTATCACGACATTCTGAACATCTGGGCCTGTGAACTGATTTATGGGCATGGTTAAGCCCCCAATCCGTCACTCAGTTTGCATAATTAGCAAGAAACCTGTTTTGTTTTTTTTAAAGAAAAATGTTAACCATTTAAAAATTGCCAGTGCAATACAGTCCATCCTGCCCGTATTATAGGTTGAAGAATCCGTGGTTAAGAGACAATGGCTTTTGACAGCCCTGCAATGCAGTACGCTGTTAATATTGCAGGTTAGAGGCTGGTTTAAATTTCCAACCAAAAATCATGCACACCCCTCTCTGAACATCCTACAGGTTACAGTGAAGGTCATTCTGCTTAAGGTACCCACTCACACCCTTCCTCCCCCCTCCCCCACGCCCCGCCACCAAATCTAGCATTCATTTCCAAGCAGAAAGCTTGGGCTGCACTAACTTGCATGCAGACATACCACACTTTTAAATGATTCAAAACTGGACAAAAAGAGATCACATTTTAAAATATTATATAACAGCCCAGTCCTATGATAGCAGAACACAGTTCCGCTGTCTTGAATGGTCACATGGCGGCCCATGCAAAATGGCTGCTGGTGGCTGTTTTGGAACCTGGCGATGGCGGCCTGCCACCACTCATGGCTACCCATAGAAGCACATCCGTGATCTTGTCTGATCTTGGAAGCTAAGCAGGGTCAGGCCTGGTTAGTACTTGGATGGGAGACCGCCTGGGAATACTGGGTGCTGTAGGCTTATACCATAGTCTTTCGAGACTGAAGGTTGCCAACCAGCAAGCCAGCATGGGGAATGGGGGTTGGAGGAACAGGGTGGGGAGGGGGGATAGGGAGTGGAGGGGGCAGATGGGAGGCAGAATGCGGGAAGGAGGGGTGCATGCAATCGGCAGTGGTGTGCACCAGGGTCCTAACCCTGACCTCTCCCCTCTCCCCTACTTTGACCCATGCCAGCAAAATGGGTGGTGGGGGCTTGCCCCAGGGTAAGGGAACGAATGTTTCTTTACCATGAGGAAACATGTGAACTGCCCCCCATAGGATGCAGTGGGGCACTCTGTTGTTATGGCTGCATCGATGGGTGGTGGTGCTGGTGGATTGGGCTGTAAGACCTTAATTGAAAAAAAAAAAAGCCAGAAGCTCTTGTCTTTGCTATAACTTCTTTCTTGGGGGGGTGGGGTGGGGCGAGGCAGACAGTGCTGGCCAATCACAGTTATGCGTAAATCCTGGATATCTCAATTGTATTGTATGGGAAACTCTCATTTCCTTCCCAGGGGAAGGAATCAGAAACACACCAGTAGCAACAATAGTTTCATAAAGGAATCAGTAAGTTTCATCCTCAAACAACTGCCTCTCCGTGGCCCTGAAAACCGCAGATTCATTATCTGTGGTTTTCGGTATCTGCAGGGGGTCTGGCAGTGGAACCCCTGTGGATAACAAGGTTTCACCTGTAGATGTGAATGGAACCCATTCATATCCTGTTCCATTAGTGCTGAAATGAATGCAGTATAAACGGAATGTGTGTGTGTGTTACCTCCTTGCAGTGGGTAATTTAATAATTACCCCTTGGCCTAGATGCAATGTCACTGTGGGGCAGTGCGGACAAAAGAAAGGTTGACCTCATGAAGAAATGAAAACATTTTTAACCTAAAAGTGTACACACTAAAATAAAATAAAAAATAGAGAACAAAACAGAATGATATAGCCAAAAAAACAAATGCACTTTGAATGCTGAATTCACCTTGGATGTTGTTTAATCATCCTGCTTGACTTCCAGTGGGATATGCCTGCAAACGCATCCCCATCCACCTTTCCCCCTAACTATTCACGCATAATTATGCATAACAAGAGCTGGCCATCATCTTCATGCCCAGTTTGTGAGCTCCCCTAAGCATCTGGCTTGATGCTGTTCAAAACAGAATGCTGCTAGAAGGACCATGCAAATCTTACATTCTTTTGTATTTAAAAATAAATCCAGGCTAAGTTATCCCTAGCCTACCTCACAGGGCTGTTGTGAAGACAAAATGGGTTATAACTGCAAAGAAGCTATCCTTAACTCTTTGGGAGGATGAGATGGAGAAACTAACAATAGCATGAACTATTTGTGCTTCTCGTCATTCTTCTTATAACATATGAACCAATCTTATTTCCAGGGGCATAGTGGTAAATTTTAAAGTACAGTAGCTCATCTTAACTTTCCCTCAGTCCTGCCCCAATAAGACTACACAACAGCAAAAATCAACTTTACATGTCTTCATTAGCGTCTTCTCTTGTATTCCTTCTTTAAAATTTACTATATCTCATTTAATTATCTAGTTTATTTCATTCCAAGGTCTTGAAGTGGGTCACGGTAGGTTAAAACAAATGTGTGAAAACAGGGATGTAAAAAAAATCCCAGATAAATGTAAAATATATATTAGAGTACTAGACTACATATGTTTATTCAGAGGCAGGTCCCGCTGTGTTCAGTAGGACTCACTGGCAGGTAAACTTGCATAGGGTTCTAGTCTTATGACCCAATCCTATCTTGGGTAGTAGTATGTATTACGGGCACTTTAAGGGGTTTACAAATCACAGGCCATATAAAAGGACTCAGGGGAAGAGAAAATAGCAGAAGGAGGAGGAGAAGGGGGACAAATAAAAACAGAGTTTGGAAATATAAGTTGGGCCTCAGTATCTGCAGGTCCATTAATATCCACGGTTCATCCCATTATTACCTCTGGATGCAACCAGAGAAGTTCTCCGTTCGCGTCTGGAGGCGTTCAGAAAGGCTCCCAGACGCAACCAGAGAACACTTTTGGTTGCATCTGGGAGCTCAGGTCTGGCCCTTCACTGTGTGTTTGGAACCCGCAGTGTGTTAAATCCATGGGTCCTGAATCCACAGATTATGAGGCTGAACCTGTACTGACGCCGCAGACCCTCTCAGTGATTTGGAATGATTCGTTTTTTTAAGCAGGGAACAGAGGAGCAGCAAAAGCAGCACCTACTCACCTCTTATCCTGCCAGTCCATAGAAATCGCATAATTAAACCCTCCTCCATGCGCCACCGACATCCGAGGTGCAGCTGACTGGGATGCATGCAAAGGGCCTTATTGGTGGCCATGTCTAGATTGTGGGGTCTAGAACTAGACTGCCCAGATCTAGAACTGCCTTCCCAGGGAGGTCCATCTCTCTCCCACTTTGTTGGTCTTTCACCAGCTCATGAAGTCCTTCCTTCTCGGAGAGGCATTTGACTGGACAATTGGATGGCCTTAAATATCTCACCCCCTACTTTTGAATGAATCCTGGATCGTCTGCTGTTTGTTTTTTTTAAATTATGGCAGTCCAGTTCTTTCAGCATGCAAACCACAATCTAGGCTGTCCACAAGCTTGAGTGTTTCTTAAATGGGGTTGGGGGTTGAAGCATTTGGGGTTAAATGGCGGGGTTGAAGCATTTGAAAATGTTGGTAAAGAAATATTTAATGGCGAATATTATAATACTGTTGTACAAATTGATGGTAAGGCCACACCTGGAGTATTGTGTCCAGTTCTGGTCGCCACATCTCAAAAAGGACATAGTGGAAATGGAAAAGGTGCAAAACAGAGCGACTAAGGTGATTACGGGGCTGGGGCATCTTCCTTATGAGGAAAGGCTATGACGTTTGGGCCTCTTCAGCCTAGAAAAGAGACGCTTGAGGGGGGACATGATTGAGACATACAAAATTATGCAGGGGAAGGATAACGTGGATAGAGAGATGCTCTTCACACTCTCACATAACACCAGAACCAGGGACATCTACTAAAATTGAGTGTTGGGAGAGTTAGGACAGACAAAAGCATGTGGTTTTTACTTCTTTATTCAGCATGTGGTTGGTCTGTGGAACTCCTTGCCGCAGGATGTGGTGGCGCCATCTGGCCTGGATGCCTTTAAAAGGGGATTGGACAAGATTTTGGAGGAAAAATCCATTATGGGTTACAAGCCATGATGTGTATGTGCAACCTCCTGATTTTAGAAATGGGCTATGTCAGATGCAAGGGAGGGCACCAGGATGAGGTCTCTTGTTATGTGGTGTGCTCCCTGGGGCATTTGGTGGGCCGCTGTGAGATACAGGAAGCTGGACTAGATGGGCCTATGACCCGATTCAGTGGGGCTGTTATGTTCTTAAATAGAAGGAGCCATCCTTTCAGAAGCAGACGTGTGACAGCTTCCTTCTGGACATCCCAGAGGCCATTGCTGGACTCAGTGGGCCTGGGGCACTTATGCTGTTTTATAAAATCTTAACCTATCTTCCTGCAAGGTCAAGGAGAAAGCTAAATCTCAGGATTGCTTATCTGAACTCTGGAATATGGTTCCAAGTCACAAAAAATAAACCTAAGTGACAGCATGGTGGGTGAACATATGCAAGTTAGCATATAAATCTTCTGCCACCGTTATTGTTGCCAATGTAAATTCCTGGTTTATTTCCAGCTTTATCGTAATGTAGTAATTTGCTATATTGCTGAGCAGGTATAAATCCAATACCCTGAGCTCTGGAGATAAGATATGTCATTTTTTCTTTGCAGAACGTATTGTTTTTGCAATGACCTTTGGTGCAAATGAGTACATGGATTGCAGTATATAAATCAGGTTACTGAAGCTGCAGCCGTGGCCAAACAGAAAAGCCTGTTGTCCCTTTTGGCCGCCACTTCCTGAGCTGAAGTTAACAGCTGCACTAGCCTTATGAGACCCAAGCAGGCCATTATGGCATGTAACTGTGGTTGCCGGTGCGGTGGACGGAATGCAAACTTCTCCTGTCCTTTTTGACTCCACGGCCCTGCTAATGATTTTGCTTACTGATTGGTGTCATGGGAGGTTGCTGAGAGTTACCCAGAATGCCTTGTCCTAGCTTGTTCTTTAGAAGGAGAAAGCAGTGCTTCTTTCCCTGCGGCAGGATGGTTGTTTAAAAATAAACGCTGTGCTAGGAAGCGGCATTAAAATGGATTCCAAGCTTGAGATGAAACCAATTCACTCCCCCCAAACTGTCCTGTGTGAAGGAGTGGCATAGCTAGAGGGGTGTGCAAAGCCCTAAATTTTGCAGGGAGCCTCAGCGCAGCGTGCAAGGGGTTCCCCCTCCCCTTTGGAGCCATTCCAGGCATATGCCTCTGCTTTGCTCCCACTACCTGCAATGGCTCCAAAGGGGACGGGTGCCTTCCACGCTGCAGTGAGGCTCCCTGCAAAACCTAGCGCTTTGCACCCCCTCTAGCTATGCCACTGCTGTGAAGCACATTCACTGGATCCCCTCTGAAAAATCAGGCATTGGCTGAATATTGGTCAAATAATGTTAATATATCAGAATACTTTATTGCAACAATTCCAGCTGATCTTGATTTTAATGGTGCCTGTTTGACCACATTTTATAGGTGGCATGTGATGGAATTTAAGATTTGGCTGGGTTTGAGAGATGACATGCAACGGTGTTCATCAAATTGTAGTATCTGATAGATAACATGATAGATAACATAGATAGATAGATCTGACAGATAACATGAGAATGGATGATGGCCGGATCCCAAAGAATCTCCTCTATGGAGAACTCGTGCAAGGAAAGCGCCCTACAGGTAGACCACAGCTGCGATACAAGGACATCTGCAAGAGGGATTTGAAGGCCTTAGGAGTAGACCTCAACAGGTGGGAAACCCTGGCTTCTGAGCGGCCCGCTTGGAGGCAGGCTGTGCAGCATGGCCTTTCCCAGTTTGAAGAGACACTTGGCC
The DNA here is from genome assembly GCF_035046505.1 of Tiliqua scincoides. Lineage (NCBI taxonomy): Eukaryota > Metazoa > Chordata > Lepidosauria > Squamata > Scincidae > Tiliqua > Tiliqua scincoides. Next base: position 217,306,586 of record NC_089824.1, read on the forward strand.
AACAGGCTGAGGCAAAGAGGCAAAGAAGGAAGGCCCACAGCCAGGGAGACAGACCAGACACTTGCTCCCAGTGTGGAAGGGATTGTCACTCCCAAATTGGCCTTTTCAGCCACACTAGATGCTGTGCCAGAACGACCATCCAGAGCGCGATACCAGAGTCTTTCGAGACTGAAGGTTGCCAACTCAACGATAGATAACATGCAATAGTACTATTTGACAGCTGACTGCTTATGAGATTTCGTAACTGGCATCTATTAAAACCAATTAGTAGATGCCAAAAGTCTACTGCACATAAGTGTACCTCACTGCTATTAGCTTTGATTGTTAAACAGAACCACTTTGTTCAAAGGAGGAGCAACTCTGAACTCCCTCTGCTGGAGGACAAACAATGCAGGAGGGTGTCACCCTCCTGCCCTGTGTAGGGGCTTCCTTGAAGCATCTGGCAGGTCACTGTGGAAAATCAACTTGATAGACCTTTGGTCTGACCTAGAGGGGATTTTGTGGTCTTACCCAGAACATGCGAGTCCTGAACCCACAAGCCGAGAGGACTTAGAGCCAGAGACTGGTTTGTAATCCCCCTCTCAATGAAATCTACAGTTAAGATTGCAGATTTCCAACTGGAAATACAGAGTGGATTTCCTCCAAAAGGATTCACATTTCCTCCTTAATGGATCTTAATGGGGTCCATCCTTAATGGATCTTAATGGATTTCCTCCTTAATGGATCCACATATGGAAAAGAGAAGCAATGACTTAAGGGGAGGAACTTCAATACTTGAGGAAAAGTCCAATACAGCCAGGTAGAGCCAGGGTTGGAGTTAGGTTGGCATCATTGAGTCTCACTGCTGACCCTTGACATCACCAATATGCCCACAGCCTTCATGTGTTGGTGGAGTATCGCTTGGGGCACACCCAGGAGGGCCGTTTTGCCAAGGTCTCCCTGAAAGCCCAGGTAGATCACATGCTTAGCATGTAGAAACTCCATGATACATCTCTAATGAAAAGGATCTGAGAAATTTTGGGGGAGCTGCCAGTTAAGGAAGACCCTGAAAAATCAGCAAAAAGGGTGCTCTTCAAGAGAACGCAAAAGTGTTTCCAAATCTGTGCCTTCCATTTTGCTCAGCTCTGGTTGAGTCAGTTACACATCTTTAGGAAGATGTTTGACAGATAACCATGTTTATAGGAACATCCCATAAATCCTTGGGGCTGATTCAGGAAAATAGTTGTTCAGCAAATCTATCTTGTTGTCTGAATAGACTTTGTCTATTCAGTGTTGTCTCACTTTACTTTAGAGAAGATTCCAGGATGCACTGGTAGCTTCTTCACTGAGCAGAATGAGAACAATTTGCTTCCACGAAAAGATCCATTGTACATCTTTTAAAAGCATCTTTAGTCATTGAAGCAGCAGTTTTTATATCTGGAGTGCGCCCTTTCACTCACCTGGACACGTACTTGGATTTTGCAGGGCAACCTTTTGTACAAAAGTGCAACCAGAAAGAAAAGGGAGAAGTGGAAAGAAGACCATGGGAGCTTGACCCACTTCCAGGCAGAAGGTACAACTGATCTCCTGATGGGATGTGAAAAGAACCTCAAAAGCAACAGCTGGGCCAACATGACAAAGCAGCCCAGAGATGAAAGATGTTCTTGCATTCTCATTCCTGCAGAGGTACACTGGCTGGGATGGAAAAGTGATCAGTGTGTGGTGACTATTGTGAGGCAAAGCAAGGAGGAAAGCTTCAAAGTGAGATGTGGCAGAAACGGGTCTGTTGCTTAAAAGAGAGACCAGGAGAGAGTTCCAAGCAAAGTTCAGCTACCAAACAATCAGACCTCCTTGAACAATGAGAGATTCAAGTTGCACCAACTCCAGTGGAAAGTTTTCTGCAAGTGAACCACTAAGCAGGAGTGTGATATGGTGATGGCTTTCAAATCAAATATGGACAAAAAAGAAGAGTGTTGGGGAAGGATTGCTCCACTTCCATAAAAGAAAGTTCTCCCAACTTGCTTCTTCTGGCCAGTTCCGTTTCTTGCTTCTTCTGGCTAGAACAGGGCAGCAGAGCAAAGATGATGATGGAGATAAGCAGAGACAAGACAAGGCAGCTCCAAAGGAGGCTGATGGTTGTACCTACTTTCCTCCACTCCTGGCTCTTCCTCCTTCCATTCCCTGGGCAGGGGTGCCCAAACCCCAACCCAGAGGCCATTTGCGGCCCTCAGGGGCCTCCAATCCGGACCGTGGGGAGCCCCCAGTCTCCAGTGAGCCTCTGGTCTTCTGGAGACTTGCTGGAGCCCATGGCTGCCCAACACTACTGCTCTCTGCGTGAGGGCAACTGTTCAACCTCTTGCGTGAGCTGCGAGCCAAGGGCTCCCTCCACTGCTTGCTGTTTCACGTCTGTGAAAGCGGCAGCGGCAGTGAAGGAAAGGCCAGCCTTGCTTTGTGCAAGGCCTTTCATAGGCCTTGAGCTATTGCAAGACCTTCATTCATTCATATAAGTTCCACCTCTAATATATTCATTTATGTAAATTTATTCAAATTTGAAATGTAAATTAATTCCTTTTTTTCCCAACCCCCTGCAGAGTGTCAGAGAGGTGATGTGGTCCACCTGCCAAAAAGTTTGGGCATGATTGGCACAGGGGGACAGAGAGGAGGTGGAAATGTAGAGTGGAGGAGAGCACTGAGCTAGAACATTGGAGGGCGGGAGGAGCAGAGGCTGGCACATCATCAGCTATGGGGACAGCATTTGGCATGCTGCTTCAGGTGTCAGGAGAGCCTGAGAGTGACTGATGTGCAGCCCTTGGGTCTCTCCTCTCCCTTCCAGGAGGAGGCCTCAAACCAGTTATGAAGCAATCCCCATGTTGACCAGGAGTGGAAGCAGTTAAGGGAATGAGACATCTCACAGAATCTGTGACAGTAAAGTGCTTTCCAGAATATCTAATCTCAGCACAAGAGTTTCTGCTACAGATTAAAGGCCTGGTTTGTGACCATTTCAATGGCTGGGTGGGTGCAGTATGAGGACGTGGTAGGCTTCTGCGAGGGCTCCTGGCCATTCATTTCGCAAACTCCAGCACGTTGGACTGACTGCTTCAATGTACATGCACAGAGTGGCGCTCATCCCCAAAGTGATACAGTCATTTTGACCAAAAGGACTGCTGGAAACTGAACCAGTGGTGTAATAGATCATGTGGCCCAGCACTGAGCTCAGAATGATGCCCTGGAAGTTATGTCACAACCAGAAGTGATGCCATGCCTCGGCTTTTAAAAAAGTGAAAATTAAGGAAAAACCCACCTCCTCCTCCCCCCAAAAGCTCACCACCCACTTGCTTGGACATTTCCCCCCCAGTCATTGGCATAGCTAAGGCATCTATCTGCTACCTGGGGTCAAAGAAGATTTTGTAGCCTCCCCCCCATGACAAAATTTAACTAATTAAGTAAAGAAATAAAAAAAGGTGTGCCCCTTATTGGTTAGAGACACTATGCTGGGGTAATGAGGGTCAGTTATTCTTCCCCTGATAAATATAAGAGGAGCACTACTTGGAAAAGTGCCTGTTTGCCAAGTTAGCAGGGGTAGCCTTATTATGGTATATGGAAATGAGAACTGACTCATATTAACACCTTATTGGTTACATGCTGTATCCATAACAACATCTCATTGGCTCTCGGAACAATCAGTCTCATTGGTCAGTTTTGAGTTAAAGAAATTCACTTTTTGTTCCATAAGGCAGTTCTGTTTTCGTTTTCTGGTTTTGGCCGTAACTTTCAATAGAATACAGATATTTCAATGCTGTTTGTTTCATTGCATTATGCATTAAATTAAATCACCTTTCCAATGATACATAACGTGATGATAGTATTCTTACATACTGTTTGGCAAATTCCCAGTCCAAGATTTGCCTAGAGAACCTATGCCCACTTTAAGTTAATTAGCTCCCGTGCGTTCCCTAGCAATGGTCCTAGGTCTGCACTGCTGGACCCCACCTTCAGAGTAGCTCGCCTGTTCAACCTGCAGAGGTCCTCCTTCCTCTCCTCGCCTGCCAGCAGTTTCTCCAGCCACTACAGCAACACTCTGGTCATCAGCAGGTCTTGGGAGTGGCAGCCCCACAACAATCTCCAGTGTCTCCAGCAGTCTCTGTTCCAGCAACCCTCAGAAGTGCATACAGCCATATGTCCATTAGACAGCCCATTAGACAGTCCAGTAGTCCATCAGTTTAATCCAATAGTTTCTGATTCCATTAATCCATCAGTTTAGTTCTCTCTCTTCCAAGCTCCTTCCTCCTGCTCTCTTAATCTCTCCAAACTCCTTCCTTCTACACAAACCCCTTTTCCTTCCTGCAAGTGCTGCTTTTATCCTTGATCCCTTCTTGCCTCCAAATGGCTGCAGCTGTGCCAATCTAAGGCCCTGGTGTTAACCCCATGCTGGCCTGCCAGAGCAAGGGGCCAATGTTGACACCACACCCTATCTCCTTGAGGGATCTTGTGCATTTCCATTACACATACCAAGGTTTTCATAATTTTGGCCACTAGTGTCAAGCTCAACTTGCTGTCCCGTCCCCCCCCAAAGTTGTTGCCTGGTACAATTGCTACCCCCTGCACCCCATCAGCTATGCCACTGCCCTGAACATATGTCAAGTGCCTTTTAATAATGGAAAGAAGCCATTTCCGTTTTTGAAAAGTGGTTGTAAGAACAGAACACCCCCCCCCCCAAACCTAACTAAAGACAATGTGCCCCTGAACATAAGTGGTGTGCCTTCTTATGAAAAGAACTATTTTCTGTTTCTAATAGCTCAATGGACATAAGTACTCTGAGCATTTGCAGAGTTCTTCCCCTCAGAAGAACAAACATTTTTGAGAAAAGGACCCAACGGAAAAATCCGCCGAGTAAATACAAAGCAAATTACCTTTGAAGAGAAAATTAGCAGCTATTTTTTTAAAATAAAGGCAGAGGACCCTTGCACTCTGAGCATGTGCAGAGTGATCTTCCTCCTCTCCAAAGGTATAATTTTTTATTTAAAAATATGGGATTGAAATAACTTAAAAAAACAAACAAGCAAACTCACTTGCCTGTTTTGGCAACCGGCCAGGCAAATGTGATTCTGGCTGCGCTGATAAAATTCTGGTTTGTTGGCAGGCCTATACCAGCATGTGACCTTGTGCAGAAAGGATTGTACGAATAGGCTGGTCCTCTGGGACAAGCCTATCCTGAAGGATGCCCAGCAACCTCTAGACTGGCTGATCCAGAGGCCTGTTGTAAGGGAAATTTCGGTTGACTTGAGAGGGAAATGAAAGCATTGCATCCTTGGGCAAAAAAAGAGGTAGATTCATTTTGGATTTGAGTGGGACTTCCTATATGTGGATTCTGGAAACTTCCCTATCATTAGCTGTTGAGAGCAGCCTACTCCACACACACAAGCAGACATATAGGCACATACAATATAACCACAGAAATCCTTGCCATGACGTGATCAGGGTTTAGAAATGTAAACTGACAAATGCCGTTTCCAACAGCTGGGTGTCAGCCCCCCTGTACCTTTAATTAGAATGGCCTGTGGTCTTTCCCCCTGAAGCATATCAGTAATAAATAGGAGGCTTTTGTCACCGGCAAGTTGGGCATTGTGAAATGGCACACGGCCTGCTTTTTAAAAAAGTCTTTGATTAAGCTCGGCACTAAATCTACAAACACGGAGGCAAAGAAAAGAGCCATTTAGCCCGTGCCAGTTCCCGGCATTAAGTATGCAAATGTAGCCGTGTCTTCGGCTCCCGAGAACAGCGGGCGTTGAATGCGGCTGCGGCAGCAAGCGGCACGACATCATTCATTTTCATCATTAAAACAAAGGCAGGATAAATCGCTACCTAATTTGTAAAATATGCTTATCATATCGGCTCTTTGGTCTCTAAGAAAGGCACCAGCTGAATGAGAATTGCAGAATTATTTGGGTGATGGGGTGGGGGGGAAGAGGGGGTGGCATGCTTGTATCCATTTGAGTGGGGTTATTTTGATCCTTGCTGGCACTGACTGTCCTGCTCTTTCTCTCTTGCAATGGTGTAACTACTCATTCATTTGCCTCGGGTTTTCTCTCAGTGGTATCCCCATTGGAGCTGGTTGGTCGATGTTAAAAATGTGGCCCTTCTGACAATCTTTTGCTTCCCCAGCAGTTGATTTCATGGATTCACTTGCTGCATGTGCTGCGCTATGTTTGGCTTCAAGCACAGGGCTGATTTAAAGCTGCAGGAGTTCAGCTCTGCCTGGCCTGCTGCCCTCACTAAGGCTCTGTGGCCAAATGAGACACATAACAGAACAAGGCTGCTCTTGTGGTTGCTGGGGCACGTCGGTTTGACTCTGTTGAGCCGTTGCTCTGGCGGCTACACTGGTTGCCGGTTCTGTTCCAGGCCCAATTCAAGGTGCTAGTTCTGACTTTTAAAGCCCTTAACGGCTTGGGTCTGGGGTATTTGAGGGACCGCCTCCTTCCCTACAATCCTGCCCGTGCTCTTAGATCATCTGAGGGGCCCTTTTGACTGTGCCGCCACTAAGATATGTGAGAGGGGCAGCGGCCAGGAAGAGGGCCTTCTCGGTGGTGGCCCCCGAACTGTGGAATACCCTCCCCTTAGAACTGAGAACTGCTCCCTCATTGCTAACGTTTCGGCGTGGACTGAAGACCTTTTTATTTCAAAAAGCTTTTAATTGTTGACAAGCTGGCAGGCGTTCTTGCTTTTTATATGAAAATCCACAGGGTTTGTTTGTTTTTAGATTTTTTTAATTATTGTAAATTGTTTTTTAATGTATTTTTAAGGTGTTTGTAAGCCGCCTTGTGTGCCCGCTGGGCAAAAAGGCGGGGTATAAAATAATAATAACAATAATAATAATAACAACAATAACAACAACAACAACAACAACATGTAATGGTCCAGTTAGGGACTTACAGGTACATTTAAATAGTAATCATATAATCATAGACCATACTGTTGGAAGGACCTACAAGGTCATCTAGTCCAATCTCCTGCCTGTAGCAGGAAATCCTTCTAGACTAGAGCATCTCTAGCAGGTGCTTGTCGGGAGATCTGCTTGTAGATCTCCAATGAGGGATGGTCCATTATTTCCCTCGACAATCTATTCCACTGCCAAACTGCCCTGAACATCAGGAATCTTTTCTTGCTGTTCAATCAGAATCTCTTTTCTGGTGGTTTTTACCCATTGGATCTACTTCTACTCTCAGAGGCAAGTGAGAACAGTTTTGTCCCATATGACAGCCCTTCAGGTATTTGCAGAGCACTATCATATCCCCTTTCAGTCTTCTCCAAGCCAAACATAACAAGTTCCCTCATCCTTTCCTCACAGGGCTTGTTCTCCAGCCCTATAATCATCCTTGTTGCTCTCCTGTGAACCCGCTCTAGTTTGGCTGCGTCTCACTTAAAGTGAGGTGCCCAGAATTGGACACAGTGCTCCAGGTGAGGTCTGACCAATGCAGAGTAAAGCAGAACCACAACTTCTCATGACTTGAAAGCTACGGTTCTACTAATGCAGGCCTTCTTTGCAGCCGCATCACACCTGCTGACTCATGTTCATCTTGTGATCAGGCCACAATTTGGATCAGGACACAATTTGGATGAGGACCATCTCACGGCGGTAAAGGGTATTTAACCCTTTATTTCAGTGCTATTTTCCCAAATAACATCTCCCCCGTGAATATTTAACCCTAAAAATTCCATAACACTTTCAGAATTAAATCGTTATTGAGGGTAATTTTTGGCAGATACTGGACACCGAAGTAAATGATGAAAGAACCTCCATTTTGCAGATCTACTCCAAATCATGACCCCATATGGCTGTTCCTAGTGAGCACTTTTAAACCCTTAACTAGATGGGTTAACTAGATTTTAGGTCTCATCTAGTTTGGCCCTGAGTGCAGCTGATCTCTGGCTTCTCATCTACCATCTTGAGATCATGCTTAATTATTTCACACTAAAAAACACATCATCATTCTAAAGTCATTGTCAATGATCTTTGGTGCTCATTATGTATCCTTGTCTAGATTGCACCTAGTACTCCTATTCCCGTACCCCAGGGGAATCCTCTTCTTGAGCAGCTTTTTCAACAAAGCAGAGATGTCAGCAAAGTCCTGCAGCTGAGACTCAGAGAACATTTCTTGGGGCTCAGAATCTACTCTCCAAAGCACAGGCAAGCCACCAGAGCCCTGCAAGTTTTTCTGAAACTCTTCCCCACTCCCAGCCTGTCAGCCCCCAATAGTTATTTACCTATTGTGCTGATGGCAGGATAACATGGGGAAGAGGGAAATTTTCTCCTTCTGCCTCATTGTCCTAGCATGCTCCAAAGCAGCGTGGCACAGGAAAACAAACAAACAAAAAAAAATAGCAGTGATGTCATGTGGGGTCCAGAACACTTTGGGTACAATCCTAACCAGGTCTACTCAGAAGTAAGTCCTATTTTGTTCAATGGCACTTACTCTCAGGAAGGTGTCATTAGGATTTCAGTCTTTGTTGCACAGATGCAAGCCTAGCAAAGGCACAGCTCCTGCTACCCCACCAAGCTCAGTAAGTTGGGGCTGATGGGAGGTGGAGATCAGCTATTGGCTCAGGAAATTATCCAAGATCTTCCTAAGCGTGGGGGGGGGGGGAGAACTTGGATCATTTCTCCATTAGTCCAAGAGCTCTGAAAAGTTTGCCTGTCTTTACTGATGAATTTCTGACAAACCTCGATAATCCTACCAAGCGCAGGCTCCCTGCTCAAAATGACAGCTCTCGTATTTTCATCTCAGCTCTGACTCAGTCGTCCTCAGTAATCTCACAGGACCCGACTCCAATATACACTCCAAGTGTCCCTAATTAGCAGGGACAGTCACTATATTCTGGTCCCCGGACAATTAGGTTTTGCTGGTGTATTTTTAACCAAAATGCACCCATGGCGTTTGTTCTCCTGTTCTCATGACAGTTACAGACCTGGCCCCTGTGGTGCCCCAGAGCGCAGATCCACATTGTCACTCCCTGCATCACACCGCCTGGATACTCACCTTAGCTGCACGGAGCCTTGCACAGCATTCTGGACTGCTCAGAAAGCCTTCTGCAATCTTAAACAGTAGTTCTGGTTTCCCTGAAGTACTGCCTAAGACCATGTCAGAAATCTCAGAAGGCTTTCTGAGTGGTGCTGAACGCTGCGCAAGGCTTCATCTTACCCCAGAACAGCATTCAGAACAGGGATTCAAGTGTCATCTCCAATGTCAGATGCAAATGCGAAGCTCCACCGGATTCTGAGCCTCCGTTTTGGGCCGTTGGCCCGACATGGAGGCTCTTGATTCTTTGGCAACCCTTGGGACTACTCACTTACCTGGGGTAAAGGCAAATGTCCCCTTCTCCCTAGGAGCTGCCAGTGCTGCCCAGGTTGCACTCAGGATGCAGCAGTAGACATTTTCGGTGCTGCAGCAGCCATGGGCAGCTCAGGACTGGGCTCCCATCTAAAGCTGAGATATTACAGATCTGAGGTTCTAAAACCATCTTTAAAACTAAGGAGGGGGCCAGTTTTAGATAAGGTTTTAGATCCTCAGATCTGTAGTATCTCAGCTTTAGATTCAGTACTATGAATACTGTAAAGTTCCTTCGGAAGCCCATCTCTCACTATCTCCTTGCCACAGTTTCCTGCCTCCTCTTCCTCTCTTCTCTCTGAGGCATGCTCTGCACCCGTCCTTCACTTTCCTACTTAGCTGGCCTCTTGTTCGATCGCTTCTGAGTATAAAGGGCTGGGGTTGCAGCTCAGTGGAAGAGCCTTTGCTTTGCTTGCCAAAGGCCACAGTTTCAGACCTTGGCATTTTCAGGTTCAGCAGAGAAAAATTCATCTCCAAAGATGTAGATATGAAACTGCTTCCAGTCTGTGTTGAGAATACTGAGTTAGATCAGTAGTGTTGCTAGAGGGGGTGCAAAGCACTAAGTTTTGCAGGGAGCCTTACCAACGCATGCAAGTGTCCCCCTGCCCTTTGGAGCCATTCCAGACAGGGGAGCAAAATGGAGGCAAATGCAGGGAGGCGAGTGCCTTTATTTTGCTTCCCCCCATTGCAGGGGAATGGCTCTGAAGGGCAGAGAGAGGGGCCACTTGCACACCTTGCTGAGGCTCCCTGCAAAACTTAGTGCTTTGCACCCCATCTAGCTGAGCCACTGAGCTAGATGGCCTGGCTCAGTATGGCAGGATCCATTCTGCGGTAATTTGGGAAATCAGCAGAACCACCATTCAGCACTCCGAAACTTGTGCTGCTTCACAATTTGTCATTTAATCAAAGTAGTGTAACTCGATTAATAATTCATTAGTGGATTAAATCTGCATACATTTACATATGACCAGGACAACAGCTTTGAAGAAAAAGACTCTCTCTCTCTCTCTCTCTCTCTCTCTCTCTCTCTCTCGGTAATGCATGTACACATCGAAGCAGACGTCACCTTAGAAGAGGTATTCCCTCGTGGGGAAAGAACAAGAAGAGAATATCTATTCAGAATATCCTACACTTTTGCATTCCATCTGCAGTTTTTAGAAGACTTTAAATTACATTTCAGTAATGTGCTGGCCAATTAACCAGTGACGCCACTTCAGTGCATTAAAGAGGTTGTTAATTGATTCAGCGTTTCGGCTCTCACCGATCGTACGTGGTTGCCTTCGACTGTGTCAGACCATGTCATACTTTGGCTGACGGTGGCTGTCCAGTAGAAGTCCTTTCTGTTGCCTGCTGCTTGATCCCTGAAATTGGAGAGGCCAGGGAAGAAACCTGGGAGCGTATGCATGCAAAGCATGTCCTCTATCACGGAGCCATGACCCCACCCCTAGCAAAAGCATTTCTGATTTTACCACTCACTTTTCATGGGCATCAGTAGAGTCGTCCTAGTTTTACACTTTAAACATCTTTACCTGTGGCACGCAGACACAGGCACAGACACACACACCAGAAGGTACAATGCAACATAAGTTCCTGAACAGTTGCTGTTATCATCATATGTGGTGGTTGGTTCTCCTGCATTTGCCCTGCAAGAGGCGATGTAGACAAAGAAGGAAGCAAGGACCATAACCCTGTTTGTCTGTGAAAAGTGTCCTTGGTTGATTTCCCAGCTGTTCAGCCATTCGGCTGTTAAAGGACAGTGCCTCTGGCAGAACAGATTCCCCACTGCTGTGGTGCTGGGGTGTCACCAGATGGAGCCAATTGCGGTGACTGAAGCTGGGTACAGACTCTCAGATGTCTCTGTTGCCTGGCATATGCAAATAGGTTCTGGGCATCTGGTTCTCTTTTGTTTGGGGTCTGCTTAAAAAGAAACAATCATAAATTCAAACAAGCACCCTGTGGAGAGGGGGTGCCCCACGGATAGCAGCGAGGATGACAACGTTTGATGCCGCCTCTCTGATTAATGATGAGGCAGAGCAGAAGGGTGAATTGGCAAAAAGTTTGCCGTTTGGTTGGAGTGCAGCATTTGCTCCACTATGGAAGGAAGCATGACTAGATCATTGTATCAAACTTGGAGGGGGGAGAGAGAAATAATGGTAAAAATAGCTGGAAATGAAAAACGATTACTTAGGGGCAGTGGTGTCGCTACGGGGGTGCAGTGGGTGTGGGCCGCACCAGGTGATGCACACAGGGGGAGGGTGACACCACATCTGGCCAAAATTTTTAAAATCTTGGTTATATATATCATGTTATATATCATCAGGGCAATGGTACATCACCACGCCTACCACCAGGGGCGCTGCCCCGCCCGCTGTATGGGAGGAGGTCCACCGTAGGGGTGACACATTGGCCTCCAGCACTGAGTGACTTAAACACTAGTGACACCACTGCTTAGGGATTGGTTCATACATACAAATGCAACACTTGGTGATGGTGGCATGAAGTAGGGGCTTGTGAGTGAGTCATCACAAATCGAACAACTTAGATCAGGGGTTCCCAAACTTTGCAGCACTGCAACCCGCCTTGTCCTCTGCGGTGGGTCACAACACTCCTGGTGGCGCTGGAGGCCTCTCTTAGCCCAGTGACCCACTCGACAGGCCTCTGCAGGCCTCGGAGTGGCCCTCAGAAGCCTCTACAAGCAACTCGTGGTGTTCGGAAGCAAACCAGAAGTGGCTTCCAAAAACTGGAAGTGGCTTACAGAGGCTTCTGCAGGCCATTCTGAAGCCCACAGTGGCCTATAGAGTGGGTTGCAAGGCCAAGAGAGGCCCCTGGAGACCCCAGTAGGTACTGGGGCTTCTGGAATGGCTCCGATTGGAAGCCAAACAAGTGGAAGGGTGGGAAGGAGGGCTCTGATCACAACCCACTGTGCTTGGGCTCATGACCCACCAGTGGGTTCTGACCCACACTCTGGGATGTGCTGACATAGATGCTTTTTTTGAGGAGGGGGTTGCATTATCATGCCCAGAACTGCCTCCCAGAACACCTGCACGATGCCACCTCTCTCTTCTGTCAAATTCTACCTCAGACCCCACCCTTTCCATTCAGATTAGGCACAAGCTTTTGGGCTCAAATGAAACTTATAGGAAACTTCCATATGAAAATACATCAGGGAGTGACAATGTAGGTTTTGACTTATGTAGGATTTGGGACGACATGTTCCAGGTTACACACTGTGACAATCCAGGTTACACACAATCCAGGTTACACACTGTGACAATCCCTCCCCCCTGCTGCCAATCATCTCTCAGCAGACTTCTTGGGTCTGCAGAAATCCTACACGCACTTGTTCGCCAAAAGGGGCAGGGGTTTCCCATGCAACTGTGCCCTTCTCAGAGCAGGATACTTCCTGGTTTGGACATTTACTGTATTGTGATTCCCCTCACCAACTTTTGTGGAGAATCCCCCCCCCCCCATGATTTCTGCAGTTCTTCTCTTCAACCTAGGAAGTAGGATTTCCCCAAAGAAAAAGAAAGAAAGAAATGGGCTCCACACCCTTGTTTCCAAACAGGAAGGTTTCCCCAGAATTAATCAAAGTTCACATTTGGGGACTGATTGGGAGGTTTTCCAGGACAACCTCCCCATTCAGAACCAGGAAAGGGAACTCTTCATATACACTGCAAGCTCAATCAATCATCCCAGCGCAATTCATTCAACCGCAGTGGAGGCAGGTCAAGTACACCTTTGCTTCACCCTCTACATTGCCTCTGAGGTCTACAACAAGAGTAAGGGTGGAGAACTTCTCAACAGGGAACATGGCCCAAAAAAGGACAATGTTACAGAAACTCTACAAACACCGATTCTGCAGGATTTTCTTTGTGGGTAGGAAAAACAAGCCCCTTGCTCTCCTGGTACACATCTATTCTACATATTGGGGTGAATGTGGCGGCATGTGTTATGGCACGACTCCAGGTACACCCATTTCTAAACTCCACAGTGGCAAGTTTCCAGGGCTGGAATCTTTTCATTTCTATCTTTACAAATATGTAGTCCTGATCCTCTAAGAGGGAATTCCTGTTTCTAAAAATTTGGAACCATTTTTGGTAGAAAGAGACCTTGCCAAACTTTTCCCCCCCTCTTCTTTTATTTTCCAAAAACAAAAATAAACTAACACACATAACACAAAAAACACAACAAACTTCACTACACAAAAAAGGGGTGCAGGAAATCATATATCATTATCACATATCCTTAAAACTAATAAATCATTACATATCTTAATCATTCCTCTTCTAAATTTACCTCTTAGTATCATTTTTCATTCATCATTCATCTATTATATCATATCGTAGTATATTGTAATACAATCATCTAAATGCCCTATAATATATTTCTTAGACTTCATTTTCAACCAAGCATAAATAATTTCCATTGCTTATCCTCACCACTCGAGCTGCACTATCCATCTGAGTTTCCATTAACGTTGTCTCTGCGTCATGCTAATTTTCTTCTCTCTCTGATATTTTAGCTTGGTCTTTTCTTATCTTTTTTTCCAGTCTCTCAATCTCTTGTTTGACTTCTTGTGATGTAATTTTCACATCTATCAGGTGTGCACTAAGTTCATCTAATCATTTAGGTAAAGCATCCACACTGTGTTGGATCTGTGCAGATTGATTTATTTGTTGCAGTACCTACCATGCCAACAGTTTTTCCATGTTACATAAGAACAGCCCCACTGGATCAGGCCATCTAGTCCAGCTTCCTGTATCTCACAGCGGCCCACCAAATGCCCCAGGGAGCACACCAGATAACAAGAGATCTGCAAGGCTTTCTGGGAATTGTAGTTAAGAACATAAGAACAGCCCCGCAGGATCAGGCCATAGGCCCATCTAGTCCAGCTTCCTGTATCTCACAGCGGCCCACCAAATGCCCCAGGGAGCACACCAGATAACGAGACCTGCATCCTGGTGCCCTCCCTTGCATCTGGCATTCTGACATAACCCATTTCTAAAATCAGGAGGTTGCACCCGTAATGGCTTGTAACCCGTAATGGATTTTTCCTCCAGAAGTTATCCAATCCCCTTTTAAAGGCATCCCGGCCAGACGCCATCACCACATCCTGTGGCAAGGACTTCCACAGACCAACCCTCGCTGAGTAAAGAAATATTTGTCTGTTCTAACTCTCCCAACTCTCAATTTTAGTGGATGTCCCCTGGTTCTGGTATTATGTGAGAGTGTAAAGAGCATCTCCCTATCCACTCTGTCCATCCCCTGCATAATTTTGTATGTCTCAATCATGTCCCCCCTCAGGCGTCTCTTTTCTAGGCTGAAGAGGCCCAAACGCCGTAGCCTTTCCTCATAAGGAAGGTGCCCCAGCCCCGTAATCATCTTAGTCGCTCTCTTTTGCACCTTTTCCATTTCCACTATGTCTTTTTTGAGATGCGGTGACCAGAACTGAACACAATACTCCAGGTGTGGCCTTACCATAGATTTGTCCAACAGCATTATAAAATTAGCCGTTTTGTTCTCAATACCTTTCCTAATGATGCCAAGCATAGAATTGGCCTTCTTCACTGCCGCTGCACATTGGGTCGACACTTTCATCGACCTATCCACCACCACCCCAAGATCTCTCTCCTGATCTGTCACAGACAGCTCAGAACCCATCAGCCTATATCTAAAGTTTTGATTTTTTGCCCCAATGTGCATGACTTTACACTTACTGACATTGAAGCGCATCTGCCATTTTGCTGCCCATTCTGCCAGTCTGGAGAGATCCTTCTGGAGTTCCTCACAATCACTTCTGGTCTTCACCACTCGGAAAAGTTTGGTGTCATCTGCAAACTTAGCCACTTCACTGCTCAACCCTGTCTCCAGGTCATTTATGAGGAGGTTGAAAAGCACAGATCCCAGGACAGATCCTTGGGGCACACCGCTTTTCACTTCTCTCCAATGTGAAAATTTTGTCTTGCATTTGTCTTCCCTTCCACTTCCTCTTGTACTAATTTTCCAAATCCCATCTCCGACGCTGGCAAACTTCAGACTTTCTTACCTGCCATCTTTGTTCTTCCTTCCTTTGAAACTCAAATATCTTTTGTTTGCAATGCTCTTTAAGACCACTAGATGTCCTCAGCATATTATCTTCCTTGCTCCACTTATAGACACAAATCCAGTTCTTTTAAAATCCGCTAGATGTCTCTAGATGTCACTGATGCAGTGTTCTTGTTTTTGTTCTCTTATCTTATTTATATTTGTAGACTTGGCAACCACATTGCTCTGTTTGCAAGAATCTCAAAACATCCAATCGCTCTTTCCGGCAATTCCAAACAATAGTATCAAACCAAGGCAATAAACACTCTAATGCACAAATTTTATCCAAGGACAATTAAAATGTAATCCACCGAAATTCAAAGTTATAAAGTTGTAATTATACTTTCATATATCCATAACAAACTTGGCAAATCTCTTCTATGATTTCTCCTCACACCGATAAACAGCTGAGGGGGGAAGCCTCCCCCCACCTCTTCTTTTTACGCAAAAAAGAACCAGATCAGGCAATCAATTACTCAGTCCTCGCCAGGCATACACAAACGGAATAACACTTACTTAAGTCTTTCAACGTCTTTCCCTGCTGGGGCCTTCAGCTTGATTCAGCATGAATTTTTCACCATTGACGCCAGACGGCGAAATCTCCTGGGAAAGCCCCCCGGCGGGGCTTATCTCCTCAGGAATCGTGCCATCACATGGAGGAATTTGTCTCTCCTGACAAATATCCCCAGGTCTCCTTAGATCTGCAGTTTTTGGGAAAAAGTAGAGTGCCTTTCAAGAGCTCGAGAAAGGCACGTCTATTCGGCTGCTGGCTGGCCCCTCCCCTCCCAGAAATGTTGCCAACCTTGACTAGGCTGACCTGGGTTAAGACAACCCAACATGGCTGAGATTGGTCTGGAAGTATTGTCATTGCTGGAAGTGACATCATCAAGCAGGAAGTTTTTTTAACTTCCCCAAACGACAAAATCAAATTAATTAAGGGTGCAATCCTAACTGTACTTAGGCTGGCATAGGTGCTGTAAAGCACGTTTGCACCTCCATGGGAGGAAGCTGCATTGGCGCATCTACATGCGTTGACGCACGGAGGCCAGCAGAAGCCTCCGTGGCGGCTTCCTCGCCACTGCTTGTGTTAGCGCACCCGTGCCGACACAAGTGGCAAAGGTAGGCATGGGGGCGTGGAGAAGGCGGGAGGGGGCGTTTCTGGGTGGGGGGAGGGCGGGGGATGGGTGACCCCGGGGGCGGGTGCATGGGGAGCCAGGGGCAGGGCTGGGACCTGGCAGTTATGCCGGATTCCAACCCCCATCCCCAGCGAGAATGAAGCGGCTTCAAGGCGCTCCACTCTCCTTGGACTTGCGCCACCTCCAGAGATGGCGCAGGTCCAAGGAGACCCATTGGGGCGAGCAGCCCTTACCCAGGGGTAAGGGAAAGAGCTTCCCCTTGCCCCTGGCTGAGCTGCTGCAGCCAACAAACCTGCGTTGGATGCAGCGCAGGTTTGGATTGTGCCCTAAGTAAATGGAAGGTTTATAATGAGTATAAGTTTAAAAATTATTTAAAATAAAGAAGAACCCTCTTAACCACCCCAAGCAGTTCCTGATTTGTTTTTAAAAAATTCCCCAGACTTCCCAAGGCTGCAACTCTTCCCCCAGAGTAAGCCCCATTGACTATCATTGTTAAAAGCATATATGCAGTAGCCTGTTAAAAGTATGGATCTGTAACATTTCTCCCAATGTGGCATCAAGTAATATATATTAAAATATATATATTAAAAATAAAATACACATTGAAATGAATGGGGACCCACCTGAAATTTGCTTGCAACTCACCTAGGGTTTCCAGACCCACAGTCTGAGAAGTGCTGGTGTGTACAATTGGGCTGTCAAATATGCAATTTGGAGGTTTCGCTCTGAATACAGATAAAATATAAAATAAAAAAGAGCTACCTGAAAGAAGAGAAGATGGACACTGAGAACCTCACGCCTTCTCTGCTGCTTTATTAGCCCCCTTTCTCTTTCTAGCTCAAGCTGTTCTCACAAAGTTGTTGTTGTATAAATATTTCTTATGTATCAGTCTGTACATGAAGCTGTGTTTGGACTCAAATGTGTCTGTGTACCCAGCTGTCAAATAACCTCTGCAAACAGCAGGGGCTTCCTGGCAGACTGAAACAAATTTCACAAACATACGCATGTACGTACACACATGTGCGCGTGGACACAGACGAGGAAAATGTCATTTTTGTGGCTAGGATGACTCTCTCAGATTGAGAACATTCCCTTGCAGAGGAAAGAAGCGAATCCAAATGCTGCAAGAATATCTTGCTGTTGGCTTGGTAATCCTGCAATTATAGCAGCAGCACCATGATATCACCAGCCCCGGCTTTGCATAATTTTGAAATCTAAGGGGGAAAACCTCTAAATACTTTAATTTTGATTGAAACCGTTTCCACTGCTGACATGTGTCTACACCTATAATTACAGCAATATATCGGTTGATAAATTGCTGTAATTTTTCCGGCATTTCATGTTCTTTCTAACATTTAATTGTCAGTTTTGGACTACAGACAAGAGAGACAGACGCAGAGGAGAATGCTATTATGTTTTAGTAGCCAGTTGAACACTGATATGGGGCGGATTTTTGTTTCGTTGAGGGCAGGTACATGAGACATAGGAATGGGCTCTAGTGCGTGTGCTCTATGTATGTGCTGGGTTGTAGGCAGTCAAGGCTGGGCCAAGCTGTAGTGCCTGCAGGACTGGAAGCCAGCATTAGCAGGGAGTTTGTGTGAGGCTTGAGGCATTGTCCAACAAGTAACTGTCCCAAGAGCCACTCACTGGGAGGGCTCTGTCTGCTGTGCCTGCCCTTTACTTTTATTGTGATGCCCTCCCCTCTCATTAAACGTAGATTGTAAGTTCCTTGGGGCAAGAACCTGACCCTGCTGATTTTACTCTGTACATGTCATGTCGAGAATGATCTGAAGGCCCATGATACTAAGAGAGCCCAAGTTTGAAAATGGGAGACAGCCCTGTAGCGATCCGAAAGTGACTGTGAGCTGCTCAGAGGGCCAGCAAGGTATATGCTTAATTAATCACGTACACTGATGAGGTCCTACATGGTTCCAGTGATAGTAAGATAAAGATATAGTACGCTGATACCCCATAGAAGCAGCTGCCAGTGTGCAGATTGCCCTGATCTTGACCCATGTGGGAAAGGGTGATAAATGTGACAGGTTCAAAGTATCTTGCGCATATGAGCGAATGACCTAAATCTTGCAGTTTTAGTACATCCCCCCCCTGGATCTCACTGGAGCTCCAGTGCTTCAGTATGAGTTCTTGAGCCAAAGCAGGCAGCAGGGTTACCTTGGAATCTTCTAGATCAGGGGTGCTCACACTTTTTTGGCTCGAGAGCTACTTTGAAATCCAGCAAGGCCCGGAGATCTACCAGGGGGGAAGGAAGCGTCTGACAGACACCCCCTTTAATGTATGGAGCCCCTGCTGGAGTCTAGTCAGTTTTGTCAGTTTTGTTGCTGCATGCCTGAAGAGCAGCTAAAGTGTCAGTTTCAGTGTCAGTTTAGTGTCAGTTAAATATGTCAGTTTTGTCTAGTCACTAGACGAAACTGACACATTAACAGTTTGGAGAGACAGGGCTCTGCGATCTACTCATTTTGCCTCGCGATCTACCGGTAGATCGCGATCCACCTATTGAGCACCCCTGTTCTAGATGCATGAGGCAGTTGGTAACATCAAAACACATCATAGCATTAAAAAAATTGCTGCTGGAGTAAAACAAACTGGGTCCATCTCATCCAGCAGCCTCTTTTCAATAGTGGCCAGCCAGATGCTTCTGGGAAGCTCACAAACAGGGTATGAAGGCAACAACCTTGCTTTGATGTTTGTCCCTCAGCAAATGAAATTCACAGGTAGAATGCCCCCCAACATGGAGGCTCCATTTAATATCATGGCTAATTGCAATTGATGGGCCTCTCTTCCATGAATGTATTCTTAATTCTCTTGTGGTAGTGAATTCTATAAGTCAGTTATGAGTCATGTTATTCTACTTGCAGCAGAGACTGAGGGCCCAATCCTAAGCAATGCGCACTGGCTTAGTGCTGGCACACACTGTTGCAAATGTGCTGTAAGGCATGTTTGTGAGGCTTAGTGCTGGCCATGCACTGGAGTTAGCCTGGCGCTAGCAGGGAGAGAGTGGAGAGGAGGCACGCCAGGGAGAGGGAGCGGGTGGGAGGGAGGAGGGACTGGTGGAGCTCATCTCTACCGGATCTTGAGCTCCGTGTTGGGCCGCACAGCCCAACACGAAGGCTCTTGATTCCATGGTGGCCCAAGGGCTGCCGCAGAATTAAATAGCCCCATTGCAGGGCTACTTCCCTTAGGAAAGTCCCCTTCCCCCGAGAAGCCAGCAGCAGCTGCCCTGTCATGCACAGGATGCCACCGCAGCTGTTTTGGTCCCGCGGCAATCCCGGTGCAATGGGACGCTCAGGATTGGGCTGTGGGGCTCCTCTGAGAGAACCCACAAGTGATGTCACAACATGACATGACATTGCAGAGTTTTCATCCCAGGTGCCTTGGTCCCTCCCAATGCCGCTGATCAGGTGTCCATATGTTGACGCTGAATGTTAAATAGTTGTTAAATATTGGTGCAAACAGGATCATTGGTGAATGCCTGAAAAAAATGTGCAGAGACTCTCTCTCTCTCTCTCTCTCTCTCTCTCTCTCTCTCTCTGTGCACATTTTCCTGATTTTGTTATCAGATTGGACAACCTCTGCATCCATTTTGAGGTTCTGAGGCTGGAATATCACTTTTGTAGCCAAGGAGAAGGCCGTGCGTGGCGGCTGCTGCTTTCTGAGGCACCCACGGAAGCGCCAGCTGCAGCGAAAGCTCTCTGAAGCCCCTCTGCTTGGTTTCCCTCCGTTATCTTCGGCTGGCACCGCAGACTCTCAAGGCCCAGTGCCAGAAATATTTTTCCTAACACTTCCAGTTCCAGCTCCGGCTTTGGTTTTCTTTTCCTGCCTGCCAGCTGGCACGTCTGTGCCCCAGCAGCTTTCGGCAGCTGGCGAGGAGTTTTCATCGGTATGCGGAGGTCGGGGAGGCATGTTGGCAGGTGGTGATGCAGCTGGATGGAGGCCTGGCGCTCTGTGTTTGACAGAGATGCCCACTGAAATCATGGCCGGGATCCATTTTGCCCACATGGCGGCTGCATCCAGGCACAGAGCTGAGCTGGAGGGGTGTCCTGCTGCAAAGCTGGGGCTGCCCCAGGTATCTCAAGGTCAGTGCATCCAAACTGTCAATCTAATCTTCTTAGACTGGGATCAGGCTTCAAAGACAGTGCAGGGTGGAATGGCTTGGGTTCAGTCAGTTTGTTCCTGGAAAATCCTTCATCGGCTACTGGTGCATACCAGGGATGGTCCACTTTTTAGGCCAAAGTGGCCAATATTCATTAGCGCCCAACTGCTTGACGGCTAATGCAGTCATGTATTCTGTAAGACAGATACTGCTGTAAGATCCAGGGAGGCTGGAACTGTTTGCCTGAAAGACTAGCAATCAGTAGGGGACAGAGGCCACCAGTTCCAGAACTGGAGAAAAACATGTTGCTGCAAGAGGAGGAAGTGGCATCCATGATGCCCACGGTGCTACCTAGTGCTGCAGGCCCAGAGGTTCTTTGGAGCTGCATAGGAAAATCTTAGAGGATCGATGTGGCCAGCAGGCCACCAGTGGTCATCTCTAAAACATACTGTCATGGATGGTAGATGTTGATTTCTAGCAGAAGCAGCATTATAAATCGAGGGAGTGCCGCTGAATGTATGACGCTGTCTTATGACGCTGTCTTATTCTAAGTCAGAGTATATTGGCCCATCTAGACCACGATTGTGTATTTTGTCTGGCTTGGCATGTTGACATGATTTGTCAATTGCCTGCATTGGCAGGGGCTAGACAGGGTCCAATCCTACCCAATTCTCCTGCACTGATGTAGCTGTGCCAGTGGGGCATGTGCTCTGTCCTGCAGTGGGGTAGGAAGTCATACAGGCCTCATCAAGGTAAGGTTTTTTCCCCTTACCATGGGGCTCCATTGTGGCTCTATTGGTGCCAGAAAGTTGGTTAAGACTGGGTCCCTAATGATCATGCAGGTCCCTTTCAATTTTGATGCTTTTATTCTATGAGTTACCTGAGCAGAGGTTTCAAAATCTGTTCTGAAATGGTCCTTCTGAGGACCAAGATGTAACAGGATTCAGACTACTTGGAAAAGCTCTACTGGATGATTCTGTGCAGATGCAATTGTGGCAGACAGATAAGTCTTCTCTGCTGCCATCACCATCATGGAGTGGCTCCTAAAATCTAGAACCTGACTCCAGCCCAGATTCCAGGATAATCATGAACCTTCCCCCACTGTTGCACTTAGCTGGCTGCCATGCTGCGAAGCCAGTGGCCCAGGCCTTCTGCTGATGGTATGCAAGTTCCATCAGAGGAAGGCCCTGATAGGACTGGGCTGTAAGAATCTGCCCTGCCTGGTATGTGGAAGCTGTAATTACCTGGTTGCCATGTAGCCTGGAATCCAGAGTACACATTGAATGCACTCCAGGATCAAAGTCCTCAGGTACCACGGCAGGGTGGCCAGTACACCAACAGAATCCTTATCCTGTCCTGCTTCCCTAGTCTCAAATACTGGCTCTTGAAACGCAGCGATCTCTAGGCAGAGCATCTGATTAGAGGGGTGGAGTCACAATTGACCAGCACAAGTCCTGTGCCCTGCACCTGCAATTCTGGCTGTGGCATAACAGACAAAAGAAAATATTTCTTTACTCAGCGTGTGGTTGGTCTGTGGAACTCCTTGCCACAGGATGTGGTGATGGCATCTGGCTTGGATGCCTTTAAAATGGGATTGGACATATTTCTGGAGGAAAAATCCATTACGGGGTACAAGCCATGATGTGTATGTGCAACCTCCTGATTTTAGAAATGGGCTATGTCAGAAGGCCAGATGCAAGGGAGGGCACCAGGATGAGGTCTCTTGTTATCTGGTGTGCTCCCTGGGGCATTTGGTGGGCCGCTGTGAGATACAGGAAGCTGGACTAGATGGGCCTATGGCCTGATCCAGTGGGGCTGTTCTTATGTTCTTATGGATCTTGGTGAAGAGAGCTGGGAGAGATTCATCCAGTTCATTCAACCAGGTCTTAGTAATGGCTCCTTCACACAGGATTCAAAAGAAAATAAAAGAAAATATTTCTTTACTCAGCCTGTAATTAATTTGTGGAACTCCTTGCCTCAGGACGTGGTGATGGCCTAGATTCCTTTAAAAGGGGATGGGACAGATTTATGGAGAAGTCTCATCACAGGTTACAAGCCATGATGGGTACATGCAGCCTCCTGGTTTTAGAAGTAGTCTGTCTCTGAATGCCAGATGCAAGAGAGTGGGACCAGGATGCAGGTCTCCTGTTGTGTATTCCTTAGTGGGCTGATGTGAGGTACAGGAAGCTGATGGGCCTTTGGCCTGATCCAGCTGGTCTCTTCTTTTGTTCTTATGATTAAATCCCAGATAGTGGCTGTTTTATTGTTGTCCGTTATTTGTCTTTGGTGTCATTTGATAATTTCTGAGTTTTAAATAAACTGCTGTAATTTTGGGTTGCCTTTTATGTCAAAGGTGGGTTAAATGTGGTTAAATATGTCAAAGGTGGGTTAAATAACATTGCCAGAGGACGTGTTTCCCAAATTTTGAAACAAGATCCTGTCTTCCTTCCTATGAATTATTTTTGCTGCTGTTGGAGAAAACTGTTCTGTCCTAACTCTTCCCTGACCATCACATGGGTACCAGGATGAACCAAGGATGGGTTCAGGTTCTCGGGAGAACAAGAAACAACAGCAAGAAAGCACAACAGAATGATTAACTCCTGTTTTTGTTCATTTTGGGTTGGGGGTGGGGTTTCGTAGCTTTTTTTCCCCTCCTGTTAGCTGGAAGCAGAAGTGTAGACATAATAGAACACTTTGAATGCTTACTCAAGTTAAGGTGTTAGTTTGAAAGTGCAAATAAAACAGACTTTTAGTATAGTAAGTGATATATTCTCCTAGTTTGAAATTTTAAAGTCCCCTGCAGGGGTCATTTCAGAAAAGATTGTAACCATGCTGTTCTATGATTTGTTTGAAAGAAAGAAAGAAAGAAAGAAAGAAAGAAAGAAAGAAAGAAAGAAAGAAAGAAAGAAAGAAAGAAAGAAAGAAAGAAAGAAAGAAAGAAAGATCATTGAAAAGAGCAATGACTGAGGGCCCGAGTCTATGCAATCAGTGCCAGCCCAGTTAACATCACAAATGTACCATAAAGCATGTCAGTGATGCTCATTGCTGGCCCAGCGCTGGTGCCAGCCCACTGCCTGTCTGCACTGGGTCAGCACCGACTGGAGACCCCTCGTGCACCACCCGGAGCTCATCCTTTGCTCTGAGTGATGGAAAGGTGAGTGTGGAAAACGTTCCAGAGTGGGGAAAGGACAGGGGAAGGCGGGGGGGTGGGGTAGGACTGGTGAAACTCTGCTCCACTGGAGCCAGAGTCCCATGTCGGGCCTCCCAGCCTGACAGGGGCTGCTTTACTCTGCACCAGCTAAGTAGCTGGCGCAGGGTCTAGTAGCCCCATTGCAGGTCCTCCTCCCTTACCCGGGGGAAGGGGAGAAATGTCCCCTTCCCCAGAGGAGCTGCCGGCGGCTGCCCAGCAGACAGCCCAGCAGCAGCCATTTTGGCACTAAAATTCCTCTGGGCACCAGGCAGCTCAGGATTGGGCTGTGAATTGGCTTACGTAAGCCAGCATGTAGCCTCACATGTAGTGGCACGCAGAGGCACATCTCAGCCTTGCACGCAACTTCTGTGTGTAGAATGTTACATGCAATTAGCATGCAAGTATGTGCATCCTTCCATGTTCAAATGTTACCCAAATGATTGTGTCCCTGCCTCTTCTGTGATCTACGAGCCTGAGACTTTACCAAGAACTTGCCAGCCATTTAAGGTGTTCCTCCAAGAAGTTGCTTTAGATGCCCTGAAGAGTTTAGTTAGGTGGCTACCAGTGAGAGCCTTTTTGGTGGCAGGTAGTATTCTATCTAGCTTTGGAAGTTCTCCCCATTCTAGGTGCATTTGCTTGGTGCTGTCCGTGTTTCATATAGGTACATCCACAAGAGCACCTGAATAGCAGGCAGCCCAGTCCAGTCCAAATTCTCAACCCTTTAGGCCTCTTGGAACCTGTGATGGCTTTCCTTCCATCAGCCCATTTCAAAATGCCACATGACTAGCCTGGGTCATGCTTGCTTGACATGCACACAGCACCATCCACATGGGTGTAGAACAACACATCAGGCAAGCAAATAATCCTGGAAAGGATATTTTAGACATTAGCTTGAAAGTAAGAAGGGGTATGCCTCATAGTGCAGAGTGTTAGGCTATAGGACTGCAACCAAGAACTCTCCCCATGACCTGAGCTTGATCCTAGTGGAAACTGGGATCTTGGGTAGCCAGCTTGAAGTCAACTCAGCCTTCCATCCTTCCGAAGTCGGTAAAACGAGTACTCAGCTTTTTGGGGGAAAAGCAACATGACTGGAGAAGGCAATGGCAAATCACTCGGCTTATAGTCTGCCATGAAAGTGTCATAGAAGTGGCATCACCCCAAGGGTCAGTAATGGTGTTTGAACGGGAACTTTCTTTCCAGGAAGGGGGAATACAATGCAGTTTTGTGACGTCTGAAGTACAACAGCTTCTAGAAACCTTTGTGCAGGCTCTCAAACCAACAAGTCAAAAGGATTGTGTCTCCATAGATTTCACAGAAGCCATCCTGATACTGATATGTTCTTCTTTCCAACCACCATACCTCTAAGGGCTTCTTAGCTTTGCAGTTCACAAAAGCTTTTACTCTTGCTTTTCCTTTCCCAGTGATGGCACATTAGATCAAGCTATTAAACAGCTTTCAAGGGGTCTCCTGAGAGTATCCATCAATAATAATAAATACCTGCTTCCTGCAGGACTATATTTCCTTTGCCAAGAATATCAGTGCATCATTTTTTTTTCCTGTCTTGGTGAAGGCTGTTGCCTTTTCAGAGCATGTGTGACAGCCAAATGCATTTAGGGTCTAATCAAACGCACATGTAAATGTTGGCTTTTGACTGTTTTATTACTAGCTGTACAGATGGGGATTCTGTATGTTGCACCATGTTGCACCAGATCCACGGATACAAAATGCGTGGATACGGAGGCCACACCTGTATAAATCATAATTGAGAGTCAATAGAATATAAATATATCAATAGCATAGAGCAGTGTTTCGGAAACTGTGGGTCATGGCCAACTAGGTGGGTCACGTGAGCCAATTTCAGGTGGATCCCCATTCATTTCAATGAACGTGCATTTTATTTCTAATATACTGGTGCTACTATGATATGCGACTGCATTTGGGAAAATGTTACAGATCTGTTCTTTTAACAGGCTCTTAGGTATATCAACAATGATAGTCAATGGGACTTACTCCCAGGTAAGTGTAGGATTGCATCCTTTGGGATATTTGGGGATTTTTAAAAAACAGATTAGCAACTGCTTGAGAGGATTAGGAGGACTCTATTTTAAATAAATTTTTAAACTTATACTTATTGTAAACTTTTAATTCATGTGCAATGCAATCCTAACTTGCCCTGAAGCAGACAGGCCAGGAGGCCTGTGCTGTATCCAGCACAAGATTGGGGCCAGAATTGGCTCAGCTGGAGGCAAGGGGAAAATCTTCCACTTACCCCGGGTAAGCCACTACAGCCCCAATGGGTTTCCTTGGACCTGCGCCACCTCAGAAGGTAACGCAAGTCTGAGGAGATCAGAGCGGCTTGGAGCCTCTCTGCGCTGCTCAGGGAATGGGGTTGGGATCTGGCATAACTGCTGAGTTCCAGCCCTGCCTCCCACTCTCTGCCCGCCTGCCCACCCCCGGGACCGCCTGCTGCCCTCCCTTCCCCTGACCTGAAATGCCTCCGTCCCACCTCCTCCCTGCCTCCTCCCCGCCCTCTACAGACTCCTGCACCGGCTGAGCTTGGCCGGTGCGAATTCACCATTCCTGGGCATACGACGATACAGTTAGGCTGGCACAAGTCCCCTTGCGCTGGTCTAACGGCCCCCAGGGGGGGTACCGTTGCACCCCTGGGTCGTCACAAGGGCCTAACTCCTAGTTAGGATTGCACCCTTAACTGATTTGATTTGCTTTTGTCATATGGGGGTATTAAAAATTATTCCTTCCTGATGGTGTACTTCTGCTCATGACATCACTTCCAGGGTAATGATATCACTTCAGGTGGGTACAGACAGATTGTCATTTTAAAAAGTGGATCCTGGTGCTAAAAAGTGTGAGAACCACTGGAGAGTGAGGCATGCAGTCACGCTACCAACTATGGTGGGGGCTAAGTGCTAAAGCTCCCTCCTGGCCCCCCCCCCCGTCATTTTGGGCCATTTCATTCAGACCCCTGTGCTATTTTTTTGTACAGTCAACAACTAAAGGGTCAAAAGCAAGTACTTGTTTTCACATCTGCTTTGATCTTTAAAAACAACCTCATTCCACAAACACTGGAAGTTTTGTAGTGGCAAACCAGAGCTATCATGGAGCAACTGCAGCCTTATTTTCTACAGAATGCACCTCCCACCACTTTCAGCTTGGTTCTGGAGTTACAGGAACTGTCTGGGGTAGTTTAGAGCAGGGGTGCCCAAACCCCGGCCCTGGGGCCACTTGCGGCCCTTGAGGATTCCCAATGTGGCCCTCAGGGAGCCCTCAGTCTCCAATGAGCCTCTGTCCCTCTGGAGACTTGCTGGAGCTCGCACTGATCTGACACAACTGCTTTCAGTGTGAGGGCGACAGTTTAATCTCTCACGTGAGCTGTGGAATGAGGGCTTCCTCCACTGCTTGCTGTTTCACAGCTGTGATGCAGTAGCGGCAGCAAAGGAAAGGCCAGTCTTGCTTTTTGCAAGACCTTTTATAGGCCTTGAGCTATTGCAAGACCTTCATTCATTCATAAAAGTTCATCTTTGATATATTCATTTATGCAAACTTATGTAAATTTATTCAAATTTTAAATGTGAATTAATTCTTTTTTTCCCCAGCCCCCGACACAGTGTCAGAGAGATGATGTGGCCCTCCTGCCAAAAACTTTGGACACCCCTGGTTTAGAGCATGCTCTTAAGTCCGTGCAGGGAGATGATATAACTTGCTAGCCCTGGCTGTGCCCTGCATGAGTGGTATAGAATGTACTCAAAATCCTGGATTATCCAGGATTTGTTCATGGAGGACAAACTGGGTTCACTGGAGAGAGAGAGTCTGAAAGCCATTAGCATTTCCAGTGGATAGAAAAGAACATATGAATCCTGGATTCATATAGTGTCCCATCTTTCAGAGCCCAAGCAGCCAGCAACAGAGTCACCTTTGGAAGTGAACATAAGAACATAAGAACATAAGAACAGCCCCACTGGATCAGGCCATAGGCCCATCTAGTCCAGCTTCCTGTATCTCACAGCGGCCCACCAAATGCCCCAGGGAGCACACCAGATAACAAGAGACCTCGTTCTGGTGCCCTCCCTTGCATCTGGCATTCTGACATAGCCCATTTCTAAAATCAGGAGGTTGTACATGCACATCATGGCTTGTACCCCGTAATGGATTTTCCCTCCAGAAACTTGTCCAATCCCCTTTTAAAGGCGCCCAGGCCAGTCACCATCACCACATCCTGCGACAAGGAGTTCCACAGACCAACCACACGCTGAGTAAAGAAATATTTTCTTTTGTCTGTTCTAACTCTTCCAACACTCAATTTTAGTGGATGTCCCCTGGTTCTGGTGTTATGTGAGAGTGTAAAGAGCATCTCCCTATCCACTCTGTCCATCCCCTGCATAATTGTGGTACATAATCCCCTGCAAAAAGTGGTGTCCTCTTATATTTAACAGGGGGAGAACAACTGTCCCTCTTCACCCCGGCATGGCATCTTTTCCAATGGCTGTGGCTGGAGTCTCTTCTGTATTTTTCTTCTGTATTTTTTTATATTGCGAGCACTTTGGAGACAGGGAACCATTTATTGATTTCTTTAGCTACGCAAACCACTTTGTGAACTGCTCCTGTTGAAAACCAGTTTCTGAGTGTTCTTAATCATCATCTTGATTCTGATTTGATTTTGTTATATATTTGCAAGTTATATATGCAAGTTCAAGGACAACAGAAGATAAGGAAATGGACAGTGCTGGGGGATGAAAAGGAGACTGAGAAGAGACTACATTGTAGTTCGAGGTGGAGAGAGAAAATGGTGTACATTTAGTGAGAGCAGTAAAATACTTTTATGGATTGAATACTATAATATGTTGCCAGTGGGTCATGGTGTTTGGTATTTGTGGCTGAATTTTGTGTAACACTGGTAACATTTAAGTGACGGAATGAGGTGGGATGGTCTTGGGACACATGGAACACTCTACAGTCTCCATAGAGATGTGGTGCTGATGTGGGATCATTCAATATGAGCCACAATCCCACGTGTTTCTGGAATTCAGATTCTACCAGAGTAGCTTAAGGTCCAGGTATGCTGAAACAGCAAACGCACACTCTATAAATTCCCTTCCCCTCCTCCGCAACATATGGCTGGCTCTAGCTAGCAAATCTGCTGGGTTGAGGCTAGAGAGGGGGAGGGGGAACTCTGCCCCCTTTCCTTTTCTCCAAGACCTGGACCCTCCTTACCCTACCTCCAGTCTCTTACAACCATTACAACTGGTATGGATCAGACTTGAACCAAAGATACTGTGGCTGGTTGCGGTCTCAAACCACTTGTGACAGTTCCTTTTGAAGCCATATGTGCACCAAGATGGGACAGTGAAGTCAAGAAGACAACCTCCATCTTGCCCTGCAGGTCCTGCTGTAATAATAATAATAATAATAATAATAATAATAATAATAATAATAATAATAATAATAATAATAAACAACTTTATTTATACCCCACCCTTCTCCCTAAAGGGACCCAGGGCAGCTTACAACATGTTAAAAACAGATTAAAACATAATTTAACAAACAGATAAAAACATATTAAAAACACATTAACAGATACCAACAGCTGTATAGCTGCAGTTCTCCCAACACTTTAGTTTTTCCTCCTGGAGCCTCAAGATTTGATGATCTGGGCATCCTTCAGAAGCATAACAAGAACTTTGTATGTGGGGTGTGGAGTGGCTTTGGGACTGGAGCAGCGTTGAGACAGTAAAAGTTTGGGATTTATGCATTGGTTATATTTCAGCTGTTTTGATCAAGGTTTATAGATAAGCTGCTGGGATCTCTACATTTGAATAAATGGCTACTAAATTACAGCACCAGCTCCTCCTCATCTGTGATGCCACTATGTCTGCCTTCCTCATTCTGTATGCCATCACCCTGCACAGGTTGGCCCTCACAGGATGGTGCAGAGCCTCTTCAAGGACACACCTGAGACAAGATGTCCCATCTGACAATCGATGGAGCAGGCCTAGTCCAGAAATTTGGAGAAATTTGGTCCATAAGATTTATTTTGTTCTCAAAGTGTGCTTTAAAAAGGGGGGAAGCCATTTCCGCTTTCAAAGATGCACATTATTCTGTACGATGAATATCACAGGCAGTGGAGCCCATACCATCTTCTGGGATCCAACATATCCCATGGTATTCTGTGATGCTCCTTTTGTGCTGTGTTGCTTTAATTCTCCTTGCTATCTCTTGATATGCATTTGGCTCTCTCTCTCTCTCTCTCTCTCTCTCTCTCTCAGTGCTTTTATGCAGCTTCTGAAAGCACTCTGGTACTGTCTTTGTTAACATGATAAACTCTACTGGAAAAACAACTGAAAAATCTTCCCTTTTGTTGTATTCCCCTCTCAAAGAAGCAAAACTGTCAAGGGCGCAAAGTAAGATTTTATATTTGTAACGTCACAACAGCACACCAGATACAGCATGGATGTCCTCAAGGTTGGAAAGAGAGTAAAAGGAAAAGGGGGTGGGGATGTAGGGAAAGGAGAGAAGAAGATAGAGCCAACCCTTGGGCCAGGAGTGAAAGGAGGGAAATAAAGCAATAAGCAAAGATAAGAATCCTTCAGAGATTCTAAATTCTTTTGTACGTTGCAAAAGAACGGAATCTAATATACTATGTACAACACACAATGCAATATACATACACAAGCCCTGTGGGCTTTAAACACTGTTAAACTAAACAACTGTGCTTTCTGATATGAAGCCTCGTTTCTGCTGCAAGATATAAAGGAGTGTTTTTTTTGTAATTAATCTTTTCATAGGTCTAGACAAGATGTTATATATATGTACCAGAACCAGAGACTCACTGACTCACTGACTCACTCACTCACTCACTCACTCACTCACTCACCTATCTATCTATCTATCTATCTATCTATCTATCTATCTATCTATCTATCTATCTATCTATCTATCTATCTATCTATCTATCTATCTATCTATCTATCTATCTATCTATCTATCTATCTATCTATCTTCAGTCCTCTCCTAGATGGATAAAAATAACTTTAAAATGCAGATGCAACTGATAATTAAATTATAACCACTCTGAGACACTCAGTTTTTTGGGTGGGGCTTGAAAGAATCAAGGGGTACTAATGTCAGGGCCCTTTAATGCTGCCTTATGCTTTAATGCAGTGGTCCTCAACCTTTTTTGAGCCACAACATCAATCAATCAATCAATCAATCAATCAATCAATCAATCAATCAATCAAGTATGATTGTATGCTGCCGCCTTCAGCCGCCTTGTATGCCTGAAGATCTGAGGCTGCCAGTTCGAAACAACCGGAAGTACCTGAGAACTGACGACATGCTGATATACTGATGAGCTGACCCTCGGTGGCAGAGAGGAGTTGCTGTCAAGTGGAGCATGGGAGGCGAAGGGCCAGAGAGAGGCCAGTCCGGGAAGGAATCCAGCTGGAACGAGGAGTTCTATGAAAGACGAGAACTATTCAAGTGTAAAAATCAGGCAGCAACTGTTACCCTGTGCATGCCTGATCTCATCTGATCTCAGAAGCTAAGCAGAGTCAGGCCTGGTTAGTACTTGGATGGGAGATCACCTGAGAATACCCGGTGCTGTAGGCTTATACCATAGTCTTTCGAGACTGAAGGTTGCCAACCTACGAGGTTTAGAACAGCCTGCCTATGTAAACTGCCTTGGATTAAAGTCTGAGGAGAAATCTGATGACCAACGAAAGGTGGTATATAAATACCTGTATAAATAAATAAATAAGAGACTGGGGACCCAGTCTCGTTAGTCCTGCCCCCCTCCTATCCACCCAATACCCTCCCAGCACTGTTCACTATAACCTAATATTTTTATTAGAGAGGGCAGAAAAAGTTGCCATGAAGCCTGGCACTAGTGAAAGTTATTTTAGCCCAATTGCTAACAACTTGAGCAGGTCTGGGACACCATCTCCTGGAACCTGAAAGGGCACACCAGACGCCTCCCCCTTTATCTGGTGCCACACTAGTCCAGTGGTCTTCAACCTTTTTCATTCCTGGTAGTTGCTGCAACCCCATAACTGAGATTTTGTGACCCCATTGGGGTCCCATCCCCAAGGTGGAAGAACATTGATTTAATGCCTTTGCTTTCTCATAATTAGTTGGAAGCAGATGACAGTCGAAGTGCTGTATGGTGCTTAATGTAGCATATTTTCCCTTCCAAAATCTATCAGTGCCCATCCTCATGAACAAGATCGCCCTTCGGTTTTCTCTGAAGTCATATTCTGTAAAATTCTCATTTCTTCCTGCTATTATCCCTTTAATGCAGCATTTCCTCAGCACCCTGTTATTTGAAAGTGGTACTAAATTTCTTCCTGTTCGTTTGCCAAAGCTGTGGCATTCCTGAACTGACATCAATGAATCAGATCCTGTTGTCTGTAGAGGGTATGTGTGCTTTAAACACTGGTTTCCACTTTGTAGTCAGGGTTACTATTACTACTACTTCATCACAGCCTATGCTGGGCTGGTTATAGCTTGCAATTTGGGATCTAGCCAAGGAACCTGGGAATCGCAGAGATTTTGTTGCAGATTCTTGTTATTATTAAATGTTGAGAATCCCTTATCCAGAATTCCAAAATACAGAATATTCCAAAATACGGAACTTTTTAAGCACCAAAATGACTTTTAAAAAACATTTTTGCTTAAAGTAATAAAATCACAAACCGTGTATCATGCACAAACAGTGGCATCACTAGGGTTTGTGACACTCAGTGCAGGAGGCCTGTGTGTCATCCCTATGATGGCCCTCCTCTCATACAGTGGGAGGGCAACACCCCACGTAGTAGGCATGGTGATGTAGCCTTTCCCCACCCTGCTGTTTTTTGGCTATAACTTTTGACAGAATAGAGATATTCCAATGCAGTTTGTTTCATTGCATTCTGCATGGAATTATGCATTGATTGATATATAACATGATGGTATTATTCGAAAATACCAAGATTTAAAAATGTTTGGAGATTACTAGTGTCACCCCCCACCCCATGTGCATCACCTGGTAAAGGCTGCACCCCCTGCACCTCCCTAGTAACACCACTGTGCACAAACCTTGTTTTATGCACAAAATTATTAAAATGTTGTATAAAATTACCTTCAGGCTATGTGCACAAGGGGTATGAGAAACATAAAAATTTTGTATTTAGACTTGAACCACATTCCCAAGATCTCTCATAACATATATGCAAGTATTCCAAAATATGGAAAAATCCAATCTCGAAAGCACCTCTGGTTCCAAATGTTTGGATAAGGGATGCTTAACCTGTATTTTGCTACTTCATCACAGCCTATGCTGGGATGGTTGTAGTCTGCAGCTCAGGATCTAGCCAAGATCCTGGGAATCGCAAGATATCTTTGGATTCTTGCCATTCTAAGCAATGTTCTGGAGTTATGCTTTTGCAATTTACTCAAGGCCAATAAAGCCAAGGTGTTGCTTTAGACTTCTAGGCATTCCTCCAAGGGCTCCAATGACAATTGGCACAGACCTTCTCCCAGAGATACCCAAGTTCTATTCACATACCTTGTTCTATTCTTGATACCTTGTAATTTTCTCATGTTCTTTATCTTCAATTCTACTGTTGCCTGAGGTTGCATTATCAATGAGCCAAAGATATTGAATGCCACAGTCATGGTGACTGAGCAGAAAGCAACTAATTAGCCATTTTTAAAAAAGTGCAAGGAGGAAGCTACTAACTAAAGGCACAATATCCCTGAAAAGCCATATCATCCACACCGGCTGAGCTCACGGTGCACCTATGCATTAGGTAAAAAAACAAAACAAAAATCCCACCAGTAATTTGGTCTGAAAGAAGAAGGGAAGACATGGCAGAAAATACTGCAGTCAAGATTTTTGGTTGCAATCACCTGTGGGCATTCTCTATGAAAATTGAAAGAACAAAGGATGTCCATTCCAGGTTAAATGGATAATGTAAAAGCAACCATGGCCCACTGGCTTTTCACGCCACAATACTGGTTATCAGAAACAATATGGTTTTCTTATAAAATCTAAACAATATTCTTTGGTTGTCAACCCATAATGTGGCACAGGGACCAGAGAGGCCACACCCCTCAGAATAGGTTAAACTCGAGGTCTGCGTCTAGGGTCATTGAAAAGCTAGAATGTTGAAAACTACAATGGCTTCTACTATTCCATCTTGTTTACCAAACTTCTGCATACTGGGAGCTTTGGGTAATACTAAGGCCCCAATCCTAACGCCCACCACAAGCACCTATGTCGCTGCTTCAAAAAGACGCACTGCATCCTATGGTGGGAGGGTGATCAGACAGCCTGCAGGAAGTAAGCAAAATTATTTTGTACTTACCTCCTGGTACACTGCCCGATCTCCAATTTGTCTCCTTGGACATATACCACCTATTTTGGTGGTATGTGTCTAAGGAGAGAAAAGGTGCAGGGAAGCTTAAGAACATAAACACATAAGAACAGCCCCACTGGATCAGGCCATAGGCCCATCTAGTCCAGCTTCCTTTATCTCACAGTGGCCCACCAAATGCCCCAGGGAGCACACCAGATAACAAGAGACCTGCATCCCGGTCTGCAAGAGACCTTACATCTGGCATTCTGACATATCCTGACAAAATCAGGAGGTTGCGCATACACATCATGGCTTGTAACCTGTAATGGATTTTTCCTCCAGAAACTTGTCCAATCCCCCTTTAAAGGCATCCAGGCCAGATGCTGTTACTACATCCTGTGGCAAGGAATTCCGCAGACCAATCACATGCTGAGTAAATTTTCTTTTGTCTGTCCTAACCCTCCCAACACTCAATTTGAGTGGAGGTCCCCTGGTTCTGGTGTTATGTGAGAGTGTAAAGAGCATCTCTCTATCCACTCTATCCATCCCCTGCATGATTTTGTATGTCTCAATCATGTCCCCCCTCAGGCGCCTCTTTTCTAGGCTGAAGAGACCCAAACGCTGTAGCCTTTCCTCATAAGGAAGGTGCCCCAGCCCAGTAATCATCTTAGTTGCCTGCCCTCTTTTGCACCTTTTCCATTTCCACTATATCCTTTTTGAGATGCGGCAACCAGAACTGGACACAATACTCCAGGTGTGACCTTACCATCGATTTGTACAACGGCATTATAATATTAGCTGTTTTGTTCTCAATACCTTTTCTAATGATCCCAAGCATAGAATTGGCCTTCTTTACTGCCGCCACACATTTGGCCGACACTTTCATAGACCTGTCCACCACCACCCCAAGATCTCTCCCCTGATCTGTCACAGGCAGCTCAGAACCCATTAGCTTATATGTGAAGTTTTGATTTTTTGCCCCAACGTGCAGGACTTTACACTTACTTACATTGAAACGCATCAGCCTTTTTGCTGCCCATTCTGCCAGTTTGGGGAGATCCTTCTGGAGCTCCTCACAATCACTTCTGGTCTTCACCACTTGGAAAAGTTTGGTGTCATCTGCAAACATAGCCACCTCACTGCTCAACCCTGTTTCCAGGTCATTTATGAAGAGGTTGAAGAGCACCTGTCCCAGAACTGATCCTTGGGGCACACCGCTTTTCACCTCTCTCCATTGTGAAAATTGCCCATTGACACCCACTTTCTGTTTCCTGGTCTTCAACCAGGTCTCAATCCATGAGAGGACCTGTCCTCTAATTCCCTGATGGTGGAGTTTTTTCAGTAACCTTTGGTGAGGGACCGTGTCAAACGTCTTCTGAAAGTCCAGATATATAATGTCCACGGGTTCTCCCACATCCACATGCCTGTTGACCTTTTCAAAGAATTCTATAAGGTTCGTGAGGCAAGACTTACCCTTACAGAAGCCATGCTGACTCTCCCTCAGCAAGGCCTGTTCGTCTATGTGTTTTGAGATTCTATCTTTGATGAGGCATTCCACCATCTTACCCCGTATAGATGTTAGGCTGACCGGCCTATAGTTTCCCAGGTCCCCGCCCTTTCCCTTTTTAAAGATTTGCTATCCTCCAAACTTCTGGCACTGTGGCCGTTTTGAGGGACAAGTTGCATATCTTAGTCAAGAGATCTGCAACTTCATTCTTCAATTCCTTAATAACTCTTGGGTGGATGCCATCAGGGCCCGGCAACTTATTGATCTTTAATTTATCAATGAGGTCTGAAACATCTTCTCTTTCAACCTCTGACTTAATTCCTCGGTTAGGAGGGGCCGTTCGGGCAGCGATATCTGCCCGAGGTCTTCTGCCGTGAAGACAGATGCAAAGAACTCATTCAATTTCTCTGCCATTTCTAATTTTCCTTTTATCTCCCCTTTCCCTCCCTCGCCATCCAGAGGGCCAACCGCTTCTCTGGCGGGTTTCCTGCTTCTAACGTATTTGAAGAAGCTTTTGTTATTCCCCTTCATGCTGCTGGCCACGTGTTCCTCATAGTCTCTCTTGGCCTCTCGTATCACCTTCTTACATTTCTTTTGCCACAGTTTATGTTCCTTTTTATTCTCCTCATTAGGGCAAGACTTCCATTTACAGAAGGAGGCTTAAAACGGAGGAGACAAGATCCGGCGTGAGCCATTTATATAGGATCCACTCCATCCTGCCTCCTCCCTGCCCAGAAATCCTCCCTCCCTTCCTGCCCACAGCCCACCCTGCCACTGACTTACCAGTACCAGGAACTCCAGGGAGGCCACTACCGCATGGCCAGTATCACTCAGCTTCACCAATCCCAGTTGCACGCTCTACGGCATTGTGTTTTGTTATGCCATAAGTCAGGCTGCACTGCCAGCACGCTAGTTCCGGCAGTGCAGCCCAACCATAGGGCTGGGCTTTAACACTACTACAATCCTGGCCACACTTACTTGAGAATAAGTTTCATTGAATACACTGGAACTTATTTCTGAGTAAACATGTATTGGTTTGCGCTGCAAATCCAGGAGTTTTTCCATGCATCTTGTGAACTATGGTTGATGAATGAATAAATGCATACAGTACCAGTTGGCTTCTAGTGGGTCTGCTCATCAACTCTTAACCACTAGATAAACAACTAAAATGAAACTAGCCAAGGGCAGAAAAAAAGTACACAGCCCATGTTTTTCTGGCAACTGGCCCAATAAAGCCTGGCCATGCTGGCTTTTCCCCCAGTTATGCCCTCCGGGCAGAAGGTCTGGTCTAGAGGGTAGAGCTGCCATTAAGCCAGAAGATAACATCTGAAGGTCACCAGTTCGAGATCACTGGAAGCTTCTGTGTATGGCAAGTCCTCGAGATGCAACTAATGAGCTGAGCTGAACTACCCCAGCTGCTCTTCAGTGAGAAAGAAGCCGTCTCTGCTGCCCTTTGGTCAGAGAGTAGGAGCTGTTTGTCAGTCAGCGTGGGAGGCAACCATGACCAGAACTGATACCAGACTGTGAAAGATTCATCTGGAATGTTGTTGGTTCTTTAAAAATTCAAAATTCTTCGTTATTGTAAAAAACCCCTCAGGGGTTCAGAGAAAGCCTGACTATGTGACCTGCCTTGGACTAAAGTCAAAGGAGCAATCCAATGACCTAGAAAGGCATTCTGTTTATTGCTGTTGTTAAAAATCCTTTATTGCTTCATTCCCTGTATCTGGTGGTGTAGCTGGAGGGGGGCGGAGCACTCAGCTTGGAGGGGAGGTGGGTGAGCGGCCCCTCCCTTCTGAGCCATTCCCAGCGGGGGGGGGGGAACAGAGCCGTATGGCTCTGTTTTGTCCCCCCGCTGGGAATGGCACCGAAGGGAGGGGCTGCTTGCCCACCTCCCCTCCACGCTGAGTGCTCCGCCCCCTCCAGCTACGCCACCACCGGTATCATTATGCCCAACTCCTTGTAGAAAAGCAGCTCAGCAGAATGAGATATTCCTGTGAAATCCCAAAGCATTATGACAGCAGGAGCTCAGCAGCTGGTGCATGCCAATTCTCTCTCTCTCTCTTTCTCTCTCTCTGTGTCCCCGTCTGTCCCTACTTTGCGAAAACAAGACAGAATTTCCGCAAACACCAAATTTGCTTACAAGTCAATTCCTCTTCCATTCTCCAAGATTCCATGTGACCTTGAACCATCTTTGTCTCCCCCCCCCCCACTTCTGCCCTCTTTTTCTTTCTACCCCCCTCCTTTTTCTTCTCCACAAAGGGTGAGAATGTCAATAACACTTTAAAAAAAATTGGCAGTAATGGATGAAAAAAACTGCTCTGTTTTGCATACAGCTAACTGGAAGTTTTTTTAAAAAGGTATTTTACTTAAAGGGGATAACACAATTTTTCCATTCAGTATTTTTATTAAAGAAAGCGTGTGGCTGAAAGAGCAGGTGATCGTTTTGTAGTATGATTGCTTTGGACGCATTGCTGCTAATCTTGGACCAAGTTCCACCAGCATGGAGTGTATCTCCATTCCTTCTTGTGCTGTGGTAGCGCCTAGGTGGCTCCCAAGGAGAACAGGATACTCTTCCAAGTATCAGGGCCTTCATGTGTTTCCAGGTGCAAATTGTGCCTTCTGCAATATCTTTGCCACCCATTGAATCACTGGAGGGAGTAAGGAGGGTAGGATGGTGGGTGGCAAGTTCTGATGCCTCTAGGCCAGAGGCTTCTGCAGATGATGTCATCAAGAAAAATGCCAGCAAGGGCTTGTGCGTGGACCTTTCTGGGTGCTTTTGGGGATCTCTGGCTTTTACATCAGAAGTAGAAAAATAAAAAATAATACCCTCCCCCATCCAGTGTGCAGATTAGTTTGTATCAATTTCATTCTTCTTGCTCCAGTTTCAAAGGCAGCCTGGCAGTGGGGAGGCAAATCTGTTTGGAAATTGAACCTTTGAACTAACAAAAAGCACGACAATTAGCAATATTCTTGTTTTAAATGCACTTGCAAACAGTCAATCTTTCTCTCTCTCTCTCTCTCTCTCTCTCTCTCTCATGTGCTCTCTTCATCCTTTTAAGTAGTGTCAAGTCCATACAGTTTTGGCCACGTCAGGCGTCAGGTTTAATACTATTAAGGAATCAATTACTTCTTTCTCAAGCGTCGCTTGTCAGTTTAACTCACCCATTTATGTATCAATACCATCCTTTTGTGTAAATGCAAGCATTCTCCGTTTGCTGTGTCATAATTAGTTACCTCCTTGATATTGGAGCTTCCTGCTCTGCAAACGTCTCTCTTACCTTTAAAGCTTGAGGGAGCTCTAGAGAGGGAGCTCTAATTGGGTTGGACGCCCGTAAAAGGGTGCAGACACCGTTTCCAAGTGGAGAGAGACTAGACCTGTTCATGTGGCCAGCTGGGTACACTTTTATCCCTTTACCTGATGTGAAAAGCTCAGACTCCACAGAGGGGGTCACCAAGATACAACCATTGGCGTAGCTAGAGGGGGTGCAAAGCACTAAGTTTTGCAGCGAGCATCACCGCAAGCTTGCAAGCAGCCCCTCCCCCTCCCTTCAGAGCCATTCTAGGTAGTGGGAGTGGAGACGAATGCTTCCATTTTGTTCCCCCCACTTGGAATGGCTCCAAAGGGGAGGGGCCACATGAGCCCTGCGGTATGTGTGTGTCTGTGTGCATGTGCACATCCCTAGCAGACACAGAAATCTTTTGAACTTGAGTCCACAACAAAATCTGCTTGTTTGGTTTTTCACATGATCAGTCTTAAATTTGCAATGGGCTGCAATGATTAGTTCATTTCCCATCCCGCTATCTGGTGTGGGGAAGGGGCAGGATTCGTTGCATCCTGTATGGGCAGTAGCATTTGATCAGGGGCACGATATCACTGAGTAGAGAAGAGGATGAGTCTTCATTTAGCCGGAGGATATTGCTTTGATTTGAAGAGGTTGGTCACTCCTTATCTAGAGGTTTGGAAAATGAGATTATTCAAATGTGTACTGATGTGTTTTATGTGGCCTAGCAATGCACTGCTTCCATGTGGCAATTCAAGCACATAGTGGGCCTGGATTATTATCTAAGCTGACGATTGGAGCAGACCAAAGCCAGGATGATGAAGCAATCGAAGATTGTTGACTCATGGGGCCCTACTAAATCCAGTGTCCTTTCATACTTAATTATCTTGTCAGGTTCCTGGAATTTGAGCAACCGGCAATACTGACAGCCTTGGGTGAGCAAAAAGCTACATGGCATGCACTAAAAATCTTTGTTCATGTCTTTTGGGGTTTGTCTGTACTCAGTTCTTTCAACAGATTCAACTGTATCACTTTCATATATTGCACCTACGATAATTCACCCCCCTCATTCTCAGCCCTTCCCTTCCCATTCTGATAGACTGTTGCAAAACAAATTTTAGAAATAAATGATGATGATGATGATGATGATGATGATGATGATGATGATGATGATGATGTGTTTATATACTGCTTTTCAACAAAAAAAGTCACATAGGTTTGCAAAGAAGATCAAATAACTAAATGGCTCTCGCAATAATGTTTATATTTTTATTGTATTTGAAAGCTGCTTTGAATGCCCATTAGGGAGATAAAGCATGGAACAAATAGTCTTTTTTATTTGTTTTAGGGTCACTCCTAAAACAGGGCTATACATGGTATAGAAATACATTGCTTTTCACTTAGCTTTAATAGGCTGCTTTATCATTTCTTTAAAAGCATTGATTATATTGATACCATAAAAAGCAGAGGGGGAAGTATTTACAGCACAATCCTAGAAATGTCTACTCAAATGTTCCACTGAGTTCAGTGAACCTCACTCCCAAGTAAATGTGTGTAGCAGCCGTTTTCAACCACTGTGGTGTGGCACACTGGTGTGCCGCAAATGGTCTGCAGGTGTGCCTGGGGGAGGGTCATTTATTAGTAGGGCCAATGGAGATGTGAGCCCCCCCACCAGCAGCATGGTGTGCCTTGTCAACTGTAAAATATTGATGGTGTGCCTTGACAATTTTCGTATCTTGCCAGTGTGCCCTGAGACAAAAAAGGTTGAAAATCACTAGTGTATGGGATTGCACCCTGAGTCATATTCAAATCTGATTTTTTGCCCATGTTGCAAATGGCTTTGGCGACTGGTCAACAAGGTGTGAGCCAGAGGTGCTGACCAGTCTCTGCTGCTCAACTGGGTTTTCCCCATTTGTGTGTTGGCAACCTTCAGTCTCGAAAGACTATGGTATCGTGCTCCGAATGGTGGTTCTGGAACAGCGTCTAGTGTGGCTGAAAAGGCCAATTTGGGAGTGACAATCCCTTCCACCCTGGGAGCAAATGCAGTCTGTCCCTGGTCTGTCTCCCTGGCTATGGGCCTTCCTTCTTTGCCTCTTAGCCTCAGACTGTTGGCCAAGTGTCTCTTCAAACTGGGAAAGGCCATGCTGCACAGCCTGCCTCCAAGCGGCCGCTCAGAGGCCAGGATTTCCCACTTGTTAAGGTCCACTCCTAAGGAAGCGGCGTGAAGCAGGGCTGTGTTCTTGCAGCAACTTTGTTTGGGATTTTCTTCACTGTCCTGCTGAAGCAGGCCTTTGGAACTGCAACAGAAGGCATCTATCTCCAGACCAGATCAGACTGAAAGCTCTTCAGCCTCTCCAGACTGAGAGCAAAGTCCAAAGTCCAGCTGAAATGTCTGCGTGACTTTTTCTTTGCCAACGATGTAGCTGTCACTACCCACTCTGCCAAAGATCTCCAGCAGCTCATGGATCGTTTTAGCAAGGCCTGCCAAGATTTTGGACTGACGATCAGCCTGAAGAAAACACAGGTCATGGTTCAGGATGTGGACTCACCTCCCTGCATTACAATCTCTGCGCATGAACTGGAGGTTGTCCGTGACTTTGTGTACCTTGGCTCAACGATCTCCGACACTCTTTCTCACGATACCGAGCCAAACAGACGCATCGGCAAAGCAGCTACCACGTAACCAAAAAGCTACAGAGTGGGTTTCTTTGGAGTTTGTGCCCTGGAGATGACAGTACCCTGTCCTTTCGGATTGAACATGATGACTGAACACTCTACCGTTCTGCAGCTGCTATCTGTCCCTTCCCCCTTGAACTTGATTGGGGAGACGATGAGTAACAATGAGTAAGTAACAATCTGTTTTGCAGCAGTGGGTGAACTGGATTAAAAAATCCACTGATTTCACACTCATCTGTAGCCCTACTGGTGCATTTGTCGCCCCATGTTCATGACTATATGAGAGTATGAGAGGAGTGTGCCATCTCCCAAACACCCTCTCTGTGGACAGCATGTACTGCAGCAGAAAAAACTACTACCAGGAAATTTTTCACTCCCAGGAGGCCCTTATACAAAAATCCCAGTAAGCTCTTATAAACTATCCACTAATATAGCTAAGGGGAGTCCAGGGGTACATGGCTCTGTGTGACACACATCAAGGGGGGGGGGTGACACACCAACCACAGCCAAGATGACGGCAGATGGAATTTCAGCCATTTGTCATATGGGATGGATGCCAAAATTTTCTGTACCCCCAAGTACCAGATGTCTTAGCTGTGTCACTGCAAGCATCTCCATGAGGAGACAAGTAGCTGAATAGGACTTCCGACTATGAGCGTGGCACACATTGCATGAGGATGGGCTTGCAGACGCCGTTACAACCTTGCCTGTCAAGTCCATTGCATACCCATCTGCGAAGAAGGATGACCCCTATTCTTTCCTCCACCTCAGCTGGCTGATGAGGTTCAGAATACCTTAAAATAGGTTAATTTGCCCCAAAGTGGCAAGAATGAATTGCTGCTGCTTTTGTGTGTGGCGTTTAACCATTTTTCTTTTTCCCGCCCCAGCAGCAAAATTGCCAATCATCTAGAAACATCCTGTCGTTGATTGGTTATATAAAGGAAACTGTGGGTTTCATTTAAAACAATTGTGACCTTCCCCGTTCGCGCTTTCCATTTGGACTAAATTACAGGACAACATTTTAAAAGACAAGCATACGCCTTTCTATTCAACTGCTACTCGGTGACCCCACTTTTTGTAGCCTCTTCCTTTTCTATTTGAAATGGTGACCCTTGGATGAATCATTGTGATTGTGCGATTCCACAGATATAAGGGGACAGGCTCTTCCTTTGCCAATAGCGTAGCTAGTGGGGGTGCAAAGCACTAAGTTTTGCAGGGAGCCTCACCACAGAGTGCAAGGGACCCCTCCCCTTCGGAGCCATTCCGGGCAGGGGGAGCAAAACGGAGGCATACCAGTGAGCCCCTCTGGATTTGCCCCACTTCCTTCCTGTATTTTGGGTCTTCCTTTTTATATCATACATCCAGGTTGGTGATCATGGAAAGCTGTCTTTGGTGTCTCCCAATACATTCCTAAGGCCAATTCAAAGTGCCCAAAGACCTGACTGGTTTGGAACCTCTACCTCTACAAACCACCTCCTTTCAATTGAGCATATTTGCATGTTGCATTTATCTGGAGAGGCTCTGCCCTGTGTCCTGCCCAGGACAAAAATGAGATGGGAAGCATGTGGGCCTTCTCAGTGGTGGCACTTGGGTCCTGGAATAACTTGTCCCATGATTTTGGGCTATTGGTTATTTCAAACCTCTCTCCCTGCTTTCCTTTAAGGATGCGAAAATACAGTGGACTCACCTTAGCTGCTTGCTGGTCATCGGTGCATTTGAATAACCCTGGATGCCAAGCCTGTGGTTGGAGGCCTCAGAAGGTCTCCCAGATGCAATTCGAGGGCACTTCCAGTTTGGGCTGGTGACTTCTAGTCCCATCTGGTGGCATTCAGAGTTATGGAGAGGCCATGGGCAGCTTCTCCGCACCTCAGAAAGTCTCCTGGGCACAACTGGAAGACACTTCTGGTTCACCAGCACAAACCAGTCGTGTCCGGGAGGCTTTTGGAAGGAAGACAGGAGTCTGTGCATGACCTCGGGAGGGCCAGGCTCAGCCCCAAGCAAATAATTATGGTGCAAAATGTAACATTTTTATTGTTGTACATCACTTTGAGCTCTGGAAAAGTAGTATAAAAATCTTGTAAATAAATAAAAAATGATAGGCTTAGGCTGTCAGATTGTCTTTTTTGACTCTGTTGCTGCCGGATTTTTGTTTGTCATCTAAATTATTCAATAGCTTCATTGGAAAATGAATGGGTACATGGTTTTTACTGACAGTTAGATTTTTCACTGTTGCTAGCCACCTTGGAGGTCCCACTTTGAGAAGAAAAGGGCAGATACAAATGTTAAAATAAATACAGTTTTTAAAACAATCAAGTGCATTTAAGTAAGTAAAACATTGTCTGG
Source organism: Tiliqua scincoides (assembly GCF_035046505.1). NCBI lineage: Eukaryota > Metazoa > Chordata > Lepidosauria > Squamata > Scincidae > Tiliqua > Tiliqua scincoides. Next base: position 217,350,625 of record NC_089824.1, read on the forward strand.
TCTGCTCCGTGTGTCTCATGCAAGCCTTTTAGCGGGCATGCCCCAGACCCAGTCCAATGGCACCAATGGGAGCTCCCCTGCCAGGGAAATAGCAGCTGTGTGTGTTTGCATGCAAAGGGTTTATGTTGTAATCCTGACTGTGACCATAACAAGGGGAAATCTTTTTCTGAAAGAGAACTGTGGTCCTTTATAAATTTCACTGATCCTTTTTGCTGGACACCCTCCTCACAACCTAGCCATTTCACCAAATGATGGAATCAGAATCACCTCTTGGGAAAGTTGATTTAATTAGCTGCTCCGCACCAGAGAAGCGCAGAGGTCCTGACACGACTACCAGAGTCTGACATTCAAAATCTGTTCCAAATTGGAATCAGCATAATCATTTCTTTATAAAAACGAAGGAGGGAGCATAACATTTTTTTGTGGAAGAAAGAGGTGGTGGTTTCATTGAATAAACAGAGAACCTCCATGGTTAGATACAGTATACCTCTGAATGGCAGTTGCTGGTGTCGGGGGAGGCAGGTCATGAAACTCTGGGTGACTTGGCCCAGTCATGATTTCTCAGCTTAAGCTCCTCATAGGGTTGTTGTGAGGATAAGCAGTTCAGGGGCAAATCCTCCAGCCCTCTGGCAAAATGGCTATTTTAAGGGACAAGCTGCATATTTTAGTCAGAAGATCAGTAACAACATGTGAGTTCCTTAAGAACTCTTGGGTGGATGCCATCTGGGCCCAGCAACTAACGGATCTTTAATTTGTCAATTAGGTCTGAAGTGTCCTCTCTTTTAACTTCCATTTGACTTGATTCTTTGGTCAGGAGGAGGTAGTGGAATCTGCCCAAGCTCTTCAGCCATGAAGACAGATGCTGTCACAGACAAAAGGGGACTTCCAAGAGAATACAGGCTGACCCAGGGAAGTAGTGCCTGGTATTAAGCATGCTTGCTCCTTTCCTGCTCCCCACTTTCTTTCGTTGGACAAGCAGCTATATAGGGAAAAGCTGTGGCAGAATGTATCCACTGCCACCAGCCCAGGCTAGAAGGAGTGGGTGGAATGGGGCAGGAAGGAGGCAGAATGGGGTGGAAACTGGTGTGGGGAGCAGGCTTGATCAAGATCAGGAAGGGGCAGGACTGGTGGCAACAGTGTTGCCTATATCCAGTGGCATAACTAGTGGGGGTGCAAAGCACTAAATTTTGCAGGGTGCCTCACTGCAGCATGCAAGCAGCCCCTCCCCCTTCCCTTTGGAGCCATATCGGGCAGTGGGAGCAAAACGGAGGCATATGATGAGTGTGAGGGCAGTCTGAAGGAATACATGATAAGTTGTCAGCACTTCATTGCATGAGGAAATCGCAATTTGAAAGGCTAAAATCAGAGTCCAAGAGGGAGCAGCACAAACATACTGCAGAAATGCCAGGCTAGAACAAATTGACAGCCTGTCTTGAGTTAATTAGGGTTGGCCTAAAACTGTAGAGTCTTCAGAATTCTGCCTCTGTTATTGTTTTAGTATGGAAACTGCCTCATAAGTTCTAATCACACATAGTGGCACATCTACAGCCCACTAGAGGCTGTGGTAGAGATCAGCAATTCCAGCTGCACTGCAGTCATGATTCTGGTTCAAATGAGTGCAGGATGTAGTCTGCAAAAACTCCAGGGAGTAGACTGTGGCATCTGGGAAGGGTTCCATAAACCATCCTGGGCATAAACAAAGTAGACTGACACGGTGAATGAGTGGCAACACCACTTTTGACTGGCTGCAGGGGAGAGGGCGTGCCTCATTTGAGGATGTGCAGCTAGGGCCCCATCTCATATGCTCTGAAGCAGAGCTGTAACTAGAGCGGAGTCTGAGGGGCACCTGCTCCAGGCGCTATGCCAAGGGGGTGCATGCCCACCCCTCAGTTATAGAGGAAGTTTGCGCCTCCCCCCCCCTGTTCCTTCTCCTGTGGAGTCTCTGGAACCTCCACAACAGAAGGAATGGATTTGCAAAGCCACCACAGTGAGCACCCCCTCCACCAGGGAGAACCCACAAGTGACTACCTGGCAACACAAGTGGCACAAGGCTCCTTGAAGGGGAGCCTCCACAGGAGAAGGAACGGAAGGTGTGAAGCCTCCGCAGTGAGTGCTCCCTCCTCCAGGGAGAACCTGAAAGCGATGTCACGATGTCACATGACACAGTGACATCACTGCCCCAGGCAGTGGGGCAGTGTGTTACACCTGTGCTCTGAAGTCTTTGCTAAGACAAGAAGATGGTGCTTTAATTCCTCTCCTTCCTAATTCCATTGGAAATGATCAGTCCACGATGTCAAGGCCATGAGGACCATGTCCATCTTTATCCCAGGGAGGTCCTGCTTCAGCTGGAGAAATCGATGAGCAAAAACTGCTTCCATGTTTCCATCTCCTGTGCTGGAACTGGGGCAAAACAAAAAAAAATCTTTGGGCCATACTATAAGTTAGCTTAAGCCAATTATTAGGGTTGATGGGCTTGTTTTTAACTGAGTAAATAGAAATTGGATGATGCCCCCTGTGGCTCAGGCTGCTGGATCAGCCCCCCCTCCTGCAGCTGCTACTTCGCAAGGAGAAAAGCTCACATTGGCACCAAAGGGGGCCTTTTCCCTTGTTAAATAGCACACATGGGGGTGGGTGAGCCAGATTGAGATCCTGGGGGGAGAAGGGTGAAAGCTTCCCTACTCCATACCATGATTCCCTCATCCAGCTGTTCTTTGCACAGTTCAAAACAAGTCCGACAACCCTAATCTCAGGCTTAATGCCACATGTAGCTCGGTCCTTTCCTGCCCCAGCAACCTGCTGTAGAAAGTGCCCAAATTTTAGAGCTGGGGAAACTGAGGCTGAAAGAGCATTTCTTGCCCAACGCCTCTCAGTGCATGGCTGAGATGGTGTCAGCGCACATCCATGGATTTCAAAGGGAATATATTCCAGCTATTGAACAAACTCATCTATGGAGAGCAGTGCTAAGGGAAGCCAATCTAATGAACAGAAACAATTCATTTCTCCACTGGGCCCTCAGGCTGGGTTCAGGTATGTGTGTTGGCAACCTTCAGTCTCGAAAGACTCTGGTATCGCGCTCTGAAAGGTGGTTCTGGAACCGCGTCTAGTGTGGCTGAAAAGGCCGATTCGGGAGTGACAATCCCTTCCACACTGGGAGCAAGTGCAGTCTGTCCCTGGTCTGTCTCCCTGGCTATGGGCCTTCCTTCTTTGCCTCTTAGCCTCAGACTGTTGGCCAAGTGTCTCTTCAAACTGGGAAATGCTGCACAGCCTGCCTCCAAGCGGGCCGCTCAGAGGCCAGGGTTTCCCACCTGTTGAGGTCCACTCCTAAGGCCTTCAGATCCCTCTTGCAGATGTCCTTGTATCGCAGCTGTGGTCTACCTGTAGGGCGCTTTCCTTGCACGAGTTCTCCATAGAAGAGAATGGATGATGGTGCAGGTATAGCCTATCATCATAGCCTTGTGCCTGCCTATCTTGTATCACTGCCTTCTTGTGATCTTCTCTTCACATTCAAGCTTACTGGAGAGCCTTATTTTACTCAGATCAGCAAATGTATCTTTCTATATATCTTCACTGACTTCCTGGGCTATGCAACACAGTGGAATTCACTGCTTTTTTTCCTTTACATTTCTCCTTGGGGGGGGCGGGAAGTGTCTCAAAACAGATTGCTTTCTTGCATTCCATTTCCAGTGTGTCTGTCGACTCCCCCCCCCAAATTTCGAGGTTCTTCCCCTAAATCTTTTGTTTTTCTTATCTCCTCTTCTTCCTTTTATTGTTTCATGTTTTGAAAAGGAGTGAATTTTCCCCTTTCTATTTCTTTGTTGCCTGGAAAATGCTTCCATTTTGCTCCCACTGCCCAGAATGGCTCCAAAAGGGATAGAGAATGGCCACTTGCATGCTGCGCTGAGGCTCCCTGCAAAACTTAGTGCATTGCACCCCCTCTAGCTATGCCACAGCTTTCCACTCCTCCTTAATTCTGATTCGACTTGGAGAGTTTCTAAAAATAAACTCTTGAATTGGCGCAAGTGCCATTTGCCACAGCTTATAGACTGCAATCCTATACGCACTGACCTGGGAGTAAGCCCCACTGAATATAGTGGGATTTCAATTTACATCTCAGTAGACATGTGTTGTTAGATTGTGTTGTTAGTAACACATTCAGGAATTATGAAAAATGAACCTACAGGACAGTGGTTCCAAAACTGAGTTGGGACTCACTAGTGGGTCATGACCTGATTTTTGGTGGGTTGCCAAAGGGTGATGGAAAGGTCACATAGCTAATTGCCTCAAGCCCTGAGGTTATTCAAAAATCAGATACTGTAACTGCTAATTACCCTGCAAGGAGCTGAGCTCCTGCAGTTTGCAAGCTTGTGTAAATATAGGGAGATGAACGTTTGCGGGTCTTTTTTCTGCTTATTATTGCTTAAATTAATAAATACAAATATTATTTCTTTCTAGGTCTCCTTTTTAAAAAAGTCTGGCAAACCTGGATGAGTCCTGATAGAACATCGTTTAGAAAAAGTGGGTCCCGGTGCTAAAAAGTTTGGGAACCACTGCACAGGAGATTCCAAATGCATAGGTTCCACTTTGAATATCAGGTAATTTGGAAGCCTAACATCTGGGGAGGACTTAAGATGACGAGAAGTTTTGAAGCGCCCCTAAATTTAGGTTGTAAACTATTGACTTGGATCATATATGCACACCTCATAATCCCATGTGCAATGCTCATGTGTCTCCTAGCTGGATTGGAGTGACAACCTTTTTCACTCAATGATATCTAGTTTATATAATTAGGGCCCAATCCTATCCAACTTTCCAGCACTGGTGCAACCACAATGCAGCCCCAAGGTAACAAAACAAACTTTCCTGTACCTTGAGGAGGCCTCTGTGACTGCTTCCTCACCACAGGAAGCATGCACAACCCATCAGCATGGCTGCACCAGCACTGGAAAATTGGATAGGATTGGGTCCATAAGCATCTAATAAATAATATTGGGCACAATCTGGCCAAAATAGATTCTTTCTACTGATTTCAGGGGCAAAATTATGTATCTGCTTATATCTCTCTCACTGAAATTTTAAAGCGCTTAATTTTTGGCTGCATTTGATAGCACCAGCATCATCATAATAGTTCATTATTGCATGGACTGAACATGTGACTCTGCTTTCTCTTGGGTCAGACTGTTGGTGGCTTTGTGCTTGCAGGAGCTCTCCAGCATCTCAGACAGGAGTCTTTTCCATGCCTCCCTGAGTATAGCAGGGATTGAACCAGGGATATATAGGAGACAGGGCAGTTGCTCTACCCCTGAGCTATCACCCCTCCCTCCAAATCATGTGCACAAGCCTATGTTTAAAAAGAACAAAAATTTTAGAAGCACATACAAATCCATCATTCATTTGCTGAAAATAGTCTGAAAAAGACCAAAGCATTATGGTTGTAGCACTTCAGAGTATCTCTATAGAAGTCCACGGAGTTGCTCCTCAATTGTTCCAAAATGAGGGAGCTGTGCGTCAACACGTGGGTGCAGTTTACAAGGTCATTCTCTTGCAAAGATCCATTGGCAAAACTACAATTTCTTGCACTGGGTAGGATAGGAGGTTTTTAAAAATCCGTTTTAAGGCGACATTTCTCTGGGTTTTGATACAAGAAGGGTGAAAGGAAAACAAGAAAGAGCAAAGGGTAATGTGGATTAAGATTCTAAATGGGACGGTACATCTTTAATGATACATATGATAATTAAAGGATACAATAAACACAATTAGCATATGTTTTAAACAGTTTATTAGTGAAGCTTACCATAAAAATCAGAATATATAGAGCTCCAGGGTTTGTTGGGATAGAAGCTTCTAATCCTCAGAGCCATAAAATCTCTGGTGTGGAAGAAATGGGCATCTTTAAAATGATTGAATCAGCAGGCCTCCTGTGGAAAAACACACTCACACACACACACAAATTAGCAAGCGACAGGGTTGGCCATTGTGCAGTGTTGCAATGCAGGGAGGTGAAGTCAGTATAGGAGCAGTCCTTGCAGTTCTGATGGAATGCAGCGGAGAAGTGCTCCTTCCATCATGCCCGCCCAAGAGAAGAATGGCTTTTTAACTCTTTGCAGGAAGGAGACCTCTCCCCACTCCTCCCCAAGCCCACACCAAAACAGACCAGGCTGGTCCAAATAATTTGTGACCTGTAGCTAAATGGCTTTGCAGCTCCAGAATTGGAGCAGGGAGATGATAAGGACATGTTAAGAAGAGGGACAAGGCACATTTTTCTCCAGCCCCAAGTGGCCAATCCAAGGAAGGATTCAGCTTCACATTTAATTTGTTGCAGCAGGAATGGCTCCCTGGCACTAGGGTGGCTCTGTGTCAACCCAGTAGCTGGATGTGGACTCATTTGGAGCAGATGCCAGTAACAAGGTAGCCTACAGTTCTGCTTGTCAGGAAAATTTAGCACTAGGGAGATGCCACACTTGAATACGCACGTGCAAAAGAGACATGTACCTGGAGGTCCACATTGCAGTGCTTCAGCTGCAACGCCACTGTGAAACTTTCCATACTAAATGGAATAACTTAATGATTCCCATAATGTGTAAGGCAGCTGTAGCAACAGCCTTGCATAGAATTTTGTGAGTGCCACCTGGGTAAGTGCTGCTTTCCTGAGTGCCCAAGTCCCTCCAGCCCCTCAGACCTGTGCCCACTGTCCCTTGCTGATCTCTCCAGCCCTGCCTCCAATCATCCCCCACAAGTCTCTGAATCCCCCAACATACTCCAAATCTGGAAATCAATGAAACCACCAAGGACTGATCTGGAACGTGCTCTTGGGCCTGTAGCAGCATGTGTCAGGCAGATCTTCCTCTGGGCAACCACCCCGGGGCAGGCAGCAGTACCTCAACCCCATTGCTCTGGGCATTCCCCTTCATAGGCAGATAGCGAGGGTTCAGTGGCATAGCGAAGAGGTACAGGGGGTGAGGTACCCCCTGGGTACCAGTCATGACAGGGCGCTAAGGAATGCCAGTGTCACTCCCACCCTGGCTGCCCGTCTGCAGGAGGCTCAGTTGTTGCACAAGAGCAGCAGACAGGAGAGCCAGTGGCACTCACTGAGACCGGAGCCAAAGTGTACCCACATCTGGCCTGCCACAGCTAGCTTCTCCTCCCTCCGGCAGTGAAAGCTTGGCAACCTGGAAGTGCTGCATGACGTGATGACATCACCGCCAAACTTCTGGTTTGCCAAACTCCACATTGGGTGACGCCACCCCCAGTGATGCTGCTGCAAGGGTTTCTTCTGCCGGAAGAAACTAGTGTTTCCTGCCTTCCCCCCCAACCCAGAAAGGAGCAGTAGTATGGTAGCAGCCTCCTTTCAAAGAGTAGGCAAAATGGGGAAAAGCATCTGCATAGGAAAAAAAAGAGCCGTCAAGTTGGTTGGCAACTTTCAGTCTCTAAAGACTATGGTATAAACCTACAGCACCCGGTATTCCCAGGTGGTCTCCCATCCAAGCACTAACCAGGCCTGACCTTGCTTAGCTTCCAAGATCAGACAAGATCAGGCATGTGCAGGGTAACAGTTGGTGTCAAGTTGGCTCCAGTTATTTTAAGCAAACCTGTTTTCCCCCAGAAGGTCTGCTGTACTAAAGAAAGCACCAGCACACCATTCTTCCCCCAACATCTATCGACCACTCCATGGCTGCATCACATGCCTACAGGTCGTGCTCCAAACACTTTGGCAGGCTGCTCATGTTTGCCAAGGGTATGGCCTCCTCTCCCAGTTCTTGAGCACTGAGTTGTCCATATCCCAATATTCCTGGCATCCAGCATAACTGGCATCCTTTGGACATTTATACTTTTTCTCCTGGTTGGTGATCACACAGCAGCCTCCTCGCCCACATTCCCTTTCTGCGCAAAACCCCTCCAGCCGTAGCTTGGCATTACACAAAGCGAGAGGTGGCAAGTTAATCTTTCCTCCACCCCTTCTCTTCCTATCATGGGCTGGGTTCTTGCTTGCAAATGAGTAATGCATAAGCCTCGTGCGCTTTTTAATCCGCGTTTGAATTTATTTTCATCCTCCTTTTGTTTGTTTGTTTGTTTGTTTGTTTGAAGGGGAAGGAATGGCCTTGATTGTACAGTGGAGTTATCGCGGGCTTGTTTGGCTCATGGACCAAGCCTTAGGATACGGTTTGAATAGAAGTTATTGAGCATGCATTGAAAGGGAGCCGTGATACTCGAGATTGCTGGCTTTGAAACGTACGCCCATCAGACGCACCGCCATCTCAATTCTGCAAAGAAAATCAAGAATAAGAATTGAGCTGCTGTTTGAATACATTCTTATAGGGAAATTGGAATGTCAGGACCTTCAATTAGATCTGAAGACGGCGGAACATTTCCATAAAAATGAAAGAGCATCCCTCAAATGATGCATTTCGAGTTTGCTCAGCTCTGGGCCTAATCTGAACAAATTCAATCACAGTTTAGCGCTGGTGGAAAATTTCACTCTCTTTGCTGAGCGCCAGTTTCCAGCGTGGGCATAATAACAGCTTTTGTCAAAGGTAGGTGAGTGTGGAAATCCAGGTGCCTGATTCAGCAGAAAACAAAGCACCCTTGGAATAAGGTGGCAGTGAACAAGTTCTGCCCTCGCAGCCTGTACCTTATAAGCCGCTGGGTATTTTTGGGTGAAATGCTTCAGGATTGCAGGGATGATTTGCACCAGCAAGATGTGTTGGATACAGTGGCATCATTAGGGTTTGTGACACCCAGTGCAGGGAAACTCATGGTCACACCAGTGGTGTAGCTAGAGGGGGTGCAAAGCACTAAGTTTTGCAGGGAGCCTCACCACAGCACCTCTCCCTCCCCATTCTGCCTCCCCAGAGGCAGAATGCCTGGCTCCAAAGGGGAGGGGAAAGGGCCACTTGAATGCTGCAGTGAGGCTCCCTGCAAAACTTAGTACTTTGCACCCTTTCTAGCTACGCCACTGGGTGACACCCCCATGGACCTCCTCCCATATCAGCTGCAGCCAGAAAAATCTCCTGAGCCCAGGTCTACCGGACTTCCTGAGATGGAGCCCGGGTCTACCCGCCTAGTAGACCTGGTCTCATGGAGAGCAGAAGGTGGAGGCCAGGCTGATTGGGAGGCTTCAGACTTGAGCTCTGAAGATTTTTTGACTGCAGCCTGGTCTGCCTGGGTATGGGTAGACATGGGCTTTGGAGCTGGGGGTTAACTTTTGATGATGTCACCTGGTGTGGTCCACAAACACACACTTCCCACAGCCCCCTAGTGATGCCACTGGTTGGAAAGTTCTTGACGTAAATATAGATAATGAAAGCAGTGTCAGCTCCAGTTTTGGGAGGTCCCTGGGGCAAAAACCCTGTGAGGGTCTCCCAGTCGTGTGCTCCCCCCGTATGTATGCTCCAGTGCCTGGGAAACAAGCAATGGATGGGCAACATTCACTGCTGCTATTACAGGTGTGGGCGGCAACAAGATGGAAAACTTGCAACTGCTGCTATCGCCCACTCTTAGCCATCTCTTGAGAAGCCTCCCCATTAGGCCCTGGCCCCCTTGCCAGCTTAGCAGGAGATTGTGGGAAGCAATGGCAGCTGGGTGCTGGGGGAAAGAAGAGGGTGGTCCTCTGTTCTCCCACAATTGACCAGTAAGCAACTCCTTGGGCCTTGGCCTGCCAAACAGTGTTGGGGACCGTGTGGACCCATGTGTGGGCATGAGCCTCCAGCGTGTGCTCTATTTGTGGAACCTCCTGGAACATACAAGTACCTGGAAAGAACAAAGTGCATTCAGGAATCAGTGCACAATGAGCCTTGCTGAAAGGACATTGTGAAATTTGGCAAGATTATAGGAAGTTGTCCAGTATCTCTTAAGGCAGGGTGGCAAAACATCTGATAGTGCAGAAGGGGATTTTACACTAGAAAGGCCACTGGCTGCTTTCCCCGTGGAAATCAATGTCAGGAAGGGATTTTGGAGCAAAGAAGTCGTGTGAAGGGTAGAATGCTTAATTTGTTTCCTGCCCACTATTTCACCACTGCCAGTTGCTTCCCCACAAGCCATTCAGCATCTATTGGGTTTTGGCCCTTGCAAAATTGCTTTTGGAATGAGTGTCAAACTATGTAATGATCTAGTTTGGATTACAGATTTGGTAGGCTCATAAAACACACCAATATACTGAACTTGAAGTGAAGCCAGTTCTAAATCTGGAGGGCATATTCAGAATCTTTAAAGTCAGTGACTTGAGCTGGAAGCCAGAGCCTGAAATGCAATGAGAAAAATGTACTTGTTGAGTTCTGCTGAACTCACAAAAACACAAGGCCTAATATGTGTACCAGGTCTGGAAACACCAGAAACCAATAGGAAAAGCTGATGGTGTCCACCCATATTCCCTTCTGTGCCAGGCCTCAGGCCTGAGTACACTAGTCCACGGTAAATCATTGGGCGTCAGGATCAGCCTCAGAACCTGCGGTCCCTGGTTGAAGTTAACACTGGGAAAGAAAAACACAAGAAGAACTTTATCAGCATGCTGTGAACTGCCTTTGAAGGGGCAGGAGTATAACACTGTCCACTGACAGAAGCAGTGGCGTAGCTAGAGGGGGTGCAAAGCACTATGTTTTCCAGGAGACTTCCCCTCCCCTTCTGGGTGGTGAGAGCAAAACAGAGGCATTCGATTTGACTGCCCATGTGCTCCATCCTGCATTCGCTTCTGTCTTGCTCCCAACGCCTGGAATAGCTCCAAAAGGGGGGGAAGAAGAGGACTTTGCACCCCTTCTAGCTACTCCACTGGTCAGAAGGGCATAAGCTAAATGAACCATTTGATTCACCTTGCCTAGCAGTTCTAATGTTATTATTTTGTGTTCTCCATGTACAAATATATGCGCAAGTGGTGTTGAAAATGAAACTTTGGTATTGCAGGCTGCCTCTCCGTCTCTCCTCACAAGTCTGCTCTAGTGTCATCTCTTTCCAGTTTAACTCAAATAAATGTTCTGTTTTCTCTCTGTGTTGTTTTTTTTATTACTGAGTATGAAAAAGGCTCGCACACTCCCACACTCCATATATCATCATCGACAAAGCTCAGCATCAAGGCACGAGCTCTGATTTGGAAGCCGTCCTTGTCTCACTTGATATATGAAGCAGATAAAATTACAACTTGATTTTTTTTTATAAGATATGCACAGTCCATGGGCTGCGAGAGCAAGAAAAACAAAGCCCCCAATAACCAAGAACATGGTTTCACTAAAAATGTAAGGAAGTTTGACAGACCTGACACAGAAATCACAGAGCGGATAAATACATGCATCCATCATCAGGTGTCCTACGCTTGGGGCGTAGGAAAAGAACAAAATGTTGGAGGCTCATCATATTTTCAAATGCAACATTAAGATTCATCAGATCTTTTGAAACTGAGAAATGAGAGTCAAAGGCCTCTGAGGGCAGAAATATATGTTTTGCTCCCACTTTGTGATTTAAAATACGAGTCACCAAATCTCTGCAAATCAGGGTTGAGAGAAAGGAATTTTCAAGGTAGGAATAGTGAGCACCCCTTTCCCCCCACAACTGCCACCAGCTGTTTTCTCCCACCCAGGGTCCCAGAGCTACATGTTCAAATGGAAACACAGGAGTCCCTTAGCCTGCTGCCCAAGAGTCACTTTGCAGCTCATTCACAGTTCAATTATCACAAGTCCAATTGTGACACTATTCCATGTTTCTGGGGTCAATTCCTTAACACTTTTTGTTTTGGGGAGGATCCGCAGCTTAGAGAACACTCCATGTGTTTTTCATACAGAAATGGACTATGTGTGCTGCAACAATTCAGCACATGGAACTATGTGTGCTACAACAGTTTCTCAGTTCTATGTTCAGTTAACACAGCACTGACATGCCCATCCTTGTGAATAGGGAAGCCCCTGAGGATGAGGGTAACTAGCTTCTATGTACAAAAAGATTCATTGCTTAGACTAGAGGCCCATCAAAAATACTATAGATGTACAAATCCTTCCATGTTACTTCTGTGGATACCAGTGGCATAGCTAGAGGGGGTGCAAAGTACAAATTTTGCAGGGAGCTCACTGTAGCATGCAAGGGGTCCCCCTGACTCTCCTTCAGGGCCATTCCAGGCGGGGAGGGGGAGCAAAATGAAGGCGAAGGCCAGAAAAGAGGCAAATGCCTCCGTTTGGCTACAAAAGGGGAGGGGAAGGGGCCCCTTGCATGCTGTGGTGAGGCTCCCTGCAAAATTTAGTGCTTTGCACCCCCTCTAGTTACACCACTGGTGGATACTTCTGCCTCATCAGAAATTGATGTTATACTATCATAGCCCATGCTTGAGCCCTGAGCCACAAGAACAGATATGTAATTTTCACACAGGCAGGATTTTCCAAATGTTTTCACATGTTTCATTCCCAGTGCCATTAACTGTTGTTCCCCATGTACAGGCACAAAGATTTGGTTTCATTGGGCACATTTCCCATCCAAAGAGAAAACTACACAGTTCTGGCTATGTGATGCATACTTGTCTGTTCTTACTACTGCTCATCATGTTACCCATTGCTACCACAGACCAGTTCACAATTGTTCGGCCATTCAGTCTAACTGGTGTTCATCATAGATCCCTGTACCATCCAGACCAGCTTGCTATTGCAGGCCTTCACAATTCTGTGCCACTGGGCTTAACTGAACACAAATCCTAACCAAGGCACAAGCCGAAACCAGGTCTACTGAGAAGTAAGTCCTATTTTGTTCAGTGGGGCTTACACTCAGGAAAGTGTGGTTAGGATTGCAGCTTTAATTTATTAAAATAAGCTTCATGACTGTGTGAGAATTTGAACATGGAGCTTCCAGGTCAAAGCCCAATTCTCAAGCTACTACACCATACTAGCTCTTAAGTGGCACAAGGCACCATTTTCCCCCCAATAAAAACAGTTGGGGAACTTCAAGCATTATTTTTATTTACAACAATGGCCTGCAGGTATAAATATAGATTACCCCTTCGTATCTGCATGGGATCCATTCCTGGACCCTCCACGGATACCAAAACCTGTGGATAATGGAATCAGTGGGCAAGTCATCAGCAAACCTCCAGACATGACTGGAAGAGCCTTTCAGTTGTTTCCAGAGGTGTTCTGAGGCCCTGAGAGAGAAGTGCCTTCCTGACATCTCTGGGGGGGTGTTCTGAGGCCTGAAGAGGCCATGAACAGCCTCCTCAGGCTTCAGAAAGTCTCCCGGATATGATCAGAAGACTCTTCTGGTCACATCTAGGAGGTCAGGTGAGTCAAATCGACAAGTTCTGAACACGCAGGTAAAAAGGGCCCAACTGTACGTGATGTTTGTCTCTAGAAATGAAACTCATGGATATTTGCTGCATTCCTAAAAATAAGAAAAGGTGAAGAATGGCCTTGTACCAGGCCAAAGGGACAGGTGGACCAGCACTTTCTCTCCACTAGTGGCTGTCCAAATTTCCCTAGAAAGCTAATAGGCATGATGAAAACAGCCCTCCCTCTATTGTTAATTCACAGCATCTGGAAATTCGAGATGTATTGCATAAGGACATGGAGGTCCTCACCTTAATTATTATGTTTAATAGGCACTGATAGATCCATTCCCCATCAATATGAGTAAGAGCCACGTAAGCCAGTGGCCATCACACATCTGGTTGCAAAGAAGTCTATATCAGCTTCAGCTGTCAGGTCTTCAGTACTTGATGGTCTCTCCAGTTGTTTCCATTTTACTAAGGAAAGCAGCTGGTGGGGAAGGAAGAGGTAGAATCTAGCAAATATATTCCTCAGCTCTATAAGAAATTGATCTATTATAGCAGGCATGTCCAACTTTGAACAGGTCGTGATCCACTTTTTCCGGCCAAAAGTGCCGGTGATCTACCATCATGAAAATTAAGTTTCAAATTAGTTTCAAATTAAATTTTAACCCAATAAAGTTGGATTCCCCCCCCCCATTTTTAATGAACCTTCTGTCATTTACTTGAATGTGATCAGCTGTTAAGCAAATTAAGCAAAAACAAAACAGAGACGAAGATCCAGTAAGAACTGCGAGGGTAAATGGAAAGTACATTTTTTCTTAAAGTTTTATTGAGTAATAACTTTCTTTAGCTGCCTTCTTTAACTTTCTTTAACTTTTATTTAGTAATTTGTGTTAAATTTAGGTCAAGTATTGATCCAGGCTGATCTTGCACAATCTTTAATATTTCGCGCTTGCTCTTTAGTGAGACTTCCGAGCCTGCATTTCATCCACCAGCTTTTTGAAGTTGGGTGAATATTGCGTGAGGGCCAGTCTCAGGGAATCCTGGAGATGTTCATCTGTCATGTCGGAACGTTGTGTACACTTTGTCATTTTCGGATGGGAAAATGCAGATTCACACAAATAAGTTGAACCGAAACAGGAGTGTACAGCTTCACTGCATCTTCTCAAGTTGGGAAATTTGTCTCTAGGCACTAGCTACCAAAACAATTCTTGCTCAGCATGGGTCTTGAGAAAAATGTCATTTTTAAGGGTTAATATTTCATTTTCAAGAGATGGCTTGTTCAATGAGTAATTTTTACTGATAGCAGCTGCAGTTTCTTTAATGTTCACATCTACTTTGAATGGGTATGACAAGTACTCCACAACTGTTCCAATTTTTTGGAAGTCACAGAATCTATTTTCGAATTCCTGGATAACAGAACAGATTTCTGTCACATACTTCTCATTCTGAAAAACAAAATTTGGATATTGTCCCAGATGGTCCTGCATATCAGGAAAATGATCAAAAGTGTTGTTTGCAAGGTCAGTCATCATTAGCTCAAATTTGCTCTTGTAGGATGAAACTGTACTCATCATCTCACCAATGCATTTGTTTTTACCTTGTAGTTCAAGGTTCATATCACTTAGTTTGCCTGTAAAGTCAGCGAGAAATGCCAGATCACATAACCACTCCTCATCTTCCAACTCTGCTTGGTCATCTCCCCTCTCCTTCAAAAAACTTCATATTTCATTCAGCAAATCATGAAATCTTTGCAGAAATTTGTGCCTACTTAACAACCTTACATCTGTGTGCAAAATGATTTCCGCTGCCCCTTCGTCAAGAGTAAGATTGAAAAGCCGTCT
Organism: Tiliqua scincoides; assembly: GCF_035046505.1. Taxonomy (NCBI): domain Eukaryota; kingdom Metazoa; phylum Chordata; class Lepidosauria; order Squamata; family Scincidae; genus Tiliqua; species Tiliqua scincoides. The sequence continues at coordinate 217,365,694 of NC_089824.1, forward strand.
TTGAAGTGATCTTCCATGAACTGAATTTTCAATTTTGAAAGTGATGTCCATGACAGTCTTTGTATTGAGTCTCTTGCTTGCCAAAACTTGCTGGTGAATGATGCAGTGGTAAGAAAGGAAATCTGGCAAGTCATCATGCTGTCTACAGAGGGCTATGAAACAGTTAACCTCACCTGTCATTGCTCTTGCTCCATCAGTAGTGATGGAAACAAGTCTATGCAATGGAAGACTTTGTCACAAAAGAATGGAAAGAACTGAATATTTCCTGACCAGTAGTTCTCCCTTTTAAAGAAATCATTCCAAGTAGTTCTTCTTTAACACTGAAGTCTTCAAAAACCATCTGGTTAAAGACTAGTAACTGGGCTATGTCTCTTATGTCTGTAGATTCATCCAGTTGGAGTGAGAAAGCAACACAATTTGAAACATCCTCCAACAATTGTTCAGTTGTGTCTCCACACATCTTTTCTATTCGCCGCACGACTGTGTTTCTTGACAATTGTACATCTTGAATAGCAGCTATGATCTCCTTCTTATTTTTAAATCCTTATTTTAAATCCTTATTTTTAAATCCTTTAAAAAAGGTTGTCAGTTGCTTCAAGAAAACAATCTTTTACAAATTCCCCTTCAGTGAAAAGTTTGCATTTCTTTGCGATCAGGTTGCTGACCTTGAAGGATGCTATGGTTGCATTGACTGAATGTAACCTTTGCTTCGCCATCAACTGTTGCTGAGTAACCAATTTCGATTTAAGTTCTTTGAGCTTCAGTTTACGAATTTCACTTTTGGGTGGAAAATCAGCATCAAACTTATTGCTACGCAGAGCCTTATAATGACATTCCAGATTACCCTTTTTGGGCAAGGATACTGGGGCATTACAAATTAGACAACAACATTTGTCTTTCACCATGATGAAGTAGCCCATTTCCCATTCATCATGAAAGTGGTAGATTTTGCTCTTCTGTGGAACACTCATCTTCGTTGTACTGGAGTGGCTGGATGTAAGAAGGCCAAATCTGCTAAATTAGTATAAACACTGGCTGAATCTGATCCAAAACTGTCACTGTCCCAAAGTGTTAAAGATCAACAGGAACTGAAGACCTCTGGATGATGTGCAATACAAGGACTGAAGATGCCAAAACCACACATGCAATTCTAAAAGTAAAAATAAGAATTCATCATACTGGCACCAATCAAATACCACCAAACACCTGTCCAGCAAACCAGATAAAATCAAATACCACCAAACAAGTTCAAATACCATCACACGCGATTTAATAAATTCTGCACACAGTGTAGAATCAATGCAAAGGCAAGATGAAATAAAATTGCTGTGTAGAATCAACGCACAGACTAGGCAAAATAAAATGGTTTGAACCAATTCGAAGGCAAGGCATAGGCAAGTTAGAACAAAATTAGAAAAGCCCGCCAAAATCACCGAATTCTTGACACTTTGTTGTGTCTGCCTGAAAACGTTTAATGAAAGCAAACTATAAAGCAACCAATGACCAGCACACGACACAACTAATACAGTAAGTGTATTCAGTTAAAGCCCGGGTGAATGGATATCGCCCGGTATATAACACACTTCTAAGGGGTGTTGGGGCGGGGGCAGGAATGGGTGATTCTGAGAGGCAGGAGACCAGGTATGATGTCGGGCCTGTGGCGTCTCGTCGCGGGGCATGGGCAGCAGCCCCCTGGGGTACCCACAAACTATTGGCACGAAAACAACAAGCGCCCCCATTACACCCGCAGGTAAGATTCCCGCAGACAGGGAAAAAAGACAGGCAAAGGATCAGCAGCGGTGGCAAGCCCACTGCAGACGATCTGCCAGCACGAGCTCTCTCCTAGTGACGGGGTGAGCTGCTGGAGAGATGGAGCCAAGTGGGGCTGGCGATCTACCTCTGACCCCTCCACAATCTACAGGTAGCGCCTTAGCAGCAGCTTGATTAGCATGCAGAAATGAAATAGGTGAAGTGTTTATCATTGCTTTGTCTCTACACCAAGATGTTTTTTATAACCTTGATGTTGTTTGACTTGTGATTTTATATAGTTCTATTTGCATTTGGTAAGCCATTTTGTGATTTTTTAAATTGAAAATTGGGATCAGAAAATAAAGAAAATTACACCAAGCCTTCAGCTGAAATACATATTTAAGGCTTCAATCTTCAGCTGAAACACATATTTAAGTTTAATTCTGAATTGGGAGAGGGGGGGTGCAATGAATTTGGGAAGCCTGTGAGTGATCTCTGTATAAAAAAAAGAAGAAGAAGAACGTGATCATAATCTGTCAGTGGATTTATTGATCTGTGCTTTTAGCTCCACCTGCCCTCCAGCTCAGGGCAAGCAAGAACCTGAGCTAGGACAGAAGGGCTCTTAGCAGTGTCATTTTTGTTTTCATGTTTTTCTAAACAAGCATCAGTGCTTCAGTCGCTTTGCTCAATTTCCCGCAATTGCCTGCGATTTTGTGTGTTTTAAACTGTCTTTTCTTGGAGATGAAGCTTTGATGCCTTGCAATCTCCAAGTGACATCTTGAGGGGAGAGGAAACAAGATGAGAACTAGAGTTTTGGCAGTGAGGTGTTTGGGTTGCTGGTTCCAAACGTGGAGATTCTGCCTTAAGGACTCCAGGAGAGAAAGTCAATATGCAACAGCAGAGAGTCTTGAGTTACCAGTTTTTTTTTAAGGACCTGCTCCTGTGCATTTATAGCAGCCAGATACCCAGAAGTTTAGCAACTAGCATAGGGTGGATGCTGGGTTGTTCTAAGCCAGGGGTGTCCAAAGTTTTTGGCAGGAGGGCCACATTGTCTCTCTGACACTGTGTCAGGGACCGGGGAAGAAAAGAATTAATTTACATTTAAAATTTGAATAAATTTACATAAGTTTAAATAAATGAATATATTAAAGAGGAACTTATATGAATGAATGAAGGTCTTGCAATAGCTCAAGGCCTATAAAAGGCCTTGCACAAAGCCTTTCCTTTGCTGCCGCTACTGCATCACAGATGTGAAACAACAAGCAGTGGAGGGAGCCCTTATCCCACAGCTCATGCGAGAGGTCAAATAGTCGCCCTCACACTGAAAGCGGTTGTGTCAGGCCAGTGTGGGTTCCAACAAATCTCTGGAGGGCCAGAGGCTCATTGAAGACTGGGGGCTCCCTGAGGGCTGCATTGAGAAACCTCGAGGGCCGCAAGTGGCCCCACGGCTGGGGTTTGGGCACCCCTGTTCTAAGCCAAGGGTGTTAAACATAAGGCCTGTGGGACAGAAGCCCCTGGAAGCTCTTTATACTGTCTCTGGTATAATTGGCACCACTTCTGCCAAGGCAACTGTCTCCTTGACATTCTTCCCGGCCAATGTAAGAACATGGATGTCACTTAATGTCCGAATTAAGTCAAATGAGCTCGTTTTTACTCTCCCATTACCACTTTCTCCTTTTGTATTTCGTGCATAAGATTGTAAACTGGTGGACTGGGCCTGTGTTGCCTTTTAACTCATGTAGAACACCTAGAAAATTATTTTCATTATTTTACTTAAAGAATAATAGTAATAATAAATATGTTCAGATGCTTCTCCATACAAAACAATTCCCTCCGTATTGAAAACTAAGAGCAGAACAACATATGAACTTAATTTTGACATTAGTGCTGAGAAACTTAATTTAAAAAAAAAAATAATAGTGCAGTGGAGAGGTGAGGAGGGGAGCATGATGAGGCTGATTTGGATTGGGACCATGGCAGGGAGGGGAGAGGGGGCTTTGAACTAAAAGAGCAGGACTATTCTTAACAGAAGTAAATAGTTTCACTTCAGCCCTCATTCCAAGTGCACCAGAGTACCCCGCAGTGGCATAGCTAGAGGGGATGCAAAACACTAAGTTTTGCAGGGAGCCTCACCACAGCATACAAAACTTAGTGCTTTGTACCTCCTCTAGCTACGTCAGTGGTGCCCTTCATTTCATCTGTGATATCTCAGAGGTTGTGCATTTTTTTCTCTTCTTTTCTGTGTTTTTTAAAGGTTTTTTTTGCCTCTTGCCACATATACCAAGCAAGATAATTGTTTTGGAAATCCTAGATAATAATGGAAGATTAAAGCTGTGAAGAAACAGAGTAGATAATATAATTGGAAACAAGGTTTCTCCTTTGGTGGCACCTGTCAGTTTGCATTATCCTGGTGCTTTCTTAGGCAAACCTGTGATAATACATCATGACGCGGCTCAGTCATGGTATATGGAGCGAAGGAGAGAGGGTCACATCTTTGGTTTCTTTCCTGATTACAATACAGAGCAGAACTGTAGATGGCCTGTGGTCAGTGGCATAGCTAGAGGGGGTGCAAAGTGCTAAGTTTTGCAGGGATCCTCACCACAGCATGCAAGCATCCCCTCTTCCTCCCCTACTGAGCCACTCCCCTTCACAGCATTCACTTCCATTTTGCTCCCCTGGCCCAGAATAGCTCTGAAGGGGAGGGGCCCCTTGTGTGCTGTGGTGAGGCTCCCTGCAAAACTTAGCCCTTTGCATCCCCTCTGCTATGCCACTGCCTGTGGCTTGATGTTTGTGCACATGTCTGTGTTCGCACCCACTTAACACCTCGCAAAGGCTGGAGCGAAACCCCTGAGATCGTAGCAGACCAGGGCGGAAAAGGAATGAACGAACAAATAAATAAATAAATAAATAGACCCAGAGAAATGGTGAAACATTCATGTAATGGAATACAGGTTGTGCTACTTCATACTTAATAATATTTAATATTTCATGTACTACAGGGGACGCACCTTATTTTTTCCTCCCCTTCCCCACCGGAATGTGCAAATGAAGGCACTTGAGTGCATTAAGATTTTATAGCTGAAGAAAACAGCCTTGTAAAAGGTTGGTGCTGGAATGATTTAGCATGATGCAGAAAAGGAAGGGAACCGGGCAGTGAATTTGTCTCACTCGCTATCTTCGCCTTACCCCCATCCCCCACCCCCCGCCGCTGCTCCCAGGCAGTCAAAAAAGGAAGTCTTTTTTGTGGAGTCTTCTTTGTGGCTTTGCAGAAACCCAGATTGAATGTCAGTCTCCACAGCGGAGGTTGCAGTAGTGGTCTCTCTTCTTTATTTAGGAGACACGAGTGAGGAGCTCAAGGCTCTCATGTCTCCCCACAATGGCATCAAATCATAGAGTTGACCCCCCTTGCCTGTGGCAGGAAATTCTCTTACAGACCGCATGCAGCCTGCAAGGCCCTTTTGTTGGCCGCCAAAAGTCCAGCCGCAGGCCCCATCACCACCTCCTTCTGTTTCAGTGGGAGTAGACATGTCCAATCCTACCCTTTTCCTCAGCATAGCATGCAGCCACACCATAAGCTGCGCTGCATTTGGTGGTGGCTTGGTGAGAATGAATGGCACAGAGTTCAGAATATCAAGTAATAATTCTCTTCGAAAAGCCACTGAAATGGGAGGAGGTGATGATGGGGCCTGCAGCTGGACTTTTGGCGACCACCAAAAAGGGCCTTGCAGGCTGCATGTGGGAAAGGAGAAGGGCTTTTCGATCCCCCTGCCATGCCATTCCAGCTTCTCCTATGGAGACAGAAAAGCTCTGCTTGACACACCCCTGCCTCCGCTTATGTCCTGAGCCTGCTGAATGACTTCAGTGGCTCAGAACATGGAAATAATTGGGGTTGACGACACCACTGCCAATTACTTCTGAGTCAGCGCAGTTGGGGGTCACACAAGTGTCATGCACTCCCTCAGTTGCCCAAAGTTGGACCGCCCTCTCTTAGAGCATTTCCAGCAAGTCCATGTCAAGCCTCTGTGTGACAAATCATCAGTTTTTCAAAGTTGTGGGGAGTTTGCTCCTCCTGATCCCAAAGCCATAGGAGAGGCCTAGGCTAGGTTTAAGGGAGGAGAGCACTTAAAGGGCAGCAGGGTTAAAACTGAGCATGAAGAGCACATATCCTCTGAGTCCAGTCCCACCCACCCCAGTTTAGATTTGCATTACCAGTGCTTGCCTCTTCTCACATATTCCTCTCCATCCTATGTCAGCAGGGGAGATTGCGCCCTGGGTCTCTTGCTTTTCTGAAGCAAGAGATCAGTGAGATCTGATCTCAGTGATCAGTGGGGATCAGTGGGGATATGGGACAAGACCTCCCCAGTAGCTGAACCTCCTCTTCAGAATTCCTTGCAGGGGGGGGGGGGAAACCTGCTTTACACATTTGAATCATTTCAAACTTGGCTGTTGAGGAACCTTTCCCTGGGGTTCCTGGGTTTACAGCTGTTATTGCAGAGTTATGCTGTTCTTCTTTTCTATTAGGACTGCTGGTTTTATTTTGTTGTATTTATTGAATTTATTGTATTGTAAGGATAAGCACACCCTAATTTTTAAGAAAAAGCATGCTCTGTGTTAATCAGATCTGTCTCATATAGAACAACCGGACCACACATGTAGCCCTCAATACTCCAGTCACATTGAATACAAGACTATTAGACTGAATACAAACACCACAACAAACATGTTTCATGTTTTTTAACAAAAAGGTATTTTATATCACAATGACAGCAGCAGCACTGTGGTTGCCACAAGTTCTATGCCTGCTCCCGCAGCACTCCAAAAACATACAAGGATTTCCACCTGCTTTGTTCTAACTGAAAGCATGTGGTCGGCACTTTATGTATGTTTTGATCATGTACATTTGATCACATGGAAGACAGTCATTGGCCATTAGTCAAAACAGCTAAAGTGGAACATCTCTGTTCTGAAGTAGTGTATCCTGAATGTCGGTCATAGCAGGGCAAAGGTAGGAGAGGATTACTGATGTCATGACATTCTTGTGGGCTTCCCAGAGACATGTGGTTGGCCATTTTGGGAAATTGGATGCTGGGCTAGGCAGACCTTCCAATATCTGATCCAATATCTTTTCCTTGTGTTTTCATACAGGAGTGTAGGAGATCGTTGAGCCAAGGTACACAAAGTCATGGACAACCTCCAGTTCATGCACAGAGATTGCAATGCAGGGAGGTGAGTCCACATCCTGAACCATGACCTGTGTTTTCTTCAGGTTGATCGTCTGTTGACGATCCGTTGATGGAGGCTCCGTCCTTTGAACCTTCATTGCCCACAGCCCTCCTCTCTCGGCCTGAGGTCCTCCATCCCCCACGATCTCCCTTTCTGCCCCTCCACTCCTGCGTCATCCCCCGGGGGCTGGGGATAAGAACAGGCCCTCAGTTTGGCTGTACTTGTCGTAAGAGGCAACCAAACAGTCCCATCTACCATTACGAGGTAGATGGGACTCATCAGTCTGGGAAGGCAGCTCATCTACTATGTATATGTTTGTAAGAATGAGAGTCAATGGGGCTTACTCCTGGGTAAGTGAAGATAGGACTGCAGCCTTTGGGATATTTGGGGATTTATTTTTTTTTTTTAAACAGCTCACTAATCACATGGGAGGGTTAGGAGGATTCTTCTTTATTTTAAATAAATGGTTAAACTTGTAAACTTTTCATAAATTACTTAATTAATTGATTTTTATTTTGTCACATTAGGGGTGTTAAAATTTTCCTGTTTGATTATGTCCCTTCCAGCCATGACATCACTTCAGTGTTTGTTCCTTGTCACTTCTGGTGGGTCCTGACAGATTGTCATTCTAAAAAGTGGGTCCCGGAGCTGAAAAGTTTGAGAAGTGCTGGTCTAGCACACACGAATGAATGGTGAAAGCTCATAAAAAATCCACAGCCTGATGCCAGCCACCATAGAGGTACTGTATGTGATTGCTAATTTTTCCTAACACATACACCTTCCTTCCCTTCCTGCTTCTCCGCCCCATGCATTTTAACCATGCTGGCAAAGTCACGGAGAGAATTATTACTTGATATTCTGAACTCTGTGTCATTCATTCTCACCAAGCCTTTCCGGATCACTCAGCTGAAGCTGCTCACTTGGTAACCTCACCGCAGGAGGGCAGGTGGCTTTCAGAGCAGTCAAGCAGGCATGGGAGCTGGCGGAAGGAATTTCTCAGGGCTGTTCACCTCTGTAGCTTCAGAGGAAGTGACAAGGCAGGATGTTTCAAAGGGAATGAAGTGTGTCACAGACTAACAGCCCAAACCTACTCAGCCACACTGCTGCCAGAACTAGTGTTCAGGTGGTGGATGATGCTGTACAACATCAGAAACACCTGTCTGAAAGTGCATGTAGCGCATACCTCTGGGCCACTGACAGAGAGCTCAGGGAGGTCCCAGCACATGGCAGTGACAAAGAGGAGCCCTGCTGAAGCTGGTAAACTGGGATTGAGGATGAGACTGATTGGGGGAAGGCCAAGGGCATGTCGGGGGTGGCTTATGGAGGAGTTAATGGAGAATATTATCCCTGACCTTTATCAAGCTTCCTGGTCACCCCCACCACCACAAAATGCAGTGCAGCTTGTTATGGTGTGACTGTATGCTATGGTGAGGAAAAGGGTAGGATTGGGCTGTTTGCCTTACCAGACGAATCCAGGTTGATGCTGAGTGAGCCTTTCTGGAATTCCTTAGGAGAAAGATAGGATCCTGCATGGCCCCTTGGTTGGCAACCTTCAGTCTCGAAAGACTATGGTAGAAGCCTACAGCACCCGGTATTCCCAGGCAGTCTCCCATCCAAGTACTAACCAGGCCTGACCCTGCTTAGCTTCTGAGATCAGACAAAATTGGGCATGTGCAGGGTAACAGTTGCTGCCAACCACGGTCCCTTGGTTCAGTGGGAAAAAAAGTAATGGACTGTGCATGTGGAATGTTCTGGATTCCACCCCCAGAATCACTGGTTAAGGCTCTCAAGTAGCAGAGTGAGGAAAGACCCCTGTTTAAGACCCTGGTGATGTGCTACCAGTCACGACAAGAAATCCTGAATTACAAGGACAAATTGACTGTGTAAGAAAAGACTGTAAAAGACACAAGCTAGTAGCCCCCAGTCATATTATTTTGTTATTGCTCTTCTTATGTTCTTATGTTCCCTCTTCATGGTCTACAGTTGTACAGAATTGATTACTGGAGTTCTGAAGCTGCAGCCAGTTGTGTTGTATTGGTAGCACACGCACACAGAGGAAAGAGAAAGAGAGAGGGCAAGTTGTACAGCATGCCAAGTTGCTGAGCAGTGGGACAGCATAACTTCACATCCAGAGCCATAACCTCTGGGAAATGCACCAAACATCCCTCTTTCCTGAATCGCATGGCAAAGTCTCCCCGATGGCAACGTGCCACCCTCACACTAGCGTGACAAGCATCCAGGGAGGAAAAATGGTAGACCAGCGATTGCTTTGTTGCCTTCCAGAGTGGCTTGGCTCGCACGGCTTGCATTATCTGGAGCTCCTGGCACCTATTACGCCATGCCCTTGCTCTCCAGTTCTGGCACGCTTCGGTCAGCATTGTGTGGGTTCATCTGTGGCCAGCCAGGATGAGAATGCCTGCCCGCCCACAGGGGACGAGGCTGGAGGGATTTCGGTCCCATTCCGTTCTCTGATTCTCTGCCCAGGACAAAAGAGGGACTAACCTGTGATGGCAGGAGTTCAGTTCATCTGGCTAACCCTGGCAGATGCATCTTCAGCTATTCATTTAAAGCATGCACACCACTATGCAGGCAGTGAGATTCCATTGTATCCCTGAGCAGCGTGCTGCTTTCCAAGGAGAGGGACTGTGGCCATCATGTTCTCAGATTCTTAGGGTTGTTGCAAAGAATAAATAAAGCCTCATGCAGGCCGCCCTGAGCTCCTTGGAAGAACAGAAAAGGGGGGAAAATTATAACCCTATTTTAGCTTCAACTGATGCACCCACCCATCCTACACACACAATCCCCGCTGCCTTCCCCATAACTGTGGCAATGATTGGTGGAAACCCCTGGATCGTTCTCCTTAGTTTTACAATCCCCGCTGTATAGTAACCTTCAATGCTTATCACCAAATATGATGATTTAAGTGACTAGTGCGGTTCATGAAAAATGACCCCAATAAACGACTTTGTGAAAACAAGATGCAGTAAATTAGCACATTCCTTAACACCATCATTTGGGTTCTGTGCCGTACATTAGCCTAAATGTGCTTAAATGGACAGTTCAGCTGCCGATACATAAAATCTTTAAATTATTCCCACCCCCCACCCCCCAAGAAAAGGTCCATTACTAAAAAGGCTTCAGATTGTGCTCTATCACTTATGCAGATGAAAGGGAGAGATTAGCCGGAAAAAAGCACCCAAGTTACTGTTACTTTTAGACAAAGTGCAAATAAGCTTTTCATTGCATATTAATGAATTGCTAATGCTGCAGCTCTTCCGGACACATTTTTATGCAGATTAGAACAATTTTGTTTGCACAGTTCTATATTATATGAATTTACTTTCTCCATTCGCCCTCAGCCCATGAAATGCCGACGTTGAGATGCTTTTCGTTTTTCCATTTCAAATCAAGTCAAAAATCACTAAAAGATAAAGTCAGAGCAAAATGGGTGATACAAGCTGTGGCCACACTGGGTCAAGGTGGGCAGTGGGTGGCCAATCCAGGGCAGGAGTCGTTAGGCTGCCCAAGCTCTCTGAAGAACTCTTGCTGCTGGGAGATAATGGCAGCAGCAGGCCAGAAGATGCTGGGCCAGGTGTTGTGGCCACCAGCTTCAAATGGAGTTGGGCAGCTGCAGGAGGAGCCTGGAAGGGGTGGGTGGCTGCCACAGGAATGATGGATCCACCCCTCCCCCACTTTTTAACCTGCCATCAGCCAGCACTTTGGACCCAGGCAACCTGTGGGGAGAAGGGAGCCAATTGGGGAAGTCCAACCATGCAGCCATCCTAGGAGGCCACTCCCCAACAAGCACCCAACCTGTCAGGAATGGGGCCAAACCAAGTCTGTGCCCCCTGTGCCCGAAGACCGGGGGGGGGGGGCTGGAAGGAATCTCAAGGGCAGTGGCATAGCTAATGATCATGTAGCCTGGTGCCAAGTTCAAAATGTTGCCCTGGAAGTGATGTCACAACCGGAAGTGACATCACACTCAGGCTTTTTAAAAAGTGAAAATTGGGAGGAACCCACCTCCCCCCCCAGCAGCTCACCACCCACTTGCTCTGCTGCCTTCCCCCCAGTCAGTGGCACAGCTAAGGCATATATCTGTTACCTGTCAAAGATTTTGTAGCCCCGCCCTGCATAACAAAATCAAATTTAATTAATTAAATAAATAAAAAGTTATTGGTTCCATGCAGTATCATAACAACATCTCATTGGCACTCAGAACAATCAGTCTTACAGGTCTGTTTGGAGTTAAGCAAATCCACTTTTTGTTCCACAAAGCAGTTGTGTTTTCATTTTCTGGTTAATTGGCCATAACTTTTGATAGAATACAGATATTCCAGTGCAGTTTATTGCACTGCATTCAGCATTAAATTACCTTTCCAATGATATATAACATGATGGTATTATTCATACGTACCAAGATTTTCACAATTTTGGTCACTACCCCTGCTAATTGGGTAAGAGGCGTTTTTCAAGTGGGTGCTTCTTTTTTTAGCAGGGGGAGAGTAACTGGCCCACCTCACCCCAGCAGTGCCTGTTCTAGTGGCTGTCTGCTGGTATTCCTTTGCATCTTTTTAGATTGTGAGCCCTTTTGGGACAGGGAGTCGTTTAGTTATTTGATTTTTCTCTGTAAACCGCTTTGTGAACTTTAGTTGAAAAGCAGTATATAAGTACTGTTAATAATAATAATAATAATAATAATAATAATAATAATAATAATAATAATAATAATAGTGTCAAGCTCAGCTTGTTGCCCCCCTAAAGCTTGATGCCTGGTGTAACTGCTACCCCCTGCACCCCCTTAGCTATGCCACTGCTCAAGGGGACTGCTCAGACATGCAAGCTCACCTCTCTGGTCAACCCTTCTCCAGTGTTAATAGACACTCTGGCATTGCCCAGGCTCCATGCATGCTCTGGTAGGGCACCCTGAAACACTGTTTAGGACTCTGTAAAGGGCTGTGGAGACTGAAAGGTTTGAGAACCACAGGTTCAGATACACTGGAAAATTGTCAAAGCAGATAAATCTTCCTCACTTTGCTCTCTCCGTTTTTGAAGGAATCTGACTGGAATCTTAAAACTTCCATTGAAAACCAGCATGTGATTTCCTTGGGGGAAGGATTGGGTGGGATTAGATTTGCAGACCTGATTTCACATGGGGCCCTGTGTGCACAAACGACCAGGTACTGTATTGTTCATTTTGTTACCATCTCACAGCATCTCACAGTGCTATCCCTAAGAAACATTTTATGTTTATGTTAAATGTTCTAAGTCTTAGATTCTGTTGATCACTTTTAAGTCAATGGTAGGCTTTGCAGTTATTTGAGCAATTCCTAGTGGATGCACATGCAGCATTTACTGTGCACTTGCACACTGGCAGATTTGCCACGTGCATACCCTTGTATACATATTGGGACTTCTCTGTGTAATTTGGGACCCTGGCTTTGGAGAGTTCTTAACAGCACGAAGCAGTGCCAGTGTGCACTCAAGTGGGGGAGCATAGGCTCATTGCCAATGGGCCAATGTTGCCTTGGCGGCCCTTGTGGAAGTAGAAGGATGGAATACAAATCCCCAGATTAAACAAATAAAAGGAATGGTAATGGGAAGCCATGCTGCTGTTAGAGAGGGTGCAAAGCACTAAGTTTTGCAGGGAGCTTCACTGAGGCATGCAAGCAGCCCCTCACCCTCCCCTTCGCAGCCATTCCAGGCAGGGGAAGCAAAGCAGAGACAAATGCCTTTGTTTTGCTCCCACTGTTCGGAATGGCTCCAAAGGGGAGGGAGAAGGGCCGCTTGTACGCTGCAATAAGAAAATAAGAAGAGCCCCGCTGGATCAGGCCATAGGCCCATCTAGTCCAGCTTCCTGTATCTCACAGCGGCCCACCAAATGCCCAAGGGAGCACACCAGATAACAAGAGACCTGCAAGGCTTCCTGGGAATTGTAGTTAAGAACATAAGAACAGCCCTACTGGATCAGGCCATAGGCCCATCTAGTCCAGCTTCCTGTATCTCACAGTGGCCCACCAAATGCTTCAGGGAACACATAAGACAACAGACACAACCTGCGTCCTGGTGCCCTCCCCTGCATCTGGCAATCAGAGGCAGCCTGCCTCTAAAACCAAGAGCTTGCACATACCTACTATGACTTGTAACCTGTAATGAACTTTTCCTCCAGAAATTTGTCCAATCCCTTCTTAAAGGCATCTAGGCAAGATGCCACCACCACTTCCAGTGTCAGGGAGTTCCACAGACTAACTACGCACTGAGTAAAGAAATTTTCTTTTGTCTGTCCTAACTCTCCCAACACTCAACTTTCGTGGATGTCCCCTGGTTCTGGTTTTATGTGAGAGGGAAAAGAGCGTCTCTCTATCAATGAAGCTCCCTGCAAAACTTAGTGCTTTGCACCCTCTCTAGCTACAGCACTGGTGAGAAGAACCTTGCCGCCACACCACTGCCTCAAAGTTCTGCAAAGGGCTATTATGTTTCACCTTGCCACCTTTGGTTTTTTTGTCACCTTGTTTTTCTCAAACCAGAATAGCCTAATTCTTTAACAATTTCCAATTAATTTACTTTAGAAGCACTCCTTTGGGTAAATGGGATAAAACATGTGCAGCCTGGGTGGAGAAAAAATTAGACCCTGGATTGGCATGTTCACCTTGACCACATACCTGCCAAACCACATATTTACCTTGCGATCATAAACAACTCCTTCAAGCTATTATCATCCACTGAGTAAACTGTCTGTGTGTGCTTCCTAAATATACAACACACAAATGCATAATTAATGTAGGTTTGCCCTCGAGATCTATCAGATGTCTCCCGGATGCATAATGGGCCTGTTCTTCTTCAGGAGGTTTAGAGATCTTGTAACAGTGCAATCCTACTCAGACATGCCTACTCAGAAATAAGGCCCACGGAGTTCACACAGAAATAAGGCCCACAGAGTTCACGGAAAATAGTAGCAATTTTCAACTGGTGTGCTGTGGCACATTGGTGTGTATAATGGAAGAACAGAAGATCACCGGGCAGATGATGTGGTGTTGACAGTGATTCCCATGTTTTGACATCTGGTTGACAACTCTGGGAAGGGCAGGGCTGGCTCCCCAGCTGTAATCAATTAAGGCCAGTGGTGACCTGGATGGACACCTGAGCTTCATTTGACCTTGATGGAACTTTGTATGGACATAGGCTAACGAGTGAGCTCACAGCTGTGCTGCATTTTGGATAAGGGGACATACAAGGATAAAAGGCAGCTTCAGAAGGAGCAAGGACCCAGACCTATGGGACACAGACAGACCCACACCGACACAGGGAGTCAAAGAATATTTTGTAGCCCCCCCCCATTACAAAATCAAATTTAATTAAGTAAATAAATAAAAAGTGTGCCCCTTATTGCCTAGAGACACTGTGCTGGGCTGAAGAGGGACCGTTATTCTATGCTTGTACTGCAGAGGAAGTCCAGATCTAAACTTTATCTCAGGGTGTGAAGGTCAGCCATGGGATCAGTTAGTGTGGTCCCCTTCCCTCTCTATGTGTAGCATTTGCGGCAAGTGGGCTTTGAGAGGGTTGAGATTTGGGTAGGGTCGGGATTGTGGTGAGGAATAAGATGGGAGGGAGGGGCTTAGAATATTTTTAAGAATGCTAGTGATGGAGGAATAACGACGGAGGGGGAGATTTTGAACTGGGTAGAAGAGTTGAATTAAGGAAGGGAGGGAGGACACAAGGAGTAGGGCAAAGATGGGAAAGACTGGTTTGGGGAGGAGATGGAGCGCTGGAACAGAAGATTAATTCTGGGGGTGTGGCTTCTGGTGAGATTTTTATGCCTAACTACAGTATATACAGATATTTACTGATGGCAACGGTTGTTTCTTAAAATGTCATTTTAATTTTGATGTTACTGTTTTATTGTAATTTTTGCTAACTGTCCTGGAAATACAAATAATGAATAATGAAATAATGAATAATGGGGTATACATGCCTGCCCCCCACCCCGGTTCCTCTCCCTGCCCCATTCTGCCCACTTGCCACCTCCCCTTCACCCTGATATTACTTATGACTGGTCGGCACTGCTGGAACACCTGCCCGCCCTCACCGCTGACTGGTGCTGGCCCAGTTCCAGCAGCCCCTTCTGTCTGGGTACCACCAGCGCTAAAGAGCTCAGGATTGGGCTCTCAGAGGCTCTTGAGGTTACTGCCTGATTTATAAATGCCAAGAAGTGTGGCTATAATGGTGACTGGGCATCAGTGCAAACCCCCCCCCCCCCGTAGCAACTTGTTTAACCTTTGTGTGCCTGGTTAGTTTTGCGACCCAACAAAAATTTGGTCACAACCCATCGGTGGCTACTGGACACACAGCTTGGAAACCACTAATAAAATAAACAAATTTCAATTCCACCTTTTGGGAAATAGCCTCAAGGTATACATGTGTAGTGATACATAACACATCCTGGACATTTTCTTGGAGAACTACCCCAGCCTTCAGGATAGGGCAGGATTAAGCTCCACTTAATGAATTAAATGAAATGGGACTATAGTAAAGAAAACTACTACAACATATTTGAATGACATACACTCCTTTGGGGAACACAATCCTGAATATTTCCCAACTGCCGACCCTTGAATCTTGCTGAATCTTGAACTGCCTCCCCCCCCCCCAGTACTATCTCTTCCCTCCCCAGCTCAAATCTGAAGAGGCATCCTTGGGGAGGGCCAGAGGGACACGTAGATACCAATGCCAGAATACGCATTTGGCTTTCAGGATTGGGGGGGGGGGGAGCTGGGATTTGACTGATCGTTCAAGAGCAGGATTTATTTCAGCAATTTCAAAATAATGAATCGCCTTCTGAAGAATTTAATTTGGGCTGTTGATAACATCACAGCACTTTACTGGTGGTTACTTACTGGTGGTTCCCAACTAGCCCCCATATTTCTAGTGTTGCAATAGGGAGCTAATTAAAAGTGCATCAATATTTAATATTCTGCACGGTCTCCCTTCCCTCCCCTCCTCCATTTTGGTTTGCAACTGGATCATAACATTAAAACTATGGGTAAATAAATTAAGAAAAAATACACACATCCAAAGACAGTGTGATCTGCAGAATTTAATGTGGGAGAAATATGATAAAAAGCAACAAAAGATGCATGGCCAGAGCAATGTAAAACACACACAAATGGCAATCATTTAGCACTGAATATTTTTGTGCTTGTAATTAAAATAAACTAATAAAGATTTCAGAGATGTGCTTGTTTTAATAGAATTCAGAACTCTAATTGGTGACCTATTTTAAGCAATTTCATTTCCCATGACCTGCTTTCCAAATTAACATAGTAATGGATGAGTGTTTATTGTGTTTGGGAACAGAAGCTTCGCTTTCAAAAATGCCAATTTGACTCTATGACTTGATTTAAAGGTGTATTCTTTTATTAAAATGCTCATAATGACTTGGAAAAAAATATGTAAATGCTTCTGTTTACGGTTTCTAATGAACTCAGAATTTTAGGTCAAGGCTTAACAAAGCAAGCAAGCAAACAAAGTCATATAGAACATTCAGGGGATTGTTGTAAAATGTCTTGGCTCAGTCATGCTGAATTTATTTAAAATCACTTGTTCCAAATGTCAGTTTGAGGGTTGCTGAACTGCCCAATAAATGCCCAATTTATGGCATTGGCTATTGAAATCTAGATGGGAGAGACCAAGGTCTTCCTGTGCAGTCATTCTCCTGCAGAAGCAACCCCTGAACACATTTCTTTGCATACTTTCCATGTTCTTCTTTCTTTGCATGTTCAGATGGTAAATTACCATAGATGTTGGAGAGAGTTGAAAGGAAGTTTGCAACCCTTGAGGCTTCTGGACTCACCTCTCCTCAGTGGTGTAGCTAGAGGGGGTGCAAAGCACTAAGTTTGCAGAATGCACCTTGCAAGCGGCCACTCCCCCTCCCCTTTGGAGCCATTCCAGGTGGGGGGAGCAAAACAGAGGCATACCTTGGCTCTGAAGGGGGGGGCTCTTGCACAGCGCATTCTGGATCCTGCAAAACTTAGTGTTTTGTACCCCCTCTAGCTATGCCACTGCCTCTCCTTCATCAAGGGTGTGGTGAAATTGGTTCTGCCTGAGTTGCCCACCTGGCACTTTTTTACCAGTACCTCACTAGATGATGCTGACTCAGATGTACCAGCAGACTCCGGAGGTGGTATACGATGGAGTTACTGTTGTCTGGAATAATTCTATCTCCAGTGCCAAACACTGCTAGATGGAGGGACCAGTCCTATCCAGGTCTGTCCTGTATGTTGCAGTGACACTGACACAGGGCCCAATCCTATCCAACTTTCCAGCTCTGCAGCCACCTGTTAAGGGAACACATGTTCCTGTCCCTTAAAAAGGCCCCAGTGTCTGCCCCTCCACCACAGGATGCAGTGCACACCCCACTGGCACAACTGCACCAGCACTGGAAAATTGGATAGAATTGGGCCCACAGCCTCTGCTGCATCTTGTGAGTCTGCCAGAGACCAGGCTGGCTGGGGGAGGTGAGAGACTGTTTTCTGACCTCCTCTGCTACTCCCTCGTCCCCAATAGGTCTAAGCAGATCAACACCAGCTATTTTTCTGAAGTCCATCTGTTTGGGCAAAGGGGACATTTCGGGCCCAGGACAGGGCTACAGGATCCCACGAATGCTATTCTGCCAAGATCTGTCTCACCCCAATCCACCCTCTTACCTGTGTTGAAGGCTGGTCTGCAACCTGCTGCTTGTGCTTTGCTTTCAGAATGCCCCGTGTTCCATCCCCAGCACCCCCAGGCAGAACTGGGCAAGACCCTGGAGAATCCTGACGCCTTGTTGGAAGACGAAGAGAGGGGAAACCGGCTGTGGCCACCTCCACCCCCCACCCCGGCTGTTTAAGAAGGCGGCCAAGTGTGTCGGGAGATGGTGGAGCCCCTTTCCCTTTCCTGCAGCTTAGACTGTCCTGGAGGTTTGACTTCCCTGGAGACACTGTGCTGGAGCAGGTAAGGGGGAGGAGGGGGGCAGTTTATGAGAGGTTCCGGGTGGGGAGCAGGAAGGGCAAGGGGTGGAAGGGGGCAGGAGAGTGGTGGCTCTCAGTAGCAGCAGTGTGAGTTGAAGCCTATTTCCCTTTCCCCAAACCCAGTCCTGACACAAGGAGACTCTTCAGACTTATGCCAGCTAAAGAGCTGGCATAGGTCTGAGGAGACCCATTGGCAGCCAGGCAACTGATGGAGAGGTAAAATTATTTTTACTTACCTCTCCCTGGCCTTCTAGTCACCCCACCCCCCACAACTTGGCAGCCCATGCTCTGTTGGTGGTTGCACATGGCATGCATTGGCGGGGGCAGGATTGGGCCCCATGGTTTATTAGGGTCATACTGCAGCTGGTGACCTGGGGCTGGAAGGGAGTTGCATTGTGTGAGGCCACCAAGTGAGTTCATGGCTGAGGCAAGACTCGATCCAGGGAAGTGCTTGTGAAGTGCTAGGCCCATTCAGCGGGTGCTGCACTAACACTGTGTAATTTATAAGTGATTAAAACAATCTGTTTCAATGTAGATGATTTTTTGTTGGAGGGGGGCAGATCATTGCAATTGTTATCTATGCTGTGAGTTGCCTTGAAACATCTTTATTTGGTGAACGTTGGGTGTTATACACAAATACTAATACAGTAGCATAGCTAGAGGGGGTGCAAAGCACTAAGTTTTGCAGGGAGCCACACTGCGCAGTGCAAGCAACCCCTCCCCCTCTCCTTCAGAACCATCCCAGGTGGTGGGAGGTATACACCTCTGCTTTACTCCCACCACCCAGAATGGCTCCAGAGGGGTCACTGCACGGCGCAGTGAGGTTCATTGGCACAATGAGAGGACGCAGGGATAAAGGAACTAATAAGCAGCCCATCCTGGGGCATTCCAAGTACAAATGCTTTTATGCAAATGCCCAAAGTCTCCAAGTGAAGATGGGAGAACTGGAATGTTTGGTGACTAGAGAAAACTTTGATATAGTTAGTGGGCATAATGCAAACCTGGTGCAATGCAGAGAATCAGTGGGATACCGTAATCCCGGGCTATAAACTCTACAGGAGGGACAGGGAGGGACATGTTGGAGGTGGGGTGGCCGTTTATGTTAAGAAAGGGATAGAATCCAGCAAAGTAGAGCTTGAAGGTGGGTCCAACTGCACCATAGAATCTCTGTGGGTTAAATTACCAGGCCTGAGGAGCAATGTAATACTGGGGGCGTACTATCATCCTCCAGACCAGAAATCTGATGGGGACCTTGAAATGAGGAAACAGATCAGGGAGGTGACAAGGAGGGACAGGACTGTAATCATGGGGGACTTCAATCATCCTCACATTGACTGGGTCAGTTTGTGTTCTGGTCACAAAAGATTACACAAAGAGACCGAATTACTTGACATGCTAAATGACTATGCCTTAGAGCAGCTAGTCATGGAGCCCACCAGAGGACAGGTGACTCTGGATTTAATATTGTGCGGTACTCAGGACCTGGTAAGAGATGTCAATGTTACTGAGCCATTGGGGAACAGTGATCATGCTGTAGTCTGCTTTGACATGCATGTCGGGGGAAGAATACCGAGCAAATCTCTCACAAAATCCTTGACTTCCGACAAGCGGACTTCCCTCAAATGAGGAGGCTGATTAGAAGGAGGTTGAAAGAGAAGGTAAAAAGAGTCCAATCTTTCCAGAGTGCATGAAGGCTGCTTAAAACAACAGTAATAGAGGCCCAGCAGAAGTGTATACCGCAAAGGAAGAAGGGCTCGACTACGTCCAGGAGGTGCCCACATGGCTAGCGAGCCAAGTTGGAGAGACCGTAAAGGGCAAGGAAGTTTCCTTTTGTCAATGGAAGTCTTGCCCTAATGAGGAGAATAAAAAGGAACATAAACTGTGGCAAAAGAAATGCAAGAAGGTGATATGGGAGGCCAAGAGAGACTATGAGGAACACATGGCCAGCAACATTAAGGGAAATAATAAAAACTTTTTCAAATGTTAGAAGCAGGAAACCTGCCAGAAAAGCGGTTGGCCCTCTGGATGGTGAGGGAGGGAAGGAGACTTAGAGATGGCAGAGAAATTAAATGAGTTCTTTGCATCTGTCTTCACAGCAGAAGACCTCAGGCAGATACCGCTGCCTGAATGGCCCCTCCTGACCAAGGAATTAAGTCAGATAGAGGTTAAAAGAGAAGATATTTCAGACCTAATTGATAATTTAAAGATCAGTAATTCACCAGGCCCTGATGGCATCCACCCAAGAGTTACTAAGGAATTGAAGAATGAAGTTGCTGATCTCTTGACTAAAATATACAACTTGTCCCTCAAAATGGCCACTGTGCCAGAGGATTGGAGGATAGCAAATGTCACACAGATATTTAAAAAGGGAAGGAGAGGGGACCCGGGCAATTATAGGCCAGTCAGCCTAACATCTGTTCCAGGTAAGATGGTGGAATGCCTCATCAAAGAACAAATAAACGAACAAGCCTTGCTGGGGGAGAATCAGTATGGCTTCTGTAAGGGTAAGTCTTGTCTCACAAACCTTTTAGAATTCTTTGAAGAGGTCAACAGGCTTGTGGATGCCTCTTCATAAATGACCTGGAGACAGGGTTGAGCAGTGAGGTGGCTAAGTTTGCAGACAGCACCAAACTTTTCCGAGTGGTGAAGACCAGACATGATTGTGAGGAGCTCCAGAAGGATCTCTCCAGACTGGCAGATTGGGCAGCAAAATGGCAGATGCGTTTCAATGTCAGTAAGTGTAAAATTATGCACATTGGGGCAAAAAATCAAAACTTAACATATAGGCTAATGGGTTCTGAGCTGTTTGTGACAAATCAGGAGAGAGATCTTGGGGTGGTGGTGAAAAGGTCGATGAAAGTGTCAACGCAAAGTGCAGCGGCAGTGAAGAAGGCCATTTCTATGCTTGGGTTCATTAGAAAAGGTTTTGAGAACAAAACGGCTAATATAATGCACAAATTGACAAAATATAATTGTACATATTGATGGTAAGGCCACACCTGGAGTATTGCATCCAGTTCTGGTTGCCACATCTCAAAAAGGACATAGTGGAAATGGAAAAGGTGCAAAAGAGAGCGACTAAGATGATTGCTGGGCTGGGGCACCTTCCTTATGAGGATAAGCTATGGTGTTTGGGCCTTTTCAGCCTAGAAAAGAGGTACCTGAGGGGGATGGACAGAGTGGATAGAGAGATGCTTTTTACCCTCTCACACAACACCAGAAGCAGGGGACATCCACTAAAATTGAGTGTTGGGAGAGTTAGGACAGACAAAAGGAAATATTTCTTTACTCAGTGTGTGGTTGGTCTGTGGAACTCCTTGCCACACGATGTGGTGATGACATCTGGCCTAGATGCTTTTTAAAGGGGATTGGACATTTTTCTGGAGGAAAAATCCATTACGGGTTACAAGCCATAATGGGTATGTGCAACCTCCTGATTTTAGAAATGGGCTATGTCAGAATGCAAGATGCAAGGGAGGGCACTGGGATGCAGGTCTCTTGTTGTCTTGTGTGCTCCCTGGGGCATTTGGTGGGCCGCTGTGAGATACAGGAAGCTGGACTAGATGGGCCTTTGGCCTGATCCAGCAGGGCTGTTTTTGTGTTCTTGTGTTCCTTAGTGCCTGGCACCCCGTCTAGCTACACCATTGCCGCCAGGTTGTCAGACGTCAGGCTTGCTTCATTTCTTAATAGAATCCTGAGGTTCCTCAGCTAGAAGCTGGTGCAGAAATAGTCATTTGGGGGGTATGTGTGGTGATGTACAGTACTTAGAATTAAGGAACAGGGTGCCTTGCTCAACCCAGGAGTTTGCTTCTTTATCAGAAATGAATACCCTTCCCTTTATTGCAAAAAAATCCCATTCTCCCCAAAAGCTTCCTTTGTCTCAGCAATTTAATTTAAAACAATTGTTGTTATTATTGTTAAGCAATCAGAAGTCAGGAACCTTTTTGCTGATAGACTGCAAATCATACTGAGATTGACTAGTAGATCATGCTCTGCCTTCTACAGCCCCCCCGCCCAATCACAGAGAAGATTAAATACTTGGTTTATGTGAATTGGGGTTCACTGTTTCCCAGTATTATTCATTTCATCACCCACTAAAGAACAGCCTGTTTTTAATAAAATCCGGTAAATAAATGCAACCGATCCATTCAGTAGATGTGCTTTTTCAATAAATCTGTCATCGCATCATCTCCCCCCCTCCCCAAGCTTCAACACAGTTTCCGCATCTCAAATCCTCACGGCAGTCGTACATTGTTGGTACTGTTAACTGTTTCCAGTAAAAATAAATGCTGAAATCCAGACCTGTGAACGGGAATTGACCAAAACAAATGCAATGCTATAGGTTTATAGTAAGTGCCTTAAATGTACCTTTTATGCAAGCCAACTAACCTGGAAATTTTAGCTTCCAAAGAGTGAGCAACCAAGGGTGGGGAATGACAGATTTTTATTTTCTTGTCTGATTTTTTTTAAACACCACAATACTGAAAGTTAAAACATAAGAACAGCCCCACTGGATCAGGCCTTAGGCCCATCTAGTCCAGCTTCCTGTATCTCACAGCGGCCCACCAAATGCCCCAGGGAGCACACCAGATAACAAGAGACCTCATCCTGGTGCCCTCCCTTGCCTTGGCATTCTGACATAGCCCATTTCTAAAATCAGGAGGTTGCGCATACACATCATGGCTTGTACCCCGTAATGGATTTTTCCTCCATTACGTTAGTTTTTTTAAAATAAACAATACAGTAAACACAAATGCAGTTTTTCAAAGGGTGCAATCCAGAAGGGCATGTGCTCCAAGTCTTCTTGGAAGCACAACATTTTTTTCCTTCAGAAATTCTCCCAAAGTTTACAATTTTATGTAGAAAAAAGAGGTACAAAGGTCAGTTCTTCCCTCCAGAGTGTCCGTCTTGTTCGGGCCGTGTCATGTCATGAACTGACCCCTCCACCTCTCCGCCACCAATGCAATGTGAATGTAGCTGATGCAAAGAATCAAAACTGCTGCATTTCACGCTGGGCTTATGTGCAGACAAAGGAGGAAATCTGGACTTTCTGAAATCAAGGGTGTGGGGAATAAGAATTTCTACCCTTGCAGTGATTGTATTTTTACACCTCGACAGTAGCCCTGCTGTACAACGTACGATTAAATATGTGACAGGCCCGTGATGTACGGGGCCATTAGTGGGGCCAGGAGAAGCCCAGGGTGAAGGCCGAAGGTACCTCAACCACCTGAGAAATGCATTTATGGCCCAGTTAAACACACCCTGGAGGGCCATAATGCTGCCATAATATGGAAGGTTCCCTTTCAATTTTAATTAGATTTTTGGGAGGGTTAGTAAGGGGGAAGGGATAAATCCATCTTTCTACTGTAATTAGTGTTGTCTTAAGGGGTTTTTTTTTTGGGGGGGGGGCTCTTTTAAGCAAATTTTGTATTATCACCTGAATCACATTTAGAATGTCTTTCCAAGGAATTGTTTTTCATAGTGCCAGGTGATGCTAGAGGGCTGTATGCACTGCTTGTGTCTTTGGGTTCACTGTCTAAAGATGGGAGCCGGCACAAAACTTAGTATCCTAGGAATCGGACCCTTCATTAATTTTTGGGAAAAATTTTTTTAGTCCCCATGAGGAAAACGCTATCTGGGTAGATTCTGTGTATCAGCTCCAGGCCATTGCAGCTTTACAAATAGGATAACTTTGCCTTTTCTACTTTCTCTGGTGGTTTGGTTAGGTTTTTTCTCTCTCCTTTCACCTGCTTTTGTGCCTATCTTATCAGTGGCTTAGTTAGAGGGGGCACAAAGCACTAAGTTTTGCAGAGAGCCTCACCACAGCATGCAAGTGGCCCTCTCCCCTTTGGAGCCAGGCGTACACCTCCATTTTACTCTCCCCCACCCAGAATGGCTCCGAAGGGGAGGAAGAGGGGCTGCTTGTCCACCACAGTGAGGTTCCCTGCAAAACTTAGTGCTTTGCACCCCCTCTAGCTCCACCACTGTCCACCACCAACCCATGCAGTCCTGCTGGTCTGGCTTCCTTCTTTAGCTTCATTTGCCCTATGGAAGATTAAAACTTTCAGCAAACCAACAAGCACTAATGTCTTAAGGACAAATCCTAACCAGGGGAAATGCCAGTGTACCACTACATATGCCTTACGAGAAGCAGCCACTGCCAGTAGGTACTGCAATGGCTTCAATGTTCTATGTCAGCAACAGAACTGGAATAGCTCAGAGTAGTCCCACAGGGAGCTATCTGGCAACCAGAACGAGTGCTTAAGTGCCGCTTCCACTCAGTTGGGCCATTGCTTAAGCGACTGCACTGAATTCCAGGCTGAATTCAAAGTGCTAGTTTTGAAATTTAAAGACCTAAACAGTTTGGTTCCAGGGTATTTGAGAGACCGCCTCCTTCTATATAATCTTACCCATCCTCTCAGGTCATCGCGGGGGAGGGCCTTCTAACTGCGCTGCCACCAGTAGAGGTGAGGGGGATGGCGGCAAGAAATAGGGACTTCTCGGTGGTGGCACCCCATCTGTGGAATTCCCTCCCTCTGGAATTGAGAACAGTTCCCATAAGAACATAAGAATAGCCCCACTGGATCAGGCCATAGGCCCATCTAGTCCAGCTTCCTGTATCTCACAGCAGCCCACCAAATGCCCCAGGGAGCACACCAGATAACAAGATAACAGATGACACCAGATAACTCCCTCTTTGGAGTCCTTTCGGTGGGGTCTCAAGACCTTTTTATTTAGGGGAGCTTTTAAAGGCTGACATCAGGAGGCTAGCACTTTTTTTTTATGAAACATCTTTTAATCTGTGATCCAACTGTGTTTTATTGTTTTTGTGGTTTTAATTGTTTTCATGTTTTCAGCACTATTTTTAGCGTATTTAAATATTATTGTAAGCCATTTTGAGGGCCCTTAAGTGGGGTGGAAAGGCGGGGTATAAATCTCTTAAATAAATAAATACTGTGTCTCTTGCTCTCCCTTGACCAGCCCCTCCACCATGACAGAACATGGAATCTTCTGGACATTGTGCTGGTGCCCCTGTACTCTCATCATGGCAGCCACATAGGACTGGGCTCTTAATTAGAGAAAAACTGGTTTCTGCCTTTGTGAACCTGGAAAGAATACCCCCATCACCTCTGCTCTGACCTTTTGCACCTTTACTTAAGGGGATGTTCTGTGGTTAATCCTTCTGAAAGCTGGATTAATGTTTAAGGATACAAATATGTCCTTGAGCCAAGGAAGTCAACACATTTAGTTCAGGTAGATCGAAAAAATTGTGGTGCAGAACCAGGAATTACCAAACTCATTCTGTGGGGCTATTTTCTATGTATTCGATATTATGTGAATACAATAAATAAATAAAAGTTGATTCAAGCTGTATGACTTTCAGCCCAATCCTACACAAATAGCCGGCAGGATACAGGCAGAACTGGATCCTGCGGGAAGTCATGCTCTGGTGCTACTGGTAAGGTTGTAGTGGGCAGAACGGGGCAGGGAGGAGGAGGAATAAGGGAATTGATGGGCAGGGAGGGGAGTGGGGAGGGAGGCAGAATGAGGGGGGAGAGGGCAGGTTCGAAGGAACAAGCCTTAAAGGGGTGGTCTTCTATCCATTCTTGCCTGGTGCATTGCTTGATAGGTGAATGGACAATGGGGAGCATGAGATCTCTAGTGTGGAGGCAGCCAATTCATTGGAGGAATCTGGTTCAGGGGATTCTATACCTGGGAGTCCCAGTTCAGGGGTCTCTGGCTCAAGAGGTGCCCAGCTAACAGCTTCCAATTCGTGTTCATTTTTGGAGACTGGTTCTACGAACTATGGGACAGTGGAAAGGAATGGTGGGAAAATGGAAGGGAAGGGAATAAAATCCACAAACCATCCCCTCTTCTCCCAATTTAATCATATAATGCCTCCTAGAGACTTCTCAAAATGTGGTTTGGGGGACGGGACACAAAAGGAACCTGTGAAGGCCCCTCCCCATTTCCCCAGGGAGCAAAATGGAGGCATTTATTGAAGGGGAGGGGCTGCTTTCACTCTGCAGTGAGGCTCCCTGCAAAACGTAGTGCTTTGCACCCCCTCTAGCTACGCCACCGGCAAAGGTCATGGTAGTGACTTCCTTTTCCAGGCGCAAATGGGGTGGCGATCTTCTCCGCAGGCTGCAGCCAGGCATGAACAGTGAAAGAATCCCAAATGCGCCAACCGTGTCAAGCCCATAGTGCTTGTTGCAACCGTGCAGCTGTCCCATCAGTCGTGACGTGGTCCATGGACGATTCCCCAAGAAACCGTGGAGAAAAAAGCACCAATCATCATGCAGTACTGCTGTGACTGGTTGCACAAATTTAATCTCAATGAGCTCTAAAAGCGAAGCTGTGTTGTCAGAGGGGGAGAATTTAAATCCCTCCACAATGTGAATTCATTTGCTCTCTGGAACCAAAACAATGCCAGCATTACTGGACTGTAATTGTGGGCTGTGGGTACCGTGAACAGATCCATGAACAGAGCTTCAAGGGTCAAATGTGCATTTGTGTCAATCTGGTGTGCGCATGAGATGTGGCGCAGGACCGGTGGAGTAGCTGGAGGGGGGTGAGCACTCAGCCTGGCAGGGAGCCTCAGCAGAGTGGGCAAGTGGCCCCCTCCCTTCTGAGCCATTCCCAGCAGGGGGAGCAAAACAGAGCCATACGGCTCTGTTTTGCTCCCCCCGCCGGGAATGGCTCCGAAGGGAGGGGTCACTTGTCCACCCTGCTGAGGTTCCCTGCCAAGCTGAATGCTCTGCCCCCCCCTCCAGCCACACCACCATGCAGGACAGATCCTTGGTATACTAGCCCCCATTAAAAGAGGAACAGTAACCCATGAAGTTGTGTTAGTGTATATACACACTAAAGGATGACTGCATCTACTTCAGTGCAAACCTGGCAACAAATCACCTTAGGGCCATAAAATATGGAGGATCAGATCCTTAGGGGGGAAAAATGAATTTGAATTCCATTTAATTATGTCCTTTTATCCTCCTTTGGAGTTGAATGGCATTCTGCGACTTTAAAAGCCACCCACGGCATTACATATACATGAGGAGACAATGAAGCAATTCTTTTCATCTTCCTTGATAAGCATCTTTTAGCCCCTACAGAACTCTCCACCTTGGGTGAAAGAGGCAATTGTTCAGAGGAGGTCACCAAGCTCATTTCCATAAATAGCTCCTTTCCCTAATCAGGAGTAAGAAATTCTGTCAGGAGCAATTGGAGGGCAGAATGTTGTATATGTGTCCTCTAGCCCCTAATGATCCATCCCAGGGTGACAACTGCTGGAGACATGTGATCAAGCAAGCATGAGCAAAACCTGAGCTTTCCAGTGTGGTGCAATCACCCAGTGTCACAATAGAAGTATGGGCCTGGCTCATCTTTTCGTGTCACTCTTCAGGACCCAGAGGACACCTGAAGGTCATCTAGTTTCACATCATGCATTTGGGCAAGATGACACCTACCAGGAATTTGGGGGAGGGGAGGTGAAGAGATGTTAGTCTGATGCACCAGAAACAAGTGTTGGCTTTTGAGTTGCTACAAGCCTCTAACATTATTTGGGGGCAAGATGAAAGCTCTATTTGGATACTAATTCATGCACAATGGACACACACACAGGGTGTTGGTATCATGTACATTTGTTGATGCATGTGCACCAGTGGTGTAGCTAGAGGGAGTGCAAAGCCCTAAGTTTTGAGGTGCCTGAATAAGCCGTGCAAGCAGCCCCTCCCCTTTGAACCCGTTTCGGGTGGTGGGAGCAAAACGGAAGCATCAACCCAGAATGGATCCAAAGGGGAGGGGGAGTAGCCGCTTGCATGGTTCATTCAGGAGCCTGCAAAACGTAGTGCTTTGCACCCCCTCTAGCTACACCACTGATGTATATTCACTGAAGTGTATGTATGGAGGGCTCACTCTGAAGGTCTGGGATCCCTGGAAAAGCAGGGATCTGAAATATGCAAAGTAGAGGCCCCTACATACCTAAAATTCTCAGGGATCTTCTCAGACAATATAATGAGCTCATGCAAAGCCTGCTCCTACGATGCTACCCCTCTGC
Source organism: Tiliqua scincoides (assembly GCF_035046505.1). NCBI lineage: Eukaryota > Metazoa > Chordata > Lepidosauria > Squamata > Scincidae > Tiliqua > Tiliqua scincoides. Next base: position 217,393,729 of record NC_089824.1, read on the forward strand.
GCTCATTCATTCTACACTACTAATGTCCAAACAGGGTGGGAGCCTCTGTATCAGGTTGCGGCAGACCCACTAGTCAATCTGCTTTCCATGTTCTTGCATTGCACAGATAAAAACATGCCCAGTCCCCACCCCCAGCCCGCACTCATTGCCAATAGCTCTTCTCTATTCACTACACTCCATATTCATTTACTCTGTAACAGCTTGTCCTGCAGCAGCTTCTGAAGCAGGTGGGGTTGTAAACGGTTCATACCTTTTTCACGTACATGTAATTCCCTTTTTATGAACATTAAATAAAATCCCTCATCGCACCGTGGATATGACTGTACTCATTTCAGACTAGCAGCTACTCTAAAACAACAACAACAACAACAATACAGGTATTTATATACCGCCTTTCTTGGTCTTTATTCAAGACTTTATTCAAGGCGGTTTACATAGGCAGGCTATTTAAATCCCCGTAGGGATTTTTACAATTTGAAAGAATGTTCTATCTTACAAGAACCACAACATTCAGGTGTTACTTTCTTGATCTGGTTTCACATTCTGTCCTCCATCCTCCCACACTCAGAGCAGATGGAATAACTCGGCTCAGCTTGTCAGCTGCTTCAAGGTCGCACGGTGCCGGTGGCCTCGAACTGGCGACCTTGCGGATGTTATCTTCAGGCAAATGGAGGCTCTACCCTTACTGCCTGATGAGTGCTTGCAAAGGAGGAGGAGGGAAGAGTTTCTAAGGATTTTGTGTTTCGGGAACCCAAAAAAAGTTGGGTCTAGCCAGGCTACATAATTTAAGATTTAAAAAAGAAATTTTTGACGTTTTCCTTCTCAAAGCCCACTGATCTCTATGGTCTTTGTCTCTTGTGATGTCACTACTGGGAGACTCTTCCAGGTTCTATGGCTCTGTCTCAAGGGCAACAGTCTGTAGTAACGAATTGCTTGTCCCTATTCCTTGGCTGGCTAGGGCTGGCAGAGGAAGAGAAATAGACAATGCATTTCTACAGACAGTCGCCCTCAAAACAGAGCCACAGAACCCGGAAGAGTTTCTGAGTGATTTTCAACTGTTGTGCCCTACAGTGGACCTTTCACGACACACCAATGTGCCACAGCAAACCAGCTGAAAATTGCTGTGCTAGAAACACATAAGTGTCCCAAAACATGTTTTCACATTTACCAGTACAAAGTAAAGCCCATCAGTCACAGCACTGCATACTGGATGGGTCACAGGCCAAATTACATGTTACAGCAAACACATATGTTGGCCTGTTCTCCCCCTTCCTGTTTTTTAAATAACACGAGGGGTGCAAAATGGGTCAAAACCACAGGAGGGGAAGTGAGGGTTTAGCACTTTGCACCTGCTGTGGTTGCAATCCCCAGCACACGCCCCACTCCATAAGAACATAAACATACAAACATAAGAACAGCCCCACTGGATCAGGCCATAGGCCCATTTGGTCCAGCTTCTGGTATCTCACAGCAGCCCACCAAATGCCCCAGGGAGCACCCAAGACAATCAGAGACCTGCATCCTGGTCCCCTCCCCTGCATCTGGCATTCTGACATAGCCCATTTATAAAATCAGGAGGCTGCACTTACACATCATGGCTTGTAACCCGTAATGGATTTTTCCTCCAGAAACTTGTCCAATCCCCTTTTAAAGGTGTCCAGGCCAGTCGCCATCACCACATCCTGTGGCAAGGTGTTCCACAGACCAACCACACGCTGAGTAAAGAAATATTTTCTCTTGTCTGTTCTAATTCTCCCAACACTCAGTTTTAGTGGATGTCCCCTGGTTCTGGTGTTATGTGAGGATGTAAAGAGCATCTCCCTATCCACTCTGTCCATCCCCCTTAGGTGCCTCTTTTCTAGGCTGAAGAGGCCCAAACGCCGTAGCCTTTCCTCATAAGGAAGGTGCCCCAGTCCAGTAATCATCTTAGTCGCTCTCTTTTGCACCTTTTCCATTGGAACTATGTCTTTTTTGAGATGTGGCGACCAGAACTGGACACAATACTCCAGGTGTGGCCTTATCATCGATTTGTACAACGGCATTATAATATTAGCCGTTTTGTTCTCAATACCTTTTCTATTGATCCCAAGCATAGAATTGGCCTCCTTTACTGCCGCCACACATTCGGTCAACACTTTCATCAACTTGTCCACCACCACCCCAAGATCTCTCTCCTGATCTGTCACAGACAGCTCAGAACCCATCAGCCTATATGTGAAGTTTTGATTTTTTTTGCCTCAATGTGCATGACTTTACACTTACCGACATTGAAGCGCATCTGCCATTTTGCTGCCCATTCTGCCAGTTTGGAGACATCCTTCTGGAGCTCCTCACAATCACTTCTGGTCTTTACCACTCGGAAAAGTTTAGTGTCGTCTGCAAACTTAGCCACCTCACTGCTCAACCCTGTTTTCAGGTAATTTATGAAGAGGTTGAAGAGCACCGGTCCCAGGACAGATCCTTGGGGCCTACCGCTTTTCACCTCTCTTCATTGTGAAAATTGCCCATTGACACCCACTCTCTGTTTCCTGGTCTTCAACCAGTTCTCAATCCATGAGAGGACCTGTCCTCTAATTCCCTGACTGTGGAGTTTTTTCAGTAGCCTTTGGTGAGGGACCGTGTCAAACGCCTTCTGAAAGTCCAGATATATAATGTCTACGGGTTCTCCCGCATCCACATGCCTGTTGACTTTTTCAAAGAATTCTATAAGGTTCGTGAGGCAAAACTTACCCTTACAGAAGCCGTGCTGATTCTCCCTCAGCAAGGCCTGTTCGTCTATGTGTTCTGAGATTCTATCTTTGATGAGGCATTCCACCATCTTACCCAGTATAGATGTTAGGCTGACTGGCCTATAGTTTCTCGGGTCCCCCCTCTTTCCCTTTTTAAAAATAGGCGTGACATTTGCTATCCTTTGATCATCTGGCACCGTGGCCGTTTTGAGGGACAAGTTGCATACCTTAGTCAAGAGATCTGCAACTTCATTCTTCAATTCCTTAATAACTCTTGGGTGGATGCCATCAGGGCCCGGTGACTTATTGATCTTTAATTTATCAATGAGGTCTGAAACATCTTCTCTTTTAACCTCTATCTGACTTAATTCCTCGGTCAGGAGGGGCCGTTCGGGCAGCGGTATCCGCTCGAGGTCTTCTGCCATGAAGACAGATGCAAAGAACTCATTCAATTTCTCTGCCATCTCTAAGTCTCCTTTTATCTCCCCTTTCCCTCCCTCACCATCCAGAGGACCAACCACTTCTCTGGCGGGTTTCCTGCTTCTAACATATTTGAAGAAGCTTTTATTATTCCCCTTAATGTTGCTGGCCATGCGTTCCTCATAGTCTCTCTTGGCCTCCCATATCAACTTCTTACATTTCTTTTGCCACAGTTTATGTTCCTTTTTATTCTCCTCATTAGGGCAAGACTTCCATTTACGGAAGGAAGCTTCCTTGCCCTTCACAGCCTCTCTAACTTGGCTGGTTAGCCATGCGGGCACCCTCTTGGATTTAGTGGAACCCTTCTTTCTTTGCGGTATACACCTCTGCTGGGCCTCTATTACTGTTGTTTTAAGCAGCCTCCATGCACTCTGGAAAAATTGGACTCTTTTTACCTTCCCTTTCAACCTCCTTCTAACCAGCCTCCTCATTTAAGGGAGGCTCCATGCGCCACTTGAATTAGGAAAAAAGCTACCACTGAAAGCCAATTAAATTTCTACTTGAAATAGCAGGAATCAGGATCAAACCTGCAGTAGGGCAGAGTGTTAAAATACTCCCACCCTTTGCTGTGGTTTTGACTCATTTCATGCCTCCCCCCAAGAAAAACAGTTTTTTGGTTTTTTTTTCTGTTAAAAAACAGAACGGAGAAAAGGCTAACACATTCATTGTAACATGTAGCTTGGCTCTTAGGATATTTACATGCATGTGCTCTGGAAACAAGAATAATTCATCTCACACGGGCAGCCCAATCCTAACCTGCACTGTATCCAGCGCATGCCTGGGGCTGGTAGCGGCACAACCCGTGGCAAGGGAAATTGGCACCCCTTCCCCCAAGCAACACAACAGCAGACCTAATGGGGCTACTTGGTTCTGCGCCACCTAAAGAAGTGGCACAGATCCGAGCAGTCCAGCACTAGCCTGGGCCACCCAGGAGGGCGTTTAGGATCCAGCCTAAATGCTGGACCCTGGCTCCACCCGCTTCCAGACCTTGTGCCCTCTGCCGCCCATCCTCCCCTTGCCCCAGAACACCTCCTCAATGCCTCCCCCTGCCCTCCCCAGATTGCCGTGCACTTATGGCACTTTTTCGACACTGGGAGGCCGGCGCAGGGGACTTGCACCAGCCTAGGGTGCACTTTGGATTGCACCCTTTGAGACGCCATTTTTAGAGCCTCCTGGCAGAGAAATGATACCTCAAGTATGGCACAGGTTAATTACAGGTGATATGAGTGGAATCTCAGAAGACAAAGTGGGACTAAGAAGGCATTTCAATGCCCACAGTCAGCGCCTTATTAAACAACTCCTTGTCCCCACCCCTGGCCAGCAGGAGCAACAGGAAAAAGAGATTTTGCTGAGTTTGGTCATTTGATTACTAAGTGGTCAGAGACCACGTTTCTACCACGTTTTCCAGACTCACAAAGAGAGTCTGGTCCAACAAGAAGCTGACGGAACATACCAAGATCCAGGTCTACTGAGCTTGCGTCCTGAGTACACTTCTGTACTGCAGTGGGTCATGGACTCTTCGCTCACAACAGGAGAGGAAACTGAACGCTTTCCACATGCGCTGCCTCCGACGCATCCTCGGCATCACCTGGCAGGACAAAGTTCCAAACAACACAGTCCTGGAACGAGCTGGAATCCCTAGCATGTATGCACTGCTGAAACAGAGACGCCTGCGTTGGCTCAGTCATGTCGTGAGAATGGATGATGGCCGGATCCCAAAGGAGATCCGGCCATCTATGGGGAACTCGTGCAAGGAAAGCGCCCTACAGGTAGACCACAGCTGCGATACAAAGACATCTGCAAGAGGGATCTGAAGGCCTTAGGAATCGACCTCAACAGGTGGGAAACCCTGGCCTCTGAGCGGCCTGCTTGGAGGCAGGCTGTGCAGCATGGCCTTTCCCAGTTTGAAGAGACACTTGGCCAACAGTCTGAGGCAAAGAGGCAAAGAAGGAAGGCCCATAGCCAGGGAGACAGACCAGGGACAGACTGCACTTGCTCCCAGTGTGGAAGGGATTGTCACTCCCGAATTGGCCTTTTCAGCCACACTAGACGCTGTGCCAGAACCACCTTTCAGAGCGTGATACCAGAGTCTTTCGAGACTGAAGGTTGCCAATACTATACTGGTCAGAGACCTCAGAACATCCTTCATACTGACTGGGATGCTTTCCTGATGTACAGGAAATCTCTGCCTCCTGTCTTTGGAACACAAGACAGAGTTTGGGAGCTGACACCTTTCGGAGTTGAAGTGAGACACAGAGCACAATTTCGATCCAGCTTGCTGATGGAGCTTAGAGACAAGTTGAAGGTTTCTAGCCAGAGTTACTTAAAATTAACCACTGGAGTCCTGGGGAGAGGCTGCAGAAATTGCTTTATTTGAGGATTTGATTCAGAATTAGTGGCTGTGGTATCTACTTATTAGGGTGCATTTGCCTTCTCTTATGTTTGGCTTGCTTATTTTTCAATAAAACAAATATTAAAAGATAAACTAGTACTAAAAATAATGATTCATTCATCCATTTAACTTGCCCAACTTGTTTCAATTAAAAAAAAAAATTATTGTTTGGGGCAAAGAAATGCAGTGTATTTGAATCTAATAAAGCAACAAGAACAGGATTATTGCTTCAAAGACAATATGTATTATCTTCCATACTCTCCCTCAGTGGCATAGCTAGAGGGGATGCAAAACAGTAAGTTTTTCAGGGAGTCTCACTGTGGTGTGCAATCGGCCTCTCCTCTTTGACCAGATGCAAGGGAGGGCACCAGGATGCAGGTCTCTTGTTGTCTTGTGTGCTGTCTGAGGCATTTGGTGGGCCACTATGAGATACGGGAAGCTGGACTCGATGGGCCTGTGGCCTGATCCAGCGGGGCTGTTCTTATGTTCTTATGGCAGTGGCAAACCTCCCCAGCTCCACACCTGGGGCAAAGGTCTGTGATGGCGCCCCATGGCCTGTCGCTAGCCCCTCCCACAAAAATCCACACACCCCCTCATTTGAGGCTCACGGAGCCTCTTGCAACCCAGGACTGCATTGGGGAAGCCTCTCTTGAGGTTCCCTGACACTATAAACTGTGCTTCCGGGAAACTGGAACTACAGTTTCCAACCCCTTCAGGAGCCTCAGAGAGGCTTCCGTGGAGTTCTAGAGGCTCGTGCCTTTGGCATTTGTCCCATTGAACCTCGTGGTAGGTCTGCAACTGCTCTTCGGAGCCAGGCATTGGCCTCTGTTTCGTTCCCACCACCCGGAACGGCTCCAAAGGGGATGGGGAGGGGTTGCATGCACACCGTGGCGAGGCTCCCTGCAAAACTTAGTGCTTTGCACCCACTCTAGCTATGCTACTGCTTTACCTGTTTTTTAAAACCCACAGAAGAAGCAACTTTGATTGCAGCACACTGGACAATTTGCATGGGTCAATCACTAATTATTTCTGAGTACCAGAAATACCATGGCCTCTCTCCCTGTTTTTTCTTGCTGAGATAAGAATGCACAAAATCCTCCTGAGAAATTCTGCTCACCTTATTCAAACTCTTGGTTTCCTTCAAAATTCATCAGATGTCTTCACCCATCAAACTTGAACATTTGCTTTAACAAGAATTTGGTGACAGTCTGGAGGCACATGGAAGCTCCCTTGGGAAATGTCATGTGCTTTGTCAAGACTCTGACTTTTCTCCAACAATTCCTGGCATTTTGCCAAAAGCAGTCTTGACATTCACTTTACCTGGCATTTCTCTAGCCAGGTGCTTCTGCAGGGTTCATCTCTCCTTGTTGCAGGGTCTTGATTGTCTCGTAGTACTGAATGTGTATGGCATGGCCCAAAGTTGTGGCCAAATGTCTTCTCTACTTCCAGTCGCATTCAGCAGGTTCATGAGTGATGACGGTAATGATGACCCCCTATAGTTGGGCACAGTGTCCTTGATACATCTTAATTAGCCCAAATGGATGGCTTCTTCCAAAACTGTCCATAGTCATCGTGTGCCCCCGCCGCCTTTTCCTAGAAAGAATACTCTCAACCCTCTCTGTTCTATTCCACTTCACCCCAGCAAGTGGCTTTTTGAAGACATGCTGTATCTCTTGTAAACTGTATTCTTCCATTTGGGCATCCGTTCAGCTTTCCTGAAAGGTTACATGTTGTTTTCATTTCTTCTCAAGTACCATGAGTCAAAAAGGGGGGAGGGGACGGCACCCAATGTCAGTGGCTTTAATCACCCAATAAAGTCTTTCATTCCTAGACCTGTGTGGCTGGCAATGAGTCAGGGGGCACAACAAACTAAGTCATCGAGTGTTGTTCAAACTGTCAGATCCTTTTCAGCTTGCTTCTTCTTGCCAGCCTGTGTCTGTGTGTTTGGGGGAGGAGAGGAGGGGAAGAAGACCAAGGGACAGAGAGAGAGAAGAAAAAAAAAAACACCCCTCATGGCAAAATGCCCATCAAACCTTGGCATCCTTCCAAGTCAACCTCCTCTATCCATTCCCCTTCCATGGACATAAGAACCTGCCAGCCTATTCCGCACCCCTCGCAACCTCTTGCCACAATGCAAGTGGGACTTGGCAGGCAGGCGAAGGCCAACAGGATGACTTTCCAACAACTTTGCTTACAAGTGTCCCTCTCCTCAAAGCTTGGCACCTCCAATCTCCCTCCTTGTTTCTCTGAGAGTTGGACTGGTTCCAGCACTTTAAAAACCAATTCATGGCCCCCCATCTTTTGTTGAGGATTGCTAAGCCTCCATCTGATTTTATTGACTCCGCTGTGCCAAAAGGAGGAAGGGTGCCAAGGGTCACCAGAACGCATGCAGGGCTCCACCAGCTGCATCAAGCAGAGCGTTGCACACTTCATGAGTGATTTAAAGGCAAGGGTCTTCACCAGGCACTAAATGGTTGGAGATATTCCTTGTGCTTGCTTGCTTTTCTCCCTTTGGTTTCCACATCACACTGTTCTCTTTATAGGCTGCACAATGGAAGAATTTGAAGTCAAGTGAGATAAGCTTCCCCCCCCCTTATTTTGGCTAAATCAGCAATTTTTAACCAGTGTGCCGCAGCACATTGGTGTGCAGCAAGAAGTCCACAGGTGTAGTGTGGGAGTTTGGAGCACTGTGGTTGAGAATCCCAGAAGAACTCTTCTGGGCTCTGTGCACTGGCAAACCTCCCCTCAAGGCGCCCTGGAGAAAAGCTCTGTGAAGCCTCCCCCCCCCCCCCCACATAAAGCCACCTCACACACACACACTCACCTGGGCTGACACAGAGCCTCGCACGACTCCAGGACCAATGGGAGAAGCTGTTTGAGGCTTCACTGCGGTCTTAAACTGTGCTTCCAGAAGACAGGAAGCACAGATCCTCATTAAGGCTTTCTGCATGGTCCTGGAGTCATGCGAGTTCCACGTCCAGGTCATTTGCCCTGTTCAACTAATGGGAGGTCCGCTGCTGGTTCTGTGACTCTGTTTCTAGATTGCCCCACTTCAGGACACCTCAAGGCATTAAGTTCACCGCTCTGGGAAACAGATGCTGAACTAGCTGGAGCTTTGGTCTGATCCAGCAGGACTCTTTTTACTTTCTTAAGACTGCTCAGGCCCCTGAGAAGATCATACAACCCAACCACTCATACAGGCTTCTGCTGCAAAACCAAAACTATTCCCTAGTTTTCTCACATGGCCTGTCTCATTCTGAGGTCTTCTAAGCTTTCACCCTTAAAGGCAGCGCAGAGCAAATAACCTGATAATTTATTTTCCAATACAGTGTGGAGATGGAATGGTCATAAGACACAGAATTCAAATGTACTGCTGAAGGAGGTACTGTACTGTATCTAAGGAGGTTCAGCTCTGTAAGCTGTCCAGGGTATGCCTGGGAACCATATGCAAGCTCCTCTGAGCTTTTTGAATATAGGAAAAACCTTGTTGGATCATGCCAAAGCTCCCCCCCCCAGTCCAGCATTCTGTTTCCAACAGTGGCCCCTGTACTGTTTACAACTAACTCCACATCATTTATGAACAAACTAAAAAGCACTGGTCTAAAACAGATATTTGGGGGACTCCACAGCTTTTTTCCCCCCACTACAGAAATTGCGCATATATTCCTTGACAGGTGCTTTCCTGGCACTTGTTTGGGAACCACTGCTCTAGATGATTAGCAAAGCATGGTTTATCTTTGCAGGAACCTTATGGAATCTCATTGAGCAAGTCTTGCTGTTCTTTGGCAGAAGAGTGGGGTTCAAAAATGTAAATTTATGAAGGAAAGACTATGAGTGGGAGATTCAGAAATCCTCTGGATCAATAGGCAACAATGCTTCTGTGAGCACCATGTATATGGGACATTTGGAACCATTTGAAGGGCACTGTGAAAGCCACATCAGTTTAAGTCAGATCTTGGACTGAGGCCACAGAACCTCTTTATGTCAGAATGCCAGATGCAAGGGAGGGCACCAGGATGAGGTCTCTTGTTATCTGATGTGCTCCCTGGGGCATTTGGTGGGCCGCTGTGAGATACAGGAAGCTGGACTAGATGGGCCTATGGCCTGATCCAGTGGGGCTGTTCTTATGTTCTTATGTTCTTATAACCAATTCCCCAAATGCATTCTAAATACCCTACAATTCACCCAAACCACTTGATCTACTTTAGTGGTTCTCAAAACTTTTTAGAGGCCCTCGAGTCTTCAGCCTGATTTATAAATGATAAAGGGTGTGGCTATAATGGCGATTGTTCAGTACAAGTAGCAACGTGTTTAACCTTCCATGCATATAGCCCTGTTTGCAAACTACCAAAAATTGGGTCATGACCCATTGGTGGGTCCTGGACTCACAGTTTGAGAACTGCTGATCTACTTGCTTTCAGAATCATGCAAGGCTGTCCCCCCCCCTTTTTGCGAGTAAGCAATTTCATGGCTCTCTGAATGATTCTCTGTGAGTACTAGCTGCCGTTTTGAACATTATTACAAACCTTCTAACTGCAGTGTTAGCCAACAAAATGGGTGCCTGTGGCGAACAAAGTCCTGTTCATTACAAGTAAGGCAAATTACTGGATCAATCTACCAGAGACTGATTCAAAGTGGACAGTCCCTACCCCCAGGCTTAATACAGAAGAAGAGACGGCATTCAAAGAAAGGGGCAGAGAAGAGGAAAGAGCTGTATGTGATCACTGCAGTGGTGTAGCTAGATGGGGTGCAAAGCACTAAGTTTTGCATGGATCCTCACCGTGGAGTGGAAGAAGATCCTCCCCTGTCCCTTCAAAGCCAGGCGTATGCCTCTGTCTTGCTCCCACCACCCAGAATGGCTCCAAAGGGGAAGGGGAGGGACCGCTTGCATGGTGTGTTCAGGCACCTGCAAAACTTAGTGCTTTGACCCTGTCTAGCTACACCATTGGATGCCTGCAAGAGTCCAGGACTGCCTGAAGCCTCTCCTCCCTCAACAGAGTGAAAATCTTTGACCAAGAGGAAAATAACGTGTTTAATACTTATCAAACACTTTGTGTCCAAGTTGAATGTTAGCAGGGTCAGGGAGAAACTTGGAACGCTGTTGCTGTACAACACATTTTGCAAAAATGATTCACCCCAAAGGTTCATTTCCTTCTTGTCTGAGTAATTGGATACTTTGGACACCCTGCAGCTGCTGCAGGTGAGATAATAGCCAGTTATCACAAAGTACCAAAGCGCATGTTAGTGCTTGTAGACTATTCTGGTCTTGCTAAATAGAGCACAATGGATTAAAAGAGACTTCCCCCTCCCGCTGTTCGAATTTGCAGGCCTTCCAGCAACGCCGGGAGCCTGATAAAGCGACACTGAAGGCATCTCTTAGCCAGCGCTCAGTAGTCCAACAAGCCCAGCGAGGGGCATCAGACTTCTTCCAAAAGATCAGAGACCTACTCTGGGTTAACGCAATTAAGAAAATGAGACACTTGCAAAGTCTGGGGCAAAACAAATGTCATATCTGGCAACATTTCAGAATTCAAACGTATTTCTTTTAAAGTTCTGAGCCATTTGTGATTTAAAGAGTGGTAACCCAGACTGCTGAGTGGCAGAGAGGTAGGTGGGGGCATTGGGAGAGGTGGGGAGGAGGCGTTCCGGGGGGGAGGTGGGGGAAGGCAGGCATGGGGCGGGGAGGTGGCATGGTGGGAGAGGGAGTGGGGCAGGAGGCGGGCGGGATTGGTGGAGTTCAGCTCCACTGGATCCTGAGCCCCACGTTGGGCCACGTGGCCAGACATGGGTCTCTCCAATTCTGCGCCAGCTCCATGGCTGCAGAATTCCTTACCACAGAGCCCCTGCAGGCTGCCAGGTTGCACATTGGATGCCAGAATGGTCATTTTGGTGCCACAGCAGCCCCACACTCTGGGCAGCTCATGATTGGGCTATCTGTTGCAGCAGAAATAACAAATAGTCTTGGAGCACCTTGAAGACCAACCCATTTTGCCTGCTGAAGTTTTCATTAATCCCTTATTGAAGCACCATCAATTTATTTGCTTGTTTCATAGTCTTGTTTCCTGTTATTTTCTCTTCTATAGGAAACCCAAAGTGACGATTACATTTTTGCTTGAATTAGGACTCTTATGGAGGTGGGATTTCTCTCTACCACCCCCCCCCCACCTTACATACTTTCGGAGCAGTGAGAGGGAAGAAGAAGGCTGTGGATGTTGTGTTTTGAAGTGAGATGCTCTTTCTGTAAGATTCGGGCTGAACCCGAGTGAAAATGTCTTTCCTGCAACATCCAGTTTAGAAGGAAGTGTGAAATCATTTGAAGAAGATAGAGAAGTCCAAAAACTGCCCAATCAGAGGAATAAAATGGACAATCTAGATGCCAAGTCATTTTGCTCCCCCTGCCAGGAATGGCTCCAAAGGAAGGGGCCGCTTGCCCGCCCCGCTGAGCCTCCCCGCTGGACTGGGCACTTCACCCCACCTCCAGCTACGCCACCGCCCAGTGATGGCTGGCACTGGGCTAGGGCTGGTGGAGCACCAGAGCTCTGCCACTTAGCGCTCCCATAGACCGCTGGACAGTGGAGAGGTAGTTGGGGGTATGGGGAGAGGTGGGGAGGAGGTGTTCTGGGGCAGGGGCAGAAGGAGGAGCAGAGAGGGCGAGGAGGAGGCATGCCGGGGGAGGGAGTGGGGCAGGAGGGAGGCAGGAATGGGGGAGCAATGGGGGAGCTTTGCTCCACCAGATCATGAGTCTCCTTGTCGGGCCGCCCATCCAACATGGAGGCTCTTTATTCAGTGCCAACCCTTGGGTCACCATAGAATCAAACAGCCCCATTGCCGGACTACTCACCTTACCCAGGGAAAGGGAACAAAAGTCTCCTTCTCCCAGGGAGGCAGCAGTGGCTGCCTGGAGTGCGCTGGATGCAGTGGCAGCCATTTTTGGCTGCATTGCAGCCCATGCACCGGGCAGCACAGGACTGGGCAGCCTGTCATGTAGTGAGCAGTTGGTCATTTTGTTGTTTTCTGCTGCCTTTAAAATGCATGGATCTCACTCACTGAATGGAACCCTCCTGTTCAAGCCCCAGTTTGTGGGGTGAACAGATTTCCTCTTGCTCACTAACATGGAAATGCTTGAATAAACCTTTTAAGTGCATTGCTGGAGTGTGTGCCTATTGGTTGATCAGAGGGATTTGGAAGGACCCTTTGGAAAGGTTGAGTACCTGAAGACCCAGCGTTCACGTCTCCTTCTGCCTGCCTCCAGAGCCTTGGAGGTGGAGAGGCAGAAGCAGGAAGAGGCATGTTGTGTGCGCTCAGTGGTTTGGGAAGCAGATGATGTCTTAAGGAGGTGGGATCTGAGCACACAAGCCAGAAACTGTGTAAATTGTAGTCCTTGTTGGCCAGGAGACCCTGGATGCCTTTGGCCCCTTGGGGCAACAGTGTTACAAGGATTATCTATGCCAGTGGTTCTGGCATAGATAAAATCTATGCCATTTTTCACAACGGGCCCCACTTTATTAGAATGACAATCTGTCAGGACCCACCGGAAGTGAAGTCATTAGCCTGGAAGCGATGTCATGGCCAGAAGAGACATCATCAAGCAGGTATAATTTTAACACTCCCATACGTTCAAATCAAATTAAGTAAATTGAAAGTTTACAATAAGTTTCAAAATTTATTTAAAATAAAGAACCCCCCCTAACTCTCCCAAGCAGTTGCTGATCTGTTTATAAATTTGCCTTAATAATACACTGGGGGACGCAGCTGGTTTTCAGCACCTCAGGTGTAACCCTAAATGCAGACTGTGTTAATTCTATGGGTGTTTTTCTTATTGCAACATAACACAACAACAACACAAGGAAGTTTGTGCAGAGCTGCTTGGTGACACGGTCACAGGGCTTTTGTGATTCATTCATATCTCATCAGACCTGTTGGCGGTTGAGGCATCAGTGCTTGTGTAAAGCGTACCCAGTTCTAACAAGGACACCAGGGCAAAAGTGTGATGGCCTCAGTAGCTGATTGCTGCAAAATGGTTTTCGGTTGTCTTTGTTCAGCTAAAAGCCAGACGTAACAGGCTTTAGAGAGTAACACTGTAAATTAAACGTAACCTGTATGATTAATGCTAGAGCCTCACCAAGTGCCCAGGAGAAGGAGGCAGCCCAGGAAACAAAGGATGAAGGACAGGCAGGCATGTTCAGAGGCAACCAGCTCTCTGCGACACATCGGGCTGCCAGGCTGCAACCCAGACATTTCCTTTGCATCTTTCAATCCACCCAGGAGACACAGTGGTTGTGATTTTTCCTGCCCAGTCTTCCTGTCTGTTTTATCTGCCCCTTTCCCAGCTTGTTGTAGTGAGCAGAACTCCAGGCAATGACTAAATTTTTTGATTCAACCTGGCAGCTCTTGACATAGTCACGTCAATCTTTGATAGCACTGCTGGCATAGCTAGAGGAGGTGCAAAGCACCAAGTTTTGCAGGAAGCCTCACTGCAGCATGCAAGTGGCTCCTCCCCCTCTCCTTTGGAGCCAGGTAGATGCCTCCATTTTGCGCCTGGAATCTGAAGAGGAGGGGGAGGCGCTTGCATGTCGCTTGCAGGTGCCTGCAAAACTTAGTGCTGTGCACCCCTCTAGCTATGCCACCGCCTTAGACTGAGCAAAGCCAGGATGCCTTGACCTGCACTGACCAGAAGCAGTTTTGTAGCGTTTGGAGAGAGGTGATGTAACATTGTGGCTAAGCGACCAAGCTGTGAAACGGAACTTGCCCCGCTTTGACTCTTGCCTCTGCCACGAAAACTCACTAGGAACCTAAATGTATTCCTCACCATGCCTTGGAGGCCTGTGCTGCATGCCTTGGTGGGGGTGGGTCACCTGTGGCCCAATCCTATCAGGAGGTCTGGGAGAGGTAAGGAGGTAAGGTGAGGTAAGGTATTTTTCACTTTCCTCTCCATAGGCCTTCTCATGACCTATGGACCTCTTCAGATCTATATCAGCTCTATAGGTGGCATAAGTCCAAGGAAAGAAAAGGGGATAGGATCCCTCTCCTGATCCACCTTTGGTATGAAGCATCCCAAAACTCGCCCTGCTGTCCCCCTCCTTGACCATGACATACCCTTACTACTGATAAACGAATTGGACCATAGCTGACCTTAGGCAAGTCATTCCCTTTCATCCTCAGCTGATATATGAGGATAATATCTTAAGCACTTTGCACACTCAGGGAGCACTATAAAAATGCTGAGTATGATTATTTCAAACAGGGGACTTTCCTAGGCCTGCCTTGGGGATACCTGAGATGGTGAGATGTTCTTGATCTTGTTCTGAAAATCAACAACAAATGTTCTGCACTGAATTTAAGGAGAAATAGCACCATGGTGATGATGACAATGATAATTATGATGGTGATGATTTAAAAACCTGCCTATGTGCACCCCTCTTCAAAAACCTGCCAGATCACTACGAACTGGGAGGTTGTGATATCCATCTAGGCAGATATAGGATGCCTCCGTTTTGCTCTAGTGGCCTGGAATGGTTCCGAAGGGGAGGGGCTGCTTGCATGACGCCATGAGGCTCCCTACAAAACGTAGTGCTTTGCAACCCCTGTAGCTACGCTACTGCTGGAGTGTTTTTCTTTTTGTCTGCCCTGAGCCTATTGCAAATCAAAGCAGACCGATTTAGGCTGCTTGGGGTCTTTTCCAAGCAAAGCCCCAGCACCAGGCCTTCTCTCCCTACTCCAATGGTCTTACAAGTTCCCTCCTGTTTCAGCAAATCTCCCTGATTGATCGGGAAAGGCTGGGATGTTTACAAGGCCGACAGATTTTCTGATTATCCCTCGTGGTGCCCTCAGTTGATTCTGGCAAATTGCAGGAAGCAAATACCCGCTAAATAAAATATGCCACGTACTCTGTTTTGTGGGCTCCATGTGGCCAAAACACCCAGGCGTACTTGTGTAAATATGCACATGGCAGTATATACAATGAACTCGGTTCATCCATGCATATTTCCTACAGACAGTTGCTTAGGCAACCAGATTCTATGCATTGCACGGAGTGAGCGCACAGCTCATTTTATATATATATATATATATATATATATATATATATATATATATATATATATATAATTAATTTCAAATGCCCAGCCCACTCCATCCCTGGGATGTGGGGTGGCTAACAATAATTTTAAAGCTGATAAAGCTGACAAAGTAAAATAGCCATAGTCATCGCAATTTATTTCCCAACATTTTCTTTCTTTAGAATAGCATCACACTCCAGCATCTGAACAAGTAACAGAAATGAGGGTGAGGCTCTAGGGATAAAAGGGGAAATTCCCACTAAATTTTCTGACACCTAGTAAATGAGGACAGCTAAAAGGTGACAGAACTTGCCCCAACCCCTGGCAGTGAATGTACCAGGAACAGAGGACAGGTCTAGCCTCACACCAGTGATGTTCCTGAATGCGGCCCATTTTTTTCTCCCATATAAATGGATGGTTGCCAGCCACCGCACTGGGGGGACAAATAAGCTCGCAATTAGGGACAGCCCAGTCCTATCAGCATTATGGCTGTAAAAGCAAGTTCCTCTGCCGTAAAATGGCCGCTGATAGAGCGTGGAGTGCTACATTGATGGCCATATGGTGTGCCCTGCTGCATGATGTAATTCTGTTGCCGAACCCCGCTACACCCACTGGAGCAGGTAAGGCAGCAGTGGGGGCAGGGGAGGTGTGGGGAGGGCGTAAAACTGGGGGGGGAGAAATGGCAGAAGGGGGTGGATCAAGTGGCAATGGCTTCCACTGGATCCTATTCCCTCTTTTTCAAGGCTCCTTTCTCGTCCTCAGACTTGTGCCAGCTAATGAGCTGGTGGAAGTTCAAGGAGACCCACTGACAAGTGGGAGGCCTATAGTGAGGTGCAAACCCTAGTTTCCTGTGTTGCGATGAAACAGGAAACCACGGTTTGTTACAAATCAGGAAAGGACTCTCTCATTTTCATCCCTGTGCCTGCAAAAGGGAGGGGGGAAATGCACAGGCCAGAGGTTGTGCTAATAACAACAAATTATGCTCAGTTATTACGCTATTATTATATCTGTTATCACATTACCAGCCTGTGTCTGAATACAAGACAGCCATAGCAACAATAATACCGCTGGCCAATATACACATGGCAGCATTGGTTATTAAAAAATCATCACAGTGGCAGCTGAAGACAGTAGAGCAGGGGTGCTCAATAGGTGGATCGCGATCTACCGGTCGATCGCGAGGCAAAATGAGTAGATCGCGGAGCCCTGTCTCTCCAAACTGTTAATATGTTGGTTTTGTCTAGTGACTAGACGAAACTGACATATTTAGCTAAACTGACACTTTAGCTGCTCTTCAGGCATGCAGCAACAAAACCGACGAAACTGACTAGACTCCAGCAGGGGCTCCATACATTAAAGGGGGTGTCTGTCAGACGCTTCCTTCCCCCCTGGTAGATCTCCGGGCCTTGCTGGGTTTCAAAGTAGCTCTCGAGCCAAAAAAGTGTGAGCACCCCTGCAGTAGAGGATAGGTTCAGAGGATTGCACTCCAAGGCCTGAATTGGCACAAGTGATGCACTGCCTTGAAGTCGCAGGCATAAACGCTAGGATGCCGTCATGGTATGATGAGGCTCAGGTCAAGCCTTGACATTGTTGAATAACAGCAGGCATCATGCCTTAGCCCTGGCCATGAAAAATCTACATTCCAGTAGAATTTCCAAGCTATAGTTAATCTAGTGAAACTTACAGCCATCCGACTGTGATGGAAATGCAGTCCAACTGACCAGAACGTACATTTTCTTCTGCTCTCCAATAAATAGGCTGTTTTTTTCTTCTTGTTTAGCTGGATTTGCTGTGCAGCAGAAACAAACTCTGAAACAGAAACCCTCACTTAAAGAACAAGTACCTGTACACATCAGTGGCATAACTAGAGGGGGTGTGCAGCACTGTTTTGTAGGGAGCCTCACTGCAGCGTGCAAGCAGCCCCTTCCCCTCCCCTTCATAGCTATTTTGGGTGGGAGAGCAAAACAGAGGTGAATGACTCTGTTTTGCCCCCCCCCCAGAATGGCTCCAAAGGGGGGGCTGCTTGCATGCCATGGTGAGGCTCCCTGCAAATGGTTTGCACCCTCTCTAGCTATGCCACTGGTACACATAAATGTTCCTGCCATGCAGCAATTCATTAACTAGGGGCAAAAATTCTGAACTGATTCACATTTAGGGGTTGAGGCAGTTATGTATTTAAGAAATTTTTGTCCCACCTTTCCTTCATATAATGCCCAAGGCAGCAAACATCACTAAAACAATGACAACAATAAAATCTATATAGTTACAATTCAAAATAAGAACATTACACAGCTGGAAAAAGAAAAAGAAAAAAGATCTACAGCTGCAGAAATCAGCAATAGCACAATGGAGGAGGAACTCACAATAAAGAACTGGTATCATAAAACATCATCAATACATAAAAATATGCGGCAACCATAAATCATACAATAGCACAAATTAAAAAGCAGAGTAAAAGTGGCAAGCAGGCAGAGGTGAAAACATAAGATTGTCTGTGACAAACATAAACAATATAATCCATACATCCACCCTAACTATACAAAATAAAAATGAAATGAAAGTGTTTTCAGTCCCCACTGGAACATGTCAAGGGAAGGGGCAGCTCTCAAATCTCCAAGAAAGGGAGTTCTGTGACTGCAAAGCCATCACCAAGAAGGCCCTACCTCTTGTGGCTGCCTCTGTCAGGGGCAGTAGCTGTGGGAAGGCCCTTTCAGAAGATCTGAGAGGGTGGGCCAGGATGTGTGGAAGGAAGCTGTCCCTCTGGTATCTTGATCCTGGGCCATAAAGAGCTTTAAAGGTTTAAAACAGCACCTTGAATTGGGCTCAGAAACAAAAAAGCAACCAGTGTAGCCCTGCTCCAACTGCAAAGCAATGCCCCCAAGCCCCAACTCAAGCAACCTCCTAGAAGGGCACCAAGTTTGATGGTGTCAAAAGCTTTTGAGAGATCCAGCAGGAATGACAGAGACACTCTCCCACTGTCCAAGCCCTGGCACAGGACAGCCAACAGAGTTACTAGAGCTATCTCTGTCCCAAAGCCAAACTAAAAGGGATCTAGTTAATCTGTTTCATCCAGGACCTCCTCAAGTTGGGATGCCACTACTCAATCACCATATTGCTCAACCATCTCTATGATATGCACGGCTTTTCTGCATTTGTCTTTATATGCATTTATCCAAAATGTTGGAATGGATAATGTTATTTCCGCTGGCCAGTATTATCTGCCTCATACATGTTCACTTGCAGAAGACATATTGTGCTGATTCATGAAAAATGCCTTGCAAAACGGAAGTGGAGGTGTGAATACAGAATCCCTTGCAAGACCTCAGATCCTTCCCATTTTTCAGAAGACTCAGCAAGGGCCTTGTCAGTACACTGAGCCATAAGGGTTGGAGAACGTCCCTCCTGATCAACAAGTGCTTAGTAAAAACATAAGAAGAGCCCCTCTGGATCACGCCAAAGGCCCATCTAGTCCAGCTTCCTCTTTCTCACAGTGGCTCACCAAATGCTTCAGGGAGCACATAAGACAACAAGACACAGCCTGCTTCCTGGTGCCTTCCCCTGCATCAGGCATCCTGAGGTAGCCTATTTCTAAATTCAGGAGCTTAGTATCTCCCGAAACCAGTGTATGCTCACATCTGCAAATGTTTAGAAATATGTAATAACTTGTCTCTGTGATCCTGTTAGTTCCAGAACTCCCTGCCTCTGTTCACAATATTGCAGAATATTCTGTGAAGTCACAGAATCCTATGCATGTCTACTTGGAAGTAAATCCCATTATAGTCAATGGGCCTTACTCCCAGGTAAGTGTGCATAGGATTGCAGCCACAGTGGGCCCATCTTATTCTTGTGCATGAGTCCACTGTTGACCTTGTATCAGGACCTGTACCAGCCGGTAGCATAACAGTATGGTAAGTATTGCAGGTGACACAATACACCTTGTAAGCAGCCCCTCCCACTCACTGTTGGAGACATTCTGGGTAGCAACGTCAACTCCAGTGGCAAGTGAGAGGGGCCGCTTACATGGCACATTGCAGTACCTGCAATACTCACCATGCTGCTATGCTTCTGTCACTGGCACAACTCCTCTGATGTCACGGAAGGTACAACCAGGTTTGGCCTCAATTGTGAAAAACTCAACATCTGTATTCTGAGGTCCACAAGCACATGAAATGAAACCCTCTCACTTGTGACAATGCATTCTGAGTAATCAAATAATGTTGTGTAGATACATTTGTTTGTGAAGTGACCTCAGACTACATGCAAAAATGTACAGACAATGCCAACAGCTTATGACAGTGATTTTCAACCTTTTCCATCTCAGGGGCACACTGACAAGGCACTAAAATGGTCAAGGCACATCACCAGGTTTTTGACAATTGACAAGGCACACCATGCTGCCAGTGGGGGGGGGGGCTCACATCTCCCATTGCCCCTACTAATAAGTGACCTTCCCCCAAATTCCTGTGGCACACCAGTGTGCCACAGCACAGTGGTTGAAAATGGCTGGCTTATAAAGTAAGGTATACTTTGCTAAACTTCATCTCCAAAGGAAAATGTTTGAGGTCTTGCTCGGTATTCCACAACCATTAAAAGTGAGGCTGCTGGGAATATTGGGCTGGATCTTCTCAGTTATTTTATTCAAGTTTTGTTGTCTTTTTTTTTTAATATACACAAAATAGAAACAGATTGGCCCAATGTTCAGGTTTTGAAAATACAGTGGAATTTCTTACAAAACCTTGGTAAAACTAATCAGAAAAAGCTCAGGTGGGATACTTGATTTCACTGTGGCAGGTAAAGAGGGCAGGTTCAAAATCAAGATGCTTTCTGCTGAACATTGGATGGTTGGCAGCAGGCATGCGTCATCTCACTTAGCACATTTCCAGGAAGTGGTTTGGGGCACATAATGTAGTACCCTGGGAAGCTCAGCTTTCTTATTCATTTTTCTTTAACCCATTTTTGCCCATCCTACAGGTATACACATTTGGTCCCTGTTTTGCAATGTTGGGCAAAAATGGTTTAAAGTACATTTTTTAGCCCTTAAGATTGTGGATGTAAACTGCAAATGATGTGGACAATATCTGGTGAAATCTCCTTTGACAACCTTGAAGTGAAGATGCAAAATGGGTTATTCTTGGCTATGCTGGTGTAGGCCATGAGACCCTTCTGGTCTGAATGGCGAGGCTCCTGTGCAATGCCTGTCCAGATCTCAGGATCTTGGGATTATAGCAGCACAGTGCATGCTCTTGGTCACGCACTCCAAGCTGTCATTGCGCTAGCTTAGCCCAGATCACTGGATCAGATGGTACAGCAGCCATTCAGTATAAATAAGACACCATTGAAAAAGCACATGTACAAAATGGGAACAGTCCTTAAGGAGAGACGTGATGAGCAAACCTGGGTCCGATATAACAGGGATGTGTGGTTGACAGTCTTACAAGCAGCACATGCACACTCACCAACCATGCACAATCCACGCCTACAAAACTATATTTTCTACGATGCTAAGCCTATGGATTACTGGCTTGGGCCTTTGCAAAAAAAAGAAAAGAAAGAAAGTTGCTAGGCAACCAGCCAGGGGTTGCTATGGCATTTTCGAGTCGAGCAGCTGGGCCAATCAGTACTAACTGTGAGCTAGTGAAGGCGTAAAACCTCTAAATTTAATGTCAGTGCAGACAGGAAGGGAAGCTGTTGAGGCATGTACGATGCTGATCATGCGCTTGCTAAATGCGGACAACATGGCCCCCGTGATTTGGACCAGCACACTAATGAATATTCATTGGGCTGATTAAAGCAAAGTCAATTAACTACTTGACTGCTTGATTTTGTGTGTGCGTGTGTGTTCCAAACTTGATTATATTCTTCTGTTTTCAACCATTTTGCAACCATAGAATAGATACACTTCCCTTTCTCTCTCCCTCCCCCATCTCTCTCTCTCTCTCTCTCTCTTTTAATTTGCTGGTGATTATGGGTTTTTCCTCCTTTATGATTTTACTGCCAATAACATAACCCATTCCAGCTTTTACAGCTTTTCTTTTATTTCACGAGTAAATCAAATTCTTCCATGGAGTTACATCTTTTATCACAGTTACTAGTAAGCTAAGAAGGTCATGGTTTCTTTAAAAATAGAGAAATAAGACATTGAAATTCCATAATAAAGAGCTAGTCTTTCTCTCTTTCTCTCTCTCTCTCTCTCTCTCTGGGGGGACACACATGTACAGGTTTTGCTAGACATCAGGACAATATGGTTTTGAATTAAAATTGTATTTTAAAAAAAACACCCACTTTGAGATATTATTAGATTTGCCTCAATATTTCTATATTTGAGACAGTCCAAACTCTTCCAGAGAGGTTTGATCAGTGTAACTGGGTTACAGTCAGTCAAGGAAGATCTTTGCATCTTCTATTATTATACGTGTTTCCCAGAAAATATTCTGGAAAAAGCATGAAATGACAGGTTTAATGTTAAATTTCTGTAAAATTACATCACTGACCTGATTTTAAAATGAATAATTTCTGCCTTTTCTAACAGATCTAAAAGTAGATATGGGGAAAAGCCATTACATTTTCTGGCTTAATTTGCAAAATTCCCAGATTTTAAAGTGGTATCTACTATGCAGTAATGCCAATGGAAATTTATGGATGAGAGGCACTGCTTTGAATCTTTTTCTTCCACACAAGAGATATTAATAGCTGTAATTAATATAGCCAATAGAAAGTGGAGAAAAAAGGCTTCTGTAACAATTGGTCCTTTGTCTTTAGCAGGTCGTGAATTAAAATAGTACAGAAAACGACCAAACTTTACAACTACACTGAGATTTTTAAAGGAATCTCAACTGTTCTATTAATACATCTATAAATTTGTACAGTCTTTTTTTAAAAAAGCACTCAAACATTTGTTTACACGTTTTATTTCCGTTTTGTCAGCTAGAAAGGTAGCATTCTAGATTTCTTATTGGAAGATAACTCATGTTAAGAGTTGAGGAATGAACAGAAATATTTAGAAAATAGTGTTTGTAACACAACAGAAAACATGGCTGAATAGAGAATACTAAAATATATAGCTTTAACTTCTTTTTCTTATTAAAATGGGTAAGCACTACTATTTTACAACACAGTGTGATCTTCCTTCTCTCACACCCATTGCAAGTTCAGTTAGTTCAAAGCATGTGTGCCTGGGTGTGGGCACACCAAATATATGTGCAAAATTTGGTAAAATATATTGACATTCATGGAAAAGATTGTATTTATGAAAATAGTTGTGATGCACATGAAATGGCTAGCAATTAAATTTAGGCGCCTAGTCAATACTGACCAAGGTCTCTTTGAGTCTTTTTGCCCCCTAGATGTGCTGCAGGACCTTTACAAAACCTCCACAAAATTGCCAACACTTGCATACAAAGGTCAATGAATGCTGAATTTTGGACTCTTACTGCAACATAATGCACAATATCACCAAGCCAACTCTTTCTACACCCTTGGTTCAGTTCGTGGACATCTGTTTACTAGGCTGCCGCAAAGGTTGTGAATTTCAAGATCTGTCCAGATAAAAGCACTCCATGATGTCTCTTTATGATATACATGAAAAAGGACAAGAAACCTACAATAAGAATTAATTTGGCATTTTCAGTTCTCATAGAAGTTGCACTGCATAAGCACCGAGGTCTGTTTCGTAATAGATATGCCATGTACTTTACCATTAGGTAATGATATTCTCTTGCCTTTGTTCTGTTACCACTGGATTTAATAAATAAATTTTTTATTTTATTTTATCTGTCTGTCTGTCTGTCTGTCTGTCTGTCTAAGGATTGGCCATACAAAGGGTGACAAAGTTTACAGTGATAATTGGGGGAGGGCACTGCTTTCATCAACCAAGTCCATTTCCTATTATTTCGGAGCGTTGTGCTTGAGCGTTGACCTTGTGTTCCAGGTCAACATTTTGCATTGAGGAATGACCTTAGGGCCTGCTTGCTTTATTATTTAGTGAAATATGAAGGTGAATCCCAGCAGTTTTAAATTTTGCAAGAGCAAATTAAAAATGAAAGGCAGGCTTCTTCGTCTGAAACCACCTACATTTGCTTGAAATTGATGTCACATTGTTGTTTGATAAGGAAACCAACCGCCGTGTCCCAAAACAGCGACATGATCTTATTCTGGTCAAAGTGAATTATTTCTACAGAAGGGGGGCTTCCTTCCAATATTATTTAGGTCGCTAGCAGAATGAGCTTGGTGGTCTTCTTGTTTCTATGCAGCCCATTAAACTAAAACCCTCCCAGACAAAGAGGTAGGCTCAAGAATCCCTTGGTCATGGGAGGCCATGGAATTAGTTTGGAGGGGTGGCTACAGGGTCAGGATTAAGACGCATTAACAAATTCATGGGAAAGAATCTCTGCCAGCACCTGCTGGAGCTCTCAATCTCTCAGTTGCATGAGCGTCAAATGTTCCCATACTAGGGCGCCTGGTTTTTTCTTCAACATATGCTCCACAATCCTCTATATTATCTTTCCCGGGAAGACAACTTGTCCAAATTTCCTTGCTTTCAAGCATTCCCCTTGTAAACTGCATCTGAGAGTAGTCTAATAACAATGGAGCTTAAATGAGTAGGATTGCAACGGTTAGTTCTTCCAGGCTGATGACTTTTCCAACAATTGAAAGGAAAGTTACTGCTTGTGATATCTACACTCCTCCCAGTTTCACTTCTGGAGAACAGGTTTGGTGATATTTGTATTCTTTCAAAACCTTCTAAAGTTTTTTAAAACACACACACACACACACACACACACACACACACACACACACACAGAGTTGACAGTTGGACACAAGAAATAATTGTGTTCACCATAGGAAACAATGCTTATTTCAAGCCACTTTCAACTAAAAAACATGTTGGCAGTCTCCAGTCATTCCCTTCCCCCCCAAAAAATGTTACAGTATATAAATGGAGAATGAGAATATGTTCCCCCCTTTCATTTTAACCGAAATGATAGTTCCTGTGGACCAGCTGTCTCCCAACCCAAATTTCATTATGAAAAAAAAAAAAAAATGAAATATTCAAGCACAGGATTCATCTCTCCACAACTGAGAGAAATATTTCTTTCTAAAAAACCAACCAAAAGATAAGAAAATTAGAGTTCAGAACCTAAGCTTGGATTCTGAACTTCAGCTATTTTCTCCCCCTCCAGATACTGAGGTGAATTAAGGCCAGCCGTGTCAGCAAAGTACACTGAGCACTGAGCATTAATTCCAAATTCCCTTCCTTCTGGCCATTTAATTCAGTTGCCTTAATTGTTTCTGAAAGTGGTTTTCAGTGGCAGGGATCTTTCAAATACTTTTTAAATCCTCGTTGATTTTCGGAAAGGATGTTTTAATTTTTTTTTAAGCTGAGTCCTTACACCCGTGGTTATTTTTAAACAGCCCAGCTGCTTGGATGCTACTGAAACCTCATGCTCATCTTCATGTTTCTAGCAGAAAGATGAACACACATGTTAGGAAAATGGCATGTATGATGTAATGTGAAAATAATATTTTGCTGATGTTTCTCTCTCTTGTGGTCAACAACTCAAATAATGTATCTATTGAAGGATTCCCCTCCTGCCTTTCTTCCTTGGAGGGTTGGATTAAAAGAGCAATCAAAGAAACAAAATTTAAAAAAACAAACAAACTGAGAAGTCAAGGCATTTAAAATACACTTCAAGGAATAGGATGGGGGTTTCACAAAAAAGGGAAAACAGTCAAATCAAACCAAATAAATGGAAAAATAAGAATTTTTAACTTAACGCCAACATACCATTGGGAATGGAACTAGATAGGTCCCATGGAGTAGAGGGTTCCCAAGTTTGGTCACTGCAGGTGAAAAATCCTGATTTATCTCATGTCAGTGCCCTGTGGTGTCACTAGATGGGGTGCAAAGCACATTCGCCTCCGTTTTGCTCCCACTACCAGGAATGGCTTCGAAGGGGAGAGGGAGGGGCTGCTTTCACGGTGTGTTCAGGTACCTGCAAAACTTAGTGCTTTGTACCCCCTCTAGCTATGTCACAGTCATTGTCAATCAGATTTCTGATGGCGGTGGAGCAAGAGGTAAGACCATTGGCATAGCTATAGGGTGACAGCGCAGTAAGTTGCATCATGTTGCCATCACTGCCCAGAATGGCTCTGATGGCGAGTGGGAGGGGCAGCTGACAGCGCATTGCGGCACATGCAGAACTTACTACGCCATTACCCTGTAGTGATACTACAGGGCAAGACCACTAGCGATGAGTCTTGTGGGTGGGCTGGTTTCTATGGGGATAGGCTTCCAATATCTTCAAATATCTGGACTCAAATAGTGAAGGGCTTTAAAGGTGATCACCAGCATGTTAAATGGAGCCCAGAAACCAGCTGGCAGCCAGTGCAGCTGGAATAAAATGGAAGTCACAGGCTCCCAAGCACAGACCTCTACCTGGACCTTGGCTGCTGTGCTAGCTGAAGTTTCTGTCTTAAGGACAACCCTACACAGAGCGCACTGGAATAACCCAACCTAGATCTGACTACAGTTGTGGTTCCCAAGCTGGTGGGTTGCGACCTACCAGCCAGGGAAAGCCCTGTGTCTGCACCCTTAAGGGGTGGGGAAGAGAGAAGGTTGCAATGCGATCACCAGGATTGCGCCATTGCCAGGGATGGAAGGGGGTGTTTTCAACTTATCAGGGGCAGTGGCAGTTTCCCCTGGGGGCTGGGGATAAGAATAGGCCCTCAGTTTGGCTGTACTTGTCGTAAGAGGCGACTAAACAGCCACCGGGTAGATGGGACTCGTCAGCCTGGGAAGGCAGCTCATCTGAGAGAAGGAAAACTCCGATCCCAAACCTCCACTGCCTTGTGGCTACATCCAGTTATGGAAAAGTCTTCAGGAGTCAACCTCGAGGCAAAATCCGGAGCCGGAGTCCCTGAGGCAGTTCATGGCTGAACACAGTCACGTTCTGGCAACTCCTGCGATGCCGCTGGAACCAACCATATTGGCCTCTGCCTTTCCATTGGACCATTTCAGCGACGTGGAGAGGGGGGATTTGCTGCATGGGTAACAGCCTATCCTCCATACCTACTTTACCCAGGTTTCGCGCACTGGAGAGGACACTCTGTTCCAGAACCACCATTCAGAGCGTGACACCATAGTCTTCCGAGACTGAAGGATGCCAACACAGATGGCAGTCTCCTGAGTGGTGCAGGGAACCTGTGGATGCCTTCCCTGTAGAAGTTTAGGAACCACTGAATTACGACATGCATGACCCTGATCACACCTACTTTCTCCAGATCGTATACTAGCCAAAGTTGTGCAAAAGCACTCAGGGCCATGGCAGCACTTTGATCATCTAAGAAGGACAGGTCAATGAGTTCTCCCAAAGTGTGAAGCTGGTTCTTCCAGGGGAGGGTGCAACCCTATCCAACACAGGTCTTACTCTTAATTCTGGCTAACAGAAAGCTGCCTTCTGCTGAGACAAACCACTGGTTCACCTAGCTCACTACTATCTGCACTGACTGGCAACTGACTGAATTTGGGACAGGGTTCTTTCCCAGCCTTATGAGGAGATGCTAGTGATGAAATTTGGGGCTTTCGGCATGCAAAGCATGTGCTCTACCATTGAGCTGTGGGCCCTCCCATTGTCACCTTCACTATGTGGGTAACAGCAAGGTCAGGGAGAATTGTGTTCTTGGCTTTCTGATTGAAGAACTGCAGATCATCTACATGGCCCTTCCATTTCTTCCTTGCACTCAATGAACGAGAGCGGACAATGTAATACATTAGATCAGTGGTTCTCACACATTTAGCACCAGGACCCACATTTTAGAATGAGAATCTCTCAGGGCCCACCAGAAGTGATGTCATGACCAGAAGTCACATCATCAAGCAGGAAAATTTTTAACAATCCTAGACTGAAATCCTTCTGACCCACACTTGTCAGAATGCCAAGGAACACACTGTGCTTTGAAAACCTGAATTTTAAAGAACTCAGCCCACTGTCGAAGATGTCCTGATCTCTCCACCTCGCTAAGCATTTACCAAGACCTGAGTTCTTAAAAAAGAACTACATTGGAATTCAGGCCTGCTGGAAAGCGACAACCACTGCTGTGGATGATCTGCTCCAAGAGCCAATACAGTGTGGTCAGTGGCATAGCTAGAGGGGGTGCAAAGCACTAAGTTTTGCAGGGAGCCTCAGCATGGTGTGGAAGTCATCCCACCCTCTCCCCTTCAGAGCTAATCTGGGTGGTGGGAGCAAAACAGAGGCATATGCCTGGCTCTTAAGGGGAGGGGGAAGGGCTGCTTGCACACTGTAGTGAGGACCTTTCTCTGGATCATCTATATCAATGGTTCTCACACGTTAAGCACCGAGACCCACTTTTTAGAATGAGAATCTGTCAGGACCCACCAGAAGTAATGTCATGACCGGAAGTGACATCATCAAGCAGGGAAATTTCTAACAATCCTGGGCTGCAATCCTACCCAGTAATCCACACTTACCCAGGAGTAAGTCCCATTGACTATCATTGTTAAAAGAATATACACAGTAACTTGTTCAAAGTACAGGTCTGTAACATTTCCCCAAATGCAGTCTCATACCTTGGTAGCATCAAGTCTAATGTATTAAAAATAAAATATTGAAATGAACGGGGACCCACCTGAAATTGGCTTGCGACCCACCTAGTGGGTCCTGACCCACAGTTTGAGAAACACTGCATTAGATGATATAGACAGCAGCAGGTTGAGAGTGCCTTGAGCTGACCGATTATAAGCTAAAGGTTCAAGTTCCTTCAGATCCATGTACGACAACCACAATACTGATAAAGGGGCTAGGTGCTGTACAGAGATCATGACTCAGGTTCACCAAGGGTTCTGGTTACATAACAGTGCCATCACCTCTCTTGCTTCCTGCTGCAGCCCTGTAAAGGCCATCAGAAGGATTGGTGGATCAGAGGACTCTCTTAAAAGCCTGAAATAAGGGGGAGGAAGCTGCAGTGGGAGGCAGAAATCGAAGCTCTCACCCCACCTTGCATAAGGAGAAGTGCCTTTGGATCACAGTCCCTGACTGACAGTGTTCTTATTTAAGACTTTCAGGCTGCAATCCTAACCACACTTTCCTGAGAGTAAGCCCCATTGAACAAAATAGGACTAACTTCTGAGCAGACCTGGTTAGGATTGTTCCCCCAGTTTCATCGTAGCAGTATAAAATGACAAAAGAAACAAAGATAAAATAAAACTGGAGGGTGATATTGCAAAACTGGTAACAAAACAGTCAATTCCATCATGCCCTTCACTCTCCCCCCCCCCTGCCCCCCACCACTACCTTATCTGATCCAGCAGGCATGGTGGGGTCCAGAGATACAACCCTGTGCATACCATCAGCAGCCATTTTAAGACAGCAGAAGTATCTTTCGCTGTCATAGAGGCTACATGCAACAGAGGCTATGATGTTAAGTTATACCCTGAACACATGAAGAAACTTTGTGGCTCTGATCTTTACTAGCAAGAGATTTCAGAGACAGAGGGCAATGGCAGGAAAGGGACAGAATCAAAAAAGAAGTGGTAGTAGACACTCCAGAGAGAAGAAAAGAACATAATGAATGTTAATGAACATAATGAAGGGCAGGAGGTCTGGTCTAGAGGGTAGAGCCTCCGTTAGCCCGAAGATAACATCAGAAGGTTGCCAGTTCGAGGACACCCGCAGCTCCCTGAGCTGAGTGATTCTACCTGCTCTTGGTGTGAGCAAGAAGCGTCTTGGCTGCCCTCCATGTGAGAGATGGAGCTGCTTGTCAGCCTGCGTGGGAGGACTGGAGACCAGAAGTGAGACCAAACCAGGAAGATTCATTCCGAAATGTTGTTGGTTCTTGAAAGAGAGAACCTCTATGTTTGTAAAAATCCCCTTGAGGGATTTAGAAACGCCTGCCTATGTAAACCACCTTGAATAAAGTCAGAGGAGTAATCTGATGACCAGAAAGGCGGTATATAAATACCGAGTTATTATTATTATTATTATTATTATTATTATTATTATGAAAAAAAACCAGAAGAATAAGGAGACATGTCAAGCTGAGAGATTGAAAGCTGCTAATCAGGGAATTCATTAAATGTTAACAGCAAAATCTCAATACGATTTTATCTCAATACGATTACAGGAAGCTGGACTAGATGGGCCTATGGCCTGATCCAGTGGGGCTGTTCTTAACTATAATTCCCAGGAAGCCTTGCAGGTCTCTTGTTATCTGGTGTGCTCCCTGGGGCATTTGGTGGGCCGCTGTGAGATACAGGAAGCTGGACTAGATGGGCCTATGGAATTATCCAGTGGGGCTGTTCTTATGTTCTTATGTTCTTATCATAAGGATACAGTAATTGAAGCAAGAAAGGCAGAAACTGGAGTTACACGATCAAGTTTATAAGTTGTGAAAACAAGACTGTCACAGTGGCGTAGCTAGAGGGGGTGCAAAGCACTAAGTTTTGCAGGGAGCCTCACCGCAGCATCCAAGGGCCCCCTCCCCTTTGGAGCCAAGCATGCACCTTTGCTTTGCTCCCACTACCTGGAATGGCTCTGCAGGGGAGGGGGAGCAGCCCCTTGTGCACTGTGGTGAGGATCCCTGCAAAACTTGGTGCTTTGCATCCCCTCTAGCTATGCCACTGGACTGGCATCAGAATAAATAATGAAAACAAGGGATTGGAGGCAAAGACCCTGCTGCACACGCAGAAGGCACTTCCACTTATGGAGAGGGGTCACTTCCTACATCCGCAGCCCCTTGCGGGAACTGGTTCCACAAGGTCAGAAGACCCTGCACTGAGGCTTTGAGGCTGTCGTTGGGCCTGGGGGAAATTGAGCCTTTCCCCTCACATAACTGGAAATGTCTTCAGCTCATGCAGCAGAGTTTTGAGATGAGAAATGGAGGGCAGAGGCAGGGCTTAGGAGAGGGGGGTAAAGGGGGTAATTTGTACCTGGGCCCAGGGTCAGAAAGGGGGCCCAGGAGCCAAAGGAGGGGGCCCAGAAAGTTCCTGGGACCTGACATTTTCCTATCTTACCTATCGGCCAGCTCATAATGCTGGGGCACAACCATGTGCATGCAATGTTAATTTCTGCTGCAAGCTATACACACCAGTCCCAGGAAAGCATCCATGACCCTCTTTAACACAGTGCCAAATCTGGGAGGAAACTGGCCTGCTACAGTAGCTCTTTGGCTTGTGGATCCCAAAACCACGAAGGAGTGTATAGAAGCTCAGGGACCCAGCCGTGGGGTTACAGTTGCTGCAGAAGTTCATTTTGATCCATTGTAGTGTGAGCTTAAATACAGTAATGCTAATATTTTGCAATCTATTTTCTATATTTCAAAACTTTTAGAGAGACTTAGGAGTGTGCTCAGTTTTCCATGGTTGGTTATGGTTGGCAACCTTCAGTCTCGAAAGACTATGGTATAAGCCTACAGCACCTGGTATTCCCCGGCGGTCTCCCATCCAAGTACTAACCAGGCCTGACCCTGCTTAGCTTCTGTGATCAGACGAGATCAGGCATGTGCAGGGTAACAGTTTTCCATATTATTTTATCTAGCTGGTAATGCCACACGGTCGGGTAGACCTGGACTCTGCATCAACAAGTGTAGTAGACCTGAGCTCCAAAGACTATTGTGGCTGTCGGTACCCTCCCCTCCCCTGCCCTACCCCCCCCCCCCCATTCTGCCTCTTGGGGAAGGGACCCAGAAGAAGCTTTGTTCCCCCTGCTAAAATTCCTCTCATAGGCCCTGGGCAGAGGAACAGTCTCAGTGGCCATCAGGAAAACCAAAATATACGGCTGTATTGAGAGATCATGGGATTGCATTGTGCTGAAGCAAGGATGTTAAGGGCCCAGTCCCATCCAACTTTCCAGCACTGATGCAGCTGCAATGAAGCCCTGAGTAAGGGGAAAACCATTCCCTTATCTTGAAGAGGCCTCCATGACTGCTTCCCCATCATAGGATGCAATGCAGGGTGTTCCTTTGACACAGCTGCATCAGCACTGAAAAGTTGTATAGGATTTAACCCTTAAGCTTTTATAGGATGAAACCCTTAAGCTGTATAGGATTTAACCCTTAAGCTTTTAATGTCTTTCATGAAACATTATACAGGTGTGCCCTCTTATCCATGGAGAACCCCCACCCCATCTCCCAACCCCGTGGATTGCTGAAACCGTGAATATGGGCAAACACCCATCCCTACAGCCTGGACACGCTGGAGACAAAGGGAGCCCGCCTTCTGAGCCCTGCTGAGACCACGGGCAGATGCCCACAGCCTTAGCAATCCTCAGAATGGCTGTTTTTGGCCTAAAAATGTCACTTCTGATTTTCGTCCAACATGATGTTTCGGAAGTGATGTTTTCCATCCAAAAACAGCCATTCTGAGGCATCTCCCCTTCAGAGCCATTCTGGGTGGGGGGAGCAAAATGGAGGTGAATGGAATGGCTCTGCAGGGAATTGGAAGGGGCTGCTTGCATGCTGCGGTGAGGTTCCCTACAAAACTTAGTGCTTTGCCCCCCTCTAGCGACACCACTGCCTCTTCCATTTCTGTTGGTGCTGCATTCTGAGTGTGTTCATTTTCCTAAAGACATTTTGCCTGCTATTGACTATTCTGAAGATTTGGGTAATGTGTCATGTCTAAAATAAGATTTTTATTTGTTTTTTTTTTTTTAAAAACTGTCTTGTTTTATGACCAGTATATAAAAGGCTACCCTCACACTTCCTTACTAATATAGGATTTGTTATAGGCTAAAACTGTAATCCAAAGGAGATCAGCAGAGCTCACAGCCCAATCCTATGGGCCACAAGGCGCCTTACAGTGGTGCAAAAACTGGGTCACTGTTGTGTGCAGCTGAATGGCTGCCATAGGTGGCTAGAGGTGCAGTGAGCACGTCTGCAGCTCAGAGAGGCTCCGCTGGTGAGTTGTCAGTGGGGATGGGTCATGGGAAGGGATGGGGAGTAACAGGGTATATTGGAGGAAGAACAGGGGGAGTCTGGGAGAGGGAGAGAGCAGATCCAGCAGCAGCAACCTGCACCAGGATCCTATGAAACCCCTTCCCAAAACATCTCCTGGCTCATCTTCGACTTACACCTGTAAAATGACTTGCACAATTCTGAGGAGACCCAGAGGTGATCAGGCAGCCTACTGGGGTGAAAGTAAAAAATATGTTTACTTACTTCCTGCAGGCTCTCTGAGCGCCCTTCTCCCACAGAATGTAGCACAGCTTCTGTTGGCATAGTTGCCTGCCATGATGTGGCTGGGATAGGGTTGGGCTGTAGGAGCTCATCAGGTCTAGCATCTTGTTCAAACAGTGGTCTGTCTAATGCCTCTGGGAAGCCAACCAGCCAAAAATGAAGGCAACAGTCCATCCTCATTGTTTGTATCCAGCATATACCACGATATCCTGCCTCTGAACATGGAGGATCCATTTAGCTACCATGGCGAAAAGACCCGTCAGGAGATAAATCTCACGAATTACTCTAATCCCCTTTTAAAACCAATTAAGCCAGTGGACATCGCTTCCTATTACAATGAATTATTATCACTGCTCCCATAGCAGTAATACACTTACACACTGTATAAATAAACAATAACATAATTATAAGAACATCAGAAGAGCCCTGCTGGATCAGGGCAAAGGGGCCCATCTAGTCCAGCTTCCTGTATCGCACAGTGGCCCACCAAATGTCCCAGGGAGCACACAAGACAACAAGAGACCTGCATCTTGATGCCCTCCCCTTGCATCTGGCATTCTGACATAGCTTACTTCTGAAGTCAAGACGTTGCACATATCCATCAGGGTTTGTAACCTGCGATGAACTTTTCCTCCAGAAATTTGTCCAATCCCCTTTTAGAGACAACCAGGCCAGATGCCATCACCACATCCTGTGGCAAGGAGTTCCGCAGACTAATTACATGGTTGGTAAAGAAATATTTTCTTTCGTCTGTCCTGACTCTCCCATCACTCAACTTTAGTGGATGTCCCCTGATTCTGAGAAGGAATGTGAGAAGGAAAAGAACATTCCTCTAGGAAAGGAGAAGGAAAAGAACATTCCTCTACATTCTATTCATCCCCTGCATAATTTTGTGTGAAGAAGTGCTTGATGCTCTCTGCCTTTGTACCACAAATAAGGGTCCTCTTTGTGGTGGTGTTATATACGTGATCCTATAGATTCTTCAACCTTGGGGTTGGGACCTCAATGGGGTTGTGAAGCCTCAGTTGTGGGGTCGCGGCAACCTACAGGAATGAAAAAGGTTGAAGACCACTGGACTAGAGTAGAATCAGGAAAAGGGGAGAGACATCTGGAGTACCCCTTCAGGTACCAGGAGATGGTGTCATAAGAACATAAGAACAGCACCACTGGATCAGGCCACAGGCCCATCTAGTCCAGCTTCCTATATCTCACAGCGGCCCACCAAATGCCCCAGGGAGCACACCAGATAACAAGAGACCTCATCCTGGTGCCCTCCCTTGCATCTGGCATTCTGACATAGCCCATTTCTAAAATTAGGAGGTTGCACATACACATCATGGCTTGTACCCCGTAATGGATTTTTCCTCCAGAAACTTGTCCAATCCCCTTTTAAAGGCGTCTAGGCTGGACGCCAGCACCACATCCTGTGGCAAGGAGTTCCACAGACCGACCACACACTGAGTAAAGAAATATTTTCTTTTGTCTGTCCTAACCCGCCCAACACTCAATTTTAGTGGATGTCCCCTGGTTCTGGTATTATGTGAGAGTGTAAAGAGCATCTCCCTATCCACTCTGTCCATCCCCTGCATAATTTTGTATGTCTCAATCATGTCCCCCCTCAGGCGTCTCTTTTCTAGGCTGAAGAGGCCCAAACGCAGTAGCCTTTCCTCATAAGGAAGGTGCCCCAGCCCTGTAATCATCTTAGTCGCTCTCTCTTGCACCTTTTTCATTTCCACTATGTCTTTTTTGAGATGCGGCGACCAGAACTGGACACAATACTCCAGGTGTGGCCTTACCATCGATTTGTACAATGTCATTATAATATTAGCCGTTTTGTTCTCAATACCCTTCCTAACGATCCCAAGCATAGAATTGGCCTTCTTCACTGCCGCCGCACATTGGGTCGACGCTTTCATCGATCTGTCCACCACCACCCCAAGATCTGTCTCCTGATCTGTCACAGACAGCTCAGAACCCATCAGCCTATATCTAAAGTTTTGATTTTTTGCCCCAATGTGCATGACTTTACACTTACTGACATTGAAGCGCATCTGCCATTTTGCTGCCCATTCTGCCAGTCTGGAGAGATCTTTTTGGAGCTCCTCACAATCACTTCTGGTCTTCACCACTCGGAAAAGTTTGGTGTTGTCTGCAAACTTAGCCACTTCACTGCTCAACCCTGTCTCCACGTCATTTAAGAAGAGGTTAAAAAGCACCGGTCCCAGGACAGATCCTTGGGGCACACCGCTTTTCACCTCTCTCCATTGTGAAAATTGCCCATTGACACCCACTCTCTGCTTCCTGGCCTCCAACCAGTTCTCAATCCATGAGAGGACCTGTCCTCTAATTCCCTGACTGTGGAGTTTTTTCAATAGCCTTTGGTGAGGGACCGTGTCGAACGCCTTCTGAAAGTCCAGATAGATAATGTCCACAGGTTCTCCCACATCCACATGCCTATTGACCTTTTCAAAGAATTCTATAAGGTTTATAGAATTCTTCTATAGAATATTCTTCTATCGAATTCTATAAGGTTTATAGAATTTGTCCTAGTCCTCCTCAGGTTTTCAGCAATTGTTCTAAAATAGCTTTCACTAGCTATTGCCCGACTTTTTTCTGCTCTCTCTAAAAAGAATATTTGGTTATAGTGAACAGTGTTTCAAGGGCATAACAGGCAGGGAGTGGGTGGGGATGGGGCAGGAAGTGGGTGGATAGGGCTCCAGCAGGGGGCGGGACCAACAGTGGGTCCCTAGTCTCAAATTTTATTTATACATTTACTGGGTGATGGCATGAAAAAGGTTGAAGACCACTGCTATCAGCACATCTGGAGACTAGGCTCACAGGATGCACCATCGTGATACTTTACAAAGGTGGGTGACCACAAAATGAGACCAACTCAAATGAATCAGTGGGTTCAAATGTGGAGTGGTGGGCAGAAATTCAAACATTGCTTCACATTCCAACATGCAAAATTGAAGCTCGAATCTGTTTTAGGCCAAGTCAGGTCATGGCTCCATTTAGCTCAGTACCGTATTATCTACAATGCAGTGGCGAAGCTAGAGGGGGTGCCAAGCACTAAGTTTTGCAGGGAGCCTCAGCGCAGCATGCAGGCAGTCCCTCCCCCTTCCCTTTGGAGCCGTTCCAGATGAGGGGAGCAAAACGGAGGTGAATGCTTCCGTTTTGCTCCCCCCTGCCCAAAATGGCCCTGAATGGCCAGCGGGAGAGGTTGGATTCCCTTGGCCAGAATGGCTCCCCCCAGAATGGTTGCTTCCTCCCACCCAGAATGGCTCCCCCCACCCAGAAGTGGCTCCAATTGGAGTTGGAGATGTTGCTTACCTGCCACATTGCGATGCCTGCAGTACTTACTGAGCTGACCCCCCCTCTGGCTATGCTACTGCACGGAAGATCAGTTCACGTGAATTGCTGGCCAGACCTAATAGGCTCAAGTACACTAGAAGCTCCACCGCCCCGCGCCCCCAAATCCACTTCTCACCTGGAGCTGAGTATTTCAGTGGAAGACCAGTAGTGGTACATATCCTGTCTTTCAGGTGTGTTTATCTGCCATCAGCACAGATCTTTTAATTGAGGAAGTCTGGATTAGCTTGGATAAGCACTCTAGCGTTCCCTTGTTAGTTCACAGCTTGCAAACCACTACTGACATCACCCTTAAGGCACTTCTGGGTTGCACTTTTCGTGGCCATGTTGGAAATAATATGAACCCCCCCAACCCTTCCCCTGCCCCCGAATGATTTCCCCCTCTCACCCACGGTTTTCAGAATTACCACTGTGTATTTATTAAAAGCTGTGTTGTTCATTTAAAAAAACAACACCAGAACAAAAAAAATCCCCTTTGTGTCAACATAGTAAATGACTCTAATTAGACTAGAGGTGGAGTGAAAATGCTTAATTCGTTCTGATGAGGCAGAAGGAACAGCTAAGATGTTTATAGACAATGGGTGAACAGGGAGATATAATGCCGAATGCCAGGTTTAAATGCAAATCATCGCAGGGAGCCTTTCCCCTCCACCATCTTGCTCCTCCCTCGCCACACCACCAGCATCGTATCGCAATCACCAAGTACAGGAATTAGAGATGAAGAGATCCGCACTGGGGAGGGATAAATACAATGGTCTGAAATACATTGCTGTGCAAAATTGCAGAAAACCAAAATGGCTGCTTGTCCTGCCTCCTACGGGCATTGGCTTCAAGGGCTCTGTGTCAAGGTCAAGCCAGCAGCCAGCTGGCCCTGGATCTACATCTCATCAGTGTATCCTCTTGCTCAGACTCACTCAATGGTGTCGCTAGGGGGTGACACACAGGGGGATGACACTTAGAACAGGCAAAAGAAAATATTTCTTTACTCAGTGTGTGGTTGGTCTGTGGAACTCCTTGCCACAGGATGTGGTGATGGCGTCTAGCCTAGACGCCTTTAAAAGGGGATTGGACAAGTTTCTGGAGGAAAAATCCATTACGGGGTACAAGCCATGAGGTGTAAGTGCAACCTCCTGATTTTAGAAATGGGCTATGTCAGAATGCCAGATGCAGGGGAGGGCACCAGGATGCAGGTCTCTGATTGTCTTGTGTGCTCCCTGGGGCATTTGGTGGGCTGCTGTGAGATACAGGAAGCTGGACGAGATGGGCCTATGGCCTGATCCAGTGGGGCTGTTCTTATGTTCTTATGTTCAAAATTTTTAGAATTCAAACAATACCTTCATGTTATCCATCAATCAATGCATAATTTCATGCAGAATGCAATGAAACAAACTGCATTGAAATATCTCTAGTATATCAAATGTTATAGCCAAAAAAAAAAACAGTGTGGGTAGGGCGATGGTGCATCACCACACCACAGCCCACTGTGGGATATGGAAAGTTGGACTAGATGGACCTTTGGCTTGATCCAGCGGGGCTCTTCTTATGTTCATATGCTAACAACCATCCTGATAAAATGCTGAGAGACCCTTGAGTTCTAAGATTGTATGCAACTTTCCTTTCTAGAGATTCCATTTTTTTCCCGCATTACAGAAACTGCAGTCCCACCAAACACTCTGCTCCACCCACTGCATGAGAGGAGGTCCATCATAGGGGTGACACACTGGCCTCTTGCACCAGGTGACAAAATCCCTAGTGACACCACTGGACTCACTCAAGTGCTACTGGCCCTAACAGCCAAATTGCAAACTTACCAGTCATTAAGGATCGCTGATGGCGGTAAGTGAGAGGGAGAGGTAGGAGGAGTGGCGAGAGGATGGAATAGGGCAAGGAAAGGGCACTACCTTCTGTAGGAAAGCGCACTAGTGACATACCAAGCTACAGTAGCAAAAAGGATCCCTGGCCACTGTCACCACTTGGATAACCAGGAACACACCCAAAGCTGTGACCTTCATCTTCAGTGGGAAGCTTAACCCCTCCAAAACAACCTATAGACCTAACCCCAGATACTTCGCAATTCTGCTACCGATTGTCTGTTGCTATTTGAAGAGACACTTGGCCAACAGTCTGAGGCTAAGAGGCAAAGAAGGAAGGCCCATAGCCAGGGAGACAGATCAGGGACAGGCTGCACTTGCTCCCAGTGTGGAAGGGATTGTCACTCCCGAATCGGCCTTTTCAGCCACACTAGACGCTGTTCCAGAACCACCTTTCAGAGCGCGATACCATAGTCTTTCGAGACTGAAGGTTGCCAACTAACTGTCTGTTGCTATCTGTGTTTCAAATATCTCCTTCTGGAGGTAGAGTTGTCAGCTCTTAAATCATTCTGGATTCCAGCTTGATCCAGACACACCCAGCACATGCTTGGGGCTATGAACTGCAGGGGATCAGTAATGGTGGATCAACTTTCTTTCAGGTTGATGGTCATGACTGGTCATCTCATAGCAAGACATAAAAATTTGAAACATAGCTAGGGATGGGTACAGTGGATACAGGGATGTTCTTTCCCCTCTCACACAACACCAGAACCAAGGGACAGTCATTAAAGTTGAGTGTTGGGAGAGTTAGGACAGACAAAAGAAAATATTTCTTTACCCAGTATGTAATTAGTCTGCGGAACTCCTTGCCACAGGATGTGGTGATGGCATCTGGCCTGGTTGCCTCTAAAAGGGGATTGGACAAATTTCTGGAGGAAAAGTCCATCACAGGTTACAAACCCTGATGGATATGTGCAGCATCTTGACTTCAGAGGTAGGCTATGTCAGAATGCCAGATACAGGGGAGGACATCAGGATGCAGGTCTCTTGTTGTCTTGTGTGCTCCCTGGGTCATTTGGTGGGCCACTGTGAGATACAGGAAGCTGGACTAGATGGGCCTTTGGCCTGATCCAGCAGGGCTCTTCTTATGTCCTTTAAAAAGGAATCAGGCAAATTTCTGGAGGAAAAGTTCATCACAGGTTACAAGTCATGATGGGCATTTGCAACCTCCTGGTTTTAGAAGTGGGCTACCTCAGAATGCCAGATACAGGGGAGGGCACCAGGATGCAGGATCACTTGTTGTCTTGTGTGCTCCCTGGGGCATCTGGTGGGCCACTGTGGGATATGGAAAACTGGACTAGATGGGCCTTTGGCCTGATCCAGCGGGGCTCTTCTTATGTTCTTATGTTAACAAACCATCCTGATAAGATGCTGAGAGACTCTTGAGTTCTAAGATTGCATGCAGCTTTCCTTTCCAGAGATTCCATTTTTTTCCGCATCACAGAAACTGCAGTCCCACCAAACACTCTGTTCTCTGTGTGTGTGCATGCGCAGCAGGGTGGGTGGGTAGGCACATGTATCTTCCCCCCTTTTTCTCTCTCTCTCTCTCTGTTTGCTCAGTGAGACAGAAACAATGCAGGACGATGCGGCATATAAAGGAAGCATCAATTAACTCGAACACATGGATATAGTATTTAATTAACTGATGGGCTCCACTGCTACTGTATGATGTCATGGAAACCCTGGAATGTTTCAGTGCAACAGCATAAGTGCCAGCTGGAAAAGCACCACCGCACCCCTCCTTCAGTTTTGACAACCCCTATCCATAGGATTTGGACACCAAAATAACTGGTTTTTCAAAAGCTTCTTTTAAAAAGCATCCCTCTGTACCTTTTCGCTACTGAAAGACAACTCTGGGCTTGGAAACTCCTGCAACATGGAAGCCAAATCCAAGGATGAGAGCTAGACTCATGTACAGCCAGTGGCATAGCTAGAGGGGGTGCAAAGCACGACGTTTTGCAGGGAGCCTCACCGCAGCGTGCAAGGGGCTCCTCCCCCTCCCCTTTGGAGCCATTCCAGGCCTTGGGAGCAGAATGGAGGCACCTTCCAAAGGGGAGTGAGGCTCCCTGCAAAACCTAGTGCTTTGCACCCCCTCTAGCTATGCCACTGTGTATAGTTTTTTAAATGACTAATTTGCACATGCCTGATTTCTCAGCATTTGAACCCCCTTTGTATCTTCAGTTTGGGTACAAAAAACACATGCGGGGAGATCAGAATCGTGGCGCAGGCTGTGCCCCAACCTACTTACATTCCTTAGATTCAGTTATACATCTAAAAATCCCTGATCATGCAGAGAAATCCCTACACTTGTACGTGCAGAGGCTCCCTTCAGACCAGCAAGCATATGTTATCTTGATCTTTCTGAGGCTTGTTCATTGTACCTGAATGAAAGGTCTGAAAGGG
Organism: Tiliqua scincoides; assembly: GCF_035046505.1. Lineage (NCBI taxonomy): Eukaryota > Metazoa > Chordata > Lepidosauria > Squamata > Scincidae > Tiliqua > Tiliqua scincoides. The sequence continues at coordinate 217,434,221 of NC_089824.1, forward strand.
GCTGCTGTGTCTCAACACCTGCTGATGAATGTGTGAATGGACTCCGATGCCTTTGCATGAATGGGGAACAATCTGAAAGCACATCTGCAGCCTTGGAAGTCATTGTAATGTGCCTGGTGTAAGGGGGTGGGAGGGTGGGGAGGGGTGAATCAGGCCCAGGAGGGGGATGGGATCGACAGCACTGGTGCACACCTAAGCCCATTCTCCTTATAAGAACATAAGAACATAAGAACAGCCCCACTGGATAAGGCCACAGGCCCATCTAGTCCAGCTTCCTGTATCTCACAGCGGCCCACCAAATGCCCAGGGAGCACACCTGATAACAAGAGACCTCATCCTGGTGCCCTCCCTTGCATCTGGCATTCTGACAACCCATTTCTAAAATCAGGAGGTTGCGCATACACATCATGGCTTGTACCCTGTAATGGATTTTTCCTCCAGAAACTTGTCCAATTCCCTTTTAAAGGCGTCTAGGCTGGACGCCAGCACCACATCCTGTGGCAAGGAGTTCCACAGACCGACCACACGCTGAGTAAAGAAATATTTTCTTTTGTCCGTCCTAACCCGCCCAACACTCAATTTTAGTGAATGTCCCCTGGTTCTGGTATTATGTGAGAGTGTAAAGAGCATCTCCCTATCCACTCTGTCCATCCCCTGCATAATTTTGAATGTCTCAATCATGTCCCCCCTCAGGCGTCTCTTTTCTAGGCTGAAGAGGCCCAAACGCCGTAGCCTTTCCTCATAAGGAAGGTGCCCCAGCCCCGTAATCATTTTAGTCGCTCTCTTTTGCACATTTTCCATTTCCACTATGTCTTTTTTGAGATGCGGTGACCAGAACTGGACACAATACTCCAGGTGTGGCCTTACCATCGATTTGTACAACGGCATTATAATACTAGCCGTTTTGTTCTCAATACCCTTCCTAATGATCCCAAGCATAGAATTGGCCTTCTTCACTGCCGCCGCACATTGGGTCGACACTTTCATCGACCTGTCCACCACCACCCCAAGATCTCTCTCCTGATCTGTCACAGACAGCTCAGAACCCATCAGCCTATATCTAAAGTTTTGATTTTTTGCCCCAATGTGCATGACTTTACACTTACTGACATTGAAGCGCATCTGCCATTTTGCTGCCCATTCTGCCAGTCTGGAGAGATCCTTCTGGAGCTCCTCACAATCACTTCTGGCCTTCACCACTCGGAAAAGTTTGGTGTCGTCTGCAAACTTAGCCACTTCACTGCTCAACCCTGTCTCCAGGTCATTTATGAAGAGGTTGAAAAGCACCGGTCCCAGGACAGATCCTTGGGGCACACCGCTTTTCACCTCTCTCCATTGTGAAAATTGCCCATTGACACCCACTCTCTGCTTCCTGGCCTCCAACCAGTTCTCAATCCACGAGAGGACCTGTCCTCTAATTCCCTGTGGAGTTTTTTCAGTAGTCTTTGGTGAGGGACCGTGTCAAACGCCTTGTGAAAGTCCAGGTATATAATGTCCACGGGTTCTCCCAAATCCACATGCCTATTGACCTTTTCAAAGAATTCTATAAGGTTCGTGAGGCAAGACTTACCCTTACAGAAGCCATGCTGACTCTCCCTCAGCAAGGCCTGTTCATCTATGTGTTTTGAAATCCTATCTTTGATGAGGCATTCCACCATCTTACCCGGTATGGATGTTAGGCTGACCGGCCTATAGTTTCCCGGGTCCCCCCTCTTTCCCTTTTTAAAAATAGGCATGATATTTGCTATCCTCTGATCATCTGGCACCGTGGCCGTTTTGAGGGACAAGTTGCATATTTTAGTAAAGAGATCAGCAACTTCATTCTTCAATTCCTTAATAACTCTTGGGTGGATGCCATCAGGGCCCAGTGTCTTATTGATCTTTAATTTATCAATGAGGTCTGAAACATCTTCTCTTTTAACCTCTATCTGACTTAACTCCTCGGTCAGGAGGGGCCGTTCGGGCAGCGGTATCTGCCTGAGGTCTTCTGCCGTGAAGACAGATGCAAAGAACTCATTTAATTTCTCTGCCATCTCTAAGTCTCCTTTTATCTCCCCTTTCCCTCCCTCACCATCCAGAGGGCCAACCGCTTCTCTGGCGGGTTTCCTGCTTCTAACATATTTGAAGAAGCTTTTATTATTCCCCTTAATGTTGCTGGCCATGCGTTCCTCATAGTCTCTCTTGGCCTCCCGTATCACCTTCTTACATTTCTTTTGCCACAGTTTATGTTCCTTTTTATTCTCCTCATTAGGGCAAGACTTCCATTTATGGAAGGAAGCTTCCTTGCCCTTCACAGCCTCTCTAACTTGGCTGGTTAGCCATGCGGGTCTGAAAGCCCAACATGGGGCTTCTCACAGATGCAAGTAGCCCCATTGAGCAGGTTGGGACTTTACGTGGGTTAAGGGGACAAATGTCACCTTACTACAAGAAGACCTCCACTCTGCTCCTTCACAGTGCTGGATATAGTGTGGGGTGAATGACCCCAATGCATCAGTGCCAGTTAGGACTGGGTTGCCAGTAAGTAAGGGGCAGCCAAATCGTCACACACACTGAAACAGGGAGGTTGACTGGCCTGCCCCATACGCAATTCAGGTATGCGGCTGGTTATGGCTCAGCCTGGGGCAAGGGGAATGCATTCCCCTTACCCCGGGTAACACCACAGCAGCCCCAATGGGGCTACTTGGACCTGTGCCGCCTAAAGAAGTGGCACAGATCCGAACAGCCTGCAGGGACTGGGGTTAGGATCCGGCACAAGTGCCGGATTCTGGCTCTACCCGCAGCTCGGCCACGGCCCACCCATAGGCCCACCCGCCCTCCCCTGCTGCGAAATGCCTCCTTCCTGTTCTCCCCCTGCCCTCCCAGACCGTCGCGCTGGCCCAACATGGCCAGCACAAATTAACCTGTGCCCATTGGCACAAAGGCCGGATCAGGCCTCCTTGGGTGGGCGCACATCCTTGTGCCGGCCCAGTGGACTCAGCAGGAGGTGCAAACATGCAATCTCTGGATTCCGCTGTAAATAAGTAAGCAAGTAAGTAAACAAGTAAGTATTACTTACTTGGGTGAAAGTGTGATAAATATGCATGGTAAATACTTTAGCCATGGTAAGTACTTTTTTAAAAAAACCCTAATTTTGGAGGCCTTTGTTCCTTTCCCTATGAAACACTCCCTATTTTGGCTCCATGGCTTACCACAGCATACTTAATATGTATTCTTTTGCTGAAAGTCATTGAACTGAGACGAGAAGCGGGTCTATAAGCTCTTCATTCTCTGAAGAACAAGGAGACCCCACCAAAACGTGCTGATGTCGCGTAAAGCAGAACTGTTTCACTACAAATGGAGGGCTGCGCAGGGCTAAGAGCTCCTTGTCTCTGTTTATATAGAAATTAATTTATGGATTTTCTTGACAAGACTACAGCTCCCTCCCTCGGGGACCTCTGCTGATATATTACCTGTGAAAGAGGATCACGATTTATTAGACCGCATATAGAAGGAGAGAGAGGTGTGGACTCGAATGTTTTGAAATATTACATTATATATGAAATGACAGAGGGGGAGAGTTAAATTACATGGCTATAATTACTTGGAGTTCAGGTGGTGTCATAAATAATCCATTCTGGATTCATTTTTAGTGTGTATTATGTCACTGGAGCAGTGCAATTAACACTGTAGGTGACCAGGGACAGTCAGGGCTGGGCCTCTCCCACCTCCACCCTTCTTTGTATGACCCAGAAAAAGGGATATCAAAGAATTAATATGAGACCAGGAAACCCCATGATATGCAATAGAGTCAGATGGGCGCTCAGTAAGTTGTGTGTGGGGGTGGGGTGGGGTGGGGAGGAAATAATCTATGGCTGAGTAAGGGTTTGAACTAGTGGCCTGGACTCTTCAAGAACCAGTATGAATCCTCCATATGACTACTGCAGTGGTTCTCACACATTTAGCACGGGGACTCACTTTTTAGAATGAGAATCTATCAGGACCCACCAGAAGTGATGACATGGCCAGAAGTGACATCATCAAGCAGGAAAATTTTTAGCAATTCTAGGCTCTAATCCTACCCACACTTACCCAGGAGTAAGTCCCATTTACTATCATTGTTAAAAGAATATGCATAGTAGCTTGTTTGACTGCATGTGATATGCATAGTAGCTTGTCTGACCGCAAACCACGGGAGCATCAAGTCTAATATATTAAAAATAAAATATTGAAATGATGGGGACCCACCTGAAATTGGCTTGGTCCCGACCCACAGCTTGCGAAACACTGAACTACTGAAAACAATAATGGATATTTTAACAGGGTCTCTGGGAATTTCCAAAATTGGAGCCATAACTAGGGTGGAGCCTGAGGGGCACTTGCCCCATTCACTACGTCTAGCAGGACCACAGGGCAGGTTGGGTGCCAGCACAGTGCATTATGGTTCTGTCCAACATTACATCACGCTGGGGGAATAAATGGCAAGGAATAACCTCAGTCAGAATTGGGATTTTAATTCCAGCCCAACACTCCAGTGTCTCAACAGCAGGGTGTGCAGCACATTTTGAAAAAGTGAAATTTGAAGAAAATGTCAAGGAAAACCATCTGACGGACATCAAGTGAGTATCAGACAAATGAAATCTCTCAGTGTATTTCTGCACATTACTACCTGTACTTTTCACAGCATCACCCTGCCTCTTCAATTACTTCTGGAGTTGGCTGCATTTATAACCAGATATCTGGGTCTTCAAATTCCATTACTAATTCACGCCACCATTTATACACTTAATACAAACAGTCCAAAGAAAGATACGCATGTACATACTGGTTTGCCTGCCATTCATAATTTTTATGAATGATTTATATTTTGGGAACTTTGCCTATAACAAATAGAAAAACATATTGTGGGCAAAGGTTGCTTCTACACTAACATCATTTTAGTTCATCATTTTTTTAGAGGATTGACCCAGACATGGTTGCAGGGCTTTACCCCAGTGTCTGATCAGAAATCAAGTGAATGTCTCTAACCAGCTTCAACCCTTGCAAACCATCAACTTGGTGGTCATGAAGGTTTGGGTATGGCTGCAGAAGGTTGACTTTTTGTGAGCATCAGGGTTTGAAAGAAGAAAACTTTCTGTGAGTGGTCATGTCACCAGTGGCACGCCTAGAGGGGGGCAAAATGGTAGGTTGTGCAGGTGGCTCAACACGCAGTATAAGCTGCCCCTCCCCCTTACCTCTGGAGTCATTTTGGGTGGTGAGAGCAATGCCTCCATGTTGCTCTCGCTGCCCAGAATGGCTCTGAAGGTGAGAGGGAAGGGAGGTTTACATGGCACACTGAAGGGCCTACACTACTTTCCATTTTGCCCCCCCCCCCCCAGGAATGCCACTACAGTTCACTTGCAAAGGTTAAAACTTTGGCAGGTATACTCATGGTCATTGTGAATCTACTGTATTTGCAAACATCAGTCTCTGATCAGACTCTGCTCATTCTCTCTTGCTGCCCCTTTATCTTGAACCCCCTCCCTGGACACCTGTATAGTGTCCATATTTCTCTCTTTAACCCATCCTCAAAAGTCCACCTGTTCCAAGAAGACGTTTGGCTTAGCCCTTAGTTCTCCTCACCAAGTGAAACCAAGGCTAAGTACATATCAATGGCCTTCCTCATATTCAACCCCCATATTTCCTGTGCCTTTCCCTTTCTTCCTCCTCTCCCTTTGTCTCTTCCTCCATAGATATATGTAGACTGTATATTCCTTGGGGCAGGGGTCTGTGGCTTTTGTTACATCACTCTACAGCATGGGTAGGCAAACATTTTGGCAGGAGGGCCACATAAACTCTCTGACACTGTTGGGCGCCGGGGGGGGGGGAGAATTAATTTACATTTCTAATTTGAATAAATTGATATAAATTAGAGACAGAATTTATATGAATGAATGAATTTAACTGAGCTTATTTATGCACATGAGAACTATAATATAGGCATGTAGAACTACATGAGAACTATGAACTGTTTGCCACACACCTCTTGCACAGTGAAAACATACAGACCAAGTCAGAAACACATAGAGAAATAATTTGTTCAGAGGCAATGCCGGAGGGGGGGGGGGTTAAAATCCCAGGGGAAAGCAGAAAACACATGGAAACTACTGTATAAAAGGCCTTGCTCTGTATCGGCCCGCAGCTTGTGTCTGGTCATCGCAACTGGCAGTCGCAGACCAGCACAGGCTCCAACAGTCTCCAATGGGCCAAAGGCCAGATTGGAGGACCCCAAGGGCCACAGTTGGCCCCCAGGCTGGGGTTTGCCCACCCCTGCTCTACAACATGGGGTACATTTATGGCATCATGTAAAACTATCCATCATCATCTTTAGGTTTGATTATGCGACTGAACAGGAATGATTCACCTTCAGCTCTGTGATTCAGGGAAGAGAAAATTCAAGAGGACTAGTAGCACATGCTGCATCTCCCTTTGGATAAATTACAAGTGGAGTGGACAGATTTTTTTAAAAAGTGGAGACTATTTAGCATCACATACCATAAAAAGAAAAACGGTCCCTGAAATTAATCGTGGCATGTCCTCTGTGCTACACGGAACAAAGCTCATTCACTCAGTGTACTCGAGCTGAGTGAGGGAACAGTAAATAAGGGACCAATTTATGGTACTCAGGGAGGAATTCTGGTGCTGGGTTCTCAATGAATAAGATAAAAAATAGTGTGCATGTTGTTTCTGTATTGGCTGTGGGCATATTGTCTCTGGGTAATGACAATAATCCATGAACATACATTTCACTGCAGTTGCAACTTTTCTTTTATCTTCTGATGGCATCAGTCTGTAAATTCTTGGAGAACCGATGGCCCAGTCCTTTCCAGGGCTTGCAGTAGCAGATCTCGCAATCCACAGCCACAAACCCAGTTCCGGTGGCATGAAAGCTGTGGACTCATCAGGTACTTGGGGGCCACCAGTGTAAATGATCGGAGCTACCTGCATATCATACTGGAGCAGGTGCCGAGTGGTGAGATGGTTAGGTGGTGGTGGAATAGTTTGGGGGTGTTTTGGGGAGGATTGGGGTGGCTATTGGGCTGAACCGGGGGTGGGATGGGGAGAATCTCACTGACAGCAGCACAGGCCAAAAAACTATCCTCCTCTTCTTAGCTCGACATGCCTTCTGAAGCTCCTAAGACCTATGTGACCTGGTAGCTTATGTGGAGGTAAGTAAAACTACTTACCTCTCCCAGACCATGCTTGCCCCCCCGCCATTGCATGCAGCATGTGCTCCCTTGGCGCAACTGCATAGTGCCGGCTGGTGGGGGATAAGATTAATTACTACCTCTCCTTTCTTGTGAACTGTCTTGACCCTTCCCCCCCAAAAAAACTTACCTCAGGAAATGTCTACTCAGTAGTACATCCCACTGAGTTCATTGGGGCTTACTCTCAAGAAAGTGTGTTTTAAGACCTGGTCTCTGAGAATGAGAGAAGGATTGGTCATGCGCTATAGTGGTGTTGGAAAACTTGATTCAGGATTTAGCAATTCCACAATTTTTACAGGCGTTCAGATGACATAGAACCCGGTAGATGTTGGCCCAATAGTGGAGAAAAACTAAGAAAGTCTGCTAATTCCCACATTTTACCTGAGAGGTGGCCCTAATGTGTGGTAAAACCCACCATACCTCTTGGCAATATGATTCAGACCACAAAGCTACCCAGGGGTGAGTAGTCTGGTGTAGTTTGGTCGTATGCATGGGGCTTAGATGATTGGCTGATCAAGTGGTCACATGCACACAGCCATGAATCCAGGACGTCAGGTTGGTGTAGTGGTTTGGGAATGGGACTTTACCTGGAAGGTCCAGGTTCAAATCGCTGCTCAGTCATGAAGCTTCCTGGGTGACCTTGGGCTAGACGCTATCTCTCAGCCTCACCTTAGGCAAGTAACTATCTCTCAGGGTTGTTGTGAGGACCAAAGGAGGGGAGGAACTCTGCACACCATCCTGAGCTCCTTGCAGGAAGGATAGTATAAAGATGGGAAAAATAAATAAATCACCCATTCACTCTCACCTATATTCCCTCTCTGCGTTGCCTCCATTTTGCTCTAGTGGCCTGGAATGGCTCCAAAGGGGAGGGGGAGGGACCACTTGCACAGTGCGGTGAAGTGCCTGCAAAACCTGGTGCTTTGCACCCCATCTAGCTACGCTACTGGTTCTCTAAGCCATTGAGATGGCAGCAAAGTGGGGGTGTTTTCACAACCTGACAGCCTTTGGCTTCAGAGGCAGTTTCCGTGGTACCATCTCACTCTGGAGAGGAACCCCAGGGATCCATTACTGCAGTTGGAAGCGGCACCTCCACCTCCCTTTCAAGTGCAAGCTGGGGGGTGGCTGCTATGCACGGCTTCCGCTGCGGCTCCCCCATCTTCCTTTGAGGAGCTGCTTTGCACTGACAAAATAACTGCTGACAATGTGAAAGCTGGCTTCATTTTAATTTTGTTTTACATTTTCCTTTGGTATGTTTTGATCCTAAAATCTTTTAGAGTGTCTTTTCTGTATGATAATAAAGCAACTATTTATACAGTAGTATACAATCATTTCTCAGCTGGGTTTATTTTTTTGCCCACAGCTCCCCTCCCTAAAATCTTGATTCCCCCCCCCCCTTCTGTGATGGCAAGGCATCTCTCAAGCATAGCTTTTAGTACTGGGGGGAGGGGGAAGCAGAGAAGAAAAAGCCTGGGAAGGATGTAAGATCAGCAGTGACACTAAATAAGGACAACAGACTCCTCTCTCTGAAAAAAAGAAAAAGAAAACAGATTATAAAGAACAGGATCATGTCAGCAGTAATGTACACGCATAAAAATCTTGCAGTGACAGTTTCTGATTTTTTTTTTTTTGCAACATATTGTTTAGATTTATTTTAACCCATCCCACTCTCCTGAATGTGCAAAGCAGCCTTTTAAAAATCAAAATATAAAACATGTTAGAAATATATTAAACCAGTGTTTCCCAAACTGTGGGTCGGGACCCACTGGTGGGTTGCGGACTGATTTTTGGTGGGTCGCCAAAAGGATGATGGAATCCTCAGATAACAGATTGCCTTAATCCCTAAAGTTCTTCAGAAATATTCAGATGTGGTAGCTGCTAATTAGCCGGCAAGGAGCTGAGCTCCTGCAGTTTGCAAGCATGTGTAAATATACGGAGAGAAATGTTTGAGGGTCTGTTTTCAGGTTATTATTACTTATAAGTAAGTAAGTAAGAGCCCAATCCTGGACTTGGAGCGCCGGCTCACCGCCGACAAGCACTATCCACCGCTGGGTGAGCACCAGTGGTAGCCCAGCGCCGGCTGGTGCCGGATTACCACTGGACGGGCACCCAACCTTTGCCACTTGGCGGTCGTGTGGAACACCGAGCTGCAGAGAGGTAAGTGGGGGCATGGGGAAGATGGGGAAGAGGTGTTCTGTGGAGGGGGAGGCGAGCAGAGGGCGTGCGGAAGGTGGAGAGGAGGCGTGTTGGGGAGGCGAGAGGCGGGGATAGGGCGGAGGGGAGGTGTGCCTGGGGGAGGGAGTGGGGAGGGAGGGAGGTGGGACCGATGGAGCTTGGCTCTACCAGACCCAAATTCTCGGTGTTGGGCTCACTGCTCGACATGAAGGTACTTGATTCACCGCTGACCTTTGAGTTGGTGGTGAACCGAGTAACCCCATTGTGGGGCTACTGTGCTTTTCCGGGGGAAGGGGAGAAAAGTCTCCTTCTCCCGAGGTGCTGCTGGCAGCTGCATTGGATGCACAGGATGCGGAGGAAGCTATTTTTGAAGACACCATAGCTGCATGCCCTGGGCAGCTCAGGATTGACAGGCCAATCCTATCCACACTTTCCTGGGAGTAAGCCTCATTGACTTTAATGGGATTTACTTCTGAGTAGACATGCATAGGATTGGGCTGTAAGTACGTAAGTAAGTAAATAAATAAATCAAATGTTATTTCTTTCTAGATCTCCCTTTTAAAAGTCTGGCCAACCTAGCTGAGTCCTAGGTTGCAACCTAGGTGAGTCCTAGGTGAGACCAGGATGCAGGTCTCTTGTTATCTGGTGTGCTCCTTGGGGCATTTGGTGGGCCGCTGTGTGATACAGGAAGCTGGACTAGATGGGCCTATGGCCTGATCCAGTGGGGCTGTTCTTATGTTCTTATGAGTCCTGATAGAGTGTCATTTTAAAAAGTGGGTCCCAGTGCAAAAAGGTTTTAAAAGTGGGTCCCAGTGCTAAAATGTCAAAAAAGTGGGTCCCAGTGCTAAACCACAATCATGTTTAATGCATATTTAAACAACTGAACAACTATAAACAACTGAAATAACCTTATATTCCTCCTCCAAAAACCTATGTATTTGTTATTTGTTTGATTTAGAACCCAATACTATCTGGATGCTGTGTCAAGATTGTGAAGATGCCAGCGTGATGCCCATCATGTCATAAGCCCTGTCCTCAAAGGCTCCCAGGGGAGGGGGGAGGTCAGTGGAGTCTAAGCCACAGCCCACCAGTGCAGCAAGCCTTGCAACAATGCTGATGTCACCAGCAACCACAGTGATGCTTGGTGCTATAACTAGCCATGGTGCGGACATCACAATGGCTGAGCCACTGAGCACACATGTACAGTGGTCACTTAGCAACTGAATGACACCACACAGACATGACTGAGGCTGAGCAGTGCATGCGTGGCAGTTGCCCTGGCAACCTCACACAGACACCCCCCCCCGGCCCACATTTTTGACAGTAAAGCCATCTGCCAAGCCCGCATCCAGACACTGGCCTACCCCCCCCCCCCAACAAACAAGCACACAGGCCAAACCTGACACAACCTGTCAAGCTGCACTGTTCCATGGAGGCTCCATGGGCCATGATCCCAGACACACCTCCTTGGCCACAACCTCCCTGAGATGCAATGCAGCTGCCCCCGAGGTCCTTGCAGAGGACCAAGGTGTCACCAGAATACCTGGCCGAGGAAACCAGGGAAGAGGTGCTGCCATCTAGGCCCATGCTCACAGCCAGAGCAGATCCCACACATACTACCACCTACCCAACACTGCTGCGCCCACCCAGCCTTACTCATCAGGCAGCCTGCGCATCAGACACACGTTCGCCGATGGCCCCAGCGCAGCCACACGTGGCATTTACCGGGCACACACCATGCCTGGCCATTAGCCAGCACTGCTAAGCCACCTGCTGGAAGCACGGCCACTCCCATGCCACAGTGAGGCTGCACATGGGATTCACTGGGACAACTCTTGTCTGTCTCTAGTCACAACTTAAAATACAGGAACCTGTGGTTGAAGTCACCAACTTTCATCTCAATGATTGTGAAAATAATGCCCCGACCAGTGGCATAACTAGGCAGAGGTACAAAGCACCAAGTTTTGCAGGGAGCCTCACCGCAGTGTGCAAGCGGCCCCTCCCCCTTCCCTTCAGAGCCATTTTGGGTAGGGGGAGTTAAAGGGAGGAAGAGGCCTGGCTCCAGAGGGGATGGGAGATGCCGCTTGCATGCTGCGGTGAGGCTCCCTGCAAAACTTAATGCTTTATACCTCCTCTAGCTACGCCACTGGCCCAAACAAATCTCCTGCTGCTCTGCTAGAAGAATGCTAGCAACATTCCCCCAGAGCTCTGACAGCTGATGGAGATGGCTCCCTGATACCCTTCCGAGGACAACATGCAATATCCAGCCTTCGTCGGCCTTGTCAGTGCCACTGTTCAACAATGTACCAGCCCTCCCTGGATAAAGCTGGAAAATGTTATCCTTTGACGATAGGAATCCTTCAGGGAAGCCCTATTCACATTCTTTCTAAAGCTTCCTTAATTGTTCCAGTGGCTGGAAATTTTAAGCAGGTTCCCCCAGCTCCTTTGCCAAGTTGTGCTAAGCCCCCTTTGTCAAGCAAATGTGCCAACTCAACGTGCAGCAAGATAAGCACAGCAGAGGGAATTGCTTGAACTGACTTGCCTGCAGATGGTTCCGCCATGTCGGCTTTTGCACTTCTTTCCATTCTGCGGCAACTTTTTGGCACCCATCGTTATGGTTTCCACCAGCCCTCCTTCACTCCTATGTTTCAGCATGAATTTAAAGCAACAAAACTGTGCTCCACGCATTGATAAGGGTTAAGTCAGAATGCCAGATGTAAGGGAGGGCACCAGGATGAGGTCTCTTGTTATCTGGTGTGCTCCCTGGGGCATTTGGTGGGCCGCTGTGAGATACAGGAAGCTGGACTAGATGGGCCTATGGCCTGATCCAGTGGGGCTGTTCTTATGTTCTTATGATAGCTCACCATCAAACCTCTTGTTGCTTTCCAGATCTTAACTATTGTGTGTGTGTGGGGGGGGGGGGGGGTTTAGCAAGGACCTGGCTGGATTCTGGCAAGTTGGAATCCTAGGGATGGGCACCTGACTCAAAATGACTCAACTCGAGTAACAAAAAATGGTGTTTGGAGTGACTTGAGATGACGAGTTGTAGATGTCACTGACTCCCAACTCAACTAGTAACTTGCGGTCAGTGACTTGGAAAAGAGTCGTGACTAGAATAGACTCAAGTTTCTATCTAGAGTCCCTGATGTGTGCATGTTCTTACTTGCTTTTTTGACCTTGTGTGAGGTCTGGAAGTCGGCCTTCAGGCTGACAGACTGTCAGCAGCAGCAGAGGATGGTGGGAGAAGGGTAGGTGGTTCCAGGAGGCAGGAGTAGGGGGGCTGAGGGGAAAAGAAGGCTCAAGTTATTTTTTTGGCTTAAGGATTTGACACGTTTCTCAAAATGACTTGTGACTTGACTTGAAATGACTTGAAAGTTTCCACAAGTTGAGTCACAATGGTGTACACTATGACTTGTGACTCAACTCGAGTTGCGGGGTTGCTGACTTGTGACGTGACTCGGCCCAGTGAGTGGAGCACATCCCTAGGAAATCCTCAAATAAGCCTAATATATAGATCAGTGTTTCTCAAACTGTAGGTCGGGACCCACTAGGTGGGTCGCGAACCAATTTCAGATGGGCTTCTATTCATTTCAATATTTTATTTTTAATATAGACTTGATGCTACCGTTGTGTGTGACTGCATTTGGGGACATGTTACAGATCTTTATTTTTAACAGGCTACTATGTATATGCTTTTAACAATGATAGTAAATGGGACTTACTCCTAGATAAGTGTGGGTAGGATTGCAGCCCAGGATTGTTAGAAATTTCCCTGCTTGATGATGTCACTTCCGATCATGACATTACTTCTGGTGGGTCCTGACAGATTCTCATCTTAAAAAGTGGGTCCCAGTGCTTAACATGTGAGAACCACTGATAGAGATGATCCAGAGAAAGGTCCTCACTACAGTGTGCAAGCAGCCCCTCCCCCTCCCCTTAAGAGCCAGACATACGCCTGTTTTGCTCCCACCACCCAGATTAGCTCTGAAGGGGAGAGGGTGGAGCTGCTTGCACACCATACTGAGGCTCCCTGCAAAACTTAGTGCTTTGCACCCCCTCTCGCTACGCCACTGACCACATTGCATAGGCTCTTGGAGCAGATCATCCACAGCAGTAGTTGTCGCTTTCCAGCAGGCCTGAACTCCAATGCAGTTCTTTTTTAAGAACTCAGCTCCTGGTAAATGCTTAGCGAGGTGGAGAGATCGGGACATCTTTGACGGTGGGCTGAGTTCTTTAAAATTCAGGTTTTCAAAGCACAGTGTGTTCCTCCGACATTCCGACAAGGCATTCAGGTGGCCTATTTGGAGCAGGTATTTTTAAGTACAGTGGGGAGTTGCATATTGTTTTTCAAAAAGATGCTAAAAATAAATCATTGCCTCTGTTTTTCCATCACTCCTCTGGGATGCTGTGAGTATCTTTTTGGGTTGCTTTTGTTTGGCTTTGTTCTCGCCTCCTTTTTTATGCATTCCCTTACTGACATGTGCTTCATCAGGATGCCAGGGGTGTGTGTGTTGTTGTGTTGTGCAAGTGGATATGAACAGAAATTCTCTTTCATCTAATTAGTCTGTCTTGTTTATTAAGACAACGGTGCCTGAGTCTTTTCAAGGGGGATGCATCAGTGGCGTTTCACCTTCATTTAGGATTCTGCTGTCAATGTCAAACCTTAATCTGGCTGCAAAAATCCTTCAGCCCACTCTGAACTGCCGGGACTGCCGCATCAAACAGTGATAAGCTCAGGCACATGTGCCCATCACAGATCAAACACCACAGAGGGAACTTTCCAGCCACGTTGATTTGCAAGGTTCACACATATTTAGTGCTATGTCATCAAGAGTAGATTTAGGGCGCAATCCTAACCCCTTATGTCAGTGCTTTCCAGCACGGACATATAACGGCAATGCAGCTCTGGGGTAAGGAAACAAACATTCCCATACTTTGAGGAGGCCTCTGTGAGTGACACCCAACTGCAGGATGCAGCACATGTCCCATTGGCACAGCTATGCCAGTGCTGGAAAGGGGTTAGGATTGCACTCTTAATTGAGTGATGAGCAGAGATGTTTAGACCAGCCCCTTTGAGGGCTCAAAAGCAGTGACAGAATCTGCAACCCTGAAGCCTTCCACACCACCTGACTCTAGATAGGAACTATCTTAGCACTAAGCACTCTTAGTGCATCTAGAGTGCTATCTAGAGTCTAGATGCTTAGTGAACAATCTACCAATTGTTTCTGCCTGCCCCAAGATATGGCTAGAATCTTGCTCGCTGCAGCAACCAGAAGAGAAGTGGGGTGAGGGACCTATAGGTTGAACTGTAGCCAGCTGTTAAGTTGAAGTAGAAAGACAGGCAAAATCCCAGCCTAAACAGGAAGCTATGAATAGCCTTTCCTGTTAAAGAGAGTCAATGGTCAGCTTGAATGAGAGAAGCCAGACCAGATCCTGAAAACATATGAGTTACCCTCTTCAGATACTTGGCCAATCTAGCTCAGTATCACCAGAAGTGACCCTCCAGGGTTTCACGCAAGGGTCTGTCCCAGCCCTTCATGGAGATGTCAAGGATTGCACCCAACAGGTAAAGCAGGTGCTGTCTAGAGTTGAGCTGCCACCCATCCCCATGGACTTTCCAACTCAGGGAGATGCTCCAAGCTGTAGTTCTGCTGGTGCAGTACATGGGACGCCTATTCTGTTAGTTCCCAGTGCTAGACCCAATGCCTTCTGACAAGACCATGGAGGCAAGTATGGGAATTCCAATTGCAGGTGAAGTCTGTGCATTTTGCCCTTTGGCCAATGCTTTGCCAGGAACAAATATTATTTGTGCTTTTTGTTGCTTTTTCGTCATGTGAAGTCAGCTTCTGCTGCCATGGAATCAGGGCTGGTCCATCCATGAGACCAGCAGTCACCTCAAGCAGCAGAATGGTGTGGGATGCCTATCTCTGTCCACCAACTTTCATCTCCTGCCATTCTTTCTCCTTCCACTCCCTGGATTGGAAAAGGAAGAAGCGAACAGAGCGGAAGAGATGGTCTTGACCCAGAACAAGTCTCCCAAAAGTCAGAAGTGACATCACAAGAGGTAAAGACCATAGAGAAGACCATAGAGGTCAGTGTGTCATGAGAAGGAAAAGCACTGAAGCGCATTGAGCATGGTGAAAGGCAAAATGGCATCTCTCTTGTTTGGGGTTTATCAAAATCTACAGTGAACACAATCTATGTATCAAGAGAACAAATTAAAGCAAGAGCTGAAACTATGATTGGGGGTGATAAGCTTACAAGAGTCATGAGTGAGAGACATGACATTTACAAACAACTTGAAAAGCTTTTAGCGCAGTGGAGAGATTCTCATGGTGATTGTCGTATGCCTTTGTCTACAATGTTAATTCAAGGGAAGCCCAAACACTTTTTGTGGACCTGAAGATTAAGGTGCTGCTGTGCCAATGGGGTTTGCACTGCATCTTGTGGTGGGGCAGCAGTCACAGAGGCCCCCTTATGGTATGGGAACATTTGTTCCCTTACCTTGGGACTGCATTGCGGCTGCACCAGTGCTGGAAAATTGGATAGGATAGGGCCCTAAGGCACTGGAGGAAGGAGAGGAGGCTGTGAGTGAGATGGAGCTCAAAGGCAGTCATGGATAGTTTGAAAGATTTAAGGAAAGATCAATGCTGCATATTGTGAAAATTAGAGGCAAAGCTGCATTAGCTGATAGCCAGACAGCAGCAACTTTCCCCACTGAGCTTCAGCAAATCATGGATGAAGGCAACTATGCTAGCAAATAAATACTTACATGAATGAAACAGGTTTTTAAAAAAAAATGGATGTTGATGTACACTTTTATTTCAAAGTTTGAAACAAAAGAGGGCACGAAGCCAAGAGGGCACTAAGCATCCAAAGATTGGCTCCTGCTCCTGCTGGGGGGGGGGGGAGAGAAGAATCCAGAGGGTGACATCAAGCTAAAGCCCCTCTTTGTCTACCCTTCGGAAAATCCTTGAGCATCAAAAGTTGTTTTGAAGCACAATGTACCTGTCATTTGGAAGTTCAGTAGAAAGGCCTGGGTCACTTGTGGCATGAACATTGATTACATATTTATTTTTGCCCTTTTGTAAAAGAATATTGTACAAAAAAATAACCGTTCTGCTCCTGGTCAGCCTGTTCACACTGAGGATTACAGTGATAATGTTCACTTGGTAGTTTTGCCTCCCAACCCCATTATCATCATTACCATCCATAAATCAGGATGGAGTCAATGCTTTCAAGGCATAGTATTTGCAACAAATTATGATATATATTGTGTGTTGGACTAATACTGATGTGAATGTAACCACTATAGAGATATTTGGAAAATATCTGATGATTAAACAGGCTACTGAATTGATTGCTACAGCCTGGTCTATGGTATCCAAGCAGCTCATGAACTTTGCTGGAACAATACAGGCCCAAAATATGAGCATGATTGAAAGGATTTGGAGGGGATCTCAGTGGCATAGCTAGAGGGAGTGCAAAGCACTAATTTTTTGCAGGCACCTGAACATGCTGTGCAAGCAGCCCTCCCCCTGCCCTTTGGAGTCATTCCAGGCGGGGGGAGCAAAACAGAGGTGAATACTCTCATCGTTTTGCTCCCATCGTTCGGAATGGCCTGCACAGCATGTTCAGACACCTGCAAAACTTAGTGCTTTGCACCCCCTCTAGTTATGCCACTGGGTGACCTCAAATGTATTTGTAAGGAAATCGTACTTCTGGCCATGAAGGCAGGTATTGCGGAAGCCAACGATGAAAATGTTTCAAAAATTCTACCGTCACACAGTGGGGTTCTTTCAAATGAGGAATTACTACAACTCTATGAGAAATGCTTAAAAGAAGAGAGATCAGATTGTGATAGCAACAAGGAACTGAGGGCTGAAAACATTGAGGATGCCTCTTCAACATTCTGATGCAGTTTTGCAAGTTTTTAAGGAAGAAATCAGACAAATGCAGAAAGTGATTTCAAAGCAAAAGTGCCGCTAACATAAAGTATTGTTGACATCCTTCAGTCTCGGAAGACTATGGCATCGCGTTCTGAATAGTGGTTCTGAAACAGAGTGTCCTCTCCAGTGTGCGAAGCCTGGGTAAAGTAGATATGGAGGATAGACTGTTACCCATGCAGCAAATCCCCCCTCTCCACGTTGCTGAAATGGTCCAGTGGAAAGGCAGAGGCCAATACGGTTGGTTCCAGCGGCATCGCAGGAGTTGCCAGAACGTGACTGTGTTCAGCCATGAACTGCCTCAGGGACTCCGGCTCCTGATTTTGCCTCGAGGTTGATTCCTGAAGCCTTTTCCATAACTGGATGTAGCCACAAGGCAGTGGAGGTTTGGGATCAGAGTTTTCCTTCTCTCAGATGAGCTGCCTTCCCAGGCTGACGAGTCCCATCTACCCGGTGGCTGTTTAGTCGCCTCTTACGACAAGTACAGCCAAACTGAGGGCCTATTCTTATCCCCCAGACCCCAGGGGTAATATATAACAATCTATGCAAAGAAAGAAAAAAAACAAAACAGGGAAATCAAGAATTGTTGATTTCTTCAAGGCAACAAAAGAACATGTTGCTGTACAACAAGACTTGCCTACCACACCTGGATATGTTCACCCAGCCAAAACAACAACTGATGATGAAGAGGAAATGGATCCAGATTACATCAACTCTCCTGATTCTCCCTCACTGGTCAGTAGCGTTCAAAAGTCTCCCTCGTTGCCACTACCACTTCTCTTGCTTCTTCCTCTTCCTCCTTTTCCTAACACAGCAATTTTCAACTGCTGTGCTGTGGCACGTTGGTGTGCCATGAATGGTCAGGAGGGTGGGGTGCAGCAGGCGCTTTGAGCACAGCACTTGAAAATCGCTAAAAGAGCTCTGCGGCACCATTTCTAGGGCAACTGGAAGCCCAGAACTTGGAAGAAGCTGGAAAAGTCTCCCACAAGCTGGAAGTGACATCACAAGAGGTAAGACACAGAGGGCGCAATCCTAACTGTGCGCTGTGCCAGCCCAAGTCCCTTGGGCCAGCCTGGGAAGGTTGCAAATGTGCCATAAAGCACGTTTGCACCTCCTCGACTGGAAGCTGGGCCAGCGCTGTGAGAAGCACCAGCCTGCGGAGGCTGACATAAGCCTGTGCGCTGGCTTCCCCCCAGCTCAGATGAAGGTAGGGGTGGGGAAGGTAGGTAGGAAGGTAGGGGTGGGGGAGGTGCGGAGGCAGAAGGAGGGAGGCATTCCTGGGCAGGGGGAAGGCAGGGGCACGGGCGGCCCTGGGGGTGAGCGGGCAGGCAGGGAGCTGGAGGCAGGGCTGGGATCTAGCAGTTATGCCGGATCCCAACCCCCGTTTCTGGGGAGAACGGAGCGACTTGAAGCTGCTCCGCTCTCCTCGAACTTGCGCCACTTCCAGAAGTGGTGCAAGTCCAAGGAGATGCATTGGGGCCAGCAGCCCTTACCCAGGGGTAAGGGGAAGAGTTTCCCCTTGCCTCTGGCTAAGCCACTTCTGGCCACAATCCTGCACTGGATACAGTGCAAGCCTCTTGGTTTGCCTGTTCCACCACAGGATAGGATTGCGCTCAGAGAGGTCAGTGTGCAGTGAGATGAAAAATGCTGAAAATGGCTGGCTCAACACTGTCTCTTTACTGATAATAAGTTGTTATTGATATTTATTCTATTTTATTGTGCCACTCAACTTTTCCCTTATGATATTAGGCATTTTGGGGTAAACTTGGAATGGCTTTGGAATGAGTTAGATTCCCTCCCCCTTCCCATTCATTTTCAGGCTCTGTTTTTGCATCTCTTTTCAGTTTGGGCCTCACTTATACAGTCCTGATCTGAATTGTTGCTGGGCTGGAAAGGTCTCTGCCCCAAGACCTTGAAGAGCTGCTGTCCATCAGAATAGACAATGTGAGGCTAGACAGAGGCTAGACTTGGTAAGAATAAGGGTCATTTTTTTTTTAACCCAGTGGCAGCTGACATTTTACATGATTATTTATTTATTTATTTTGCCATGGGACAATATTGTGACATAGAGAATATGAGTAAAAAGGTAGCCACTACCAGGAGGTAGCTACTCACTGCAGCTCCTGCAGACAACACAGGCATGGCAAAGAAGCAGGGGGAAGGTAGGCACTTTTAAACATTAAAAATCCTGAAAATGAGGGGTATGAATGGGGGTCCTGCAAATAGAGCTATTCATTTCCATTGATTCCCCAGCTTAACATTTTTGAATTACTGTAATAGCCCCTGAAACAAACAGACCTCATTAATCAAGGGTTGCACTTGTTTGGAAAACAAATGCAGTTTTCTACTACATCATACCAAGTCAAGCCATGCACCTATCTAGCCCCTGTAAGGTCTTGGAACAGAGACCTTTCCTGCTCAGCTAACACGAGAGCTACCAGGGAAGGCATGTGGGATCTCCTACAAGTGCGAAGCATTGGCTTGACCAATGACCATAGCCCTTCTCAGGCACTGGGTATATGTTTGCAAGCTTATTTTCGCAACCCTAAGAATACAAATGCGAATCGAAAAGTGAGATCCTTCTGGATGCAGCATTTGTGACCAAAAGCCAACCTTCAAATGTATGTGGTATAATTCTGGATAACAAACACAGCAGTGAGCCCAGTGAGGCATATAACAGCTTGATTGGAATTGGACCTGCATCAAGTGCCATCACTCATTCCAGTGCTTTGAAAGCACGGGGGGCGGGGGGGGGGCTTTATGCGCTAAGTGCATTATGTTGTCGTCCACACCAGTGTGACCTGGATGGAGCACAGGGTACTTTTGAAAGCAACCTGCAGCAATCCCTTCACTGCGACCCAGCGGGCTGCAAACCATCTGACGCCTTCCACTCCCTCAAAAAAATTGTGGGTATTGCTTTTCAGCAGCGAGAAGGTCGCCCGCCAGGCTCTCAAATGCAGCCATGTGTTTTCCAATTTCCAAAATACAGCAGCAATAGTTTTCAGTGCGAGCTCCAGCACAGGAAGTGCCAGGTAAACCTCCTTGCTGTGTGAACATTTCCAGAATCCTTCACTGCACGGAGTGAGATGTGGGCTAGCGTTGAAATCCATGCATTTTGGAAGAAAATGGCTGATAGCTGAAAAGTCTTTTAAGGGAAGAGAAGCGGATTTCATTCGTGTGTCGCTGGTAACAGTTTGCTTTTTAAGGCAGAGCTATTTAAAAATCTGCCTGTGTTATTCTGCAAACGCTTCTTTGCTTCGTCGTTTTGTTTGCTAAAATGCCTTTGCGGTTCTCGAGGGTGAGGCGTCCTTCAAGGGCACGTCACCTGGAGCACTCTTCCCCATCATGCATTGGTTTTCAGGCCCAGAAGCTGTGTGTGTGTGTGTGTGTGTGTGTGTGTGTGTGTCCTCCATCCCAAGACCTAGTTTGCATTGCCACAGCATTAGATTAGCGAAAGGGCTTATGACCCACCATCTGCTGTGGCAGGCTGCTGACGGCGGGTCCCCTGATCTCTGAGCAGCATTACTGGGGAGTGCGGAAGGATTTCACAAGCAGAGAGGTGGGAGTAAGTGTATGATTCTAGTGCTTGTGCCTCGCTCTGCATAGCCCAACTGAGGAAAATTTCTCCCTTAAAAGGGGAGAATGAGGGGCTTTGCCTTTCAACAAAAACAGCTCAGCAAATGAAAAGTTCCCCCTCCCAATAGCAGTACCTCCTGCTCTTGTGTCTACAAAATGGCTCTGATGAGTGAAGCAATGTAGGCAGGCTAGCACCGCTAGACTGAGAACAGAAGTATAGCCGGGGGGGTGACATAATTACCAGAGGGGGTGGCATACATGTAGCCGGGGTGTGTGGCGTAAGTGCCGGGGCGCAAGTGCCAGCGTAAGTGCTGCAACACAGTGTGTAAGCAGCCCCTCCCCTTGCCATCAGAGCCATTCGGGACAGCGACCGCAATGCACTGTCACTCGTGCCTGCACATTGCCTTCGTTACTCAGAAGGGCTCTGACGCAGGGCCTAGGAGAGGGGGGTAAAGGGGGTAATTTGTACCCGGGCCCAGGGTCAGAAAGTGAGCCCAAGAGACAAAGAAGGGGGCCCAGAAATTTCCTGAGATCTTACATTTTCCAGTCTCACCCAGACTCACTGCCCATGAGGAATGCTGAGAGCATTACCTTGGGTACATTACCTTGACGGCGACTACTGCCACAAGCCATACACACCAGGAATACATACATTCCTTAACCATGTCACATCGGGGAGGAACCTGACCTGCTGCAGTAGTTCTTTGGCTTGTGGATCTGCTAACCATAGAGGAGCGTAGAGGAGCTCAGGGACACAGCTATGGGACTGCAGCTGTTGCAGAAGGCGGTTTTGGTGTACACAGGACACTTTCGATTCTAGTGTGAGCCTAAATACAATGATACTAATCTCTGGCAATAATTTTCTATATTTGAAAGATTTTAGAGAGACTTAGGAGTGTGTTTGGTTTTCTGTATCTAGCTGCCGGCGCCAGGCGGGCAGGTAGACCTGAGCTCTGCATTGGGAAGACTGGTAGACCTGGGCTCCAAAAGGCTATTCCAACTGTTGCCACTTTCCTCCTGCCTGTTTTGCCCTCATTCTGCCACTGCCACCATCTCCTGAAGGGGCCCCAAAGAAACTTTGTACCCTCTGATAAAATTGCTCTCAGAGGCCCTGCTCTGAAGGCAAGGAGGAGGGGCCGCTTACAGGGTGCTTTGTGGCACCAGCGGTACTTATCGCTCCCTTGGCTACATTTCTGGAGTTAAAAAAGGGGGGGGGGGAATCCAAAATGGTGCAGGTCAACATTTATTAGGAAATTCCAGCCCTTAAAACCCATTTTGAGAGAAAAAGCTCCTCTTCAGTGGAATATCCAGCGGCAGCTGGTGCCCGTCACTCTGCCAAGCTGCAGTTGCCACTCCTTCCTACCATTTAATCTGTTCCATCCCATTTCCACCCAGGTTTTTAAGATTTTTTTTCAACGCATTCAATTGAACAGAAAAAGCTTCTCAAAAACAGAAAAATGAAGCCAGTCATGGTTCTCTGATAACTTTAGGATAGTGGTTCTCCAACTCTGCAGTCTCCTGAGGCCCTTATACTCATAAATGAACATAAGAAAATAAGAAGAGCCCCACTGGATCAGGCCATAGGCCCAACTAGTCCAGCTTCCTGTATCTCACAGCGACCCACCTAATGCCCCAGGGAGCACACCAGATAACAAGAAGATCTGCAAGGCCTCCTGGGAATTGTAGTTTAAGAACATAAGAACAGCCCCACCGGATCAGGCCATAGGCCCATCTAGTCCAGCTTCCTGTATCTCACAGCGGCCCACCAACTGCCCCAGGGAGCACACCAGATAACAAGAGACCTCATCCTGGTGCCCTCCCTTGCATCTGACATAGCCCATTTCTAAAATCAGGAGGTTGTACATACACATCATGGCTTGTAACCCGTAATGGATTTTTCCTCCAGAAACTTGTCTCAGAAATGAAGACTGAGGGAGCCCTGCCGGCATATGCGCAGATTCTCCGGGAACTCCAGAGTGCTGGAGCATGCATGGAGAAGCACAAAGCCAAGCAGACGGTGGCCACTTACAGTGTACTGTGCTCATGGAGCCCCTGAAGGGGGTCTCAAGGAGCCCCAGTGCTGTTAGGAGCACACTTTGAGAAATGCTACTTTAGGATGCCCAACCAGTGCCCCACAGATACACATTCAAGGCATGGCAGTGGATGTTCTGTCATAAAAATCTATGAAGGCTGTTCTTTCTTTTGGTGGACTGGTTCTACTCTCAAATCCTTCTCATGGTCTTGGTCCTTCCCCTCACCATTCAGGGGTATTGGAGGCTTTTCCTGCCATCATATGGGGGAGCAGTTTGTAAGGTTAGAGAGGGGTGATTAGCATTAGGACACGCCTCTGATTCTCTAGGATGCAAGGAGAGGGGCTGGGGCCATGCGTGCTTTGTGCCACGAGGCTTTTTGGAAAATCCCACCCCCAGCTGAAACTTTGTGGTCAGCAAATTCAAACTTGTCAACCAACATCCAGGATTTGGTTCAGAGCACTCTGTTCTCTTTGTGGCCTTTTCCCTCTCTCCCCTGCACTTGTCCCCGAAACACTACGCAGCGTTGCAGTTTAAGCACCCTCTGAGCTGCCCTTAAAGAACCCTTCTCCTGGGAAAGCCATCTCAGCTCCCTTGCCTGAAATTAGTTAAAACCACTGCCCAGCCCCCTCCTGGGTTTGCCTATCAAACCATTTTCTCCCACGCTCCAACTTTGGAACCAGGTGGTTTCTGGGTCTTGGCATCCTACACCCACAGTCCCTGTGAGAACACAGGCATCATCTCTGCAACTACAGATCAGTTCCATTGGCCTTTGACAGCCCTGACCCCAGCTTAATGATGTCACTTCCAGCCTTCAGCAGGCACCGTGAATGCTATTCGGCCCACTATATGAAATAAGTTTGACACCCCTGCCCCAATTGATCACTCCAAGACTCCAAGAATAAGAACGACCGCCAATTCCCCTCCCTCTTGGAGGCTTGGGACACCAGCTAAGAGAATCCAAGCAGAAGGAAAGACAAGCTTCCCCACTCCAAGTGGGTGAATTGTTTTTGTGGCCCACAACAGGCCCCCTCCTTGCCTGCAGCCCCAGGTCAAGCTACTGAGAATGCAGACCCAAGCCAGGGTCTTGCACACTGGCAGGACCTTAAGTCTTTTCCTGCTTTCTCTCTCTTAAGTCTTTTCTTGCCTTCCACCTCTCTTCCACAGCCACATAATGATTGGTTCTTCCATCCCTGCTCCCCCTGGGGTAATCTTCCTGATTTTCTTATGACACCAACATCCTCTCTTCCCTACTCCATTTTGCACTATAACATGCCCCCTTTCCTTGTAAGGATTTCTTCTTTCCTTCTACCTCAAAGCCATAGATATTTAGGGCCTACTTGTGTGAATCTAGGAGAAGGAAAACTCTGATCCCAAACCTCCACTGCCTTGTGGCTATATCCAGTTGTGGAAAAAGGCTTCAGGAGTCAACCTCGAGGAAAAACCAGGAGCCGGAGTCCCTGAGGCAGTTCGTGGCTGAACACAGCCACGTTCTGGCAACTCCTGCGATGCCGCTGGAACCAACTGTATTGGCTTCTGCCTTTCCATTGGACCATTCCAGCAACGTGGAGAGGGAGGATTTGCTGCATGGGTAACAGCCTATCCTCCATGCCTTCTTTACCCAGGCTTCGCGCACTGGAGAGGACACTCCAACTTCGCCATACGGCGTCGGCACAACACGGGAAGCAGCAGTTTACCGGTTATAAGTCTTCGCTCAATTGGCATAAGGCCCATAGCCAGGGAGACAGACCAGGGACAGACTGCACTTGCTCGCGGTGTGGAAGGGATTGTCACTCCCGGATTGGCCTTTTCAGTCACACTAGATGCTGTGCCAGAACCACCTTTCAGAGCACGATACCATAGTCTTTCGAGACTGAAGGTTGCCAATACAATACAATACTTGTGTGAATGATTGTGTATTGCATTGCCTTTTATTTTTTATTTCCCTGCCCAGTTATCCTATCCTACATATAGCCCCACAATGAAAATGACCCTTATTCTTGCTTTCCTCTTCATTTCATGCCATTTTATTTTGCTATGCCATGAACCATTGCTCTTGATCTCTGCACATGTAATGAGTCTCCTATGTGCATATGTTTCACTTGTCTTAGAGCACACCTTGTCAGTGGTTTAAGCAGAAGGGGTTCAAAGCACTAAGTTTTGTAGGGAGCTTCACGGCGAAGTGCAAATGAACCCTCCCTTCCCCTTCAGAGCCATTCCGGACATTTGCCTCCCTGCATTCACCTCTGTTTTTGCTCCCCCCAGCTGAAATTATTCTGGAGGGGAGAGAGAGAAGCTGCTTGCGCACTGCAGTAAGGCTTCCTGCAAAACCTAGTGCTTTGCACCCCCTCTAGCTACGCCACTGCAGCTGGTAGCATGATTCAAAATAAAATATGAATTAATAACCTCAAATGCGCAAGGTTTTAAAATATAGATGCATTTTAGAAATAATTCATTATTATTTGTTTCATAGCATACTTTTTAAAGGTTTATTTCACTCAGTTTTATTTATTATATTTATATACAATATATAAATATATTTATATTTATTGCAATCTGAATTATATTTTTGTCCTGAATTTTGTTTCTACAGAACTTTAGCTCTTTTCAGACACTTTTTTCATATCATTGGTTTTAGGGATTTGCCCACACTTCTTGTTGTGGTGGTGTTTGCTATCCAGTTATAGCTCTGGGTGTATTTCTCTTACTTATTCACCATTCTTTCATTATTTCCTGTCCTTTAGTGGCGTGTAGGCAATTCAGACATTTTTTCCTTGCATAATTTCATTTTCTGCTATCACACGTCTGTCTCATTCTTCCTTCCTTAAATTCTTTCACCATATTTTCTAACTTATTAATGGTTGCTGACCTACGTTGGAAACATCACACTCGTCTGATCTTGGAAGCTAAGCAGGGCCAGGCCTGGTTAGTACTTGGATGGGAGACCGCCTGGGAATACTGGGAACTGTAGGCTTATACCATAGTCTTTTGAGACTGAAGGTTGCCAACCAACCACACGTGCATGACATGATGAGAAATGTTGATGGTCCAATCCCACTGGTGCATTGTGCTGCTAGAATGAGCATTACATTAATGACACTGTATAATTAACACATTACTAATGGTTACATTAATAAGTGGAAATATAAATAATTTGCAAAAAGCTGTCTCTAGTTCCCTTTGCGTTTAGTTCCCCTGTTTAGTCTTCAAAGAAAGTTACACCTACACAGTGGGCTGACTAAAGGGGGTGCAAAGCATTAAGTTTTGCAGGGAGCCTCCCCCTCCCCTTTGCAGCCATTCCAGATGGGGGAGCAAAATGGAAGCATTCACCAAAGGAGAGAGGGAGGGGCCACTAGCACGCTACCCTAGGAGGCTCCCTGCAAAACTTAGTGCTTTGCATGCCCTCAGGCTATGCCACTGCACCCACTCACACCATCAGTGATCAGGACCTTACAACCATTCATACAAATTCCAACAATTTCTACTCTTTATGGTTTTTTTCTTATGGACACAAGGAATTTTAAATTAAAAAAATTAAAAGAAACCCACAATCCCTCTACCCCGCATCTGCAGGCAGGGACCCGCTCCCTGGGCCCATTTCAGTACCTGCTACATCCACACTGAAGACACTCTGTAGGAAAGGAGAGGTGTTTGGTCGCTGATGGGGCTCTCTAAGTACAGCAACACCTTAGAGGCAGCCTGCCTGTGTCAGACTGAGGCTCCGGCACACTCTTTAATCACACCTGCTGAAGCTTCTCTGGTCCTGCCAAAGACAGGCTGGCAATGGAACCCTGCATCTGGCTTCCTGGCAGCCAGAACCCTGCCTTGGGCACTGGGCCAGGACAGTCCATTTCTTCCTGAAAATAGCACACAGTCATTATTTTAAAAATTAAAGAGAAGAGAAATGTTTTTCGTTACCAGCATAGGATGGATTTTCCAAAGTCATCACATAAGTCCAAAGCTGGATTAAATATTCAGCTACATACAGTAGCGTCACTACAGAGGGGGAAAGGGGGTGCAGGCTGCACCAGGTGTCACCCACAAGATAGGTGACAACACACTTCCCGAGCCTCCGTTTAGCGATCCGCCACTTTGTGCTCTAGCTGACAATTGTGTTTTCACTACTCTCCAGCGAGAACACAAAGTGACTGGGCCCAGAGAAGTCTGAAGATTGCCAAATGGAGGCAGTTCAGAGCTGAGGTTTCTGCATTTAAAGGAATATGACATGGCGGAAGGTCAAGGTCAATGTGATTGTATCATTGCATAACCCAAGAACTTCTGCTACACAGAGCTTCTGCAGGTAAGAGCCACACCGGGTGTGACAGCCACCCCAGGGACACCTATATGGTGTGGCTACCTATATCATAGGTGGGTTCTCAAATACAGGTGCATCCAATGGACGCAGAAGGTGGTGGTTTTACACGCGCATGGATGGAAGTACATACTGGCTGACAAAAAAGATTTTTCTCTTCCTCTTCTGTCATAACAACGGGCATTTTGCTAGTGAGGACAATAGTTGTTACTGACCTACCTTGTCAGGTTGGTGTTAAGTTTGCTAAGACAGTTCAGTTTATGGGCAGCCCAACCCTATCCTCAGTGGCTCTGCAGGTGCAGGGGGTCCCCTTCCCCCGGGGAAAGCCTCAGGCACTGCAATAGGGCTTCTCAAGTCTGTACCTGCGATTTTGCCAGAGGATAGGATACAGAGGAGCAGTGGCGTAGCTAATGAACATGTAGGCCGGTGCCAAGCTCAAAATGTTGCCTTGGAAGTGATGTCACAACCGGAAGTGACATCACGCCCAGGCTTTTAAGAAAGTGAAAATGGGAGGAACCCACCTCCCCCCCAGCAGCTCACCACCCACTTTCTCTGCTGCCTCCCCCCAGTCAGTGGCATAGCTAAGGCATCTAACTACAACCTGGGGTCAAAGAACATTTTGTAGCCTCCCCTGCGTGACAAAATCAAATTTAATTATGTAAATAAATAGTTATTGGTTCCATGCTGTATCATAATAACATCTCATTGGCACTCAGAACAATCAGTCTCATAGGTCAGTTTGGAGTTCAGCAAATCCACTTTTTGTTCCAGAAGGCAGTTGTGTTTTCATTTTCTGGTTAATTGGCCATAACGTTTGATAGAAAACAGATATTCCAGTGCAGTTTGTTTCATTGCATTCTGCATTAAATTACCTTTCTGATGATATATAACATGATGGTATTATTCATACATACCAAGATTTTCACAATTTTGGTCACTAGCGTCAAGCTCAGCTTGTTGCCCCCCTAAAGTGTGATGCCCGGTGCAACTGCTACCCCCTGCACTCCTTAGCTACGCCACTGCAGAGGAGCATAGTTCCACCAGTCCCACCCCCTTCCAGGCCAATTCCTACCCCTGCCCTCCCCCCATCCTGTTTTACCCACCCCCTGCCTCCCCCGTGTCCCAAAAATACTCACTGCTGACTGGCACTGCAGGAGTGCCAGCCAGTCCTCCACGGGGTGCTGAGGCTCAGCCACTACTGGTGCTGGCCCAGCACTGGCGGCCCCTCCTCTCCAGGTACCATGGACGTGTCTTAGAGCATGTTTGCGATACCCAGTGCTGGCTTTGGAACTCAGCACGGGTGCAGAGGATAAACAGGACCAGGCCCTAAGACAGCTAAGACAGGCAACAGCTTTGAGTGCTCAAAGGGCATAATTATAGTAACAACAACAACATTATATCGTATATCCTTTTCTGTAGAGCATACGTCCAGAGAAAAGGCAGGTGACTGGTCTAAATCAGTGGTTCCCAAATTCCTGCAGGGGAGTTGGAAACCTTGTAAGTCTTTGCAATAGCAGTGTTGGGGGCATGGCCACAGCAGCAATCTTATCTCTTATCTTGGCCTTCTTCTGTTTTTTGATTGCGCAATTTGGAGCACTAGGGAGGTCCGCAGAGGGAGCCGTGAGCCCACCTCACCCTGCTAAAGGCCAGTGCTACCCCCCAAGTACTGTAAGAAGCCCCTTGGTTGTGGTGGCACCACAGTTGCTGTGGCGTGGTCACTGCCATCGTTACACGGCCACTCCTCTTAAGGGGGAATGCCCTGCTTCCGATTCCCTTGTTGGGTCATGACCCACCAGTTTAGGAACCGCTGGTCTGAATGAACATGAAATGAACCTCTGTGAACATGCAATGCACCTTTTGGAAGTGTTTCAAAACCTCTTGGAAATACTTTCATAGTTATGTGTGGACGTGCAACCACAAAGGAGATGAACTCCTTGCCGCAGGATGTGGTGACGGCATCTGGCCTGGATGCCTTTAAAAGGGGATTGGACAAGTTTCTGGAGGAAAAATCCATTATGGGTTACAAGCCATGATGCGTATGTGCAACCTCCTGATTTTAGGAATGGGCTATGTCAGATGCAAGGGAGGGCACCAGGATGCAGGTCTCCTGTTATCTGGTGTGCTCCCTGGGGCATTTGGTGGGCCACTGTGAGATACAGGAAGCTGGTCGAGATGGGCCTGTGGCCTGATCCAGTGGGGCTGTTCTTATGTTCTTATGAACTCCTACATTAAAGCCTCAAAATGTTCACTCAGCAATGCCAAAATTCTAATGCTTTCTAATGAATCATTGCCTTACTCCATGACTTTTTTTAGTCCCACTAGCCACATCCCCCAGCCATTCACATCGACATGTTTCAGCAAGGAAGGCATTTGTGGGTCCTTTTCTCTCTGTCCCTTGTGCCTACCTTGTTAATTTCATGAAACCGCAAGTCGGCCATGTACAACTGGTGGTTTGGAATGCTCAAGAGAAGCGGCAAAGGAACACTGCAAGCTAAGATTAACGTGCTCGCATTAGGAGAGCGTGTAAAGGGATCACACCAGAATAGAAGGCTTGTTTCTTCTTAAGGCAGGATATATGAGTGCAGCTTGCAATCTCCGCTGAAGTGGGTGCTCGAGGACTAGGGTGTATATTGTGATTGCAGTTTGGAAAAGTGGAGCATTTTTGGCAAAGGAGGCAGAGGCTGCCTCAGGTCAGCACCAATGCACACAGAGAGACCATTCCCTACTGAACCTAGCCTGTGAGTGTCCGGAGACAGCTCATGAATTTGATTCAGAGTGGTTCCCAACCTTTACTCAAAGTTAAGAGAACCACGAAGCGCTTGCAGGGCTATTACGGGGGTGATGACTCAGTGGTGATGGTGGCAACAGTATATCTGTGTTCACACCATTGCAGCCTAGGTTTAAAAAAGGGAGTTTTAAGACTTACCAGGTTGTGGCAAGAACCTGGGTTTTGTGGCATCTCCAGCCACTGCCAGGTAAGTCTGAAAAACCCTTTTTTTACTCAGGCGGTGGCAACATGAACCCAGAAGTGCCATCACTGCTATCCTGCTGTTACCAATGGTTGCCACTCCCATACAGGGAAATATGTACTTTCCCAGTGCCCTGGGGGGTTGGAACTGCAGCGTTTTTAGAAAAACACTCTTGTTGCATTAACACCAAAACTTGTTTTATGCTTGCAAATTTTTGGAATAACATGGACAAACTTCTTGTGTGTTCCCGCATGGGAGAACGTAAGAAGAGTCCTGCTGGATCAGGCCCAGGGCCCATCTAGTCCAGCTTCCTGTACTTCCCAGTGGTCCACCAAATGCCTCAAGGCCCAATCCTATCCAACTTTCCAACACCGGTGCAGCTGCAGTGCAGCCCAAGGCAAGGGAACAAATGTTCCCTACCTTGTGAAGGCCTCCATAACTACTTTCCCACCATAGGATGCAGTGTACACCCCATTAGCACAGCTATACCAGGGCTGGAAAGTTGGATAGGATATGGCCCTCGGGGAGCACACACAAGATCACGAGATACTTGCATCTCGCTGCCACCTCCTCGCAGCTAGCATTCTATGTCTGCTCACGCCCTTATTACGCTATTTATGCTCTATTTACATTTGAGAGAGGTACTGCTCCAGGGCCATTATGCACACTGGTCCATTCTGTTACCTCAGGATTCCACCACTTCATTTTGCTACATGAGTGCACTATCTGTGCTCCTAGGTTAATACTGAACAGAAGCACTCCAGTCTTGTCTGAACTTGACCAGCTGTGATGCCTTATTTATTGCACTTCCCCCCCCTGCAGCTATGCCACTGCTTTTGCTTCCCATCAGCTTGGGGAAGGCAAACATTGTGAAACCTTCTCTCCCATCTGGAAATAGATAGCTCCAGCTATGATGAATCAAGACAATTTTTTTTATTATGTTAGATGAAATATATGAATAAGGCTTCCAGAAACATTGCTGGAGCCTAATGTACGCACAAAAGGCCTTTTCAGCAAGGTTTTCAGAAAACACACTTGTGCCAACCAAGAATTGTTGGAGTGTCCTTTATCAGCTACCCAAGCACCAAAGCCTGTCACTCCAGGCTATCAAAATAAATGTAGAAGCAAAGACAGAACACAAAAGTAAATCAGCCAGTGATTACATGATGGGGAAAAAGAATGATGACCTTGTTATGAAAACCATTGAAGATAAAAATAGAATCTGTTGGAAAATGCACTTGCACTGTAGTGCCTCCAAAGGCAAAAAAAATACCCATCAACCTGATACGCGTCAACATCGAGTGGAACAAAATAAGCTATTGATAGTTAATTCTTTAAAAAAAAGAAAATCTTAATAACCGTGATTAAAGTTGAAGCACCACCGAAAGAGACTCAGCTTCAACAGGCCTAGGAAACCGAACTGTTGAACGGTGTATATGGCTGGCTCCACAGAATGGCTGTGGTGATGTGGCCCAAGAGCACACCAACAGGCTTGTGGGTGCAAAACGTCCCAAGTCGAGGAGGTTGTCTTATTATTGGGTCAGTCTGTTGGTTGTTCCAGTTCAGTATTAACTATACTGAATAGCAGCGGCTCTTCAAGGATTCAGGAAGGATTTTTTCCCTCGGCTGGAGAGGGGAGGGACTGACCCAAGGACCCTCCTACATACTGCTCTGGGCCAGGGTATCTCAGAGATTGCCTACTTCTGTACAATCCGGCTCGTCCTCTTAGGTCATCAGAGAAGGCCTTTTTACAAGTGCCGCCGCCCAAGGAGGTACGTGGGGTGGCGGCAAGAAACAGGGCCTTCTCAGTAATGGCACCAACGTTATGGAACTCCCTTCCCGTTGATTTGAGAATGGCTCCATCTCTTGAGACCTTTCGGCAAGGCCTGAAGAACTTTTTGTTTAAACAAGCCTTCTGAGTTCTTGGCCTTTTTTAACATCTTTTCTATATCTTTTTAGTATTTTTACAGGCCTGATTCTTCTATGATTTGCTGCGTTTTGCTCTTTTTATCTGACTTTTTATCTGACTACTGTTTTTATGGGTATCTGTTAATGTGTTTTAATATGTTTTTATTTGCGGTTAAATTATGTCTTTAATATGTTGTAAGCAGCCCTGGGTCCTATTATTATTATTATTATTATTATTATTATTATTATTATTATTATTATTATTATTATTACATGCAAAACTTCTACATGCAAAACTTCTGCTTCAGTTATTCTTATAGCCCAATCCTGCAAAGTCATTTCTCCTCTACCTCCCGCCAGATTCTTGCTGCATCTTTCCTGTGGTTTTAGACCAAGGATGGACTAATCCAATTCCTGTGTTACCCACTAATATCATGGTAAGACATTTGCAGTCAGTTACATGTCCCAGTGGGCTGTTAGATCTTATGCCCAAGTGCCAGCAATCCCTATCACAGCCATCCAAGCTTAAAACAGGAAAAATGGAGGGGCGGATTGATGATCCCTGTCAGGTAGCAGTGGTTTGTTGCTGCCTAAAAAGTATCAAACTGTTTTGCTCACCAGCAGTGGCATAGCTAGAGGGGGTGCAAAGCGCTAAGTTTTGCAGGGAGCCTCACCACAGCACTAAGTTTTGCAGGGAGCCTCCGTATGCCTCTGTTTTGCTCCCCCCACCCACCCACAATAGCTTTGAAGGGGAGGGGACACTTGCATGACCCAGTGAGTCTCCCTAAAAACTTAGTGCTTTGCACCCCCTCTAGCTACACCACTGCTCACCAGTCTTCACTCCATTCCCTAGGAATCTATCAATCAAAAACATTCAAGTATGTTTACTGTTCATGTGGCAGACAAAATTTCAGCATTTTGTATTCCTCCTCTTGGACTCCAAGGAAGTCAACACAGCCAGGATAAGATGAATCAGGGAATATTGCTATGACTTCTCATATCTCTGGGACATTATTATATCATTAACCAAAAGATATCTGCCAAATGGTGGGCATTTGTTCTAAAATGCATCCTAAAAATCTAGGCTGTAGACTTCCGTTTTTATCCCATTCATCTTCCAAGGAGCTCAAGGCAGCAAACAAACTTCTCCTTCTCCGTGTTATCTTTGCAATAGCACTCGGTCTGAGTGGGGAGCCCTGTTCACATGTTCCCCTCATGCTTGCAGTGAACATATGGGATGGGGGCACAGCCTAGCTCTGGTCATGACCTTCAAGGTTGGTGCATTCCACTGATCATGCAAAAAGGGGTCCCTACATGCAAACAACTGCAGATGTGCATGTGCACAGAGGGGGGGGGGTTTCACTGGAATTTACATCACTCTGTGCAAGAACTCACTGTGTCACCTCCATGATGGAACACCTCCTGTACCAGACCATACAAAATACGTTGCAATATCATACGCACAGCCTAAATGCAGTGGCTTCACGAGGATTGGTGTAACCCCCATTAACTTTATTTATTTATTTAATGTATATCAGTATAGGTCACCAAACAAATCAGTGATCAACTTGATGAAACTCATACAACTGAATAAGAGTTTTAGTGTGACCTCTGGTACATGGAAATGACAGCTGGACCATACTAACACCTTATTACTTCCCTACTGTTGTCATAATAACACCTCACTGGTTGTCGGAACAAAGCAGTCTCATTGGTCAGTTTTGAATTAAGAAAATCCATTTTTTGTTATATAAGGCAGTTGTGCTTTCCTTTTCAGGTTATTTGGCTATAGCTTTTGAAAGAATACAGATATTTCATTGTGGTTTGTTTCATTGGATTCTGCATTAAATTACCCATCAAATGATATATAACATGATGGTATTACTCAAAAATACCAAAATTTTCACAATCGTGACCAATAGTGGTGTCACCGCTTGGTCACCATGTACGCTTGGGTGTTTAGTCATGCCAGCCACATGACAACAGAAACTGTCTATGGACAACGCCGGCTCTACGGCTTAGAAACGGAGATTAACACCGTCCCTTGAGTTGGAAACGACTAGGCTTAATTGCCAGGGGAACCTGTACGTAGTGGTGTCACCCACTCACCCCCAAGTGTGTCACCCGGTGCGGTTCACACACCCTGCAACCCCCTAGTGATGCCACTGCACATACAGGAGCTTCCACGTGATCCAGGACCCTGCAAAAGCAGGGCTCCAGATCTCCCGGTGGCACATACAACCGTACAAGCTCAGAGGAGCCTTTCAAGGTGCTGAAGCTATAAAAGTAGAGATGTCCAAGCCAAGACTGGCCACAGGGGAAGTGCCTGGCACTTTTTCAGTCCCTGTTAATGGTAATGCGGTGATTGCAGCTGTACTGCCAGTGATTAAATGAGCTGTTATTGAGCATTTACTCTGTTGAACTGACCTTTTCTCCTCCTTATTAATCATTCATTAGGCCTACCCCATTCAAGCCGCCTCTTCAGCAACATCGCTTGTGTAAAAAGAGAGATGATCTGGAGGGTGATTTGGGGAGGGGCTTTGTTTGTTTGTTTGCTTGCTTGCTTGGTCCTCCTCAAAAGCAGAAAGGCAGTCCAGTGGCATAGCTAGAGGGGGCGCAAAGCACTAAGTTTTGCAGGCACCTGAACATGCCGTGCAAGCGGCTCCTCCCCCTCCCTTTTGGAGTTATTCCAGGTGGTGGGAGCAAAATGGAGGCATATGCCTTCTGGGGCATTCCTCCTGGGGCATACACCTCCATTTTGCTCCCACCACCTGGAATGGCTCCAAAGGGCGGGGGAAGTGCCACTTGCATTCAGGTGCCTGCAAAACTTAGTGCTTTGCGCCCCCTCTAGCTATGCCACTGAGCGGTTCGGCATCCAAGGATGGAACACATTATTTCCAGGGATGGGCTCCTAGCCGCTAGAGGTTACCGAGTTAAAAAGGTACACCGGCGGCTAAGCCTCGCTGTAAACACGGCAGCTTAAGAGGATTTACATACCATTTATTAACCTTTGAGAGGAACAACACAGAACCTCGTCACCAAAGACAACTGTAGCTTCCCGTTCATGTCATTCCTGTTCTCCACATCAAGCCCCAGAGTGCCGTCGACTTCACAGCACTTTCCCCCGTAAAGATAGGATGGAGGGGAGCTCAGCGACTCAGTTTCTCCTGCCTTATTTGCATCACCTTGAATGCACCAAGCTTCACTGCTTGGAAAAGAAGAGGCAACAGAGGGAGAGGTGAGACAATGAGGTCCCCTCCTTTGGCCTGGCTGGCACCAACTGCCATTGGGGCACCTCCCCTCCCAGAAGCATCTCATGCAGGGGCCAAGCACCTGAATGGGCTTATTTTCTTTCTCCCTTCCTGTCCCTTTTCTCCCTCTTGCATTGTGTTCATTAAATACTAAGCTATTTTTTTAAAAAAAAACACGTTGAACTGCCTTTAGTGCATGGCAGAAAGTTGGCATATAATTGTAGTGAATGACTAAGCAGCAATGTTCAATCTTTTTCCTCTCAAGGTATACTGACAAGACACTAAAATTGTCAAGGTTTTTTTTTACAATTCACAAGGTACACTATGCTACCAGTGGGGGGTTCACATCCCCCATTGGCCCTACTAATAAATGACCTTACCCCAAATTCCTGTGGCACACCAGTGGACCACTCATGGCACGCCGATGTGCCACAACACAGTGATTGAAAATGGCTTGACTAAAGCAATGATTTTCAGTGTTTTTCATTTCACAGCACACTGACCTCTGTGGTCTTCTCTATGGTCTTTGCCTCTTGTGATGTCACTTCTGGCTTCTGGGAAACTGTCTGTAGGGTCAGAGAGACAGGCAATTTGTTACTACAGACAGTTACCCTAAAAACAGAGCTGTAGAACGAGGAAGAATGTGTTCACAATTTTCATCCACTGTGCTCCAAATTCACATGGTACGCCTGCAGATCTTTTGCAGCACACCAGTTGAAAATTGCTGGGCTAGAGAATCCATCAGTACACCACAATGCTGCAGTGGAGATAGAAACTCAAGGCAGACACAGCTCTGATGGCTGGATTTCAGAGTCAGCAGCACACCAGAAGATCCTCTCCTGGATTAAGACCTGGTTAAAGACCAGGAAACAGAGAGTGGGTGTCAATGGGCAATTTTCACAGTGGAGAGAGGTGAAAAGCGGTGTGCCCCAAGGATCTGTCCTGGGACCAGTGCTCTTCAACCTCTTCATAAATGACCTGGAGACAGGGGTGAGCAGTGAGGTGGCTAAGTTTGCAGACAACACCAAACCTTTCTGAGTGGTGAAGACCAGAAGTGATTGTGAGGAGCTCGAGAAGGATCCCTCCAAACTGGCAGAATGGGCAGCAAAATGGCAGATGCGTTTCAATGTCAGTAAGTGTAAAGTCATGCACATTGGGGCAGAAAATCAAAACTTCACATATAGGTTAATGGGTTCTGAGCTGCCTGTGACAGATCAGGGGAGAGATCTTGGGGTGCTGGTGGACAAGTCGATGAAAGTGTCGACCCAATGTGCGGCAGCAGTAAAGAAGGCCAATTCTATGCTTGGGATCATTAGAAAAGGTATTGAGAACAAAACAGCTAATATTATAATGCCGTTGTACAAATCATGGTAAGGCCACACCTGGAGTATTGTGTCCAGTTCTGGTCGCCGCATCTCAGAAAGGATATAGTGGAAATGGAAAAGGTGCAAAAGAGGGCAACTAAGATGATTACTGGGCTGGGGCACCTTCCTTATGAGGAAAGGCTATGGCGTTTGGGCCTCTTCAGCCTAGAAAAGAGACGCCTGAGGGGGGACATGATTGAGACATACAAAATTATGCATGGGAAAGATAAAGTGGATAGAGAGATGCTCTTTACACTCTCACATAACACCAGAACCAGGGGACAGCCACTAAAATTGAGTGTTGGGAGAGCTGGAACAGACAAAAGAAAATATTTCTTTACTCAGCATGTGGTTGGTCTGTGGAAATCCTTGCCACAGGATGTGGTGACGGCATCTGGCCTGGATGCCTTTGAAAGGGGATTGGACAAGTTTCTGGAGGAAAAATCCATTACGGGTTACAAGCCATGATGTGTATGTGCAACCTCCTGATTTTAGAAATGAGTTATGTCAGATGCAAGGGAGGGCACCAGGATGCAGGTCTCTTGTTATCAGGTGTGCTTCTTGGGGCATTTGGTAGGGCCGCTGTGAGATACAGGAAGCTGGACTAGATGGGCCTATGGCCTGATCCAGTGGGGCTGTTCTTATGGACTCTGGCCCAGATCATTTCCTTGCCTGGAGGCCAATGCACCTGTGCCCTGCCCTCCAAGCAGGGAGCCCTATTCTGGGCGATCGCTTTAAAGTTTAAGTTGGGATGTTATATGATGTGATCCTCCTTAAATGTTTGTGACACAAAAATGCATCCCCCCACCCCCTTTTCAGAAGCACAGTCAGAAACTGACAGCCTCCCTATCAAAGCTCTCAAGAAAATTATAATGAGAACATAATTACTAGGGTAAATCAGACAACGCAAAGAAAGTCTCAGCTTCGCCACAAAGTGTCTCACTCTTTACTGTTTGTTTCAAACCCACCTCCTGGGGCTATTTTTGGCTCAGTACATGCCACAACTTGCTCTAATAAGAGGTTTAAATGCCTTATAAGCAACACCCATAAAAGGTGAGGTGGGGGGGAGAGATCCTGATAAGATGTTCCATTGCTGGGAAGATGTACAATCTTAGCGTCACCATGGCTCACTCCTTAGGACTCTCCTGCTTGCTGACATCATTGAATTGGGACTTGTTGGTACAGGAGATAAGGGGCAGGGCCTTTATATGAGTAGCCCCAAAGTTGTGGAAAGTTCCTTTGGATGTGCTTGTCTATGCACATCTCACTTGAACTCAGGGTCTGCATGATCGAAACATGCAGATAGACTCAAGCAGAACTGTTTGAACTGTTCTGCTTGAACAGAACTGTCAGCGTCAGCCCAGCTGACTGTTGAGCTGACTCTTGACAGCATATTTGCGATCCTCCTGGGCCAGCACAAGGGACTTGCGCCAGCTCAAGGTGCAGTCAGGATTGCGCCCTTTATAATGCAGCATTTGAATTACTGAACAGTGTCCAGTTTTGTCGTTCTTTATCTCATTCTATTTAAACAGGATTGCGCTTTCCACTTCTCTGTGTGCTCAAGATGGCTTACAATGCAAATATGATATCCCAAAATGCACATCTTCACTGCCTCCCCAAAAGCTAATAACACTGTAGAAATTAATAATGATAAAAACAAGATTTGGCAGCACCAGGGTTCTTTTGCTTTTCAGTCCTTATAATCATCGGACTAAACAAGGCCTCCAACACCAATTCCAAAACATGGCCAGAGTTGCTCATGTGCACAAAGGGACTGGGGGGCTGAGCCCAGCCCTAGCGCATCATTTCACTCGTTGTGCATAAGAAAGTGCATGGAACAACCCAGGAAAGGAATTGACAAAATCCATTTGTACTTCTTCCCATTACACTGGGTCTGCAGAACCTGTGACCCACTAAGACAAACACAATCCTCTATAACCCCACTGCCTTTGCGGAACCAGCAAGCAGCAAAACAAGTTTATTGATTCTACCATGGGCTGCCATTCATGCGCATGATGTGTGGGCTGTGTTCAGCTTGGTGGATGATGAAGCTGTGCGGGCTTGCCTTATCTTCTTGGAAGAGGGGTTCTTCCCCCAAATTCTCCTCTGCCTTTTCTTAAGCCTCTGATTCTGATCTCAGCATTGCTGGTTGCAAAATCTGTTCATAAAGACAATCTCTCAATTTTTTTATTATTATTATTTCTGGGTAATCAATTTCTGTATGATTTACTGCAAGGTGACGGCCAACGTGAGCTCCATGCTAAGGCTGCTTGTTTTATGATAAGGCAGCAGAAAGGTCAACAAGCGAATCTCTCCCTAATGGCTTATTTTGAACCAGATAATACAGGAAATTTTTTTTCTCCCTCCTGGGTCAGGTCTGTTTCAGAATTCTACAGCCCCCACCCAGACCTTTTTGCTCCCTCTACACCTTCACAATGGCCTGGTTTCCTGGCTCTTACACTGAATTTTCTGGTTTAGTGGTGCTGAGTTTTACAGCCGTCCTGGACAAAATTCTCTGGTCAACTAGACTGAAGAGAAATTGCTTCATGTATGTAATTGCTTTACCAGAGTAGACCAACATACAAAAGAGAGCAACTAACATGATCAGTGGGTCGGAGCACCTTCTTTAAAGGAGCCTGAGTTAACACAAACAGCTATGTACAAATTCCATTTATGGTGGACATTTTCTTTTTAAGTCAATACAGCCACTGAAGAGGCTGTATTGCAACAGTGTGATGGAGTCAACTGGTTGCATTGCAAACTACTGTAGGCTTTGTAGCCCCTTATTTACTTACTAAGTTTCTTGTACCTGCCTTTCTAACCCAAATTTTGTCAAAGGCAGAGAGCAATAATAACAAAAATAACAGTGGGGTAGCTAGAGGGGGTGCAAAGCATTAAATTTTGCAGGGAGCCTCACCACAGCATGCAAGCGGCCCCTCTCCCTTTCCTTTGGAGCCATTCCGGGTTGGAGGGGGAGCAAAACAGGGGCATCCAAAAGGGATGGGGACTAGATGGGACTATGGCCCAGTGGGGCTGTTCTTATGTTCATATTCTGCTTGTGGGCATACTGGAGACATTGATCCACGTGAGAAACTGTATACTGAACCAACCCTTTGGTCTTATTTGCAAAGCTCTTATCTGTTTATGTTACAATGTTCTCTTGGTCTTTTTTAATGGCACAATCCTCACCAACTTTCCCGCACTGACACAGCTGTGCCAATGTGGTGTGCACTACATCCAGCAGTAGGGAGGCACTCAAAGGGGCCTTCTTAAAGTAAGGGCATGTTTATTACCTTACCTTGGGGTTGCATTGCAGCTAGATCACTGCTGGAAAGTTGGTTAGGATTGCGCCCTAAATAACAAAAGAGTAAGGTATTTTAAGAGTAAGAGTAATTACTCCCCTGGGGGCTGGGGATAAGAATAGGCCCTCAGTTTGGCTGTACTTGTTGTAAGAGGAGACTAAACAGCCACCAGGTAGATGGGACTCGTTAGCCTGGGAAGGCAGCTCATCTAAGAGAAGGAAAACTCTTGATCCCAAACCTCCACTGCCTTGTGGCTACATCCAGTTATGGAAAAGGCTTCAGGAGTCAACCTCGAGGCAAAATCTGGAGCCGGAGTCCCTGAGGCTGTTCATGGCTGAACACAGTCACGTTCTGGCAACTCCTGCGACGCCGCTGGAACCAACCGTATTGGCCTCTGCCTTTCCATCGGACCATTTCAGCGATGTGGAGAGGGGGGATTTGCTGCATGGGAAACAGTCTATCCTCCATATCTACATTCCCCAGGCTTCGCGCACTGGAGAGGACACTTTGTTCCAGAACCACCAATCAGAGCACGATACCATAGTCTTCAGAGACTGAAGGATGCCAACAACAAGGTATTTAAATAAAATAGTCATGCCAGACAGCAAGCACTTATTTCCCTAGGTTTGGCAAGGTCTGTGCCCCACCAAGGCCCATTCCTCTATAGAGATATCAAGCATAAGGCCTGTGGGCTGGATCCGCCCCCCAGAGGCTCTTTATCTGGCCTCTTTTACAAGTGAGCTCTTCTAGAGCTGCCCTTTCAGCAGTGCAACTTCTGCTGAGGCTCTGGGATGGAAGGAGGCCTCAAAAGGCAGGGAACACTATAGGGCAGCGATTTTCCACCAGTGTGCCATGGCACACTAGTGTGCTGAGAGTGGTCTGCTGGTGCACCATGGGAATTTGGGGAGGATCATTTATTATTAGGGCCATGGGGGGTGGGGTGTGAGCCCCTAGCCAGCAGCATGGTGTGTCTTGTCAATTATCAAAAAGTTTGACAATGTTAGCAACTCGTCAGTGTATCCTGGGATGAAAAAGGTTAAAAATTGCTGCTATAAGGGAAGGGGCAGGTCAAGAGGGGTGAGAGAGGGAGATGCAGCTGTGCTGGGAGAGCCTAGTTATCACACAGGCCACCCTTTCAGCAGTGCTGCTTCTGCTGAGGCATCGCTTTGCAGACCACATCTCAGTTGTTGAGCTGCAAAGAAATGCTACGGCAAAAATGGCGCTGCTGAAGGGAAGGTCCATTTAAAACCGGGCTCTCCCAGCATGATAAGCGGGCTCTCTCATAGCTTGAAAATATGCACATTTTCTCTTCTGCTCTTCACAGCCGAGTTTCTATGTGAGAACAAAGGGCTTATTTCTGGCCATCATCTGCTTAATGACATCCCTTCCAGCCCTTAGCTGGTGTCATGAATGTTTTTCAGCCCACTTAACAAAACAGGTTTGACATCCCTGCTCTAGGAGGAAGAGGAGGATTAGGGACCAACCCTCAACCCTTCCTCTACTGCCTAGACTCCCCCCCCCCCCCAGCTAACAGCTGAGAAGAGGAAGGCACCAACTTCCCCTTCCTGAAGCAGGATTATCGATCCCTGAGGGAATGGACCCCGAGAGACACATTGTTCAACCTGAGCCTCATCAATTATGAGCTGAGAGAGGAATCTTTGGCACAGCCAGGCTGCAGGCCCAATACACTCTCACTTCCCTTTGTGCAGAGCTATCATGTCTAATTGTTCCCTCCAAGGATGATTGAAAGGGGGAATGAAAGGAACCACAAAGATGGCAGGTTCGGCAGGTCATGTGGCACAGCTTTCGTGATGTAGTGGGGAGGGGGTGTACAGTACTTGGAGATTGCCGGAAATTCCAGCAAAAAATGTTCCGGTCTTACTGGGGAAGAAACAAGCCTTCTGGAAATTGGGCCAGTCCTGTGGCATGAACTTCCATAGGCGAGAATTTGCACAGGCACACGGACCTTAAACATGTATCGGTTTTGTGCTTCGTTGTCAGGACACCTGCAAAGAAACCTGGGAACTACAGGCTGACGTTCCAAAGTGCAGTGGGAGTGACTTGCGCACACACCGATTGCTTTGCAACAAATTCATTTGCAGAACAGAGAAGGTGGTGTTTGCGCAAAGCTACTTCTATGACACGGCATAATCCTATGCATGTCTGCTCAAAAGTAAGTCCCATTGACTTCAATGGGACTTTCTCCCAGGTAAGTATGTAGAGATGCATGGCTGCAGTCCTATCCACACTTCCCTGGGAACAAGTTCCATTCACTACAGCAGGACTTCGGAGTAGACAGGCACGGGATTGGGTTCTATGGTGTAGCTTGATGAGGAGCTGAGCACCCTCTCTTGGAAAACATCTCAGGGCATGGTGGGAGTCTGTCAAAGAAGTCTCCTTATTGGAATTTATATAACTTTGCTGTTGATTTGAGGCATCTACTAAGCCTGGAACACAGGAAAAAAGCCAGAACATGATCTTTTTTAAAATATTATTTAAAGGATTATTTTTAAAGGCCCCTTGAAGCTTTCTACCTCTGCCTTTCCTATTGTGCTGATTGCAACACAACTCCGTGGCCTCTGCCTTTCATTTCAGTGTTTTTTATCCCAACCAAAACCAGCACTCTGCGAGAACTCGGGGATTCTTTGAAACTCTGTAAACGACTAACCGAAAAGCAGGGAAAAGCCTTCAAAAATATTTTGTAGCATGGTGTAGGAAGGACTTTGAGATAATGACAAAACACTGCAGAGCAGCCTTGCCTCATCATGCAGTAGAAGCCTCATCTGGTTCGGCAAAGGATCTTGAACAAGTACTGAACATCAAGGCTTGTACATTTTTCTAACTTCATCAGAGCAACAAACAGCATTTTGAAATGGTTTTCTGCAGGATTTCCCAACTAGCTATTCT
The DNA here is from genome assembly GCF_035046505.1 of Tiliqua scincoides. Taxonomy (NCBI): domain Eukaryota; kingdom Metazoa; phylum Chordata; class Lepidosauria; order Squamata; family Scincidae; genus Tiliqua; species Tiliqua scincoides. The sequence goes on from NC_089824.1 coordinate 217,477,181, forward strand.
GTGTTGCACAGTCATCCCCCCTGTTGCCTACCTAAGACTGTACATCAGGGGTCTCCAAACCCCAGCCCGGGGGTCAGATGCAGCCCATGGCAAGCCTCTATCTGGCCCGCGGCAAGCCTCTGATCTCCTGAGATCCTCTGGCCCAGTTGACCAAACATAACCAGAGCTGTGCTTGTGGAGTGGGGGAATGGGTGTCCATTTAAGTGTGTACTTTATCTCTTAGGCTGTGTTGGTGCTCGGAGAAATCTTTGACATTTGAGCCCCTTCATTTATTCACTCATCTAAGTTCCATCTCTAATGTATTTATTTAAATTTTATAGGTAATTTTTTTTCCTGGCCCTCAACACTGTGCCAGATATTTGATGCAGCCCCTCAGCCGAAAAGTTTAGAGACCCCTGCTGTACATGATAACAATCAAACCATCGGTGAGCCCCACATTGACCCCCAAGAGAACCAGTTGGAAACCTTTTTGAAATGTTTTTGCATCTCTAAAGAACTGGGAGGGAAATATTATAGCATCTGGGTATGTCTTAGCTTGCAAGCAAAATGGCCATCATTGCAATGGGAGGAGTTTGTGTGGAAGGAAGTCTCTCTGTTTGCAATAGCTCCTGTGGGATTGATCGATCAATCTATTGATCGGTCAATCTATTGATCGATCAATCTATATGCTTATAAACATTATAAACATTTATGTGTTTATAAACATATTTATATAGGTATATAAACATATATAAACAAATATCCTGACTGACTCATCAGCCCCCAGCCCAAACCCCTGGACCTAGAAATATGAAATTTGGGGAGTATATCAGCTTGGTTTTTGCTTACAAAGGTTACCTATACAAATGTTTTAAAACATAATTCAGGATTTCACCCTAATCAACTCCTAAAGGGGTGAATCTAAATTCAGGTGTGAATTATAGAACCCTTCCTATTGCAGGTGTGCGCCACTTAACGACAGATACATTCTCTAATTCCTGTTGTAATGCGATTAGGTCATTAAGTGAACATTCAGTCCAATCTATTGCCTTTGTTGTGTAAACAATCACTCCCTGCCAGACACTAGCTGGCTGCACAGGCTACTGAAGATAGACTGCCTCTTCTTTGCATTAAGAGCCTCTTTGTTGTGTAAACAGACACTCTGCTGCAGGCTATGGGAGACGGGATTGCCTCATTAAGAGCATATTTATTGTGCTTTGACCACTGTCGTATATGTGGTCCGTCATTAAGCGAACTGTTGTTAAGCGTTGTTAAGCGGTGGATACCTGTACTTTGGCCTGACTGGCTTTTCCCCCTGTGCTACCATCTGAGACAGGCCTGTTACCAACATGGCAAGTGAGGCCAGGCCTTTTAACTTAACCCTTTTTTAAGTTGGTATGGCAAGGGGTAGTTTTTCTGGCTCAGTGTGAAGTTCTGCTACCCCAAGATAAAAGCACAGGTATCATGCTAGTTTTATATATAAATGTATATCACTATTCACTTATGTGGGAAAGAGTTAAAGTAATGTGTTTAGGACACTACTGAAGTGGTACCTTACGACACCAAGCCATCAAGAACTAAACCTGTGGCCCCATCTGAAGAATAGCCTGCTGTATATTCAATGGAGAAGTTCCAGGGACCGGTTCTTCTTGGTGTTGGCACCACAGTCATAGAATTCCATCCCTGGGAAGATCGGACAGGCTCCCCTTCTCTCTACTTTCAGACATGTTTTGAACACTTTTTAAAAATCTTAATGGTCATTTGGCTTTGGTGTAAGATGGGAGAACAAGCCCTATGAGGAAAGGTTGAAGGAATGTGGTATGTTTAGCCTGGAGAAGCGAAGGCAGGGAGGAGATGTGATAGTGATCTTCAAATAGTGATCTTCAAATAGCTGAACAGCTGCCATCGGGAAGAAAACAAATTATTCCCAAACTGAGAACAAATTGTTCTCAGTGTCCTGTGAGAGTGGAACTAGACCCAATGGGTACAAGCTGCAAGAGAGAAGATTCTGGATGAACATCAGGAAGAAGTTCTTAATGGTAAGGACAGTTTGGCAGTGGAAAAGATCTCCAGAGAAGGTGGTGGATTCTCTGTAACTGGAGATCTTCAAATAGAGGCTCAAAATGCACGTTGGAGATGCTTTAGGAGAATTTTCTGCTACAAGCAAGGAGTTGGACGAAATGACCTTGTGGGACCCTTCCAATTCTATGAGTCTATGTCTACTGCTTTTAATTCATTTTGTGTTTTTTTAAAGGTGCTGTTGACGTTATTCTTGCTTTCCATGGTGAACTTGTAGAAAGTGGGGTGTAAGTACAGTAAATGGAAAGAAAATAAACAGAGATGTAATTTTTAGATTGTGAGCCCTTTTGGGACAGGGAGCCACTTAGTTATTTGATTTTCTCTGTCAATCATTTTGTGACCTTTTTGTTGAAAAGCGGTATATAATTATTCTTATAAGAATAATTAAGGGCCCAATCCTATCCAGCTTTCCAGCACCGGTGCAGCCATAATGAAGCCCCAACCTTGAGTAGGGGCTACCTACTCCCTACCTTGAGTAGGCCTTGTCTCCCCACCACAAGATACAGTGCATGCCCCACTGGCACAGCTGCACTGGCACTGGAAAATTGGATAGGATTTGGCCCTAAATTTATAATAAATAATAGGTGCTAGTGTTACTATTGCCATCATCCTGTAGTCTGATTTAGGCTGCAAGACTCCCTGAGGTTTCTGTGCTAAAGGAAACTAACCATGAACCACTTGGGAAAGGGGGAGCAAAATAATATAAAGATAACAAAGATACTCTTGATGATTTATCATTGGAGTTGTCCTTAAAGCCAATGATGGATTATCTTTGGTATTGTTTAGCTATGATGAATACAGCTCCACAGAGCTGAAAGGCTACGATTCCCAACAATCTCCCGGCGGGGGGGGGGGAGGGGTAAGAAAGGGATCGCTCTATCCTCATCCACTCCTACAATATGGAATGGGTTCCAAAAAAATAAGTGACAGTGAGAAAGGAGAATTAAGTATCCAAAGAGTTGACTCTCTCCCTGAATTTTGATTTCACACAATCAATGTTTATGAGTCTCAACTCTTGGCAAAACTTACTTTGTAAAAGCCAAAACACACACTTGGAGCCAAGTCTGACCTGATATTGCCCTTCTAAGCAATAAAGTCATGGAACGGTTTATTTGACTTGCCCCCCCCTCCACACACACGCTGTCGGGCCTCCCCCCACCTTTGCCGTTTGTGTCAGCTTCGATCGATCAGCTCTTACCTAACCTTTCCAAGCTTTTATATCATTGAGATAGGAAAGGGCACTTAATGTGTAAATAACTAGCCATGTGCCATTTTCTGTCAGTTCGGAATCATCGAGTCTTTGGACCAAATCCCTCAAAAATGTCAACTTTACTGATATATTATTTCTGGAGACTTCTCTCCAGGTTAGGTATTTTTGTGGACCCCCCCCCCCAAATTGGGGAACATCTTGCACATTTCAGTTCATGAATTTTGCAGACCACAGGCCCATACGTAGTAACAGGGCAATAGTGATCATTGCCCATATTGCACACGTGGTTTAAAATTCACAGTGGGAGTTAGAACGGCACCTCCAAAAACCCTACATTTTGATTTCAAAATGGAAAGACTCATTCATCTTAGAGTAGCATGGAAAAGCTTGGACAAACTGAGGCAAAATTCCTCCATTTTTCTCCCACCACCCAGAATGGCTCTGAGGGGGAGAGGGGACATTTGCACAGCACATTCAGGCGCCTGCAAATCTTAGTTCTTTGCACCCCCTCTAGCTACACCACTGACATGGGGTTTCTCTGAAGAACCAAAGTTTGGTCTTTTCCCTGATGCTTCCTCTTCATTAGCCCAGGCAAACGGGCATGGGACTGGTTTGTGGGATGCTCACCTGGCATGTGCCCAGCACCATGAACACATGTGTGTAAAAATATACCAGGCAACAAGATGTAGCAATTGCCGATGGCCAATGAACCTTTTGCAGGCACGGTCTGGCTGTTTCGGCATGATGGGTTGAGGGTCTCTTCTTCTGCACAGCTGTTTCTGAGTCAGGGTCTGCTGCCAAGTTCCCAGAACAAGCCCTCCGACGTCTGTGATGAACCCTTCTGCCTCCATGGCCCAGCAGCATGTGGAAGACCAGAGATGCAGCTTCCAGCTGCCTCTTCTGAAATTCCCTCATAGGTGTCATTCTGTGGAGGAGGCCTCCACCATATCCAATCCCACGACCTCCCAGGCCCCACTCACTCCATTCCACCTTCCCCCACCCCGAAATGCTCCCTCTCTGCCTCCCCATTTTACGGCATGTTTGTGACACCGTTGCACCGGCTGAAGCCAGAGTTTGCATCATGCTGTCAGTGTGAGACCTGACATGCATGCCCTACACTCCTGCCTCATCTATCCTATGTAGCTGTCATTTCAGGCTCTCAGGCCTGAATGTTCTAGCATTATAAAGGCAAATGTCTGGTCAATTTTTTTTTCCCCTCTCAGATTCCTTGCAATCATTGCCCATGTTGGGACTGGGCCTTCTCAACAGCACCACTGCCTAGATTCTGGCATTCACTGCCCCCAAAGATCACAACCACACAAGGCATTCTGGTGCCAGGTTAAAGCTGTGGCATAGCTAGAGGGGGTGCAAAGCACTACGTCTTGCAGGGAACCTCACCACAGGTCAAAGCAGCCTTTTGAGTGCAGTCCTGTTATTGGGGATTTTTTCAGGTGCTGGATTCTTTTTTCAGTCTGTTATTGCTTTAATCCCATACATTATACAATCAAATCAAATATATTTGATTGTTGGCTGCTCTGAAGGCCCTATTTAGGGCAGAAGATATGGAGTTATTTTATAAATAAAGACATTGTAAGTAGAAGAACTGCGATAATATCAAAAGCGGCCTGTTAATGTCTTATTTGCAGAGAGAGAATGTTTCCTAGCCATCAAACACCCCTCTTTCGTATCCTGCGTGTGGCATGAAAGGGAATTGAAGTTACTGATGTGGTGCTTATTCAATGCAAATTCACCCACACTTGAGTTTGTTTTGGATGGGATGGGGGGGGTGTAGTGGTGTTCAGGAATGATTGTAGCCATTGCATTCGACTGTTGCCTGGGGGAAGGCATTCGGAGGAGAACAATGAGGGTGGGAAGGCTACACGTTGCTAATTTAGGAACCGCTGCCTGATCTTGTGTAGCATAAGCTGCTAGGCGCATTCGCTGGTGAAACCGCGCTATTGTTAGAGCTCATCTGTATTTTAAGAACAGTGACATTTTGCGAGACCACTGGGGGAGGCGTTTGCAACAAAAACTTGTGAAGTGCAATTCTTTAGATTTAAAATCGCAGCGAACACACTAAATTGTTAACTGAGGCTCACTTCGATGCCTTAAAGACATCTATAGCAGGCAGGACTTATACTTCTGCATTAAAGGTATTTCACAGTCTAGAAAAGCCCGGTGGCTGGTCTTGTGTATTTATAGCAGCAACAAATAATAAGGACGAATAATAAATAATAATTATAGTGGAAATGGAAAAGGTGCAGAAGAGAGTGACCAGAATGATGACTGGGCCAGGGCACCTCCCTTACAAGGAAAGGCTACAGCGTTTGGGACTCTTTAGTCTAGAAAAATGGTTCCTGCGAGGGGAAGATGACTGAGACATACAAAATAATGCAGCGGATAGATAGAGGGATGTTCTTTTCCCTCTCACACACAACACCAGAACCAGGGGACATCCACTAAAATTGAGTGTTGGAAGAGTTAGGACAGACAAAAGAAAATGTTTCTTTACCCAGCATGTCATTAGTCTGTGGAACTCCTTGCCACAGGATGTGGTGATGGTGACTGGCCTGGATGCCTTTAAAAGGGGGTTGGACAATTTTCTGGAGGAAAAGTCTATCACAGGTTAAAAGCCCTGATGCGTATGTGCAACCTCCTGATTTTAGACGTAGGTTACTTCAGAATGCCAGGTGCAAGGAGTGGCACCAGGATGAGGTCTCTTGTCTTGTGTGCTCTCTGAGGCATCGGGTGGGCCACTGTGAGATACAGGAAGCTGGACTAGATGCACCCTTGGCCTGATCCAACGGAACTCCTCTTATGTTCTTATAAGGACACCAGTTCAAATCTAGCCTTGTCAGAAAATCCCATGGTGTCTTTAGGCAAATCACTACCTCTTTACCTCAGCTGAACCCCCGTAAATATGGGGATAATTCTGACCAGTTATAGGATTAATGAGCCATTACATGACACATGATTCATCAATATTTATGGCTGTGCATATCCGCATTATTTGCATAAACTTACTACATTTTCTACATTTCTAAAGTAGGAGAGAGAAATACATAGACTGAGAAAGCAGGCAGTGTCTGTAAAGGTGAGGATTAAGACTGTCTTCCTAAACAGAGGGGTAGTCAAGGGTGAGCAGAGCTCCTCCTACAGCAGAAACAGTGACATCATCATCAGTAGTGTTTTATGTATTGTCTTTTTTCCCCCAAAGACCATTAGCTGAGAAGCAGAATCAGGCTCAACAGGAGGCAAACTGAGACATCTGCTTAGGGCATATGTTAACGTCTAGGCCAGTGCTTTCCAAATTGTGAGAGTTTCCAAACTAGCCTGGGGAGTGATGGAATAATCGCAACAAACCTGCTATCCTTTACAATGTATAGGATTGTAGCCCTAATGGAGAGTTGTGGCCAATGGCTCAGTAGATCAAGGGAGACAGCAGTTGGAAATATTTAGGAACCATGGGTCTAGGCTGTCATCTTTCCTGAGGGCTGAGAGAGAGAGAGAGAGAGAGAGAGAGAGAGAGAGAGAGAGAGAGAGAGTACTGTACATAGCTCAGGTTCCATTATTAAGGCTACAATCCTATAACTTTTATTCCACTGAACACAGTGGGACTAATTTCTCAATATACTTGCCTAGGCTAGTACTCTAATATACCTTTTATATTTATCTGGAATATTTTTTTTCAATTCCATTTTTTTTATTTTTATACTATTGCAAACCACTCCAAGAGTTTGGGATTAAATGAGCTAGAAATCTTTAAATGAACTACAATAAGCTTACTATAATAACTATAACTATAATAAGAGTTCAGGGATAAATAGGAATACAGAGATAGGAGTAAAACACTCTTAACAAAAAATATTTACAGCCCAGTCCTGCATGGACCCATCGATCCTATGGAGGCTTACCCCTAGGTAAGGGAATGAATGTGATTGCCCCCTCCATGACTGCCCCCTTGCAGGCAGCAGCAGTAGCCATTTGTGTGTCGCTGGGGGGGGAAGGGTAGGATTGGACTGTTAAAGCTGGATTTTTTGTTTTATAGTCTTAGTGTCTTTGACTGGTCCCCCTTGACTCGAGTTGCCCACGAGTCATAATGGGTGGCTTTTGTGACTCATCCAGAGCCCTTTTTTTTTTTTTTTTTTTTTGAGTCATTTTGACTCAGGTCCAAGTCTTTTCAAGAAATGAGTCAAGCTGCAGAAGCGGTGGGAAAAAGCAAGCAAGCAAGCCCAAAACAGAGTCACAAGCACACTCAAAAGTGAGTGTTAACTTGAGTCTATTCAAGTCTTTTCATTTTAGGATAAAACCTCCATACCCTAAGTCAGTGCCCGAGTTCCTGACATACGCACCTCGAGTCCGTACGAGTTGTGAAAAATGCATGTTTTTGTGACTAGAGTCTGACTCGTCCAAGTCTCAGCTCATCCCTGAAACTATGTATAGCTGCTTATGATGGATATAAGTCTGCATGACTTTTCAGCAGTGTACAAGGTTATTTGGGAGAAGATGGGTCAGGGGATAGGCAGGTTGGGCCAGAGAGGGGGTCACCGGCAGTGGTGCACACTGAATCCAAACCTGTGTCCTGGATCAGACCCACCTGCATGGAGCAACATAGACTTGCACCAGTGGTATCATGGATACAGGTCCAAGTTACCCCATTTTGAGTCATTTTGCAGGGGCTTACCCTGGAGCGAGGGAACAGATTCCCCACAGGATACAGCGGAAGCTTCATCAGCACCCCTAGATTGCCGCAAGGGGATTTAGGTAGGATTGGGCTGTAAAACTGGGAAGATCTAGACTCACATCCCTCCTCAGCTGTGTTGAGTGACCTCTGAGTAACCCTGGACCAGTCACCTTTGCTCAGCCTAGCCTACCTCACAGGGTTGCTGTCAGGATAAGGTTGGGGAGAGGCCTGGGCTCCCAGGAGGGAAAGTGGGTTTAAAATGCAATAAATAAACCAAACCCAAATCAATCCATTCCAGCACAGGCCCCACTGAAATGAATGGGCACCGCTGGTGTCACACAGCTCCTCTTTGTTTCAATGTGGTTGACGCAGGAGAACCGAATGATGGGCTCTTTGTTCTTTCTGGGAGGGATGCTGGACTGAATATTTTCGCCTTTCCTCATCCCCACTGTTCTGAAAATGGAAAGCGTTCACTACGCCAGAGCTTAAAACTCTCTTTGCTCCTTGGGTCATTTGCAGAGCTGGTGAGCCTCCCTGTTTGTTTGAGGGCTGAGATCCCGCGTGTCTAATCCATGTCCTCAGGAAGCTCTATTAAGAGAAGGTGGATGTCACCTCCCCATTGTGATGGATTTTTAATCTTCCAGGCCATGTGGCGCTGCTGGCTGGTTTGGGTGGTTTCTGGCTCCCTGTACACAGAGCGGCCTGAATTGCATTTTGCGAAAGCTGCGTGGAACAGGAGCTCAAACTGGGAAAGGAGAGCAAAGGGAGAAATTGAGAATTGCCTCGACCGGGGCCTGCCTGGAGCACTGCTGACCTTAGCAGAAGCAAAACGTGTGAGGCAAAAACAGCTGCCAAAAGAACGGCATGGAGTGGGGCTAAGAAGCTCGAAATAATCATCTGCATCGTATTGGAATGAAATGTCTCCTTGCACTATATTGGAGGAGGCCTTTTTTAGGCTGATACTTTTAAATTTTGTTATTGTGATGATGATGATGATGATGATGATGATGATGATGATGATGATGATGAGGGGCGGCCCTCAGAATGCTGCTAAAGCAAAATTGAAATGGAGGAAACATCTGCAAGGAGACTGTAGTGCCAGCAGAGCTGATCTGAGTAGGATGCATCCAGTGGCATAGCTAGAGGGGGTGCAAAGCACTAAGTTTTGCAGGGAGCCTCACCACAGCATGCAAGCGGCCCATTGGAGCCATTCCAGGTAGGGGAAGCAAAACAGAGGCATTCGCCTGGCTCCAAAGGGGAGGAGGAGGTGTTGCTTGCACTCTGCGGTGAGGCTCCCTGCAAAATGTAGTGCTTTGCATTGCTGAAAATTGCACTGCTGTTGCCCATGCACCATGGAAATGAATGGGGTGGTGCAAGAGCAGAAAGCATTCTTTCCCCCCTCCTGTCCTTCTGAAACCCCACCCAACACCACCACAAAGCTCCTGTCTCAGGCTGGAATGGAGCCCTGAACAGCAGCCTCCCTTTCAGGAGCTAGAGACACACTGCAACATTTTGTTGCTGGTCACACGTCTTCACCGGAAAGGCAAACATGGTTGCTTGAATCTCTACTGCCAGGAAGCAAAAAAAAAAAAAAAAAAAAAAAAAAGGTAGGCATTTCTACACCCTCAGAGGACTCCCTAGGTGATGTTTATGTGTTTGTGAATTGAAAGAAAAATATTTTAAATAACCTAATATACGGCCCTATGAGCTTCCAAGATCTGTGAGCCTCCAGGAGCCTGGGGCACAGAAATAAGAGAACACTAGAGCAGTGACTTTAAAACCAGTGCACCGTGGCACTTTGATGTGCCGAAAAAAGGTCCACCAAAGTGCTGCGAGAGTTTGGAGCCCAGTGATGGAAAATTGCTGAACAACTTTTTCTGGGTTCTTTGACGGAGCCGGCAGAGGAAGGGGGCAGACAGTTCGTTATCACAGACAGTTGCCCTAGAAATAGAGCCGCAGAACCTGGAAGAGTTTCTCAGAAGCCGAAAGTGGCATCACAAGAGGGGAAGACCGCAGAGAAGACCATAGAGATCAGTTTGCTGTGAGATGAAAAAGTTGCCCTAGAGTAACTCTGGAGAGGAAACTTCTAGGTTCATGTTGAATTCCAAAAACAGGGGCTTTTTCCTTTTACTGGCAGGGGAAAATCACAGTTGGGTTTCTTCATGATTTTCTAGGGGTGGATCTCACTTCCACTGCGGGACTGAAAGGGGGTGGTGGTTGGTCAAAACAGTACTGGAAGCTGGGCAGACAGTTTGAATCTATCAATTAGGTCTCTGTCTGAGGGCAAGTGATCCATGGAATAGTGACCTTCAGGGGAGTGTGTGCATGCATACATTTTAAAGAAACCCTGAAGAAAAGAAAGGGAGGAAGCTTGTGCCAGCCCTTGGCCACATTTCCTGCATTAGGGTTGAGAGATGCAAGCTCTGAGGTCAAATACTCTGGGGGGGACTGGCCAGTCACTGCAAGCCTTTCCCAGGTGCAACTGAACACAAGCCAATGTCACATGAGTGATGAACTAGAAAGTGATGGGTGGGAAAGGGTTCCCTTTTAAAGAGTGGCAATTTTTTCGGATATCCAGCCACCATCCACAAAACCTGCTTCAGGCAAACCCCTCCAATGATTTGAAGCCAGGGCCTCTGAGAGCTGGCACTGGGCCTGGGACAGGGGGCCTGTTTGTCCCCCATCATCCTAAATGCATTGGGGTAATAGAAGTGCACTGAAGGTGGATTAAAGGTGTTTTGGAAACACAGCCCTGGATAGGCTGAGATTGAGTTCTCCAAATTATCTTGTCATAAATTTGTATACTACAGTTTGCTTTGTCAAGGCCTGACCTGCCTGGAAGTCCAGCCCTGGGATTTTGCCCGCACTGTCCCTCCTCTCCTCCTGCCTGCTTGCAGCAGCTCATTTCCTCAGAAGTAAGCCCAACTGGCTTCCAGGCTAACCAGGTCTGTTTGCAGCATGGAGATCCATGGGAGTGGATCAAACCCATCACGTAGAAGACATCCATAAGAACTCATTCCAAGGACGAGGGTGTGAGTGAGCTGAGACCCAAGAGCTCCTCAGATCAGGCAGTGGGGAAGGGGAGACAGAGAGACAACCCCTTCCCCATTTCCTGACGTTTCTCCGGATTTTTGACACAACCCACTGGAAAATGTGGGGAGACCAAACTTTAGCACTTGGGGGAGATGGGAGGAAAACCCAACCAGGCTCTCCTGCTCGGGGGAGCCATGCTTCACTCCCCCCTCCTCAGGCTCTCTCCAGGCCATGAGCTGCAGAAGAAGCAGCAGCAGCAGCCTGGCACATAAAATTAGCACATCAAGCCAACGGAGTTGAAACCTGCGCTCAGAATATTGAAAAGAGATGGGGTTTGATGTAGAGAGAGGGGAGAGCTGGGGGTTGCTCTCAGAAGATACCCACGGGCAGTGGCATAGCTAGAGGGGGTGCAAAGCAGTACCTTGCAGGGAGCCTCACCACAGTGTGCAAGCTGCCCCTCCCCTTCGGAGCCAGGCATTCGCCTCCATTTTGCACCCACTGCCTGGAATGGCTCTGAAGAGGAGGGAGAGGGGTGAACCTCACCACCTTTGCATGCGGTGGTGAGGTTCCTCTGCAAGGCTTAGCTCTTTGCACCCCCTCTAGCTATGCCACCGCCCCCAAGAACCCTGAGTGCACTGCTTCCAAGTCACAGTCCTGAGGACCAGCAAGTGATACTCTCTTTCTTTGATCACTGGGCACTGGCAGGGAAGACAAAAGTTCTTTGCAACCAATCAGTCACTGCATTAGAATTTGGTGTAGTTCTAGGTTACCTAAAGAAGGAAGGAGTAACAAAGAGCTCCCCCCCCCCAAAAAAAAGCCCTAAGCTTCCTGCTAAAGAAATAAGAGAAGGGGGAGAACTCCTGGTGGGTTTTCTCCCCTCAATACTTATTGACTCAGAAGAAAAGCAAAAATAGAATATTAGATCTCTCTCTCTCTCTCTCTCTCTCTCTCTCTCTCTCTCTCTCACACACACACACACACACACACACACACAGACTTCACCCCAAATAAGATTCTAATGCATTTTGATGCACACAGGGGAAAACAGCATGGCTGTCATTGTTAAAAGATTTTTTTTTGGGGGGGGGGGATCCTTTTTAAACAAGTGTCCTAATTAATCCATGTTTTAAATTACATAAAACTTCCATTAAAAACAGAAGACTTACAGGGCAAGTGGATGATTTTAAAAAAGAGAATTTAAGTCGATTTTTTAAAAAATGAAATAATGGAGTCTTTTTCATTCAAATAGACAACAATCTAATAAGAAAATCGGGTGAGATTAAAATAAAATCGGGAAAAGGCTCTCTGTGTTTGGATTGCCAGAGTTTTAGGGGCTTTGCTTTTTTCTTAAATGACGCTCTTCCCAGAGGACGTTCTCCAGAGGGCTGCAGTTGGGATCTTAAATGCAGCGTTGCGAATACAGTCCACACTGGAATCGAATTCTATTGGAATTCACCACTAAGATGGGGCGGGGGGGAGGAGACGAGGTGGACGTTCAAAGGTTGAAAACAACCATTAAGAATGAGAGGTGAGAGTCTAAAGAGGGAGATGCCATTATTATTATTATTATTATTATTATTATTATTATTATTATTATTAAATGAAACAATTGTTATCCTTCCTTGGCTAGTCTGTATTTTCTGTTTGCTCTTTTGGGATAATAATAATAATAATAATAATAATAATAATAATAATAATAATAATAATAATAATAATAATAATAATAAAATTCTGTAATGCAATGATGATTTACTTCAGGCTATGCACCAGCGATTTGTCCCAGAAACTATTTTGATTTGAACCTTAATGTATTAATGGCTTTATAGCTGAATAATCACTGCTCTTAAGGGAGGGGGGTGTGTTCATCATCCGTGATTCTTTCTTTCTTTCTTTCTTTCTTTCTTTCTTTCAAAAGAATGAATGAAAAATGAGGGGAATAACGGAGGCTGCAATCCTATCCACACTTTCCTGGAATTAAGTCCTATTGACTATAATGGGACTTACCTCTGAGTAGACACGCATAACACCAACATCAGAACACGGGAGACACGTGAAGCCCTGGGAAAAGTCACCGAAATTAGGGCACGACTTGCAATCTCTTTTTTTCTCTTTCTCTCTCTCTCTCTCAATGTGTGTGTATATGAGAGAGAGAGAGAGATTGCTGATATTATTTCTTGGGGGTGAAGACCAAGGGTCTAAATGTCGCTTTCAGAATTTCCCTGCGCAAGAAAGAATATTCTTCTTCTCTGCAGATGGATTTCAATCTTGGCTCTTCCCCGGACCCATCACAGGAGAGCAGCAGTGAGCGGTGGAGCGCTGAGTTCAAATCTCACCGCTGTCCCTAGGACCAACTGGCTAACCTCCATTCTCTCCGCCTGACCTACCTCGGGAGGTTGTTGTGAGGATCAAATGGGAGCCTTCCTTCTGAGGGGAAGGCAGAGATGCCCCAAAGCCCCAGGACTTCCTTTTGGTTCTGATTCACAAGGGGCGCGATTCCCCCAAAGTTCAGCCCCTTGGAGTCCAGTTTGATTTCAAGGGAGGGGCGGGGGACGTGCGCATTAATTCTCGCCCCCTGAAATGAACGGGACCGACTCCTGATGCCCAAGATCCGGAGGGGAAAAAGTCGTTTGCGTTTGGTTGTGCTCAAAAGATTCGGAGTGAGCGGTGGCGTAGCTGGAGGGGGTGCAAAACGCCAAGTTTTTCAGGGAGCCTCACCGCAGCGTGCAAAGCGTGCGAAGGAGAGGGGCCGCTGAGCTCCCTACAAAACTTAGGGCTTTGCACCCCCTACAGCCACGCCACTGAGGCATGCATTTGTAGGTAGGCACCTACTCGGGACCCTTTAACTCCAGATTCGGTCGCCTGCATCCCAAACACCCTCCTCACGCACCCTTCAAGCGGGACGCCCCCTTTCCGCTCTGCCTTATAGATTCCTGTCTCTTTCCTGCACTGCGATGGGCTTTACTCCTGAATGACTCTCATTCATCCCGCGGTAGCTACTCCGGTTTGGTTAATCTGGATTAAAGGGTTGGCTTGCAGATGCAATGTGTGTGGGTAGATCTGCATGTGAACAGGCGAGATTCCTCTCTCTCTCTCTCTCTCTCTCTCTCTCACACACACACACACACACACACACACACTCTCACACACACACACAGAGAGAGAGAGGCTTTCCTAAATATAAAGAACCCAGCAAAAAAAACCCAGTCGTAGGCATCAGGTTTCTGACCTGAGCCTGCTTGCAAAAATGTACCTGTGGCAACAAACCTCTCTCACTCCTTTCCCATAAATAGGGGCACGTGAATGCAGAGTCACCCTGAGCATTGATGACTGCTGTCTGGCCTATGACGCCCCCCTCCCCATAAATATACAGATTTATTTTCCTCCAGACAAACAAGGAGGTGATTTGATGCCAGCCACTCCCATTCCCCAACAGCAAAACATGGGAGTGTGGAGGGAGGCCAGGAGCAGTTTGTTTCCCTTCTCCTCTTCTTAAAACAAAATAATTCCACTTCTTTTACTATGCAGGGTAAGAGGATGTCAGGACCGCAAAAGAGGACCAGGCACCCCAAAATGTAGGACATCCCCCAAAAATGTAAGACATGACAAAAAGCTAAAAACACTCATATATTGATTTTGTGTGGTTGATTGAAATAAATAATATTACTTATTATTAAATTTACACACTATATTACATATAATTTATTGCATACAAGAAGGCTCTGTGCTGCTCACAGGGAAAAGGAGGACATTTAAGTTCTTTTCCAGGACACCAGGCTAAAAAAAGAGGGCATGTCCTGAAAAAAGAGGACATCTGGTTACCCGGATTAAAAGGGAAAAAAAATCAGTGTTGTGGACTGTAGGTTTAGAGGTATAGAGGCAAGCTAACTAAAAGTGCTAGGGGAGCTTCCTTCCCAGGCTTATAGCAGTGTGCGTAGCTGGGGGAGCATTATTTAATTTATTGTCCACAGTTAAAAACATGGAAGCCCTAACAACATGCTTAGTGTCACACGTGGTTTGATTCAGAGGCTGCCATCGTATGCACCCTTTCCTGGGAGTAAATCCCTTTAAACACAGTGGTGTTTACTTCTGAGTAAACCTGTAGGAGGTCGCGCCCATGATGTGTACACCCTTGTTCCTATTTTGCCATCATCTCTGGTCAAATAGATTTTGCAGGTTTGGGGAAGCATTTACAAAAGCCTGCAAAACCTATTTGACCAGAGAACAATAGGGGAGTGAACATACACACAGTTGTCAGGCCACTTTCAACAGCCTGAAACAATGATCATCCACTTTCATCCCCAACAGCTTGCCAAGGCAAGGCTGAACTTCAGGAAAACAAGGTTGGAATGCACCACCAATTTCTACAGCAGAAGAAGACTGGAATACAAAATGCCAGCTACTCAAAGCTGTCTCTGTTTGGTCCCAAGGGCTTGCATAATAACACATCTGCCCTGATAATTTCAAACTACCTTTGTACGCAGTGGTAACCAAATGTTCACCACTCTAAATCAGTCCTAACTTCAGTGCAAGCTAGTCATGATCACTCAGAAGTCAGTCCCACTGAGGTGTGTGGGATTGACTTCCTCATACATGTATTAGGAGTCACAGGCTTTTCTAAGAGCATCCCCCATTCCTAAAGAATGAAATTACATGTCAGCAAAAAATTGGGATAAATCTGCAAAATTAGATAACATCTGGAGGGAGGGGAGGTGGGGCCATTTGGGAGATGCAGAGGAACAGAACATAGAAAGAAAGAAAGAAAGAAAGAAAGAAAGAAAGAAAGAAAGAAAGAAAGAAAGAAAGAAAGAAAGAAAGAAAGAAAGAAAGAAAGAAAGAAAGAAAGAAAATCACCCCAAACTAATTGCAATAAAATGAATTTTCTCTTAACACTCCATTTTTGTTATTTAAAAAATTTGAGGTATTTCCCAAACCTACCTGCTTTTTGGAAGCTTTTGGGAAGCCCCCTCTCTCTCTCAGTGTCTGAAGGAAGAAGAGAAATCGCTTTTCAAAACCACCCTTTAAAAGTTTCCCTAAGTCCACCAGAGTTTTTTTTTTTCTTTTTTAAAGAGCTAATAGATGAAATAAAGTTAAGGAGGAGGAGACGGGGTCCTTCTTGTTTGGGGCCCGGTTTGGGAAGGGGGAGGCAGTGAAAGAATCCAGTTGCTGCACAGGCTTTGACCAGTCAGGGATTTCAACCCTGATTAACATTTTGTTTTTGTCCAGATTAAAAAAAGTGCCCCCCTCCATTCAAATCATGGCCTTCTGTCCTTATTGTAAAGGACAGGCCTGTCCTGGCCCCCTTTTGGATTGTCTGCTATTAACAATCCCTCCTTTTGTGGAGGTGTTTCTCTTTCTCTTCGCTCACATTGTTAAGGGTCCTTCAGGCCCAGCTCTTCAAGAAAGTGTTTGCAAAATTATACCTTTTCTGCCCGCAACTCCAAAAGGGACCAGAGGGTTGTAGTTAGGAAAACATTATTGAGGCTTGTAATTCAATTAAAAATACTAGCACTTTTTGGGGAGGGGGATTGGAGGAAAAATAATGTGAGTGTTGTGGGCGGGTGATGAAAAACTGAGATATCAGTTGTCTTCAACTTTGGAGCTCAAATAATGCTCAATATATTGAAAAATGGCTATGGTTACAACTTTATTGATGCTTCTTTAAAAAAAATCTATGTGTCTTATGAGATATGTGTGAAACTATACAACTGTGAATACACATTGCTATTTATGTATACAGTCATTTATTGGAAATAATCAACACGCATCTTTGCAATGTCTAAATAAATAATATCGCATGCGAATAATATTCTCACAGGCAGACGCATGTGCATTTAATCTGTGGATAAGTCAAATTTAAGTTCAAGAAGTCCACTCAAGGTGCGAAAATGTTTAGGGGCTTCTTTTGCCATCTGTAAAAAAAAATCTATCTATCTAATCTATCTATCTAATCTAGAGGAATTGTTTCTGCATTTTATTTCTTTCCTTAATTTCCATCCTTCCTTTGGATGCTCAATCCTAATTTACTAGTCTTTTCTTAATCCAGCAACAGTTTTAAAAAAAGTTATTGTAGCCAGAGAATCTGTAAAGTGTTCACAAAAAGGGGGGGGGAAACCCCCTCTGCTAAAAAAGGAGAGCAGGACCTGACCCCTAGTCTATGGATGAGAGCTTTCTTGGAGACCCCTGCTGTGCCAAGATGGACCTTCAACATCAACTCTGAAATTGGTGTGATTTGCCTGGGAAACCGGCAGTCATCGGCCAACTGGCCTTGACAAGGGGAAGGGGTGACATATAGAGAACCCGTTAATGGGTTGCAAAAGCACAATAAGAAAACTCTCATGGCTACCCCTTCCAGAGAGGAGCAGGCTTCCTGTTTTCTACTCCAGGAGGAAGCCCCTTGCAAGACAGCTATGGTAAAGATGTGGGGAGAGTGGAGGGGGAGCGTGAGTTCAACTGCCTTTCTGAGAATATGTGGCCTAGCAAATACTGTTTTATGATGCTGTTGATAGTGGAAGAAGAAAAGGGACTCTTGGGATTCTTAACAAATGAGTACCAGAGTGTTGAACAGCTAGGCCAGGCCCTATTTGGTGATGATGTTTCATAGTCACAGAGATTGAAATTGAGAGAGAGAGAGATGATTGGGACTTACATGTGCACCAGCCTGCCCTATGGCTGATCGTTCAGGTAGCACCACTGCCATTTGGGGTGGAGAGGGGAAGATAAAATGAAAACACAGAGATGTGTTTGTAGGACCAGATGCAATAGGGGGACGAAACAGATAGTTGCATAGAAGAAATGATTTTAGCAGACTGGCTTCTCTGCAGGACAAATTCACCAGCCAAAATTCTGTCCTCTATACAGCTATTGAAAGAACAGGAGTCCTGTCCTATTTTGCAGCTGGTCTCCCTAAAGAGAGGAGACTTTTCCCCTCCCTCAGTTGTGTTGCGCCTTTGTCTCTCCCTTCCTTTCTCTCCCCTAGCTGTTCTCTATTATCTCCCCTCCCTCCCCCACGCCCGTTGAAATTTACCGCCTAAGCCTAGCCATGTTTACTCAGAAGTAAGTCCCACTAAGTTCAATACACCTTAGTTTTTAGTAAGTGGGCACAGGATCACAGTCTTTGACTGTAAACTCCTTGGGGCAGCGACCTTTCTTTTTTTTTTTGGCTTTTTGTACATTGCTCTAAAAGCACAGCATGCAGTGAGAGCTCCATTTAAATAATACACAGAAGAACTTGAACACGAACTTAAATGATAAATCCCAAATAATCAAAAGATGGATGTGTACAGTCAACATAAGACAGTGGGCCCTTCCCTGCAATCTGAAATTGAGGTTCTGAGCCTGAAAAAGCTGCCAATTGCGGAGGCAGATAAAGAGACATGAACAGTGGAATGAGTATGCATCCCCCACCAACCCAATATTGTCAAGGTGGAATATGAAATCATCCTTTTTGATCTGAGAAATATTCACAGCGCTGAACTGGGAGTTCTTGTAAGAGTCCCATCTAGACTATAGGAGGCTTCTTTTAGGTCTGTGAAACACATTCAGTCCCATTTCTTCCCTTTTGACAAGTCTTCAGAATCACATTCACACCTTTGGAAAAAAAACCCTGACAAACCTTGACTGACACGAAATAATCGGCTTAATCCATATTTCACAATTTGTCTTTTGCACATTCCAGGCTAGGCAAGAGGCAGGTCTGGATGCCTCTCCTTGCAAGGAGCTGTTTCAATCCTGAAGCAACACAGGAGCTCATGCAAGACAGAGATTTACCAATGACAAATTCACGATCCTGCAAGTGACAAGGGGGCAGCTGCAGATTCATGGATTGGTGAGATAAATGCCTTCAGTGAAGTTTTTTTTCTCCCCTCCCCCCCCACAAAGAAAAACCCAAGTACCTCTTCTGCATATAATCCACCACATTTGGGTGAATTCAGGGATGTCCCTTATCAGTGGTGTAGCTAGAGGGGGTGCAAAGCACTAAGTTTTGCAGGTTCCTGAATGCGCCATGCAAGTGGTCCCTCCCCTTCAGAGTTAGGCGTTCTTTGTCCAGTTTGCTCCTACTGCCTGGAATGGCTCTGATGGGGAGGGGCCGCTTGCACTGTGCATTCAGGCACCTGCAAAGTGCTTTATACCCCCTCAAGCTACCCACTGATAACAGACATCCCTGAATTCACCCAAATGTGGTGGATTATTGTACAGGATCTTGGGTTTCAAATTTTGCTCCCACCACCTGAAATGGCTTCAAAGGGTAGGGGCCCCTTGCATGCTGCAGTGAGGCTCCCTGCAAAACTTAGTACTTTGCACCCCCTCAAGCTATGCCACTGGGCCTAAGCATCCTGAAAACTGGGTATCTGAAGACTGTCTTCTCTCACACAACCCTGCTTTCCAGTTAAGATCTTATTCAGACGTTGTTGTTTAGGTGTCCCCAGCCCTTTTCATAGGTTAGGATCTTCTCTGTGTTGGCACCCAAATTATGGAACCTAGACATGTTCACCTGGCACTTTCTGTACTCTCATAGGTCTCAAGCCAAGTCCATACTGGACGCTTGGGCTTGTTAATACCACCTATGACAACTAACTCATTTTAACTGACTTCTTCACTATTTTTGGCTCAGTTTTTTGGCAGCCATCCCCCCCCCCCCACACACACACACTAATGATTTGCTGAAAACAAGCCAGATAAACTGTAGCATACCTTTTTGTATTACCCTACGAAATGATGAGGAGACTCTTACCACACCTTGGCTTCCCTGGACTTTTCACCAGATGCAGAAGTGTGGTCAGATTTTCCTTACCACTTGATTGCATGTACACGGTGGTGCTAAATTGGTGACCACTTGATCACTGGTTGCCTCTCCATATTACAAATGGAAATCTGGCAAAGCAGGAGGGTGATGCAACTCACAGTTGACCAGCTTACCAGCACATTATGGTAAGATGCTACTTGGTGGGTACAAAAGAATAAAGATGGTTCTCACCTAAAAGTAGAACAAAAGTGAATTGGGATGATCCACTCTCCCTTAATATGTCTCAGACCCCAAATCTCACATCAGCTACAAATTCACTACATGGTCTTATGCACAGTGGCATAGCTAGAGGGGATACAAAGCACTAAGATTTGCAGGGAGCCTCACTGTAGTGTGCAAGTGGCCCCTCCCCCTCCCCTTCAGAGCCATTCTGGGCAGGAAGAGCAAAAGGGAGGCAAATGCAGGGAGGCAAATGCCTTTGTTTTGCTCCCACCACTGGAAATGGCTCTGAAGGGGAGGTGCCGCTTGCACATTGCAATGAGGCTCCCTGCAAAACTTAGTGCTTTGCACCTCTTTAGCTATACGGCTGTCAGTGGCATGGCTAGGGGGGTGCGGGCCACACCGGGTGATGCACACATGGGGGTGACACCACTACTGACCAAAATTTTTAAAATCTTGGTATTTTTGAATAATACCAGCATGTTATACATCATTTGATGCATAATTTGATGCTGAATGCAATGAAACAAACTGTGTTGAAACATCTCTTTTCTATCAAAGGTTAGAGCAAAAAATAAAAACAGCAGAAACAGAGCAATGGTACATCACCATGCCCACTGCCTGGGGCACTGCCTGGCCCACTGCATGGGTGGAGGTCCACCATGGGGGTGATGTGCTGGCTTCCCACATCAGGTGACACAACCCCTAGTGACACCACTGACCACTGCTTATGCAATTTTGTCTTTCTGCACCCATCTCCAATATAGGATAGTAGCCACCCTGATTCTATTTGTGCTAATGCAGCAATAAGTCCCCATGAAGTCCACGAGGCTTACTCCTGAATAAGCACATATAGGCTTGTGACCTGAAATATTAGAATTGTGAATGGTGAGAATGCTGTATAGTTGCAGCTTCCCTGCCTCACAATGTGACTGACGTTTTTATTAGATTGGGCTGATGTTTATAAAAGCAAGAAAATTGGACCTTCGTTTGGGGGGGAGCGTTATGTGTGTTCTTGCAGATATATAAGAATTTCAGGGGGTGTTAACTAGGCTGAGGTGCAGATTTGGAACAGTATTCAATAAGAAGGGCTCTTGCAGAACCTCCATTGATATGAAATGGAGCTACACCGGATCACAGTCATATAAAACAAGTATCCGAAGAAACTTTTAATGACCAAAACATTAAAGAAACCATGCTTCAGATATTAAGAGAATTCATTCAGTTTCATTTCTTGTGAATCCTTTTCTATCAAAGATGAGAGGAAGCATTTTTCCAGGTGATTCCATTTGGGGCAATGAATGTGCAGTTGTTACACTCTTCCTCTGTGTGTGTGTGTGTGTGTGTGTGTGTGTGTGTGTGTTGGCATCTCTCCCACAGTTTGTTTGTAAGCTGCAAGGAAATGCCGTTTTCCTTGTTCTCAAAGTGCGGTATTTGATCTGGGAGAACATAATTGGGCCCTGCCCAGGGTGATCAAATACAAAGTGGGACAGGGTGTCTGTACCTCCAAGCATTGTAAAGCAGGTGCAGCCTTCCATGTTGAGCTGCACCTGCCATAATTCCCTCTGCTATACAATGGTTAAAGGTATAGGCACTCTGTCCTCCACTGTGTCTGGTCACCCTGACTCTGTCTACTGAGGTGCCCCCCAACACTGGGATCAAATAGGACCTCACGCAAGCATCTTTCATCTATTTTCCTGTGCAAAAGTGCAAGCTATATGCAGTGGCGTAGTTAAGGAGGTGAAGGGGATAGCAGTTGCACCAGGCAACAAGCTTTAGGGGGGCAAAAACCTGAGCTTGATACCTGTGGCGAAAATTGTGAAAACCTTGGAATTTTCAAATAATATGATGAGAAATTTAATGTAGAATACAATGAAACAAACTATGTCAAAATATTTCTATCAAAATTTATAGCCAAATGACCAGAAAATAAAAACACAACTGCATCATGTAACAAAAACTGGATTTTCTTAACTCAAAACTGGCCAATGAGACATTGTTTTGAGAGCCAATTAGGTGTTAACATGATACAGCAGGGAACCAATAAGGTGTTAATATGGGGGGGGGGAGCTGGCAGAGCAAGTGGGTGGTGAGCTGCTGGGGGGAGGTGACATATTTTCACCCAGTTTCACTTTTTAAAAGCCTGGGCATGAGGTCACTTCCAGGGCATCATTTTGAGCTCAGCGCCAGTGTATACAATCATTTCTAATGGTTTAATATTCCTTCTCCATTTGGAGAGCAACCTGAGAATTAAAGTTCTGTGTGGGAGGGTTACAGAACATTTCCAGCACCTCACCAGACTACAATTCCCAAGATTCTGTGTGGGAAACCATGACAGTTAATGTGTTATCAGACTGATATGAATTTTGTAATAGGGAGATGTGATGTGCAGAGGTAAGGATTAAAGCTTCATCTAGAATGTTTTACTGCCTTTGTTGCCGAAATGTGTGGCCATCTGAGATTCTAGTGTTCTGATTATATCTTAGATGTAAATTATCCCTTTTAAAGGAAATTTGCAGTTATAACTTTATATATTTAAATCATAATTTAATGTGATTTATTTAAAAAAAAAAAAAGTTAAGCATCTTTTCACATGACTTCCTTCTGTAGAGGTGATGGGCTTACCCAAGACACAGCAAGCTTTGAAATCTAAACTTACCAGGTGTGATCACAAGTGCTTACTTTGTTCCTCTTGCGTGAAGGATGGGGGAGGGAGAAAAGGAGGATGGAAATGAACAGTGACATTGTGCATCACCCCAGTGGCACAGCTAGAAGGTGTGCACCCCTTCTAGCACCCCTTCTAGCTATGCCACTGAAACAATGTGCCTCTATGAGAGCATGCTCATAGATGGTAAGCTTCTTAGATGGGAACCAGTAATTCTCCACCACTTACGTCCTGTACATCTCAGTAGGCTTCTAGTTCTACCCCACAAATGGACACTGGAACAAGTTAACAGTGGCTGTGGATTTTTAAGTGTCCTTTAAATGTATCCAGTCTGCTTTAACAGTCATTGTAAACCACCTTGAACTGCAGAAATGCAGCACAGCAATGCTGTCAATAAATTAATAAAAAAAATTTGCTCCTGAGAATGCAAGTTCTTATTACTCAGTCTGCTGTGCAGAAAAAAAAACCTGTTAGCTTCTTCTGTCCACCTGTCTCAAGCTTCCAGGTTTATCCTCCCCTGCCAGCACATCCGCAATGCGCCTTACTGTGTTAGACTGCAGACTCAGAGTTAGCCAAAAGTAGCAGCTGCTAATCTCTGTCTGGCCTGCTGCTCGCACTAAGCCTCAGAGGAAACTGTCATTTGACTTTTCATCCCCCATCCTGGAAACTTTCTTAATCATACCATACTGGTATACCATACTGGAAGGAAAATGTTACATAAGTAACTGCTTTAATAATTGTCAGCCTATGAAATGATAACCGTTTGGCTCCCTGATCCAGGCAAGTCACTTGCTTTCAGTCACTAGGACATCAATGCTCCATATCCCCTGAAGTATGTGTCAACATCCAGAGACAGAGACATGGCAAATGAACAGTATACAGCTTTGTCTTTTTTTGTGCAAAATCCACCACCAAATCCACCTGGAAAGTCCCTACACGCCCTACTGAAGCAAAATAAAAATCACGCTCTTGAAAACAGCTCCCATTCATTCCAGTGGGCCCGTCGCAGGGGGACCTTCATGGTGAATGGTGCTCAGATGTAGCACAGAGACTCAGCAGAGGCAAACCCATTCATGATTTCAGTAGAGGCAGGTATTATCCTTACCTTTTGTCTAGCTCCACTAATGCGGTGTCTATTTGACTGATAGTAAGAGCTGTAGAATAGCCTGAAGAGGCCAAAATCATTATGATGATGGCGGGTGTAGGGGGTGGAAGGGGAGTATCCGTAATGTCAATAACCATTGTGCTGAAGCAAATGAAATCATGATGTCTGGTTTCCTGATTATTTTTTTTTATATTAATCAGCGATTTAATTTTTAAAAAAAATATTAAAAAAGAAAAGATACATTCAATGGCAAGGGTTTGTAAAAAAAAAATGTATATAATTCAAATGTCCTTCTTTCTTCTTCTTGCATGGGATAAATTTTGGAAATAAGATGCATTTCTTTTATTTTATGTACCGGTTATTGATTGATTTTGTACCAGGATCCACCTGACACAGACCATCTGGGCCAAACTCTGGGAAATGTAGCTGCAAAGGAAATTCGGTTTTCACCCATGCAAATTCAGGAGCCAGTGGAAAGGAAGGAGCGGTGGAGGGGATGGGGAGGGAAGGCATTCTTCTCCTGGCTGAATGTTTGGGAAGGAGCTGTCGAGCTGTTCGCTGGTGGCTATTGTGTGATGGGAAGGCAGGGAGGTGAGGGTGGGGAGGGGGCTGTGACCCCCCCTCCCTCTCCCCTTGGTGTGGATTTGCTGGTCAAAGACCGTTAGGAGCGGGCAGAATGAATGCAATTGAATGGGGATGTGTTTCAAAGGGCCCACCTCCTCCTTTCTTAAGGGGCTGTGGGGCCAGCATCTCGGAGCCTTGGGAAACGCTGGCGGAGCCCTGCCTTCCTTACAACATCGAGGGAGCCTCTGGAAACCTAAAAAGGGGGGGGGTTTTGAGGAGGGGGCTGCAGAAGGTGAGTGAGGGGGAGAGGGATTAACATTTACTTTCATTGCAGGTCCTCCACATCAAATATCAGGCAGATCCCCCAACATCAGCCCTTAAAGAAAGAGACCCGAAGACGCGGGGAGGCAGAGAAGATTGCAACCTCTTGTAAGTGGCGTGAGAAAGCGGGCTTCCCGGAGGTGCTGGTGGGGTGGTCGATGTGTGGGTCCGTGGGAGAGGGTTTACCCCCACCTTTTCTTTCCCCCCCCCAATTCCACGTGGATTCTCCACCCCCCTCACTATTCTGCAGTTTAAAACAAAGATCTGCGTGGAAGTCTCTTTCCAAGGCTCTCCTCTGTCTTTATGTATGGATCTCGACGACCTATCTGGCCATGGGTTCAACTGGACGCGTGTTTGGGTCTGTCTGTGCTAGACTCGAGGGGCCAGGGCCGCGGGGTGAACCTCGGTTCCTGGGGAGGGCATTTTATTTTATTTTTCATATACCTTTTAATTCCTCTTACAGATCAGGGGAGAGAAACGAGGGATGGGGTGGTTGGCCTTCAGTTGGACTGAATAATTTTGTGGATTAAGGAGAGCGTGTTTGTGTGTGTGTGTGTGGGGGGGGGGGGGTCCTAAAGGAAGAGATTTATTCACCATCACTCAGATCAACAAAACGAAGTAGCAGAAAGCTCCAGTTGCGTGGAGAGATGGCCGTGCGGTTGTATGTCGTTGTGTGTGTGTGTGTGTTGTGTTTTTAAGTGCGATCTCTTTTTAAGGGCAGGTTTTTAAGGGCGATGTCTTGGTGGTTATCTCTGCTGCTACTGCTGTGTTTGCGGGGGGAGGGGGGGGAGAAAGGAGGTGTTATTTGAATGCCGTCGGTCTTTGCAGGAGTGAAGGCCTGGAAAGGGAAGGAGAGAAATTTGCACGTTTGCGATCTCCTTTGTCTGAGGACCAGTGGGTGGTAGGTGGGGGGGAGGGAAAGAAAGAAAGAAAGAAAGAAAGAAAGAAAGAAAGAAAGAAAGAAAGAAAGAAAGAAAGAAAGAAAGAAAGAATCAAGTGGTCTGCTTTATTAAAGGAAAGAAAAGGGATCTAAGAAATTCAGTTGTCTTCATGCAGAAAGGTTGAGAAGCTCACATGGGCATTTGAAATTAAATGAATGGCACGACTCCGTCCCCCCAACAGTCACCCTTGAAGTCAGTTTCACAGGTCAATTTCAGGCTTTGAAACGGAAAATGAAATGAGAGCAACGGCCTTCAATGCCCCGCATATCCCTGCGCTCCTCGCCCCCCCCATTCAGTGCCCCCGCTTTCCCGCCCAGCCAACCCCCCCCCCACACACACACACTTCTCCTCCATTTCTTCTGTTCCCACTGGGGGGGGGGGAAATCTCTTCCAGGCCACGAGGCTCCTGCATGAAATGCGGATTCTTTGGGAAAAGGCTGCCAGGGAAGCAGTGGCGTAGCTCGAGGGGGCGCAAAAGTTTTGCAGGGAGCCTCCCCGCAGCCTCCGCTTTACTCCCCCCACCGGGAATGGGGCCGCTTGCACGCTGCGGTGAAGCTCCCTGCCAAAACTTAGCGCTTTGCCCCCCTCTGGCTACGCCACTGCCCAGGACAAGGGGGTCCTTGTTGGTCTGACGCCTTCCGTGGGTCGCGAATTGTCTCCTGCCGGTTTGTCTGCTTGTTTCTGAAGTGTTTGGGGTTCTCTTGGACCGATAAGCTCCAGTCGCAGCGCTTGGTCTTCAGCAGGGGTCTTGAAATGATGGTGGTGGGCACGATCCAGGCGATCAGAAGCCCCTCTTCAGTCCCCGTGACCGACCCGCATGTCTCTGCCTCCTCTTCGTGCTGCAGGCACCATCGCTCTGCGAGGCACATCGCACTTTGGGGCCGCAGCCTGGCACACAGGGCTCTTTTCTGCCCTTCTTCAGGAAGCCCGGTCTCCGCCCCGAGGAGCAGGCAGTGAGGAGGCTAGAAATACAGGGGCCAGGGCGGGGTCAGGCGTTTCAGCGGAGCTCGCGGGAATGAATGGGCTTGAAGAGGGTTCCCTCTTCGGCTGGGTCGCGGTCTCGTCGTCGTGATTCAGTTGGGGGAATGTAGAAGTGCCCTTTTGATTAAGGGGAGAAGGGAGAGAATCGCCTCCGTCCTGGTTAATCCCGGTAGGAACTGGAGTTAAAGTGAGTGTTTCAGATTCAAATGACACCTTGGGGGGGGGGGGGCAGAACGACTGAGAAAGGGGGAGGGGGAGAAGGAGGCGGAGGCGGCCAAATCCGGAGTGGCAGCAGGCGGGGGGGGCGGCGGAGGAGTGTCACCGGGGAAGTCTTGGCTGGAGTGGCATCAATACCATGGACAGCGAAGCTGCCGAGCTACGGGGAGGTGCAGGCCTAGTGGAGCCCGGCAGAAGTTTCAGCACCATTCAGGCACCCAAGTCCCCAATCCCATCGCTGGACGAGGGGCTACGGGAAGGACACCCCCGGTGGGGGACCTGCAGAGCGGCCAGGATGAGAGAGAAGGGCAGTGGCGTAGCTAGAGGGGGTGCAAAGCACTAAGTGTTGCAGGGAGCCTCCCCGCAGCGTGCAAGCAACACCTCCCGGAATGGCTCCGAGGGTGAGGGGCCTCCTGCACGCCCCGGTGAGGCTCCCTGCAAAACTTAGTGCTACGCGCCCCCTTTTAGCTACGCCACTGGAGAGAGGTACTCATTTCCAGAGGGAAGGGGGCTTCACCTCCCCTCCCCCAAGCCTTCGCCCCCTTGCCCCTGCCCTGCCCTTCCTTCCCTCCCCTCGCCCGTTGGCCCACTAGGAACTCGAGGAGGTCTTTCTCAGGATTCCGAGAGAGGGGCGGGCTGCGCCGGGGTGCTGGCGGAGGGTTGGAAAGGGCCTGCGCCTGCTTCAGGGGGAACGGGCCCCACAGGTGGTGGCCCCGCGGTGAGGTGTAGAATCAGACAATGGGAGGGGAGGCAGGCAGGCGGGCACCGCAGCCCAGCGCAGGTTCAGTGCTTGGAAGGCCACCTGCCTGGTCTCTGCCCCGAGGAGCTGACCTTCAACATTGCCGCCCCCCAAGTGACCAGCAGGTGACTTTGGCAGGATCCAGAAGCCTAGATCCAGTCCTTATATTTTGAAAGAAGACCCGGTTACTTTCTCCCACCCACTCCCCCCGGCCCACCCCGGATATCTAACTCGGAGTGTTTGTGTGCATTGTGGGCGGATATATACGTGGTAAGCCGGAGAAAAGATTTGACTCCCCAGTCCTGCAACTGTCATCGGTTCTGTTCGACCTCAGTTAAGACTAGGCCGGGAGGCAGGAACCAGCCCAGGCCTGGTCCTGAAGGGTGGGATCGGGGCCGAGAAGACCGAGGATCCCGTAGCTGGTCTTTGTATACCGCAGTGGCGTAGCTAGAGGGGGTGCAAAGCGCTAAGTTTTGCAGGGAGACTCACCGCACCGTGCAAGCGACCCTTCCCCTTTAGAGCTGTTCTGGGCAGTGGATGCCAAACGGGCGCCCTCTTCTAACTCTGAAGGGGAGGGGTCGCTTGCAAGCACACTGCCAAGCTTACTGCTTTGGCCCCCTCTCCAGCTACGCCACTGAACTGTCTCGGTTCTGAGGAAGAAGAATTTAGAATCCCCCCCTTTTTTGATAACACTTTCAAAGCATCAGTTAGTCACATCCCAGCGGTTGAAATACTCCCTTTCAGAATTCGGATTTCGAGGGGGGGCGCCCCCCCCTCTCCCATTAACCTCCTTTTGCAAAATATCATCTACGAATCTTTTGAGTCCAGAAATCGTGGGTGGACTTCACTAAGAAACAAAAGCTCAGCAATCTGGGGAAATAAATCTCCACGTCCAGTGCCAAGAATATATATGCCAAATAATTATATTTATTTATGTATCTTATAAATAAAAGCGCAGAAAGAGAGAGTGGCAGACCAGAATCTCCCTTTTCCATATGGAACATTATTTTTTAAATGTTTAAAATTTAATGTTTTTCAAATGTTTAGTATTTAATCTAGAATATTTTTAATGCTAAAAATACATGTATTGGACTGATGGACGATGGTAAGGATACTCTAGGGGTGTGTGTGTGTGTGTGTGTGTGTGGGTGGATGGATGGATGGATGGATGGATGGATGGATGGATGGATGGATGGATGGATAGATAATGCTGTCCACTCATCTCACATTTTCTGCAACCGGTTCGCGGGGGATCAGGGGGTCTGATGCCCTCTTCCTTTCAAGGAGGAAGGGTCCAGAATCAGCTCGGGGTTGGGCTGGGACGTGAAGGGGGCAGGTACCATTGTGTGTGTACGTCGGTTAATTCCAAGTGTATGCCACCGACCGGTTATGTCACCTGCAGACCATTGATGTTGCTCTGCATGTCCGTGTAGCAACGGGGGGTTGGGGGGTTGGGTCGTTGCTTCCCTTCCGCTGGACTCGGTTCCACCAAAGCCCTGGTCAGGCCCATTGTTTTCGGTGCGAGAGAGGCAGTGGAGTAGCTAGAGGGGGGGGCAAAGCGCTAAGTTTTGCAGGGGGAGGGAGAAAGAGAGAGTTAAGCAGGAGCTTCACAGCCAAATCCTACGAATGTCTACTCAGAAGTAAGTCCCATTATAGTCAGTGGGGCTTACTCCCAAGAAAGTGTGGCTAGGTTTGTAGCCACAGTTACTGAAGCTGATATACAGGGGCCTGACACGTGCTGCGGCTGGATCGTGCCCCTTCGGAATAAAACAGGTTTCGGTGTGAGCCCCACCAATCCCAGGCAGGCATTTTCAGCCCCACATAGTTCAGCTGCTCGCTTTTCTCCCGGGGATAGAAGACGCCCTTAGTTGTGGCAGGATCTGACCCTCTTGTCTGTCTGTCTGTCTGTCTGACTGACTGTCAAATATACGTGTCTCTTTTATCTTCTTCACCCCCTCCCCTGCGACTCTATACGACTGCCAGTGGCGTAGCTAGAGGGAGTGCAAAGCAGTAAGTTTTGTAGGGAGCTTCACCCCAGCGTGCAAGCGGCCCCACCCTCTCCCCTTTGGATAGTCGCCTCCGTTTTGCTCCCCCTCTCCCGGAATGGCTCCGAGGGGGAGGGGCTGCGGTGAGGCTCCCTGCAAAACTTACTGCTTTGCACCCCCTCTAGCTACGCCACTGTGCTGTAGAAAGGGCTGGGAGAGGGACGGAGGAGGGTGACGCTGCTGCTGGCTGGTTTTCCAGTGATTTAGGACCTATTTCTGAGATGACACGCACGTCAGCTAGTTGGGGGGGGAGAAAGGGGGGGAAGACTTGCGGGTGTCTTCTGAGGTGAGGCAACCACTGGAGGTGAGGCAGTTCTGCCTCCCTCGCAGCCCTCCCTCCTTTCAATATAGAGATCTGGGTTACCATCAGAGATGATGAACACTTGTGGGGGGCTCTCCTTGGAAGATGCCCCAACGAGGCCACTAGCAGCCTTTCCCCTCTTGCCAAAGCCCTGCTGATCTGCTCTGCCCCCCCCAGCCCCCAAAGCTTGCAGAGGGCCTCGGTGGCCGCCTCCCCCCCGCCCCCTCTGCAGTTTCAAGGGCATCTCTGCTGATGAGGATTTGGCTAATGGAAGAGAACTTCTGCCCTGGCCATGACGTCATTGGGTCCCAATGTAATCCTCTTGCGCTCCGGCTCCATCAGCAGATGCGTCGCGGAGCTGGGCGGGATGGAGAGAGCGAGGAAGAAGAGGAGAGGGAGGAAGAGCCAGCCAGAGGAGGGCAGCTGCTCTAATCCGTGAGCCTGGATCAGCGGGGGAGCAAGAGCCAGGGCGATCGGAACCCCCCACCACCACCTTCCAGCCTGAGCCCCCTTGGCTGGGAAGATCAGGGGGAGAAGGATCAATGGGGGGAGAAGGACCCCTTTGGGGAAGGAGAGCTGGAGGACGTGGACGAGGGGACCAGGAGGAGGAGGAGGAGGAGGAAGGCTGTGGAGATGGAAAAAAGGAACCTGCTATTTTCTTTTTCCAAGCCCCGGGACCGGGACTGCCCCATGAGCGCCTTTCTTCGTCCTACAAGCTAAAAGAAACCCCAGATCTTGTTGTGTTTTGAAAATAGTTAAAAGAAACCAAAACGACGAATTAAATTCAAGTCTCGGCTGCAAGATTTTTTTTTTTAATTTTTTCTTCTATAAAAAGCCTTACTCCACTCTGGATGCGAGCCACGGACGGACTATTATTATTATTATTATTATTATTATTATTATTATTATTATTATTATTATTATTTAAAGATCCGGGAGATGCTTCGGTTGGAATCGTTTTTTTTTTCCCTTCCCGGAAAAGCAGCAAATCCAAACACAATGAATCTGCTCAGAAGAGCTGGTATGGAGAGCGCAGGGGGGGCTCTCCTTCGTCCCGTCCCCCCGAAGATCTTCAACGCCTTTTGTTCCATTCTTTTGTGCTTGGCCTATTTGGTTCGTGTGGCTGTGGGGAGAGGGGGAGAGAGGTGAGCGGCTGTCAGACAAACAGCCCGCTTCTTTTGGGTGCCAAATCGGAGCTGTGTGTTCCTTGGTGGCGTAGCTAGAGGGTGGAAAGCGCTAAGTTTTGCAGGGAGCTTCACCGCAGCGTGCAAGCGACCCCTCCCCTGAGAAGACAGTATGGCTCGCCCAGTCCGGGATAGCTCCGAAGGGGAGCGGCCCCTTGCACGCTGCGGTGAGGCTCTCTGCAAGACTTAGTGCTTTGCCCCCCCTAGCTACGCCACGTGTGTTCGTTATGTTTAATGCTCCTGAATCCTTCTTTCCTTCCCCCCTTTCCCCATCATGTCTTCAAACTAGGTGATGGAGAGAGTGCAAGGGTTGCTGGTGCGTGCTTGTGTTTGTGTGTGCGTTGGGGAGGGAATCCGCAAATACAGTCCCAATTCTCCAGATAACCACAGCCAAATCCTAGGCATGTCTACTCAGAAGTAAGCCCCACTGAGTTCAGTGGGGCTTACTCCTAGGAAAGTGTGCATAGGATTGCAGCCCGCAACGCTTTTGCCTTTAAATTAGCAAAGAAACCAACTCTTGCCCCCAGCTCCTCTCTGGGATTTGCAACGTGGTTTCTAAGGACCCCTTAAGATAGGTCCTTCCAGGCAACTGAAAGGCCACCCGCGCCCCGCCACCCCTCTACCTTCCCTTGATTCAATATTTTGTGGTTTACCTGCCTGGATTGCAAACAGGAGGGGGAGACTGGAAACAGTGGATACCACTGGTGTGTCAGGCTCTTTTCTGGTTTTAAAGGTGCTTAGATGTAGATTGCCTGATGTGGTGGCTGCATCGTGCTCCGAATTGACTCCGAATTGATGGCACGCCTGCTTTTTGCAAGTCGGGCGCGCTCGGACTGCAGAGACCTGATGATGCTCGGGCGTGAAATTGACACGATGAGGCTTGGGCGTGAAATTGACATGATGGGGCACTGGGTCTAGTCTGGGTGGTGGGGGGACGGAGGGGGTGCTCCATCCTTGTGGCTCCCCAGTTTGCCTATTCGGATCACCTTGGGGGCTGCGTGGATCAGGCAGGAGCAGTGGCGTAGCTAGAGGGGGTGCACTCAGGGTGACCAGATGACCTCTTTTTCCAGGACACATCCTCTTTCTTAGCCTCGTGGCCTGGAAAAAAAACATACAACTTAAATGTCCTCCGTTTCCCTGTGCGCAGGCAGCACAAAGCCTTCTTGTAATTATTAAATTATATGCATTGTAGTTTTAAATTTAATAAGCAACATAGTGAGCCACATAATGAGCCACATGAAATCAATAGCTGAGGGATTTTTAGCTTTTATTTTGCCTACATTTTGGGATGCCTGGTCCTCTTTGGGCGGTTAGGACATTTGGTCACCCTGTGCAAAGCAAACCATCACTGCAGACCATTTGAGAATGCAAAGCCGGGCTGACTCTTATAGCAGCTAGAGGGGGGCAAAGCACCAAGTTTTGCAGGGAGCCTCACCGCAGTGTGCGAGTAGACCCTCCCGTTCAAAGCCATTGGGGGGGGCAAAACAGAGGTGAATGCAAGGAGGCAGGGAGGCAAATGCCTCTGTTTTGCCTTTCCTCCTGAAATGACTTCAGAGGGGAGGGGAGAAGTTCCTTGCACACAGCGGTGAGGCTTCATGCTTTGCCCCCCCTCTAGCTACACCACGAGGCAGGAGAGGGGCTTGGAGGGGCTTTTGATGGTGCTGCTGTTGTCTGTGCCTGCTGGCCTCCCAGACCTCCCAGGACTTTGGCAGCATCCTGCTACAGCAGCTCATTCAGGCTTAATCCAGTCCAGGCAGACATTGGTGGATTATTATTATTTTTTTATCATTATTTTAAAGCATGGCACACTGGTCTTTAAAATAAGTCTATAGGTTTCAAACGAGATAAAAATATATTATTATAAAATAATATATTAGTGTGGATTACTGAGCTCAGGACTAGCCAGGACATCTGACATTTGGAGGAGTGTGAGAGAGAGACTCTGGCTGCTATCTGATGCACCCTTTCCTGGGAGTAAGCCCCACTGATCGCAAAAGGACTGACTTCTGGGTAGATTTGCGTAAGATTGCACTGTCAAGTTGCAACTCTAAACACATTTACTTGGGAAGAAATCCCATTGAACTCAGTGGGATTTACTTCTGGGTAAACCTGCGTGTGACCAAGTGAGAGGCGCATAGGAGGGATGGGCCTTGGTGTATCTGTATTTATTTATTCTTTTCCTTTTTACTGCCTTCTCCAGGGCAGATTACAGAGACCATTCCATGCCCACCTGCCACTACGACTGTCAAAGCCACAACAACTGCAGTGTGAGGCACATCTGCAAGGGGGTGGGTGTTCTGAGGTCTCATTGGCTTTGGGGGCTAGGTATATGTGGCGAAGGCATGGTGGGCCCATGGCTCTCTGACTTTGATGCAGCATGATCTCGGTGTCTCAGGAAATGAGCAGTCTCCAGGGTGTCATGATGGCGTGTCCACAAGTGCAAGGCCAGGAGGCCCTTTGTGCTGTCATGGTGCAAGGCTGAGTGTGTGCAAACCAATGGTGAGTTGGGGGGGGGTAGCCAAAAAGTGGTGCATTGTATGTGGACATCTCTGCATGGAGGTGTGTACGCTTAAAGCTTTCTGCCTACGTATATGCAAGTCTAGGGGAGTGTGAGAGTGTGAAGATTGCGTATACTGTATGTGTGTTGCAGGTTCTGCATAAGTTGGTGTATGCAGGAGCCAAGCAGTAGAGGGCAGCAGTGGGCATCTAATGGACATCTAGATGACAGTATTTGTTTATGTGTGCGTGATGGGGAGGACAGAGGGGTCAGGCTGCCCCCAGCTGGCTCTGCCCTTGCCATTATGCCCTCCACTCTCTGGCTTGGCCTTGTCTCCCAGCTGGCCCCCCGGGCCCTTCTCTGCGTGTTCACAGCGGACCTTGATTTAATGTCCATACAATTAAGGCACGCGGTGAATGCCAAGAGCGCGGCTTCCGCGACATCCCAGCTGAGATGGGGGTGCACCACCAGCACAGCCACTTAGACACCCCCCACCCGTCATTTGCACCCTTGGCAGGAAAGGTGAGAGCAGTCCCTGCAGGAAAGAGGATGAAGGAGATCTCCAGGAGAGCCAGATAAACCACAACAAGGGTTCGGAGAGAAGGGAGAATCCACTTGCTCTCCCCACCTAGGCAAAGTGACCTTCTGGGCCATGTTCAAGGGCGCTGAGAAGATCACAGGAGGGAAGGGGATAGATCACCAGCAAGGGGACAAAGCCAGGAAGCCAAGAGGGGGACTGTGCACAGGGATGGTCTTTTATCTTAGGAAGGAAGGCCTCCATGCTCAGTCATATTCCACCATTACAACTGCAGCCAAATCACCTTTCCCTGTAACTCATTCTGGATTCAACTCCAGGCAGGGTGTCCAAGTTTCTGTATACAGTCTTCCATTCAGGACTTTAGCAGGTATGACTGCAGATTTTTTTCCCCCCAAATTCATGCTGTTACCTTTTGGGGGGTGAGTGGGAGGCAAGTAGAGCTGATTGGAAAGCAGGTCCTTTTGGATATAGGCCAGTTCCTGCCCAGTTCAGTTGGATCAAGGCAACTGCATTTTAAGATGCAAATGTCCCTCATAGAATGTCCTGGATTGGTGAATTCTCACACCGAATAGAAGCCCAGTCCTGCCTCAAACAAAACAAGCTCTTCCTGAAGCATAACAAAATAAACTGCACTGTAATTCCCCACCCCCACCCCAGGACAATTAAAGTGGAAAGTTGTGTTAAGGTCTGCAATCCTCTGGGCTCTCATGCAAGGTCCTATCTCTGTGAACAGGAACTGTGCAAGAACTTGGCAGTTCACCATCATAATAAGATATACAAGAGTCTGTTATTTCCTTCTGTGCTCATAATCTGGGTAACCACTTTGAATGAATGGGATGCTGTTTCTGATCTCTTCTCCCCCCCCCCCTTTTCCCACCTAACCCTAATAGGAGTTGTGATGCTG
Organism: Tiliqua scincoides; assembly: GCF_035046505.1. Taxonomy (NCBI): domain Eukaryota; kingdom Metazoa; phylum Chordata; class Lepidosauria; order Squamata; family Scincidae; genus Tiliqua; species Tiliqua scincoides. Next base: position 217,512,129 of record NC_089824.1, read on the forward strand.
TTGGAAGGAAACAACAAATAAACATCTTTGTTTAAAGGCTTGTAATGTTTTAACGTCCTTTGTTGTCGTCTTTCTTCCAGGTGGTTTGAATGGATATATTGACCTGTCATTTTGATGAATTGCAATTAGCTCAGATTTACTACCAAGCAGTGAGTTTGCCTGCAAATTTTGCTATTGTTTTTGAGACCAATTTTACTCGCAGAGGGTTTTCCCCCCCTATTTCTCTTCCAACATATAACATCTTATAGTGTAAAAATAAATTTTAAACCATTTGTGCATGCATGTGTGAACTCACGCTCATCATGCCTGTACTGGCAACATGCCATTTTATGTGTGCGTCCCAGAACTGTTCACTGGTCACATGTACAATTCAACAGAAGGTGAAGCATGTGTAAACCCACTGAAATCAATGCTTTAAGTGTGCTCCGCTCTGTCTTGGGCTGTCTCTCTTCATTTGTTTTGTGCAATTATTGCAAAGGACAATTACAAAATGATGCCATGCATACAGTGCTTGGGCAATAAATTGAGAGAGGTACATTATATGTAGATGCCACAATAAGACTGCTAAATCAATTTGAAGTGGACAAAAGGCAAGGCTTTTTTGCACAATGTTAATTCATTAATCGGATCTGTAGCCTGCCTTTTTATTCGGATGGAACCCCCAAGCTTATATTATATTATATATCCTGGGTAGAATCCTCCCTTCTACCCAGAACAGTAAGTCTTTTTATCGTCCAAGGACAGGGAAGGAGAAACCGGGTGCAGCCCCAGCGCTCCAAATGACTATGCTTATGGAATCACAAGATTGTCACAAGGTGCAGTGAAAGTCATAGCTCCGATGGCTTTGAAAAAAAGGATTGTACAGATTTATGGATGACTGGCTCTATCAGCAACTGTTGGTTCTGATAGTTAAAAAGACTTCTCATACAATGACAGTATACCTTGAGTACAATACCACCTACTGAGAACAAAGAATGGGACAACAGTATTACAATCTGCTTGTAAGCATCCAGCAGCACCTGACTAGTTATTATTGGAAACTTGGGCCAACAAGGCAATTATTATTTTCTTAAACAGCTCCGGTTTGCTCATTTTTCTCCTGCTCAGGTAAAGATATTTTGAAAGGCTTCATTTGGTTCTCAGGACAGTGAAAAAGTCCCCTTTTAAATGAAAATTTAGAAGGACTAATGCATATCTAAATTATTATATTGATTTTTTAAAATGCAAAACAAACAGGGTTTGTGGCACCATTTTTGTATCAAGTATTGCCTCTTGCAAACAATTATGCTGTAAGAGTCAGATTGGTTTTGTATTCCCAAGCGGGCTGCAGTGGTGATTTTTGCAGTGTTTGCAATTGAGGATGCACACCCGCAGTGGTGTAGCTTGAGGGGGTGCAAAGCACTAAGTTTTGCAGGGAGCCTCACCACAGCGTACAAGCGGCTCTTCTCCCTCCCCTTTGGAGCCAGGCATTCTCGCCTCCGTTTTGCTCCCCCCCCCACCTGGAATGGCTCTGAAGGGGAGGGGGAGGGGCAGCTTGCATGCTGCGGTGAGGCTCCCTGCAAAGCTTAATGCTTTGCACCCCCTCTAGCTATTGCTACTGCACACACCTTCAGCAACAACGATCACATTTGTGCGTGTGCCCCAAATGCTCAGAATAAAAATACATTTTTTATATTGATATACTACTTTTATTCAACAAAGCAGTTGACAATAATAGAGCAAAGCAGTTGACAATAATAAAATAAAGAACAGAGAGTAGCAGTAAGGTCAGTCATGATTAAATAAACCACAGCCATAAAATACAACAGGATAAAGGCCTCTGAAACTGGAATGATTTCACCACCCACATAAAACTGGCCAGAGAGGGAGCTGGTCTAATTTCCCTGGGAAGGAAGGAAATTCCACATTGTGGGCCCATCACTGCAAAGGCTCTAATCCTAGCAGAGCTGACTTTAAGCCAACTGGACCAATTGATCCCAACTGGGCTCCATGCCTAAGGGGTCCCACACTAGGGTAAAAAAAAATTATTTTTACTAAATCTTTTCACTAAACAAGTGTTTTTGTAACTATTTATTTCAGGTAAAGGATTTCAAAGGTAATCTACACAATTGGTTTCTTTACTTGTAGGCCGGCATGTATGCAATTTTATACTGAAATGTGCTTTGTTCATTTGGTCCATTAACTCACATGCACTTTTTAAGCACATATTTTCCATTCTGCCTTTAAGATATAAAATCTATACTAAATTGTATTTCTATCTCTAACAGCACAATACTGTACCTGTCAACTCAGAAGTAAGCCCCATTATTTTAATAGGACTTAGTCTTGGGTAAGGATAGGATTGCAGCCTAAGATTCTTCAGACCTTGGCTGTGAACCTGGGGCCCTGCAGCTTCTAAGGCCAGCCCTATTTCCTGGCACTGGTCAAATGGATTTTTGTCAATGGCAGCCCAGAGAGCAGGGACTCTAGTGGTGATCATAAGGTTCAGGCAGGTTCATATGGGAGAAGGTTGCCTGGAAGGTAGTATAAACCAGCAAAAAAATCCCTAAGATGATTTGGAGTACTGTAGGTGACAGAGCTTGTGCAACTCAGGGTGCAATCCTAACCCACTTTCCAGCACTGACATAAGGGCAATGCAGCCCCATGGTAAGGGAACAAACATTCCCTTGCTTTGAGGAGGCTTCCACGAGTGCCACCCAACTGCAGGACGCAGCACATGTCCCATTGGCACAGCTACGCTGGTGCTGGAAAGTTGGTTAGGATTTGGGCCTCACTTTCTCAGGTTCTCCATTCACTTTGTTGTAATAGATGGCGCAACATAACCCATGCATGCTTTATGTATATCACTGTTCTTCAGCCTTGGGGTTGGGACCCCAGAGGGGTCACAAAGCATCAATTGTGGGGTCATGGCAACTTAAGGGAATGAAAAAGGTTGAAGGCATCTGGTCTACTTCTTCAGATATCTGGAGATTATGTCCCAGTCCTGCTCAGGTTCTTAGCAATTGTGCTAAAATAGCTTTCACTAATGCCAGGCTTCATGGTAACTTTTTCTGCTCTAATAAGAATATTTGGTTATAGTGAACAGTGCTGGAAGGGGGTAACAGGGGTGAGGAGTGGGTGGTGACAGAAGTGAGTGTGGGCTGACACGGTCCTGGGAAGGGGGGTGGGATCAACAGTAGGGACCCCAGTCTCAAATTTTATTTATTTATTTATTTATTGGGGCCATGGCACAAAAAAGGTTGAAGACCACTGATGTATACGAAGCAACTTTCCATTGAAATGTATGAGGAACCCTTTGGGCCAACTAAAATACCCACAGAATTCTGCCATGGAGCTAATGAGCCTAGTCCACCAAAGCTATTGAAATCCAGGCTGGCAACAGAGGTCTGCATCATTGCCCAGGGCTCTCAGAAGGGGCCACTGCTCATCCCTGAGACCACCTCCATGGAGAGACATTTGCTGAGGAACCCCAAAACCTGGAGCTGACCTTGCTCGGTTACATCTACACTGTAAAGTCATGTGTTTGGTTTGGTTTTTTATTCACTAGAATCTCCATGCTCCACTGATGTGTTTTAAATGTATAAAATTTCATATGCATCTGCAGGTTCTCTTAAAAGGAAAGACAGAACTCATTTGTGTTAAGATTCTGAGAAGGCACTCATACTTAAGAACATGTCTTGCTGGATCAGATCAAGGTCCAATATTGAAAGTCTCCCAGCAACCACCTGGAAACAGGCCAGTGGTCCACTTGTGGACTATTCTGTCAACATTTTGCCCTATTCCTGGTTTACCCTGCATACAATCTGAAAAATGACAAGCTATAAGTGTGAACCTTGCATTTATTGAAATTCTCAAGAACGATTAAGGTCATTCAATTTCTATCTCTTACCTGAATTTTTTAAAAAGTCTTCATTTGCCTTTGGAACTCCTTGCCACAAGGCAATGGAACCCTGCTTGACATGTCCTTCTTTAGAAAGTATTCTTAAAAAGCAGTCTAAATAATTTTCCTACAAAATTCCTGGCTGATTCTTTTTTTTTTTTTTTCCTTTTTACTATTATTATGCTGCTAAAGCTCCCCAAAACACACCTCAAATTGGAAGCCTGTCTGTGGGGCCATCTTTTTGAACACATTTAGGAGAACATTGCCAGCAAACATTACATTCTGCGGGGAGCCTTACCGAAGTGTTCAAGTAACCTCTCCCCCTCCTCTTCAGAGCCATTCCAGGTTGGGGAGCAAAACAGAGGCATTCTTCTCCCTACCTTCCTGCATTCACCTCCATTTTGCTCCTCTTGCCCAGAATGGCTCCAAAGGGGAGGGGGAAGTTTGCATGCTGCTGTGAGGCTCCCTTCAGAACTTAGTACTTTGCACCCCCTCTAGCTATGCCACTGGTTGTTATTTCTAATTAGAATCTCTGCAGTGTGCTGATGCCTTTGGTTTCCTCCTCCAACAAGAAGGCTCCTCAGGATAATCTCTCTCTCAGGAAGCATGTCCTAGATGTATTTTTTTTTTTTTTTGTCAAAAATGAGTCCCAATGACTGAGTTATCACATTTTTATCCCAACCGTCCTCCAAGATACTCAGAGTGACCTGCATAATCCCATCCCTGCCCCATTCCATCCTCTGAAGTCAATGGGGCCATTTGTCAGATGGTGACTGGGGATTTTAACCAGCGTCTCTAAAGTCTCAATCTAACTCTAAAAACCAGCAATTTTCAATGTTTTTCTTCTCTTGGCGCACTGACCCAGCAATTTTCAACTTTTTTGATACCACGGCACACTGGCAAGGCACTAAAATTATCAAGGCACACCATCAATTTTTTGACCACTGACAAGGCATAGCATGCTGTTGGTAGGGGGCTCAAACCCTTCAACTGCCCTACTAATAAATGACCCTGCCCAAGCTCCCGCGGCACACCTGTGGACCATCCATGGTTGAAAATCACTGTGCTGACCTCTCTGGTCTTCTCTATGGTTTTCGCCTCTTGTGATATCACTGCCAGCTTCTGGGAGACTCTTCAGGGTTCTGCGGCTCTATTTCTAGGGCAACTGTCTTTAGTAACAAATTGTCTGTCCCTCTCCCTCTAATGGCAGAGACAGTTGCCCTAGAACAGAGCTGCAGCATCCAGAAGAGTTTTTCAGTGATTTTCAACTGCTATGTCCCAAACCCCAGCAGCACACCTGCGCACCTTTTGGGGCACACTGATTAAAAGTTGCTGTGTGTAAACACAGGGGAGGGAGAGCACTGCTTCCTATAAGAGGACTGAAGCTGAAATGAGTTATCCACACACCTCCAGTATGACCTCAGCTAGCCAAAAACTAGGCAAGAGCACACTGAGTGGATTGCTAATATGTTTATCTCCTTGAAAAATGTCCAGTTGATGAAGACAAGACAAAAGCAGGAGAAAGAGGAGGACAGTTCCTGAAACCAGCAAGTGGTCACCCCAGACATGGAAGTGGCATCAAATCTTTCATTAAGAAAGTGGTTAGGATCCAACCCACCTCACAGGTGAGCATAAAATGCTTCTGTGTGAGCATGGAGAGGGGGAATGGGAGCACTATTCCCTTCTGGTCTTCATTCTTCATGGTCTTTACACATTCACATCATTGCTTGAACTTGTACACTGCAAGAACTCTTTGAAGAGAGAACAGCAACTCAATTAAAGAAGCCCCTGCAATAGTAAAGGCTGTTTTGCTTGGGTGGGTGAGCTATTCCAAAGCTAACCCAAGACATACATGGAAAATAAGAACATAAGAACAGCCCCACTGGATCAGGCCATAGGCCCATCTAGTCCAGCTTGCTGTATCTCACAGCGGCCCACCAAATGCCCCAGGGAGTGCACCAGATAACAAGAATAAAATGGTCTTCAGAGAATATGGGAAGGGTCAGTTGGCAATCAGGATCCCTTATGGATGAGGGATCCAGCTCATGCAATGCTTGCAGCTCCAGAACCAGCGAATTAGCTGCGTTCTGGACAAGGCTGGTGCTCCGACCAGGGGACCAGCAGAACATTCAGCTCCTGAAGTCTAGAAAGGAACTCTGGATGTCCAAGAACTGAGGCACAACTTGAAGGTGCTTTGGGGTCATGTGATCTGAGAAGCTCACAATGACACACAGGGTGGAAAGTTTTAAATACCTGTTCTAACTGATTCAAGTGGGGTCCAAATGAGACATGACATTGGGCACATCGTGGAGCCTGACATGCTCATTTTCAAACTGTTAGGCACAGTGGGGTCCGATTGGGATGAGGAGCAAGGTGGAATTTTGTAATCCTTTACTCATCCTGTGGTCCAGCAAAAATGCTCCCCCAGCTACTGTTTGCCATGGACATGAAGCTGCAGTGGGCACCAACGGACACAGAAACTCTGTGGCAACCTTGCTTTGGGACAGGCCTCCGCCTCCTTCACTCCATCAATTGAGGGAACTTTGAAGGTTTTTTCTCCCAGAAGGGCAGAAAATGCTTCTGGGTACTCAGGAAAAAGATGCAGCCTTGAGGATCCCAAAGCTTACACACTCCAAGATGGAGTCTGGTGTCCAAAATAGAGCCCAGTGGTATATGAGGGTGGTGGTCAAGGGAGGCCCAGCCTTGGATGCCAGGCTGCAGAGGGATATCAGTGTCTCTGCTCGACAGCCTTCCTCTTCTCAAGCATTCTGCCTCTTTTCTTCTCTCCAATGTGTTTCCAGCTCGGTTCCCTCAAACGCCTGCAATAGAATAATGTTGTGTCAGCTAAGTAGAAGAAAAGGGTTTGCCACAATCCCTTCTGGCTCTGAGCCTGATCACACTGAGGAGGCTGAATAAGGGGGGGGGGGGATTAAGAACATGAGAGCCCTTCTGAATCAGGCCAAAGACCCATCTCGCCCAGCTTCCTGTATATCACAGTGTCCCATTACTCAGGGAACCTCAGCACTGCTGGGAAGGCCATCCAGTGCTCCAACAGCACTGGTGGGCATTAAGTAGTATGGGGTGGGGGGAGGGTGGGGTGGGACTGGTGAAGCTCTAATTTGCTGGATCCTGAACTGCTTTGATCTGCTGGATGCTGATCCTGAACTTTGTGTAGGGCTGGAAGGCCTGAAACAGAGTATCTCAGGTCTTTACCAGCAAAATAGACAGTGCAGACTTGAGAAGCCCCATTGCAAGGCTTGGGGCTTCTCCTGGGGGAAGGTGGCAAAAGTCCTCTTCCCCCATGGAGACTTCTGGCTGCCTTGGATGCAGTGGTAGCTGTTTTAGCCCAGTTGCACCTAGTGGAGCTGCAAGCTTTAGGACTGGGCTGTCAGGATGTCAGATGCAAGGGAGTAGCAACAGGATGGTGGTATGTTGTTGACTTCTGTGCTCCCTGAGGCATTTGGTGGGCCACTGTGAGATGCAGGAAGCTGGACTAGATGGGCCTTTGGCTTGATCCATCAGGGCTCTTCTTATGCCAGCATCTCTCATGAAGCTCTGCAGGGTTGAGAAACTACTGCCCCATCTGCCTGGCCTGGTTATATTGGTTGTAAAGGCTCAGCAAATGTGCAAGAGCCTTGTCCTTAATAACTTATAAACCTGTGCTGGTGAGACCAGAGAGAAACAGCATCAGGTAAGTCAGACTGGTGGTTGGTCCATTAAATGATCTGCATGAAAAACAGCCTTAGATCTCACTCACAGTGAACAATGGGAATCAATAAATCAAATACAGCTTTTGAATAAAGTTGCCCAGTTTGCATAACTGGTGATAGACTTCTTGCAGAATTTGGAATTTATATTAACTCTTTGGAGCACTGTAGTCCCGTGCTGGTAATGGGGTAGATGGACAGGGAGGAATGACTGTGGGACATTGGTGAAATTATCCACAAAAGTGCTATCCTATTCTTCTGTGGCTTAGAGCCTGATACAGAACAGAGTTCACCAATGCTTTTTTGGTTGAGCTCTGCACCTGCACAAGGACTAGCAGCTTGCTTTTAGCAAACAAAAGCAGGCATATCATCAGGTGTGAAATATCCTACATGAACAATTGCAGAAGACAAGCAGTTATGTGGGACTGGCTAATACAAGTATTAAAAAAAAAAAAATTCTTAGCTTTGCTTACTTTGGCAGCTAGACTCTCAGCTTTGCCCCAAAAGTCTTACAGTAAGTACCAACTGTTATGGTACTTATCTCTACATTTGCTTTTGAGGTCATTGCCCATCTCATTTGTTTCATTCTATAATTACTTCTCATAACTGTGTCCCCTCACGTGATGGCACCTGGCATTTTCCTTGGAAGCCTTGAGAAACCAGCCAGCACTTTGCCACCATAAATAAGTACCAGCTGTGACCACCTGGCGGTGCCATTCATAAGGAATACGAGTGTGAAACTCTCATGGTGAAAAACTACAATGTTTTACATTGATCACATCAAAAATGGATGTTGAAATCCATTTCACCACTCCCCCCCCCCACACACAAGAACAATTCTCCTTTTGAGATATACAATTTCATGCATGCAGAACATAATTGTATTCAACCAAATTACCCAAGAAACTCCTGAATTGTCCTTCAGACAAAAGGGAGAGGTAGAGCAGTTCATATGTACTGCCATCATGTGGATATTGGACATGAAGTGGGGCAGTTGGCATCAGGCCATCCTGGAATAAACAGCCACCATTCACTTATAAGGAGAAAATATGATGTGCTGGGGTGTTCATAGAGAGAGGGGGGGGGATGGAAATTGCTTACAGACTTCACTGCATGCCCCCTTCAGACATTTGCCACCATATCCTGTGCATTCCTGATGACCACATGGAGGGCAAGGGATAGTTTGGCCCCCTGTGTATTCCTTGGCACACCTGCAATCTGCCTATGGACATACAAGCACAGCTTCATCTCTCTCTCTCTCTCTCTCTCTCTCTCTCTCTCTCTCTCTCTGCTTGAGCAAAAATCCAGAAGAATGCCTAGGCATGTGTTTCCAGAACATCTGCATAAGTCTACAGCTGTGGACCCCAGCCATCAAGCTCAAGACAGCCCACATGGGGGGTATGGTATTGCAGTGAATCCTCATAACCTATGAGGTCGACAGAAATAGAACCCATTCCCATAGCTGAGCAGTGATCAGAACCAAGCTGTTCCCAGTTCAAGGGTTACATTTCGCCCACTGCATCACTCTGGCTTTGCAGTTCATCATGGAATAATTTTCCCCACGTGAAGGTTAAGATCCATTCAGAACTGAACTGACACAAACCAAACTGCATGCAAAAGAACTCCCATCATATAGCTATAATTCTTAAAACAAGACGAGATTAAATGGCACAACAGCCAGTGGTGTAGCTAGCGGGGTCTCGGAGGGGGTGCAGGCCTCAATGGGAGATGTGCATGGAGGGGTGACGTCACTACTAGCTAAAAAATTTTAAATCTTGGTACTTTTGAATAATTCCATCATGTTATATATCATTCAATGTGTAATTTCATGCAGAATGTGATGGAACAAACCATGTTTTATCAAAAGTTATAACCTAAAACACCCAGCATTGGCAGGGCAATGGTAGATCTCCACACCAAGCACCCTGGTTGTTGCCCTGCCCACTACTTGAGAGGAAGTCCATCAAGGGAATGATGCGTTGGCCTCCCGCACCGAGTGACACGGACCCTAGTGACGGCACTATCCACAATTACAACTTAGTGCTTTAAACCCCTCTAGCTAGGCCATTGGCTGTGGGCATCTGAAAGTGGAAGGACTTGAGTAACAAAGGCAGGGGTGCAATGGGAAACAAAGGCAGAAAGGTAACTGTTATTGCAGTGGATCCTCCTTATCTGCAGGTTTGGCACCCACAGATTTGACTCAACCCATGCTGAAGGGTCTCAAGTGAACTCCCAGATGCCACCGGAAATGTTTTCCACTCGTGCCTGGGTGATGTTCTGAGGCTCAGGGAGGCTGCACATGGCTTCCATGGGACTCAGAAAGTCTCCTGCAGTCTTCTGTTTTCAAACTGGAAGTGCCTTTCCGAAGGCTCTGGCAGGCCTTGAAACTTCTGAAAGGCACTTCTGGTTTTTTGGGCGCTGCAGTTTTAATTATTTGCAAAATCCTTATCTTCGGGAGTGTCTGGGAATATGGATCACCCATGGTAATCAAGGACGCACTGTAGTAGCTCCTGAGGTGTGATTTGGTTGAGAACCACACTGTGGGGGGCACTCCTTTGATTTAGGAGAGCAGAATAGCTCTATCCCACCCACCTTCTACGTCTCAGAGTAGCTGAGAAGCTCATCCACTGATGAACATTTGAAGCTGTGTTACATCATGACAGCCCACTGGCTCTCCTGATTCATTGAACTGGAGATGCCAGGGGTGGAGCCATCAACCAGCAATGTCTGTACAAGTGGTATACACACAGGTTCATACACACAGTCGGGGACTGTGCATTTTGCTGAGTCCTTGACAAGAACATAAATAGAAAGAGGAAGCTGCCTTATATCGAGTCAGGCTGCTGGTTTGCCTAGGCCAGCTCTGCCTTCTCTGATTGGCAGGTGTTCAATAGCCAAGGAGTTGCTTTTTTATCACCTGCTCCCAGTTCCCTTGAACTGGAGATGCCAATGAAACGCCAAGGAGATGGGAACTTCTGCATGCAAAGTATGCACTCTGCCACACATTGCAGGAGTGCAAGCATATGTACGCAGTGGAGGGCAGTTCTTGCTGCCAAGAATCTGCATCCCCTTGCATGCATTCATTGTAATGCATGGCTCAGCTGAACAGTCAGTGAGAACATCAACTCCCTAAGTCAGTCTTCAAGCATGCCTTGGGTATAGACAGTGGCATAGCTAGAGGGGGTGCAAAGCACTAAGTTTTGCAGGGAGCCTCACTATAGCGTGCAAGTGGCCCCTCCCCCTCTCCTTCGTTTTGCCCCCTGCCCAGAATGGCACCAAAGGGGGGGCTGCTTGCATGCTGTGGTGAGGCTCCCTGAAAAACTTAGAAGTTTGCACCCCCCTCTAGCTACACCACTGGGTAGAGGTGTGATTTTTTTTCAGTGATAAAATAAAAACACATTATATCACTTCCATTACATCACTTTCTGCACTTCTCATTTTTATAAAATAACAAACAAGCCAAAAACAAAACAAAACCCTAAGGAATGAATTAATGAATGAAGAGGTGGGGGATGCATGGGTGATAACTGTGGCTGCATCTGCTAACACCATATCACCTACCTAGTAAACTTTTAAAGCAATTATAACTTAGGCCGCAATCCTAGCCAACTTTCCAGCACTGACATAAGGACAATGCAACTCTGAGGTAAGGGAACAGACATTCTCTGTTTTACCCATGAAGGATTACCCATGTCTGCGGCTTACAATCTTATTCGGACCCAACCATTTGATACAGAGAAACAGGATTTGCAAGTTGCAGCCTGTAAGTCTTGTTCGCCTCTATATATTGATCTTTCATGGCCCTCTGATTTGGGTTCAAGCTATCTATCGTTCATGTGTTCACCTCAGATTCGTAGAGCCTTTACGCTGGGTAGGTTTAATACCTTACCTACAAATGTACCAAGAGCAAGATTTAATAGACCATTGGAAAGTCCCCAGTCGTGTTCTTTCGACCTGACCTCAAAAGAGTCCTTGACCCATGTACTTTTGTATTGTACCCACTATATTGATTTACGACATCGATTTCTATATCCATTCCTGGAAAGCTTTCATGGTTCAGATACAGACTTGGTCCAGTACTTGTTAGACGGGAGAAATGAGTGCCGCTCATCAAATGTAGCAATATATATATTTAAGGCACTGTCGAGGCATAAATTCCTCTGTATTTCTTTGCCTGATCAATGATTGGTGGCTACCCTGAATGTTTTAATTTTTTTTTCTTGTTGGATTGTTTATGCCAATAAAGGTGGAATGACTGAATGAATGAATGAATGAATGAGAAGGCTTCCATGACTGCCCCCCCCCCCCCACCAATTGCAGGATGCAGAACACACCCCACTGGCACAGCTATGCCAGTGCTGGAAAGTTGGTTAGGATTGCACCCTGATAGTCACAATTCATAAAAGGAGAGTTAGGACAGACAGAAGAAAAGATTTATTTACCCAACGTGTAATTCGTATGTGGAACTCCTTGCCACAGGAAGTAGTGATGGCATCTTGCCTAGATGCCTTTAAGAGGGGATTGACCAAATTTCTGGAGTCATAGTAGGTATGTACAAGCTCTTGGTTTTAGAGGCAGGCTGCCTCTGATTGCCAGATGCAGGGGAGGGCACCAGGATGAAGGTTGTGTCTGTTGTCGGCGTGTGGTTGGTCTGTGGAACTCCTTGCCACATGATGTGGCGATGGCGTCTGGCCTGGACGCCTTTAAAAGGGGATTGGACAAGTTTCTGGAGGAAAAATCCATTATGGGTTACAAGCCATGATGTGTATGTATTGGCAACCTTCAGTCTCGAAAGACTATGGTATCGCGCTCTGAAAGGTGGTTCTGGCACAGCGTCTAGTGTGGCTAGACTACATGCCAGGGATTCTAGCACATTCCAGGACTGTGTTGTTTGGAACTTTGTCCTGCCAGCTGATGCCAAGGATGAGTCAGAGGCAGCGCATGTGGAAAGCGCTCAGTTTCCTCTCCTGTTGTGAGCGAAGAGTCCATGACTCGCTGCAGTACAGAAGTGTACTCAGGACGCAAGCTCTGTAGACCTGGATCTTGGTATGTTCCGTCAGCTTCTTGTTGGACCAGACTCTCTTTGTGAGTCTGGAAAACGTGGTAGCTGCTTTACCAATGCGCTTGTTTAGCTCGGTATCGAGAGAAAGAGTGTCGGAGATCGTTGAGCCAAGGTACACAAAGTCATGGACAACCTCCAGTTCATGTGCAGAGATTGTAATGCAGGGAGGTGAGTCCACATCCTGAATCATGACCTGTGTTTTCTTCAGGTACAAGGTATGTACAACCTCCTGATTTTACCAGAATGAGGTCTCTTGTTATGTGGTGTGCTCCCTGGGGCATTTGGTGGGCCACTGTGAGATACAGGAAGTTGAACTAGATGGGCCTTTGGCCTGTCCCAGCGGGGCTCTTCTTATAGTCCTATGTTCTTAATAAAAACACATAACCACATTCTGTTCTTTTGCTTCTTGGGAAAAAACAAAACCTTAAAAAAATAAAACGTTTAAGAACACCTCTAGCCATAGCTCCTAATGTAGCTCAAGGCTATTCCCCAGTCATGCCAGGGCAATGCAAGACATGGGCATTGGCTTCAAATCCAGCAAGGGTCACCAAGTTCTGCCTCAAGCCAGAGGCCTCCCGTTATTTTCAGAATGGACCCAAAATGATGGGAGTGCAAGCCTGTGTTGTGAACTGTTATTTAATGCGCTGAGGATACATTTAGTGCTCCAGAAGTAATAAATGATGATTAATGACAATCATCTCTACTTGGAAACGTTTAATTTTGCTCTAGGAATAGAGGGAAAGCGACCTATGTTATCATAGCAACAGCGCCCCCATGTGGCAGAAACCATTTTAAAAAATCAGGCACTTGCTCGCACTTGTTATTCATAGAACCAGTTTGTGTTGATTTTTATAAATCAAATTTTTATAAAATTTCAGGCCCTGGTAATTTGTTGACCAACATACAGCCACAGATTTCTTTTCACATGTTTCATTTTATTGATTAGCATAATGATGACCAATCATTTCAAGAGACCACAAGTCAAGGGGATTCTCTAAAAGGTTACACCACACCAGTGAACTCCTTTCCCTGAGAGGTTTGCCAAAATCTGAGCCACAGTGGTGTAGCTAGAATGGGTGCAAATCGCTAAGTTTTTCAGGCCGCGCAAGCAGACTCTCCCCCTCTCCTTCAGGGCCATTCTGGGCGGTGGGAGCAAAATGGAGGCGGAACACAGAATGGCTTCGCATGGGAGGGGGAGAGGCTGCTTGCAAGGTGCATTGAGGCACCTGCAAAACATAGTGCTTTGCACCCCCTCTAGCTACACCACTGATTCTGTCCACATGGGCCCGAAGCAAATGACATGCTCGACTCGAGTCGTGAAAACACACATTTTTTCATGACTCATGCAGACTAGAGTCATGCATATAAAAAATTTGGGCACTGACTTGGGGGTTTTATCCTAAAAACGAAAAGACTTCTCCCACTTTTGGGGCTTGACTCACTTTTCAAAAAGGTTTGGAGTTGATTCAAAATGAAAAACAGCCCGCGATGGCCACTGTTATGATTCGAATCAAGGGGAGGCAGAGATACAAGACTCAACTCAAGACCTGGTGCTCTGGCACATCTCTGGTTTCTGGTGAGTGCCCTGCCCACTTCTTCATCCACTTTACTAAAGAAGATGTACTCCCTTAATTGCAGAAGTTACCAATCAAACCCAAATTCTTGTTTTTGACAAGAATAGGCATTTTTGTTTTCATGTAAGAACTGTAAAATTCCATCAAAGAATCACTGTGGGGGAAAGCATGTGTGTCTTTTGGGATCTTTATCTGTCACTTCATTGCTCAGTAATGCTGTAGCTAAACCTGCAGAGATCTGGTGTCAACAGGCTTTGTCATATGTCACCAAACTGGACTGGTGTGAGATCTCCTGGGGACCACATCTATAATGAAAGGAAAGAGCCAACATGGGCAAAATGGAAAATGCCTTATGCCCAAAGAAGGGACAAACAGCTGAGTTTACAGAGGGAGTCCTGGATCACAACTTCCAGTAAAGTTGGAGCAACTTTCCATTCTCTGTGTTGTGAAAGAGCTGTTTGAGCACCATGAAAAATACAGTTATTAAGTCCTTCAAGGTTGTGTGAACCAAAGCACCCACCCCAGAGAAGACTGCCCACCACCTAGGTATGAGTCACTGGTCTGTCCTTTTACCCCTTTCAGCCATCCATTTATAGCTGCAGGCATTTATCTTGGAACAAAGTAAACATGAATCCAATAGGCTCCATTTGGTTTGTTTTTTCATTCATTCCAACAAGAAGGTACATATCTGACAGATACCTCAACATCTTAACCTAAGAAGGATTCGTCATACAAAAGATGGATTAGAAGAGAAGAAGACTCTCCGACCTCCCTTCGCAGCTGCTCGTGCCTCCTGGAAAAGTCAAGGGCGATCCAATAAAGTTGCCAAGTTGCAACCCAGAGACTGTGCCTTCAACTTGAAATGCATGGACAAAATAAGAGGCATTGTAGCAGTGGCCACCCTCCCCCCCAATCTGCCTTGCCTGTCACAGGACTCCTCATTTGCCCTACTTTAGTGGACAAAAAGACTGGGGAGAAATGGCTGGGGGCAACTGAATGCATCAAATATATATATATATATTGCAGAGGCTGAGAGGGGATTAGGATGGGAAAGGGGAATTATTCCCCTTACCTCTCCTTACCCTTCTGTAAGCCTCCTGCATACCAATGCGTCTCCTTGGACCTGTGGTGATTCATTAGCTGGTGCAAGTCTGAGTTGAAGAAAGGGGCAGGAATCTTCTGATTGGCAAGCAGAGGACCTGGAACATGCCACTGCCACCATATCTGCCCCATTAGGGGCAGGAGGTCTGGTCTAGAGGGTGGAGCCTCCATCTGCCTGAAGATAACATCCACAAGGTCGCCAGTTCGAGGCCACCGGCACCGTGCGACCTTGAAGCAGCTGACAAGCTGAAGCCGAGCTATTCCATCTGCTCTGAGCATGGGAGGATGGAGGCCAGAATGTGAAGCCAGATCAGAGAGAAACATCTGAAATGTTGTGGTTCTTGAAAGAGAGAACCTTCTTTCAGATTGTAAAAATCCCTACAGGGATTTAATCAGCCTGCCTATGTAAACCGCCTTGAATAAAGTCTTGAATAAAGACCAAGAAAGGCAATATATAAATACCTGTATTATTATTATTATTATTATTATTATTATTATTATTATTATCTACCTGCTGCCTCCCTGACCCATTTCTCTCCCCCTCCCTGCTCCCTCCTCACCCACCCTGTCTAGGACCTCTGAGAGGAATTTTATCAGGGGGTACAAAGCTTATTTTGGGTCACTTCCCAAAGGGGGATGGGGTGAAATAGGGTGGGGGTAAGTGGCAATGGGGACAGGAGGAACAGGGGCAGGGCCCACATTAGAGCCTTCAGCATGCACTGCTGGAGGCCAGATCAAAGCTGGTGCAATAGTGGCAGTGGTGGAGACAATGTAGCAAGGGTTGCAGGGATCCCATGAGGGCAGCGAGTTCAGGAGAGATCAGAAAATTTTTAGGTACTTTGGCTTCTGGGCCCCTTTTGGGATCCCAGACCCAGGAATAATTTACCCCCTGCACCCCTCTCATGTTCACTGCCGCAATCCCACCACTGAGTTGGCATCAGTGGTAGACACTCCAGACCCTGCTGTTGCGCAGCTCCTCTGCTGCCTCTCCGGTTGTGGGATGGAAGTGCGCAGTTCTGCATGCTCCAGTAAGGCTGCTTGCGATGGCTGTAAAGCAAACCCCATTGCTGGAATACTAGTTCTGGTGGCAGTCCATGTGGGATAGTGGCAGGGGTGGTGACATAACGATAGAAAGATTTCCCATACCAGTTGGATGAAAAGGGTTGGTTCTGAATGGTAAGGAACAAGGCAAACAGGTTAAATCGCACAGAAAATAACATCTTTATCATCAGCCAACACCTGAGACCATCTTTCTGCAGAGAAGAGTCTGGATCCTGGAGGAGCTGGAAAGTTACATTATCACCATTGCTTCTATTATGGGCAGGAAATAGGGGGGTGTTAGGAGGCATGGAGGAGAATGGTAGGTGACTCCCCATTAAGAGTGGGTGACTCCCCTATTTGGCACCCAGTTTTTCCCATGTCCTCCGAGGCAAAAAATGTCATACATCAGCCATGAAGCAACCCTTAGAATGTTTTGATCAGCCCTGGGCATGCACTGCTCTGTTCTCCAGCTTGTTTGGACTGAGGGAGGCCCTGGTAAGTGTCTATGAAAACTTGCCCAGATCCAGCCAGATCCACCCTCAGCTGCCTCAAAGTGCCAAGGAAGAACCTGCAGGAAACAAAATTTTCCACTCACAAATGATTATATTTTGATTACTCACTCTAGATGCAGCATTCAGCTCTTCATCACAGCTGGACTGAATTTCCCTTAGGATCTCATGAGATGTCACTGCTCAGATTCAGTAAAAGGTTTGGGAGCTGAACATAGAATCCACCTGGCACATGACACATTTCCACTCTTTTTTTTTTCCCATCCAAAGTATTTTCTCCATCATCACCAAAGTCGTACTGAGATTTTTGTCCATGTGAACCCCTGTTTTTGGGAGCCTGGATGTATGAATGGTGGCACATTTTACTACCATTTTATATCCCAATAAAGGTCTGTGTGTTTATGTGTTATGACCATGGAATATACTTATTTCAGAGAGTCAATGGATGGTATACGGAGCTGGGGTAGTGCAGGTCCTAAAAAGGGGGAACTGTGAACAGGTTCAGATATCTCTGTTGGGGTACCCAGTGGCAAGCCACCATCTGGTATGTGCAAAAACACATACTGCACACCCACAAATTGTAATAGGGGGCCACCTTAAGGGCCCTTAAGTGGGATGGAAAGGTGGGGTATAAACAAACAAACAAACAAACAAACAAGAGCACTGGTCTGCCTTATTGAGGCGATATACGTACATGAGGAGATTCAGACTCTCCAGAAGTACACATAAATGACCAGTGCTAGCATTGTGGTTGCAGAAAATGAGACAACCTTTTCTCTGTGCTTTTGTTGAGCTTATATAATAAATGCTTAAATGAGCATTCATGAGTTTTGATGGCTGGCGACTACATTAGCTATGGATCACATCTCACAGTTGGTCAGAGTGTAGATGACCAACATCTGAGCTGATAAGGAGTGGGGACTCCAAGTATATTGTGCTTGCTTCTGTGTGTGGTGGGGGGTGGGGTGGATGCTGCTTTATAGGTCAGTTCTGTTTCTCTGGGTGCCGGCTTGGTCTCCTGCGCTGTGTGTTGGCATCCTTCAGTCTCGGAGACTATGGTATCGCGCTCTGAATAGTGGTTCTGGAACAGAGTATCCTCTCCACTACGCGAAGCCTGGATAAAGTAGATATGGAGGATAGACCACAGACCATGGAGGATAGATCATAGACCCATGCAGCAAAACCCCCCCCTTCCATGTCGCTGAAATGGTCCAATGGAAAGGCAGAAGCCAATATGGTTGGTTCCAGCAGCATCACAAGAGTTGCCAGAGCGTGACTGTGTTCAGCCGTGAACTGCCTCAGGGACTCCGGCTCCGGATTTTGCCTCAAGGTTGACTCCTGAAGCCTTTTCCATAACTGGATGTAGCCACAAGGCAGTGGAGGTTTGGGGTCAGAGTTTTCCTTCTCTCAGATGAGCTGCCTTCCCAGGCTAACTAGTCCCACCTACCTGGTGGCTGTTTAGTCACCTCTTACGACAAGTACAGCCAAACCGATGGCCTATTCTTATCCCCCAGCCCCCAGGGGAAGCCCTCCTATGCTATGTTGATATTTATGTTATCACAAAAAATGCCACCATGCAACCAGGGCTGTACATGCACAAAAGAAGGTAGCTCAGTAGAGCACTGTGCATGGTCAGCTTTAGGGGGTAGCCAGGTCATGCAGTGGCCAAGGTCCTATGCCCATCAGAATCCCCCCCCCTTAATCTTGTGTCTTCAGTATTGATGACAGTAGTAGTACCCAATGCATTTTTGGAATGGGCAGGAGGGATTATGGGGGGCCCAGTACAGGGTTTTGTCCCAGAGCCCCCAGCAACCTGGCACTGACACTGGAGCTGTTCATACAAACAGTACTGCAGACACAGTTCCTTACTGAAGCTGTTTCTGGATATTTTTTTCCCCCTCCAACATAATGTTGGAAACTCCTGAAGCTTGGCTAAAATCTCCAGAATTGCTGTCAGTGTTATCTGGAGATTGAACCCTGGATCAATGCTGGCAGGGTGGTAACTTGACTAGATGCATCTCTGTGTGTCCTGATGGAGGATGGACAGCAAGGTTTGCAGAAGGAATATTCTGGGATGTTTTCCCAGGTTAATCACAGGAACCTTAGCAGCTCTTCACAGAGGTATGTTTTCTAGGTACACTAGTTTTCAATCCCAGCACCTCTAATTTGTTTACAGCTACCAACGTCCTGACCAGATAGGAGAGTTTAGCAGTGACCTGTACCTGGGGTTGTGCCCCTCATGGTTGAGAAGTTGTGCTTAAGTGTGCGTTGCAATGGCTGTTGAAATCTCTGAAGTCCGAGAGGTTGCTGAGTGAGATTTCCAGCAGTTATTGATGGGTCTTTTTCCTCCCTTTGCCAACCCAAACCAGAGTGCATTATGTAAAACAGCACCCCAAAATGCAGAGTATAAAATGTGACAAATTAAGCAAGGCTGCATAATTTTGCATGATTTATACCAGTCACAGAATTCTGCTGTTCTTGGCTGTAGAATTTGCATTTCCTGTGTGCAGAATAAAACCCTCCCCTGATGCAAATATTGCATTATCCTCATCCCAAAATATTTAAATGGAGTCAGTGCCATAGCTTGAGGGGGGCAAAGCACTAAGTTTTGCAGGTGCCTGAACATGCCAGGCAAACAGCCCTTTCGCCTTCAAAGCCATTCTGGGTAGGGGGATCAAAACAGAGAGGTATGCCTCTGGAGTGGCTCTGAAGGGGCAGGGCCACTTGCACGGCACATTTAGGCACATGCAAAACTTAGTGCTTTGCACCCCCTCCAGCTACACCACCGACCTGAGCAGCTTTGATTCTGCACAGACTATTCTACCCTGGTACAAAACAATTAGAACTGAAAGAGCCCTTGGAGAGAACAGAGTTGGAACAGCAAATATTTGCCCACTACCTCCATTACTGTAACCAGCATGGAACATTATTGAACCCTATTGATTGAGCAGTTCCTGCATGATAACTGGCAATCACTGTAGCAAAAAATGTTTAGCAGCAATCTGTTGTCATGGGAACATTCCAGGTTAAGAGTCCCACTGCTATATGTTATAAAGCAGGCCATCTTAAAACTACGCCCCACCCCCTCTGCCCAAAGCAAAATGGGCTATAGCCAGTCTAGCCCTGCTATTGAGTGCTGCCTGTTGATTGACAGAAGGCAACTACAGTGTCAAGAATTAGTAACTACAGAATTTTTGCATTTACTGAACAATGAAACTGGAGGATTTAAAACTAGAATCATCAAAAGATCACACCTTAAAAAAATCCAGAAACAAAATAGGTGCTAATGAAGTTGTGGCAATTGACTCGGGTTAAACCAAAGGCAAGGTTGAAGGCTAAAGACAAATGTGTTAATTGTGGCCAGAATCCCAGTCACGGCCAAACAGCACAAGCAAAACAGCCCTACCGTTCTCAGAGGGAACTTCCATTCACAGAAGCATTACTCTGGGTGCCACCAAATATTTTAAAGAAATGAATTACAGTCCCTGCACACCAATAACCTGTCGCAGTGATTTTCAGCCAGTGTGCTGCAGCACACCGGTGTGTTGTGAAAGGTCCACAGGTGTGCTACGGGAATTTGGAGCATAGCAGTTGAAAATAGCTGGAAAACTCTCCAGGGTTCTGTGGTTCTGTTTTTAGGACAAGTGTCTGTAGTAACTGATTGTCTGTTCCTCTACCTCCTCCAGCAACAGAGGAAGAGGGACAATTTGTTACTACAGACAGTTGCCCTAGACCAGTGGTTCCCAAACTTTAGGAGCATGCACTGAGGCAAAAATTGTCATGGACTGCATTCAAACCCCTCACCCCCACAAAAAAATACAATTGAATCAGTAATAGAGAACATTTTTAGAGACTTATTATTTATAGAGAAGATTTATGAGTTACTGCTCTGGTTGATGGCTGTGCGTGGTCCGTTCTCTGCCCTCTCTGGTGGTGAAGCACTCACTCAGCGAGATGCTGGAAGTGATTGAAGGTTATCTTTTTGACCAGAAACCTTGCGGACTACTTCTAAGGGTCTTGCGGACCACCTGTGCTCCACCATGGGTTGGGAACCAGTGGCCTAGACAGAAGAGTTGCAGAACCTGGAAGGGTCTCCCAGAAGCCAGAATGACATCACAAGAGGCAAAGACGATAGAGAAGAATATAGTGGTCAATATGCCAAGGGATCAAAAAATCCCTGTTCTATAGTGAGCCAGCAAAGGCCTCTCAAAAATGCCAGACCTTTTCCAGGTCAGAACTGGAAAAGAGGGCAGTAAACACATATCCCAGGGCAGGGGGTTTCATGGAAGAGGAAGAAGCCCTTCTCACAAGTCACTGCCAGCTCAGTCTCAGAAAGCTGCAGAGCCCTGAAGACTGCTTCCCTGAACAATCTTACAGGATGGCAGACTTGCGGGAGGATGTAGAGTTACAGGTGGGCACCAGTAACAAAACACTGCAAGTGAGATTTTTTCAAACACCTCGCACAAGCCCTGAGCGCAAGTGGAATGATTTTTTCATTTTCCATGCTTCCATGCAGGGAAGTGTTACTCTGGATGCCACCCAAATATTTTAAAAAATGCATAAAATAAAGGTTGAAATTAAGAACATAAGAACAGCCCGACTGGATCAGGCCATAGGCCCATCTAGTCCAGCTTCCTGTATCTCACAGCAGCCCACCAAATGCCCCAGGGAGCACACCAGATAACAAGAGACCTGCAAGGCTACCTGGGAATTGTAGTTAAGAACATAAGAACAGCCCCACTGGATCAGGCCATAGGCCCATCTAGTCCAGCTTCCTGTATCTCACAGCAGCCCACCAAATGCCCCAGGGAGCACCCAGATAACAAGAGTCCTCATCCTGGTGTCCTCCCTTGCATCTGGCCTTCTGACATCACCCATTTCTAAAATCAGGAGGTTGCACATGCACATCATGGCTTGTACCCTGTAATGGATTTTTCCTCCAGAAACTTGTCCTATCCCCTTTTAAAGGCGTCCAGGTCAGTCGCCATCACCACATCCTGTGGCAAGGAGTTCCACAGACCAACCACACGCTGAGTAAAGAAATATTTTCTCTTGTCTGTTCTTACTCTCCCAACACTCAATTTTAGTGGATGTTCCCTGGTTCTGGTGTTATGTGAGAATGTAAAGAGCGTCTCCCTATCCACTCTGTCCATCCCCTGCATAAATTTGTATGTCTCAATCATGTCCCCCCTCAGGCGTCTCTTTTCTAGGCTGAAGAGGCCCAAACGCCGTAGCCTTTCCTCGTAAGGAAGGTGCCCCAGCCCCATAATCATCTTAGTCACTCTCTTTTGCACCTTTTCCATTTCCACTATGTCTTTTTTGAGATGCGGCAACCAGAACTGGACACAATACTCCAGGTGTGGCCTTACCATAGATTTGTACAATGGCATTATAATATTAGCCGTTTTGTTCTCAATACCTTTCCTAATGATCCCAAGCATAGAATTGGCCTTCTTCACTGCCGCCGCACATTGGGTTGACACTTTCATTGACTTGTCCACCACCACTCCAAGATCTCTCTCCTGACCTGTCACAGACAGCTCAGAACCCATCAGCCTATATCTAAAGTTTAAATGTATAAATCCTTGTAATGAAACCAGAATTCAGGAGGAGTGAAATGCAGGATATGTGGGACTCATGGACTCATAAAGGAATTGTATGGTGCAAATCAGCCTCATTCCTAAAATTCAAAAAACCTCCACCATGTCTGTGGCAGTGACACCTAGGAAGAAACTGGTAGTCAGTGAAGTCCGCTGAGAATTGGCATAATATGCCCCAGTCCCCAGTGATTTCTGAATAACCTCAGGGCTTGAGGCAATTAGTTATCTGATCTTTCCCTCAGCCTCTGGTGACCCACCATAAATCAGGTCGCAACCCACCAGTGAATCCTGACCCACAGTTTGGAAACCACTGCCCTCGGGTGTCGCAAGGCATTCGTCTCAGGGCATCATGGGTTGCCAACGGCTGGCAGCGAGACACACTATGAAGCTGCAAACAGCAGTAAGAGGCTGAGCCCAGTGGGCTAAGCTCCAGTGCGCAGTTGTTGCATGCTTTGAATAGCCCACCTGCCTGCCCTGAGCCTCTTACTGCTATTTAAAGCTCCGTCATGGGTCTCCCAACCCAGAAGTAACTGTCAATCATGTCACGGCCAGTCACTTTCAGGAGCCATGTGCTGCTTTTGCAGCAGGGGGGGGGGGGAGTGACGTTGCAGACCAAAGAAGATTGGGAAGTGCTGCATTATAGTAATCTCACCTGATTGTAGCCAGCCATGGATCATGGTGGCCAGAACATCCAACTGCAGAAGCTGGTGCATTGGCTAAAGTTGACAAAAAGGCACTGTGGGCTACTGGATGCATCTGAGCATCCAACAGGAAAACTGGACCAAGCGGCTGAACATAAATTCATATTTCCGTGAGATTCCAGTATGATTCCATCAGACAATATCATACAACCTCAATTTCTCCAGGCGCTTCCCTTCACAGTGCAGTTGTCATCCGGGCTGCCCGCTCTTGCACTTTCCAAGCTCTCACAGGCAGCTGCAAACCAAGCTTCAGACCAGAGGTGATTCTATCGTAAGGACCAGAAACTTGCCGTTAAGAAAAAAATTGAATGTTATGGCAGAGCAGAGGCTACGCAGACACCCCTTTGTTTAGACAGCATCTCAAAACCTGTTTCCCAGACATTGGTTCTTTCCCATTAGCTGATTCCTAGAAGCCAGAAAAAAGTTCCATTGTAATCATTTCACAAGACAGGTGTACCTGACCCTTGGGGCAATAGCTGCTGGTCTCAGATTCTCAAGAAGGGTGGAGGAAAGCAGCCCTACCTCATTTCTAGTACTGACTACGGATGTGGGGTCCAACATCAACCACATTCCTGAAGCCTGTGGAATGCTTTGCTGCCTAAGCAGAGCACAGGAGGGGGTCAGAGGTCAGCCATAACCGAAGACAATACGCCAGCATCTGGGTTGCATTCCACAGGTAAAAATTCTCATCAATCAGTGCTGTGCTGCACAGATATATCACTTCACACAGACGTGGCTGGGAGGCTAGGCTAGAACGCTTTACCCTGACATGCTACATTGCCATGCTGGGGAATTAATGCCTTTGTAGGACGTTATATGCAATTGTGTGAGCTCTTCCTACAGTCTGAAAGTGGTATAGCACAGACACAAGGTTACCAGTTAAAACTGGGCCAAAGACCAAAACCATTCCAAAACTATAGTAAAAAAAATATTTTTAAAGTGAAAAAATACATTTGTGGATAGGCTGTTGCAGTGGTTCTCAAACTTTTTAGCACTGGGACCCATGTTTTAGAATAACAGCCTTTCGGGACTGATGTGATGGCCAGAAGTGATATCATCAAGCAGGAAAATTTTTAACACCCCAAAGTTTTAACATGGTAGCCTCAAGCCCATTAAAAATAAAATACGCATTGAAATGAATGGGGACCCACCTGAAATTGGCTGATGACCCACCTAGTGGGTCCCGACCCACAGTTTGAGAAACACTGGGCTATTGTATATGGTGGTGGGGGAGGAACAACTCCTTCTCCCAAGAATAATAAATCTGCTGCTCAAACAGGGCAATACATTTACTGGGTCTAACTAACTCGTACAATGCTAAAGTAGTAAACTTTTCTTTTTTATCTGGTTAAAAGTATTTCCCCATTTTGGCCTGTAGAGTTTTTCCTCCCCTAATGAATGCACAAACACACCAATGCTTTTTGCCAACTCGTTGTGACATTAAATATATGGGCTAAAAAGTTGCAACCTTTAACTGGATTAATTGAAATATAAATCAAACTACTAAATAATTAATCAACAAAAACCAATATTAGTAATTAGGAATGACAGTTAAGAGCACAGGTGTTTTAAAGGCTATTTTGTTGGAATATACAATAGGTACAATGCCACCTGTAGGACTCAGTGCATTGTCCAGGTACCTGAGACCCTTTCCCTTCTACTCTGTGGTACCTGTAGGATTTTTGTCCTTTATTGTAAATTGCTTCCACCCTTCTTGCACATCTCTCTCTCTCTCTCTCTCTCTCTCCCCCTCCCTGCTTCTAGCAGCATCCAGGCTTCTGAGCTCTCTCCGAATGGCAGGCAGTCGTGACTGAAGAGCGCCTCCTTACTTCCACATGAAGAAGCATTCAGGGTTCCCTAAGCTGTAGAAACCTCTGAAGATGCACATCAGTGGTGTAGCTAGAGGGGGTGAAAAGCACTAAGTTTTGCAGGGAGCCTTCCTGCAGCATGCAAGTGACCCCTCCTCCCCTTTGGAGCCATTCCAGGACAGGGGGCGGGGAAGCAAAACTGAGGCTCCAAAGGAGAGGGGGACTGCTTGCATACTGCAGTGAGGCGCCCTGTAAAACTTAGTGCTTTGCACCCCCTCTAGCTACACCACTGATGTGCATGATTGTAAACTATGGGTACAGTACTCTCTTTTGAAACTGCCTCTGCTCCTCTGTTTTTATCAATAGCATCAAACTGGTTGTGTGGTTGAATTTACTATAGGAAAGGAGTTCTTATGCTTATTGTTTGGTTTATTAGAACCAATTTGTTAGCACCCTAGTTTATTATAACCTGTTTATTATTAAAATCGGTTTATTACTAGTACCCCAGTTTATCATAATCGGATTATTAGTACCCCAGTAAGGAGCCCTAGTTTACTTGAAGGAACGTTTGCTTTTTACTTTAAGTTCTTCTCTTCTCACCCTTTTGCAAGGTTAGGTTTGCTTGATTATTATTAATATTTTTAGTGCAAAAGAGACCAACAGTTTTCTTGGCCCACAAAAACCATGGAACAGGGAGCCAACAATGGGACACATGTTTCTGCAACAAGTACCTTGGATAGACTCGCCTTTCGAGAGCTGGAAGTACAGGATAAGTACAGGAAGTTCTGATTGCGCAGAACATGGGATTATTAATGTGTTGATTGAAAATCGGCCAGCTACAGGGAATGACCAGATTTCTAAATGGGATAAAACAGATGCCAAAAGCTATCATAATTAAGATCCTCACTAATGAACAGCAAGTCCACATCAAAGAGGCTACAACTGCCAAGGAGAGGCTGCAAAACTCAGATGAAATGTACAGAAAGACTGGGATGAGAGACAAGATAAATCTGATTAGGGATCTCTGCAATTTGAAGCTGACTGTGAATAGCATTTAACAAAGCTGACTTTGATTTTTGATAACTTAAAATTAACTGGTTTTGGTGCTTGATGAAAATCAAAAGATTGGCTTTCTGCTTAGTTCGTTCTGCGAATCAAAGCTCTCGGCTTTTATCAGCATATTATCAGCTCAGAGAGAAATAATAATGGCAGAAAAGTGGTATCCAGTTTACAAATGCAGAGAAATAGTTCGGTCACAAAGCTGCATCCAATTTCACAGCCAGAAAAGAGCAGAGCCAGTCAACCAATAATCACCATAACAAATGAAAGGAACTGACTTGCTATACACGTGGAACCACAGTAGAGTAGCTATGGGGGGATAACAGAATGGTAAGTCTTGCAGGTGCCACAACACACCATGTAACTGGCCCCTTTTGCTTGCCATCAGAGCCATCAGAGCTTGTAATCAGGCCCCTTTTGCTTGCCATCAGTGATGGCAACATGCATGTGTTTGGTTTGATGAGCACCTGCACATAGACTTTGCTGCCCAAAATGGCTCCGCTGATGAGTGGGAAGGGATGCTTACACATCAAACTGTGGTGCCTGCAATACTTACTGCACCACTGGAGCGTCATTTGAGAAGAATATGCAGATTGGCCACTAGCAGCACTCCCCAAACCAAAGAACCAGAGAAGGCTGGAGGGCAAAGCCCACGGGATTTTGCAGACAGGAATCATGAAAGCAGAGAGCATACTTTTAGCAGCGGTCTCCAAACTGTGGACCACTGCTTGCTGGAAAAGCTGTCTGGGTGCAGTGTCGCAGCCTTCCATCTTTCCAGCTGATCTTCTCAAACTTGTATAAGGCAGCCCCTTCCACCTAGAAATCAGGGTGCAGAGCCTGCTGGGGCAACAGGCAGTGGAAGTGCCTGCCCAGGAAGAGTTTCTGAGATGATCAGCTAGAACAGGGGTCTCCAAACCCAGGCCCAGGGACCAGATGTGACCCACGGAGAGCCTTTATCTGGCCCATGGCCAGCCTCTGATTCCAGAGAACCTCTGGCCCAGTTGACCAAATGCAACTGGAGTTGTGCTTGTGGGGTGGGGGAATGGGGGTCCATTTAAGTGTGTGCTTTATTTCTTGGGCTGTGCTGGTGCTTGGAGAAATCCTGGACATTTGAGCCCATTCATTCATTCATTCATTCAAGTTCCATCTCTAATGTATATATTTAAATTTTATATTTAATGTTTTTTCCAGCCCTCAACACTGTACCAGATATTTGATGCAGCCCTTCAGTTGAAAAGTTTAGAGACCTGAGCTAGAAAGATAAGAGGTTGTGGTGAGGAATGGAAAGCACTGTACCTGGATGGCTTTTCCAGCATGTCGGATGTGGCCCATGGTTCGTAGTTTGGCGGCTACTAAGTTAGAGGAAGCAAGAGTTTGGAAGATTAATGAAACAAATTCAGACAACGAAAGACTGTGGATTTGGGTTATACAAGCCATAGCTGATCAGATAAAAGCCTCTTTGTTTTTTAAATTGTTACATGGGTGCAACTGGAAATTTTGTAGCAAATGATGCCAGCATGGACATACACGGCAAATGTTGTGGAACACTAAAATGTATTGCAAAGACACAAAATTTTGATGTCACAGCAAATAAGGTGCTACATACACCAGGCCTAGATGGTAATATGCTTAGTGTCTTCATTAGGCAAAAAGGGATTCACAAACATTCACAATGGGCAGTATACCATAACTAAAGGCAGTGTGTTAATTGCACAAGCATTGAGTGTGGAGGTGTTTATTGATTAGGTTTAGCAAGTGAACAAGCCAAATTCACCTGAGTTCAGCAACAAAAGGAATTACCACAGAAATACCAGCACCATCCTGGCTCTACAGAAGACTTTCAGAAGAGGTCTGAAGTTTAAACCTTGTGACAAACACACAAACTTGTGCAGAAACTGCACCAAAGAGTGCCAGACCCTCCTTCCCAAAACGAGGTGACGAGAGTACTGACCAACCGCTAGTGCAAGTGCACAGTGACTTGAGTGGGCCAATCCAAGTACCCTTCATGGGAAAGAATACATATTCACTTTCATAGATTACTATTATTATTCCAGTAATTATGACTATTGAACAAGAGTGAGACACGTGACACAATTAAGAAATACTTGGCAACAGTCAGCAACAAATTTGAAAGGAAGCCTGCAGTTGTGCAGGCCGGGGAGGGGAGGCAGTTCCAGAGGTTTCCTCTGGGTAAGGGAACATTTGTGATAAAGTGACAGATAGCAAAGAGTGATCCTGGCTTGATTTGTAGCTATCTGCAGAAAGCCTGAAAGGCATGAGATGCGCAGCCAGAGATGACCGCCCCACAAAGGAGAATGAAGGGCTCTATACGAACAGAATATTGTAGAAACCCCTATGGGGGCTTATGACAGCCAGTGCAAACCACCTTGAATATGTCTGATGAGAATATGTTTGTTTATGTAATAAACAAACTTGCGTGGCAGTGATCATTGGAAAAGGGGCAGAGCATAAGACTGCTAATGCTTTATTACCCCTGTATAAACTTGCGATTCTACCATACTTGGAATACTCTGTCCAGTTCTACTTGCCTCACTTCAAGATACACATTGTTGAGCTGGAAACAGAGCAAGAGGGCAACAAATGTATCACCTTCCTTACAATGTTAAAATATTTGGAACTTCATAGCTTGAACAAGAGTTGGGGGAATACAATTGAGATTTCTGAAACTGGGTATGCTGTTGTAAGCTTTCCTCCCTTTCACACAATATTCGAACCAGGGATTATCCCATGAAATTCACAACAGAGGTGATGCACTTCTTTGTACAGCACAGGATCTGGCTGTGGAATTAATTGCCATAAAATGTGGTGACAGCCATTAATCTGGATGACTTTAAAAAGTGGATGGAGTCATGGAAGGCAGGAACTGTCAGTGGCTACCAGTAAGGATGCCTATGTGCTACCTCCAGGTTCAGTAGCGTGCCTCTGAATACTAGCTGCAGTGGAGCAATGGTGGGAGAGAAGTACACCTTTCTTCTTCAGCGTGTGGGCTTCCCAGAGACAGCTGGTGGGTCACTGTGGGGATCACAATGCTGAACTTGACACACCTTTGGCCTGATCCAGCAGAACTTTTTCGCATCTTTTAAAGAGGACACCCTTTAATCTATAGAGCCAGTGCTATACTTTTTTCACACATTTTATTTACAGCCACAAGTTATGATGGGGCCACTAGCTTTGAGAAATTTAAAGTGAGATTAGATAAACTCTTGGACAATAAGTCCATCAATAGCTACTTCTCATTTGGACTTCTGGAGTCTCCCATGTTCAGAGATAGTACTCACAGTACAAGTCACTTAAGGGGTTGGAGGGGGAGAAGTAAAACAGCAGCAGAAGAGCTATGGACCTTGAGCTCTGGATCAGAAGCTTCCAAGAGTTTGGTCATGAGGGAAACAAGTTGCTACTCATTGGATCGATGGAGCAGGGCTCATAAACAGTACCACAATTATTTTCCTAATGTGCTCAACCAATACTTTTACCTTACACTCAATGTTCAGCTAGTTACCTTGTTCAGGTAGTGATACCATAATGAAGCAGAAGTTTCCTTGTCATAGATAAACAGCAGAATAGGAAACTTGAAAGTTTTCCTGGCCACTCCCTGGCTCACCTTAGCTGCAAATTTCTCCTTGGACAGAGGCTCCTTGGACTTGGACTCCTGGGAAAACATTCCCTTGCCACCAAATTGACTCATTCTTCAAATATACTAAGCAGTACCAATCAAGCCCCAACAAAAACTTTTATAAGACTTTCCAACAACATGCCCGTTTCCCAGAATCTACTTGGCAGGGAGAGCATAAGGGGCAACAGATTAACCACAGGCCTGACATTTGATACATATTGGCCAAGGGGTAGGGGGGAAAAAATGAGATGACATCACACATGCTAAGTAGGTATTATTTATTAAGGCTTGTATTCTCCTAAAGGAAAAAAGTTAGTTTGATGCCGTCCATTACTCCTTACACTAGAAGTAACAGTCCAGAGACAAAGCTATATGTTCTAAATACAAGACTAAATGTTACAGCTTAAACTTTCATTTAAATTGGAGATCCTCTTGAGTAAATAGTTTTCAGAAGATATTTGCTTTCTAAGATAAGTAAAAGATCCTCTACAATAAAGACGTGCAGATTCAGTGTGCTAGAGCAACAGGCATGAGCACCAAGAATTCATGCTTAATTTTGAGACTCCGGTTGGTGGCCAGTTCTTCAACAGCTCCCTCATTCCACAAAAACATGACAGCAAATCTCGTTTCTTAAAACAGTTGTTTTTACTCATCCAACAAGAAAAAAATATATAGAACACGCACGCGCACACACAGTCAATTTTAAACATCTGAAGCATAATCCATCATATGAGTCTGTACTAAGATTCTATATTAAAGCTCACCATTATTGGTATAAAATTTTAAATGGCATTTTTTGAGGGGAAGGTGGAGAAAAAAAGACTAAAAATGATCCATGTTCAATGGATATTAGAAAGATAAAA
The DNA here is from genome assembly GCF_035046505.1 of Tiliqua scincoides. Classification (NCBI taxonomy): domain Eukaryota; kingdom Metazoa; phylum Chordata; class Lepidosauria; order Squamata; family Scincidae; genus Tiliqua; species Tiliqua scincoides. The sequence continues at coordinate 217,542,668 of NC_089824.1, forward strand.
CCAGACTGAAAAAGCCACATCGCCTCAGATCTCTGCAATGCTGACATCATTTAATAATTAAAGTACAAACAAAAATAATAATAAAGGCAGAGAAAAAACTTGCACCTTTTTGTTGCAGGACATGGTATTTAGCAGGTACTACTGAAGAGCACTGGTATGCCAAATAGGTGCCACAGATCTTTGTTGTTTATCCAAATATGAAAGAAAAGCTATTTTTAGACAATGTAAGGCACAATCCATGGGGTAATTTCTCATACTAGCCCCACTGAAATGATTGTGAATTATACAATTGCAAAATCGTGCAATTCCCATTTATGCTACTTGCAAGAGTTCTCCCAGTGAATTATGCTTGGTTAGTTTTCTATAAGAAACCTGTACAAGCATTTAACACATACACCACTGGAACAAAAAAAAAAAAAAATGAAGTACACCAAGTGATCTGAACTTGCTGTTTTAATGTCAATGCCTTTGACGTGTGTCATATTTCTCTAAACTTAAAAACTGATAAATTCAATATTTAGTTTTGCTTTATAGTCGCCATGAATAATCAACACAAATTGTAGGGATGGTGAGACAAGAGGATCTGTAGTACATAAATATAAAATTATAGTGATTTTCAGATTAGAAACATAATTTGTGCTGAAGCTCAAGTCTTTGGGAAACACTAATATTTTCAAAATGTTCAATTACAGTTACATACTAAATGAACTCGTTTAACCAACTTAAAAAATAATAAAAAAGTAACACCTTTATTAATGGATTCTACAGCATTTTACATAGAAAAGATACAAATTAATGCATATCCACTTGGGCAAAAAAACCAAAACACTCTACAATGTACTTAAAAAGATGCAACAATTTAATTTCCCCTGCACAAAAGATATTGGAGCTGAAAGGTTTGCAGTCTCCTGATGCCAGATTACAGCACCAGAACACTTTTTAAAAAGATTTAATTTTCATAATCAAATTTTAGTATCAGTTCTAGTATATATATATATATATGTGTGTGTATATATATATATTTATATATTTATATTTAAGCAAACCATATATGTTTATTCTTATTGTTTATTTCGATTCTGACGTTCCTGTAAAGAGAAAAACACCAAATTAGGACTCAGGAACACACATCAAAATTACTTATACCAGTTTTAAGATGCATGGTCATGACAACAGATTTAACACAAGGCGGATATGTAATTACCACTACAATCCAACATGCTCCTCTACATATTTCAGAAATTTTGCACATACAAAATAAGCGTATTATACAGTGGCCTACCTGCAACTGCAACAGAATTTCCCATTAAGTAAACACAATTTGAGTTGTGATCTCAGACAGATGTTTTTGTGTAAATGTAATTATATTAATTTCAATTCACCACCCTGCACTCAGACATCCAGTTTTTTATTATATGAATCAAGTTAACTATGGAGAGAGTGGACAGCTTGCATTTCATGAAATCAGGTATCTTCTAAATACTTGCAGAACTCTCCTAAATGCCTATTCCTTCAAAGTCATAAAATTAAGGATGACTATGCTCAGATTTCTACTTCACTCAGCAATGAAAGGAAACTGCAAAAAATTTTATTCAGAGATATGAAGCTGCCTTACACCATGTCAGACCACTGGTCTGTTTAGGCCAGCAATATCCACTGTGACTAGCAGTGGCTCCCTGGTGGGTGATTTTCTTAGAACCCATGACAGGAGTTAGATTAGAAGCTGGAACCTTCTGCATTCAAAGCATATGCTCTACCAGAGTTACGTGAGTAACAGGTTTCCACAGCAGAGATGTGACAGCCTGAGAAAAAAACTGGAAATCTTGGGGAACACTGTCAAAACCTCTTATGAAATATATTTAGGATGAGTTACAGCATTTACAGAATACCATGCACTTTCATCAGGTTAGGAATCAGAGCATGGACAGAAGTAAAAAAAAAATGGATGTAATTTTTTTTAGCTTGCTTTATTTAGCTTGCAAATTTATTTTGGCCAGCAAAGAACATAAATGATATAACACATGCAAATGTGAGCAATACCTAAATAAACAGAAATAAAACAAAAATATAAGAACGTCAATAACTGTCATGGAAGGGTGCATGAAGTTGGACAAAAGAAGAAAGCACGTGGATTAAATCTGATATGTGGTTATAGCTGAAAACAGCTGAAAGAGCGAAGCAATGAAAGGAAAATGGATGAAAGTCAAAGTATTGCTGTAAATTTTCTTGGCAATATTTTAATAGTCTTGTTTTAGCTGCCCTTTTCACCTTCAAATGCTTTTGAGTAACTAGGCAAGACCATCAAATACCATATTAGGCAATTATAATTCTTGTATACCTCCTACAAAATGGAGGTATACAAAATATACATATATACATATTTTGTATACCTCCCTACCTGTAGTATGTGAAATATATTGATCTTAGGAAATATCCTCCTCACCCATCATCAAGCTCACATCTGAAGTAGTACAGAAGCTTTTTTCAAATCTACATAGACGGCTAGCTAAAGTTCATGGAGATGAAAATGAAAGTTCAGAATGTGAAGATAATTCAAAACTGATTCTGATTAGAGAAAGAATCCCAACATTCTTGACAGATTCTGTCTGACAGATAGGATATAGGTTTCATGTAGCTAATTTTATTTACTTACTATGGCACTTACAGAATGCAATACACTACTGAAGAGTTCAATTTCAAATTTAACTCAATATTAGGATTTACTGATAAATACTTGTTATCTGCAGGTCAGCAGCAATGCTAATTTTTTTCCCTTCCAAACAGATGGAAGCAGGGCTGTTGAGTCATAAGCCATTTTGGGTGGAGGTGGAATCAGAGGTTTTGTGTATGGACTCCACAGCCTTGGTTGGAAATAGTGCAAGACGTAGTCTTTTTCTTACTGTGGGGGACAGTAAAAAGTTGCTGCAGGTTTTCATGCTGTTCCATGTTTCTAGATAATGCTGACATTATCCAACATGGTGGAGACTGTTTTTAAGATCAGATACTAACCCCAAACCCTTTTCCTTCCTGCCATAATGAGGGTTTCTATTTTCAGATTTTATTTCTTCCTTATTTTTAAAATTGGCAAATCTAAGAGGCTTTGGTACCTTCAGCTGTAGCAAGTTGTTCCTTCATCTCCAAGTATATTTGAAGTTATTGTCTGAATATATCTAAAACATTTATACTCATAAATATACCAAACAGTACAATTCTATTGCATTTGATGTTCTTAAGACTAGTAAGGTCTTAAGGAATATAATGCAAAAGGAAAACATTGCACATATACTGTCCCTTCTTTTTTTCCCAAACCACAAAACTATTTTTTCCCTATGGAGTCAATACTTCTGGAAATTTTACCTCTACGTATCTTTTTGTTCAAGGCAATAAGTACTCTGGAAAAAAAGAGGACAGGTTGTACTAGACACAAGTAAAAGATATTTCTGAAGTCTTACTGAGCACAACAATTTGCTTTTCTACTTCTACTTCAGTCTAAACAATGTGCTCTCTACTTCTGAGACACTATAATGGCTGCCTTGTTCAGTCATTTAAAGCCAAGATGGTTTCAAAACCAAAAAAAAATACGAACCCAGACATGAAGATCCCACTGGTGAAGTACTACTACAGCAAAGTTTTGGTAGAAGAAAGAGCACTGCAGCGTTTGGCACAGAAAGAATACCAAGGGTGCTGACCACAAAATTGCTAAGAGGCAAAGAAGTTAGGGTTCCCCACTACCCCTTCCCACAGTAGCACATAAAGATCAGAGGAAGTCTTCTAGTAGCAAGGTTGGTCTGACCCTTCATGTTTTTCAGCTCCCCATCAAGCTGAAAGCACGGTCCACAAGCACTGAGCCACAAGCACGGTCAGGTGTTCAGCTGTCAGGAACATACAGCAGCTATCCCCCCTCCCCATCATATAAGTCCTTGCAATATGCAAGACTTTACTCAAAACAACACACGTTGTGCTACTCTTTAGTGCACCATGTTACTATCTTGTGCAATAGTTTTTCTAAATAGTGACTACAAAGTAACAAAGTCCATCCAGGAGAAGAAATCATGTGATGTTAAGTAATGGATGTTGGGTGGTTTTGTGTAATCATAAGCTCTTGTCAAAATTTCAATTATCAGCTTCCCCTTTTAAAAAAATGAGTTTCTAACTTCTATGTTTCACGATGGAAAGAATTGTAACTGTAAATAAGACAGTGAATAAAAAAGCCAAATTTCATTGGAAAGGATTAAAATTACATTTTTTATGACTATAGTCCCATTTAATTGCCATAACTAACTTATCTCATTTATTTCAAAGGTGCTTAATAAATGACTAACTTTCTCTGGATGCAACCATTATGCAACCATAATATTGGGTTATATTCTATGTTTAGCTTGTCATGACTGAGTCCCACCAAAAAATGAAACTTGGACATGATTAAGTCAACTTAGAAGATGACATGTTGCTTTCCAACTCATCTTGTCATCGTCGTCCCCCGCAAGCCAGGTTCTTAGTTGTGATAATTTGAGATTAGAGAATACTGTGATCAAATGTAGACTGGAACCTACCATATGTCTATAATCTGCAACTAAAACTATGAACTGAACAATCCATTTATAACAAAGTTTTGAATGACTTGCTCATCCCTTCACTCCAACAACAAAGAACTTAACCATACAAGTTTAAATAACCAATGCTATTCATAGAATTTAAAGAACAGCTGTTAAGAGACTAGGATCCAAAAGAATGGTCAAATCACTCCATGTGCTCAAAGTGGTCTCTGGTCTTATGTTTTCTCAACAGGAGCTCCCTGGAGATGCTGCATCATGGCAAGCCACTTTTGAAACAGTCTTTAAAACAGCTTGCAGTACGGCGCTTGAACAATGCCAGCCCTCAAGCTCACTGAGAGCAACCTAGTGGTGTTCTTTAGAAAAGACAACTGCAGGCAGTTTACTGATTGCCTAACAAGCCTGCACTCAAAAAGACACAACACAAACTTTTATAACATTACAGGGAACTATTCCAATGTGTGACCTACAGTGGTATGATAGTAGTTTACGGCTCCAAGAATCAGACTTGTTACAGAGGCAGCTTCAAAGGCTATGAGCACAGTGCTCTTAAACCAGTGATTCCCAACCTCCTGCTTCTTAAGGGTTGGGAACATTCTCAGGACCTCTACTTGACAAAACCCATCACTTCCAGGTTCCCTGCACCACCACTGATGAAAGGGAGGTAAGAAGCCCTGCTAAAACATATTTCTTGCCTCTGTTGTCACCAGTGACATGGAGAACCAGGAAGTGATGGTCACTGCCATCACAAGTCTCCAGTTTGCCATCCCCCTTAACGGGAGAGGATTTTTAAAATAAAAAACTTGGTGAGGGGGATGCTACCCCAGGTTGGGAACTGTTGCCTTAAACCAATTGTGGCTCTGCACTGTGGCCAAATAATTTTTTTTAAAATCCATCAGACAGGCATTTATTTCAAGCATCAGTCTAAGCTAGGAATTCCCAAAGTGTTTATTTCGGAGGCGTGGGAGGTTTCTTTTGGGTTAAAATCACATAAAAACACAAAACACCTCATTTTGGTGTTTAAGATATTTTCCAGAAATTAAAATAGATGACTTTTTCAGTTAGAAATAATACTGTGACTGCACCTGCTGACACTATATCACCTACCTAGCACATTTTTAAAGAGATTATAATTTATAATTATAATTTATTAAAATGCACCCTTGGAATAAAAATACATAATACCACAATTTGCTAATTTAATCAAGAAATTTTGGAAAAAAAATCACCAAATAACCACACCCCTAATGTTGCAATGCCTTAGGGTGTCACAGGATGTCCCAGTGGCTCCTCCTACCTTTTCCCACAGGGAGGCTCCATCTTGGATCTCATGAGATTTTGCAAGATCCAAGATGGGAGCATCCAGTTGAGCCATGAAGAAAAGGTTGCAGAGGCATCATGACTCAGATAAGTCTGGGAAACACTGGTCTAACCCCTTAATGTTAGACTATGCTTTGAAAAGTATTCCATTGTATACAAGTGGGATATGTTAGAATTTATGGGTGCTTAAAGCACCACTTATAACACAAAATTTCAAATTTCCTTATTAATATTAAGTAAGGTAAAACTATGAACTACAAACTACAAACTATGAACTACAAATTTTCATAGTTTGTAGTGTTGGAGAAGCATAATTTGGTTTTTATACTGATGTTAAAAACAAATTGCCAATTAAGATAGTGCTGGGGCCAATGCAACAAGCTTCTACAAACAAGAACTGGTAATATATTATCTCCTACTTCCAAGAATACTATGAGACATTTCAGGTAATTCCTGAATCAGGCAAAGCCTTCTACCCTTACATCCCTCATGACAGTTCCAGGTTTCTTTGCAACTTACAGATGAAAGGCTTTTAAAAAGTGAATTATTGTAAGGAAAGTAGATTTTGCCAAAACACTAAAAGTCTACATTCTGTTGCATAAAATTGTGGCACATTCTAGCTTTTGCACATCAAAAAGTGACTTCATTTCCCTTTCCCCATAATATCAAGTCATCCTGAATTTTTGGCTATCTCAAATATCAGGAGACAAAAAGGTTAAAAGTATCTATAAAAAGAAAGAAGGCAGAGCTACGGTCCTGAAGAACTGGGTGAGAGAAAGTTTTTCAAAGAATGAGATGGGCCTCTTACAGACCCAAAGTCATCTTTCCTTTGAGGCAGTTTTTCCTGTTTTATAGATCCTCAGGGCCTTGGGCACTTTCCTGTTTAAGAAAGAAATACACTATGCTATGGTTGTGAACCAAGATTGAACAGACTGGTCATCTGAAGCAAACCAGTACCTGAGATATTATTTCCATTTTGTCATAACAAGGATGAAGTGCAAGCCTAATAGCTGGGAAAGTATCTGACCTGGGACGTGACACTGCTCTCACTGTTTGCTCTAAAATATTTCTCCACATATTGGGAATGCTTGGGGACATAATAACTATTACCTAAAATGCAACTTAACAAGCCCAGGGCTGATTTTATAGGACCCTTGCTCATCCCTAACTCTACACTTTTTGTTTACTTACTACATTGCTAGGTTCCATTATCACCATTGCTGTTCTTTGTTTAATACAGTGTTACCAGTAAGTTTCGTTTGCTATATTTTGAATCTGAATGTTTTTTTCTGTTCTATATTATTGCTGAGTTGAAAATGCACTAGGGGTGGTGCAAGTGTGTATTACAGCAGAAAGCATGAAGTGTTGTTTATGTTCATAAAGAATTAACTTCAAAATTAAGCTCCGTTTACCATGCAACCCTACTCTTATTGCCCTTGTCTTATGATGTGTTCTTAAAAATCTCTTCAATTTGCACATTTCTGGATGTTATCAGTACCTGAATAATCAGTCTACCCATGATGTGTTGCCAGACAGACAGAAATAATTCATGACAGAAATGTCATGAACGTAGTATTCGTGCAGTTAACAAGTAGGCCAATGTTCTCTGCTGCCCTGGAAGCAGGGCAGTAGATTTTAGCTCAACATTAAGAGAAACTTCTTAATGGAAGAGCAAGTCAACAATGGAACCAATTGCCTAGGAGGAGGAGGGCTTTCCCTTCCAAGGGTCTTGAAGCAGAGGTTGGAGATTCACCTGTTGGTGATGCTCTAGCTCTGGCTTTCCTGCATTGAGCGGAAATCAGACTACAGGATTGCAAGGCTTCCTCCAACTCTAATTCCATGACATCAACTTTATTAAACACCGTTTTGCCAGAAATTACAACACCTATATCTATTAAGACATAGCAATGAACCTGCACCAATATGAAAGCTCGGAAAAAACAATTTTTTTTACCTACTAGAAATCACAATGCTATTCTTAATTATGGCCTTTGAGCGTGTAGTAGATAAAGAAAACAGGTGTTTACTTTTAAAGAAAACAGAACCTTTTTCAAACTCTTACGCCTCACAAAAGCTGCTATTTCCTTCACGTGCATTTACCAAAACATTCTAAAGCCATTTTACCTTCCGCACCACCTCCTCCTCCTCCTGGCGCTTTTCATAATGAGAAAAGTCATCAAAGATAGAGGTTGTGTGCTTGTATGTAGCGATAATTTTAAGCACTTGTTTTGCTTTTTCTAAGGGCACCTCCTGAGTGTCGCGGGAGTTTGTAACTGGTTTGTTGTCATTGTTTTCCAGCCTGATGTGTCGGAGCTGGTTGTTGGGTACGTCCTTCACAAAGATCCACTTGACGTCAAATTTCCCCTTCCATTTGTCCTGAGACCAGACACCAGCACTGGTGCCATAGTCCACTGGTGACTTCATTTCTGCCACTCCACAGAAGTGTCCGCTGCCGTTGACACTGAAGAGTAGGTAGACTGGGCCTTTGCTATTCATGGAGCGAAAAGCACTGTCTAAACGCTTGTTGCCATGCTCTGTGCTACACCAAATGGAATACTTGATAGAACGATGAATATCGTCCTCAGAGTAGCTCTTTATTATGAAGACACGTCCATTTTTAAGGTTCCACTCAAAATCCTTAGGGTTGTAACTGTGAGCAGCCTTCAGTTTTTCAAGGACAGGATGAGATTCACCACCTGGGATAGAATTTGCTGGGGTACTGCCTGGCGAGCTGCTCTCATTACCAGCTCCTCCACTTTGGCCAAAAGCTGCGTTCCTGTTACGAGGTGCCACCCACCGGTTTTGAGGTGGTGGTGGTTGAGGGTTCTGGTATGGCAGCTGAGTCAGTGGAGGTGGCTGAGCAGGAATAGGCTGAATAATTTGCGGCTGTGGGACTGACTGAGGAGAAGGGATCTGCTGGGGAGTTGGAACTTTGGTCACAGGACCCTTATTGTCCCAAGTGCCTATGTCCATGTTATGTTTAATAGGTGGTGGAGGTAAAGCCCCTCCTATTACAGGCCCACTTTTTGCTTTCATCTTGGGCTGAGGTTTTGCTGGTTTGCTAGCAATAGCAGCCCATGAAGTTGGCTTGGATACTGGCAAGTTTATACCCGATCCACCATTGCCAGATAAAGCACCCGTCATTCCGGCACTGTTCACTACAGAACCTACTGCTTTCACAGCAGAAGTTGTAACATCCCCACCAATCTTCAGTCCAACCATTCCCTGTTCAATGCTATTCATTCCAGGAGCTTTATTTAAAGTATCATTATGAAATCCGGTCTGCCCATCCACAATAGTACCACCTAGGGAACTGGGTGGGTAGCTGTAACTGCTTCCATAAGCTGAATTTTGAGTCTGCTGACCTTGGGACCCACTTGTTCCCCAAGCTGAAAAGGGGGGATTTTCAGGGAAAAAATTAAATCTGTGTGGGTAAATGTTGTTCCCCAGTCCACCAGGTTGTCCAAAAACAGCATCATGCATGAAATGATGATCTCCATTACTGAGCTGTCCATAGGTAGTCAGGTATGGGATAGGAGGGTCTCCTCCAGTTGACCATGGTGCTTCACTGAGAGAGTAAGGAAAGCCGATAGAAGGTGGGTAATAACTGGACAGGTAGGGATCTGTCATTGATGGATAGCTGTTATTCTGTTAAAGATAAGAAAATTCATTTCAGTTTCATATATTCACAGATGTGTTATTTAAACAAGAAGAGATACTTTATGAAAAGTTTAACTACTCAACACTTTAGGACAACACAGAGCTTGATAACACCATATGCCTTAAATTTTTAAAAACCTGCATTGCTTCTCAACTGTTTCAGTCTCTCAAATGATGACTGATAAGCAGGCTTATTTTCTAATGGGATTAAACTGTTTCATGGGTTAAACTCATGAGTGTCACATAGCCTTCTGCACTTTCAGTGGGCTTATTCCATTTAAAAGTTTCTCTAGCTTTTAGTAACCAGAGAATTCTATCTAAATGAGTTTCACAAAATGCTACTGTTACAATGCTATAATTACTTATCCTTCACAATTCCTCAACACTGTATCATTACTTTGCAAAATCTCAATAAAATCAAATATGACATTCTCCAAGTGAAAAATGTGTTGCTTTGAAACCACATTCACTGCATACACCGTCACAAAAACCCTTGAAATAAATCTTAATCCAAAAATAAACTACTGACAATGTTTCCATTTACACTGTTTGTCTAGGCAGGCAGCACAAGGTCTTGTATTTGACTGTTCGCTCTCAGATTCAATGTCTGAGAATTGTCGCATCTTCTGCCATAACCTTATCAACATTTGGCCCTTTTAAACCATTCCACTGCTTTGGTCTGTGCTCTGATTATTTCCCATGTTGATTAATGTAATACTCCTCTCATCAACACTTCCTCATTCAACTTGGTTCACTTCTTCACTCTAAATTCTGTCACCATCATCATTTTATTGATGCTTTGGATGGCTCATTGATGGATCGCTCTGCATCCACCTTCCCTGCTGCAAGAGGCTTGGGTAAGTGCACCCAAGCCCCTGCAGCCCCCTGAGCTTCCCCCCACACCCGCTGCCTCCTCCCCCTGCCCCTGCAAAGACTTACTGGCTCTCAAACTCTCCCAGAGAGTTTGAGAACCACTGGAGTAGGGCCTTTCTTATGTTCTTACTCTTTAAGGTCCCATGCAATTTCCTGTTCTGGTACTTCCATTCTTAAAAACTCTCCCCCTCTTTAGGCTTCCTTTGCCACAGGCCTTGAAAGTTTTCCATATCATGTCTACAGTGCCACCTCCATTTCCCATCTGTTTTTAAAGACTATATTTTTCTGTCTAGCCTTTCCACATTTCCTTTTCTCCCCAGACTACCTGACCTGCCCTTAAGTTACTTAATTGAAAAATACTTTTACCCTCAAACTTTCCCTGCGTTTCCTGGTCTAGATTATGAGCACCATTCAGATTGCAAGTCACATTTACACACTGCCAAGACTTCTGGCACTTCAAATTAATAATGTATGTATGCTTTATTTCTGTATTGAGAAAAAGTAAATTGAGACCAGATATTGAAAATACCTTCAAACGTTCACATTTCAGCATTTTTACAGGTCAGTTTTCCTGAAAAAATGTACGCTCCATTAGAGGGTGTGCACAGGTCTTTCCTGATTTAGATCATATTAGCCAGTGCTTAGAAATAGATGTATTTTATGCAGTGCTACCAGATACAGAAAAAGCAGCAAGTCTCCGTAATTAACATGATTCCACCTGCCAGGAGGCATGTTTTAGTGCTCAAATCTTCACTCTGAGATACATTTTGCCACACTGCAAATTTATAGCTTACAAAAGGGACAACAATTAAGAGTGATTTAAAATAACAGGTGCTCTGCCCTGAAGTATTTCTGATCTCCTGGCTACTCTAGCACAATTTCATGACCTGTCACCATCTTGTAACTCAAAGTCTAATGTTTCCTACACAGAGCCTCAGCAGGATAAAACAGCTTCACCAGTCAGCTCTGCAAAGCATTCCATCTATTTTGTTTGACCTACGGCACAATAACAAATAATTATTGATTGTGTTATCAAAGTCTTAGAATGATAGTTAATTTAAACCAATTTATTTATAAAACATTGAAGATTTTGACCTTTGTTTAGAATTCTGGGTTTTTTGGAACTTACAATTTCACTATTTTAGGGTCTAATTCAATCCAACAGTCCAGCACCAATTTAACAACAATGAAGCCCCAAGGTAATGGAACAAATTATCTTGAGGAGGTTTCTGTGACTCCCCCCACCACCATACATCCTGTTGGCACAATTGTATCAAAGCTGGAACTTTGGATAGGATCGGGCCCTTAAACTGGTAAACTATTTAGGGTTTCTTAGGGTTAGAAAGTTTCCTGCCTTAAGCACTTTTGAAGCAATAGTGAAAGCATAGTCTAGCATAGGGTAGGGGAAAGAGCAGTTGATGGTGCTCTGGCAAAAATGTAGAACTACAGCCTGGCCATCCACCTTCACAGCATGGCCCTGTCTACTCTGGCAGCAAGCTTCACCAACATGAGTTCCATGCAGTTTTCTGCTGGGGAAAAAAAAAAGCCATGGTCCTATTGTCAGGCTCTGACCTGGCAGCTTCCGGAAGAAATCCAACTTGCATTACATGGAAGGATTGTACTAAACAGTACTGAGGGTAGAGCTCTTTCTGGACTTTTTCCAAGCCACTAGTCAAGCTACTCTATACTCTGAGTGGCTTAGGATAATTCATAGTGGGGAATGGAGGAAGACAGCACAAAAATAATTCAAACTTTGACAATACTGATATATTAAAGCCTCCATGAAGCACTGGAAGAAATGTTCCAAGATGACTATCAAGTCACATGAACTGGAAAGAATGCAGTCACAAATCATTTGCATGTGGGTGGTTCATTAAAATGTGGAACTGCCATTTGGTTCAGCATAACACCAAGATGTACAAGTTCAGACACTTCAATCTCTACTAAGTGTCTGGAGCTCTCAAAGGCCATTCAAAGTTTATCCAGCCTGCTTTTCAGCAAATATGCAGACATACAATGCTAACTAACACAGAGTCAGACTACTGGTTCATCAAGCCCCGTATTGTTTGACTGGTAGCAGCTTTCCCATCACTTGTTGCCCAGTCCTTTTACAACTAGAAGTGCTAAGGATCAGACTTGAGGTCCACTGACATACCCATGTGGAAGGGAGAGGAGTTTAACATTTTCAAACTATTTTAATAACTAAGCTGTGTTACATTAGCATCCTAAATGTGAAGAGCTGCAAAGAACCTGTAGGTAGTCCAACGTAGCACCCCACACTGCAGCAGGATTCTCTATAAGCAACCACCACCCAGAGACTTCAACAGCAGAGAACAGAATAGAACAAAGCATGACATGCCCAAGGCATTTGATAGACAAGGAGTACATTCAGCCAGCACCAGCAATCTGTCACACATTATTTTATTTGGAAAAGTAAAATTCCTCCAATCTTTGCACAATATGACTAAGAACTCACTCAGCAATTGCTCAATAGAGTACCACATAAGGAAACATCTTAAGGATGAAAGCTCACATCAATTGAGTTTTAGGTTGTAAGACTAGTACAAAAAGTCAGTTTGACCTGAATGCGTGCAATATTCTGTACTTAGCTAGGATGCCCACTGGGTGGTGGTCTTTAGTGAGCTACTATCTCTCAAGTAGAATGACCTCATAGGACTATCACAAATATAAGAGTGACAAAAAAATTGCAACACATTTAAAGTACTAAATATATTTATACTTAAGCACATTAATGGCCCTCTAACAACACTGTAGAACATGATGTTTTACACAGAGTTCAAAAGACAGGTGTTTTTTGTGAGGGCAGTTTCAATGAAGTGTAATGGGTGGAAGTCAGATTGGAGTGTGTCAAGACCAGAATTAGCAGAGAAAAAATTCAAGGCAATGAGTGTTAAGCAGTTCATTCTAGGAGGCAAAGGGTGACTAGGTGGCAGCCACAGAAACAGGATGGATCAAAGGGTGGTCTTTTGAGAATGGTGGGGAAGTAGCCCAATGAGAGGGACAAGCTGATGATGTGTAGCAGAGATGACCAGGGGGAGGTTGGCACTCAGGAGTTGGGAGGAGGAATGGATCAAGGGGCAAGTGGAAAGATTCACTAAGGACAACATGAATACCAAATCATTGAGCAATTGTAGAAAAGAGGGCTGGAAAGAGGCAGCCAGTTCAGAATGGATGATTTCAATTTTGGTGCTGGAGGGAGGTATGTTTTGGGCAAAAAACTAGCGGTGGAATGGCAGGCTTTTTGATGTGGAATAGGGAGGTGTATTGTTTGGCCAGACAGACAACAGAGAAGATGGACTTTGAGGGCATGCAGCTGTCCAACAATTTAGTTCTCCTCCAAAGGAAAACATATTCATTCAATGTTTACAGTAGCTACTTATTCTAAACTAGTGGTCTTCAACATGTACAATATGCCCACTCCAGGAGGCCATATCATCCTTCTAGGGAGCCACATGGAAAATGAGAGAACATTAGGGGTGCCACAGAAAGTAACTGAGGGAGCCACCCAAGAGTAACTGGCAGGTGTATGAAGCTCAGAATAGGGTCATGAGCAAAGGAGGCTGAGAAACCTCATGCTAAACTACCTTTAACGATTTAACTTGAATAAGCTACTCTATTTTTATGCAACACTCTTTCATACACCATTCACGGAACACTGAATATAAACAGAATAGACCACATCCTTCTCAAGTGTTAAATACAGACAAAAACCTTTGCCAATGTATTCCATAGGACAACACTGCCATGAAGTGTGCCATTACACCACTCTTCTCGAATCCCTCCATTTGCCCCCTTGATCCACCCCCCCCCCCACTCCTGCCAGCTTCTCTGCAGCCATCCCCCCTCTCCTACACATTATCAACTTGTCCCTTCGCTTGGGCTCCTTCCCCATTGCCAGGATTCAGAATGGAAACTACCTCGGTTGCCCTGTTTGATGACCTATGTCAAGAAATGGACAAGGGTCCTTTTGTGTCCATGTTTCTGCTGGACTATGGCATTCAGTAATACCAATCAGGGTATTCTTCTGCATCACCTTGTCAGAATGGGACTCAAGGGCATTGTTTGCAGTGGCTCTGGTCCTTCCTGGAAAGCAGATTTCAGAAGGTGGTGCTAGAGGATTTCTGCCTTTGGCCATTAGTTTTTGGGTCCAGCAGTGTTCAGTCTCCCCCCCCCCCAAAAGTCTGCCTTTCCCCCTCCAAACAGAGCATCAGGAATTTTTAAAAAATGGGACAACATATGAAACTGATTTACTCTGAATCTAATAATTTGTCCACCAAGCTCAGTATTGTCTACACAGACTGGCAGCGGTTTTCTAAGGTTTGAGGCAGAATAGAATCTTCTCCTGCTTTGTCTGTAAAAATAAGACTGAATTAGGGACCTTGCTCATGTGAACTATGTGCTCTACCACTGAGCAGCAGCCTAAACCACCAGCCTAAGTACTGTACAAAGGTGGGGAAGGAAAAAAGATTTGATGAGTGACAGAATTATTTGCAATTTGTTGGCTTATAAAGCAGGAAAAGGAGAAAATCATGGTTACACAGAAAATCTAAGACAAAAGTCACACTCAGGACTTTTACAAAGAAGAGTTTTTAGCTTTGTGAAACAAGTGCATGCTTGCTTGGAGCTAAAATATGCTCTCCACTACATTTCTGGGCATCAGGAACACCATCTGAATACACAGTAAGCAGAATCCAAGAGCTTGAAATAAAGATTACATCAACTTTTTATAGAAATTCATTTATGTCTTTCATGCAAATGGAGAGATCCATCTGCTGAGAAGTTACTGTACAGTGTTTTTCTCCTCTTCTAGGCTATACTGGCAGTGTGCTCTAAAACATGAGCACTGCAGGTAGGTTCTCCTCACTGATGGTGCGTAACTAAAGATTCCACTAAAAATGCTTATATATAAAGTACTGTTTGGTAGCAGGTCTACAAATATTTTTAGATTACTGAAATGTTCAGCATTAACTTTACTCCTGAAGCAAACATTCTGAGCTGGCAAGTGACACTGATTTAGTTAAACTGGGAGCTATTAACCAGAATGAAATAAGAGAGTGTATTACACTAATTGGTGATCTCTTACCTCTCCCGATATATTCCAGTTTGTTTTTTTTAAAAAAAGAAACCATACTGCTTCTCAACTGTTACTCTCCAAAAGCTCCCTTACAAAAAAAGAAATAAAATTAAATCCTTTCAGTATAATTGCCTCACCTGATTTGACTGTCCAGAAAGGTAAGGTTCAAAATCGTTGTCATGAACTGTATCCTTTTGATGAAGTGAACCATTTTGAACTGAAACAAAAGAACTGCCATTATAACACTATACATTCTCAAGTTTCAATTAAAAACTATATCCTAAATGCCAGTGTGTGTAAATAAAGCTGCCTTCATTCTATGGCACCATGAAGTCAGAGAAGGAAAAGGGGTCAGATTTCAACACAGAAAATAAATTCCACAGGCGCTAGAAATGCCATTGTTGATTCTAAAGCTTCTTTGAATGACAGTGTCTGAGCAGCTTGCAAGCAGGTTTTTCAACAACCTGCAACATGGTTTTGGCAAGAACAGGACTAGCACTCATGTGATGTGCTAACATACACTTCTCCTGTGAAGGAAAACTAGAGCTTAGCAAGCAAGAACAGAAATCTGAGAGGCCTGCAAAGCATGCCAGAAAGAGGTCAACAACATGCAGGCTGAATGGCCTTTCAAGTTCAAGCCTTGGCTTCTCCGCATGTCCAATGGAGATTCTATACCACCTTACAGGCAGTGTTCAAGATCTTCTTACCTAGAATGATTGCCCTATGTTGTAATTGGTGCATTATTAATGCCAAACAACTAACAATTCTAAAAACTCTGTTTTGGGGAACACTGAGATTACTTGAAAGTTGTTCACTAGTTCCTCAATGAGAAGATCATGAATATTGGCAAGGTTCTGTGATAAATTACCCATCACTACAGATCTTTCTCTGTAATGTGCAGCCACATCAGAGTACTAGGTATATTCAAGAGTGTACTGTCATTTCATATAAGCTATTAAGACCTGCTGGGTCTGGCCAGCACTTCAGGTGAACTGAACAAAAAACTAAGAATGCTCCCCATACCCATAATCCCCTGCAACATGCAAAGCTTCCTTGGCAAACCAAATATACAAAAACTGTTTTCTGGAGGTAAAAGGTTTGGAAGTAACAGACAATACAAATTCAAGACATGTATACAGCTACCTAAACAAATGCTCAAAGAACAAATACCAAGAAGGTGGTTTCAGAAAAAGCCTGCACTTAAAAATATATTCAGCATCAGAAAGATGCTTCTACAAGCCATGCCAAATAAAAATTAAGCTTCAAGACGTTATGAACATTTATTTGAAACACACAGGATGAATTAGCTTAGGAAGCTACAGAATTTCAAATGGCTTATTGTAACAACATAACAGGAAGCAGTCACACTTGTTGGGCTTTCTGTTATAAAAAATAGGCCCAACAGAATTTATAAGCATGCTTTTATGAAGCACTGGAAGCAGTCCCAACATTGTTATAAAAGGGTATTTCCAAAACACCAATGACACCAGCATGCTGCAAAACGCATGATCCCTCATCATCCCAAGCCAAACTAAAAACAACTGGCAACAGCGTATCTAATTTTTTGCTAGACTGCTGCCAGAAACCCTACAGGAAACTGACTTTGTGGCACAGTCCAGAGAAGGCTGCATCAGGGCTACCCATGATGGAGCTTTCTACCTTGTCCATTGTACTATCCCTTTTAAATGCTTTCAGTTACCTTTAACTTATAATGACATGACTCCTGCATTAAAATTCCAAGTATTAAAATAGCATGAAGAAATAGTATATGAGACCATGGTAAGAGATCACATAACTACGTCAGGAAACAAAGAATAATTTTTAGTACGTAGATTCTATTTAAGTGTTGCCTGTTCTAAAACTGCAAGACAGGGTGGTCTAGATGTATGCAGTATGAATTATGAGCAGGACTATTTGCTTTTCAAAACCCAGCCATGTCAAATATCACCATTTTATATATAGGATCACAAAATCTTGCACTTAGACAAGTCTGAACTTTGGGGTAAGTGCTCCAGAAATAGTTTGGAAAAAGAACAGTGATGTGTCAACTCCCATGACCTATAATTCCACAACTTCCCATAAAACTCCAGTGACAGAAGGGGAAGTGGCCTAACTGCAACATGAAGTTATTGCAATCATGGAAATTTATTTCCTTTCCTTTATACAAAGCGATCCTCTTGTCAAAAATAACATTTGCATCTGTGTTAAGTTTTGAGCTGAATCCTTGCACATTAAATGATGGTGTAATATAGAAACAGTTTCTAAAACTTCAGACAATTCAAGGTTTATTCACAAATAAGCCTGAATATCCCAGAGCAATGCGAGTTTGAAAAATTGAGACTTATTTCTGAAAATGGGATTTTGCTGCATGTAAAAACACTCATGAAAAAATGAGAACCATGAATTATACATCCACATCTCCTTTTAGAACAGTTTCAGACACCTCATATATTAGGGAGAGCATTTTCCTTACCTTTATTATCTTGTCCTTTCGGTCTCTGTATAGGGTAAGAAAGAAAAAACACAAAAAAGATAATACTTGTCAATTACTGAATTCTCAGAACAGAATAAGCCATCAGCCTAATTTACACATTTATGATCATTCATAGTATTATAGTTTACCAGTACAGGCAAGTCCCTTAAAAGTTTCTAGTATTGTGATCTGGAACAGATTTTGTTTATCGCATATTCCAAATATAACCCCTTTTTGGGAGCCTTAAAAGTCTCTGCGTCTGTTACCTATTTGATCAGCCAGTATGCATAGCAAGTGACCACATATTTGTCGATAATAGCAGCTAGAAATAGTTGAGGGAAAGGCACATACAGTCAGAGACTCAAAAGAGTTAGTATAAAAAGAATTTCCACTAGAAAAAAATGTAATGAATGACAGGGATTGAACATAATGGATTGTAACCTAAGAAAGTTAAACATTACTAAGCACCACTGAAATGTGGAAGAAGTTATTCACAACTAACTTAAGTCACACCAATTCCAATGGGACTGAAAAATCCTAAATTTTCTTACAACCCAATCTTTTTTTTAATTAAATAAGAGGATTGGAGACTTCAGAAAAAGATGCAGGAAAAATAACATGTCTCAAAGGAAATATAGCAAAAATACAACAAAAACATGCACGCTCACAGACAAGGAGAAGCTAATCAAGAACATGCAACTTCCCCAAAACACAAATATTAGCACATGTTCTAGATACTAAATTAAAATTAAGAGATTGATTTCCAGGGAACAATAACAAAGAAAAGGGGGAGGCCAACTACACAGTCGATCACAAGGGTGGGCAAACCCAGGCCCATGGGCCATTTGCTGCCTCTCGGGGACCCCCAATCTGGCCCCCAGAAAGCCCCCTCCCGTCTCCAACTGGCACTCAGCACGTTGGAGATTTGAAGGAGCCCTTGCTGACCTGACGTAATTGCTCTTTGCAGTGGCAGTGAGGGAAAGGCTGGCCATGCAGAGCTCTTGCTCTCTTGGCATGAGGGTTTTGTAGAAGCCCTGCCCATCCAACATGCCCATTAGGTTCAGGAAGGCCACACGTCAGATTGGGGGTGAGAAATTGTGGGTCTGTTTGAATACTGCTTGGGTATGCTTTGTGGCCGGTGGGTGCTGAAGAGGCGAAATCATGGGTCTGTTAGAATGGGAAGACACATGCTGCTTTTGCTTTGTGGGGTGGGGGTTGCTGGCAGAGAGGGAGGAAGATCAGGACTATGTGAATGAGGAAAAACAAACTCCTGCCCTGAGGAGGAATGTGCCCACCAGCTCCCTGGTTGACTGTGCTCATTTGTTGCTGCTTGTTGCCAGGATGGGTGGGGGGAGGGGAGAGAGAGAGAGAGAAATGCTCCTGCATGGAGGGGGGAGGTAGCCCATGCTGGCTCCTCTTAAACTTGTTTTGTACTTTTCCCTGGACAAGAGGTGTGTTAGATATGACAGGAGTTATTTTAACACCCCCCCCCCTTTTCTGGATCTCATTTGTAAATAAGTTCAGTAAAATTCACTCATTCATGTAATTTCCATCTGATGTAGTCACTTATTTAAATTTATGTACATTTAAATTTAATTTAAATTTTTCCTGGCCCCGACTCTGTCAGAGAGATGATGCGGCCCTCCTGCCAAAATGTTTGCCCACCCTGGTCTATCAGGAATACTTATTTACTCAGAGCCCAATCCTAAGCTTGGTGCTCTGGCTTTCTGTTGGAGCGCACCATCGCAAACATGCCGTAAGGCACGTTTGCGAGGCTTACTGCTGGGATACTGCCCATGCTAGCTGATTGGCTGGTTCTGGGCTAGCGCCCAGCAAGCGTACAACCTCTGCTGCTCAGCAGTCTCACGGATACCCAAGCCACGGAGAGGAAAGTGGGGGTGGGGGGAGAGGCAAGGAGGAGGCATGACAGGGAGGCGGGCAAGGGCGGGCGGGGGATGGGAGCGGAGAGGCAGGGAGGCAGAGAGACGAAAGTCACCTTCTCCCAAGGTGCCACCTGCAGCTGCCCAAGGTGTGCCAGCCATTCTTGACACCGCTGCAGCTGCGCACCCCGGGCAGCTCAGGATTGGGCTGTTAGTATTCTAAGCGTATATGGTGTTTTACATAGAGTGGAAAAAGCAAATCTGTGCCACAAGGGGTTTACAATCTAGATAGAACCTGACATAGATAGGCAGTGATAAACAAGGGAAGCATATGTGATTGTTTCAATTACACACGCTTAACTAAGTTACAACAGTGACTAAGCGGTGGAGCTAGAAGTTTCATTAAAAGGCAGATTTTCAGAAAGAATCTAAAGGCTTGTGAGGAAGCATCCCACAGGTGTTCTGGGAGAAGGTTCTAGGCATAAGAGGCCTCAGGAAGAAAGGACAGAATTGTTTGAGGGAGCTGGAGACCTTTGGGACAGCTGAATTGAAGAGTGAAGGGCACAGACAGGACTGTGGCAGAATGAGACCAGAGTCAGGAAAGGGTGAGATCATGGAGCACTTTGAATGCAAGGACAGAGAGCTTATGAATCCAGAAACAGAAATTGGTGAAGGGTTTTCAGGAGGGGCGTGATGGAATCTATGTGATGAAATGAATGACCTTAGCAGCAGAGTGTTGGATGGAGGCGAGGAGGCTAAAATGAGCCTAAGGAAGACTGGCAAAGAGGAGGTTGTCATAAAAACTTACAGAAGAGGAGAAACGCCAAGACTTGTAACATAACTGCCCAGACATAGATGATTACTAATATTGATACAGACATCAGAGAAGGAAAACCCAGATTGTGGGCTGGATCTGGTACACTGGGATTATCCTTCCAGGCATGGTGCGATAGTAATGAGGCCTTACTGTTCCGCCCCACAGCCACTGTTCGACACACCCAATCATTGCAGAGCCTTGTACCAGAGAGCCACTTCCCACGGGAAATCGAGGCAAAAAGCCTTCTGGGGCGACATGCAGCAGAAGCAGCTCCCCAGTGATGATTGGACACAATGACAGTGGCTGCAGGGCAGATCTGTAAAGCCTCACCTCTGCCTTGCTCAGAACAATAATCCCACCACGTGATAGTTTGGAGACCCCTGTCCTAAACATAAAGGTGGAAGAAGGAAGATACCCGCAGAAAGAAATGGAACATTGGCTAGAGGAAAAAACTGACAGAGAACACCTATAGAAAGAATATCTGATGTAGCCTGTAGCTAAGATTGCGAGGTAGGGAGTCCTCAGCTCAAATTTTTTCTCACTTATCATCTCAAAAGGGGATCTTAGGCAAGCCACACTTTATCTGCCTTGGGCCCACTGTCTATAATATGAAAGCAATACTAGCCTTCCTTTTGATTGATTATGAGATTTACTCAGAAAATATAAAATCTTGAAACAGAAAAGAAATGCGGTCAATTGCAAATGCTCAGGTTTGAACCCTTCCAAAAGCAGAAAAAAGTGCCAAGTTCCTCAAGGGGCAGATCTGTAATCCTTTCAACTCCAGGCAGTTTAGTGAAGCATGCGCTTTAAAAGAAAGAACACCCAAAGAAAAGAGGAAAAGAAGTAACAAGATGTCAGATAAACCTAAAGAGGGAGTGAGATAACGTGAGTGCCAGTGAGAAAATGAACCAGAAACTCAAGGAGCCTCTTCCTTACTTAAGAGGGAAAGGGGGCAGAAAGACTGCATGAACGGACATCCACTGAAGTAAGGAGCCACAAAGAAACCTATGCAGCCACAAGAGAAGGTGGCAATGAATGGCATGGTCAGCAAGAGAGATGGAATTAAAGCTTGCATGCATGGGCATGAATGAAGAGATGCTAGGCGTTTGTGTCACACATAAGTGCAGCAACGCAGCCCTTTCCAACATGATGAGGAAAAAAAATACATTGTAATACTTAGTGTTTGTATAGTGCTTTCTGAATACACTGTTATTTTAGATGCTTTACCCTGATACAGACCTTAAAACAATCCTAAAGTAACTAAGCATCACTACCCTACAATGCAGCAGGGGAGCTGAGGCTGAAAAGGCACATAAATTTCGTTGTGCTGTAGCACAATAACAATAAAGTTACTACTACTACTACTACTAAAAAAAGAGTGGCTGACCTAAGACCACCTACTGAGTTCAAGGCAAAAGAGAGAATCAAATCAGGGAAGTCCAAACCTGTAGGTTAGTTTTTCAACTCTATGCTACTCCAGACTTCCATTTCTTATTCTTCAAAATGGACTTTTACAATGACTTAAGAAAACCTGTTCACACATTACACAAATGCAAACCCAGGGTTGTGTCACCCATGGTACACTTAAGAGTGAGTAAACCATAGCTCCCTGATGATGAGTGTATACAGCCAATACATGTGTTTCTAAGACAGAGCTTATGGAAGAGTAACCTTGTTTTAAGAAATGTGTTTAAGGTGTGTTCCTTCCCCTCCCCAGAATAGTAGTAGCCCCAGAGAAGGGAAGCTGTAATGAGGCAGGCACATGGGTGGTGGTGGAGGCACTAACAGAGACCTGAAGGAGGAACAGAGACCAGATAACTTTATGCATCAAAACAGGAGTGTGTGCACATAAAGGAGAGTCAGAGCTGAAAGAAGGACCTTGTGGCTACTGAGAGAGGAAGTAGGGTGCAGGACTAAGGCTACAACCCTATTCATACATTCCTGGGCGTAATCCCTATTGACTATAATAGGACTTGCTTCTGAGTAGACATGCCTAGGGTTGGCCTCTCAGGCCACAATCCTATCCAGACTTTCCTGGGAGTAATCTCCACTGACTCTAATGGAACTTACTTCTGAGTAGACATGCCTAAGGTTCGGCTCTCAGGCCACAATCGTATCCACACTTTCCTGGGAGTAATCCCTACTGACTCTAATGGAACTTGCTTCTGAGTAGACATGCCTAAGGTTGGGCTCTCTTATCCACACTTTCCTAGGAGTAATCCCCATTGACTCTAATGGGACTTGCTTCTGAGTAGACATGCCTAGGATTGGGCTCTCAGGCCACAATACTATCCACACTTTTCTGGGAGTAATCCCTATTGATTCTAATAGAATGTACTTCTGAGTAGACATGCCTAGGGTTGGGCTCTCAGGCCAGAATCCTAGTCACACTTTCCTGGGAGTAAACCCCATTGACTATGATGGGACTTACTTCTGAGAAGGCAGACAGGACTGGGCTCTAAGGAAGGACGATTAGTGGAGGGCACCACAGCAACAGAGTCCAGGGGGAGCCAAGAGAGGAAGTGGGGGGTCTAGGGTGGAAACTCGGGGAAAAGCAGCCCAGCCCCTTCCCACTTACCTGGGGGTCAACGCTGGTGGCAGACATCTCTCATGCGCCCTGGAAGGGGAGGGGGAAGGGAGGGGGGAGGGGAAGGAAGCGAAAGGGGCGTGGCCAGGCGCGAGGGGGCGGGGCGGGAGCGTGAGGGGTGTTTGGAACGCGGGCGGACACGCGCGTGCGCACCCTCGGCTTTGGCTCGCGCTCCCTGGCAGGGCGCGGGGGACTGTGCGCGCGCGTGCACCCGGAGCGGTGGGGGAGGGGCTGGGCTCGCCGAAGACCGCGCGCGCTGAGGGGTGCGCTCCTCCCTCCCCCTCACATCGCCCGCCTCCTCAGAGCAGCCGCGCACCCGCCCGCCGTGCGCCCGCGTCCCTGCCCCTCGCGCGTTCCCCGGCCGGCCTGTCGTTGGAAGCGGGGCGGGGGAGGACGGCGAGTGTGGGCGACCCAGAGGAGCCCTTCCGATTCCAATGGCGGCGGGGACCGGGCTCGGATGACGTCAACACCCCCTGCGCGCGCGGGGCATGCTGGGATTGGGGAAGGACAAACCACCGTGCGCGAAGGAAGAGGAAGGAGGGGGGTGGGCGAGATTCACCTGCCGCGCATGCGCAGTGCGGAACGCGCGTTGGCGGCCGTTGCGCTGGGCGGGCTGGGAGCGGCCCTCCTCCTTCCAGTCAGTCAGATTCAAGTTCCCGCCCAAACTGCCTCCGCTCATGAGGGGGAGGAGAAGGGAGGGGGTGATTGACAGCCAGGCGGAGGCGGGATTTGACCGTTCTGGCCCAAGAGGAATGCGGGGGAAAGCTGAGGGAGTTGGATTGGGGAAGGGAGGAGGCGATTGGCCACAAGTAGGAGGTGAGGTTTCAGCCAGTCTCGGCCAATAGGAATGCGGGGCAAGATGAAGGAGCGGGATGGGAGGGGGAAGAAGATGATTGGCAGCCAGGAGGAGGCGGGATTTCACCCTGTCTGGTGCAATGGGAATGCGGGATAGAACTGAGGGTGTGGAATGCGGGAAAGGAGGGCGGGGTTTTATCCAGACTGGACCGATAGGAATGCGGGCAAGAGCTGAGGGACTGGAATGTGGGGAAGGGGTAAGATGATTGACAGTGAGGCGGAGGCGGGGATTCCACCAGTCTGGTCCAATGGGGGAGGGGGGAGAAAGGAAGAGGTGACTGACAGCCAGGAGGAGGCGGGATTCCACTCAGTCTGGACCAATAGAAATGCGAGAAATAGCTGAGGGGTGGGATGAGGGGGGAGTGGAGAGAAGAGATGATGGACAGCCTGAGGAGGCGGGATCTCACCCAGTCTGGTCCAATGGGAATGCGAGTAGAGGCTGAGCGAGTGGGATGAGGTGGGGAGAGGGATGAGATGACTGACAGCCAGGAGGGGGCGGCACTCCACTCAGTCTGGGCCAATAGGAGTGCGGGAGAGGCTGAGGGAGCGGATGGCGGCCCCTCCTCTAAGGGAGCTCCAGGCGGCGCTGTTCGCGCTTCCTCGTGGCCAGGGGGGTCGCTGGCCCCTCAAGCAGGGCTCAGCCTGCGCCTGTCTGCTGAGGAGTGAGCCCCTTCTAGTCCTTGGGGCTTCCTCCAAGACAGTGCAGAAAGGGTGGCAGCCCCTGAGAAACCCCACCGGCTGGGCCTCTGCTGCTCTGTGGAAGGCCCAAGAGCCCCGGCAGGGGCAGGGAGCGGAGCAGAGGCGCGAGTGGCAGCGCCAGCATCACACATGTTCCCACACACATGTTCCCACATGCTGGCATCACGCGTGTTCCCACACACATGTTCCTACACGCCAGCATCACACGTGTTCTCACACACCAGCATCATGTGTGTTCCCACATGCCAGCATCACGAATGTTCCCACACGCATGTTCCCACATGTCAGCATCACGCATGCTCCCACACACGTGTTCCCACACACCATCATCACACATGTTCCCACACACATGTTCCCACATGCCAGCATCACACGTGTTCCCACACACGTTCCTACACACCAGCATCACACGTGTTCTCACACACCAGCATCATGCATGTTCCCACATGCCAGCATCACGAATGTTCCCGCACGCATGTTCCCACATGTCAGCATCACGCATGCTCCCACACACGTGTTCCCACACACCATCATCACACATGTTCCCACATGCCAGCATCACACGTGTTCCCACATGCTGGCGTCACGTGTTTACATGTGCAGCTCAGGGACATGAGGTGGGTGGGGAGGCAGGTGAGGCAGAACCTCCCCTCTGGAGTCCTTTGAAAAGTGAGTTGCTGTGTGAGACACCCAAGCACCCACCACCCACGCACTCTGCCGGTAAGGCAGACTCCAATAAGAAGGCTCTGCGTCACCTGCCTCCCCACCCACTGCACGTTCCTGGTGTGGCACACATTCACACAACACCTCCCAGTCACAGGAGATGCCACACGTGTGTGCATTCCTCTGAATGGGTTCCCCTAAGATGGGGGACACTGAAGCCAGAAGCGGCAATGAGGTGTTTGAAACTTGCGCGGCCTCCCTGGCCCGCAAAAGGCTTTCCAAGGGCCTTAAAACATCACTTCCGACAGGGGAGAGGATGGCACCCGGGAGTTTTGACCCTCCCAGAGGTACGCCACTGGTTCGAGTCATGTTGGCGCTGCGAGTGTTGCCATCTCAGCCCACACCTGAGCCCCTTAGGGGAGTGCACATGAGAGAGCAACACCTGGAAGCATCAAGGAAATGCTGGAGAGAACAGCATCCAAGGAGCAAGGACCCTACATGGAGAGGTCACTTCTGTCGACCCATTTCAGCTGCTAGAAAGGAAGTTTTCAACACTGGCATCCATCACTTGGGGTCAGGCGGTCCTACGCCTCTGAATCCACTGGAGGTGGGCCAGGCTTAGAGGTTCATGAGACCTTTTTTGTGTTGGACAGATAGAGGGGTGTTCTTTTCCCTCTCATACAACACCAGAATCTGGGCACAACCACTAATACTGAGTGTCAGGAGTGTTAGAACAGACAAAAGACAGTATTTCTTTACCCAGTGTGTAATTAGTCTGTGGAACTCCTTGCCACAGGAGATGGTGATGGTGTCTGGCCTAGATACTTTAAAAGGGGTAATTGGACAGAACTATGGAGTAAAAGTTCATCACGGGCTATTAGCCATGATGTGTATGTGCAACCTCCTCATTTTAGAAATAGGCTGTCTCTGGATGCCAGATGCATGAGAGAACACAAGGATGCAAGTCTCTTGTTGTCTTGTGTGCTCCCTGGGGCATCTGGGGGTCCACTAAGATATAGGAAGCTGAACTAGGTGGTCCTTTGACCTGATCCAGTGGGGCTCTTCTTATGTGTCCTTCACTAGAATCCTGTTTCACCAATTGTTGCCAGGTGCAAAATACTAGATTGGAGGGACCAGGCTGCCCCTCACCATGTGCTCAGCCCAGAAATTAGTTTTCAGTATCAGAACCAAGCTCATATGGTCCTTTCGTCCCAAAATCCACTCCTAGTTTCTTCATTTCAGCAGCCCAATTTTGGGGTGAGGGGTGAGGTAGGAAAGCCTTTTTTGCTGTCACTATTGATAGTCAGAAACCTTTTGTTTATCCTCTGCAAATTATTCAGAGATCCCAGTTTTTCCTGTACTGAGAGAAGAGCTTTAGCAAACTGCTGAAGATGATTCAAGACCCCCTTCAAGCTGTAAAGAGGAAATGGCAAATACAGTACTGTACAGCCCAGCCCATCTGGTCCTGATAGATCACAACAGTCAACAAAACAACTGAAAGTAATGGGCTCCTGTGCCAGGCCTTTGATGGCCTGTTCTGGGCACTAAAGATTCTGCCAAGAAGCAGGACAAAAGAATGCCTGGTTCAGAAACATTTCAAACATTCCAGACTGACCCATAGTACTAAATGGAATAACACAGGGCCTAATCCTATCCTAGAGGCGTAGCTAGGTCATTGGACACCCGGGGCCCATAAATTTTTGTCACCCCGTATGACTTAATCAATTATTAATAATTATTATATTGATTAATTAATTCACTTTTTATACCACCCTTCCTTTAAGCAGCTCAGGGTGGTGTACATAGTTCCTGCCCTTATTTTGTCCTCAAAACAACTCTGTGAGGTAGGTGAGACAGAGATAGTAATAGTCATGACATGGAATGAATAATAATAATGGCCAGAAAAATAAATGCAGTGCATATTTCCCCACAAGCAACGGATGAAATTCTGCATCAAATGGTATATTATATATTATATTGGCAACCTTCAGTCTCGGAAGACTATGGTATCGCGCTCTGAAAGGTGGTTCTGGCACAGCGTCTAGTGTGGCTGAAAAGGCCAATCCGGGAGTGACAATCCCTTCCACACCGGGAGCAAGTGCAGTCTGTCCCTGGTCTGTCTCCCTGGCTATGGGCCTTCCTTCTTTGCCTCTTAGCCTCAGACTGTTGGCAAAGTGTCTCTTCAAACTGGGAAAGGCCATGCTGCACAGCCTGCCTCCAAGCGGGCCGCTCAGAGGCCAGGGTTTCCCACTTGTTGAGGTCCATCCCTAAGGCCTTCAGATCCCTCTTGCAGATGTCCTTGTATCGCAGCTGTGGTCTACCTGTAGGGCGCTTTCCTTGCATGAGTTCTCCATAGAGGAGATCCTTTGGGATCCGGCCATCATCCATTCTCACGACATGACCAAGCCAACGCAGGCGTCTCTGTTTCAGCAGTGAATACATGCTAGGGATTCCAGCACGTTCCAGGACTGTGTTGTTTGGAACTTTGTCCTGCCAGGTGATGCCGAGGATGCGTCGGAGGCAGCGCATGTGGAAAGCGTTCAGTTTCCTCTCCTGTTGTGAGCGAAGAGTCCATGACTCGCTGCAGTACAGAAGTGTACTCAGGACGCAAGCTCTGTAGACCTGGATCTTGGTATGTTCCAGCTCTGTAGACCTGGATCTTGGTATCAAATGGTATATAACATGATGGTATTATTCCTAAAAGCCACGATTTCCAGAATTTTGGTCACTAGGGTATCACCCTTCCCCCCCCCCCCATGTCTCATTGGCCTGTTTTGAGTTAAGGCAGTGGTTCTCAAACTTTTCACACTGGGACCCACTTTTTAGAATGACAATCTGTCCAGGACCCACCGGAAGTGATGTCATGGCTGGAAGTGACATCATCAAGCAAAATAAAATAATTATAAATAATTAAATTAAAGAAAAACATAACTAGATAAGGGGAAGCCAGGCCTGTTTCACCAGGTGAATTTTCTCTGTAGCCTGCCTGCAGTAACACTCCCCCCCCCCACACACAGATAAAGCAGTGAGAGTTTCAGCCCTCCCCAGTGCCCACCTTACCAGCTCAAGCTTCTGGTTTATTCTCTGGGAAGGGGCTGCCTTCTGGAGCATTTGTTGAGCTCCACTTTCATCAAATGGGGAGCATGCAGCTAGCTTTGCAGTTACCCTGCACATGCCTGATCTCTGATCTTGGAAACTAAGCACAATCAGGTCTAGTTAGTACTTGGATGGGAGTCCTCCTGGGAATACCGGGTGCTATAGGCTTATACCATAGTCTTTCGAGACTGAAAGTTGCCAACCATTTTGCCTGACTTGATCAGGAGCCAAGGCATATTTGCTTACTTGTGAGTAAATGCAACCGCGTGGCTTACTTTCACTTTCCATAGGGCTCAATATAGTCTTCTGCTTGGAGGGAGGGACTTCCTTCTTGGGTGTTTTTTGGGGGCTGCTTTCATTGGATAGGAACCATTCTGGTGTTATTGGATTCCTCTCAGCTTGCCCTTTCCAATTAACTATGGCATGTTTGCCTACTCACAAGTAAACACATGATATGGCTCAGTTTCATTTTCCATAAGGTTCCATGCATTTTTTGGTTTCCGGTTTTTTGGCCATAACTTTTGATTGAAAGGAGATATTTCAATCTGGTTTTTTGCAATGCATTCTGCTGGAAATACCACACCCAATGGTATATGGCATGATGGGGTTACTCATAACCTCTGCAATGTTAGCGATGTTGGGGTATTTGTGGTGTAATTTATTTATTTATTTATTAGATTTGTATTCCGCCTTTCTCCCCGAAGGGCACCCAAGGCGGCTAACAATCAAGTTAAAATGCAAGGCAACAGATAAACATTAAAAATACAAAACACTTAAAAACAATTAAAACAAGATAAAATACATAGCAGCAGATTGAAAGCACACAATAAAAGACATAATTTATAAAAACAGCCCTTTTAGTTCCTCAAAGGCTTTCCTGAATAAAAAAGTCTTCAGGCCCCACCAGAACGTTAATAATGAGGTAGCTGCTCTCAATTCAAAGGGGAGGGAATTCCATAGTGCAGGTGCCACCACCGAAAAGCCCCTGTTTCTGGCCCCCATTCCCTTCACCACTCTCAATGACGGCACAACCAACAGGGCCCCTTCTGATGACCTAAGAGAACGGACCAGATTATATGGAAGAAGGCGGTCTCTCAGATACGCTGGTCCCAAGCCATTTAGGGTTTTAAAGGTCATAACCAGCACCTTGAATTCAGCCCAGAAATGAATGGGCAGCCAGTGCAGCCGCCGGAGTAGCGGTGTGACAGAGTCAAACCGCTGACTCCCAGCAACTACCCGAGCTGCCGCATTCTGCACTAGTTGTAGCTTCCGGACCGTCTTCAGGGGCAGCCCCACTTAGAGCGTGTTACAATAATCTTGATGTCACTATGGCATGGACCACCATGGCCAGATCAGCCTGAGACAGGTACAGTTGCAGCTGGCGCACCAGCCAAAGCTGGGCAAAGGCACCCCTGGCCACAGTCGACACCTGGACGTCCAGGAGGAGCTGCGAGTCCAGGAGAACCCCCAAGCTGTGAACCTGCTCTTTCAGGGTTACACCCCCGAAGGGTGGTACCTGGGGCGGACCGCCCGCTCGCCCCCGCTAGCTATGCCACTGTCCTATTCAACTTTCCAGTGCTGAGCAGCCATAATGCAGCCCTGAGGTAAGGGAACATTTGTCCTCTTACCTTAAGGAGGCCTCCATGACTGCCCCCCTCCCCAATGATAGTGCATGCTCCATTGGCATGGCTGCATCACTCTGGAAAATAGGCTAGAATTGGGCCCACAGTTTCATACCAATTCACTCTGGTGTCTTCTGAGACCTAAAGGTCTGTCAGCTGTCAAATGTGAATTGGATTTTGATAGGTGGGAATACTGGCAGGAAACTGAAGAATACTTTTTATATTTTTGTCTCAGCAGTGAGCAGTAGGAAAGGATGCCCAAGAGATGAACTCTTGAGTTTGACAATGACCACGACCACGGGTGGCCTTTCTCATCACAGCAGGTCTGGTTATGGTTCTCTGGGTTGAAAGATGCTTTCCTTCCCCAGGTGATCTCCTTGCATCAAAGACAGAGTCTTCCTGTCTGACAGCAATGTGCTTGGCTTTGCAGGCTAAGCAGGGAACTACACTTCAGCAAATATCAGCAAATATTTTACAGAACTCCTGAAAGCAATAGGACTGTTCACTATTTAAACTCTTTACTATTCCCCACTCATGCCAGTTCCAACCAGAATTGCTACCCTATGTAGCTGTTTTTAAGAATAAAGAGGAATTTTTAGTTGGATGTGTATCTTGGTAG
Source organism: Tiliqua scincoides (assembly GCF_035046505.1). NCBI lineage: Eukaryota > Metazoa > Chordata > Lepidosauria > Squamata > Scincidae > Tiliqua > Tiliqua scincoides. Next base: position 217,573,480 of record NC_089824.1, read on the forward strand.
CATGCATTTGCATTCTTCCATAGTTTGGCCCTTAAAGTCCGAACCAAAGAAAATAAACCAAATATATATATAAAGGGTGACCAGATAAAATGGAAGACAGAGTGTCTATACCTTTAACCATTGCATAGAAACAGGAATTTTGGCAGGTGCAGCTTTTTAAACCCTTCTATATTGAGCTGCACCTGTCAAAATTCCCTCTTCAATACACTAGTTAAAGGTATAGACACTTTGTCCTCCGCTATAGCTGATCGCCCTGGGCTGAGCTAACCTCTGGGCTGCTCCTAAACCCATTCCAGAGTAGGCAAATGACCACATACAAAGCAAGTTATGCTTGGATTATCAATTTGCATAAAACCAGAGCAGAAAGCTTTACAGTGCTATCAAATGCATATTTCTTACCTAGGCAGTAAGTTTCAGGGGAGTGGTCAAGCAAATACTTAACACTGACATTCTCTCTAGATTACAACCTGGCAACAACAGCAGCAGAAGAGACAGGCAGTGAGCATCTCTTTGTGGACCACAGTCAGTTCAGGGGCTTTGGGGTTGAAAGGTGGCATCAGAGGTCAGCCTGTAGGATATTGTCTGGCTAGCCCAACTCCCAAACTCAATACTGGTAGCAGTCATAGCTCTAAGTGCATTATCAGAGAATGCTTACTTCACAGGACTACATTCTTGCTGGAGATTTTTATTTCATCTCTGAATTATTATGCAAATATTGTACTTTATAATTGTTTACCAGGTTCAGTCCCTCTTTTCTGGAATCTGCCCTGGTTCATCACTGTCCATTGTTTTGCCTTTGAGGGATACATTTTAAAAAATATTTAGGGGGAACTTTCCTTCCATTGTGTTAGTAAATTGACCATAAAAAAGGGAACAGGTCAGTCTAGGTTTTTGAGAAGCGAAAGCATCACTGGTTATTGCAGTGTAAGTGAAGACTGCTGCAATCAGGCCTTAGTTAGGCACAGGAGCAATGATTGGATAAAAGGTTGGCAACCCTTCATACAGCAGTCAGGGAGGTGTTTTCAGCAGTTTGTGTTAGGGAGGGTGATCAAATGATTCTTGGTGGGAGAACAGTTACTATACACCTATTTTCATTTGCAAAATGTTGAAAGGTATGAAATCTGTAAATATTGATGGGGCCATGGGACAAAGTCATACAGCTGGTACCTGGCACCTCTGCTCAGCCCATAATTGTGCATTGGTGCTGCCACTGGCACTGACAGACATAGGCCCTTGCAACCTGGCCAATCTTTGATGCTGCCTATGAATGTAGCACAGGACAGGCTGGAATATGGCTGTGGAGTTCAAAACTATGACAGAGTTTAGAAAATCATCTCTGTTATCTCTCCCCTGTGAATTGGAATTCTCTCAATAATATTTTAAGAGAAGCCCTCTCTGGTCTATAATAATTTTAATCAAAATGTTTTACAAACAGTGATCTGCTATGGACACAAAGGAACACTTTACTTTCTTCCCCAGAGCCAGCCTCAAAACAAGCACACAAATCCAACCACACTTGGCATGGAAAGGAACATTTTGAATGATATCATCTATTTAAAAAAAACATTCAGGATGGTTATTACAGTACTTAGCTATATAGGTAAGGGATAATCTAAGAGCAGGGAGTTGGAGTGGCTCAACTGAAAGGGGTCAAATTGTAGATTTCTCAGCAACTGTGTTTGCCCTGTGAAAAACACTAATATAGAAGAGGAGAACCACATCCCTCCACACCTGTGAACATGTACCTGGGAGCTGTGATTGGTTTTTGGTCCCTTGGTATGTGTCCATTGTGGGTTCTTCACCAGTTAGAGTGTTTGTTCCTTTCACCCTGTATATGGTACTTAGCATTGCAAATACTGTAGTGATATACCTCTGATCAGGGTGGTATACAATATTCCTGTTATATCCTTTCCTGTCCTGTCCTCACCCCAGTATATGTTGGATAAGAGGGCACAGGTTTCAGATAAAAGACTGACTTACAGGCACTCCGAGATCCATCATCTTTTATTTTGTAGAAATGAACTGTGCTTGCACACTGAACAGTCAACCTTTGGGCATGCCAACAGATCAAATGGGTCACTTGATTTTGACTCCTACTGAGCCAGTGCCAATCTCATGTTCTGGCAGGGCTCCTATGAGTTAGCATCTCTGTGATATACAGAAAATTAGCAGATGAAATCTTTCCTAATATGATGTGAGCACTTAGAAAAAAACCCACATGCTACGAGATTCCTACCAGTAATGCCTCTCTTAAAGGCAAATGCATGCTACCAGACAACAAACCTGTTAGATTCCTCAGTTGGATCTCAGAGTGTGACAGCCCAATCCTATGCATGTCTACTCAGAAGTAAGTCCCATTAGAGTCAATGGGTCTTACTCCCAGAAAAGTGTGGATAGGATTGGGCTGTAAGACAGGCCAGGTACTGTCTGGTGGGGCAATTCAACACCAAAGTACTAACAGCTTTGGAAGTGAGTCCTCCTGGAATTAATTTGACCTCTGACTAGACATGGTTAGGATCTGGCAGGTAAAATTATCTGTTTCATACTCTAAGGCTGAAATCCTATACAGAGCTAACAGGGAAAGGATTGGAGAACTGAAAACAACACAACACTCTTCCTGCTCAGGGTGTCTGAATACAGTAGAGGACAGAGTGCCTATACCTTCAACTATGGTATAGAAGAGGGAATTTTGACAGGTGCAGCTCAATATGGAAGGGTTAAAAAAGCTGCACCTTCCAAAATTTCTGCTTCTATACAATGGTTAAAGGTATAAGCACTCTGTCCACCATTGTATCTGGTCACCATATTCCTGCTTCCTGTTAGCATTTGCAGGCAGAGAGAGGAGACAGCAACAAAAGGGCTGCAATCAAAGATAAGTCATTTGTGCAATGGGAGGGAGGAATTGGGGGACCGTAGATAAGTGAAACCGTGGATATGGGACCCATGGATATAAGGCAATGCTTGTACACACTTTCTGGGGAGTGAGCTCCATTGAACACAAGGGGACATACTTCTGAGTAGACATGCATAGGAAGACTTCTACCTTTAACAACCCAAACCTATCAACAGTATGTTTCTTCAGAAGTAAGCCCCTGAGGTACTAGGATTTGCTCTTCTGCAGAATGTGTGTACACAAGATATTGCAGTCTAAAGATACTAGAGTGTCTTTACCCACTTCTGAGTAAGTCCTTTTGAATCCATAAGACTTACCTGTGTAGACAGGTATAGTCTTGCACTGTTAGGATCCGTTCCTGACATATCTGTAGTAAAGAGATAGCCTTACATTAATCCATCCCTCTCTCCACATGAACACGTGAATATAGCAAGATAGATACATCAAAAGCTTGAAATGACATATGAAAAGCCCCTGTATCCCAGAGTCAAGTTAAAAACTGCTTGCAGCTTTAAATGGCTGATTAAATCCAAACTAGTTAATTGACTGGGTGGAGCAAGGAAGTGAAATATAATGCCAAGGATGATGTTTCTTCTTGTCTTCTGCTTTTCTGCTAGCTTGTGGCTGAGGAAGGTGGTGTTATTTGGTAACTGTAAGAGATAAGTAATTGTTATAGCAGCTGTAGGATTGTACTGATATATCTCCTCAGAGGAAGAAAGGTCGGATAGAAATACAAGCAATATGTAACTTAATATATTCATGTTGTGGGTTTTGATATATATATTCAAAGCTTGTAGATTGGCTTCTTTGAACTATGCAACATTTTTTGTATGTTGTTCTGCCTTATTTATCTTTGCTGCTTAGTACATTGACATGTGTGTAATGGATATTCTCAAGCAATTTGAGTGTCTCTGGCTAATGTTTGTTAGAGCAAGTCCCTTAACTATAGCTAGGTTTAGGTGGGTAAGATAAAATTCTTCACTTGGTTTTGGAAACTTGTCTGCCAAAAGTAACTTTTCATTAGAACTCTTGAAGACTGTTTATGATAAGACATACTTATGCTGATTTTTCATTTCTTGTCTGTAAGGAAGACAAAACCTTTAGCACCTAAATGATTCTCCTTGTTGTCTTGTATCAGCAATGTCCATAATTGATGGATGTCTTTTTAGGTAGATCAGGCTGGGCAAACATTCAACCTTAGGGATCCTGGACCTTTAACAATTGTGTAGGAGAGAGAATTCCAGCAGTTGTGGCAGCTTGTCATCTGTGACAAGAGGAAACTTCTTGAAGAGGGCTAGAAGAGGGAATTTCAGCAGGTGCAGCTTGTCATCTCAGATAACAAACTGCACCTGCTGAGAGTCTCACTCCTACACAATTGTTAAAGGTCCTAAAGTTGAAAGTTTGCCCACCCCTGAGTTAGATGGTCCTAGTGCTGTGTCTACTTTACTAAACTTCCTGTTCTCATCCACAAAAAATGGGCTTTTCTGTGAGTCACTAGATAGTTTACCTTTCTCTTTCCTGTCCAGGCACAAGAAGAATTGGGCAGAAGGGCAGCTATTGTTCAGCCATAACAACAGCATCAGCAGGTCACAGAAAAGCCAGAACCCTGTTTAGCCTGCTGTTCAGGAGCCTGTTTTGCTTTTGACTTCAGAGCTTTCCAGAACACACGGCAGGCAAAGCCAAAGAGGGCAAAAGGATGCAGTCTAATGATATGGGGGAGTATTTCATTGCAACAGGCGTGAAGGTTGTTGTTGATGCGTTGGCTAATATCTTGTCCAGCAGTTGGGAAATGGGAGAGAAATCCTTTCCAGAGGAAACTGGGAGCAGGCGCTTGCATCTGTCTAGGCCCAGTATGAAGTCGGAGGAGAGGCGCTTAAGGACGTTCCAGCATTGGCCAGATAGTGCTCCTGTTTCTCCCACTGACCTGGCTGCAGCAGGCTTTTTCTTCATTGGTCCAGATGACAGAGTGGAGTGCTTCTGCTGTGGTGGTGTGTTGTATGACTGGTTTGCTGAGGATAACCCTCTAGCTGAGCACAAGAAGTTCTTCCCTGGATGTCCCTTTATCCAAGGTCAGAACATAGGAAACCAACAGATGCCCCGTGCAGGGGAAATCCAGGACTGTGTGGATGGACAGTTCCTTGGCATGTTGCAGAATTTAGGCATGGAAGAGGCCATTATAGAAGCCCAACCAGAATACCCAGAGAAGGTGACGGAAGATGGTAGGTTGTCAACCTTTTTGAACTGGCCAGCCTATGCTCAGGTGTCTCCAGAGTCATTGGCTAGAGCAGGCTTCTTCTATACAGGTATGTAAGAACATAAGAATTGCCTTGATGGGTCAGACCCAAGATTTTCCTTCTAGTGAATGGCAGTTAATACATATCTGGGTTGCGAGAACCCAGCCATGAAGGTCTTCCCATGTTGATTAAGCTTGGCATGTTGATTCAGGGGTATAATTCCTCTGACCATGATGGCTCTATCATTCAGTATGAACTTGTTTTTGAAAAGTGTTGGCTGACTGAAGCTTGTACAGCTAAAGCAGTGGTTCCCAAACTGTGAGCCGTGGCTCCCTGGGGAGCCTCAAAAACCAGCTAGGGGAGCCATGGAATCACCCTATACAATGTATAGAATTGTAGCCCTAATGGCCATGGGCATTGGCCCCGGAAGTAAAGAGAGCCTCCAGTTAAAATGGTTTGGGAACCATTGAGCTAAGAGTAGGTTTGTCAAGTTTCTCCTTTGTTTGGAGGCTTCCAAAGAGGTGGGGGAGGGGGGTCTCTTTTTGTGTCACCTGGGTATATAACCCTGGAGAGAAGGGCAGGGACTTTGACATGTTTTGCATGCAGAAGGTCACTTGTCAGATCTCTACTTTATCAGTCCCTGATGTTTCCAGGTAGGATTGGGAAAGATCCCTGTCTGAAACCCTGGAGTCGAGAGCTAACTAGGAATTTGGCTAGGCAACACAGAGCTAGACTCTCTGCATAAGGCGGCTTTATGCATTGTGGGATACAGGCTATGCAGTCAAATAACTTTCAGATGTTACCGCTTCAGGCACATAAGTGGGGCATGACAGTATGTATACCTTAGTGCTGTGGAACCACAGCATGTGGCAATGTGTGCGGTACAGCTTCTTTCATGATATAAAATCTCCGCACATTTCTGTAGCCCTTATTTGCCCCAAAGGCAAGTGCATGTGGCACTTCCTGATAAAATCCTAGGAGGTAAGAGAGTGGGGCTACAGTTTGCTCCTGTCTACCCTGTGAGAAGCAAAATGAGCAAATGTTTATATAACTTACTCTGTCTCTTCTCAGTGGAGAGCAAGACATCCTGTGCACTGATGTCTTTCTCATCCCTTCTCCAGATTATGTAAAGTGTGCATGCATGGAAACCATCTGGCATGTCCTTGCACACTCTGATCACCACAACAGTATTTATTTAAAAAAATATTTGTCTTCTGCTTCTCTCTTTAAAAGGATTCAAAGTAGCTAGTATAAAACACAACTTGATTCAAACCAGCCAACATGGCTTGTGCATTAGGGTTTCACCTCTCTCCTGTCTTGCTGTTGTCCTTGTCCTCTTTGTTTGCTAGTTAGTTAGCTTCTATATAAATAAAAAAATAAAGTATTATAATCATAATAGCTAAGCCAGGTACAGGTGCCTCTATTCCTGCAACCAGACTTCATCTTTCTGATCCTAGGAGACATTTGTAGAAGTGAGATTCCAAAGTGCTGTTTATTTATACGAAGCTGGTCTTCCTGTGTTCTCTGCAGCATGATGTTTTGTTTCAGTTGCTGTCTACTAATCTTTCTGCCCCTGATGTTTTCAGGCCAGGATGACTATGTGCAGTGCTTCTGTTGTGATGGTTCTTTGAGGAACTGGGAACGTGGAGATGACCCCTGGGTGGAGCATGCCAGATGTTTTCCAAGGTAGTGCATCTGCATGTATCGTTTTCTGCACGGAGAGGAGAAATAAGTAGTAACTGACCCCAATTTGGTCCAATGTTTTTGTTTATCCAGTTCAATGAGGTTACTCCCTATTCCTCAGTGGGAATTTGGCCCTAGTAAACTTATGTCTAGACCAGGGGTCTCCAAACCCCGGCCCGGGGGCCAGATGCGGCCCGCAGCAAGCCTCTATCCGGCCCGCGGCCAGCCTCTTGTGTCCTGAAAGCCCCTGGCCCACTTTGCCTAACATGACTGGAACTATGCTCTGGTTGCATCTGAAGGGTGTTTTCAGAGCCAGAGAGGTTGAATGAATGAGCCTATTCATTCATTTATTCACACATCTAAGTTCCATCTCTAATTTATTTATATAAATTTTATATTTAAATGTTTTTTTCAGCCCTCAAAACCGTGCTGGTCATTTGATGCGGCCCTCTGGCCAAAATGTTTGGAGACCCCTAGTCTAGACAATATGAAGTGGTAGCCTTGCGCAATTGAATGTTTTTCCTTACAATACAAGTGAAGTACAAAAAAGCAAAAACAAAAACAAAAAACCCTCTCAACATTCAAGTCTGTGTGGCAAGAAGCCTAGCCTTGAATTCTTTACCTGGCATTTAGGGTCCAACTTAATTGTGTATGTGTTTAATAGGTTCCCCTAATCCAGGTCAAGATGATGTGGAGGTGATGGGGCTTTTATCTGTCATGGTCCTAATAGGGATCAGGGCCCCATGTCACGATCTGGGCATTTTTAAAAAATCTACACAAGCACAAACTGCATACAGTACTTGTAATGTATCATTTGACCCCTAACTTTCAATTTTTTGAAAAAGTATCTAAATAAAGAGTTGTAGTAATGTGATATTCCCACCTGCAAACTGAAGTTGTATAGCCCTGATGTTGGTCTTCTGCTAAAATAAAACTGGGCCTAAGTGGTGCTGAAGCTTGCAGCCTGGTGCCATAATCCAAAGAACTCTGAAATTCTTAATTCATAGGGACTGATTTTTTGGGGGGGGGGGGGAGTATGGATGTATGGACAGTTTTCTGGGGAAAAAACACTGTCCCTTGCTGCATGACTGACTACTTCTGAAGTGAGGGGTGCTGTGGTCTTGTTTGCTCATGTCATGATCTCAAATGTTCTAAGGGGGAGAAAAGTCAACATTCCACTGAGTCAGTGCAAGTTGCTTGTTGAGCCTTGCTAGCTGTCTAAATGTAGTCTTCCTGATGTACTAGGGGTATGAAGGGCCTCCTTTGGATGGCCACTGCATCACTGCTATTCTGCTCTAGACTCTCCCAGAAGATGCAAATTGCAAGTCTGTATGTTGGGTCCCATCAGTTCTGACTCTCTGGTGGTGATTGTACTTTTATGTGAGTGGATGTGTTTGAAAGTATATAAGAACTCCTATGATTTCCCTTGCTGGAAAAGAGATGTATGTTGTAATGTTGGTGCTCATGACACTGCTAGTTCCCATGCTGAACAGGGAATCCATGAACTGGACCAGAAAGAACAATACTAGCGCATGCCTATTCTGGCACAAATTGAGTCTGTGCTAGCGTACAAAACACATACTGTATAATGTTGGGTAACAATTTCCTAGTAGGTTTTGGGCCATTATTATTATTCTACCTTAAAAGTCTGAATGCTCATCGGAAAGCCAGTGACAACTCTTGCAGTGGTCTCCCCACCTAAATGGAATCGAGGAATTTTCTTGGGCACTCTAAAGAGAACAAGAAACTGTAATCTAAGTGTGCAGTATAGCTAAATAAGTAGATTGGGTTGCAAGTCTGGGAAAACAACCTTTTGCTAAGCAGCTGTTGTACACCTTCATACAGACTGGCAGAATATCTGAACAGTTTCTCTCTGTAGAAAGGAAACCACTTTGTGAATAATTAAGCTTCTCCTTACCTGCACATTAGACAAATGGCTAAACAAATGGTGACTAAATGAACTTCACCCCACAGGAAATGCAGGGCAATGTCCTCTGTTTTCTGTAACGCTTTGATCTGCTCAATAGTAGTCTTGATTTTAGAGAGATGTCTTGGATTCAGATGACCTCACACCTGAAAGGGAGCCCAAGGCAGTTGGGCTTACATGTTGATGCTTTGGCCATCGTCTTCCAAAGGCTACATGTAAGTCCCAGAGATTTCTGGTTTAGAATTTGCAGGAAGCTTCCCGAGGAGGAGGTCAGCATAAAGGTGTATTGCAGAATGACTTATTTTTTCACAAGTTTATATCATTCTTCTCTCCCCCCAAGCAATCAGGGTGGTACAGATGCTTCCTTCCTTTTTGTCCTCACAACAACCCTTTGAGGTAGGTTAGGCTTCGTGGCTGGGCAGGGTTTGAACCTGAATCTTCCGGGTCTAAATCCAACACCAGAACCACTACACCAACCTGACATTTTTGATGGGCTCTTGTTTCTGTTCCCCTCCTTTTGCGTGGGAAGCTCTTTCTTGTCCCTACAGTGGAAGTACTATTGTAGTCCTGCAAGAATAGAGATGGACATCCATCCATCCCTCAGATGACTTAGAAAAGAACTTTTTGTGGCCAAGGTGAACTTGGGCCTACTTCAGGAAGCCTCTGAAGAAGTATGAGATGAGGGGCATTTGTGTGTGAATGCATGTTCTATCTCGCCTTTCTGTCATTAAAAGTGGAGCTCAAGGCAATTTTCGGCAATACAACTACGTTCTGAACACTGTAAAGATAATTGTATCAATAAAACAAGAATAAAAGCAGCTCTAAAACCCGTAGTAGTAACTGAGCAGAGATCTTATTCTGCTGGTTTCTGTTCTAAGATATGGTAGTCAAACAGCCACACCTTTGCAACTTGGTGAAAAAAAACCCAGTGGGGTGAGCTGTATCTACCAAGTAAGGACAGATTTGTTTGAGACTGAAACGGTGTTTCTTACAGGTGGGACTTGTACCATTGGTGGTATTGAGACAGTGTCCAGTGGCAAACATGGTACCTCCAGACCCCCACTGTCTGTGAGACAAGCAGTGCAATGTGGCAAGCAGCAGCAGTAGGAGGCTCAGCTCAGTGAAGAGAGCTCCAGTATGTACTTTCTCATGTTTGAAAAAGCCCTCCTGTCCACTCTGAGACTCTTACCAGTATTGCATTGCATCTGTCCTTCCAATCCAGAAGTAACTAGAGTTTACATAATTGCCAGTTACTTCCAGTGGTACTTCCAATAGGTGAATCATGCAACATGGTACAGCAAGGGCAAACTTTGAGAAATGCTGGACTAAAATATCTTGCCTATCTTATATAGAAACTTATTCTTGAACTTTTATCATCTTTTTGAATATGCAGTTCTTTAACTGGGTAACTGGTCTCTGCTAAACCAGTCACACCTCTGTGCCAAACTACTGTATGGTTAATAAAAGGGAAGAGAAAAAGAAGGAAAAGGTTAAAGAGAAGGAAAAGCAAAGCAAAACCCTCTTTGAAATTGCTTTGACCAGAGGAACTCGTGAGCCACATGACAGGGAGGAATTCTAAAGGGGCAAGCGTGGCTGTCTGCTCTCACTGGAGATAACTAAATGTGCAGAACATCTAGTTGGCAGAACCTCCATTGCCTCTGCTGGTGGCAGCAACTCTGATCTTGGTTTGGCAGAGTAAATGAACTAGGTCAAGAAAAAAGTCCTGCTCATTGTGGTCTAGGAAATTGAGATTATCTCTGTAAATTTGAAATTATGTGCAGTGGAGGTGTTTGGTTTCTGAAATCAGTTGACCATTGCATTGTTTGACTAACTTGGTTTCTCTTGTTTCAAATCCCTACCTCCTTACAGGTGCCAATTCCTGCTACAGTCTAGAGGGAGAGACTTTGTAAATAGCATTCAAGACACTTATTTGGATTCTCCAGTGAGTATTGGTGTATGACTGATTAAATAAATTAATTTCCTGACAATAAAAAGGATGTTTCTAACCAATGATGTATCGTTCTTGTCTGTCTCAGGAAAGCAACATATGTCAGCCTGAAAATCCTCCTGTCATCCCCCAAGGTAAGTATGTGTGAGTAACTTGCTTATTCAGAAACAGACCTTTATTGCTTTGGATGTTCTTTGGGGCAAGTGAAAAGCCCCAGACACCCATACTGCACCATCCCAGAGGACGTCTGAGGATTGTTTGCACTGTTCTATAGGATGCTACTATGCAACTTTCAGTTTAAGTGCAGCTTCACTTGCACTCTTAGGAATATGGGCTAAATTGCTTGAGCTGGACCTCTGTAATTCAGTGGCTTGGTAGCAACAGTGTCTGGTGGTTAATAGAAAGGATGCGTCCCTGCCTGGAGAGCTTGCAACTTGGTCTGCTAACAAGGTGGGGATGTGGGTAGTGGTTAGGCTCTGGGCCTTGGGAATGGGATAAGAGTACACTTGGATGGTGGGGGACATAGCTCAGTGGTAGAAGCATGTGGTTAAAAGGATCTTGTGTAGCAGGTGCTGGGAAAGGCTCAGAGTTACTGCTAGTCAGAGCAGATGATGCTGACCTGTCTTGGTACAAGGCAGACATCATATGCAGGTGTGTCCCAGTATCCATGGGAATTCTGTTCCAGATGCCCCCTGCAGATACTGGGGATCCACAGATACCAGTGCCACCCTTTAAAAAAAATTAGGGAAAGTGGAGGAGAATGCTAAAAATAGCTGTTATTATCAGGAAAACCACTGTGCTTTCAGGGCTGCAGGCATCATAAGAAGAGCCCCACTGGATCCGGCCAAAGGGCCCATCTAGTCCAGCTTCCTGTATTTCACAGTGTCCCACCGGCTACCTCTGGGAACACACAAGACAGCAAGAGACCTGGTGCCACTTGCTTGCATCTGGCATTCTGAGGTAGCCTACTTCTTCAAAGCAGCCTGCAGCATCTTCCTGATCAGGCCAAGGCTCCTGCTTTCACTCAGTGTTGCCCAAGAATGCATCACGACCAGGAAGAGAATGTATTCTGGGGCAACACTGAGTTCCAGAATGGAACTCCCATGGATACTAGGACTCATGCTCATGTTGCTGGCAGCCTTCAGTCTCAAAAGACTATGGTATCGCGCTCTGAATGGTGGTTCTGGAACAGCGTCTAGTGTGGCTGAAAAGGCCGATTCGGGAGTGACAATCCCTTCCACACTGGGAGCAAGTGCAGTCTGTCCCTGGTCTGTCTCCCTGGCTATGGGCCTTCCTTCTTTGCCTCTTAGCCTCAGACTGTTGGCCAAGTGTCTCTTCAAACTGGGAGAGGCCATGCTGCACAGCCTGCCTCCAAGCGGGCCGCTCAGAGGCCAGGGTTTCCCACCTGTTGAGGTCCACTCCTAAGGAGGTCCACTCCTAAGGCCTTCAGATCCCTCTTGCAGATGTCCTTGTATCGCAGCTGTGGTCTACCTGTAGGGCGCTTTCCTTGCACGAGTTCTCCATAGAGGAGATCCTTTGGTATCCGGCCATCATCCATTCTCACAACATGACCGAGCCAATGCAGGTGTCTCTGTTTCAGCAGTGCATATGTGCTAGGGATTCCAGCTTGTTCCAGGACTGTGTTGTTGGATACTAGGGCACACCTGTACTATCTTTACTATCTTTAAAGAGCAGACAGATCTGCACTCTGAAGCTGACAATCTGAGAACTTGGTATTGCTGCCCCAGCAGAGAGAAAATGTGTAAGATTCTTATCCTACTGAGTAGAAGCACCCTGAATGTGAGGTTCTCTTAACTGCAATGGTGACTGAAACACCCTATCCCTTCCCCACCATGTCTCTGCAGCTAGTGTGGGAACCTTGAATTTAGATTCCCCACATCTGACTTCTATGATGGAAAGTGCCCTCCAGATGAGCTTTTCCCTGAATTCTGTGACATGTTTGGTGCAGACCAAATTACAGTAGATGGGGGGGGGGGATCTACCCCTTCCCTGAATGATTTTCACAATTGTTCAGGAGACTTTCTCCATTGTATTAACGATTATAACATGCAGGCAAATTAGGTGAGTATTGCTATACTGCTCATGGTTAGTGAGCTTTTCTGTGGCAGAGCTTTTCTATGGTTGCCTAGTGAACACCTAGCAAATGCAAGATGCAGACAGGGAATGGGATCAAACTGCTGTATTTAAAAACTTTTACATGTATTTGCACTTTCTGCTCCTATGAGTGAGGCACTCAAGGAGGTTTCCAGTAAAGGCTATACATGCATTACAGTTGCATTAAAAGCAAATGACTATTGCAAAAGTCATAAAAATGTCAGTAAAAATGCAAGAAAGGGGCAAATTCAGCTCAACCTAAGCTGAATACTGAACAAAATAGAAAAGTCTTAAGTTTGCATGAAAGGGCAACTGTAATGGTGCTGACCTTGCTTGCTAGGGAAGGGGTTGCATAGCTTGGGCATTACCACAGGAAAGGCCCTTCTCTGCAGCACTGCCAGGCATGTCTGTTCGATAATCAAAGAAACCTCTTCTGCATGTTTCACTGCTGGCAATTTCACTGTGGAGGTGGCCCTTAAAGGTTCAAACCACCACCTTGAACTGCACTTGGAACAATGCTAGGAACCAATGCAGGTGAAGCAATGCGCATGTGATGATGTCACCATACCTTGGGCCACAGGAGTGGAAGTTTCTGAATGGCCTTCAAGGGCATCCTCATGCATGTTGCAGTAATCCAAGTGCGATTAATCGGTGCATGGACAACCATGCCTGGGTCTGAGTGACCCAGAAAACGTTATGAACAGCCCCAAATCTGTGTGGGGAAAGGATGCTTGTCAGTAGGATATCCTCAAATAGGATCTCTTCAGACTTTGATATTGCTCTGATCAGGGCCTCTTCTCTCTTTCTCTCTTTTGGACAGAGCCTAGTCAACAAAGACCAGCTCCTTGTAGGACGAGAAGAGAACTAGAACATCAAAATGAACCAGGTAAGAATAGTGGAAGAAAGATTTTAGGCAGGAAGTGAACCCTTGGCTGGGAAAACAGCAGTAGCTCATTGGCTACTCAAGTAAAACTTGGAACTGGGGGTGGCAGAATGCCAGCCTCCCATCCTAGCAATTTGCAATCCTCCTCTGTACACAGCTGTCAAGAGTGGCAAAAGCACCTGGAGACCACTCAATTTTGATTTGATGTTGTGTTTGATGGCTTTAGCAAATCGTGTCCATCTGGTTCTAGCTGAAAGGGTGGGTAGAAGTGGAGGGTCTTGCAGTCCAGTCCTATGCATGTCTACTCAGCAGTAAATTCCATTGAGCTTAATGGGATTTACTTCAAGGCAAGTGTGTATAAGGTTGCAGCCCTTCAGGATGCAAGCCCTTCAAGTTACCTTGAATCTTACCATACAAGTATCTAGTCTGTGTTATTTGGAAACACTCATACTCTTGAAGCAACTCTTACTGATTGCCACTCCTGTTAACTCTTGCTCTGAAATCAACACAGTAATAACTATAATAAAGGAAAGAGGATTCAATTTGACTTGAGTGTTACTGGTTTTAGACATCCTTGATGTAATATCCATGTTGGTTAGTATTGGAATAATTCAGTGCTTTTTGAGCAGTGGTACCATTGGCGGTAAGTCACAGTATGGCAAGTGGTGTTCAGCCATGTAGATTAATCTACATGTATGTGAAGTGCCACCAGGACCATGTAGTCCTGCTTTTCTGGCCTGACACCCCCCAAATAAAAGTAGAGAGAAATGTACTGGCAGTCAGATGAGGCTCTGTGGTGGCCTCTGCCATGTCCTTTGAAAGAGGGGAGGCTTGGCAAGAGTGGAGTAGAGGTCAGGACACAGAAGCTTCTCTGGTTGCTCCTCCCTTCTCTCCCTCCCTCAGTCTCTCCCTCCAGGAATGACACTGGTGAGATATACAGGTGGAGCCTGTTTATCCGAGTTAGTTCTGTTCTGTGACTCTGTGTGATTAACAAAAAAAATGTGCTAAATTCCAGAGTTACGCAAGTGCACTGCAGCCTGACACTTCCAGTTGGAAGGGAACTATGGTAGCTGTGATCGATCCCCTCCCCTCTGTACTCAGCTCTCCCGCTGTGCTTTTAAGAGTCCAGCCCTATGTGTTTCTACTCAGAAGTTCCATTGTAGTCAATGGGGCTTACTCCCAGGAAAGTGTGGAGAGGATTGGTGTGAGTGTGAGTGCTCCACCTTGCTGCACGTGTTCTGGCTACAGAGATTTTCAGCCCCTCTTCAGCCTCTTTGCTGGCTCAGGGGCTCCAGGAGTGTTACTGTTCCTTTGTAAGGGGAACCTCTTCCAGGGCTATTTCCCTGCCTGGGTGAGGCAGAGCCTTTTTGCAGTGTTTTGGGCTGCCTGGAAATGGAGCAAAGGGCAAAGGAGGCAAAGGTGTGTGTGTGACTTTTGGTTCCCCCCACCCCATTTGCGTTGAGACAAATCTGTGGATAAATAGGCTGCACCTGTATACTTCTTATACAAAGTGGTATTTGCAAAAGGTGGTACTTATGGAGAAGGAAGGTTGAAAAACACAGCTATAGCTTGATTAACCTAGCAGGTTTTAACCATATGCTGGAGTGTTGATTCATCAGTTGGATTAAATACCTTCACAAGATCCATTTCACTGGAAGAGAATGATTGGAGAGGGGAAGTCAGGTGGCATTGTCTTCATTAATAATATAGAAGCAAATTTTCCATAAATCTGTGGTTGAGCTGTGACTTGGAAAAGGTTCCAGGCAAATACCATGAAACTCTAGAGTTCCAAGTGGTCATAGTGCAGAGCAATTCAAATTCTGGTTGTAAGTCTGCCTCATCACTCTCTTCCTTTTTACTAGCACCTGCCCTAAACACGGAGGAGCAGCTGCGCCGCCTTAAGGAGGAACGCGTGTGCAAAGTATGCATGGACAAAGATGTGTCCATTTTGCTGGTGCCTTGTGGTCACTTGGTGGTGTGTGCAGAATGTGCACCTAATCTGAGACGCTGTCCCATCTGCAGAGGGGTCATCCGGGACAGTATGAAGGCATTCCTGTCTTAAGCTGGAAGGTGGGTAAGGAGGAAATGAATTGGAGAATGGGGAGAGTGTGTGTATACATGCATACAGGTGTGTATAGCTTAGCAATGCTCCAACTAATGACCGACCAAATATACAACTGTGGTGCCCTAAGATAAGAACACAGGATTCTTGCATGCTAGACAACAACATTCAACTACATGCTATACCACATTCAGCCACTAGATGGCACTAAATATCCACATAATGACAGAATTGCTTAATGGGGATTGGAGAATATATCCCCATCAAGCGACTTACACCTGTAATGCAGATTTTAGTGACTCAGTTTGTGGGTTAACTCTGAATTTGAACCTACTCTCAAGAGGTCCTCTCAAGTCAAGAGTTGTTGACTAGGAGTGCAATGTTTACAGTTTTTTAATTAAAAAGGGGTCCCAACAAGCTGGGTTGGCAGACACCCACAGATTTTACAAGTATTAGCTTTGCACTATCAGAGACATTCACCCTTTCTGTATGTAGGAGGGTTCTATGATGATCACTTGTTTCAGTGAGCACTGCTTCTGAGATTCCTTCGGTTGGGGAACTGACATGACAAATTATTCTGTACTCGGATTACTAGGCAGAAGGAAAAGTTGGACTCTTTCTAGCCACTGAATGAATACTCTGGAAATTCCACATCATATGGAAACTCTATGTAATTGATAAAGCTTCATTGCTGAATAGATTGGAGGGGAGAGTTGGCAGTAGTCTTCAGGAAAGACCAATCCAGCTTTTGGTTTAGATTTAGTCATCTTAGCTGCTTGTAACATATGTCCAGCTGCAACCCTTGGCCTCAAGCTGGTTCGTACATGTCTTCTAATAACTGATGTCATGCTTGTATGTTTGCATGCACCCTGGCTTGGGAGCTTTGTCATACACAGATGTGCTTTTGCTGCAGTGGATTGCTGCAGATGCTTTTGCCATAGTGGGTTACCCACTAAAGCAGTGTGTAGTGAAGGCATGAACTATAGCTCTTCAGGGGCATGTACAGAATGAAGGTATTGTGTTTAAGTAGACAATCTGCTATGCTGTAAAAGTCAGTACCAGTTCACACAATATTCTCTGGCACCCCAGGCACACACTGTGATGACTTGAGGCTCCCCTAATGTGTTTGCATTCACATTAAGCTAGGTTTTGGGCATACACCTGCACTGAAGCGCTCTTATGCTTCCATTAGACTATTGTGGACTAATTGTCTTGCATTGAGGATTTTGCAGCTGTGCATGGAAAGGAATACTTCATGGCTGGAAAGCTGCCATTCCTGTTGTGAGCCAGATGGGAGCTGGTAAGTAAATATTTGTAAAGAAGAAAGGTGGTGTTAAAATTAGAAACATCTGTGGCTCTTTTTCAGAACCTGATTCTTCCTCTTGATTTGAGCTCTGTTCACAAAGAACATACCTGATAACACATCAGCTGAAAGAGGCTTTGGGGAGCTCCAGAAATCCTTGTGCAGAACTTCATGCATGCTCATTACACGTCCCTTTCAAGAGTGTAAAATGCAAGGGACAAAGTAGCCCCTGAAGGTTTTCCTGGTTTGTAGGATTGTTGAGGATTTCAGGAGGATTATGCAAGAACATGTGTACAGTTTCTTAATGTTCTGAAATGGAGCCTTATTGAATGTATTTAGCAAGTTTACTTTTAAAGTCAATTAAAAAAATTCTTGGAATAAAAGCCTTTTCTACCTTTCAGATGGTCCTGCATTATTTTTTACCAAGATTCTCTTAATACTGTTCTGATCTCCAGTTCTTTGCTACCACACCAGACAGTAAACATAGTACTTCTGGTAATTTGGTGTTTCTTCTATTCAGTAAAAGATGTAATGACAAACATGTATACTGTAAAGTGTACATGATTGGCTCACATGATGTACAAACAGATTTTGTCCCTTTTCTCTGCACATGAGTATTTGCTGTATAGCATAGTGGAATATTATGCAAACTCTGTGTGCAGAGTACAGCACTCTTTGTATCTTAGGGGCATGTGCTTTGATACAGTATGTCAATGTTGACCTACGAAATGGATAGAAAAGGAAGCAGGGGCTGGAAGTGAATGATTAAAAACGGGTATTTTATGGAGGGTAGGGTGGCAGCAATTTGGGTCCAATAGCTGCTGAGGAAGGACAGGTTTTGGATAATAGGCTGACACCTCTATATTCTTGAGGGCTAGAGCTATGCTAAGTGCAAAGTGAGGCTTAGTGTGGTATCCTGAGATGTGCAGCGCAATTGTATCTTGCACTGGAACAGGCAAGCCAGGAGGCTTGTGCTGTATCCGGAGCAAGATAGGGCTGCAAAATGGCACAGCCAAAGATAAGGGGAAACTCAGATAAGCCACTGCAGCCTCATGAGTTTCCTTGGACATGCACCTCCTCCGTGGTGCGCTCTCCGTGACACAAGTTAGAGGACAGCAGAGTGGCTTGAAGCAGCCCCACGTTGCTCAGGAATGGGGGTTGGGAGCCAGCATAACAGTCACATCCCAGCCCTGCCTCCTGCTCCCTGCCTGTCTGCCCCAGGACTGCTCTCCATCCACCCTCTCCCTGCCCTGGAATGCCTCCCTCCTGCCTCCTCCAGGTCCACCTCAGAGACTGGATGCAGCCTCTGTGGGCCAGCACACCTCCACACCTTTACAGCATGTTTGAGACCCTCCTAGCTGGAACTTGCACCAGCCTAACTCATGGTTAAGATTCCACCCTTGGTGTTCTACCATATCACTGATCTAGCGCTGCTATTGGTATTGATTCCCCAAAATGTCACACTTCTAGGGTGACCAGAACCCAAGGTGGGCTATCCTAAGAGGGGCTGTCTTGCTGATCAGTGTCTGGGATTAATGGCAACAGGCTAAGCTTTTACTCCAATTGACTTTTTACTCAGTTTTACTTTTAAGGCAATGTTCTTCAAATGAAGTTGGGACCCCAATGGGGTCTCAAAGCCTCACTTGTAGGGTCAAGGCAACTTATGGGAATGAAAAAGGTTGAAAATCACTGAACTGGAGCACCACCAGGTAAAGGGGGTGGCATCTGGTGTACCCCTTCAGGTACCAGGGAATTGTGCCACTGCCCTGCTCAGATTGTTGGCAATTGTGTTAAAGTAGCTGTCACTAGTGCCAGGTTTCATGGCAACTTTTTCTGCTGTCCAATAACAATATTTGGTTACAATGGACAGTGCTGGGGGGGGCATTACAGGGTCGGACAGATAGCATCCTGGGAGGGGGGGTAGAATTGATGGTGGGTTCCCAGTCTCATAAGTTATGTATTGGGGTTGTGGTATGAAAAAGATAGTTGCCGATGGTCATCTATGGAGAAGGGAAGCTTGGTCTTGACAACTTCAACCTTCACTTGAGAGACATGTTACAAGCGGGTGGAAGGTGTCTGCTGAGATCAGGTATACTGCTTGTTGGGTACAAAGCCAGCAAAACCCCACCACCACCACCACCCTCGCTTGTTAGGACGAACATCTTATTGGGCGAGGAAGAAAAACAGGGCTTCATGACAAGGTGCAATTTTCCATATGTGCAGCAGAGGGCAGCATTCACCCAGTAGTGTGGTTGAAATACCTCAAGACAGAACTTTTCTCAAAATTATGGTTAAAAAGTGGCATTTCCCGTTTCCCCAAAACATGCAAACATCATCAAATTTCATCTTGTCTGGTCAAAGCTGTATATATTGCTGCCATCCCAAGACTAGGACAAGGTTTCTTCCTCCACTTACACTGACAATAGTTCTCCAGGCTTTCAGGTAAAGAGGAGTCTTTCTCTGTCACACAGAGGCCTTTGTTGTAAAAAGCAGGTCACTTCTCCTCAAAGCTGACAGAGCCTGGCTATTCAGGTTCATGTCCTGGTAGCATTCAGCGTAGATGCCTGAGGAGCACTGCAGGACGGAGGCATCGCTAGGGTTTGTGTCTCCTGGTGCAAGAGTTCATTGCATCACCCTGATAATGGACCACCTCCTGTACTAGACCATGCAGAATTACAATATCATGCCCACAATCTAAATGCTAAGGTTGGTGTTTCCCCCCACTAACATTATTTAAATAGCGGCACAGGTCACCCAACAAATCAGTCACCAACAAAAAAACCAGTGGCCAACTTGAGGCCCCTCACACAACTGAATAAAAGTCATAGTATTAGCTCTGATAAATGGAAATCAGAGTTGACTCATACTAACACCTCATTGGTTCCCTACTGTTTTGTAACAACACCTCACTGGTCAATTTTGAGTTAAAGAAATCTATTTTTGTTACATAAGGCAGTTGTGTTTTCCTTTTCCAGTTATTTGGCCATAATGTTTGATAGAATACAGATTTTCAGTGTGGTTTGTCTTATTGCATTCTGTATTAAATTATGCATCAAATGATGTAGCATGATGATATTTGAAAATACTGAGATGTTCACAATTTTGGCCAGGAATGGTGTCACCAGCTGGAGTGTGTCACCCGGTGAGATCTGCAACCCCCTCCGCAGCCATGCCACTGTTGCAGCTTGTCCTCTTCCTTTTTCTACTAAAAAAAATTAGGCCCCCTGCAGGCTTCTGAGACTTGAGCAGGCACTTCATATGCTCTTTCAAGCCCGTCTTTGCAGCAATGAGGGTGAGAAACATGGTTTTGGAAGCTAAGCAGCTTGGGAAGCTGGGTTCGGAACACAAAGCAGTACAGTAGCACTTCATATTCTCATAGTTGTGTGGTATACCTGGACTCTTGGCTTTAGATCTGGGTTTTATTATGTCTTTTGGGACTGCAGGTAAAAACAGTGGAGGCTTCTGAGCAAAGTAGCAGCTGCAGGGGATGGTAACTGTATTTACAGTGGGACTATGATGGGTACAGGGAAATCCTGACCCCCAAGTATTTTGTAGCCCTGATCCAGGTCACCTTCCCAATAATACTAATTCTGTTGGCAAAAACAAGCATGCAAGTGCTAAATGTTCATGCCAATGAAGGTTAAATAAATAACATGGAAGGGCTAAATCATGTGTTAAACAGGCCACTTTAGTCCCTTGTTTGGTAGATCAAACAGATGGCAGAGGCTTGTATCAAACGCCCCTCTTTTGCAGGGTGGTAGAATGAGCATGCTTTTTGCTCTAGCATTTATTTTGCTTTCTTATCAGTGCTCATTGAAATTTATAGATTCCTTTAACTGTGCATTGGTTAGAGTGAACAATCAACTTTTTATTACAAATATTTATATACCACTTTTTAACGGGAAATAGTTCACAAGGTGTTTTACCCAGCAAAATAAATCAACAAATAGTAGTATCCGGTTCCCAAAGAGTTCGGTCTTAAAGAAAAAAGATGCAGGAATCTGTCTGGAAATGTTTGTGTGTGAATTGTGAAGTGAAATGTTAAAGGCCACTTTTAAGTTAACAAATCTTGTTGATCAGTGTGTTTGACTGAGAAACAATGTGTAAAGTGACCCTAACAACCTTAGGATCAGGGTCCAAATTCTTTCTTCCTGAGGCTTTACTACTGTTGTGAAGAGGCCCTGTTTCCTCTACACTGTGAATGTGTGGCCTTGTTTTGTGTGGCGCACAACTTTTAAGTACAAAAAGGAAAGAAAACAAAACATTCACAAAATGGTTTGTGTGTGGGATTGCGCATTATCACTGCTTGTGACATCATCAATGATGACAGTGGATGGTTGGGGCCCTTGTGCAACCACATTTCATGTGGTGATAACAAAAAGTGCAGATCAAACCGCAAAATAATATATAATATAATATACAGTATTTATATACCGCCTTTCTTGGTCTTTATTCAAGACTTTATTCAAGGCGGTTTACATAGGCAGGCTTATTAAATCCACGCAGGGATTTTTACAAATTGAAAGAAGGTTCTCTCTTTCAAGAACCACCACATTCGAGCTGTTACACTCCGATCTGGTTTAACGTTCTGGCCTCCATCCTCCCACGCTCCGAGCAGATGGAACAGCTCAGCTGCAGCTTGCCAGCTGCTTCAAGGTCGCACGGTGCCGGTGGCCTCGAACTGGCGACCTTGTGGATGTTAATCTTCAGGCAAATGGAGGCTCTACCCTCTAGACCAGACCTCCTGCCCTAGAGATAATGTATATACAGCAAGTTCTCAAAGTCATTTCATTAAAAATTTATTGAGAGGCAAAAAAATTGATTCCTGGCCAAGGCCACTGTCCAAGTGGTGTATGGACACTTGCCCCACATCTGTGTGGAAAGTTCTGGCCTGGAAAGTTCGCATTTATTTCATTGCTTAATATAGGAGGGCCCCTTATCCATGGATCCTGTATCGGTGGATTGTTATCCACGGATTTGGTCCAGGGCCCCCTGGTGCGTGCCCCCTTCAGAGGTGAGGGGAGTGGAGAGGCTTCTGAGCTCATGTGCTTTGAACTCTAAAGTTCAGTCCGAGACTGGCAGAGGCTGAGGACAGATGTCTTCGGCCCCTGCTGAGCTCAGAAGCCCCTCCGGAGATGAGGATGGCCCCCAATGGACATGCAGAGGGGCGTTTGAATGTCATCACTGTTTCAGCAATCCATGGGGGGTTCTGGAATGGAACCCCCACAGATAAGGGTGCACACCTGTATTAGAAGTGTGTTTGGTCTTTTTGAAGTTTGGTGATGTTTTTGTGACCAAAAATATGCTATAGGAACTATAGTTTAGGTATATCAGTTAGGCAACAGTAAAATTGGTTTTGTTTTAAGTCATTTTGCTTTAAGTTGCAGTTTCCAAAAACCCACTGACAACTTAAGTGAAGACATGCTGAAGTTCCTAATTGCTAAGCGTGTGCATTACCTTTCAGAACAAACAGATATGGCCTCATTTGCACCTGTTCTGCAATGAATGACACCCCTGGCATCTGCCATCTCACAGCAGTGGCCAATTTTTTTTAATTACTCTGCGGTTTAGCACACAACACAGTGGTTGATGGTTTACACTCCTGCCAGGATTGATGTGCCACAAGTAAGAAATGGTTAACATTTTTAAAAACTAAAATAAAAATGAAACCAAGTTTAAATGAGCCAAAAATGAAACAAATGGTTTCCTTTTCCATCCCTTCACAGTTGGCACTTGGACTGACCAGACTGGTGTGTAAAAGCATATGTACAAATATCTTTCAAATTGCTCTGGATAGAATTTGGATATGATACTAGCTATGAAACTGGGATTGATGTTTCTGAAATGACATGAGCAAATTACCTGATCATACAGCCTTTATTTAGTATCTTTGCTTGAGTCAATTTCATTGGATAGTTCCCTAACCAGATCTGAAACCTCTTTTTCATTGTGGGTTTTTTTGGGAAAGTGGTATTGGGGAGGTACCATAAGGATGCTCCCTTGGTATCATTGGCACCAACTCAAGACCTCTGGCATCCTGAGACATTGTACCAAATGCTATCTCCTCCTTACCTGTCAATTTCCCAGCCTCTCTGCTACCTGGATTAGAATAGATAGGAGGGTGATGAAGCAGAAGTGTGAAGGAGTGTGATGGTCAGACATGCTCTAGCCCTCCACACCATTCCCTTCTTTTCCAAGCTAGGGAGCAAGGGGGAAAGGAACAGCCATGGAGAAGGTACCCCACTGCTGTATGGGGCAACCACCTCAATTGACCTGATGGACTGACCCTGGTTGTAGGTGTGTTATGCAGAGCTTGCTCTCTAGAGCACTCACCCAGATCTCTGGGAAGATGGGATGGTCGCTCAATGGTATAGTATACTGGAAGTCCCAGGTTTAATCCCTTGTAGGATCTCTAATTATGGCTGGGGTGGGCCTGATCCCTCTCAGAAACTCTAGAGAGTTACAAGTCAGAGAAAATATAGAGCCAAATATTCCAGTGAATGAACTTGGGTACAAATAAAATAAACCACTTCTCTTATGTTCATTTTCAGGCAAACAGAGATTACAACAGCATAATGTCTACTATCCCTATAGCAGTGGTTCTCACACATTTAACACCGGGAGCCACTTACTTCTCTAGGTCCACTTCTCAGGACCCACTCTAGTTCTCACTAGAGTGAGAATCTTTCGGGACCCACTGGAAGTGATGTCATGACCGGAAATGAGAACTATTAGAGCATGCACCACAGTTTTTATCCCACAGCCATAATTACGTTGAATAAGGCGATATAGTTGTTACCATGCTCCTGGGCATTATGGTCTGTTATACTGTTTTTATATTATGATGCATGTTGTATAGAATGTGTGGGTGAGTGTGTAGAGTGTGATTGTTGGAATTGTTGTATATATTTATGCTTGTATCTCAAAGGTGCATAAATTTCATTGTGCTGTAGCACAATGACAAAGTTACTACTACTACTACTACTACATCATCATCATCATCAAGCAGGAAAATTTTTAACCATCCTAGGCTGCAGTCCTACCCACACTTACCCAGGAGTAAGTCCCATTCACTATCATTGTTAAAAGAATATACATAGCAGCTTATTAAAAGAACAGGCCTGTAACATTTCCCCAAATGCAGTCACATCTCATGGTAGCATCAAGTTTAATAGATTAAAAATAAAATATTGAAGTGAATGGGGACCCACCTGAAATTGGCTCCCGACCCACAGTTTGAGAAACACTACCGTATAGTGTTGATACCCTCTCCTCTCATGTGGAGAACAGGCTATGGCTCTATGTTCTTATTGCAGTGGTTTTCAAACTGGGGCATTACAATGCTCCAGCCTGAAGGCCCTGGCCTCTTCCCCCTTAAGGGAGGAGGCAGTGAGGCAATCCCCAGGATTGCATCGTTAAGGGAGGCTGCAGGGACTGGGATGTACTTCTGGTTTTGTGGAGGTGAAGTGCGGTTGCTCCACTTTCACTTTTAGAAGGCTGGGGGACCCTGCAGGTGCTTGCACAGGGCTCCCCATACCCCGGGCAGGCTGCTACAGGGACTGGTGAGTACATCTCAGTCTCTGCAGCCCTGTTAGCGACACAATCCTGAGGATCACATGGCTACCTCCCCCCACCAAGACTTACTGTGGTTGAAACTCTCCTTGAGAGTTTGAAAACCACTGCTCTCTTGGATATGGCAGTGGTATTCAAACTGGGGCGAGGGCCTTGGCCTCTGCCCCCTTAAGGTGTAGGTGGGAAGGCAATGACAAGAGCCTCAGGATTGCATCACTAAGGGGGCTGCAGGGACTGGGCTGCACTCACCAGTCCCTGCAGCAGCGTCCTGGGTATGTGGGGAGCTCTGCGCAAGCATCAGTAGGGCTCCCCAGGCTTCTAACAGTGGAAAACCGGAAGTGGAGCAGGATTGCCTCCCTCCCCTCCCCTGCAAACTACCCCTTTCAAACTACCAGAGTGTTTGAAAACCACAGGGATATGGTGTTGAGCCAGCACAAGAGGAGAATGAGGGCTATGTGGTCAGAAGACATTTGAGCAAGTGACAGTTCAAATGGAGTTGTATTTAAAGCATTTAATTTATTAGAACAGTAACAAAGAACAGAGAATCATGCTAATTACAAAAAACCTACTATCTTCTAGAAAACTGCAGAGCAGAGTCCTTTGTAGATCCCATGGCAACCTCTCCTCCCTACAGACAATGAAACTGGGCTTAGTGGTAGTCCTATGGCCGTTTATGACTTTGGCCACATGGTGGCTTGTGCCTGCATTTCCTTCATGCCTCTTTCTTCAGCCCTGTGTTCCTCCTTAGTGATGCATGCAATCACAACTGGTGTTCTGTAGGAGAACCCAGGCCTTGGGGCTCAGTGCAGGAGGAAGAGGGCAGAAGCTTTCTGGGCAAAGTTGTGGGGTACCTGTCTGTGGGCATGTCTGCTCATGAATGAGGAGTATGCGTGTGTGCATGGCCTTTAGTAATACAAGGTGTGGGATAAGATACCTCCCTCCTACCTACCATGGCTACTGGATGACACCATGATGCAAAAGTGGAATTGGAAACCTCCATGGTCTCATGGTAAACCTCCATGGTTTACCTCAATGGAAAATTGTATCCCAGAATAAAAATCCTTTTGTAAAGAAGGTGGGGCAGTCCATGTGATATGAACGTTGCAGCTGTGCTGTAAGAAAAGGCACATATGGATTGCCTCTGACAATCTTAGCACAATGGCTAGAAAAAAAATTGATGGGGGAGAATAAAGTGGTGCTTAAATAGTGGGTCATGTTTCATTTAGAACAGAATGATGGATTTCAATATTCGTAGCAGTGATTCAGTATTCTCCAGGCAGTAGACAATGGGGGCCGGAAGCATTTATCACTACTTATTCTGAACCTGTCATATGTGGTCAAGCTGTAGAATAGAGTGGGCCACCTTCTAGCCCTAAGGGTGTGGCAGATGTGAAATTGTATACACAATCCCAAAGAAATCTAGTGGTCAGGTTAGGATAGTGTTCCTCCCCACCATTGAAACAAGTGCTCAGTTTTGTTTACTATGATGTGAATCAAATGTATAATATAATCAAAATGGGAGCCTTAGGGTTCCCTGGGAACATTACTAGGCGCACCAGTAATGATGATGTGAAGCAGAGTAGGTGTAAACTGGAGTGTTAGAGATGCAATGATGGGGGAAATATGTAATGGATGAGGAAGTCTGCAATTGTTGGTGTAGGTTGTTGCAAAGAAGCTGGGGAATGAAACAAGGCTGTTGCTCTATGCTATTTTTTTTTTTCAGTTGTGGTGTTCTGGAGGTGAATTTCTGGCAATCGCACTGACAATCAGGCCTCCGTTTTGCTCCCCCTGCCCAAAATGGCTCTGAAGGGGAGAGGCTGCTTGCATGTCATGCTGAGGCTCCCTAAGAACCTTAGTGCTTTGCACCTCCTTCACTGCAATCAGGCAAGGAACAATTCTGGGCACCATCTAGCAATAATGGCTTTGCTGGTATGGCATGGCCCACAAAAGCCTGAAAGAAGTCTCCTTTAAGCATGGAGTCTCTCCGGTCTTGCAACAGGATATTTCTTTCTTCTTTGCCCTTACATGAAACTAGCCGAATTTTTCCCTGCACTACAATGAGAATTTCCCGCTGAGGGAAATAGGCCCACTGAGTGCTAGACAGAATTGCTTTGGACCTGGCCTGAAGGATGCTAGATTGCCATCGCTGTTATAGACCACATCAGAAGGGGATGTGAAGAGTGAGCTTAATGACAGCCCCAAACCTAGGAATAGCCCAGTCTGTGCTCTTCAACAGCACAAACTGAAGTTGCTGTCATATGGCTCATGTGAACAGTGGTGGTGGAGAGGACCTTAACAAGGTACAAGTATCACCAGCTAGCTAATGCACGTTACTGGTAGAGACTCTGCCATCAAATGCTGTGGACATTTTCTCAGGCATCTCCCCTGGGCGTGTGTTGCAATGCAGGCTACGTGAGGCATGTGCGGTTGGAGAAACCCATAGCTCAGTGGGCGAACATGCAAGTCCCAGGTTCAAGCTCTGGCATCTCCAAGCCTAAGGTTCTCAGGTGCCGGACCTGTTGCCATTCAGCATGGACACAGTTGTGGTAGCTGGGCTACTGGTTGGAATAAAACAGCTGTCCGTAATGGGCATGATGAATCAGAGACACTACTACTGATCTCTCCCCCATGCTACCAGACTGAACCAACTTGGTTTTGTTGGGTTAAACTACTAAAATATATTTTCTTAGTTTTGACTTAAAATATAGCAAAGGATGAACAAGGCAGGGCTATTTCTTGATGAATCAAGATGAATCTGTCATCTTGGCAGTGGCTGCTGGACCATTATTATCAGTGCCTGAAATCTCAGGCAGGGTTGAACCAGGTTTAATTCCTGGGGATAGGGTTTGGTGGTGGCACTGAAGGTAGAAGGGGGTGGATGAAGCATGAGGACAGAGTTTCAACCTTCCTATGACATCTAGAGAAAAGCAACTACCAGGTAACTTGGAAGAAGACAAAGCTGAGTGCATTAGGTAGAGTGCATGCTTTGCGTGAGGGATGGTACCAGGTTCAGCCCCTGGCATCTCCAGGAAGGGATGCAAATAACCCTGAAGATCCACCATCAGCCAGCGTAGATGATGCTGAGCTAGGCAGACCCATGTCTGGAGGTGGCAGCCTCCTCTGTTCATAAAACTTGTCAGCATAATGAGCACCTTTACATGACTCGCAATGGCAAGATATGTTTGTTCGGGTAGCTTATCTGTCCAGTTATAACAATTGAGTGTACACCACAGAAACAGCCAGAGCCTTCATCAGTACTTTGGAGGATGATTTCCAGCAAAGGGGGTGTGATGGGATCAAGAAGTGCTTTCCCAAATGTTCTCTTCTGGTTCTTATTGCTGGGGGGGGGGCAGGAGCTGGGAGGGGGAAAAATGATCTTTCCATTCCATAAACTCGTAGCAAAACCGTGGGTCCATGAATGAGCTGGTGCATTGACATGTATGACTCCCCAGCAGACAGATAGTTTGGCCTGAACGATACAGTCACCTTGTACGGAATGTGTTTTTCTGCTTGTTCTGCCGCACAGCTGGGACATCCAACATTTCAGTTCTGGATGGAAGATTTGGTCCATCGAGACTCTGGTTCCTTCTCACTTACGCAGGCCTGCAAACCGGAAAAGGCGGGGGGGGGGAGAGGTGAAAGATAAGAGGTTAGAAGTGGTGCTTTTTGAAATGCAATGGTTTGGGTGCCTTCTGTCTAAGGCTGTCCTCTGTCAGAGTTTATGAACAGAAGTGTTCCCCCTATGTACATAGTGCTTCAGAACATGCAAAGAGTTTTGCACATCCTGTAAGAGAGGCTAGTATTCATGTTCCCAGATGTGGCAATTAAGAGTTCAGGAGTTCAAATCTCACTCCTCTCAGGAACTTGCTGGGCAGCTCTGGGGCCAGAGAAAGTGTGAGGTGGACATTCCCTGATGGCAGTGGCAGCTGTGAAGGGTAGTGGTGGTTTGGATTAGAGAGTTAGGAAGGGGAGCAAGCATTATCCACTCCCAGGGTGTAGCTAGAGGGGGTGCAAAGCACTAAGTTTTGCAGGGAGCCTCAGTGCAGCCTGCAGGCTGCACCTCACCTCCCATTCACCTCAGTTTTTCTCCCATCTCCTGGAATGTCTCAGCAGGGGAGGGGCCACTTACATGCTACACTGAGGCTCCCTGCAAAACTTAGTGCTTTGCACCCCCTCTAGCTATGCCACTGATCTACTGCCAATCCATTTCAATGGGGAAGTGAAGGCCTCTGATCATTCTCATATATAAGAAAAAGCGCACTTCGGGACACCACTGAAATGGTGACTTGTCACTAAGAATTAAACTTGCTCCTCTCATCCTGTCTTTTGGTCATCCTGGGCACAATGCTGGCCTGGACCTGAACTTCAGGAAAGGACTCTGATAGGTCCAGGTTGTTGTTCCACCTGCAGTGCTGAAATCTGTGCCACACACCTGGTTTTTCCCTCTCCTTTTTTAAAAAGCAAAATTGCAGTTTCCTTGCCTTCAGCCACCTTCCCCTGGAGTCATAAGTCAAAAAGCCTCCAGAGGCTTTGCATATTCCCTCCTTGCAGACCCTGGCTGCACAGGAAATCAATATTTAATCTCCTGCCCCATCCATCCAACTGAGGTGTCAGTCTGGAAAGAATTAAATTCTGGATCCTGAAGCCCACTTTTCTCCAGGTGCAAACATGGGCTTCATACTCCTTTGACAGTGGTTCAGCAACATCCGCTTGTGGTGCCAAAGTGCCCTGGGATCACAACAGCACAAAGGCAGGAAGAGGGAGACATCTGTGGGGTTGCAAGTTTCTCTGGGGGTGGTGAAGGAGGACCTGCTATGTCACGGTGGGGGTGACAACCTCCAAAGCACCATACCAGTGCGATGCTTCTACAACACGTGATCTAAAGAAGGTGGCCTCTTTTTCATGGGGTGGTGAAACCTGTCTGGACTGCACCACTTCAGACTGCAGGTAGGGGTACCCTGCCCACCTGGATTCTGACATCCAGAAAACTAGAAGGTCAGGGACTTTGACTAGTGTCTTGACTAGGACACATTCCCTGACATGCTTGCCCTTGTGTGGGGGATCTTTTTCGTATGGAGGTACCTGAGCCCCCACATGCAATTTGAAGGAGTGCAGTCCAAACACAGGGAGTGCAAGGAGGTGGATCAAGGATATCTCCTTCCATGATTGCTCCACTGGCAGGTCACAAAATCATAGCTCTGTTCCTCTCTGTTGCATCTGTGTTGATAATCTGGGCACCAGGAAATGCCCTTCAATGGGTCCAGGTTTGGTCCTGGGATCGGTAGTGCTGAATTCTAAGGCCCAGTGTAAATGCCAGATCAGTGAACCTCTTCAGATGACAAAGGCACCTGTATGGGCTTCTTCTGTCCACCACCAGAATGTAATATGTAGGGTAGATGCTCCATGCAAACACCTGCCATGATGTTTCCCCACCCCTTTTTCCAAAGAAGGAGAAACTACATAGAGGGTTCTCTGTCTGGAGCATCTCCCACATGCGTGACATTATGGGCAAATGTTCAGCTGATACCTTGAAGCAAATCCAACCTTACTTTCCCCTCTGCTTCCCAATAAACAAAATTCACCTATCGAGGCCAGAGGCAGTGGCAGCAAAAGCTCCTGAATCTGCAAGAAGGAATGAAGGAGTTCTGATGCCTCCCTCTTTCTTCTCCAGCATGCCATAGAATGAAGACCCTGTTGCCTCTTGGGTAATGCAATGTTTCTAAGGGCTGCTATCTTGGAAGGGTGGGAGAGATTAGATCGCCATCTTTTGTATTGCTACCTCTTCCCTGGACAGGTGAGGTCTGCTTAAAGAGAAGGGGGAAGGGCAGTGACATAGCTAGTTTTGCACAGTTTGCACTGAGTTTTGCACAGAGCCTCACCGCGCTGTGCAAGCGGCCCCTTCCCCTCACCTCCAGAGCCATGCTCCCACCCTGTGGAATGGACCCTGTGGATGGGTTGGCTAGCCTGTAATAAATGAGAACTCCAGCCTTTTCTCCTAGCAGTGTTCCTTTCTTCCCTAGGTTCAGCCTTGCATCCAAATCGGTTACAAGCTCTTGCTCTCTCCCCTCTCTTTGCCTTTGAAGGCTGCCAACAGCAGTCGGCTGGAAATCCAGGCCTTCAGCAGTGTCCTTTCTTGGCAGGTTCTACAGTGAATGTTAAACTCCCTCAGCCTTTTGTCGCTTAACATGGATAATGCCAGGCTCGCATTGCAGGAGACACTTAATTGGCAGCTCCCTCACTGCTGCCAAAGGGGCCCTTCTTGCTGAATGAGGAAATGCAGCTTAAGCTTAAACAAAAGGCAGAAACTTGAAAATTCAATGGCAGAAGGAAGCACTAAGGAGGGGGTGTGGCCTTGGTGGCATAAATTCCCTTCCCCCCCCCCCCCGCCTCTCTGTATCTGTTAAATCCTGGACCTTTTCCAATTAACCCTCCTGCATGAGACAAGGGACTCCAGAATGCAATGAAAATGCTCTGTGATTGCAAGTGGGAATTCTGTTTAGTGAGTCCAGACTCTTGCCTATTGCAGTAGGTACATACAACCCATAAGGTACCAGTGGGCTTGGATCAGGGATACTGGCATCAAACCCAGGAGCTTTATGCCCTGTGCCACTAAAGAAGCTGCCAGGCAGAGGGACCAATGGCTTTGGTCTTTGCCATGCTGCAGTGGCAGGTAAATAAAGGGCCAAGATGGGGTTGCAGCTCATTAGCTCTACCAGACCAGGGATTAGGGGAGCCAATGTAGGCTTGGCTGGCCTACATAAGCATTGTCCCAAGCCTGGTTCCTTAATCTGAATAACTTGTTGCCAGAGTAGCCATTCAGAATGCTTTGCCTCATATCTGATGTAGGTGAGCGTGTCCATACATAATCATCCAATGGAAATATTCATTTCCTGCTGTCAGTAGCATAGCTACGGGGGACATGGTGGCTATTGCTGGTGAGGCAATGTGCCTTGTAAGCAGACCCTCCCACTCACTGTTGGAGCCATTCTGGGCAGTTGCTGCCCAGAATGGCTCCAATGGCAAGTGAGAGGGGCTGCTCACATGGTGCCTTGCCTCACCTGCAATACTTACATGCCCCCCTATAGCTATGCCACTGTCTGCTGTTAGAAACCCCCATTTCTTTCATCAGTATATTTATGATTTGTCCAGACCAGGAATTCAGGGCTTGTTGTTCTGAGCAGATCATCTCCTCCAAAACATAAAGAGCAGTTTCACTCTGAGCATGGCGTTGGTTGTGATGCAGATGTAACCTGGCAGAAAGTCCATGGTTCCTATTCCCAGACACCTGAATGCTGTCCAAAGTAGAATTGGCACATCTCCCTTTGCCCCCAAACAAAGATCTTCAGCTTCTCTTTGCTGGAAAAAAATGCAAAACAAGTTCCATTTTGGATAATCTGGAGCTGTGGGGGGACAGGAAGCATGGAGCACCTAAGCCCTTCTCTGCCCACATCCACACCATGTCTAATGCTGCTTTCAGTCAGCCCAGTGGACTATTCCATATGCTACTGAAATTTCATCTAAAGCAAAATCTCACGTGAATTCAGGCCCCCCTTCAGGCAGAACAATCAATGAACATCAAAGTAAACCAAAGTGTTTCAATAAGAAAAGTAGAATCTCTCAGACCAGGAGATTCCTAGTTCAGGGCCTGGAATCCCAGATGGAGAGCCCCTGAACAGGCTAAGCCATACTTACAGGTATGTCTGCTTGAACATAAGGTTGGAGGGCTTTTCATTGACATGGTATAGAGGGAATGGGTCAAATCCACCAATGAAATCAACTGAAAAGAAAGAAAATCCAAAACTCAAGCAATAACAATGGAGGAATTAAAAGGAAACAAAGACATGGTGGGGATGGCCAGCAATAAACCAAGGCATGGGATAATGCAAAGGGGAATGGAAGAGAGAAAAAGGGCACTCACCAATACGGAGGACACAATCCTGCCAAATTGAAGCATGATGTGTAAAGTTGACCAGGATCCGCCCCAGCCAAGGCAGAAGACTTTTGGCTTCTGAGCTCAGCGGAGGCCTGGAGCAGCACGGCAGAAGACTTGGCTTCTGCCACACTGCTCCAGGCCTCCACTGAGCTCAGAAGCCTGGAGTGCCTTGACAGAAGCTGACAGTTGGCTGGGAAGCAGTGCTTCAAAGGAGAAAGAAAAGGGGAAGCAGCAGGGAAACTGCACCCGTCACCACCTCTAGATGTTTGAGGAACACTTAGATGGCCTCTACTGCCGCCATCTTGGGAGGCCTCTGGCAGCACCCTTCTGTGACCTGGCATCAGAGGTGGCCTGCCCCCTGCTTGCTACGCCACTGCATCTATGAGAAAATTAGTTTACAGATACAGTAATAAACTTGAAAAATAAGATGATAAAAAGTGCTTCTTTCTGGCCATCGTCTGCACAGTGATGTCACTTACCGCTCAATGAGGTCACCTCCAGCCCTCAGCAGGTGCCATGAATGCTATTCAGCCTGCTTTATGAAATGAGTTTGACACCCCTGTTCTATCTAGAGGAATACAACAACTCGGTTTGGGGAGGGGTGAGGCAAGAGAAAGCGTGTGTATAACTACTTGGGTCTGTGGTTATTCAAAGAGAAGCTCAAGGATCAGAGCTCTAGCCCAGTTCTTGGAAGTCGCATACCAGTTGTTCCCCAAAACAGATGAGTCCGAAGTCCTTAATCCTCCATCACAGGCGCAGCCCACCTGCCCAACCACCATTTCAATCAGTCGACAATGAACATAAGAACAGTCCCACATAGATCAGGCCATCTAGTCCAGCTTCCTGTATCTCACAGAGGCCCACCAAATGCCCCAGGGATTTGGGAATGACATTGGAAGCTCTTTGGGGACAGATATTCATCCATCAGTTGAAGTACAAGTTTCATTAGCTGCCCTGAGCCCTTTGGATATAGGAGGCTACACATCAAAATCATGAGTGATGGCCCCCATTATCCCCATCTATTCCTTGGAACATCAGCTGTGGCTTCTTTGTCATTTTCTTTTGAACACCGTCAACAGTATCAGTGAAAGTATATTTCTCGCTCACCACCCCCCATTTCAGCAAAAGCTGAGTTGTGTGGGCAGCGTCATTGTCAAGCTCCCCCTTCTCCCCCCATGTGGAAAGCATGTTAGCGCCTGATAAATGCACCTCTTGTGCTTATAATTACTTCCTGCTTCATATCAAAGGACCATTTTTTTAAAGAAATGCACAAACGAGCAAATGGGAGAGAAAATGAAAAGGCAGCTCAAATGGGTTCGGGTCACTGGAATGCTTGCTGCTGAAATGGTGAAATATTGATGGTTTGTCAGTGTTAATTATTGAGGCTGGTATTTCAATTTCCAAATCCAGGAAGGAGAAGGATTTGCCGAGGGTGGAAAAAAAGGCCTGGAATTAGCTGCTATGATGTTCTAGATGAATCACCCTCTTCCCAATGACATCTCTTTTTAACCATGTTATTGAGTTTTCCCTTGAGATA
Source organism: Tiliqua scincoides (assembly GCF_035046505.1). NCBI lineage: Eukaryota > Metazoa > Chordata > Lepidosauria > Squamata > Scincidae > Tiliqua > Tiliqua scincoides. The sequence goes on from NC_089824.1 coordinate 217,607,570, forward strand.
CACAAATTTGGCTCTGCCTCAATGGGCAGATCTCCATTACCAAAGTCCTTGCTTCTTCCTCACTTCAAAGTCTTAAACAAAAAAACAAAAGTCCTAATAAAACCAAAAAACCAACTGGGGGGGGGGAGAGAAAATAAAAGGCTAAATTACTGCTCAATCAATTCCATGATTGGTATCAATGCATCCCAGGTGGTGGAGAATGTTCTGCATTCAATGGGGGGGGGGTGTGAATCAGGAGACCTGCAAGAGGTAATTTTTTATTTACCTCCGAGTAGGCTTTTGATGGCCTATGGGTCTCCTTGGACCCATGTCAGCTATATAGCTAGTAAGTCTGAGGAAAGGGGTGAAAAAAGGGGGATAAAAGCCAGTGTGCATTTTTTGCTGCGGAGATCCTCTCCCGCCAGCCTGCTCCCTACCTTCCTCCTCCCCACCCCAGCTGCCAACTCACTGGCATCTCAGGAGTGCCCAAAGCTGCTGCCAAGTGCACTCCTCAGCAGCCCAGCTTTTGTGCCACTATAAAAGAATAGTGTGCCGTCAGAAAGCTAGTTCCAGTAGCACAAGTTCCCACCAGGATTGAGCTTTCACTCATGGATGGTGAGACCCACTACCGTAAACCCTGGATAGGGATGGGCTGCCAAGGGGGAAAAGGCAATAGAGCAAGCTGTTCACTCACAAGCATTTTAGGGTGTTGTACATTTCAAGGCCAGCTCCAATGCAACATTGATCAATAAAACTACAGTGAAGAACAGTCTTTAGACAGTTCGGATTGTTGGAGTAAGCATTTCTCCACCCCATAACGGAGCTCCTCTAGTCCAGTGGAAATAAATTCAGCCACTTGTAGCAACTGAACAAGCTATTGACAGGAGATTAGTAGCCTGATCTCAAGATTTGTTGAGCTAACCAATAAATACCCAGGGAATGACCCACCCAAAGCAAAGCAAGTTTCTCTGGGCAGTCCTAAGAATGTTTTTGCAGAAGGATTTCAATGAGACTGGCATGATAAGGCAGTATTGGGAGAGTCTGGAGTTCCATGGTAGAGCACATGCTTCTCATGTGAAAGGTTCCCAGTTCAGTGCTGAGAATCTCCAGTTAAAATGCTCAGGTAACAGCTCACGTGCTGATGACTGCCGTCCTATCGATTTCAGGGGCAGCATGAAGCATGACCCTTCCTCACCAGTGTGTGAGATTTTCAGAGGAGGCTCTGGTCTAGTGACAATCAGTGACAAGGGTTCCTCTGGTGGCCACCCTCACTGTGGAACTCCCTATGCTCTACTACTGAACTACAGTTTCTCTTCCTTCCCACATGAAGCTCTGAAATGGGAATATGAGGCAGCAGCCCTGCACATGCCCGATCTCGTCTGATCTCGGAAGCTAAGCAGGCTCAGGCCTGGTTAGTACTTGGATGGGAGACCGCCTGGGAATACCGGGTGCTGTAGGCTTATACCATAGTCTTTCGAGACTGAAGGTTGCCAACCAACCATAGCCAGACAGGAGGGCATTTGCAGGTGCCACAACATGTGTGTAAGTGGTCTCTCCCACTTGCTGGTGCTGCCCCAATGGCTCCAACAGCAAATAGGAGGGGCTGCTTACACCATGTGTTGAGGCAGCAGCAGTACTTAACACACTGCCTGATCCTCTGGTTAAACTACCAGTGTGAGGCAATACTCAAAAAAGAATACAAGAATTCAGGGTTGTACTTCTGGACTTGGTTTTCATTGTTGGATGAAGAGTGTATGATTAATTCCCTCTCAAGCAAATACTTACAGCTGTCCTCTTCTTCTGTAAAAACACTGACCACGTAACAGGCATAGACAAAACCCACCAGCTAGAAAAAAAACAACAACAAAAAAGCAAAGATCAGTATCATCATCTTCAATATTACTCCAAGCAATCTGTGGTTTTGACAATGGCATGTCACACTTCATTTTGGTATTTTAAGCCAAGTCTGTCCTTTTCTGGTTTTTGGACACCACACCAGAGCCTGCAGAAGATCTGCAACAGATGATCTCATCCAGTCCTCTGTTCCAAAACACAGCATCCTCTGCTTAAACAAGAGATGCCTTCTCTTTTTTCCCGGCTTTCCAAGTACATGCTTATTTCCAGAGATTAGCCTGGGAGTTGGAACATTCCAGTGTTCTCACTGATAGTCTACAACAGATTTGACACCACCTAACAGGGAGGGTTCACAGGTGGGATGGTCAAGGGGAGAGGCCTTGAAGTGTCTCTCTCCCAGTTGTGTGATGGGAGCCCCAGAACTCCCGGGGGTCCCAAAAACAGTAGCATAAGGCAAGCAATCATGGTGCTGTCAAGTCACGGCAGATGAATCACCGTGCTGTCAAATGTGTCAACCAGACCGCACAAATTGAAGATTAAAACAAGAGGGAAGTTGATTGAAACAGACATTTTAATCTTGAATACCCTTTGTTGGGATGATGCACCCATTCGGTCTCACGTTGGGGTCACCTGAGCATCCTTACCTGAGGACAAACCATTTTTAGGTGAGTGCAATCTTGGCTCAAGCCAGCACCAGCGGGAGGGGGCATGCTAAATCGATTAACCCCTAAAATGTAGGAATTTATTTAAGGTCTAAATAATAGATCTGGCTCTGACCCTTAACAGCAGCAATCCTAAAGGATCCACTCCACTAGACTTAAACCTGGGCAGCCCAATCCTAACTTGTGCTGGAAGAGGCAAGCTGGTGGGCCTGTGCTGTACCCAGCACAAGTTTCAGGTTGCTCGTGGGTCAGCCCAAGGCAAGGGGAGACTTTTCCCGTTACCCCAGGGACAGCCACAGAAGCCCCAATGGGGCTATTCAAATCTGTGCTACCTGATGAGGTGGCGAAAATCCAAGCAATCTGGGACTGCCCTGGGCCACCCAGGAATGGGACTAAGATCCGGCATAAGTGCCAGATCCTGGCCCTGCCTCCTGCTCCCCGCCTGCCAGCCCCAGGAACATCCACTGCCTGCCATCGCCCCATCCGAAAATGCCTCCCTCCCACCTCCTCCTTGCCCTCCCCACGCCCCTGGGCCCTGCGCCAACTGAGCTTGGCTGATGCTAACTCACTGTCCCTGGTTAGGATTGTGACCTTAATTGCTTTTTTGCAAAACAATGTTAAACACGACTCAACTTCATCTGAGTAGGACTGTAAGTGGAGACTTGCCAAACCCAAATGCATTCTATAAACTCTTTGCCGAGATCTTATTATCTCGCCTTTTGGTGTGATGCGCATTTCTCTTGTATTAAAAATGAATGACTCCACTTTCCAGAACTCTCTCATGTTTCAGTCTGTCTTCCTGCAGTGTGAGTAATTGTTAGGTTCTAATTCCTTGTTCAAGTGGATTGAGTTCACGGTGGAAAACAAATACAGGGTAAATAATAACCTAAGACAAAGACTTATAGTCTCATATCTAGGAGCCTGAATTACTAAGCAAACGATCTTCCGTAGACCAGCATTGCACATGCTTGGGAAAGTTGATAATTTGATTTGAAAATTCTGAGAGCCAGGATGAGTTAGTAGTTTGGGAGTTGGACTTTGATCAGGAAGATCCAGGTTGAAATTCCTACCTCTCTCTTAGCCTCGCCTACTGCATCTCAAAAAAGACATAGTGGAAATGGAAAAGGTGCAAAAGAGAGTAACTAAGATGATTACTGGGCTGGGGCACCTTCCTTATGAGGAAAGGCTACGGCATTTAGGCCTCTTCAGCCTAGAAAAAAGACTCCTGAGGGGGGACATGATTGAGACATATAAAATTATGCAGGGGATGGACCGAGTGGATAGGGAGATGCTCTTTACACTCTCATATAACACCAGAACCAGGGGACATCCACTAAAATTGACTGTTGGGAGAGTTAGAACGGACAAGAGAAAATATTCCTTTACTCAGCGTGTGGTTGGTCTGTGGAACTCCTTGCCACAGGATGTGGTGACAGCATCTGGCCTGGATGCCTTTAAAAGGGGATTGGACAAGTTTCTGGAGGAAAAATCCATTATGGGGTACAAGCCATGATGTGTATGCGCAACCTCCTGATTTTAGAAATGGGCTATGTCAGAATGCCAGATATAAGGGAGGGCACCAGGATGAGGTCTCTTGTTATCTGGTGTGCTCCCTGGGGCATTTGGTGGGCCGCTGTGAGATACAGGAAGCTGGACTAGATGGGCCTATGGCCTGATCCAGTGGGGCTGTTCTTATGTTCTTATGAACCTCAGGTTCACCTACCTCACAGGGTTGTTGTGAGGACCAAAGGAAGGAAGGAACCATGTACATCAGCCTGAGCTCCTTGGAGGAAGGCCGGTACAAAAATATGAATAATAAATAAATTGGGGGCTCATCTCCCCTGCCAATGCTAGTAGGAATTTCAATGAGAGGTTTTCACTTGTTGCCTAAAGACCAGAAGGAAAACCTAGCTGGGAGATCTAGCAGATGAGTTCTCCTCCATGAACCCATAACACAGTTCGAAAACCAACACAGTCCATTAAACAGAATAGGCTGAAAGAGAAGTTGAAGAAGAAGAAACAAAGAAACACCCCAGCTATACTGATAATTAAAAACTTGAGTAAATAAAGGGGTTGGCTTGGTATTTAATTGACTTCACAGACATTTGTTGTTGCAAGACAATGGGGATGTTGGCAGCAGGAGCTGGTCTTCTTACTCCACTTACTCTAACAGCAGCAGATTGAGGAGCTAGCTCTGAGGCCAGCCTTGGCTCCTGGGGTCAGTTGACTAATATTGCAACTCAGAGTCCTATAAGCCTATAAGCCCAGAGTCTAGCAGGCTGGCAGTGGAAAAGAGTGATGGTGGAAAAGAAGGCAAAGTGCCGAAGCTCGACTACTAAGAACCTGAGTTCAAGGCCACTCCAGTGCCCTTTATTCCCCAGTGCCTTGTGTCACCTGATCAAGAGCCAACAGGTTCCATCTGGGCTGATAGAGTCCCCAAACCCGGCTTGCTTCTTAGTGTGAGTCAGTTAGGTGCTGATTGTAAATTGCCTTTTCCTACTTAGCCATCAGCCGTAAAACTGGTGGGGTCACATATGTGGCAGTCCAAGCAAGAATTGTCTCTGATAGCTGGAACAAGAATGGGATTCAGCACTATTCAGACGGCTAACGTAACGTTTTGAAAAGCCCCTTGAGTTGGTGGAGGCAAAAAAGCCTTGCAGGGGAAGGGCCTAGAAATGGCCTTGGTGCTGAAAGTACAAGCATACACTGAACAGCTGCCAGCATCTTCTTGTCAAATTTGCAATTGATTATTTACTGCTTTGATTGATGTCCCATCATATCCTGTCATTACCCAATAGGTAAAATCATAAAACCCCATTAGTACTGATTAAATCACCTTCATTTCACCATAAATCTCAATGTTGCTGGGCACTAAAAGTCAACCGGAATTATAACATCCCATATTGCTTTTGTGTCAGGACTTGCCAGTTTCCCAGAGTTGAAATCAGATGGAATCTCCTTATCAGAGGAGGACACTTCCATGGTTCCCAGCATGGAACTGGACTGGGGGAGACCAGGTACTCTAAAAAAAATCCCTGAGACCATACCCTGGGAACTTGCAGAATTGGGGGGACTCCGCAGACCTCAGCAGAACTCATCTCTTAATGCTGCTTGAAGAACACAGAACAATAGTGAACTTGAACCAATGCTTGGTACTGATGAAGCAGTACCCACTTGGGCAGATAAGACTTCCCAGTTCAGAGCTCTACTGAAGAGGAATCATGTCAATAAGTATGGTCATGATGACAGCCCCTCAAGTATAGCAGCATACCACGAAGAGCGAGGCAGCCTGGCTCTCTGTATAACTCTTCAGGTGCTGCCTGGAAGATGCTGGCACAACACCCTCAAAAGACTTCCTCCTAGTTTTCCTTTCTGGACAGCAGCGCTCCTTTTTAGCACTGAGTCTTCTGACTGCCAGCTTGCCAGATATTTCCCTTGCCTGGCTTATAAGGTCAGAATGGGACCTTTTGGAACCCTACACTTGAGCTTTGTGAATCTCCAGGGATCATTCTTGTCTGCTCCTCTGTCTATAGGATGCTGTCATCCTCACTTCCTCTGATAGTGACCTGAGCTCTAAAGTGGAGCTAGATATTAAAATCCAATACAGAAACCACCAGGAACTTTCATAGCTTCAAAGATGAAACTGATGTATCTGACTTTTATTGACAAGATCAACAAAATGTCCTACAGGGTAATTGTTTGCTCATTTCATGACTGAAATTGAGTACCATTAAGCAATGGACATATGATTAAAAATTCATCAGTACCCCCGAAATATGAACCCTGGTTGCTGACAGTTATAACTGCCTATGTCCTTGAAAAGGTAACAAGCAACTGAATCCATCCATCTATTAACTCAATCAGATTATTTATAGCCTACATTTTATCCAAACTCTGCTCAAACCTCTGCCCATGAAGGACTAGCAATCTAATTGTCCAATCCATAGGTTATGGGTCTTAGCAGTGGCTCAAGGGCACAGCTGGGGTCTTTGGGCCATCACTGGGTCTCGTCTGTCTAAATGACACCATAGGAGCTTGAGACTCAGCAGATCCCAAATGTTTTGACACCAGCCAACCAGCTATCTCTGAAAACTCACAAGTAGGCCATTAACATGATGACCATCCTCTCTTGTTTATCTGCAGCAATTGGTATTCTGAGGTTTACTGTCTCTTTACACTAAAGTTCCATCTAACATGACTAATAACCATTGATGGACATAACTTCTATTAATTTGTATAAGGCAGCTAAGTATGGCAACATAATTATGGCTGTCAGAACAATGCTTCCTCAGCACCTGTCTCCAAATGTCTATTCCTGAGATAAATTGATGTCTTCACCATCCATCCAGAGGGTCTGGTGGTCTTTGAGAAATTCCACCAGGGCTTCGACAAAGGAAGTTGTCCATGCAACTACATGATGGACATATAAGCACCACTTATACTGGAAACCCACTGACTGCTCTACGCTTCTGTCTTTTACCCAGAACATATGTACCACACCACAGGATTCACTGTTGACAGCCAAGCCCTATGATACAACCACATTTATTCCATTTCATCAGACATTAAGGATGTACACATGGCATTCCTAAAACTACAATTCCTACCCAAGGAAGTGAAAAGCAAACAGATGGACAAGTCCTTGAATAATCTACTTCAGGAGGGACCCAGAACTGAAAGTGACAGAATACCCTTTAGTTTCACCTACAGCTTCCAGCTAAAAGTACTCCAAGATACAGATGGCCTTCAGCCCATCCTGGACAACAATACTTCCTTCTCACAGGCCTTGGGTAGTAGGCCTATCCTTGCTTACACACAAGTCCCTAAGCTGAAACAGCTCCTCACCTGGACCTGAGGGCCAGAGGACCAGAGAAGAATGAGGCATAACAGCAGACGTAAAAACAGGGGCCAAACTTTTCAAACAACCCAGATGCCAACGGTTTTCCCGTAGCTACCTGGGCAACATTTTTACAGGATGTGCAGCACAATCATATGAGTGTTTACTCAGAAGCTACAGCCCAATCCTATGGTTCATTAGTTATTTGATTTTTCTCTGTAAACCGCTTTGTGAACTTTTAGTTGAAAAGCGGTATATAAATACTGTTAATAATAATAATAATAATAATAATAATCATCATCATCATCATCATCTGCTGTTGAAATGGTTGGAGCACCCGGTATTCCCAGGCGGTCTCCCATCCAAGTACTAACCAGGCCTGACCCTGCTTAGCTTCCGAGATCAGACGAGAGCAGGCATCTGCAGGGTAACAGTTGCTGCTAAGTGACCCAGTGATGGCACAAATGTCATGGCTCCCTTGTGTGCCATGGAGCTGCCAGCACAGACCGCCAGAGGCTCCATGCATGCACAGAACTGTCTAGATCAGGGGTGGCTCAATAGGTGGATCGTGATCTACCGGTAGATCGCGAGGCAAAATGAGTAGATCGCAGAGCCCTGTCTCTCCAAACTGTTAATATGTCAGTTTCGTCTAGTGACTAGACGAAACTGACATATTTAGCTAAACTGACACTGAAACCGACACTTTAGCTGCTCTTCAGGCATGCAGCAACAAAACTGACGAAACTGACTAGACTCCAGCAGGGGCTCCATACATTAAAGGGGGTGTCTGTCAGACGCTTCCTTCCCCCCCCCCTGGTAGATCTCCGGCCCTTGCTGGGTTTCAAAGTAGCTCTCGAGCCAAAAAAGTGTGAGCACCCCTGGTCTAGATCATCCACCAGTGCAGGTAAGGTGAGGGTAGTTTGTGGGCGGATTGGGGAAGAATCAGAGCAAGGAGTGGGAGGGAGGTGGTTTGGGGGTAGGAGGGGGTGGATTTCAGTGGCAGTTGTGCATGCCAGATTCTATCTCCCTTTCCTGCCCGGGATGTACCCTCTTCTTCCCCTCAGACTTATTTCAGCAAAATAGCTGGTATATGTCTAATATATTTTTACTTATCTCTACCTGGATCATCTGACCACATCCCCCCCATAGCATACAGTACACGCGCCACTGGTGTAGCTGCATGCATTGGACAGGGGGGGATAGGATTGGGCTGTATGTCTCACTGTATTAAATGGGGCTTACATCAGTATGTATAGGACTGCAGCCTTAGGGCCCAATCCTATCCAAGTGCAGCTGCGATGCAGTACCAAGGTAAGGGAATAAATGTTCCCTTACCTTGAGGAGGCCTCTGTGACTACTTCCTACCATAGGATGCAGTGCATGCCCCATTGGCACAGCTGCACTGGCACTGGAAAACTGGATAGGATTGGGCCCTTAACAGTGTCAGCCAAACCACCAAGAGCTCATTTACCTGTCCAGCTCCCTACGTGATGTATAATCTCACTTTACAGCAACACACTTATGTTTTTGACCTAGGTCAAAGAAGTCCATTTCTGTACAAAAGAATAAGCAAATCCAAATCTGAAACAAAAATGGTTTTCTCTTCTAGTGAGATGCTCATGTTTGCCCTGTGTTTCTATCCCTCTTCTCCCATCCACCCCAACCTCCAGCTGTTGACATGATTCCACATATCCTGCTTAGCATTTAAAACCTTTGTTCTGCTTTGACCTTATCCCTATGACTTTCAAACATGGGTTTTCATCAATAATGGATTACTGTTTGTTCATTTGCTCCATTCTCCCACTTTACCCAAAGAGGTTACATCAGCCTCCCAGCTCATCTGGAATGGAAAGATGTTCAGAGCAGAGGGATTTGGGGAACATCACATCCTACGAGCATGGACTGCATTTCCATGTGGTCTGAGCTGAGCTATAATTAAACCCAACACATTAGGGAGACTCTGAACTCCTGGAAGCTGCACTGAGTTGTGCCTTCTGCATGAAATATGAATGATACAAAGCCAACAGTGATGAAATCAAATGCTGGTCAGAAAGTTCTCATTAGTAAAAGGGCAGGCAAAGGGGGCAGTATAACGTGTGCCTATGTTTTAAAGTGAACTCCTTGCTCATTCTTCCTTTCCAGGGCTTGACAATGTCCTTAATTCTTTTCCCAGCTGTGCACCAGTCCGAACAGGAGACCAGAGTGTGGTAGGATCAGCACAGGTTACAAAATCATGATGGTGTGGCTATATCATCCTGTTGAATAGGGGGCAAACAAATAACAAGTAGACCATCACCTTCCCACCTTGCCTGTGAACATTCAGAGCCATCTCACTGTTTCCTGGTTGGAAACAGAATTGTGCACTTAGATAATCCTACTGTGTTGAATAGGACTGTCAGTGACGATTGGCCATGATGGTTAAATGGTACTTCTGTGTCTGGAAGCAGAATACCTCTGAATATCAGTTGCTGGGAACAAACACAGAGTCAAGCAATGGCCACTGCTGGGACAGGATTCTGGACTAGACGGACATTGGTCTGGGCTTCGCAATCGCTACTGGGCTAATATCCACCTGGGCTCTGCAATGGCTACTGGTGGAACAGGATTCTGGATGAAGTGGACATTGGTCTGATCCACCTCAGCTATGGAATGGTGGAACAGGATTCTGGACCAGGTGGATATTGGTCTGATCCACCTGGGCTCTTCGTTGGCCATTGGTAGAACAGGATTCTGTACCAGATGGACATTGGTCTGATCCACCTGGGCTCTTCTCAGACAAATTCATAGACGACAAGTCAATCAAAGGCTATGCTTCAAGATGGTTATATGTTACCCTGAGGTTCAGTGGCAGTATGCCAGTGGCCAGGGAACCAGGGCAGGAGAAATGTATGCCTTCACCTTGCCTGTGGGCTTCCCATAGGCAGTATCCTGAGAAACAGGGTACTGGACTAGATAGGCCTTGGGTATCTTCATTATACCACTTGTCTCTCCACTCTTCCCCTCTTTGCTTGTTCCCCTTTGGGATCCTTGCTTCAAAATTGCATCTGTAAGTTCTTTGAGCTTTAGTTTGATGCAGCAAGGATGCTTCTTAAACAGGAACTGTCTAAATATTAACACAAGAGAAAATGGTCAGTCATAACCTCAAAAGCATCTGCGTTACTACTCAAGGTAAGGTAGATTCTGGATGAAGATCCAGCTTAGATTGGGGATTAGAAAAAACCTGGATCTGTCCATGAACAAAAAACAGGACAAAAGCGTGTGACTTCATGCAGAAAATGACATGAAAACCAAGTGGTAAAAGTCTGTGCTCCATAAATGTACGAACATCTAAAGTGCTATGAGCTTTTATGTTATTTTCACTGCAACAACCTACTGAAATTACATTTGAAAACTTGAAGCTATCTTATACGGAGTCAGTTCCACCACCTTAGTGCTGTTTGCTTTGATTGACAGCAGCTCTCTGGGTAAGGTAAGGGTTAGGATAATTTTGAGACTTGCTACCTGAGATTTTCCTTTTTGCTGGAGATGGAAGAGGCTGAAGCTTGAACCCTGTGTTTGCAAAACATATCCAATACTACTATGGGCCTTCTCCACATTTTATACAAAAAGGTGAAAATATTATATTGTGTAAATGTGTTTGTTTGTGCATGTCTCTGGGTGTGTGCATCAGAAAATAAAATCACTCAATTTGCTAAAAAACAATGACACGTCCCAGGGAGAGTTCTAAAGAAGAATGTCCTCCAGCAATAAAAAATGGATCTGATTGGAAGTATCTTTTTTTTTTTTTTTTTTGCCTCAGCATGGAATGTGAAGAGTTTTTGAGCTGTTGGCTGCTTATATTATAGCACCATCCATCAAGGCCTTTGCCCACAGGAGAAATTGCTTCAAGGTCAGTAGAGACAGGAAATTATCAAGAGGAGAATTAGAACAATGAAAAGGAAGGAACAAGCAAAAAATGAGAGATGGAACCCACAGCAATCCAAAAGGTGCTGAACCAGCCGGGTTGCTAATAGATGGGGATTTCACTTTCCGTGATAGATGCATTCCATTAAAATTCTATTAAAACCCAATACATGGTGATAAACAAAATAGGCACTCACAACTTCTCACCCACCAAGCTCCGTGCAGCCCACCATTCATTTTGATACACCTCCTGCTTTGTACTTTCTTTCTGGGAACTGAAAAACGTGTGTGTGATATCACACACACACACACACACACACACACACACTCCTGCATCATGCAGCCCATGGCTGGTTGGCTGTGATGGGTCACATAAATTGGGTAATCCTGGAATATATAACTATTTAAATGGCCTATGGTTTCCCCCTATTTTGCTAACTTTACTTTAGGGAACCTGTGATGCTTTTGTTCTGCTCTGGGCACGACTGGAGCCCACAGAAGGGGGCTGACTCTTGCTTACTTTCCTAACCTTTATTTTGTCCCACAGCATCACAGGAGCCAGGTCTGATAGTGCTTCGTTTTACCTATGGAATTCAGGGATCCTTCTAGAATAAGGGACTCTCGTCAAATTCAAAAGAACCAGTCCACAGTCTGCTTCAGTATGAGACAACAGTTTCCTGGCAGGCTTTAACAGAACCATGCCAACCTATGCTGCCTGAGGATGTGCCCTAAACTTCTTCTGTACAAATGTCTGGAAATGTAAATGTATGAAAGACAGAGATTCCAACTTGTAATATCACATACTGTATTATACTAAACTGAGTAGTACAGTAGTGATCTACTAACTCTGTATTGAGCCTCTTGCAATTCCCCTTCTTTTTATTAAAAAAAAAATAAGAGACTTTTTCAAATTAAAATTTCTTGGAAAGAAAAATTGTTCAATGAGTAATAAAATGCCATGTATCTCCTGTCCTTTGGCTATCAAATATACCCCTAAGATTTTGGTAGTACGAGGTAGATGGGTCAAGTTCATATCTATGGTAGAGATTCTTGTCTTGTGTCCATTTTAAAATATTTTAATCAGAGACTGAAGAGGTTTGAAAGAAAACTGGAATACCAAGAGGTGGAGGAGGCAGGTATAGATTAGGAAAGATTAATGGCTCAGTCCTAACAAGGGCCTGTGTCGGCAGAATGTATGTTCCGCTAGTGCAGGCTGTCACAAAAACCCTGTAAAATACTTAGTGACAATGCAAGGTCCAGGTGTGACAGTAGGAAGGCCAGAGCCTTCCCATTGGTGACGGTGGTCATCAGGAACATTCTTGTTGTTGAGAAGCCTGCCAGAGCAGGTAAGTTCAGCCTAGAGGCAGGGGTGGGCAGGAAGGGGTTGAACAGGCAGCGACAGGGGCAGAAGATGGGCAGATCAGGCCTTAGAGGGGGTGGGTTCAGTAGCACCAGTGCTGCTGTATCCAAATCAGTGCTGTTTTATCCGCCTGCACAGATCAACGGAGAATTGCACCAGTGATATTGCTGGGGCAGGTCTGTTTTTGTGGCCACTGGGGCTTGCCCCCAAATCCCCTGCAGGATGCATCATAGCACACACCAGCACTGCTGCATTGCCATATGGGAATTTATGTCGCTTTGGGCTGCAAGTGAGTTGCACAGGGGAAGCCTACTGAGATTTAATGATTGTTATTTAACTTTCAGATGGGTGTTAAAAGCAGGTATTCATGGTGATAAAGATCAGTCATTCTCTGATGACGTTTGCAGGGTTCTGAAAGAGAGGCACATCTAGCAGGTTAATGGAGAACTTCTTTTTCATCTTCTCTTCTCCCTACATCTTTGTCCACAGGTTTATGGGCCTCAATAGGTCAGCCCCATTTTCAGTGGTTCTGCTCTCTTGTGCTCTAGCAGTGACCTGACACATAGATGTTTAACAAGAAATTGCTACTGACACGGAGGTAAATGGGCACAATCCTAACCAGGTCTACTCAGAAGTAAGTCCTATTTTGTTCAATGGGACTTACTCTCAGGAAAGTGTAGTTGGGATTTCAGCCAATGGCTGTTAGCGATGGCGATGTGGAGGCTCAAGAGCTGGAGGCTGCATGCCAGTGATCGCTGGTTGCAGTGGAAGTGGGCTGTGCATTTCAAGCCTTCCTTGTGGGTTTCCTGAAGGTGTCCAGCTGAGAGTCAGGATGGTGTTCTGGTTCAGGAGTTGGACTTAGACCTGGAAGATTCAGATTCAAATCTCCGCTCACCATGAAGCTTCCTGGGTGACCTTGGGCCAGCCATTATCTCTCAGCCTTGCCTACCTCACAGGGTTGTTGTGAGGTCAAAAGGAGGGAAGGAACTATATACACCACCCTGAGCTCCTTGGAAGCATGGTGGTATAAAAAAGTGAAAAATAAATAAATTGTGGGAGCCAAGATGCAGTCCTTTATGGAAATATGGTATGTGTTCTTAACCCTAGACTTTGGGGAAAATAGTGATGAGACATTCCCAGACAGATCACAGCCCACTGGGCTTTTCATCGAGGCCTCGCTCACATCTTGACCTCTAGATACCACAGTTTTCAGTCCCCACTGTATTTCAACATACCCCCATCTTGCTGCCACTGTGTTCTATTTTTTTTTTAATCTCCTGATTAGATCCATTCCTTTTCTTACAAAAAGATGACTGATTTTATGCGCGATTTGCAATTCAAGGGAGCATGTTTGTTCTTCAGCAGTATTGCATGGGGTAACGCGCACACACACATCCCCAAGATCAATCTTGCATTATAGAATGGCTGGAAATTCCCACCAGCAGCCAGGGAAAAAGAGACTGCTGTAGCCGGTGATGTCCAGATGGGCAATCTGTAACTTCGGCTTGCTGGGGGCAGCTATAATTGGCAAAAATGTAACATATGCTGACAGCTCTCATTCTTGCCTCTGCCAGAACATCTGTGGCCAAAGTGGACATTACCGTCTTTCTGCAAACGTCCCAAGCTGTCACTTGGAATAGAAACCGCCAAAAGGCAGGATGAGCCCTAATAGTGACAGTTCCAGCCCCCCCCGCCTCACAGCGTGAACTGCCAAACAGAGGGTCTGTCTTTCCTCACTCCTACATCCACAGACAAAACTGGAACTCAGTATTGAAAACAGCAAATGGACTTGCAAATACTGTTCAGGGAATGCCCCCCGGGTCGTCTGGAGGTTAATGACACAGATCGCTCCTAAGTCAGAATACAAATAACTGATTTATTGATCAGAGGGGCACAGCTCCAGGATCAATTGTCAGTGCTAGACTCAGCCCTGGAGCCTGTCCCCACTGATGCTTGCCCACTGTAGTGAATCCTTCACACCTGAAGGCCAAGGGGGAAGGCTGGTTCTCTGATCCTGGCTGGGCAGTCATTCTGTCTTTCTCCTTGTTGTACCCCATTCAGGTGTAGGGAGAGGGGAGAGAGTCTACCACACCTGTTTCCTCCTCCTCAAACATGGTTTCCTGGGCCTCCTTCTCCCGATCCTCTTTGCATGTGCTTATTCATTTTTCATATTTTTATACCACCCTTTCTCCAAGGACCTCAGGGAGGTATACACAGTTCCTTCCCTCTTGGAGTCCTCACAACAACCCTGTGAAGTAGGTGAGATTGAGTGACAGGCCGAAGGTCACCCGGGAAGTTTCGTGGCTGAGGGGGGATTTGAACCTGGATCTTCCAGATCGAAGTCCAACGCCCAAATACTGCCACCATCACAGGTTGCCTGCTATATCTGTGATTCCCTTATTCCAGGGGTTCCCAAAGTGTGCATTGATGCACACTGAGAGGGCACTGCAGGATGTTCTCCTGGGTGCCACCACTTTGGATCTTGCGAGATTTCACAAAATACAGGGTGGCAGTACCTGGTTCAGCCGGGAAGAAGAGACTATGGGTTCAATCCTATCCAACTTTCTAGCACCGGGGCAGCTGCAGTGCAGCCCTGAGGTCAGAGAACAAATGTTCCCATACCTTGAGGAGGTCTCCAAGGCTGCCTCCCCAACACAGGAAGCAGCGTATACCCTACAGGTATAGCAGCACCAGCACTGGAAAATTGGATAGGATTGGGCCCTGTGGGGGCATCGTGATCCATGTAAGTTTGGGAACCACTGCCTTATTCCATTATTTTTACCATGTATGTTTCAGGGGCAGTCTGCTCACATTATTTAATTTTTTTTTTTTTTAAACTAAAATAAAATGAACCTACCCCACAAAACAAAGCAAAGTCAATTTAGTAGGTTCTGGGTTCCAGCACTGAGTCTCTATAATACGCATGCACACCAGTGGTGATTATGAAGACAATGCACTTTTTGTTACAGCTAATTCCACCACAAATGAGAACCAATTAATTACCAAGCAGCTGCAATTGCTATGGCATGTTAATGAAAAAAAATAAATAATTGAGGGTATGGATAAACACCAATGCGATGACATTTGATGGCGACTTTTGTGCAAACTGCTGGTGACGGCAAGGACGGAAGCAGAGTTCATCAGAACTGCATTGTCTTCTGATGGGTGAAATTATGTCCTTGGGGAACAACATACAGATTTGGCCTAATTGGATTCTTTCCCCTCCTCCAGCCTTGTCTCCCCAACACTCATCTATAAATATTTAAATCGCAGTCACGTTCACAGTTAAAGTTTGGTGCACCTAATATTGGAAAATGCTTCAGATATATCAACCTGAGTCCTGCATTTCCAGTTTACATTACATTGACTCTAGTACAGCTTCACAGGCACAATGTAGCAGTTCAGCTGAATGTGCTATTTTGTAAGAGTGGGAATGAACAGGGGTGAAGGGGAATCTGAATATTGCTTGCAAAAATTCAAATGCATATGATTTTTCCTAATTATCTAATGTTGTTTAACCCTGCCAATTGTGAATGCTGTTAGGGATTATTTTAGGAATTATTTATGTAGGGATCATTTATCTGGTTGGGAATTATGGTTGGGAGTTAGGAATTATTCATTTTTTTTATATTTACCTCCCCTTTTTCCCTTCACAACAATCCTAGGAGTTAGATTAGACCAGGATTGCAAATTCTGAATGAAGCTATTTCTCAGGGTATTTTTTCCCCAATATAATGTAGGGTTATTTAACCAAGGAAGTCAGGTTAAAATCTCCAGAATTGCATTTAGGAGTCACCTGGAAACTGGTGCTGATTCAGGGAGGCTCCAGGCTAGTCCTGGGGGGGGGGGGGTCACCCTAGATTAGGCTGAGAAATTGTGAATGGCTCAGAGTCACCCAGTGAGCATCACAGAGAGGAGAGGAAGAGGAAGACAAATCTGTGGGAGAGGAAGACATATCTTCCTATTCCCAGACTAACAGCCCAATCCTATCTAAATCACACCTCCCTCCACTGATGCACCCTCCAGTGTGCACTCCACACTGCGTCTTGCGGGGGGGGGGGCAATCTCAGAGGTCTCCTCTGGGTAAGGGAACATTTTTTCCCTTGTCTTCACTGACCCACGGGGTCTACTTGGACCTGCGCAGGAAATTTTGCTCGTGCAAGTTCGAGTGAACCCTGGGAAGGCCGATGAAGCCTGGGAAGGGGGACAGGATATCAACAGTGGGGTAGGATACCAGCCTCAATCAGTCCCCCTTGTGGCACTGGTCTCCACCCCATTCTTCTTCCTCACCTGCACTGGGGTTTGTTGGTGGACTGCTGGCGCATGGCCAAGGCTACTTACTGTTTCTGGTGGCAGCCCAGCTGCACATATCGACCTTTGCAATAGCCATAAAAGAACTTGCTCTGCAGGAATGCTAGTTCCAGCACTGTAAGGCCCCAGTAAGATTGGGCACCCAACAAAAGCACCCAATAAATTTATTTCTGAGCAGCCCGCTTGGAGGCAGGCTGTGCAGCATGGCCTTTCCTAGTTTGAAGAGACACTTGGCCAACAGGCTGAGGCAAAGAGGCAAAGAAGGAAAGCCCACAGCCAGGGAGACAGACCAGGGACAGACTGCACTTGCTCCCAGTGTGGAAGGGATTGTCACTCCCGAACTGGCCTTTTCAGCCACACAAGACGCTGTTCCAGAACCACCATTCAGAGCACGATACCAGAGTCTTTCGAGACTGAAGGTTGCCAACTACTACTCTGGGAGGAAATGAATTAGCATCCATGCCACTATCTTGTGTGTTCAAAGGGGGTAGGCTTGTGTCTTTTGAACAGCTGCCCCTATAGCCAGCCACAGAACTCTCAGGCAGTATACCAAATGCTACCCCCTTTGCCAGGTGATCTGCAGTCTATGGTCTTCCCACTGTCTAGACTGGAAAATGAAGATGGGGACAGGGCTAAAGAGGAGGTGTCGAGGGGAGGGGAATGGTGCCAGTAGCCCAGCGAACTCCTCCCCTTCACACCCACTTCTGCTCTGCCTCCGCTTCCTTTTTCAATGCAGTGAGCAGGAAGAGAAGGGAGCAGTGCAAGAGAGTGGGTGGACAGAGGAGTGGGTGCCCTCTCTCAATCTGCCACCCAAGGTTACTATCTTAGACAACCTCACGAATGGGCTGGCTTTGACAGCCCCCTCCCTTTACTGCTTTGCAAGCTCCAAGTTTTAAGAGAGGGGAAAAAGCTCCACCATGTTCCAAGAGCAGTCATCTGAGTGCACTGCCTATTAGACAGAGATATCACTAGGGTTTGCATCACATGGTGGGAAAGCTCATTGCATGACCCCCAAGATGAACCTCCTCCCGTAGCAGATCGTACAGAATAAATTACAATATCATATGCACAGCCTAAAGACCCTGGCATCACTAGGGTTGGTGTCACCCTCATTCGCTTTATTTTAATCGGTAACAGTCCAGGTCAACCAACAAATCAATAACCAACCAAAAACCGTTGGCCAACTTGATGACACTCAAACCACTGAGTAAGAGTTCTAGTATGAGCTATGGAAATGAGAGCTGACTCATATTAACACGTTATGTTGTGTTAATATGAGCCAGCTGTGTCCTAATAACACCTTATTGGCTTTTGGAACAATCACAGCCCAATCCTAACTAGCCCTTTAGGAGGCAGGCCAGTGGGCCTGCCCGCATTCAAGGCAGGGTTGAAGCCAGTTGCGGCTCAACCCAGGGCACAGGGAAATATTTTCCCTTACCCTGCATAACACCTAAGCGGCCCCAGTGGGGCTACTCAGATCTGCACTACCTAAGGAGGTGGCGCAGATCTGAGCAGCCTGGAACTGCCCTGGGCTGCCTAGGAACAGGGATAGGATCCAACATAAGTGCTGCCCCCTGCTTACCCACTGCCTGCTCAAGGGCCCACCCACTGCTTGCCCACCCTCTGCCCCCAAATGCCTCCTTCCCACCCTCCCACCCTCCCCATGTCCCGCCAGACCCCTGCACCAGCCTTGCTCAGCCAGCACAGACTTACCTTTAGGCCAGCCAAGTGGGCTTGCGCCGGCCGGCCTCCCTCCTCTCCTGGTGGCGCGAAAGTGCTTTACAGCACTTTTGTAACGTTAGTGGGTCAGCGCAAGACCCTTGCGCTGGCCCATTGCCTTTTTGGGATTGCATCCTCAGTCTCATTGGTTAGTTCTGAGCTAAGAAAATTCACTTTTTGTTACACAAGGTATTTGTGTTTTCTTTTTTTTGGTTAATTGGCCGTAACATTTGATAGAGTACGGATAATTCAACATGGTTTGTTTTATTACCTTCCACACGAAATTACCTTTTCAAATGATACTGTAACTTGATGGATTTATTCATAAATACAATTTTTTTAAAAAAAGGTTTCCAAAATTTTGGCCACTAGCAGTGTTACACACACCCTGAAGTTGTCACCAGTGTGGTCCGCACCCCCTGCACCCCCATAGTGACACAACTGCCATTAGGTCAACCACTGTGGGTTGCATCAGCAGCAGATTGAGGGGACAGCAGATTCAAGGCACCTTTCACTGGAACTAATGAAACTGGCCACATTTCAGATTTGGGCCCCATTTCGTCCTGTCTCACACTGAGCATCACACAAGGTAGGCCTCCGCTTGAACTCTTTAGCAGCACATACTCACTGCAACCAGAATCTGTAATGCGCTGTGCAGGACTTCGATGTATCGATACTCCAAGGCGCAGCCAATCACGGAGACGTAGGAATGGCTGTCCAAGCCCTTTATGCCAACCATGGGGGTCTCCTTCCTTACACAGCCGGGACCATTCTCGCTCCACCATGATTGGTGTCGGGAGATGTTGAAGGTCAGGAGTTCACTGTCCTGGAGTGGGGACACACACACACACAAAATGCAGCACAGTAAATAAAGCAATTTCTTAAAAAGAGTTTTTATATAACAAAAGAATCGAACATCAGCCGTTTTCTAATCTCTAAGCTGGTAGTTCTTGCTAAGAACTCCTGTGGCAAAATGACAGACTTTGAGGGACCTTCATGCCTTGACTGTAGGCTTTCCAGAAGCATCTGGTTTGGTCACTGTTGCAGACTTGGATGTTAGACTGAATGGCTCCTTCATCTGATCCAACAGACTTCCTCTTATGTTCTGTGTTCATTAACTTGAAATCTTTGGGATCCCGTGGAAGCCATTGGCTCTTGTGCTAGATGAAGTTATAGTCTGTCAATGTGCTTTTTGGTAATTTGTGACACAGGCAGTCCAATCCACTGCAACTCCCCATGTGGCGATACCAACATGGCACCTGCTGAATCCCACAGGGGAGTTTCGGACTCAGGAGGCTTCCTTGGGGTAAGAGAACATTTGTTCCCTGCAGGCCAGGCGGGTTAACTTGGACCTGAGCCAGTGATATCATTGGCACAAGTCCATGTTGACCCATGAAGCTGGATCAGACCTGGGAAGGGGGAGAGGATTCGGCAAGCACCACTGCCATCAAACTGCCTGCCCCCTTCCAGAGCCTGCTTAGTTCCCTTCTCCATCCTATCATCACCCCGTTCTGCCCCTCCCCTCCCAGATCTGCCCCCACTCCCTCCTGACCCTGCACAGCCTTATCTCAGGAGGCAAGCATCTAGAGTCCGTCAATGCGTGGACCGAGCTGCTTGCTGCTTCCAGCAATGGACAGGCTGTCCTCTCTGGTGGTGTCTCATTTGCAACAGTCTCAAAGCGTGTTATGCCGGCAGAACACATGTTCCACCAGCATAATGTGCCTTTACGATAGAACCCTAAGATTTGTTAAACAAACAATATACATGTGGAATGAGAGACAGTGGGGAGGGGAGGGAGGGAGGGAAGGAGGGAGGGAGAGCTGCAATCTTTAAACCAGGGGTGCTCACACTTTTTTTGGCTCGAGAGCTACTTTGAAACCCAGCAAGGCCCGGAGATCTACCAGAGTTTTTTTTACAATGTTCGCGCCATCATAACATATAACATTTATGTGTACAATGTATGTTGGTGTACCTTGAGCCCCACTGAGTATAACAGGACTTACTCCTGAGTAGACATGCCTAGGATTAGGCTGTGAGGCTGCAATCCTAGCCACACTTACCTGGGAGTAAGCCCCATTGAGTACAATGGGCCTTAGTCCCGGCGTTTCCTCCCAGAGGCACCTGAAGGGGGGGGGTCGGCACTCCACGATCTACTCATTTTGCCTCGCGATCTACTGGTAGATCGCGATCCACCTATTGAGCACCCCTGATTTAAACTTATGAGGTCCAAGAAACTAGAATTGCAATCATAAAAAATATTTTCATAATGGTTAAGTTAATTTCCTTTATGTCACCAAAGCTAAATATCTCCCATAAATCCACCTCTCTGTCCCATCTCCTTGTCTCCCTTGGGTATTCTGATGCATTGCATGTTTCAGTCTGCTATTGACCTCTATCACAATTAACCTCTTGGGTCAAATTACTCTGAGAAACTGACCTCCAACATGATCAATAGTGCCTTAATGTACAGTCCCCCACCCCCACCCCAAGAATTCTAAATCATTGGATTATGGTTTTCCTTCCTCACTCAGTGGTGTAGCTAGAGGGGGTGCAAAGTACTCAGTTTTTCAGGGAGCCTCCATTTTGCTCCCCTGCCCAGAATGGCTCTGAAGGGGTGGGTTAGGGGCCACTTGCATGATGCGGTGAGGCTCTGTTAAGGTAGCAGCCCCGGGCCTGCTGGTAATTTGCAGGCTGGATAGAACCAGGCCCTGATGTCTTGGCCTGACTGAGCATAGCATCATGGGAGTGGCTGATGCAACACCAAGGCAGTAGGGACTGTCACCTGGTACGTCACCCCACAGTGACTCAGCACATCAGCAGATAATGGCTCGCTCTGATTGGCTGAAGCGAGTATATACTCTGGCCAGGGCAAGCTCCTGTGTGGGAGATGCAGAGTGGATTTTGTGCCGAAGGCTACGTCAGTGTGTTTCGTGACTCGTGTGCTACTGGACGGTTTGCTTATCAAGTCTGCCTTGATCTGTATATACTGTACATAGTAAAGGACATTTGGTGGAGGACATCTGCCGTGTGTTGTCTTCATTCCTGGGAGTACTGCGGTCTGGCCTTGGGAGATAGTCACGCTGAGCGTTGGGCTGCTAGCTCACTGCAACAGGCTCCCTGCAAAACTGAGTGCTTTGCACCCCATCTAGCTATGTCATTGTCCTCACTCCTATTTCCTACTCACCTCCAATCCTATTTTTTGCTTCCCTGGGTCTTGTAGCTTTGATATGATAAACCATGCTGCTTGGGGCAGCATCATGTGCTGAAGGCACAGCACAGGCAATTCAGGAATTTGCACGGTTGGAAAGGACACATCATTTCTACTAATAATGCATTTATCTCTGTTAAGGAAAGATCTGGGAATCTGACTCCAAGTCTTGGGTCGCCTGTACACTCCCTTCTAGTTTAAAAGAAGATGCTCATGCGGGTCTTTTGGTTTTCTGGCCAGCATTGCAGGCAGTGGAAAGCAAAGGCACAGCTTGGGGGGGGGGGTACATTTTGGTTCACCAAAAACCAGAAGTGCCTTCGGAGGCCTCTAAGATAAATCACACCCTCAAGGTGTTGTTGTTAAAAATTTGGGGGCTGTTATGCAGGTATGAGGGTGTTAAAAAATTTTTGTGCCCCCAGGTGCCAGATGCTTTAGCTACCCCAATTGTGGGAGGAAGGAAATGATGGTGGATTGGATTATTCTTAAGGATCTATGAAGATTTACATGTTTTCCACAAGCCAGTGGAATGACATGGATGCCTGTCGCAGCAAAGTGAGGCAGTCAAATCCTGAACTGGTGGACTGGACTATGTCTCTAAAGGCTGCTGGTGGGAGCTATTTCTGAACATTTTCCTTCATAAAAAAAGTATCTTTCTTACACAAAGTATTGGCAACCTTCAGTCTCGAAAGACTATGGTATCGCGCTCTGAAAGGTGGTTCTGGCATAGCGTCTAGTGTGGCTGAAAAGGCTGATTTGGGAGTGACAATCCCTTCCACACTGGGAGCAAGTGCAGTCTGTCCCTGGTCTGTCTCCCTGGCTATGGGCCTTCCTTCTTTGCCTCTTAGCCTCAGACTGTTGGCAAAGTGTCTCTTCAAACTGGGAAAGGCCATGCTGCACAGCCTGCCTCCAAGTGGGCCGCTCAGAGGCCAGGGTTTCCCACCACCTGTTGAGGTCCACTCCTAAGGCCTTCAGATCCCTCTTACAGATGTCCTTGTATCGCAGCTGTGGTCTACCTGTAGGGCGCTTTCCTTGCACAAGTTCACCATAGAGGAGATCCTTTGGGATCCGGCCATCATCCATTCTCACAACATGACCGAGCCAACGCAGGGGTCTCTGTTTCAGCAGTGGATACATGCTAGGGATTCCAGCATGTTCCAGGACTGTGTTGTTTGGAACTTTGTCCTGCCAGGTGATGCCGAGGATGCGTCGGAGGCAGTGCATGTGGAAAGTGTTCAGTTTCCTCTCCTGTTGTGAGCAAAGAGTCCATGACTCGCTGCAGTACAGAAGTGTACTCAGGACGCAAGCTCTGTAGACCTGGATCTTGGTATGTTCTGTCAGCTTCTTGTTGGACCAGACTCTCTTTGTGAGTCTGGAAAACGTGGTAGCTGCTTTACCGATGCGTTTGTTTAGCTCGGTATCGAGAGAAAGAGTGTCGGAGATCGTTGAGCCAAGGTACACAAAGTCATGGACAACCTCCAGTTCGTGCGAAGAGATTGTAATGCAGGGAGGTGAGTCCACATCCTGAACTATGACCTGTGTTTTCTTCAGGCTGATCATCAGTCCAAAATCTTGGCAGGCCTTGCTAAAATGATCCATGAGCTGCTGGAGATCTTTGGCAGAGTGGGTAGTGACAGCTGCATCGTCGGCAAAGAGGAAGTCACGCAGACATTTCAGCTGAACTTTGGACTTTGCTCTCAGTCTGGAGAGGTTGAAGAGCTTTTCGTCTGATCTGGTCCGGAGATAGATGCCTTCTGTTGCAGTTCCAAAGGCCTGCTTCAGCAGGACAGTGAAGAAAATCCCAAACAAGGTTGGCGCAAGAACACAGCCCTGCTTCACTCCGCTTCGGATGTCAAAGGGGTCTGATGTGGAGCCATCAAAGACAACAGTGCCTTTCATGTCCTTGTGGAAAGATCTGATGATGCTGAGGAGCCTGGGTGGACATCCAATCTTGGGGAGAATCTTGAAGAGGCCGTCCCTGCTGATCAGGTCGAAAGCCTTCGTGAGATCTATGAAGGCTATAAAGAGTGGCTGTCGTTGTTCCCTGCATTTCTCCTGCAGTTGTCTAAGGGAGAATACCATATCAGTGGTGGACCTGTTGGCTCGGAATCCACACTGCTATTCTGGATAGACGCTCTCTGCAAGTACCTGGAGCCTCTTTAGTGCAACTCGGGCAAACAGCTTTCTTACTACGCTAAGGAGAGAGATGCCACAGTAGTTGTTGCGACGGTAGTTGTTGCTGTTGTAAGAGTTGTTCTTACACATAAAAATCTAGCATATTAGGGAGAAGGGTTATAGTTCAGCTTGCTTCCATTGTATTTGCCTCTACCTGGAAGGAGTTTTTTGGGCAGGAGGTCTGGTCTAGAGGGTAGAGTCTCTGTTTGCCTGAAGTTAACAGCTGAAGGTCGCCAGTTCGAGGCCACCAACACCATGAATAGTGAGGCCTTGAAGCAGCTGACAAGCTGAGCCAAGTTTTTCCATCTGCTCTTTGGCCGCCCTTCAAGTAAGATATGAAGGATTGTCAGCTTGCATGGGAGGAACCTGGAGGCCAGAACGTGATACCAGATCATAAAAGGAGCCATCTGAAATGCAGTTCTTGAAAGACAGAACCTTCGTCAATTGTAAAAATCCCTATAGGGATTTAGTATAGCCTGCCTGTGTAAACCGCCTTGAAATAAAGTCTGAGGAGAAATCCGAAGACCATGAAAGGCGGTATATAAATACCTGTATTATTATTGTTGTTGTTGTTGTTGTTTAAATTTAAAGAGTCATTTTAAAAAGGCATTGCCACCCTGCGGTCTGAAGCGTCACAGTCCATTCTACCATCTCGGCAGGGCCAGCCTTAAGGCAATGTGACCATTTTGGCCAAATGGGGCCCCATTGGGTCCCACACTGGGGCTGCGAGAGGAGTGCCTGCGGACACAGCCAGAACCTCACT
Source organism: Tiliqua scincoides (assembly GCF_035046505.1). Lineage (NCBI taxonomy): Eukaryota > Metazoa > Chordata > Lepidosauria > Squamata > Scincidae > Tiliqua > Tiliqua scincoides. The sequence continues at coordinate 217,632,338 of NC_089824.1, forward strand.
CTGTAACTGACGCTGCGGCATGGAATCTTTCATGCCAAGGCACTGCAAAGAGAACACAGCAAGTGGAGCGTTGCTGCTGGACAACCCTCCTCCCCACCCCTAGGTCTGATTGGCTTGAAATCCCCCTCCCCCAGCAGTTGGTGGTGACGGCGCTGCTGGGTGCTTTGCCACTGCTACGCATCTGGTGAGCAGGGGGGCCCTTCCACAAAAAATGTTTTCCATTGGGCCCTGCAGCTCCTAAGGCTGACCCTGCATCTCAGAACGCAACTCATTCCAAAAGGTCTGGTCTAGGGCAGGAGGTCTGGTATAGAGGGTAGAGCCTCCGTCTGCCTGAAGATAACATCCACAAGGTTGCCAGTTCGAGGCCACCGGCACCGTGCGACCTTGAAGCAGCTGACAAGCTGAGCCGAGCTATTTCCATCTGCTCTGAGCGTGGGAGGATGGAGGCCAGGATGGAGGCCAGATCAGAACAAAACATCTGAATTGTTGTGGCTCTTGAAAGACAGAGCCTTCTTTCAACTGTAAAAATCCCTACAGGGATTTAAATTAGCCTGCCTATGTAAAACGTCTTGAATAAAGACCAAGAAAGGCGTTATATAAATACCTGTATTATTATTATTATTATTATTAGTAGTAGTAGTAGTAGTAGTAGTAGTCCAAAACCATCAAGTAGCCTGAATTACTACTCAAGCCAGGAGGTCCACTGAAATGTGCTGGGCCACTGTGAGATACAGGAAGTTGTTCTAGATGGGCCTATGGCCTGATCCAGCAGGGCTGTTCTTATGTTCTAACAGTCAGATCTGTTGTTTCAGCTCTCAGTATTTAAAGGAGCTCAACATCTCAGCTACTACTGGTATTGGGGAGTATAATTGGCTACCTGTTTGCTTGCAGGTGCAAACTGAACTTACTTCATGCAAGCAGGAAACTGGCAGGCTCTCCTACTTGAAGCAAGTTTGATTGAAACATTCGCATGCAAATTTGCCTGTCATTCGCATTTTTTTCCCCCCAGATTCATTTTTAACATGGCAAATCATCTCTTAACATTTAAAATTTATCTCCAACCTGCTCCTAGCCACGTTTATTCAAAAGTAAATCCTAATAAATGCAAAGGACTTACCCCCAAGCACAGGTACATAAAGAAAGAAATGTTGGAGATCAACACCCTTTCGAAAGTACCTTAACTATTAGTGCCAGGCTTAGTCCTTAGGCTTAGTACTGTAGCACGGAGCTGTAGTAGCTCCTAACGTATTCTTTAACCCATAATATTCTCCAGAAGTAAAAAAAAAAATGATTGGAATTCCTCCTTTCCTTGATTGCTTCTGGGCAGTGGTGTCACTAGGGTGTCACCCCCATGATGGACTTCCTCCCATGCAGTGGGCCCTGCATAGTGGGCATTATGCGTGTGGTTGGTCTGTGGAACTCCTTGCCACAGGATGTGGTGATGGCGACTGGCCTGGACTCCTTTAAAAGGGGATTGGACAAGTTTCTGGAGGAAAAATCCATTATGGGATACAAGCCATGATCTGTATGTGCAACCTCCTGATTTTAGAAATGGGTTATGTCAGAATGTCAGAGGCAAGGGAGGACACCAGGATGCAGGTCTCTTGATGTCTTGTGTGCTCCCTGGGGCATTTGGTGGGCCGCTGTGAGATACAGGAAGCTGGACTAGATGGGCCTTTGGCCTGATCCAGTGGGGCTGTTCTTAGGTTCTTAACTACAATTCCCAGGAAGACTTGCAGGTCTGTTGTTATCTGGTGTGCTCCCTGGGGCATTTGGTGGGCCGCTGTGAGATACAGGAAGCTGGACTAGATGGGCCTGTGGCCTGATCCAGTGGGGCTGTTCTTAGGTTCTTAACTACAATTCCCAGGAAGCCTTGCAGGTCTGTTGTTATCTGGTGTGCTCCCTGGGGCATTTGGTGGGCCGCTGTGAGATACAGGAAGCTGGACTAGATGGGCCTATGGCCTGATCCAGTGGGGCTGTTCTTATGTACCATTGCCCCGCCCCCTGCTTGGTTTTTTGGCTATAACTTTTGGGGGAAAAAATAGAGCTATTTCAACGCTGTTTGTTTCTCTGCATTCTGCATGAAAATACACATTGAATGGTATATAACATGATGGTATTATTCAAAAATACCACAATTTAAAAAATTTTGGCCAGTAGTGGTGTCACCCCCCTGTGCACGTCACCCGGTGCAGCCGGCATCCCCTAGCAACGCCACCGCATCTGGGGAGGTTCACACATGTATACCTCAAATTTCTTATGTGTGGGCGTGAAAATGTAATGAGTGAGCAATAAGTGGAAAGAAACTTGTGCTTGCACACCTGCACATCACATGCATAAACTCAAGAGAAAGCTAAGGATTGTCTGAGGCTGCTGGTCCCTGTCCTTGTCGCACAGATTTGCCACTGCAAAAAGCGAAAAAGCCCTTTGTCTTGAATGCCACATGGAGATCCACATACAACTCAAAGACAATGGCTATTTTTAGACACCTGCAATAGTTTCTAAGTGGGGGCCAAGGAGAGGAGAGATGAAGCCTATGTAGCATTATTCACAGCTTGCAAAAGGATATGATGCTTAACCAGCCTAATGAGTTAAGAGATAGCAACTCAGAACTCACAAGTGTTAAAAGAAATAAAGCTTTCTCACTCCGGGCTGTGGATAAATCTTGCATCCCACAGGCACCTTGGCCAGATTATTTTTATGTAGCAGATAAAGCTGTGATCATTTAATTGTCTCTTTTCTTCTCCTGGCCACTCACGGACGTCCCTCTGTGATTGGCAATGGCAGCTGTATCCATCACGAGCCTCCAGATTCATCATAATCCAGGAAGTTTAATCAGTTTAGAGGTTGACATCTCCAGTGGTGTTGCCAAGCAAAAGCATAAATTTCACTTAAGCCTTGTGGTGGAGGCCAAACTGGGACACTGCTGTCCTAAGAGGCACTCAGTACCAGAAGCAGGCTGTGTAAATTGCACAATCACACTGTGCACATGCACTGGGTAAGTTTAATAACACAATAATTCAGCATTCTGGGGCTGAAACTGGTGATCGAATCCTAACCTAGTTCCACTGTCATAAATGGTCATACAGTGGTCATTTTGGATCCCCAGCTGTAAACAGGGGCAGTGTCAGCAGTCCATTGATGCTACTGGCGACCTACAGGAGCACAGGTAAGCTGGCATGGGGGGCAGGCTGTGGGAGGAATGAGGTGGGGCATTATGGAGGCGTGTCTGAGAGGGGAGAGGATGGACAAGAGGCAGAATTGGGGAAGGAGGGGTAGATCTTTGTGTGTACAAGGATCCTATCCCCATTACCTCTTCCTTTCTCTTCTCTATTCTTTGCCAGTGGAACTCCTTTGCCAGTGGAATTCCTCAGTGGAATTTTCCAGGTCTGTGGAACTCCTTGCCACAGGATGTGGTGATGGCGTCTAGCCTAGACGCCTTTAAAAGGGGATTGGACAAGTTTCTGGAGGAAAAATCCATTATGGGGTACAAGCCATGATGTGTATGCGCAACCTCCTGATTTTAGAAATGGGTTATGTCAGAATGCCAGATGCAAGGGAGGGCACCAGGATGAGGTCTCTTGTTATCTGGTGTGCTCCCTGGGGCATTTGGTGGGCCTCTGTGAGATACAGGAAGCTGGACTAGATGGGCCTATGGCCTGATCCAGTGGGGCTGTTCTTATGTTCTTATGCCAGTAAAATGGCTGGTGCAGATCTGAGGAGAACCATTTGGGCAGTGGAGGCTTGTCCTGGAGTAAGGAAACAAAAGTTCCCTTACCATGAAGTGATCTCTGTGACTACCACCCACCTTAGAATGCAGAGGATTGGCCTTGACGTGGTAACCTGTATTGATGGATTGAGATGGTCACCTGGATTCAGGTTGTATCTGTTCAGGTGCAGATTCACATAACTGTTCACATCTCCTTACATATAAAATAAACTCTATGCACATAGAAAACAAACATGTCAAGGAGAACAGTCCTAGTCTAGTTATTCCCAAGACATGCTAGTTTTCTATCTGCAAGGAATTTTTCAGTATGGAGGAGCAATGAATTATGTGATACCCACCTGGAGTTCAAAGCACTATAGCCCAGAGACAGGTTCACCACCGTTAGAACTTGGGTTGAGCTCCATTTTTCTAGAAATATCTTTAGAGTTGATGCGGTTCTAGATCAAAAATGATTACTGATGAATCTTAAGGCTGTCATGTTTTTTTAACATCCTTAGTGTTTTAGGCATTGCTTTTGAATTTTTGTTGCGGATGGATAGATAAGCTCTTTATAATTCAATATGCAATTATTGATTTCAGGAAGTGTGAGGAAGGATGACAAGGATATATGTGCAGACAAAAAGATATTCCATGTAGACTAAGCTGCTCTAAATCTCTTTATTGCAATTTATGATTTATTGTAATGCACCAATTGATATTTTAGTCTATATATTTGTACAACATATTAAACATATATTTCGTTATCTGGAGTTATTGTATACAAGGGGGCAAATAAAAATTGACATATTTGATACTGGGAAAGTCATCTCTAGGGCACGTTTCTCAAGGGTATGAGAGGCAGGACAGAAATGTTTTAAATAAATAGATTTTCCCCCATACATTCTATGAGAACATAAGAACAGCCCCACTGGATCAGGCCAGAGGCCCATCTAGTCCAGCTTTCTGTATCTCACAGCGGCCCACCAAATGCCCCAGGGAGCACACCAGATAACAAGAGACCTGCATCCTGGTGCCCTCCCTTGCACTGGCATTCTGACATAGCCCATTTCTAAAATCAGGAGGTTGCACATACACATCATGTCTTGTAACCCGCAATAGATTTTTCCTCCAGAAACTTGTCCAATCCCCTTTTAAAGGTATCCAGGCCAGATGTCATCACCACATCCTGCAGCAAGGAGTTCCACAGACCAACCACACGCTGGGTAAAGAAATATTTTCTTTTGTCTGTCCTAACCCTCCCAACACTCAATTTTAGTGGACGTCCCCTGGTTCTGGTGTTATGTGAACAGTGTAAAGAGTATCTCTCTATCCACTTTATCCTTCCCGTGCATAATTTTGTATGTCTCAATCATGTCCCCCCTCAGGCGTTTCTAGGCTGAAGAGGCTCAAACGCCTTTCCTCATAAGGAAGGTACCCCAGTCCAGTAATCATCTTAGTCGCTTTCTTTTGCACCTTTTCCATTTCCACTATATCCTTTTTGAGATGTGGCAACCAGAACTGGACACAATACTCCAGGTGTGGCCGTTTGTACAACGGCATTATAATAGTAGCTGTTTTGTTCTCAATACCTTTTCTAATGATCCCAAGCATAGAATTGTCCTTCTTTACTGCCGCTGCACATTGAGTCAACACTTTCATCGACCTGTCCAACAGCACCCCAAGATCTCTCTCCTGATCTGTCACAGACAGCTCAGAACCCATCAGCCTATATGTGAAGTTTTGATTTTTTGCCCTAATGTGCATGACTTTACACTTTCTTGCATTGAAGCGCATCTGCCATTTTGCTGCCCATTCTGCCAGTTTGGAGAGATCCTTCTGGAGCTCCTCACAATCACTTCTGGTCCTCACCACTCGGAAAAGTTTGGTGTTGTCTGCAAACTTAGCCACCTCACTGCTCAATCCTGTCTCCAGGTTATTTATGAAGAGGTTGAAAAGCACCGGTCCCAGGACAGATCCTTGGGGCACACCGCTTTTCACCTCTCTCCATTGTGAAAATTGTCCATTGACACCCACTCTCTGTTTCCTGGTCCTCCAACCAGTTCTCAATCCATGAGAGGACCTGCCCTCTAATTTCCTGACTGTGGAGTTTTTTCAGTAGCCATTGGTGAAGGACCATGTCGAACACCTTCTGAAAGTCCAGATATATAATGTCCACGGGTTCTCCCGCATCCACATGCCTGTTGACCTTTTCAAAGAATTCTGTAAGGTTTGTGAGGCAAGACTTACCCTTACAGAAGTCATGCTGACTCTCCCTCAGCAAGGCCTGTTCGTCTATGTGTTTTGAGATCCTATCTTTGATGAGGCATTCCACCATCTTACCCGGTATAGATGTTAGGCTGACCAGCCTATAGTTCCCCAAGTCCCCCTTCCTTCCCTTTTTAAAGATCGGTGTAACATTTGCTATCCTCCAATCCTCTGGCACCATGGCTGTTTTGAGGGACAAGTTGCATATTTTAGATTCTACAAGGATTCTACAACCTTCAGGTGAATCCTTCGTAGTCCTAGATTTCCATCGCTTTACAAAATATATCAAGACTGTTATGAGCTTGTTGTGTGTTTTTCAAAATGCTAAGGCTAGTATGCTTTTTTGACCAGCATCTATGATTGGAAGCCTCCAGAGGAGACCTACATTGATAGAGGGTAATAGGAAAAAGCACTCAAAGTAAATAGTATATTGACCTCTGTCAGCAACACTGAGCATTAGCTGGGAGACTGAAGGGACCATCACTCAACTCCCACTCCTGCTTGAGCCTTCGTTTTTCATACTTGGACACAAAATCCTTAGTCCAGCGATCCCTGAGAGTCTTGAGCACAAGGATTGCTTGGGCAAACAGAATCTCCCTATTCATTTTAAGGATGGGAGGAGATACAAGATCTCTGCATACATTGCCTCCCTTCTTCCACCATCTGGAGCCATTCCAGATGTTGGGTGCTCCAGTTCCACACCAGAGCTGTTGCACCTTAGATCAGTTGGTGAACCAAGGTGTAAGGCAGCAACCTGAAGGACATTGTCTTACGAATACAAGAACAGCACTGCTGGAATGGGTCAAAGGACTGGGTTCAGAATTCATGTCCAGCCCCCAGTGGTAAGCTGCTTGCCTCCAGGAAGACATCTTGCCAACTGAAGGAGCCCAGATCTTTGCAGGGCAGTTAGCAGGTATCTAATTTTTGAACCCTGTCACAGCTAGAGGGGGTGCAAAGCACTAAGTGTTGCAGGGAGCCTCACCACAGCTTGTCAGCAGCCCCTCCCCGGAGCCATTCTGGCCAGTGGGAGAAAAACAGAGGGGAATGCTTCCATTTCACTCTCCCCCCCCCCGCTCAGAACGGCTCTGAAGGGGAGAGGCCACTTGCGCACTGCAGTGAGGCTCCCTGCAACAGTTAGTGCTTTGCACCCCCTCTAGCTATGCCACTGTTTTTGAATCACCCCAGGGCTTGAGGCAATTAGGTACCTATCTTTCCATCACCCATGTTTTCATTGGAGGTTCTGCAGGACCCACCTAAAATTGCGTCCTGACCCACTGGGTCCCAACCCACAGTTTGAGAAACGCTGTGGGTGAACCATATAGCGCATTGGAGGTGCAGAGGGCCAGAAGCGACAGCTGCCCATCCAACTTGCTCCATGGTTAAAAAAAAAATGACAAGCAGCAGACTGAGGAAGCACATCTTTTAAGACTGCGAAATGATCAATCTCTGACATGCACAATGCTTAGTATACATGACATTCCTTCCCCCCCCCCCATCACAAATTCCCCAAAACTGCTATGCAAATGTTTTTGTTTCGGGTGCATCCCAGAGCACCTGAGCCAGCTGGGCTCCGGCTCTGGCTAGCCACTTTCTTCCCTTTCATTAATTATCAGAGAAGGCAAAGGTAATAGTGCGCCAAGTGAATCTGAGCCTGGGCAGGCAAGCCCCAGGAGAGCATCACTGCAGAATAATTTTGCATGTTTTAAAGCCAGAAATTTATTATCAACCCAAAAGTGGAGACCATCCATTTTTTTATCTCCTGACAGCATGTGCTGAGTGGCCTGTATCTAGCTGAGCTGGCAGGGGAATTGCTTAAAATTCTCTGTGTTGTGTAATGACAAACCCCTGAACACTCAGGGGTTGCACGGCAGAAATGCATAGCAGACACATGCATTTATCTCCCCTAATTCTAGGAGAAAAGGAGTCAGGGGCATGTGCCGTTACTATGGGGCAACAGCAAGGAGGATGGATGATGAGAGGGTGTTAGACGAGTGCTCTGTCCAGCTCTTCCCTGAAAGAACCTGGTGGCAGTACAGGATGTACCTGCTGAAGATATCAAGCAGCCTTATACGAGGTCAAACCACAAACATAGGAAGATTATACCAAATCAGCATACTGGTCAGTTTGGCTCAGTAAATCCCAATCAGACTGGCTGTAGCTCTCCAAGATCTCAGAAAGATGACTTTCCCCTCATCTCCTTCCTAATTCTTTTAGCCAAAGATGCAGAGTATTGAACCTGAGACCTTCTGCACACAAAATCATGGGCTCTACAACTGTGCAATGGCCCTTCCCATTGGTCTGTCTGCCCCATTCCTGGCTTCTTTGACCAGGAACCATTCTGCAAGGTCCCTGGTCCAGTAGGTTGAGATTGGAATTGTGTTGGGGAGAACTTTTGACATGAACTTAGGGCTTGAGGACAAAATGGAGCTGACCCTTCACCCCTTTCTTCTCCTCTATTGCTGGTTTTGCAGTGGTGGTGGTGATCACACTCCTTACCTAGAACCCCAGCAGGAGTACTGCTACATCATGATGAATGCCATGATGCTAAGAGGGATTTCTGGGTTTTAAAAATCCCCAAAAATGGTGAGCAGCAGCTGCTGGGATGGGACTTGTGCTTTAGGTAAGATTCATAGCTTCCCTCCCCCAATTCAAATCTCCTGAGCCCCCAAAGCGTCTTCTCCCAACCACTTTCACAGTCCGAGAAGCACTTCTGGCAAGGTGGGGGGGGGGGGAAACGTGCGAGCATGGACTACGGGAGTAAGAGCTGTAAGCGGATGGAGCAGTTCAGCACCTCTTACTCACCTAAATCCTTCCTCCTCTCCAACTTCAACAATGCAAATGTCACCCTGTCCCTTTGTCAAAAATGGGAGCAGAGCAGAGAGACAGCCAGAGGACAGACCAAAATAACTCAGCCAGACAAGTGTCAGGTGGGCGTAGGAGTTAAAGCCCACAGATTAACCTGGGTTGGTTTTCAGACGGCTGTGGCCTCGTTTGAACAGGGATGTTCCCAGGTACATTTCAGCCCTGGCTTTCAGCACAACAGCACAGTTTGTCTGAGGACCCTTTTCCTATATTGTGGCAGCTGAAGAGCTGAACGTCAGAGAACATGCCCTGCAGGACATACCCACTGAACCTATCATCCTACCTCAGGCTGCCTCTACCCCCAACTGCCTGTGGCACTCTGGGACACCACAAGCGGCCACTGTGGAATGGGACTTCCAAGTAGCCCACCCAGCAATGACATCATAGCTGCACAATGAAGTACAGTGGGAACAGAACGGCAGCACAGCCAGCCTGAGTCCCATTGATTGGGGTGGTAGCTGCAGGGCGGGCTCTTCAAACAAGAGGAAAAACTAGATTGAGATGAAGGAGGGGAGGGGAAGATGGAGATGGCAGAAAGAGGTGGGGAGTGGGAGACTGAAGGAAAGGTGAGTCAGGGAGGACAGATGGAAGTAAAGACTGGGGGCCACGAGGTGGAGAGACACCATGATGGGATGAGGGGTAACGAGACCTGGAGAACGGCCACAGAAAGGCAAGAAAAGCAGCGAGAGGTGAAAGATGGAGGCAAGGGAGAGATAAGGGGGTGGAGAAGGTTGAAGGATGAAGACATTAGAAGAGGGACTGCCTGGGAGAAGAGCTGGGAGCAGGCACAACCAGTCTCTGGCTTCTTGACCCCTGGAGGGGATTGATGCAAGTCTTGACAAGGAGGGAAAGATCTCAGAGTCCCAGCTGTCAGATAGTGACTGCATGTCCCTGCCTCTTCCTGCTCCTCCTATGTAGGTTGGCAACCTTCAGTCTCAAAAGACTATGGTATAAGCCTACAGCACCCAGTATTCCCAGGAGATCTCCCATCCAAGTACTAACCAGGCCTGACCCTGCTTAGCTTCCAAGATCAGACAAGATTCCTATGTAAAAGAATCCGGAAATAAGCCCTGACTAGCAGCATTCACTTTCCTGTACCTCCACCATACAAATTGCACTATTCTCACCCCCCTCTGATGTGGGCTTTCTCCTGGGAGAGGGGATGGAGGGGCAAGGACTGTGTCAGGTTGTGTCAGCCCATTGGCCCGTCTACCTCAGGCTCTTCTATAGTGACTGACAGCAGCTCTGTGGGATCTTGACCAGAGGCCTTTTCAGACTGGCAGTCAGAGATCCATACTGGAGATTCTGGGGACTGAACCTCAGATCACTGCATGCAAAACATGTGATCTGCCACTGGCTCATATAAGCACATCTTCTCCTCAGTCAGGCCATTGTCCCACTTAGCCCAGTATGGGCAGTTTTGCGTCTATGGTGCAATGCCCAAGTGGACATTGTGCTCAGATTTCCGGGCAGACGCTACTACCCAGAGTGTCGCGCCACCCCGATTGGGGGGACATGGAGAGACATGGCACTCCGGAACAAGAAACGGCAGTTATGCCAGGGAACGCATTCCCAGTGCACAGCAGTTGGCACTTTGTGCGCCGCTGGGCTCATCCACCAGGGCTCTTCTTACACTGTTAGAACTGAGCATCTCATGGGGTTCGTCGCCCTGCTTTTTAAAAACTGCACCTACTGATTCCACCCCAAAAGTGTTCAGTCCAACCACAGAATGGAGATTGGGAGCATACACTGGCCCTACCCACCAGCTGCTGCATTTTCAGATGAACCTCTGAGCAGGCCTGTGCAGGTGTGTGTCTAGCTTCTATTTGGTGGTTCCACTGAATGCGTGAAGGCCAGGGGCACAACTACCCATGCCTGCTCCCTCCATATTCTCAGTGCATGCAGAACCATTGCCTCAATATATCTTAAGGGTTTAGGATTTAATCCACTTTTTAGACATGAATTGGTGGTTGTAATCTGTTGGGGGGGGGTCTCTTTTGCACCCAATATAAAGGTAAGGTTGGGAATGACACTCTCACAGTGCAATCCTAACCTGCACTGGAACAGCCAGGCCACAATGTTCTGTACTATATCTTACTCAGGTTAGGAGGCAGCTGGAAGTCTCCTGGATAAGGGGATATTTTCCCCTTACCCGAGGTAAAGCCCCAGTCACCCCAATGGAACTTCTCAGATCCGCGCCAGGTATCCGCTCCCTTCCCCTTGACTTGAGAATGGCTCCCTCTCTTGAGTCCTTTCGGCGAGGCCTGAAGACCTTGTTGTTTAACCAAGCCTTCTGACGTTCTGGCCTTTTTAACATCTTTTATATATCTTTTAGTTGCTTTTTTACAGGCCCGATTCCTCTAAGAACTGCTGTTTTATGCTCTTTTATTCTGACTCTTCTGACTACTGTTTTTATGGGTTCTGCTAATGTGTTTTTTAATATGTTTTTATCTGTGAAATTATGTTTTAATTTGTTTTATATGTTGTTAGCCGCCCTGGGTCCCTTTTTGGGAGAAGGGCGGGATAAAAATAAAGTTTTATTATTATTATTATTATTATTATTTAATTGGCGCAAATCTGGGAAGCCCATATAGGTCTGCCCAGCTCAGAAGTGGAGGTTAGGATGCAGCATGTGCTGCTGCCTCCCGGGCCCAATCTGCCTCCTATCTGCACCCCCACCCCCAAACACCCCCTCCCTGCCTCCAAAACCCCCTCCCACTACCTTCTCCAAACCCCGCCCTCTGTACTGCCCAGTGCCGGCCAGTGCAGGGAATGGATCCAGTGCCAGCAAGCTGGCACATATCTTTGTACTGGTGCTGCCAGTAGGCACAAATGTGCCTTATAGTACATTTGTGACACTCAGAACCAGCTCAGGAAGGCCTGCACCAGCACAAAGTTAAGTTGGGAACTGGTTGCCCATTAAGTAATTATGGAGGTTTTGTTCCTCCCCGACAGGCAGGTGTGAAATGGGTTAAAACAGATTGAAATCCACTCTCCCCACTCTGCCTTTTCTCCCCACCTGAATTATCACCTGCCTGAACTGAAAAAAAGTGGCCATCATCACCAGCTGCCAAGTTAACTAACCCTGTTCTTTCTACCTCGCTGCACTCCCTTGCATTTTGTCACTATAAATTAACCAGCTGCTGACATGGATAAATCAGCCAAGCTACCTTGTCAGGAATTAAATGTGGGTGGGGGTGGGAGAGAAGGGGACTATGTGTACTACCCTTCATGCACTTAGCTCCCAAGGGATCAGAGGAAAAGAGGGGGGGGGAATAGGACAATTTCTCTTTTGCAGCAGATTTGCAGCAGAGGAAGGTGGGTACTTGTCCCTCTGATTTGGGGATGGAGAGTTCTGCAGCAGCCACTTCAGACTGACTCCAGCAAAGAGGACGGCTTGCTATGCTCTTTCTGGAGTCCTTCCTTAGTCCTTCCCCAGAATTCTGGCCTCAAACAATCTCCCACTGAAACCATTTCTGAATTTTAGCAGCTTTGTATTTAAAGTGTTTAAAACGCAGTATGTAATTAGTCTGTGAAACTCCTTGCCACAGGACGTGGTGACGGCATCTGGCCTGGATGCCTTTAAAAGGGGATTGGACAAATTTCTGGAGGAAAAGTCCATCACAGGTTGCATGCCATGATGGGTATCTGCAATCTCCTGCTAAAAAAGTTGGCAGTACTCCTACTTAAGCAGTACTCCTGCTTAAAAGTAGGCAACCTCAGAATGCCAGATGAAAGGGAGGGCACCAGAATGCGGGTCTCTTTTTGTCTTGTGTGCTCCTTGAGGTATCTGGTGGGCCACTGTGTGATACAGGAAGCTGGACTAGATGGGCCAGCGTGGCTCTTATGTTATTCTCTCCATCAAGCACATGCAAATTATAAAGGTCAAGGTCCCCGTCCCGTCCCCCCCGGTATTAAGCCTAGTAATTTCCGACTGTAAGGGCAGTGTTCATCTCTGTTTCTAAGCCGAAGAGCTGGCATGGTCCATAGACAGTGGTCATATGGCCAGCATGACTAATGCCTAAGCGCAAGGAACGCCATTACCTTCCCACCAAGGTGGTACCTATTTATCTACTCGCAGTTTTACATGCTTTTGAACTGCTAGGTTGGCAGCAGCTGGGACAAGTAATGGGAGCTCGCCCTGCCACTTGGATTTGAACTGCCAACCTTGCAGTCAACAGGCTCATCAGTTTAACCCACTGAGCCACCGCATCCCAAAGTGAATTGTAGCTGCCAGAAAATGGCCTGGGCACTGTGACAGTGGTGGGGCAATCATTCAAGCTGCCCACCCAGGTATGCTCTTTCCTGGATTTTATCTTTCATTTTTATAAAGGTGAGCACCCTACACTGTACCTCTCAAATACAGAGTGCTTATGCAGTCCTTTTGAATAAGGCAAACAGAACAAGAACCCTGTCAGGCATGCATTTGTCCCTGGGCATGTTTACTCTGCAGACTTAAACTTGTTTAGGCTGACCTTCTCTGCTTCTCAGGAAACTCTACGAATGACACATCTGTGAGCAGGAGGGGAGCAGCCTATATTGGAACATCCTCAGCACAGTCGGCGAACTACAATTCCCAAGGTTCTTTGGGAGATGCCACATCAGTGACACCAGTACAGAGCAGGTGTTTGTGTATACACACACACACACACACACACACACACACACACACACACATCTACCCCTCAATGTTAGGTGTGGGCATTCAACAGAAGTAGACTACTTTTATTCCAGGCTTGTATCAGCACTGAAAAAAGATGTCATCTAACTGCTCCCACACTGGGGCCTCTTCAAGCAGAGGCTTGACAAGCACCTGCTAGAGAAGTTCTAGGACAGTGGTTTTTACACATTTAGCCCCAGGACCCACTTTTTAGAGTGAGAATCTTTCAGGACCCACCAGAAATGATGTCATAACCGGAAATGACATCATCAAGCAGGAACATTTCTAACCATCCTACCCACACTTCCCCAGGAGTAAGTTCCATGCTAGCATTGTTAAAACAATATACATAGTAGGTCTGTAACATTTGCCCAAATGCAGTCACATACCATGATAGCACCAAGTTTAATAGATTAAAAATAAAATGAATGGGGACCCACCTGAAATTGGCACAGGACCCACCTAGTGGGTCCCAACCCACAGTTTGAGAAATACTGCTCTAGAAGGATTTCCTGCTACATGCTGGGGTTGGACTAGATGACCTTTTAGGCCCCTCCCAACTCTAGGATTCTATGATTTTATGCTCTGAGGTCTCCAATTGACACACAGCAAGCAGTAGTGTGGAAAGAAAACCAGAATCACACAGGCAAAAATTTTCATGGAAAGAACTGCAGCCTGAACTCTTTGCCTATAGTGGAGGCCATTTGGGGGCACTCTGCCATTCTGAATGCAGCTAGAATTCCTCCAAAATACATATTTTCATGAAGTGTTGGAATGCTTAAAGGAAAGGACAGACAAGAACGTATTGGGGGTAATGGGAGCAAAAATAACAATGATATATCTGTGAGAATAAAGGTCCGAGAAATTAATTTTCCACCTAAATCACGATAGAAGCCTGCAATGATTGATAGCCTTTTTTGGAGAGGCATTAAAGCACCAAATTGGATTTAGTTTTGGAAGAGTAATTTAATCCTCTTTTGACGCCCCTCCTTTCCTTTCAACCCTTAATCTCAAAGTGTGCAGACACTATTTTGTCCGCCAAAATCCTTCCAGGCCACACTCTGATACACAGTCACAACCCCCTTGTCTTCTTTCCCCCCAACCCGCAACTCCAGCCACCATTCATCATCCCTCCCCTTTCATGATTTCCAGCGGTTCAGGCACCCACCCTGACTCACCTTTGAAAGGCCACCAACCTCCAAATAAAAGCAGATGATGAAGATGTTCCAGGTGACCCAGAGAGCTGTCCAGATGGCATACTGGGAGAGGGGGATGACAGAAAGGAAGAAAGGGACATTAAGTCGTGGAAGAATATAATAAAAGTGCACAAGCTCTCTTAGACTGGCACTGCCCATGCAGGAGATCTAATAATATTGTTCCCTGATATGAGTGACTTCAAAGAGGCTTTCTGTGCTTCTGGTATCACTCTGGATTTTGACTAAGGCCTGAATTATATGCTGGCAGGGCCGGCCTTTAGGCAATTGGGGCAATTTCACCAAATTGGGTCCTTCACATGGTGGGTTCCCCGTGCTGCCCTTCTGCCCACTGCTACTTCCAATTGACCTGAAATTGGGTCACTTCGGAAGCAGCTCCCACCCACCATTGCTTCCAATGGGCCCAAAATTGGTGCCATACAGTTGGCAGCACTTGCGCTTCACTCTTTCCCCGCCTTTGCAGCTTCTAGCACCATCCTCTCACTCCACAGAGGGCTGCTGCAGACGGGGCAGTGATGGGTGAGATGGGCAGTGATGGGTGAGATTAAGGGCATGCTGCTGGCTGGGCGTGCGCCGTACCACTAAAGGTACAGGAGTCCTGTCCACCTGTACAGAAGTAACATATATATATATTTTTTTCTTGGTCTGGCTCCATTCAAGCTAAAAAATTAGTAGAGGGGGCCCTTCAAAATTAGAGGGGCCCTTGCAAAAGTGTTTCCAATTGGGTCTGGCACTTCCTAAGGCTGGCCCAGCATGCTGGGCAGCAAACACTGTATTGGAGATCACTGGGTTATGCAACTCAAAGAAGTGGGGGGTAATTTGTAGGGATAAAGGAGAGAACAGGAATGGGATGCCTAAAGGTTGCCCTCCCTGTCAGTGACCAGTCATATTGGGCACTGGACGAGGGCTCATGCCCATCAGAAGACCCTCCCTGGTTAGGCTGATCCCTGAACTATGAGTAACAGTTATGGCTGAAAGAAGAGGAAAGTCAAGGAAGTGGTGAAGACAGTTGGGGGAGGTCAAGATGAGTGGGCAAAAGGTGTCAGGGGAAAGACTTAACCTCCTCCTTCCTTTGCACAATCAGGATAAGGCCCTGTGCTAGGTTTTTTTATTTAATGGGAAAAAAGAGGTGTGTTGGTTGGAAGCTTGCTTCTTTGGAGCACATTCCCACAAATGTTTATTTTGCCGCTAGTGAATACTGAAGATATTCCAAAATCCCAGAGCCTTTTGTCTCTGACTGATGTTTGCTATTAAACCCCTTCTCTCATCCACCCTCCCAGGTTTTGTGGCTGTCCAATACTGAAGAGACAGAATCCTCATTGACAGATGTGAAGTAATGCATGCCAGCAAACTGTCAGTGATCTTGGCATGGGAGGGCAATCCTCCTAACACATGGTGTGGCCCTGAGTTTAGGACCATCTGTGGCCTCAAGGATGATCAATACCACCAGCACAATCTGGCAGGAAGCTCTCTGAAGCAAACCCAAATGAAGGAGAGCTGCACAAGAGATCTTGGGCTATTCGCATTCATTTCAGCAGGGATGGTACCGAAGAACTTCCTGGTGGGGATTGTACCCCTCTGATCAGCCACGTCAAGAGCACTTAGCTTTGCAGCTCTTTGGAATGCACCAAAGGTAAGCGTGTTCCATTACAGGAAGCAAAGGTCAACCGTGGTGAAGCATGATTGGTTTACTTAATGCAAGGCATCTGCATAGGGCATAGCACTTTTGGCTGGCAATTAGAGTAGAGGCTGCTTGTTCTATTAGCAAGCTGGTAATTGAATTTATATCCAAATGGCTGTATAATAAAGTGAAACAGTCTGATTAAAATAAATTGAGTACAATCTGTCAGAAACAGTGGGTGAAAGGGCACATTTGTCCATAATTTGTATTGTTCTGCTCTCAGTGAGGGGTTCACTACACACACAGCCCAAGCCTAACTTTCCAACACTGATGCAGCCATGCCAACAGGGCGTGCGCTACATCCTAAGGTGGGAGGCAAGAGAGACTGATCCCCCCTACTGTATTCGCATTGCAGCTCCATTGCTACTGGAGAGTTGGTTAGAATTGGGCTGACAATCACTGATACAGTGGTAAATTTTAAAGCACAGGAGCTCATCATGACTTGCACAGACATGGCCCGACACCCACTCTCCATGAAGACTATAACCACATGCACAAAAACAATTTCACTCATGTTTCCATGCTTTGAAATTTACTGTACTTAAACATCTAGGTAATTTCATCCTAAGCTCTTGGAGTGAGTAGCAAAAGTTTTAAAATAAATGCATAAAAATTGAAGAGGGTATTAAACCCAAATTCCAAATAAATGTAAAAGGTGTAATTGCGTGCTAAGTTATGCATGCTTACTCAGAAGTAAGTCCCAGTAGAATTTACTACCAGGTAAATTCAGATAGAATTGTATGTGTAACATGAGCCAATAGTGCGCACTGTTACCACTACTGGTCAAAATTTTAAAAATAATATTGTATTTGTATATTTGTATTGGCAACCTTCAGTCTCGAAAGACTATGGTATCGCGCTCTGAAAGGTGGTTCTGGCACAGCGTCTAGTGTGGCTGAAAAGGCCAATCCGGGATAGACAATCCCTTCCACACTGGGAGCAAGTGCAGTCTGTCCCTGGTCTGTCTCCCTGGCTATGGGCCTTCCTTCTTTGCCTCTTAGCCTCAGACTGTTGGCAAAGTGTCTCTTCAAACTGGGAAAGGCCATGCTGCACAGCCTGCCTCCAAGCGGGCCGCTCAGAGGCCAGGGTTTCCCACTTGTTGAGGTCCATCCCTAAGGCCTTCAGATCCCTCTTGCAGATGTCCTTGTATCGCAGCTGTGGTCTACCTGTAGGGCGCTTTCCTTGCACGAGTTCTCCATAGAGGAGATCCTTTGGGATCGCCTAAAAATAATATCATCATGTTATATATCTTTGATGCATAATTTCATATGGAATGCAATGAAATATCTTGAAATATCTCCATTCTTCCAAAAGTTATAGCCAAAAACCAGCGGAGGCAGGACAAGGATGCATCACCACACGCATTGCCCCCCCTCCCACTGCATGGGAAGAGGTCCATCATGGTGGTGACATGCTGGCCTCTTACGCTGGGTGACACAAACCATAAGAACATTAAGAACAGCCCCGCTGGATCAGGCCATAGGCCCATCTAGTCCAGGTTCCTGTATCTCACAGTGGCCCACCAAATACCCAACTGACATGAGCGACATACTGTCTCCCGGGTAGGCCTTGGGAAAGATGATGATGACCCCAGACATGAACATGTGCCCCTAGGGAAACTTCTCAGTTTGCCTGATATTAGCACTGCTGTGTGTAGCTGCAGTGGTTGGTATTCCAAGGAGTGGCATGCCATGTGAAGAAGCATGCATGCCGCTGAAGAATTGTATTTGTTTTCAAGGAAAAAGTGATTGTTTTGGTTAAAAGTGGGTTGCTTCTTTGGCAAGAGGAAATATTCCAGGAGTAAGGGCATGTGAAGCTTTTTGTTATTTACGTGAATGCCGTCCTATCGCTTGGTCGCAACGTGTGCTTTATATTTTGACTGCTGGGAGAGAAAAAGGGCACAGAGTTCCCATTTTCCACCTAAGATACAAAAGTATTTTGGGCGACCTGGCTTTGTGTGGCTCTGCCGCATTACATATCTATGGTCAGTGGCATAGCTAGAGGGGGTGCAAAGCACTTAGTTTTGCAGGGAGCTTCACCACAGCATGCAAGGGACCTTCCCCTTTGGAGCCAGGCATACACCTCCGTTTTGTTCCCACCACCTGAAATGGCTCTGAAGGGGAGGGGCCCCTCGCAGTGGCGGACCTCCCATTATGTACAATGGGGCAAATGCCCCAGGCGCGAACCTTTAGGACCCCGTGGAAGCCTCTCTGAGGCTCCCGATGGGGTCGGAAACTGTGCTTCCAGAAAAATGGAAGCCTTGCGGAAGCCTCAGGAAGCTTCCTCGATGCAGCCTGCGCTCGTGTGAGGCTCGATGCAGACTGTGGTCGTGTGAGGGTCCGTGAGCCTCAGGTGAGCGAGGGGGAGGATTTGCACATGGGGGCACCATTATTCTGTGGGGGGCGCCTTTGCCCCAGGGCACAAGGCTAAGGAGGTCCACCACTAGTCCCTCACACACTGCAGTGAGACTCCTTGCAAAACTAAGTGCTTTGCACCCCATCTATTTATGCCACTGTATACGACTTTCTCAGATCCTAGCCATATGCGCACAATTGCAGAAAAGTAATAAAATTTACTCCTTTTATTCATTCCCAAAAACCAACTCCAGCTTTGCTCAGGAAGTCACAATTATTCTGCATTTCAATGTATAACCCTAACTAATTCACTTGTTCTTATTATACAGAGCAGATAACAAGATGAACTCTTTAGCCAGTCAGCCAAGCAAGTTGTTGTTTAATGAGAACCATCCACCAAGTCCTTCCCTAACCTGGGATTGTATCTAGTTTTTAAAGACCAGTCCTAAGTACATCTAAATATTGTCCCATATGTACTGTGTTCGGGAATGTGGACAAAGTGCATTGATACTCACCACCACAATATAGCGTGGCCTGTACTGGATGGTACCAAACAGGCCAAGGATAACAATGATGATGTGGAGGAAATTGGCCAAAATTGGAGCCCATTGGTAGCCCAGGAAATCAAAAACTTGTCTTTCCAAGGCAGCAAGCTGGAAAAGAAGGAAAAGGAGGGGATGAATAGCAGGTTCAAGGCTTGTTATGCAAAGCATCATTTCAAAGACTCTTTGTTGTCACCAATCTCTGTCCAGCTAATTCCACATCTTCTGGCCTTCAAAAGGAGAATTCATTATTTTTTGTGCCAACATTTCTACCATGGAAAATCAAATTCCAATGTCCACAGAAACTTAAGCAAGTCAATATAACAAAAGTCCGTTCCCTTACTTGCATATTGCTATTAACTCATTCATTCTCCACTGTTTTGAACTTCTGAGATTTTGCAAAATTGGGATTATATTTCTAAAAGATTAATGTGGTGGCCAGACCAGATGTATGCTTACGTATAGTATAGCAGTGCCATTTTCAGTAAAGGATTGTGACAAGAACCTGTCAGTCTTCAGTTTCAAGGTCCGACATTAGCGCCTGGGAGAAACTTGCAGCAATCCTGAAGGCAGACCTCTAAGTAGAAGGCTGGGCTGGGTGGGTTAATAAGGAACAAGAATGTGTAAGGGACTTGGCTGATAAAGACAGAGGCAGCAATTCTATATACACTTTCCTGAGAGTAAGTCCCTTGAACCAGAACTTACTTCAGAGTAGATATGCATAGGTTTGCACTGGAAGTGACAGGCTAAGGGTGAGCTGAATCCTTGATTAGAACTGGTGGAATGTGGTGGATGGCAAATGGAAGGCAATCAATACAGTAGACCCACTGTTAGGGCAAAGCAGCCAAATAGGAGCCAGGGAAGACCACTATTCCCCAGGCAGCCTCAGTTCAAGCAAGAAGTCTTTAGATCCTTTTGTATTGAGCCTGAAGAGGATGAGCCACTCCAGTGTATGGGAACCCTTCCCTACCCAAGGAGAAGGCAGGAGGATCAAAGGCACATGCCAGAATTGTATTTGGAGATCTTGGATTCTTGTGGGCTGGCTAGAGGATACCTGGCAGCAATTGGTTTACCCAATCAAGCACTGATTTGGCTCCAGCTTGGCTCTCCATACAGTGCAGCTGTTCCTGGAGCTGTGGGTTCATGGACTTGTCCTAGGAGTTATTGATATCTTACCCCCCCTCCCCCGTGAGTGAGGATGGATGCATGGATGGAGGAGGTCTTGTAGTTGCCCCAGACCACACAGCAGGGCACTGACTGGAATGTGTTATTGCGCACAGAGGGGAGCAGCATCTCATGAGGTTAGCTTCCTAGTGGATTGAGCTCATTGCCTCTTCTTTGGCCATCATTAGATCTGGGTGACTACCATACTCTTTCTTCTTTTTGACACATTTTAAAGCAGAATGTATTCTTCAAATAATCCATTTAATTAAATCAGCCTGGCAGGTGCCATCAGCAATCTTGCATGAGGCACACCAGCAACTGTACGAACAAGTCCCATACCTGGGAAAAGAGAACCGGAAGGCTATTATTCATTTCAAAATCAATTTTCTCTGCACCATCAGAGCCAGCAGCAATGTGTTAAGCCCTTAATCTTTCATTAGGAGGATCAAAGCACACGCCATAATAACACTTAGAAATCTGGATGTTGGTTGGCTGGCTAGGGGACCCAACTGCAATCAGGTTATCCAATCAGGCATTTAATTGGCTTTGTTCGTTATGTTAAAACCTAGAAATGTAGATAAGGCACCAGCACCACAATATATTAGTTTACCTATTAAGCTAGGAAGCCATTCAGAGGGATGTGTTCCAGAGAGATAACCCCATGCCTTCAGGGTGTTGGGTGAAGGAACCTGCCTTTGTTTCCTGTCTACAGTCCCTGAAAGAAAGAGGCAGCCAAGTTGGCCATGATCCAAAACACTGGTGGTGTCTTATGGTCAGAACATTGCAGTTAGATACCAATAGAGTAGGGATCAAATCCATGCATCTCCCTTGGTGACCTTGCGTCAGTCCCGCATAGCTTGACCTACCTCACAGGGACATTGTGTGAGAATTCAATGTACAATATCTATGTATCCAGCCCTGAGTTCCTCAAAGGAAAGAGATAAAAAGGTAAATATAATCCCACAGTTGAACATCTGCTGCTGCTATTTTACTAAGGAAATACTTTGTGATGATTAATGGCTGTAAGTAAATAAAGAATGAAAGACAATATTCCATGCACATGGGCAGGGGTCTCTCCCTAGCGTGGACAGTGCAGATAGTTCTCTAGCTGACAGAAGGCAGCAGAGAACATATACCCTGAAAGAACAATGACTTTTAGAGCACTTGCATTCATGAGGCAGTGGGGTTATTATCATATATTGTTAAGAGAAGTTGCTTAATAGAGCCTCCATGTTCTGGTGCATGTCCCTGTATAATAGTTTCTGGAGGACATCAGTGCAATCATAAGAACAGCCCCACTGGATCAGGCCATAGGCCCATCTAGTCCAGCTTCCTGTATCTCACAGTGGCCCACCAAATGCCCCAGGGAGCACACCAGACAACAAGAAGACCTACAAGGCCTCCTGGGAATTGTAGTTTAAGAACATAAGAACAGCCCCACTGGATCAGGCCATAGGCCCATCTAGTCCAGCTTCCTGTATCTCACAGTGGCCCACCAAATGCCCCAGGGAGCACACCAGACAACAAGAAGACCTGCAAGGCCTCCTGGGAATTGTAGTTTAAGAACATAAATAGGCCCATCTAGTCCAGCTTCCTGTATCTCACAGTGGCCCAGCAAATGCCCCAGGGGAGCACACCAGAGCCCCTCCCACTTGGGGACCTCCCACTGGAGATACCTGATTGGCCACTGTGGGAAACTGTTCTAAACTAAATGGACCTCTGTTCTGATGCAAGAGGGCTCTTCTGCTACCACCCTTTGACTGCTACTCAGCTCTGTTTGTCTTGGTTCTCCAGAAGTTCAATCTGGGGAGGGGGCTGCATTCTGACACTTGTGCACAGACCAGGGTGACCAGATGCCATAACCACAAAAGAGGACCAGGCACCCCAAAATGTAGGACATTCAAGAAAAATGTAGGGCATGTCAAAATAAAAGCTAAAAACATTCATATATTGATTTCATGTGATTAATTTAAACACTAGATTACTTATGATTAAATTTAAAGCTATATTTCATATAGTTTATTACATATAATTTATTAATTGCAAGAAGGTTATGTGCTACCTGTAGGGGCTCATTCACAGGGAAAAGGAAGACATTTAAGTTCTTAAGAAAAGGAGGACATTTAAGTTCTTAAGTTTAAGAACGCAAGGCTAAGAAAGAGGGCATGTCCTGGAAAAAGAGGACATCTGGTCACCCTGGCACAGGCCTGTGAATGTAATGTGTGGCCTGCCTTTGCATAAGCTGCATGAGCTAAAATGGACTCAGAATTATTGATAACTTATTGGAACACCATTATCTTTTTCTGGTAGATCTTTAGCCAGCAGAACATGCTGTTGTTCAGCTCTCTGTCCAACAGCTATGCTGCAGTTTGATAAGGTTGGGAAGCCTGCAGCTTTCAGACAACCACACCAGGGTGAGGAGAGAGAGAGATGATTGGTCTACCAGGTGCTGCTGTCAGAAGAGCCTTTAAATTCAGAAGTGTCCCATCTGTGAAGGCAATCACTGCAAAGGTAGTCACTTGCCTCAGGCAGCAGACCTCATCCTCCATTCACCTGCACCTTTTCCTGCTCGCTGGATTTCAGAGGAAAGAAACCAAAAAGTAAGTGTGGAGGACAACAGAGTGGTGATCTGGTATGCTGGAGATGGTCCAGTCCACCACTCTCAGCCTTTCTTCCACAGTTCCTTTTTTACTCCATACTTTTCAAATTCAGGGAGCAGGAAGAGGAGGCATGGCAGAAATGGAAAAGGTACCATTGGGTGGGGTGTGGTAGCCCATGGCAAACCACCTTAGGTCCTGGAAATTCTTGGATTGGCCCTGCATTTCTCTGATCATTGAGTCTCTTCTTTACTGCTGCCCTTAAAGGTGTGGGCCATTTGGGATAAGGAGGGGTACTTTCCCTGGCAGAAGGTCACCAAGCCCCTAAACACCATCCATGACTTTTTCCTTCCTCTCAAGTTTCTGACAAGGCTTCTCCTGCCTGCACCAGAAGAACTCAGGAGTGTGGACAGATGTGCACACTCTCAGACATCTGGAACATTACTGCAGAAATATCTATAGGAGGATCTGGCACAAGATCTAAAACTCTCTGCCAAATTCCATGTTTGTATAGCAATCGCACAGATGCAGTGGAACACACCCAGGCTGGATTTTGCTCTGCAGCTATTGTTGAGGCTGTCTATGGATAATGGTCGAAACTGATGTAGTTGTCATTGGAGCTTTGTGTGCTCCATACTGAGGCTTCATTAATCAACAACAGGAAGGAAGAGCAATCCCTTGGTTTAAATGCATACACACACCTGTCCAAGGTCCATATGATAAGGAACAGACTATTTGCAAAGGTGGCAAATAGAGATTAACAGCGACATTGTACATTTGGAGACAATCCCACCCGCCAGACTGCATTCAAACCAATTAAATAAGATGCTATGCAAACTTTCCTGCAAAAATGGCCCAAACTAGTTGGTTTCCCAGAAAATGAGAAGCTATAAAGAACTGATCCATTTCCTTCCTGATCCTAGTCTTGAACTTGTCAGCGCTGGATCTGGGGCATTCAAGAACATGGGAGCTGACACACAAGTTTCAGCGGAAGAGAGAATAGATGGTGGGTTCTGCATTCCAGTTGTCAGATGCTGCTGGTGGAAGCAAGGCGAGAGCTTGAGCCAGGCAGGGCTGGTTCAACTTCCAGTGTCTAAGGCAGAGGGACAAATGTTTCCCTCCCTTACCTAGAGATGTGCCAGTCTCTGCTCCTTCGATCACCTGGACTGGAAAAGGAGGAGAGGAATAAAGCAGAAAAGGGCATGTGGAGAAGAGAAATGAGAAGACGCTCTAGCCCACCACTTTTCTTCTCCACACTTCCTTTTCTGCTGCACCCTCACTTCCTTTTCAAATCCAAGGAGTGGGAGAAAGAGCAGTGGAGACAAGTTGGGGCAAACAGAGGGCAACTATTACCAACCAGCTGCCTGATGTGACTGCTACAGTTGGCCTCATGAATGGGCTGGCCCAGAAGCCAGGCTCTTAGTACTTTTTCCAGGCCTGCCCAATCCAGGGATTTCCTTCTGCTTGCTAATGCCAGGGGCCAATGTTACATACCTCAATGCATTACACTCAGGAGGAGTGTAAGACTTTATTTTTGTTTCAGATGGCCAGTGACATAACGAGGGGGGGTTCAAAGCATTAAGTTTTGCAGGGAGCCTGACCGCAATGTGCAAGGGGCCCCTCCACTTTGCAGCCATTCTGGGCAGGGGGGAACAAAACTGAGGGGAGGGGTCACTTGCACATTGCAGCCAGGCTCCCTGCAAAACTTGGTGCCTTGCACCCCCTCTAGTTACGCCACTGCAGATGGCTTTTATAGTTGATAGTTTTATAGCTTTTTTTATAGTTGATTGCTGCTTTGACTGTTATGCTCTGTATTTTAAATTGCATTGGATTTATTGGATTTCATTTTTCTTTGGTTTTTAGCTTCCTTGGGTCTCCTTTGAAAGACAGAAAAGCAGGATATCATTATTTTAAATTTAAAAAAAAATTAATAGCATGAAGAAGGCTCTGCAGCCTGGCACACACAGTCCACAGGACTTCAACAACAGTAATAAAGATTCCTAACTGAGATTTGGGAGGTGATGGACTGCCCTAGCCTGCCACACTGCAAAGCAAGCTCTGCAGAAGTGAAGCTCCTGCCAGACTGCAACAGAGATGCCTACGTAGCAATGACATTATCAGGCAACACTGGCTTGGCAGGGATTGACGGTTCCCCAGCTGTCAATCAGTGGGAGTTGAGCTTTGAAAAGAGCTGAGAGAGGGAAGGAAGGATGGGAAGAGGTGGAAGAAGAGGCAGGCAGAGGAGGAGAGTGTAAGGATGAGGAGGAAGGGGGAGGAGAGGAGAAGGAAGGAGGGAAGAAGCAGGAAAGAGAAGAAGAGGAAATGGAGGGAGCAAGGAGCCAGAGGAGGAGAGAGGGGAGGTCCCAGGAAAGGGGAGGCACAAGGCAGGAAGGCGCACTCATTGGAGTGAGCCTAGCAGGGAGCAAGGTGGGGCAGGGCCGCATCCTGGGGAGGAAAACCCAAGGCCTGCCCTTTGTAAGAGAGCCCTGAAAGAAGAGGTAGATCCTATGGAGGAGGACCTAGGACCACATCTGTGCTGTCAAATCGGCTAAGCCCTGCTATATCCCCAGGCTCCCCAATGTATTGGGCCATGCCAAGCATCCACCTGACCTGTCACCCAAAATGATGGAACTGCTGGGTAGTGAGGCTGTTTTAGTGGGCAGGGTGAAGATACCCCCCTTTTGTGTTTTGTCCATCCTGGCAGGGAGCTTATGTACTTTGAATAAGTTGGGGAGCTGCATCTGCTCTATCTAGCCAGGTCCTTTAAAAATGGCCTATCCTCACCCCCAGATTGTGGAACTCCCCCTGTGGGATGAGGGAAGCAGGGGGCACCTCCACCTAGGCCATCATCTTTCGTTCCCCACATTCTACGGATGCAGGAAGCAGAGGGAAGACTACGAGAATGAGTCGGAAGTTGCTGTGAATTTTCACCTCATTCCACTTCTGCACTGCTATCAAGTAAGAACATAAGAACAGCCCCACTGGATCAGGCCATAGGCCCATCTAGTCCAGCTTCCCGTATCTCACAGCGGCCCACCAAATGCCCCAGGGAGCACACCAGATAACAAGAGACCTCATCCTGGTGCCCTCCCTTGCATTGGCATTCTGACATAGCCCATTTCTAAAATCAGGAGGTTGCACGTACACATCATGGCTTGTACCCCGTAATGGATTTTTCCTCCAGAAACTTGTCCAATCCCCTTTTAAAGGCGTCCAGGCCAGATGCCATCACCACATCCTGTGGCAAGGAGTTCCACAGACCAACCACACGCTGAGTAAAGGATTATTTTCTTTAGTCTACGTAGATCAGCTAGATTTTCCCCACACTAATGTAGTGTGCCTTGAAATGCCCTTAATCTCATATGCCTGAGAATCTGCATCTCATTTGCAGTCCAAAAGCCCAGTGTCTTTTGGGAAAACAGTCAAGCAATTATGGAGCACTGAGATGAGCTAATCTGGAATGGCACAGTGCAAATGGGCATTCCCCATTCCTCCCCTCTGCTTGCCGTTTCTTATTTGGCTCCTTTAAATACCAAAATGGGCACTATAGCCCTGTTCCCTCAGCCCACAAAGATCCATCTCCACAAGACTCCAGGGCTTTTATCCCTCACTTCAGAAATGAGAAGATTTCTCAACCATCCTGAGCAAATTGTTCCCGGGGTGCCACTTCCAGGGTCCTAATGGCTTTCAGACTTCAGGTGTCAAGAGTTAACTGCAGTTTCACAAATTACTTGAAAAAACCAAGTAGTATTAAGAGGAAAAAACAGACTTAATTTCACGAGACTTTCTTCACTGCACTCTAGTTCAAAATGGCTTCATCATGGAGATAAATGCAGTTCTTTACTCCAACATAAGGCATCACTCTGGATCACTTAGCCCAGATTTAGCAGGGGAGGAATTAGTAGAATGGCCTATGGGTTAGAACAGGGGTGTCCAATCTTTTTGGCAGGAGGGCCACATTATCTTTCTGACACTGTGTCGGAGGCGGGGGGGGGTTAATTTACATTTTAAATTTGAATAAATTTACATAAATGAATACATTAGAGATGGAACTTATATGAATGAATGAAAGGTCTTGCAGTCGCTCAAGGGCTATAAGAGGCCTTGCACAAAGTAAGGCCAGCTTCTCCTTCTCTGCCACTGCTGCATCACAGACGTGAAACACCAAGTAGTGGAGGGAGCCCTCGTCCCACAGCTCAGGTGAGAGGTCAAACAGTCGTCCTCTTGCTGAGAGGCCAGCACAGGCTCCAGCAAGTCTCTGGAGGGCCAGAGGCTCATTGGAGACTGGGGGCCCCCCATGGGCTGGATTGGGAGTCCCCTAGGGCCGCAAGTGCCCCCCAGGCCAGGGTTTTAGCACCCCTGGATTAGAATCAGGGCCAAAGCTAATCCATCTGTGGTTGACTGAGATGGTCAACTCAGATAGTAGGTTGGCAGAGGGCGTGTGGCCACCTCTGTCCACCTACTTGCCATCACTGTGTCTTCTCCTCCACCACTCATTGCAACAGAGCAGAATTTAGGAGACCGATGACAAGAAGACTATCTGTCTAGAACAGTTAATTTCAGCTCTTTGAAACTGAATGTCCTATTTGGGTATCCTACTTGGTGGTTGGCAACCTTCAGTCTTGAAAGACTATGGTATAAGCCTACAGCACCTGGCATTCCCAGGCGGTCTCCCATCCAAGTACTAACCAGGCCTGACTCTGCTTAGCTTCTGAGATCAGACAAGACCAGGCATCTGCAGGGTAACAGTTGCTACTTGGGTAAATGCAAAATGGGCTTGAGAACGTTCATGTTTGTGTGAAAGGGAGGAGGGGATTGCACGCTTTATGCAGAAGAAAGCATGTTTGTATCACTGGCTAGTTGGCAAACTCCATCTCTTTCCCCCATCCCTCCACCTCCATAAGCAGCCCAGCCTTATATGCTGCCCAGGGGCTCAGTCACTGCATTATTGCCCAATACATGACTGTGTTTATGAAATCTATGTCTCTGCCGCCCCCCCCCCCACTTTTACTCAGCAAGGGTTGTCAAGGAAACATTCCTTGGGGTGCCACAATCTGTACTTCCACCCCCCTCTCCTCTCTCCAGACCTGAGAGGTCATGAGAGCAATCGAGCAGGAGCAAGTTCTTTGGCACTCTGTTGCCACGATATGTTTGGTCAGCACTGCCATTTAATAAAACAAACACCGTTCTCTGTTAAGCTTGGCCTGTTGTACTCTCAAGGAATTGATGCACGAACACCTCACGGCTGCTGACATTCAAAATCACCAACAGAAATCAAACTGGAGGTCAGTGGCATAGCTAAAGGGGGTGAAGCACTCAACCTGGCAGGGAGCCTCAGCAGGGCAAGCAAGCGGCCCCTGCCTTCGGAGCTATTCCCAGCAGGGGGGGGGCAAAACGAAGCCATACGGCTCCGTTCCCCCCCCCCGCCGGGAATGGTTCCGAAGGGAGGGGCCGCTTGCCCGCCTTGCTGAGGCACTGGGTGCTCCATCTCCCCTCCAGCTACACCACCGCTGGAGGCTACTGACAGTGTCCACTTCCTGTAAAAGTACCTTCAAACCAAGATTTTCTCATTTTCAATGATGGACAGAACCCAATGCCACCATAACTGTTAAAGGGCTGTGACCAGTGGCATAGCTAGAGGTGGTGCAAAGCACTAAGTCTTGTGGGCGTATGAATGCACCTTGCCGGCGGCCCCCCTTTGAAACCATTCTAGGTGGTGGGAGCAAAACGGGTGCAAATGCAAGAC
The DNA here is from genome assembly GCF_035046505.1 of Tiliqua scincoides. Classification (NCBI taxonomy): domain Eukaryota; kingdom Metazoa; phylum Chordata; class Lepidosauria; order Squamata; family Scincidae; genus Tiliqua; species Tiliqua scincoides. Next base: position 217,661,132 of record NC_089824.1, read on the forward strand.
TTAGTGCTTTGCACCCCTCTAGCTACACCACTGGCTGTGACAATGGGCCACCCTGCAAAGAAAGAGGCTTTTTGCTTGCACAAGATTGCAAGCAAACTCTTACTTTTGTATAATAAGTTGCCTGGGCTCAGTTCACTTGGGAGGAAGCAGGTTGCACCGTCTACCCGACGTTGCCTGTTCCGCTGCTATTTGATCTTAAGGAGACTCCTCAGATTCTGGGGCTCTCTGTTACTCTGGGAGGCTGTCCCGAGGCTGGCTTCAAAGAAAATATTTCTTTACTCAGTGTGTGATTGGTCTGTGGAACTCCTTGCCACATGATGCGGTGACGGCATCTGGCTTGGATGCCTTTAAAAGGGGATTGAACAAGTTTCTGGAGGAGAAATCCATTACGGGGTTACATGCCATGATGGGCATGTGCAACCTCCTGATTTTAGAAATGGGTATGTTAGGTGCAAGGAGGGTACCAGGATGCAAGTCTCTTGTTATCTGTTGTGCTCCCTGAGCATTTGGTGGGCCGCTGTGAGATACAGGAAGCTGAACTAGATGGGCCTATGGCCTGATCCAGTGGGGCTGTTCTTATGTTCTTATGTTCTTAGTGTGTGAGGGGCCAGTGGTGGACCTCCTTAGCCTTGTGCCCTGGGGCAAAGGTGCCCCCCATGGGATACTGTGAGATATAAGAAGCTGGACTAGATGTGCCTTGGGCTTGATCCAGCAGGGCTCTTCTTATGTTCTTATGTCTAAGTTTTCTTGTTTTGAGTAGTGGCAGTGAAGACACTCCTTCCCCTGTTCACTCCTTATTTACAATGAAGCAAGGAGGTGGATGCTGCCACTAACCACTAGGTAATGCATTTGTTTTTCCCTTTGTCTTCCCTTACAGCTTGCCATATGGTAAGAACAGTCCGGTGGATCCGCTGAAATTGGCCTTCACATGGCCTGAGCAAATCAGTCCGAAGGAAAGGCCTGTTCGTTTCCAGTCATTTGCCACAGCTTCTGTTTTGAAAAGGAGGGTCTTGATTCTGTCATCACCCTACATGCTTGCTGGCAACCCCTGCCAATTTCAGTACTAGCAATGCTGCTAACCTTGCTGCTTTTCCGGAGAGCTGGAATGGCTAATCCCCCTAATTAGGTCAAGAATGGATCACTAGGTTTAAAAATAAAAAAAGTGCAATTTTTCAACAAATCATTGCACCATTAAGCAAGGGGAGAGGAAGGAGGGGTCACCTGATGCAATCCCATTTTTCTCCTACACTTTGCATGCAAAGCAAGAAGGTGTTGGAGCTGGATGCCGATTTGCTTCCTCTTAAGCAGCTGGGAAGGGTCGACCCTTCCCATCCTTGCAGCTAAGCGTCGAGGCCATTTTAATTTCCTCTCGATCCCACAGCAGCCCCAGAACTGCTTGGATGTTCAGAAACAGAAGGAGTTTAATGAAAATTGTAATTAGAACCCTGCAGTGCTCTCGTCTCTACGCTGGAACGGTAAATTTACATTACAAATCAAGCGGATTGCAGACCAACCACGAAAATTCATTAGAGACTAGCTGAGCAAGATGGAGGGGGGGAATCCAATCAGAGATGGCAGACCCTTTGATATCATAATAAACAGTTCTGCCCTTTTCACTTTCAGTTGGGGGGGGGGGTTTCCACACAGGATGCTGCAAAGGCCTTTTGCATTTAAGAATATAAGAACATAAGAAGAGCCCCTCTGGATCAGGCCATAGGCCCATCTATTCCAGCTTCCTGTATCTCACAGCGGCCCACCAAATGCCCCAGGGAGCACACCAGAAAATAGGAGACCTGCATCCTGGTACCCTCCCTTGCATCTGGCATTCTGACATAGCCCATTTCTAAAAACAGGAGGTTGTACATACACATCATGGCTTGTAACACATAATGGATTTTTCCTCCAGAAATTTGTCCAATCCCCTTTTAAAGGCATCCAGGGCAGATGTCATCACCACATCCTGTGGCAAGGGGAGGCCTAAACCGTTGTATGTGTATTGATATTCTGGGCTTGCACTGACACAAAAGGTGGAATACAAATTGATAAAATAAGTAAATCCCAAGTGAGCCACGAAGCTACCAGATGCTGACCCCAAGTGAGGGTTTAGCACTGGATTGGCATGTTGCACAGAAGGTGATAGTGCTACAGTCTGCAGAGAAAGGATGGGATGAAAGAAAGAAAAGCAAGAACACCCTATATGTGTCTGGGGAATTAAAGATGTCCCTGAAAAGCAGATATCCCTGAATATTTGGGGAAGCGATTAAAAGAGGTGACTTGTAAAATATTGTCACTGTGAGATCCAAATGGTGTCTTATTTGAATGTTTAGAGCCTGGATTCATAAAGGATAGTAATTTCAGATAAGGCTTTGCCGTTATCTCTAATTAAAGCATTACTAAGGCTTGTCCCCATCATGTGAGAAATTTCAGGCAAGAGGTTTTCCCCCTCCCCGACCACTGACTTTTTCCATGCTTGCCTGTTAAGTTGATTTCCTTGACCATTCAGAAAATTACCATTTCAATGTGTCTTTACAATTTGTCACAGCATTTCTCTGGGAGTTTTGGTACCTTTTGGTACCAGGCTGCAGTTTTGGTACCAGGCTGCAGTTATGTTTAAAAGGGGGGGGGAACCCATGATGCCTGTGAGAGAGGAGAGACCCACATCTGAGGCCCCAAATTTGCAAATGCTCAAGTAGATTTCAAGCCCATAGGATCGGCACATCCAGAGGCAACATACTTTTTCCACCTTGCACTGAAGTCTGTAGTAATGTGCCCTCAAACCATGCCTCAACATTGGTTACCTATTCATGGTCTAGAACAGGGGTGCTCAATAGGTGGATCGCGATCTACCGGTAGATCGCGAAGCAAAATGAGTAGATCACGGAGTAGATCTGGGAGGAAACGCCGGGAGTAAGGCCCATTGTACTCAATGGGGCTTACTCCCAGGTAAGTGTGGTTAGGATTGCAGCCTCACAGCCTAATCCTAGGCATGTCTACTCAGGAGTAACTCAGTGGGGCTCAAGGTACACCAACATACATTGTACACATAAATGTTATATGTTATGATGGTGCGGACATTGTAAAAAATAACTCTGGTAGATCTCCGGGCCTTGCTGGGTTTCAAAATAGCTCTCGAGCCAAAAAAGTGTGAGCACCCCTGGTCTAGAATGATCCCTAAAATTTGCAGGGTTGGACTTTGATGAACAAGCTCAAGTGTTATAACCAAGACCTAGAGCAATTAATAAATGTTCCACAACTCTTAGATTGCTACTGCTACTAGTGTACGGCTCTCCAGGCCACAAAACCAGCATTGGCTACAACATAAACTAGAGAAGAGGCTGTACCAGTTTTTCCTCCATCCAGCCTTGAAGGAAACACCCAGAACACTTGGCCCGAGAGGGTCAATCCCAAAAAGGAGACCCCACTTCCCTCCTGTATCTCTGATGTTTCCCTGTGTCTCTTTTTGATGGTGAGTCCTTTGGGACTGGGAGTCATCTCATTCCATTCTTTTGTGAACTGCTTGAGAACTTTTTGTTTGAATTATATATTTAACATACAAGGCCTAATTATAAAAAACTGGTTTCCCGTTTCCATTTATCAGGGACCAGTGGCATAGCTAGAGGGGGTGCAAACCACTAAGTTTTACAGGGAACCTCACCGCAGGGTGCAAGCAGCCCCTCCCCCTCCCCTAGCATCAGGTAGCATCAGGGGGTTATTGCTGAGTACTATCCCCAAATGAAAGATAGCGGCAGATTTTATATTCCCAGGCTGGGGTTGTTGATATGATATAAAAGGACTAGGAAGGGGCCTTTGCAGAACATTATAATTCTAACGCAGAATAAGGGCAAACCTTGGTGGTCAGAGACAGCTCCTTCAGAACCCTGGACAGGCCCCAGGGAGCAGACAACATGTTCTAGCTCAGCAGTTGTCAATCAACTGTCTCACACCATCCCCCCCCCCACTGGCTCACCTACCTCCTCAGGCTCTACCCCCTTGCTGTGAAGTGGACAGCCTTAAAGATTTCTGTAATTAATCTGTGGAATTCCCTGCCACAGAATGTGGTGATGGCATCTAGCCTAGATGCCTTTCAAAGGGAACCGTAGGTCACAAGCCACGATGGCATGTGCAACCTTCTGGTTTTAGAAGTTTGGTACCTTGGAAGGCCAGATGCAAGGGAGTGGCACCAGGATGCAGGTCTCTTGTGTGCTTCCTGGGACATCTGGTGGGCCACTGAGAGATATGGGGACTGGACTAGATGGGCCTTCGGTCTAATCCAGCAGGGCTGTTCTTATGCTCCCTGTTCCAAAGGTGAAAGTGAGCTAGGAGTGGAGAAAATGGACTGAGGACAGATGGGAGCGCCCAGTTTTTCTTTTCTATGCCACATATTCAGTATATGTCCATATATGGCATGGCAGTAGCTATGCTGCTGTCCCCCAGGATCCTACTACCTCATTAGTCTGCACCCGGCTTAAATCCTTCCTTTCTGAAGTGATTTTGCTACCCCATGACAGACATTATTAGTGTACAACATGTCGTCAGCCTTTCAGGCAAGTCGAAAGAAACTGTTCAGCAGCGTAACAACTAATATTTATGCGGCTTCGCTTAAGTACTGAGCATTCAATGAAGAGCGTCGTTTATCTCCCTTGTCATCCTGTGCAATTTGTTTTGCTTTCCCATGGCCTCTCCACAGCACACTCAACTCCGGAGTCCATTATTATGTATGCTTTTCTGGCCCCCAACCAATAAACCCTCCAATTAAGTTTCTGCACACAACACTCCCTGCTGCGCATCCCTGGTATGTATGTCCCCTCCTATGCATCTCTGCTGTCCCCTCTAACTAATCCCCCCCATCAGCTGCCCATGTTTTATTCAAAAGAGGATCGACTTCTTTACAAGAGGGCAGGGGGCCAACACTTTATTGTAGGCGCCTTGCAAAACCAGATAATAAGAGTTTCATTTTAAGCCAGGTTTTATCACTCAGAAATTGGTTTTGGTTCCAGGTCTTGGCCCTGGAACATCTGAAGTTCTAACAAGGAAATGAATGTCTCTGGGCACATGGCAAGTGACTTTGCCTTCTTTTAGTTCAGAGCTACCATCAGCCTCCACCAATCAGCCTGATGGTCACTATTTTTTTTTTTTAAAGGAAGGAAAGCCTTCTGTTGCAGAGAGCAAGATTTCCAAGCAGGCTCAATGCCACATCCACATTCAGCACATCTAGAGAAGCACTGAAGGGGCCACATAAAAGCTGCATAGCAATAATTGCGAGATATGGTGTTCAGAATCTTGAGAAGTGAGGATTGGTTCAGGTGATAGACTAGTGACCAGTGGTATTCCTGGCCACTACATCTCTCAGGGCACATCCCTGCAGTGTCACCCCCACCTGGACGTATCACCCCCATGCCTGCTGTCTCTCCCCCCACCCCCACATTCTGAGTACTGGGAAACCATGCACAGAATTGACTATTTTTGACCTCCAGAAGGGCTTACAAGGCCTTCTGAGGCCTGAGGAGGCTGTGCATGGCTTCCCTAGCCCTCAGAACACTTGGGGGGGGGGCAGAGGGCCATAGGAGGCGGCTCTCAGATCATTGCGCCGGTGTCAGCAGCCAACTAAGTGCTGCGGGGGAAGGTCGCTGCAGGAGGAGTGGGTGTCAGTGTGATACCACCCCCCTCAAGCATGGCACATGGGGAATTTGCATCCCTTGCCTCCCCTCAGGTATGCCACTGCTAGTGATCAGTACAAACAAAACAGAGCAAAACAAAACTCTACTCATGCAATGAATTCACCTGGATGCATGTGGCTTTTCCAGGCAAGGAGGCCACTTGTGTGATCTGCTATTAATGCGGATGTAACGGGTACAGCAGCCAGCAGCCTATCGTGGAAGTGACTTGGGGAATAGATTCAAAGATTTTCAGCTCAAGGCCTATTCCCACGGCCAATGAGCGAGACAACAAGCCTTGAGTGAGTGTGGAACATGGCTGCAGAGAAAGCTGCCTTTGACTAAGTCAGACTATTGGCCCATCTAGCTCAACTGGCAGGACTTTTTCCTCTGGAGATGCTGGGTATTCAACCTGAACTTTCTGTTCAGGTCACCTTAAGCGGTAGATTGGCAGGGGACATCCACTCTCGCCTGCATTGCACAGCCTCTTTCCACTCCCTGGACTGGAAAAGAAAGAGGGGGCTGAGGTGAAAGTGCAGAAGAAAGTAGAGTGGAGCCCCCCAGTTTCCACAAAGCCACAGCAGCCTCGAAGTGACTGCCTTGTGTAACTGCCGCTCCCCGGAGGGCAGGGCGCTGCTGGCTTTGCGCACCCAGTTCTGTTTTCTATGGAGGCTCCCAGACTCCACAGGGAAACGGACACAGTGCACAGTAGCAAGTGCCCCGCCCTCAGAGAAGAACCTGGAAGGACATCACAATATCACCTTATGTGCCATCAGTGTGCACCGGGGCAGTCCGTTATTCCCCTGCCTGCAAGAGTATTTTCCCTGCAATAGTGAACAGCCCACACATCTCCAAAGACATTTGGGTCATCATATAAACAAAATGAACTTGCAGGATGGTCACCGTGACCAGAAAGTCATCATGCGGAAAAAACTCTTAACTCACAAATTGATTGGTTCATTTTTTTTTTAAACAAAAAAGCACAACAAACCAAATCAGACCAGACAATTCATTCGTCTGTTTTCTCCTTCATGATTAACAGTTTGCGAATGTATATTTAGCAGTGCTCCAGACCTGTGGCATTGACTGTCATCTAGGAAGTGAAACAAAGGGACCATTATTCATCTGCTGGGAGGCACACAATCACTTTCTTGTCCCAGACACTTGCTGAAGGCCTGATTCTCTTACCCTGCCTTTTTTCTCTCTGGCTGCCAGCCATGCAATTCACAGCCAAGTGCTATTGAAGTGGAGGTCTGAACTTCTTCCATGTTCCCCTATTGGCCCAGCTCCAGCTATGTGTGCACACAGCAGTGGGTACCCTGTGCATCACTGCAGATCTCCAATGTATGGTTGGCTGTCTTATGGAGAGGCGTCAGAGTTCAGCAGTCGATCACATGCTTTGGAAGGAAGCTTGGCCATTCTGACCCACAGCAACCTGTGGGCTGGGGACACAGAGTTGTGCATGCAGAGACGCTTCTCAGGTGAGCCAAAGCAGGGCAAGATGTCAAATTGCCCCCCCATCCTTCCCCACTCATCCCCACTGCTGTCAAATTGCCCCCCCATCCTTCCCCACACTCATCCCCACTGCTGTCTGACATCCTTACTCTAAGTAGTGCTATTGTGTTTCTTTTCTTCTACTTCAGCAAAGTCCTCCTCATTTGCTTTTTCTTCTTCCAATAGTGCACAGCAGTTGCATAGCTAGAGGGAGTGCAAAGCACTAAGTTTTGCAGGGAGCCTCACCGTGGCATACGAGCAGCTCCTCCCCTTCAGAGCCATTCTGGGTGGGGGACAAAATAGAGGCAAATGCAGGAAGGCGAATGCCTCCATTTTGCTCCCCCTGCTCTGAAGGGGAGGGTCACTTGCACACCATGGTGAGGCTCCCTGCAAAACCTAGCCCTTTGCACCCCCTGTAGCTATGCCACTGATGCACAGGCATCCAAAGACTGGCTTTCAGTATCTCCCTCATTACTATGTGATGACTCTGAAACAAAACCTAGGTGAAATAAACTTCCCTGTGCACCAGAGTGACATTTCATAGAACCATAGAGTTGAAAAGGGTCTAATAGGTGATCTAGTCCAACCCCCTGCCTTTGTACTCCATACTGCTAATTTCACCTTCAAACAATACCGAAGCACATGTAGACTTGATCCAACGCCATGTGTTCAATCTTCTAAACTAGAAAAAGGGGTGGAGATTACTATTGGGGCATAGGAATGCTGTGAGCTGAACTGGGGATGACCAATACTGGGGCCTCTTAGTTCTGGTCTGAAGGTGTACATTTCACTTTCCCATGTTTGAATTGCACTGATGCACGTTGATGCTTATGGAAAAGACCTGGGCTGCATTTCCACTTTCAATGCACTTCCATTCTCCAGAGCAATCTCTGGGGACTGTAGTTTGTTATGAAATCTGAAAGCTGTTGGAGCTGTCCTTAACAAACTACAGTCTCCACAATGCATGAGGGAATTAGAAGTGTACTGAAAGTGGATTAAAGCTGCAGTGGAAACACAACCCCAGAAAGGCTGAGACTGAGGTCCCCGAATTTCTTTTGTAATAAATTTGATTTCTACTGTATAGTTTGTTTTGTCATGTTCTGGGCTCCTTGGAAGTCTCACTCCCCCCCCCCCCCAGCTCTGGTCTGTGCCAAAGAACCTGCCCCAGAAATTCCCAGCAGTTTCCTCTTAAGAACATAAGAACAGCCCCACTGGATCAGGCCATAGGCACATCTAGTCCAGCTTCCTGTATCTCACAGCGGCCCACCAAATGCCCCAGGGATCACACCAGATAACAAGAGACCTGCATCCTGGTGCCCTCCCCTGCATCTGGCATTCTCACATAGCCCATTTCAAAAATCAGGAGGTTGCACATACACATCATGGCTTGTACCCCGTAATGGATTTTTCCTCCAGAAACTTGTCCGATCCCCTTTTAAAGGCGTCCAGGCCAGTCGCCATCACCACATCCTGTGGCAAGGAGTTCCACAGACCAACCACACTCTGAGTAAAGAAATATTTTCTTTGGCTGTTCTAACTCTCCCAACACTCAATTTTAGTGGATGTCCCCTGGTTCTGGTGTTATGTGAGAGGGTAAAGAGCATCCCTCTATCCACTCTGTCCATTCCCTGCATAATTTTGTATGTCTCAATCATGTCCCCCTGAGGCGCCTCTTTTCTAGGCTGAAGAGGCCCAAACGCCGTAGCCTTCCCTCATAAGGAAGGTGCCCCAGCCCCGTAGTCATCTTAGTCGCTCTCTTTTGCACCTTTTCCATTTCCACTATGTCTTTTTTGAGATGCGCGACTCTTATGAACCAGTGACACGTTTGAGACATCATATGCTTGTGAATATTCCACAAACCACCCAAGGGAGACAGAGTCAGGCAACAACAGGAGGAATGTGAAGGAAGGCAGCCAGCCCTACAGCTGGCTTCAACAGAGATGCCAAAGCCCCCAGAAGTAACTGGGAGCAGAGCGAGCCTCCCTCCTCTGCACGGTTATGGGAACCCCCACTCTCTCTTGGTTGGATCACTGCTGGGTTGCACTCCAGGCCACTGCACTCCAGGCTACCCAACTGAAAGGAGAGTATTTGTTCCCTTAGCAAGTATTTCTAGGTATGTAGGAGCTTTTGGGGAGGCCCAATTAGGAGTGTAGCTGCCCTGCTCTGAAATTGGAGCAGAAAGTTGAAAAGATTATCTTTTGATCAAACCACTATAGGTGCCCATTGGGGAGGCAGGTTCTATATCACAGATGGTCGAACTGTGGCTCACAAGCCACATGTAGCTCACGGAAATATATATATATATATATATATATATATATATATATATATATATATATATATATATATATATATATATATATATATATATATATATAATGTGCAGCTCACGGAAATATGTTGGCTGAGCTCCTTTTTGCATCGCAACGAACAGACATTTTCAAGCTTCAAAATGATTTATTGAGATCAACTGAGAGTCCATTGGATTAAAACAGGGCTCTCCAAACCCCACCTGCGGGCCGGATCCAGTGTGTGGAGATACCCTCCCTGTGTGAGCAGCGCTTACAATTTCACCACGCTGCCTGGCACCTGATCTCATCAGAAGGACACTCGGGGCAGTCGTGTCATAAAACCTGCTGGGGCTATTGGCAATAGGCGTGACTGCCTAGATCCAGCCCGCCGCGAGCATCAGTAGCTTGGCAGAACTGTACATGCTGGCTGGAAAGGGGAGTTTTCGCAGCTGCACAAAAGTCTCCAGTTTGGAGACTGCTGGATTAAAATATAATGTTCACAGTGGGTAAATATTTTTGAGCATTTAAATGCTCCTTGTGGATCTCAAACATCTGAAGCTTATCGTATGTGGCTCTTGCGTTAAGCAAGTTTGGCCACTTCTGTTCTATACGGTGTCTGTACCCGAAGAACTATAGGGAGAACTCAAGTATCCTTTCCTTGACAGCATCTAGAGCATGACAGAGGTGCATCAGTGCTGGTCTCGTGGGACTTGCTGCCTCAGGGAACCCCTAAAGCCCTGGATTTCCAGCTCATTGATATATTGAGAGAGTGGCGCTCAGTCTCAGGGGAAGCCAGTATTAAAAAGGAGAGTAAACCAGAGCAGAGTTGCTGCTTAAGAGGAGGCTATTTGAATCTGCTGAAGCTCCAGCCATTACTGGGACTGGCCATATGTTGCATTGCACCAGCTGAGGCCTTCAGGGCTGCTCATCATAATCATTACTTATTTAGATTCATAAAAGTGATGTTACGGCACCTGGGAGATTAGCTGGTTTATTGCACCAAAGTCACATCCAACAACCGGCTTCATCTTCCACTGGAACCTGTTTAGCTAATTTTCTGTTTTCGGTTCCTTTTTCATGACTGTCCCTATTTTTTTTACCACCTTTGAGGATTTTTAAAACAGATGTTGTCGGTGTGAATTACTAGGGCAGCTGCTGTCCTTCCAGTTTCAGCCCACTCTGTCTTGGGTCTCTCCTGGATTCGGTAAGTTCACTCTGAGTGTGTGTGTGTGTGTGGGGGGGGCAATCTTGATTCTAATGCGCATGCATATGAATGAGTGCACATGGACACTAAGGCAGCATGCAGTCCACTGGTGACACTCACTTTGCACTGCTTAATGTCTGACGTTATATAGGATAGTTCTATTTGTACTGCATGTCTTTAATCAAAAGAACAAATGCCCTCTTGGCAGTTATATCTGTGAAGGCAGGAGATTGTAGGCACTGGCGTAGCTTGGGGGGGCGGGGCACTAGGTATTGCAGGGAGCCTCCCTGCAGCGTGCAAGTGGCTCTTCCCCCTCCCCTTGGAAGCCATGTGGGCGGGGGGGGGGAACGGAGGCGAATGGCTCCCAAGGGGAGGGGGAAGAGCCACTTGCATGCTGCAGGGAGGCTCCCTGCAAAACTTAGATCCAAAATCCGTAGGTAAGTAGGCTCAAATTGTACTTGCTGAAAAGCAGTATATGAATATACGGTATTAACAATAATAACTACCATCACCATCACTACTGTAGGGCAAAAACTAAACAATGGGGTGGGAAGACATGCAAATTTCTAGCATAGGAAGTCCCACAATCTTGGAAACACTTTGAAAAGACCTGGGCCCTTGTCACCACCAACCAAGCCTCCAAGAGAAGTGAGACAGGCGGCAGGAACTCTGCTTAAGATCTTATCGCAAGGACAGGTTTGTAGGGAAATAATTCTGTGTGTGAGGAATGTGACCAGGGTAGCAGGTGGTCACCTGTGAAATGCTGGAGGGTACTTTGAGCTTCGGAGGCTCTGTGCAACATCACACAGCTCATGTATGCTGCACAACGGATGGGGATTGTTCTAAGCTGCACTTCTAGCCCATGTAAGACTCTGCCTGCTTCTTGACCTATGCCCTCAGCATGCTTCATCCGGATCTGGCCAGGCAAGAACAAGAGGGTGGTGGAGAAAATAAAGATAAGGAGGAGAAGGCAAAATGAGGTGGGGAGGTGCTCCCGATCACTCTGCTCCATCCTCCTTGCCTGCCTGAATGCTTCCTTAGACAGATGGGTGGGCAAGGAGTAAGTGGCAGCTGTGGAAGGGCAAAAATCAGTGGGATGAGAACCCAAAAATAGAGGAGCACCACAAGTGCCATGTAAATAAGATGGTCAGGTGCATGCTGGTGGGGGTGGCAAATCTGCACCACTTGGTTGGCAAATCCACATGGGGGGACCCTGCTGCCAAACTGTGTCAGATATCAAATACTAGCAAGTGACAACGATCAATTACTTTAGGAAGATGGAATGTCATTGCCTATCAGTCAGTAAATACCGAAACAACCCGTGCTTGCGGTCAAATACTATTGGCAGAAAAAGGAAGAAGATTGTTGGCATGCTGACCCCTGCCTCATTCATTTTATTGACTGATTTTAAGATTTATAAATGCACTTTTTCTTCCCAAAAGAAATGACGCATGGCAAAACCACATCACTGAAACAATGGAAACATGTATCAAAACAATGGAAGAGGGAAACCACAGAAAAGAAGGTAAAACCAAAATCTGACCACATCCCAGTGAAAGACGAAACCACAAATCTTTGTCTTGTAAAATGAAAAAGAAAGAAAAGAAAAGAAAAGAAAAGAAAGGCGCTTTTCCCCACAATGTTGTTTTCAGCATAATTGCAAACATTGACCCATAGCAGTAATTTCGGAACCTGCTTTTGCGGCCATTAAGGCTAGTTTCTGTGAACAACTTTTTGTTTTTAAAAAAATGGTATATAAATATTCTTATTAATAATACCAGTTTATAAAAGCATATAAAAGCAGGAAGCCTCATCACAGCGTGCAAGTGGCCCCTGCCCTTTGGAGCTGTTCCGGGCGGTGGGAGCCAAATGGAGGCGTATGCGCTGAAGGAAGGGGAAGGCGCAGCTTGCATAGTGCATTCAGGCACCTGCAAAACTTAGTGCTTTGCACCCCCCCTAGCTACGCCACTGCACTCTGCATCACCACGAACATAAAGCATCTCAATGGGATTCATTCTCACATTCAGCACAGGAACATTTAGTTCATCAAGTGGTGAGAGGTGGGTGCTCTAGTCCTATGCTTCCTGGTGCTGCTAAAATGGCAACTGCCAGCATTCCCCTCAGGGAAAAGGGACTTTCAAGTCCCCACAATGGGGTTTCTCAAGTTTGCACAGACTTGAGAACCTCTGTGTTGGACTTTTCAACCTGACATGGAGGATAGTATCTGGTGGAAGAGACTTCCACTTGTCCTACCCCTGTCCTCTCCCAGAACGTCCCCCCCCCCACCCTGAACACCTGCACAGCCAGCCGGCCGGCAGTGCCACTGACCACTGATCAGCACTGGGCCATGCACCAAATGACTCTGTGCCAGCGCTCCCAGGGTGCCATAAATGTGCTTTATGGCACATTTATGACACCTAGCACTGGGCCTGGAGTTCAGCGCCGGCATTAAAACCCATGCCAATAGGATCTGGCTCCAAATTACACAGATGCATGTGTGAATCAACCCATATTAAGGGGAGTTATGACCATATGACCATGGACCATAAGCCCCTGTTCACCAAGAACTTCACCAAAGCAAACTCCAGTAAATTGAATAGGCATTGCGCAGGAGGAGAACTTCCCTTCTACTGAACAGTGGTCTAGGATTTTCTGAATCTTCACATTAGGTGCAAGTCCTCACCCTCCCATTTCTCTCCAGTCTTCCAGTGGGAGTTTCCAGTTCCTGTTCAACCCTTTATTGCTGGCCAAGGTCACAATGAAGCAGTTGGTTTTGCCAGATGACCCTGAGTGCATCTTCACCTACTAGAGAACATTGTTTGCTGTCTATTTGGGATTGTTCTTTTGTCACCAGCCAATCTCTGGTTCAAAGGAAGAATTGATTACTTTTCTCTGGAGAATTAAAGACTCAAGTCCGGTTTGCGCCCTAATGCATTTTACATCCACAAGAGTTTCTGGAAGTGTGTGTGTGGAGGGAGCAGCTTGATACATCAAAACTTGTTTGGGGATTAGATTTAGGGATTGCATACCCATAAACTCTTACAGCACATTTGTGCACATATGCAGATACGGTTCCTTGAAGCATGAGATTCCATGAACCATAACTTTGGAAAGACTGTGTTATAGTGTGTTATAGTGTGTTATAGTGGTTAGACTGGTGGAATAGGAGTAGGAAGATCCAGGTTCAAATCCCCACTCAGCCATGAACCTTGGAGCTGACATTCACTCTCAGCCTCACCTACTTCACAGGGTGGTTGAGAGGATCGAGTATAGGAGGAATCAGGTACGCTGCCCTGAAATTTCTTGGAGGAACAGTGAGATACTCGTACAAAAGCAGCCATCATTTCTTCCTGACAATTGCGAAAAGGCCAGTTACAGGACATCTGTCCATCTTCCTGTTCCACTAATATTTATGGGTTAGAAAACCTACTTCTATTTTTTTTCACCTTCAGAAGAGAGAGAGAGAGAGAGAGAGAGAGAGAGAGAGAGAGAGAGAGAGAGAGAGAGAGAGAGAGAGAGTATTCACTGCAAGGGACTTTTCACAACCTTTTATTGTCCAAAATCCCACCTGGTGCTGTTGTGTTCTTGGGGCACGTGGTCACCCATCAGATGGATTGTAGAGAGCCTGGGGTGAAGGTAGCAGATGGGACACTCTATGGGAAAGGGGTCATGTAGTCAGAAGGCTCAGTCCATTTAAATCTGGATTAGACCCCATCCGGGGGACTGTCTTTTTTCCTTCTTTTTTTAGCACAATGAAGCCCATTAATGGCATCAATTAAGAAGCAAATGCATCGAGGCCTTGGCGGGTCAGATGGAAAGATGCACATGTGTGACGAGGGAGTCAAGTAGCAAAATGCACCCCAGAAGAAAGATGGCAGTTTTGAATTAACAGCTAGTTCAAATGCATGCTTTTGGACATGGTACAGCCCTTTCATGGGACTGTACCATGCTTCCATGTGCTTCCATGGCAACATTTCTCTGCATGTGACTAGTGTCAACGTGTGGGAGAAGAGTGGCTTAGGAAGCTGCTGTGGTGGTCTAGTTACAGGAAAAATGTGAAAGGCATAAGCACTAGTGTCAGTTGGTAAAAATTCAAACCCCCCCCCCCTTGAGAGTTTCTGGTTCCAACCACTGAGAATGCAAAGCTCCAGAGCATCCTCAGAGATTCTCATTCAGACTAGTCAGAACTAGAAGGCGTGATACCAAAACGCCCATCACTTCTGGGTTCTGACTTGTCAGAATGCACATCTCTGAAGGCACCCGGGAGTTTCTAGTTCTTACTAGTTGGGATGCACAGAGACGGATTCTGGGTTTTGACAGTGACAGTACCACAGAGGACTCAGCATGCCTGGATCCATTTTTTGAGTCCTGGGGCAGGAAGATGGAGGAAAGACACAAGAAGGACTAGCACGGAGAGGGGTGTTTCAAACTAGATGTTACAGGGGAAGCAGGTGACTTGTTTCTGTTTAAGCAAGAAAGCAACTGAAAAGCATCCCGGTGAAGTTGCCAGTTTCAACAGAGGAACCATGGGTTGCTGAACCCTATCCCCCGCCCCCCTCGCTGCTGCTATAGCTTCTCTAAACATTTCCCTCTCCTGTGCTGCTTTTCTCCTCACAGGGGGAAAGATATGGCAACCCTGCATCTTTTCACCTGAGAAACCGGCCTGACAGTTGGGGTTTAGACCAGGAAAACGTCAGAAAGAGAGAGTGTTTAAGCAGTATCTCCCCTCCTCCCCACAATCATAGCCTTCGACTTTTTACATGTCTTCCACATAATGTCCTGTTTGGCCCATCAGTGAAATTTTTCTGCTCCTCTCCCTCAAAAGCTCAGGATATTCCAGGCTCCGAGGTCCTTGTTCACAAATGGAGAGGCCTTGGGGCATTCGACATCTCCTTCTGTGATGGAGGCATCTCCATCACATCTCTGGCAGGCAGGATGAGGCCTCTCCATCCATATGCAGTAAATACTGGCTGCTTGGTCTAGGGAGGTGCACTTCCAGCTTGCTACACTGCAGGCAATGTCCGTCCCACTTCTGACCCACTTCTCATTCTGGTGGTAAACCTGTGCCTGGCCGCTTCAGACCAGGTAGGCACTCACCTGAATGGATGCCCCGCACACAGAAATGGAGCACAGCACAGTGAGGAGCAGGCTAGGAAAAAACTTTGATCCCCAACATCTAGTTATCTGTGTGGGCAGAACCTGAATGCTCATCATGGGTACTCTGAAGTGGTACAGCCCAGGCTAACATGAGGGTTAGCAATGAGGGTCAAGATCAAACAAACTAGCCATGAGGCAAGAGATCATCTTCTGCACTTCTGTTTTACTTCAAAGGAACCACTAGGAGTTGCTAATTTGACCAGGGAAGCTCCACTGGAGAGAGGGGTTAGCTCTTTCCTCCTCTCACCACTCTAAATAACACACACACACACACACACACACACACTCACTCACTCTCTACTGGAAAGAGGGTGAAGGGGTAGAAGCAACCAATTATAAAACCCAATGTGATGTAGTGGTTAGGCATGTTGGACTTGGTGGTTGGGGACCCAGATTCAAATGTCCACTTTGCTATATTCACTGAGTGTCCTTGAGCCAGCTCCTCTCTCTCTCTCTCTCTCTCTCTCTCTCTCTCTCTCTCTCTCTCTCTCTTAGCCTTCCTACCGCACAGTCATGCTCTGAAAATGGAATTTGAGGAGAGGTGCTGTGCGCAGCACTCAGAAACTCCTTGGAGTGGAGGAAATCACAGCGAATAAAACGAAACAATTGCGGGCTTAGTGGGAAGACTTGGCAGCCACAGTGTCTGTAGTCCCAAGGCTGCCAGCGGCTTTGATTGTTGTGAAAGCAGCCTAGAAATTGAATGGACAAACAGTACGGTTTCACTTGTGGTTTGAAAGAAGCTCTCCCTGCCATCTCAGGTCCAGCTCACAGCAGTCCTGAATCTCAATGTTCTTGAGTCCTGCGGTGCTTTTAGAATGCCTGGTGTAACTCGCACCAGTGGTGTAGCTAGAGGGGGTACAAAGCACTAAGTTCTGACGGGAGCCTCACTGTGGCATGCAAGCAGCCCCTCTCCCTCCCCTTTGGAGCCATTCCAGGCAGCAGGGGCAGAACGGAGGCATACAGATCAGGCAAGGTTAGCTAAGCCCAACCCTAGAATGTTTTAAGCTGAAAAAGATGAAGGGAGAACATGGAGCTCCACAAATTTTGTTTGGCTTTACAGTAGACTAACTAGACAAAATTTATGCTTATCCCTTGCCCAAATTTTTTTTTTTGGGGGGGGGGGGCAGGGATTTCTTCTCTCTGGACTCCCTGTCTTCCTAATCATGGGGACTTGGAAGAATCTCTCCCTAATTGCCATGTTTGTGGATGCAGTGCAGACAAATCTACTCAGGATGGGTAGGCAGTTTTGATAATATGTTGGTGTGCAAGTGGGGCTTATCATTGTGTTTTTGTTGCCATTCACAAACACTTTAAGGCTGCAATCCTAACCACACTTTCCTGAGAGTAAGCCCCATTGAACAAAATAGGACTTACTTCTGAGTAGACCTGGTTAGGATTGTGGCCTGATTCTCCTTCATATCCTAATGGTGTCAGAGTGGGGAATACCTGCCTATATTTCAAAACAAAACTCTCTTCACATAGAAAACTAGCACAAGAGAAATGTTCTATCCCAGCCCTTTGCTGTGCTGGTTTTCTGCTTGCAGGAACTTTTTAGCATACTGTTTTGGCAACCTTTAGTCTCGAAAGACTATGGTATCGCGCTCTGAATGGTGGTTCTGGAACAGCGTCTAGTGTGGCTGAAAAGGCCAGTTCAGGAGTGACAATCCCTTCCACAACGGGAGCAAGTGCAGTCTGTCCCTGGTCTGTCTCCCTGGCTATGGGCCTTCCTTCTTTGCCTCTTAGCCTCAGACTGTTGGCCAAGTGTCTCTTCAAACTGGGAAAGGCCATGCTGCACAGCCTGCCTCCAAGCAGGAGCATTCAAAAACATGGTCGCCCACCTTCAGTACAGTCCATTGCACTGCTTAATTGTGCTGCATGGGTTGAGTCAGTCTATAAGGATATCATGAGCCTCTCACTCTTGTCAGTGGGTAATTTGGCCTTCTTTGACAGTGACCTCATAAACAGATGTAACATATATCTCTTAGAAGACCACACCCCAGGGTTTTTACAATAAAAAAGCCCTTGTAATGAGTGACAGGCTGAATCACAAAAATGCTATGTTGGAAACCCAAATCCATGCAGATTCCTCTGAAAAGACCCCCAAGGAAAATTCATGGGGATTTGTATTCCAGGTTAATGAATCTTTAATCAGTCAATCTCTGATTAACTGACTGACTGATTAGAATCTCATATTTAGCCATGCAAAAGTCTATCAGTCTGGGCACTCAACCAAAGGGTCTGAGGCTTTGCCATATTCTCAGTCATTTCAGCTGAATAAAACCTTCCCACCCTTTCGCACCTGTGCTATTCTCCCCAGGCAGACTTCGTCAGTTTATAAATCACGGCTTTCGCTCAGGAGCAATGTTGTATAGTCTTCAGGACCTCCACCTCCCTGATCTCCATGTCATAATTTCCTTTATAACATATGATTGGATCAGAGCTGATCATTGCCAGGAATGGATCTTATAGTTTCCAGAACTCACACATGTGAGAGAGAGAGAGAGAGAGAGAGAGAGAGAGAGAGAGAGAGAGAGAGAGGAATCAATGCAACATAGGAATACTGTCATTATGTATCTTTCTGGCTTTTGTCAAGGGGACAGCTCCAACCCAAGGTTTTACTCTTTAGGCTTATGAAAGCAAGAGGGATTGGACCGCAGCCTGCCTGGGCCCCTAAGAGCATCTGCAAAATCATGTCCAGACTTTTATTTGGCATCCAACATGTCTACGCCATGAACAAAGTTTATGGAAGCAAACTGCTTGGTGTCAGAAAGGGAGGGCTGAATTAATGGACAAGAAGACAGAATGGAAATATATTCTGGGAGCAGCCATAGAAAGAGAATGAAGTAGGGTGTGTGGACTGCACTCGGTGACACCCTCGGGGGGTGTGTGACACAGTACGGCGGGTGCCTGCACATTGCCCCTGCAGCCCCAATGCCTCTGACGGTGAGTGGGAGGGGCCACTTACACAGCATGTTGCAGCACCTGCAATACGTACTGCATCCCCCTCCTGGCTACGCTACTGTTCTCTGAATACCTTGGAAAGGAGGAAGGCAGCCCAATCTTATGGTGGGCTGACAATGGAGGATCTCGTAATCTGCTGCTATAAGTCCCTGTACAGCGTTGTAAAAGGTGTGTTGCTGTTGTGTGTTGTGGGACCACCAGCGCAAACAGCCAGTCAGTAGTGTGCCAAAACCACTAGAGCAGGTAAGGTGGCAGAATAGGGAGAATTTCTATGGCTGCAGTGCATGCCAAGACCCTATCCCCCCCCCCCGATTCCAGCCTGACAACCCCCCAAGCTATTTGGACTTATGCCACTGAAATAGCTGGTATAGGTTCATGGAGACCCACTGGTGGCCAGGCAGCCTACAGAGAGGTAAGTAAAAAAATATTTTTATTTACTTGTCCCAAGACATCTGGTCACACTCCCCATAGGATGCAGCATGTACTCCTGCAGTGCAGATGCATCCTGGAAACTGGTAAGAACATAAGAACAGCCCCACTGGATCAAACCATAGGCCCATCTAGTCTAGCTTCCTGTATCTCACAGCGGCCCACCAAATGCCCCAGGGAGCACACCAGATAACAAGAGACCTGCATCCTGGTGCCCTGTATGCAAATACATAAGAACATAAGAACAGCTCCACTGGATCAGGCCATAGGCCCATCTAGTCCAGCTTCCTGTTTCTCACAGCGGCCCACCAAATGCCCCAAGGAGCACACCAGATAACAAGAGACCTCATCCTGGTCTGCAAGAGACCTTGCACCTGGCATTCTGACATAGCCCATTTCTAAAATCAGGAGGTTGCGCATACACATCATGGCTTGTACCCCGTAATTGATTTTTTCTCCAGAAACTTGTCCAATCCCCTTTTAAAGGCGTCCAGGCCAGATGCCATCACCGCATCCTGTGGCAGAGAGTTCCACAGACCAACCACACGCTGAGTAAAGAAATATTTTCTTTTCTCTGTTCTAACTCTCCCAACACTCAATTTGAGTGGATGTCCCTGGTTATGTCCCTGGTTCTGGTGTTATGTGAGAGTGTAAAGAACATCTCCCTATCCATTCTGTCCATCCCCTGCATAATTGGGGTATAAAAACCTTAAATGTCTGCTGAACTCTTGAGACCCACCATCTGATATGTTCCTGCACTGCCATAATATAGAGCTAGAACATTGGAGAGTGGGAGGAGCAAAGGCTGGCATACCTTCAGGTAAGGGGGGGCAGCTTTTATAACATGTGTCAGGAGGTCTTGGGCCAACTTGGTCCTGAAAGCACTCCCATGCATACAATCTTGTTTTTCCAGGGCTCCTGATCATGTGGAGAGAGCTCCGTATGTTTATACAGCTAAGGGTTATTTTTAGGTTAACATGTATGGGTTGAGGGCACAGCTGACTGCCACAATTCGGTTCCACCCCACTGTTTTTTGTTTTGTTCTAACTTATGATAGAACAGAACCATTTTAACATGGTTTGGTTCATTGCACTCTGCATGAAATTATGCATTGATTGGTATATAACATGATGGCAATATTTGAAAATACCAAATTTTAAAAATTTTTGGCCAGTAGTGGTGTCACCCCTCCCCCCATGCGCATCACCCAGTGCAGCCCACATCTCCCACACACCCCTAGCAATGCCACTGCCCACATCAGTCTGAAAACCAGACATTGTGCATTTGGCACATGTGTCAGTACCAATGACATGTGCCACCAAAATTTTAATGGGGGGAGGGGCAACCAATAGGCAAATAGGAGTAAACTGGAAGTAAGGAGAACTGAAAGAGTCCCTTTCCCATTTTGAGACTAGGGAGGAGACGTCCCACTGAATTTAGCAAGAGTGACATCCCACTTAATATATTTGGGATTGTGCTGTAAAAAGAATGATTGGGAACAGACCAGACAAAACCTCACCACTTCACCCAGTAACTTACTGGGAGTTTTGCCAAAAAATTTTGAGCTCACTCTTCAGTGAGAAGGGCAGGGAGGGGAGTGAGATAGAGAGAGTGCTTGAGAAATCCCCCAGCACCACATTTGGTTACTTCCCTGATTTCATCAAAGCAAATGCCGTGGGAAGTCTCTAAGGTGACGGCATCCAAAAAAACTGCCTTGAGAAAATGAGCACACTGATTCTTCAAGGGGGAGGGTCTCTCTCTCTCTCTCTCTCTCTCTCTCAAAAACATGCCCAGGGTTCTTTGTCTGAATCTCTGAG
The DNA here is from genome assembly GCF_035046505.1 of Tiliqua scincoides. Lineage (NCBI taxonomy): Eukaryota > Metazoa > Chordata > Lepidosauria > Squamata > Scincidae > Tiliqua > Tiliqua scincoides. Next base: position 217,682,139 of record NC_089824.1, read on the forward strand.
ATACCAGCGAACTCCCACGCTTGTCAAAAGTGAAGCCTAGCTCCAACAGTTACAGGGGGGTGGGGAAGGAATTAGAGAAGAGCACAGTGATTCCATTATGCACATTTTAGGACAATAGGCAATTATAATGTTTAAATGGCAAGGTGGGCCAAGGTAAACATACACTCTTCTTCTCCTTTTAATTACCTAAGGCCTCATGTACTACAGAGTGAATATAGATGAGACATTAGCTCTTGGTCTTAATCCACAAAACATGACACAGCCTGTTTCTTTCTGGTGACACAGTGATTCGATGTAACTAAACACACACACACACACACACACACACACACACACAAACACACACAGTATCTGTGCCTTCAGTTTTTAAAAAAACTTTTTGATGACCAACAGACATCTGCCCCACTGGATTCAGTCGCAGTTAAAACTTATTTGCACTTTCAACCCCAAGGACCTGCTTTTAGCTAAAATAGCTCCTCATGCTTAACTTCACCAACGCTTTCTTTCCAGTAGCTCCTTTCCTAAGCAAGCCTGTTTTAAAATGAAGCCGACTTTCAGAGATGCACCCACTCCCACATGAAACTGTGAAAGCCTGGGGCATTGCCCTTTTAAGGTGAGAAAGACCCTGGCACCCATTTGAAATTGACATGTAGGGAAACCTCCAGCTACAAGCTGGCTGTCCAGACAATCATAAAACAGCCAAAGCTTTGTTTATCACTGACCACCACCAGCATGGATGAGGAATGCCTAAGGGGGAAAGCATTCTTTCTGTAGAAAGCTGCCATCCATGCTGCAGTTCAAACAAGGGTTCAGTTTTTTTTTTCTCTCTCTCCAGATCATCAACTGTACTTTCCAAATCCATAATGCTGAGAATGTTTTAAGCTGTTTTAAACTGGCAAAGATCCCAGCCTGCTGGCCAAGCACATGCTGTGCAGTCCAATGGGGGGGGGGGAGTGAATTAACACACTCAATAGAGCTTTATATACACTCAGTATAAATTATGACCCTTGGCAGTTTTTCATATCATGAGTGTTCCATTGAATATGCTGGGAACTTCAACTGCACCCCTTGGATAACAAAGCGAAAAGAACAGATCATTTGCAGTTTCAAATAAAGCTGGCTAGCCAAGCCCATCCTTGTATTCCCCAAACAGAGTAATTCCATTTTTTCAAATCTGGATTTGCAAAACTTAGAAGAAAGGAAGACAAAAGATCCATATGTAACCATAAAAGTTCTTAACAAGGTGAAAGAGATGGTGGTCCATTCTGAGGTTATGTTTCCCCACACCCAAATTTTGGAAAGAATTTGGCAGCCTATAAGTCTTTTGTTTGGGCCCTTTTGAACACTGACTCCTCCTTAGGGCTGCATGTTAATTTTCTTATGCTAAATAGCTCTTCACATCCTACATTGTGCCCACCTTTTCATACAAGTGACTGTACATGTGCTGTTTTGAAAAGTCCAACAAGACCCCTTGAAATGTAAAAACACAAATTCCATGTATGCACGCTGTATGTCATATGTGAATGTGAACATGTGTGCAGAGATTGTATGTGCATTTAATATAAAGTGTGATGAAACACACATTTAAAACATTTACTTGTTTGTCTAGCAAGCATCAAAAATTCCTCTCTGATGAGAAAAAGGATTGGTTACTGATTGGAGTAAGTATTCAGCTATCAAATCTGGAACACCACAAAAGCAGGTTCTAGAGTTAGTAAGATCTCTTTGGTAGATCAAAAACTACTGTGAGCACATCCAGCCAATGTAGTATTATGGACTTCACCCAGATATAAACCTAGTTCATTGTAACCCAAGATGGGTTGTTGTTTTTTTTAAAAATGTTCCATGCATGCTGGCTCACTTCACCTTCAAAAAAGAAATAGCAGATAAAAGAAAAATGCACTGCAAGAGATTATAGGGAAGACTTTTTGTGTGCAACACTCAAATGATTTACCAGGGGTTGGGTAGCCTTTAGAACACTTTAACCACTATACACACAATCCACATAATCAGGTGTAATTAGAAGGGGGACCTATTTTTACCTGTGCCAGAAGATCTTGGGCATGATTCCCCTGGAACAAATGTGACACCTGGATCCATAGATTCACAAGGATCAGACTCTCCACTCCAGCTGTATACACATAACTTACTGATGGGGAAAAAACATTCTCTGTTTCTAGTTTATGGCTCTTTAATAGCCATGATGGGGAATATAAAAAAGTGGTTTAAAAGCACATTAAGGGGGAACTAATCCACTTGGAGCAGTCCTGACCATGCACCCTTCTCGTGAGAAATGAGCTCCTAATCCATGTCACAACATGGGAGCCCTCCAGTCTTGTCAAGGCAGTCACTCCAGGTGAATTGGGACTGCTTTTCAAAGTGAACAGTGTCAACCTGTTACACCCATGCAAAGGACAGGGATACAATTTTAATCCAACCAAATTAGAACATTTGACCAAGTTAGAACCAAGCCTAACACTTGAGGACCAGTAACATGCATGGTGCTGCGCTAAACCTGTGGCATTGAAAGCCTATGTTTGATGCCCAAGGCTGGCATGGAGTAGGGGTTCTGAGAGAGTAGGACAGTGGTTCCCAAACTTTTTGGCGGCTCTTTTGACCAACTTGGTCATTGGTCATTGGCTACCCAATAAGGCTACAATTCAATGCATTGTATAGAGCAGTGGGTTTTTTGCAAGGATTCTATGGCTCCCCTGGCTGGTTTCTGTGACTCCCCCAGGGAGCCAGGGCTCACAGGTTGGGAACCACTGGAGTAGAAATTATTCTCTTGATTTGCAGTGTTTTCATTTGGGGGGGGGAGCGAAAGCATCCCATCCTCAACCTCACAGACTGGGGCAGGCTAGAAATTCAAATAGGAGATCTGGAACTGGAATGAATGCAGGAATGGGTGCCAGCCAGCCAAGTAAGAACCAAACTCCCCTGAGGATGCCCTCTTAGGTACCACACAACTGCTCTCCTCAGACTCTTGGGGATTCCCCGGGGACGTGGGGAGTCACTTTAATCATTTAGGCAAGCATTAAGAGCCCATAAAGAGCTGCCACTTACCAATTGTAAGGTGCAGAGGAATATCAAAGTGCAGCGGCCGGTACAACATCCCATCCTCTCCAAGCCTTGTGGGGACCCCCCAGGCAGCCAGCACCTCATCCAACAGACTGGCTCTCCGCTTCACCCTGATCTCCCTTCCACCATCTCCAGGTTGCTTGCTCACAACTCAAGGACTGGGGTAAAGACTCCAGAAGACCCCAGCCAGGCGCCCAGCAGCTCCTCTTCTACTTGCCTTCCTTGGGAAGCAGCAGGGATTGAGCTCAGTGAACAGCTGCTTCTAGCAGCCGGGGAGGTGCTCCTGAGGCTTTGTGAAAGAGCCCCCTCTAGGAAACCTCTACCTTGGATGGATGGATGGATGAGTGGGGTGGGGTAGGGTGGGGGGGAAGCTATTCTTAAAAGGGCAATGCCACCCAGAAAGACTCTTTCCCGATTATTGCCATTCATGTCAAGAATTCGCATTAGCAGAGCAGAGCAGTGGCGTAGCTAGAGGGGGTGCAAAGCACTAAGTTTGGCACTCGCCTGAATGCGCCATGCCAGCGGCCCCCGCTTCCCTTCAGAGCCATTCTGGACAGTGGGAGCAAAACGGAGTAAGTCCAAATGAATTAGTTGAGGCTTGCTTTTGAGTGAACGTGCATGAGACAAGCTGCCTGGGCACCCTTAATGAAGACCATGATGCAAGACATGGGCAGGAAAGTGTTCATATCCGGACAGGGTACAGGGGTAGAAGTGAGTGAGCAACAGAGCATGATATGTGATAAGCACAGGCACCCTATACACATGCTTACACACAGGCACACACACATGAAATACAATTGAGCCAGGGTGGTGTAGTGGTTTGGGAGGTGGACTTAGACCTGGATGATCCAGGTTCAAATCTCCCCTCAGCCACAAAGCTTCCTGGGTGACCTTGGGCCAGTCACTTTCTCTCAGCCTCACCTACCTCACAGGGTTGTTGTGAGGACAAGAAGGAGGGGAGGAGCAGCTGTGTAAACCGGCCTGAGCTCTTTGGAGGAAGAGCAGTATAAAAATGTGAATAAATAATAATAATAAATAAAATAAATAATAAATTGGCCATGTGTAATGAACGTGCACTGAATGTATAGTGTGTTTTTGACTGCCGCTTGTGAGACACACTGGTTTTCTGGCTTTCCAGTGCAGACATTCTTTCTAGGTAGGAAAAAAACCATGAAGTGCCCCATAGCCCCCAAAGGGAAAGGTTTGACAATGCTTCTAAACAGTGATCATGAGCTTCAGCTGAGTCTTTCGGTAAAGAGAATCTTACAGCTGGGTGGTCATGAGAACATAGGAAGAGCCCTGCTAGACCAGCCCAAGAGCTCATCGAATCCATCCTCCTGTCTTCAGCGGTGGTCAGCTAGATGTTTCCAGGAAGCCCACAAGCAGAACAGGAGACTTTCTTTGTTGTCTCCACCCACTGGATTTCAGGTGCACACTCCTATGAAAGCTGTCAACCATGGCTTGGATCCAAAGAGCTGCTTAGATCAGTGGTGGCACTAGAGTTTGCATCACCTGGTGCAAGAGAACATAAGAACATAACATAAGAACAGCCCCACTGGATCAGGCCATAGGCCCAACTAGTCCAGCTTCCTGCATCTCACAGCAGCCTACCAAATGCCCCAGGGAGCACACCAGATAACAAGAGACCTCATCCTGGGTGCCATCCCTTGCATCTGGCATTCTGACATAGCCCATTTCTAAAATCAGGAGGTTGCACATACACATCATGGCTTGTACCCCGTAATGGATTTTTCCTCCAGAAACTTGTCCAATCCCCTTTTAAAAGCGTCCAGGCCAGATGCCGTCACCACATCCTGTGGCAAGGAGTTCCACAGACCAACCACACGCTGAATAAAGAAATATTTACTCAACATGCTTTACTCAACACGCTAATTAAAGAGGCCAGTGCATCACCCCCATGGTGGACCTCCTCCCATGCAATGGGTGGAGCAACACCCCAGGCAGTTATATAACTTGATGGTATTATTTGAAAATACTGACTTAAAACATTTTGGCCAGTAGTGGTGCCACCCCACCCTACCCCCATGCACCCTGGAGAGCCAGGGTGGTGTAGTGGTTTGGGAGGTGGACATAGACCTGGAAGATCCAGGTTCAAATCTCCCCTCAGCCACAAAGCTTCCAGGGTGACCTTGGGACAGTCACTTTCTCTCAGCCTCACCTACCTCACAGGGTCGTTGTGAGTACAAAAGGAGGGGAGCAGCTGTGTACACCGCCCTGAGCTCTTTGGAGGAAGGGCGGTATAAAAATGTGAAATAAATAAATTTAAAAATGCACTTCACTTAGTGCGGCCCATATCCTTATCCCCCTAGTGATGCCACTGGCTTAGATATGCCCAATGGAGTCCTTGACATCTTCTTTTCGAGGGACAGATCCCCATAGCATGTATTGCAAATGAAGTTGGAAAAGAAGTTTGTGACACTGCAGGGTGATCTGCCACTGAAAGGAAGAATTCAAAGGTCTCTCTGGGAATGCCCAAACTGCTCTTTGGACCCAAGCCAACGTCTCTCTATATACACTATTCAGTGGTTCTCAAACTTAGAGGCCCTAGAGGCTGCTGCCTGATTTATAAATGCCAAGCGGTGTGGCTATAATGGTGATTGGACAACAGTGCTCCTCCACACCCCCAAGTAGCAGCTTGTTGCACCCATGATACACACAGCCTAGTCTGCCCTGCCAGTTTCATAAACCACCAAAAACTGGGTTACAACCCACTGGTGGGACCCAGATCCACTGTTTGAGAACTGCTGCACTGTCTAAATACAAGATGGAAACATAGCCTCATTATTTCTGTTTATTGCTCATTCAAGATAGAGAGCAGGAAGCAGAAGCCAAGACTCTGTAAATATCAAATATCAAAAACCAGAATTCAGACTGCTAAATGGTCACAATATGTATGAACAGTGAACTGCATTGATTATCTGATCTCTTCACTGGATGCAGTTTGAGAACTTAAAATAAATTGCGCTGAACACGAATCATGTTCGATCCAAGACAAAAGGTCGCAAGCCAATTTCAGGTGGGTCCACATTCATTTTAATATTTTATTTTTAATATGTTAGACTTGATGCTACCCTGGTATGTGACTGCATTTGGAGAAATGTTACAGACCTATACTTTTAACAAGCTACTATCTATATTCTTTTAACAATGATAGTCAATGGTACTGACTCTTGGGTAAGTGTGGGTAGGATTGCAGCCTAGGATTGTTAAAAATTTTCCTGCTTGATGATGTCACTTCTGGTCATGACATCACTTCTGATGGGTCCTGACAGATTCTCATTCTAAAAAGTGGGTCTTGGTGCTAAGTGTATAAGAACCACTGCTATAGGTTTTTTATGCCAGTGAGACAAAAGTCCTGTTGGAGACCCACTGAGGGCCAGGCAGCCTATGGTCACCCCCTATCATGGCATACAGCATGCACCCCAGCATAGTTGCACTGGTAGCTGCATAGTGTAGACTGGTGGGGGATGGGACTGAGTCATAAGATAGGTAGCCTCTGAGTCCTCGGGCAGTACACTGCCCCCTGGTGTCCGGTAGGTGGCATACCTATTTTCCAACAAAGATTTGGTTAAAACCGTTGGAAGCCAGGAGGGGATGGGGTTTGTGGATTTCAGTAAGGGCTTCCCCACCTTTTCTCCCACAGTTCACACACTGTTTTCCTGGCAGCCTGGCCTCAAGTTCTGAATGACTGAAGACTGGCTGTGGTTGCTTAGAAGAAGGGTAGTAAATACATTTTGCATATGCTCAGAGTTATAATAATAATAATAATAATAATAATAATAATAATAATAATAATAATAATAATAATATACTTTATTTTTACCCAGCCTTTCTCCCCAAGGGACTCAAGGCGGTTTACAAAACAAGGTTAAAACAAATTAAAAACATAGTTTAAAACAGATAAAAAATAACATATTGTAAAAACAGTAATCAGATAAAAACTAGTCAGATGAGGGCATAGCGCAGCAAATTAAAAAAGGATCAGGCCTGTAAACAGATGTTAAAAAATATTAAGAGATGTTAAAGATGTTAAAAAGGCCAGGAACTCAGAAGGCTTGTCTAAACAGAAGGGTCTTCAGGCCTCACCGAAAAGTTTCAAGAGAGGGAGCAGTTCTTAAGTCAAGGGGAAGGGAATTCCATAGTGTTGGTGCCACTACTGAGAAGGCCCTATTTCTTGCTGCCGCTCCACGTACCTCCTTAGGCTGCGGCACTTATAAAAAGGCCTTCTCTGATGATAATAATAACCTTCTCTGATAATAATAACTAGGTATTTATATACTGCCTTTCTGGTCATCGATTACTCCTCTGACTTTATTCAAGGCGGTTTACATAGGCAGGCGTTTCTAAATCCCTCAAGGGGATTTTTACAATCATAGAGGTTCTCTCTTTCAAGAACCAACATTTCAGAATGGATCTTCCTGGTTTGGTCTCACTTCTGCCCTCCAGTTCTCCCACACAGGCTGACAAGCAGCTCCATCTCTCACATGGAGGGCAGCCAAGATGCTTCTTGCTCACACCAAGAGCAGGTGGAATCACTCAGCTGGGCTTGTCAGCTGCTTCAAGGTCTCGCCATTCTCAGACGTTCAGGGAGCTGCCGGTGCCCTCGAACTGGCGACCTTAACGGAGGCTCTAACCTCTAGACCAGACCTCCTGCCCTTATCTTACCTTCTTTATACTCCAGGTCCTAGTGCAGATTTGTGTTGAAATTTGTTTTAAAAGAGATACAATGAGGACTGGCTCAAAAAAATCTGAATTATATGCATGAAGAGGGCCTCATAGAATTGGTGCAGTGGAGGTACTAGGGAGATGAGGGCGGCACCAGGTGACGCACTCAGGGGGTGTGACACCACTACTGGCAGAAATGGTAAAATCTTGGTATTTTCAAATAATACCATCGTGATATATATCATTTGTATAATTTAATGAAACAAACCACATTGAAATATCTGTATTCTATCAAATGTTATACCCAAATAACCAGAACAGGAAATCACAACTGCATTATATAGCAAAAAGTGGACTTTTTAAAACTTAAAACTGACCAATGGGACTGATTGTTTCAAGAGCCAATGAGGTGTTATTATGATGCCTGATCTTGTCTGATCTCAGAAGCTAAGCAGGGTCAGGCCTGGTTAATACTTGGATGGGAGACCACCTGGGAATACCGGGTGCTGTAGGCTTCTACCATAGTCTTTCTAGACTGAAGGTTGCAAACCATGGCACAGGAAAGAACCAATAAGGTGTTAGTGTGAGTCAGCTCTCATTTCCATGTATCAGAGCTAATAACTCTTATTCAGTTGTGTATATGTCACCTAGTTGGCCACAGGTTTTTGGCTGGTTACTGATTTGCTGGGTGACCTGTACAGTTCTATATTAAAACAAATAAATAAACTTAATGGGGTTACAAAACCCCTAGTGATGCCACTGCATTTAGGCTGTGCGTATGATATTGTAATTTATTCTGTATGGTCCAGTACAGGAGGAGGTCCATTATGGGGATGACACAATGAACTTTCATACCAGGTGATGCAAACATAAGAACATAAGAACAGCCCCACTGGATCAGGCCATAGGCCCATCTAGTCCAGCTTCCTGTATCTCACAGCGGCCCACCAAATGCCCCAGGGAGCACACCTGATAACAAGAGACCTGCATCCTGGTGCCCTCCCTTGCATCTGGCATTCTGACTTAGCCCATTTCTAGAATCAGGAGGTTGCACATACACATCATGGCTTGTAACCTGTAATGGATTTTTCCTCCAGAAACTTGTCCAATCCCCTTTTAAAGGCGTCCAGGCTAGACGCCATCACCACATCCTGTGGCAAGGAGTTCCACAGACCAACCACATGCTGAGTAAAGAAATATTTTCTCTTGTCTGTTCTAACTCTCCCAACACTCAATTTGAGTGGATGTCCCCTGGTTCTGGTGTTATGTGAGAGTATAAAGAGCATCTCCCTATCCACTCTGTCCATCCCCTGAACAACCCTAGTGATGCTTCTGAACTGTTGTCTTGAAGTTAATGGATCCATCCCAAGTCAGACACGTGTCCAATGCATTCTCACAATATGTTATTGAATGTCAGATGCAGAGTGGACATTCCACATTGCCTAAGGCAGAATAACAGAATGTGACTATGAGCAATTACCTATGACTTATTTAAGGAATGAAACTGTCCGTCAACTTCCTCCACAAATGGCTGAGTCCTAGCAGTCCACAATAAATCTGCTGTGGGCTGGGAAATCAGAAAAGAGCTTCCCCTGTGTTAATGGAGCCCTCCAAATGAGTTACTAGAAGCGGTTTGTTAGGCAGCCGAGACTGTAATGAATTGCCTGGAAATTGTTTTCTGGCAGTTTCTGCTGTGATCAGGAGTGTATAAATGCATCACTGGAGAGAAAGGAAGCCTCACACACAGACACTCTTTCAGACAATTCTTCCTTTAGAACAGAGGTCAGCAGCCTTTCTGGGCAAACTTTGGCGATGTTCAGTGATGATGTCATCACGTCATCGCTGAACTTTGGGTTGCTGAGCTCCCAGAAGCAACTGCGCAGGGCCCATCCAATTTTCCATGCTCTGGAAAGGGCATGGCAGAGCACTAGGACAGGAACTCCGCAAGCCTGGGCGGGTGGCACTGCCACGCCTTGTCTGGAGCATAGCAAATTGGGTGAGAGGCTCTGCTTCCCAAGCCAAGATTGGCATAGACTGGATGACTTTGGGTATAGGGTATAGCGGGCAAAATTTTGGAAACCTTCTGGAAAACTTGTATTTACAAATAATAGCATCATGTTATATACCATTGGAAAGTTAATTTCATGAAGACTGGAATTGAATGTGTAGCTTTATATGTACAATAGGTTGGCAACCTTCAGTCTCGAAAGACTATGGTATAAGCCTACAGCACCCGGTATTCCCAGGTGGTCTCCCATCCAAGTACTAACCAGGCCTGACCCTGCTTAGCTTCCGAGATCAGATGAGATCAGGCATGTGCAGGGTAACAGTGGGGCCCTTAAATTTGTGAATCCCGTATTTGCTGATTCACTCATCCGTGGATTGGGTTTGCGGGGGGCCCCCATGTGTACACACACACACACACACACACACACACACACACACACTTCCCTTTGCTTCTGGAAGGTCCTTTATGTCCAGCATCTGCAGCTTCTGCTAGGAAAAAAAAAATTAAAAAAAGACAGCTACTTCTGATTTCTCCGTGAAACTGGAAGTTACATTTTTTAATGTCCCTCCTGGGCTTTCCCAGGCCTCCCAATGCCCTATAAGGCATAAAAAGCTCACTTCCAATTTCACAGAGAAATCAGTGGCATTTTTTTTACTGTCGGGCTCAGTCTTAGCCCGGTAGAGGCCATGAACGGATGTCTGCAGCCTCTGCTGGACTTAGAGGACCCTCTGGAGGCGAGGGGCTCCCCTTGCCTACGGAGGGGATGCATGGGGGGTGCACAGGGGGCTCACGGACCCAATCTGTGGAAAAGTGAGTCCGTAGATGCAGGATATGCAGCTTCTCCTGTATGCAGGGCCCTCTTGTATATGCAGGGCCCTCCTGTATACATAAACATTGTCTGAGATCCAAGGATATTTCCAGGGTTGCCATCGGCTCTTGAATCAAAGAGCATGGGCTCTTGAATCAAAGTAGGAAATGCAAAGCACTCTAAGATCACCCAGCTCATCCTGTGTTTATTCAACACAAGAGCCCATGTGGGGGAAGGAAGAGACCAGGATCGCGACATTCCAGTCCTTGGAGTGCAGCGATATGACTCTCTCATCACCAGGCTGAGCCCAGTGAGGGTGCCAGATCCCTGTGCCCTGAAGTTGTAGCCTCTTTCCTCTGTGCAGGAGTTGCAGAACACACTGGGAGTGATCCTGGCAAGCTCCTCATTTCCAGTTTTGATTCAAGAGTCCATACAGAGAAATAGGCAGTGGAGAAGGCTTGCTCGGTCCATGACAGTGGAATGAGAGAGACTGAGTGTCTGTTCACCACCACCTCTGCTCCCCCAGTCCACTGTGATGCGAATAGCATTGTTCATGGATGGGCAGTGATTGCCCATTTTCTGCCAGCAACCAGCAGTGTCTGCTTGGCAACCGATCTTGTGGTAAAGCAGTCAGTCAGAGGCCCCTTCCCTGCTACAAAAAAACTCCAAAGGGGAACAGGTTCTTGCTTTGTTCCTAACCAGAGACAGAAGCCCAGCTCCTCCTCCCAGTCATTTGTTGCCCTATTCCTGACCCCATTGCTGCATGGCTCAGATCTCCACTTGTCCTGTGAGGCCCAGCCCGTCAGGGAGCAGGGGAGCTGTCTGGCTAAGGTGACACCTGGAACAAAGAGCCCATCCGGATGAGGTGTGAAGCAGCAACTGCCAAACGCTCAATGCACAAGTTCTATAGCCTGCCAGGGTCTCTCAGCCCTTACTGAAGCATCAGTAGGGCTAGGAGCGTATCTTGGGTGTAGCAAGACAGGGCAGGTGCCCTGGGTGCCATGGGGGGGGGAGCGGTGTCAGGCATGGACTTACTGGGCAGTGAATGGTAGCAATGGCACCCCTATTCACAATGCTCCGGGTGGCTCCCAGCCTCTGTGGGGGGAACGGTGGCAGCTTTGCACTCTCTGCTCCTTCTCTAATGGAAGGAGAGCCTCTGCAGGAGGAAAAAAGGTGTGTGCAAAGCACTCCCTTCTCCAGGAAGAACCAGGAAGTGATGTCACACCATTTTGTGACATCATTGCCTGGGCACCGGGGCAGTGAAATACACCATTGGGTAGGTCCCTGATACAGTGCATGTCTGAGTTCTGGCTACAGTGCATGTCTAAGTTCTGGAGCAGTGGGAGACAAGGGTTCTGGGCATGCCAAGAGTCTGATCGAGAGGCAGAGTAAGCAGTGGCCACACTTATTATGAAGGGGAGACTCAATGGAAAAGTGGGCAGTGGATGCCCAGAGCTGAAGACCACAGTGGCCTTCTGAAGGAGCTGTGGCGTAGCTAGAGGGGGTGCAAGGCACCAAGAAGCTCTGACCTTCTCTGCTTCAAGTTCTTCTAGGTGAGGTTTTTCCCCAGTCCCTCTTTCTCCTTGGCAATGGTGTAGCTAGAGGGGGTGCAAAGCGCTAAGTTTTGCAGGGAGCCTCACCGCAGCATGCCAGTGGCCCCTTTCCCTCACCTTTGGAGTCCTTCTGGGTGTTGGGCACAAAACAGAGGCTTTGAAGAGGAGGGTGTGGGGCCACCTGCAGCTGCAGTGAGGCTCCCTGCAAAACATGGTTCTGTGCACCCCCTCTAGCTACACCACTTCCAAGGAAAAAAAGAAAACTGGGGAAAAACCTCACCTAGAAGGCCTTGAAGTTGAGGAGGATGGACGGATCCTCTCGGATTCCTCATCTTGGGAGCTAAACATAAAATTGTGTTGGCAGACAACACTTCCCTCCACTCATCCTCTCTCCCCTTCTGCAATCTTTCCCCAGGAGTGTGGGCAGAAGGGACAGATTTCATGCCACAGTTACGCTAAATTACCCGGCTTGTCTCAGACTGCATGGAGAGGCTGTCAAAACACGAGGCAATTTGTATTACTTAAGTCATTCTAGTCACAAGATCATAAGTAAAAATGCAGTTAAGAGTCACACTCTTCTCTGTCACGGTGGATGTTTTGCCTCAGTTTTGTTTAGTGAAGGGCTTCCTTTGTTGCAGGAATTGACCTCTAGATCAGGGGTCTCCAAACCTTTTGGCCAGAGGGCCACATGAAATATCTGGCGAAGTGCTGAGGGCTGGGGAAAAATTTAAATATAAAATTTAAATAAATAAATAAGAGATGGAACTTAGACGAATGAATAAATGAATGAGTGGGCTCATTCACTCAGCCTCTCCAGCCCTCAGAACACCCTCCAGATTCAATCAGAGCACAGCTCTGGTCATATTCAGTCGAGTGGGCCAGAGGCTTACAGGGGACAAGAGGCTGGCTGCGGGCCAGATAGAGGTTCCCTGTGGGCTGCATCTGGCCCCCGGGCCGGGGTTTAGAGACCCCTGCTCTAGATCCACCAGTCAGAGTGGGGGTTGGGGAGCACATCTTTGCACATGAAGTTCATGCACGGTTGTATTTCTTCATAACATGCATAAATGCTAAAATGGATACATGTCTGATCTCCAGACACACTGGAATTTTTTTTTTAAACATTTGTGTGGAACCCTATAATGAAGAAAAAAAAATCCACTTTTTTTTCCTTTGAAGAACTTTATTATTTACACTACAATACTGAACTAACACAAAATTTTAAAAGACTTCCACTTTTCTCTACTACAGGTTTACAAACATACATAATAATAATATCTTTCTTTATAATATATAATACAATAAAAATAATAAACTTAATATTAGATCTCTTTTATATCGGTCTCTTCTATTCAGTCTCCAAACCCACTGGTATATAATCCATTACAATCTGAGCTCTGCAGGAAAATTACAAATGGCTTCCACTCAGTCAAAAATGAGTCTATTTTCTTTTCTCTAATTAAAGCTGTCAACTTTGCCATCTCTGCAAGCTCCAGCATCTTTGCCAGCCAATCTTCTATTGTTGGTATAATGGAGCACTTCCATTTCTGCGCATAAAGTATCCTTGCTGCCGTTATCATGTATAGCAATAATACCCCATGTTCTCTTTCCAATTGATTGTCCATCAAACCCAACATGAAAAACTCCGGCTTCCACTGTATATTAATCTTTAAAATTTTCTGCATCTGCGAATGAATTTGTGTCCAAATTTTTTGTGCAAATTTGCAGGACCACCACATAGGAAAAAATGATCCCCCCTGGTGTTCACATTTCCAACAACGTCCCATTGTGTTATGCATTTTAGCCAATTTCATGGGAGACAAATATCAAGGGTACATCATCCTATAGAAATTTTCCTTAAGATTAATATTTAAAGTAAACTTCAAACCTCTTGTCCACAAACCCATCCATTGATCCATTGAGATATTGTAACCAAAATTCTGAGCCCATTGCATGCAATCTTTTACTTGTTCTTCTTCCATTTCAAGTTTTAATAAGAGTTTATAAATTTTAGCGATAATTTGTTTATTGTTTAGTCATAATTCCCTTTCAAATTCTGATTTGTGTTGTTCAATGCCAAAGGTTCTTTAATCTATTCTAAACCTTTCCTGAATTTGCAAATAATGAAACCACTGACACGCATATCCTTCATGTAATATTTCTTCTCTTGATTTTAACATACTTTCTCCCTGAGAAAATTTTAACATGTCCCGATAAGTCAACCAATTATGTGTAGTTATTTCTTTTCTATGCAGAGCTTCTTGTGGTGATAACCACAATGGAGTTTTTGGGCAAAATCTAACTTTATATGAACAAATCTACAAAATACAAAATCTATACAAAATCTAACTTTAACTCGTATTTATTCCAAATTCTCAAAATGGCACACCTAACAGAGTGGTTATTAAACTCTGCATTAATCTTAGCTTTAAATAGTTGGCATCCTTCAGTCTCGGAAGACTATAGTGTCACGCTCTGAATGGTGGTTCTGGAACAGAGTGTCCTCTCCAGTGCGCGAAGCCTGGGTAAAGTAGGTATGGAGGATAGGCTGTTTACCCATGCAGCAAATCCCCCCTCTCCACGTCGCTGAAATTGTCCAATGGAAAGGCAGAGGCCAATACGGTTGGTTCCAGCGGCGTTGCAGGAGTTGCCAGAACATGACTGTGTTCAGCCATGAACTGCCTCAAGGACTCCGGCTCCGGATTTTGCCTCGAGGTTGACTCCTGAAGCCTTTTCCATAACTGGATGTAGCCACAAGGCAGTGGAGGTTTGGGATCAGAGTTGTCCTTCTCTCAGATGAGCTGCCTTCCCAGGCTGACAAGTCCCATCTACCCGGTTAGCTTTATTCTACTATATATACCCATGCCAGCCAAACCTCAAACCATGTCCTTCTAATTCCAGTAATCTTCTGTTTCTCAGTGTTACCCATTTCTTCATCCAAGTTAGACAACAAGCAGCGAAATATAATTTTAAATCAGGTAGTCCCAACCCTCCTCTCTCTTTAGCATCCTGTAGAATTTTATATTTAACTCGTGGCTTTTTCCTTTGCCAGATAAATTTGGATAAATCTTTTTACCATTGTCTAAATGGTATATCTGATGTTAAAACAGGAATTGTCTGGAACAAGAATAGCATTCTTGGTAAAACATTCATCTTAATTGTTGCTATCCTTCCCATAACCGAGAGTTGAACTTTATCCCATCTTTCTAAATCTTTTTTTATTTCACTCCATAGCTTAACATAATTATTTTGAAACAGCCGGCAATTCTTGTTTGTCAAAATGATACCCAAATACTTTACCTTCTTTTTCAATCTTAAAACCTGTTTTATTTGACAATTTTAATTGATCTTGTATTGGCATATTTTTAGTTAAGATTTTAGTTTTCTCATTACTAATCCTAAATCCAGCAACTTCTCCAAATTCCTTAAATTTAGCCATTAAAATGTCAATGGCTTTTATTGGGTCTTCCAATATCAACACCAAATCATCTGCAAATGCTCTCAACTTACACTCTTCTTTCTTAATCTTTATACCCTGAATTCTATTATCTTGTCTTATATCCCTATTCAATATTTCCAGGGCAAGAATAAATAATAAAGGCGATAATGGGCAACCTTGTCTTGTGCCTCTGTATTTTACATGGTTTTGTCAATTCCCCATTAACTATTATCTGAGCTGTTTGTGCACTATAAATTGATTTCACCCATTTTAAAACATGTTCTCCAAAACTCATAGCTTCCAAAACTTTAAAAATAAAAAACCAGTTCAGATTGTCAAAGGCTTTCTGTACATCTAAGAATATCAATGCTGCTTGCTTCTCATTACATTTCTTCATATAGTCCAGTGTATCCAATACCACTTTAACATTGTCTCTAAATTGTCTTTTTGGTTAGAATCCACTTTGATCTTCATGAATAATGTCTTGCAAAACTATCTTAAATTTCAGCTTATTTATTTATTTATTTATTTATTTATTTATTTATTCGATTTATATTCCGCCTTTCTCCTCGAAGGGCACTCAAGGCGGCTAACAATCAGGTTAAAATACAAGACAACAGATAAACATTAAAAATACAAAATACTTAAAAACAATTAAAACAAGATAAAATCCATAGATAAAATACATAGCAGCACGCAGTAAAAGAGAAATTTATAAAACAGCCCTTATAGTGTCTGAAGGCTTTCCTGAATAAAGAAGTCTTCAGGCCCTGCCGGAATGTTAATAATGAGGAAGCTGCTCTCAATTCAAAGGGGAGGGAATTCCATAGTGTAGGTGCCACCACCGAAAAGGCCCTGTTTCTGGCCGCCATTCCCTTCACCACTCTCAATGATGGCACAACCAACAGGGCCCCTTCTGATGACCTAAGAGAACGGACCGGATTATACGGAAGAAGGCGGTCTCTCAAATACGCTGGTCCCAAGCCGTTTAGGGCTTTAAAGGTCATAACCAGCACCTTGAATTCAGCCTGGAAACGAATGGGCAGCCAGTGCAGCTGCCGGAGTAGCGGCGTGACAGAGTCAAACCACCGACCCCCAGCAAGTACCCGAGCAGCTGCATTCTGCACTAGCTGTAGCTTCCGGACCGTCTTCAGGGGCAGCCACCATGGCCAGATCCGCCTGAGACAGGTACGGCCACAGCTGGCGCATCAGCCAAAGCTGGGCAAAGGCACCCCTGGCCACAGCTGACACCTGGACATCCAGGGGGAGCTGCGAGTCCAGGAGAACCCCCAAGCTGCAAACCTGCTCTTTCAGGGGGAGTACAACCCCATTCAGAGAAGGACGATAGTCCAGCATCCGCATCGTGAATTTCTGCACCAGGAGGACCTCTGTCTTGTCCGGATTTAATCTCAGCTTGTTCGCCCTCATCCAGATCCCAACTGCCTCCAGGCAACAACGTTCCAGGACAGAGACAGCCACCCTGGAGTTAGGTGGAAAGGAGAGATAGAGCTGAGTGTCATCAGCATACTGATGGCACCCAACTCCAAATCTCCGGATGACCTCTCCCAGCGGTTTCATGTAGATGTTAAACAACATGGGGGGCAATATAGAACCCTGTGGCACCCCACACCTCAAGGGCCAGGGTGCTGAACAGGAGTCCCCCAATACCACCATCTGGGACCTGTCGGCCAAGAAGGACCAGAACCACTGCAAAACAGTGCCCCCGATCCCCACCTCGGCCAACCGTCCCAGAAGGACAGCTAACGTTGTGGTAAACAGCTTATAATCATTATTTAATAATGATATCGGTCTATAATTTTGTGGTAGAGTTGGATCTTGACCTTCCTTAGGTATTAATGTTATATTTGCATTTCTTCAAGCTTCGGGCATCTGTCCTCCACTTAAAATGGAATTCTTTGTTTCCTACAAAGGATATAAGAGCTCCTTCTCGAAAGTCTTGTAGTATATGCTCGGGAGTCCATCTGGGCCTGGTACCTTACCTAATTTAATCTTATTTATAGCTTCTTCCAATTCCTTTATTGTTATGGGACCGTTCATGATTTGCCTATGCTCTTATGATATCCTAGGTAACTTTTGCTTCCCAATGTATTCATCTTAAAAAAAAAAAAAAAATCCACCTCTGAAGGAGTCCTCAAGGTGGAAATTCTCCAGGTTAGATTCTATTGGCCCTTTGCATTGCCTGGCCCCAGGTGCATTAGTATCTGCAGCGGTGGCATAGCTAGAGGGGGTGCAAAGCATTAAGTTTTGCAGGCGCCTGAGTGTGCTGTGCAAGTGATGTATTCAGGCAGCCCCTCCCCTTGGAGCCATTCCAGGCAGTGGGAGCAAAATGGAGGCATTTTACTCCCCCCCCCCCAATGACTTCAAAGGGGAGGGAGTTCAGACACCTGCAAAGCTTAGTGCTTTGCACTCCCTAGCTACACCACTGATCTGCAGTACCTTCCTCTGGCTATCTACAAGAGTAGTACTGAAGAGCAGCAGAGAGCAGGCCACTAGCTCCACCTCTGGGAAGCTACTGAGGTTGGTGCAAAGAGTCCTGAGCCTGGGTCCTGCTGCTACAGTCTCTGGCTAGAGAACTCTCTGGTGCCTTATAGTGGACCTCCAAACATTTTCTGAGCCCACAGATCAGTAGGTAAGACCTTGCTGAGTGTTCCACCCACTCAAGTATCTTGAGTGAAAGACTTGATTTCTGGAAACAAGCCTTACCCAGGGAGCTCCACTTTATCCCAAGCATGCTGATTTTTAGAGTGGTGCAAAGTGGTTTTCTTTCTTTGATACACTTTGAGTGGGTGGATTCCTTTCAACAGTATATTGTAACTTCAGAGTAAGACGCAGCCTTAATTTGTATGCATCACCCCAGGAATGTGCTATTTCTACAGCTACTTCTGCAATAGCAGTGAGCTGAGTGTTTTGTCTTGGTGCTAGCATGAGTCTGTAGCTGGAGCCTCCTTAGCAATGTTGAAAGCAGGCCCAGACCAAACACAAGAGCCCACTTTACAGTGCCTGATCCAAGCAGGGGTGACTCCAATGTTTGAGTTGGGGAGGGGGGCTTGAGTAGTACCTTAACTCCAGAGACCAGGTCAACCAGGCAGGTAGACCTTGGCTCCTGGTTGAACTTTGGACTCTGGCTGAGATTTGCTGGGCAGGTGGACCTGTGCTCCCACCTGGACTTGGAGCCCAGATCTACCTGGATAGACTTGAGCTCCCATTCCGGCTCTGGAGTCAACTTTTCCTGACTGGTAGACCTGGGCTCCCAGTTGAACTTTGGCCTCTGTGGCCAAGGTTTTCTGGGTGGGTAGACCTGGCTGGGCTCCAACCAGACTTGGGGCACAGATCTACCTGCCAGGCTCTGTTATGTGATTTGGTTGTTAAATGAACATTCCACCCAATCTAGTGCCTTTGTTGTGTAAACTGATGCTCCCTGCCAGACACTTGCTGACCGCACAGGCTACTGGAGACAAAATGCCTCTTCTTTGTATTAAGAGTCATTTGTTCTGTAAAAACACACTCAGCTGAAGGCTATGGGAGACCTGATTGCCTCATTAAGAACCTTTTTGTTGTGCTTTGACCACCGTCATATATGTGGTCTGTTGTTCTATGGTTTGTTGTTAAGTGGCACATGCCTGTAGCTGATTTAGGCCTGAGGAGTCCCACTGGAGGCCAGGCAGCCTACAGGGAGGTAAGTAACAAAGATCTTTACTATTTAACTCTTTTGGGCCATTTTGTCACATCCCTCCATAGCATGTAGCATACACTCCATCGGCAGCACAGCATACTGACTGGGGGGTAGGAGGTATGGCTTTAGTTATGGTCATGACAGATGAAATGATCTTTGCCTTTGTAAAATTTATGGTGGTGCAGGTAAGCTGCCCAAGGCATCTCTGCAGTAAATCCTGTTGCATTTCCTGAATAAATAACTTTTTTTTTTTTTTTTTTGAGATAAGCAATAAAAAAAATAGGAGGGAGGTGATTATTTTTTTATTTTATTTGACTGTTAAAGCATCCAACTAAAATGAGCACTCATGCTGGAACCATAAGGCCAGGAGGTCATGAAAGATGAGGATACAGGAAAGAGCTAGATACAGTATCAGGGAATTAGCATCTATCGTGGAAAAGAGCAGAGAACAGGACCAAAAAACCAAAACCCAGATGCCCTTGCCCATCAGAATCACAAAGGGCCCTGTTGATCAAGGGACAAAATCAAAGGGATAAATATAAAACAGAAACGGATATCTTCTCCTTTCTGTACAGTAGCATTTACTGTGAGTATGACGGATTTCTCTCTAAGCTGGCCCAGAATACGTCCAGGGATTTTAAGAACCCGTTCACACATGCAGATGTGTGAACAGACATGGTTAGAAACATGGATAGAGTGACTCTAGGGATGTTCTTTTCTCTCTCACACAACACCAGAACAAGGGAACATCTACTAAATCTGAGTGTCGGGAGAGTTAGAACAGACAAAAAGAAATATTTCCTTAACCAGTGTGTAATTAATCTGTGGAACTCCTTGCCACAGCATGTGGTGATGGCATCTGGCCTGGATGCCTTTCAAAGGGGATTGGATGAATTTCCAGGGGAAAAGTCCATCGCAGGTTACAAGCCATGATGGGTCTGTGCAACATTCTAGTTTTAGAAGTAGACTATCTCAGGTGCAAGGGAGTGGCACCAGGATGCAGGTCTCCTGTTGTCTTATGTACTCCCTGAGGCTCCTGATGGCACCTTATCTCAGAACCTCCAGCAGTCTCATTGCCCATGCCAGATACAGCAGCAGGCAGCACTGGCAGTTCAGATAGGATTGGACCGTTGTTCGTGACACTACTACAGTGCCTGAATTACTAACCTCTCTTCCTGTTCTTCTGTATTTAAATTCTAGCCCTGATCAGAACCTTGAAAATCAGGTACACTGAATGCATGGAAGGGGCAGGGTTCTGCCCACTCAGGGTGACCAGATCCAATGGGGAACAGGGGGCCAATACCTTTAACCATTGTATAGAAGAGGGAATTTGGGCAGGAGCAGCTCAACATGGAAGGCTTTAAAGAGCTGGGTAAAGAAAATATTTCTTTACCCAGCATTTAATTAGTCTGTGGAACTTCATGTGGCAAGGAGTTCCACAGACTAATTACACGCTGGGTAAAGAAATATTTTCGTCTGTCCTAACTCTCCCAACATTCAACTTTAGCGGATGTCCCCTGGTCCTGGTGTTATGTGAGAGGGAAAAGAGCGTCTCTATATCTGCTCTATCCAGCCCCTGCATAATTTTGTATGTCTCAATCATGTCCCCCCTCAGGCGCCTCTTTTCTAGGCTGAAGAGGCCCAAACGCCGTAGCCTTTCCTCATAGGGAAAGCCCAGTAATCATTTTGGTTGCTCTCTTCTGCACCTTTTCCATTTCCACTATATCCTTTTTGAGATGCAGTGACCAGAACTGGACACAATCTCTGTGATCTCTACACATTCAGGAAAACAAAGCTCTTCGTGTAAACAGCTGTATGCTGTGGTCTCTGAAGAAGCCAGGTGGCACCGGGGAATGGATTGTGTGCCACTCCAAACCCCTGGGAACTTTTGCTACTTGTCTAGGACTTTAAAGACCTGCCTGGCTCTTGTTTTGATACTAGGTTGTTGTTTCATTTTGCCTTTTGGTTTGACACGTTTTAACATTTATATTGCTGAAATGTGTTCAGGATGCCACACTTCAAGAGTCCACTCTGACTAACTAGCTAACCAGCATATTGTTGGACAGATTTGGAACTCGCAGTAACTTCAAGAAATAAGAGTTGGCTTGCATGCACATCCATAGACAGACAGACACACACACACACACACACATGAACAAGGGGGGAGGGGGAGAGGGATAAAGAGAATACAATTATACCACTGCTGGGTTCTCAACCCAGATGCTGCACAGCTGCAGTCCAGTTTGCTTAATATGTTTCAAGCTGCTAACAGAAAATGTATTGCACACACAAGCCTGTCAGCAGTTTCACTCAGATGAACTAGGTGACACTGGTGCAAAGCACGAGGGGTGAAAATGTGTGCCATGCGTGCCACTCTTGTTCTCAAGAGTACTCACAGGTGGCAGAACATATGGAGCACTCAGGGGTGCTTGTGCAGGTCTTATTTACTGCAAAGGGGCTCAGGGAGGAGAACTGACTTGTAGATTGCAGCAAGCTGGATAATTATGAAGGTAATTAAAGATCATTATTATCAGTCCCGTGAATGCTGATACAACATTGACTGGTATTGTTTTTAATGATTTTATGGTAAAAAAAAAAAAAATCCAAGTCCAAAATAGCTACATATTGCTGGAATCGCATAACATGGCCCTCTGTGCATGTAGGCATCTGTGGTGGTGGTGAGCTCTAAAAACAGGCTGACCAGAAACAATGGCGGACAGAGTGCCAATTCCTTTAACCAGTGTATAGAAGAGGGGATTTTGACAGGTATCGCTTTTTAAACCCTTCCGTGTTGAGCTGCACCTGCCAAAATACCCTCTTCTATACACTGGTCAATGGTATAGGCACTCGGTCCTCCATTGTATGTGGTCACGCGGTCTAAAAAGAACTTTCTAACAAGCACTGGAAGTAGGAAAATGGACCATTCTTCAGGACAGCTTCTTTGCTTCCCGTGCTACAGTGTTTTAGACACTGCAGCTCTCAACCTTGTATGCAGGAACTAACCTCAGGAACAGCATCCCCAGCTGTGTGAATGGCACAGCCTTCTGGGATTGTTTTAATTAAAAACAAAAAAACCCCCAAAAAACTTTGTCCATCCTGGTTGCATCTCTTCCCTGAAATGCTGAGCTGGCATCTTGATTTCATGGAAAGATTAAATGCACTGAGTCATTATTTAGTAGAGATGAGCCATTCCTTGGGACCGCACAAAAGCTTTTTGAAGTCAGTGCTTGTGATAACAGTCCATTGCACAACCACCTTGATCCAGTTGCAAAAGCAATAAATGCCTTTGTGATGAGTCTTCAGCCAGAAACCTTGTAGGATCAAAGATTAGAAAGAGTGTTTGTGGGGCCACTCTTAATTATTCTTAGCTCCTATCCTATGCGATTGATAAAATCATAATATCAGTAAGAACAATATTTTGATTGAGTCTTAAGTATTGGTATATTATTAGATAGATTCATTCCAGAGCTATTTATATTCCTGCTGCTTTAAAAACCAAGTTTAGAATATGTTATGCTTGCAGAGGAACTAAACAGATTAGTTGCAGAGGAACTAAACAGATATTCACCACTCCTCAGGTAACAGTACAAAAAAACAGCATTCAAGTGTAATGGGGAAGGGTGTATATTTGCATTGTATTTCAGGAGGGGCAGAAGTGCAAAGTGATGGCTCACAATTGACCTAGTAATTGTCCCAGGTGATCCCAAGTAGCGTTCTCGGAAGTGCTACCTGTTCCATGCACAGGGCCAGCTAGGCAGGCGGAGACCAGGGGTCTCAATGCGTGGATGAGACGGTGGTGTAGGGAGGAGGGGTTTAGATTCGTTAGGCACTAGGGGATGTTTTGGGACAAGCGGGGCCTGTACAAGAGGGATGGGCTTCACTTGAACCAGAATGGAACCAGACTGCTGGCGCATAACATTAAAAAGGTGGAAGGCCGACAGGAGCCGAGGAGCATTCGGTTAGGGACTCCTCATCCCTATGGGACGAGGATGGGGAGGTTAGAGACCAACAAGGTAAAGGCAGAGTAGGAGAAGAAATTGGGAATGGTAGCATGATGGGATGTGATAGACGGTTTGGCACAATGAGAGGATGCGGAGACAAAGGAGCGAATAAGCAGCCCATCCTGGGGCATTCCATGTACAAATGCTTTTATGCAAATGCTTGAAGTCTCTGAGCAAAGATGGGAGAACTGGAATGTCTGGTGACTAGGGAAAACATTGACATAGTGGGCATAATGGAAACCTGGTGGAATGTGGAAAATCAGTGGGAATCCTGGGCTATAAACTCTACAGGAGGGACAGGGAGGGGTGTGTTGGAGGTGGGGTGGTCGTTTATGTTAAGGAAGGAATAGAATCCAGCAAAGTAGAGATTGAAGGTGGGTCCAACTCCACCATAGAATCTCTGTGGGTTAAATTACCAGGCCTGAGGAGCAATGTAATACTGGGGGCATACTATCATCTTCCAGATCAGAAACTGGGACCTTGAAATGAGGAAACAGATCAGGGAGGTGACAAGGAGGGACAGGGTTGTAATCATGGGGGACTTCAATTATCCTCATGTCGACTGGGTCAATTTGTGTTCTGGTCACAAAAAGGAGACCAGATTTCTTGACATGTTAAATGCTGACTGTGCCTTAGAGCAGCTAGTCATGGAGCCCACCAGAGGACAGGTGACTCTGGATTTAATATTGTGCAGTACTCAGGACTTGGTTAGAGATGTCAATGTTACTCAGCCATTGGGGAATAGTGATCATGCTGCAATCCATTTTGACATGCACGTCAGGGGAAGATTACCAGGCAAATCTGTCACAAAAACCCTTGACTTCCAACGAGCGGACTTCAACTGAGGAGCCTGGTTAGAAGGAGGTTGAAAGGGAAGGTAAAAAGGGTCCAATCTCTACAGAGTGCCTGGAGGCTGCTTAAAACCACAGTAATAGAGGCCCAGCAGAAGTGTATACCGCGAAGGAAGAAGGGATCTACTAAGTCCAGGAGGTGCCCGCATGGCTAACGAACCAAGTTAGAGAGACCATAAAGGGCAAGGAAGCTTCCTTCCATAAATGGAAGTCTTGCCCTAATGAGGAGAATAAAAAGGAACATAAACTGTGGCAAAAGAAATGTAAGAAGGTGATACGGGAGGCCAAGAGAGACTATGAGGGACACATGGCCAGCAGCATTAAGGGGAATAATAAAAGTTTCTTCAAATATGTTAGAAGCAGGAAACCTGCCAGAGAAGCAGTTGGCCCTCTGGATGGTGAGGGAGGGAAAGGGGAGATAAATAGAGATGACAGAGAAATTAAGTGAGTTCTTTGCTTCTGTCTTCATGGCAGAAGACCTTGGACAGATACCGCTGCCTGAACGGCCCCTCCTGACCAAGGAATTAAGTCAGATAGAGGTCAAAAGAGAAGATGTTTCAGACCTATTGATAAAGATCAATAAGTCACCGGGCCCTGATGGCATCCACCCAAGAGTTATTAAGGAATTGAAGAATGAAGTTGCTGATCTCTTGACTAAAATTTGCAACTTGTCCCTCAAAACAGCCACGGTGCCAGAAGATTGGAGGATAGCAAATGTCACTCCGATTTTTAAAAAGGGAAAGAGGGGGGACCCGGGAAACTATAGGCCGGTCAACCTAACATCTATATGGGGTAAAATGATGGAATGCCTCATCAAAGATAGAATCTCAAAACACATAGACAAACAAGCCTTGCTGAGAGAGAATGCTCATGGCTTCTGTAAGGGTAAGTCTTGCCTCACGAACCTTTTAGAATTCTTTGTAAAGGTCAACAGGCATGTGGATGCGGGAGAATCTGTGGACATTATATATCTGGACTTCGATATATAGGCGTTCGACACAGTCCCTCACCAAAGGCTACTGAGAAAACTCCACAGTCAGGGAATTAGAGGGCAGGTCCTCTCGTGGACTGAGAGCTGGTTAAAGACAAGGAAACAGAGAGTGGGTGTCAATGGGAAATTTTCACAATGGAGAGAGGTGAAAAGCGGTGTGCCCCAAGGATCTGTCCTGGGACCAGTGCTTTTCAACCTCTTCATAAATGACCTGGAGACAGGATTGAGCAGTGAAGTGGCTACGTTTTCAGACGACACCAAACTTTTCCAAGTGGTGAAGACCAGAAGTGTTTGTGAGGAGCTCCAGAAGGATCTCTCCAAACTGGCAGAATGGGCAGCAAAATGGCAGATGCGTTTCAATGTAAGTAAGTGTAAAGTCATGCACATTGGGGCAAAAATTCAAAACTTCACATAAAGGCTAACAGGTTCTGAGCTGTCTGTGACAGATCAGGAGACAGATCTTGGGATGGTGGTGGACAAGTCGATGAAAGTGTCGACCCAATGTGCGGCGGCAGTAAAAAAGGCCTATTCTATGCTTGGGATCATTAGAAAAGGTATTGAGAACAAAACGGCTAATATTATAATACTGTTGTACAAATCTATGGTAAGGCCACACCTGGAGTATTGCGTCCAGTTTCTGGTCGCCACATCTCAAAAAGGATATAGTGAAGATGGAAAAGGTGCAAAAGAGAGCAACTAAGATGATTACTGGGCTGGGGCACCTTCCTTTTGAGGAAAGGCTATGGCATTTGGGCCTCTTCAGCCTAGAAAAGAGACACCTGAGGGGGACATGATTGAGTCATACAGTTTTTGCATGGGAAGGATGAAATGGATAGAGAGATGCTCTTTACACTCTCACATAACACCAGAACCAGGGGACATCCACTACAATTGAGTGTTGGGAGAGTTAGGACAGACAAAAGAAAATATTTCTTTACTCAGCGTGTGGTTGGTCTGTGGAACTCCTTGCCACAGGATGTGGTGACGGCATCTGGCCTAGACACCTTTAAAAGCGGATTGGGCAAGTTCCTGGAGGAAAAATCCATTATGGGTTACAAGCTATGATGTGTATGTGCAACCTCCTGATTTTAGAAATGGGCTTTGTCAGATGCAAGGAAAGGCACCAGGATGCAGGTCTCCTGTTTTCTGGTGTGCTCCCTGGGGCATTTGGTGGCCCGCTGTGGGATACAGGAAGTTGGACTAGATGGGCCTATGGCTTGATCCAGTCAGTCTGCTCTTATGTTCTTATAAGTCAGTGGCTTAGCTAGAGGGGGTGCAAAGCACTAAGTTTTGCAGGCACCTGAATGTGCCGTGCAAGCTGCCCGTCCCCTTTGGAGCTGTTCCAGGCGGTGGGAACAAAATGGAGGTGTACACCCTACATATCTCCATGAGGGACGTGGATGAAGGAAGGAGGTTAGGAAGGCGTATGACTCTGTTTTGCTCCCACCCCCCAGAATGGCTCTGAAGGGGAGGGTAGAGACCACTTGCACGCAGTGGTGAGGCTCCCTGCAAAATTTAGTGCTTTTCACCCCCTCTAGCTACGCCACTGCCCCCTACAACAGGTCTTTCTTTTCTTTGTCCTTTCCACAACCCTCTTCTTAAGAGTTTTCCCCCTCCCCACCACGTCATTTTGTTCCTCTGTTGCTTTCCTTTCTTTGTTCCTGCAGCATCCATGAGCTTTGACACAAGCTCCAGCAAGTGCTGCTGGAAGAGACCCCAACATACAGTTCTGTGCTTACAATAATTTTTAAAACTGCCAGTAGAGAACAGTGGCCTCACTGGGGTTTGAGTCACTCAGTGCAGGAGGCTAGCGCATTACTCCCACGATGGACCTCTTACCATGCAGTGGGTGGGCAATGCCCTGGGCAGTGGGGGTGGTGATGCCCAATTGCCCCACCCCTGCTGGGTTTTTTGGTTATAACTTTTGATAGAATACAGTATGGTATTCTCCCGCTATGGGTAAAAAATTTAAATTCTGGTCGCCACATCTCAAAAAAGACATAGTAGAAATGGAAAAGGTGCAAAAGAGAGTGACTAAGATGATTACGGGGCTGGGGCACCTTCCTTATGAGGAAAGGCTATGGCGTTTGGGCCTCTTCAGCCTAGAAAAGAGGCGCCTGAGGGGGGACATGATTGAGACATACAAAATTATGCAGGGGATGGACAGAGTGGATAGGGAGATGCTCTTTACACTCTCACATAATACCAGAACCAGGGGACATCCGCTAAAGTTGAGTATTGGGAGAGTTAGGACAGACAAAAGAAAATATTTCTTTACTCAGCGTGTGGTTGGTCTGTGGAACTCCTTGCCACAGGATGTGGTGCTGGCGTCTAGCCTAGACGCCTTTAAAAGGGGATTGGACGAGTTTCTGGAGGAAAAATCCATTATGGGGTACAAGCCATGATGTGTATGCGCAACCTCCTGATTTTAGAAATGGGTTAAGTCAGAATGCCAGATGTAGGGGAGGGCACCAGGATGAGGTCTCTTGTTATCTGGTGTGCTCCCTGGGGCATTTGGTGGGCCGCTGTGAGATACAGGAAGCTGGACTAGATGGGCCTATGGCCTGATCCAGTGGGGCTGTGCTTATGTTCTTAACTACAATTCCCAGGAAGCCTTGCAGGTCTCTTGTTATCTGGTGTGCTCCCTGGGGCATTTGGTGGGCCGCTGTGAGATACAGGAAGCTGGACTAGATGGGCCTATGGCCTGATCCAGTGGGGCTGTTCTTATGTTCTTAGAGATATTTCAATGCAGCTTGTTTCCTTCCACTCTGAATGAAATCACACATTGATTGATGTATAACTTGATGGTATTATTTGAAAATACCAAAGTTTTAAAAATTTGTGCATGTCACCCGGTGCAGCCCACACTCTTCACACTCCACACTCCACACTCTCCATCTCCCTAGCTGATAGGAAGTGTAAGAATGTCATTATGCCACTCTCTAGTTCCAACCAAGCAAAGCTCACTACCCACTGATTAGTATCATTTTGAACGAAAGCAGCATGGCAGCTATCGGTCTCATTTCCCAGTTTACATCTATGGCAAGCCTAATGTCTGCATTAGCTCTTCCTCCCAACTGAACGTGCAAACCGATTCCACTGGAAGGCACCGTGCTTGCAGTGATGTGAGGTGACACGAACATTCGATTTGTGGTGGGTCATACATACGTACATACTTACAACCTGATGCTGCCATCATGAATGTATACATGTGACCCAGCTGGTTATCTCTGCTGCCTGTTCCCTCCCCAGCTGTCTACTTCCTGCTTTCAAAGTCAAGAGCCAATTCCTTATTTATTTGGAAGATTTACTGTCACTCAGTGCTACTTTTTATCCATCTAGGTATTCTGTCAAACCTTGGAGGACTTTGCTTCATTCCCTGCAAGCTCCAAACAGCCCGGAGCACACAGGAAGAGTTCAGACATAACAAGAACTGATTTCAAAATTTGGGAACCAGTGTTCCTCTTCATACAAACCCAAATGACAATAGCCTTGTGAACCATACCATCATGTTATTCAGTTTTCCTTCTGCACCTACCCTAGAAATTCTTTGGCTTGCCAATTCCCCCCTCCCCCATCTTGTGTGTAAAGTCACATGAAAATCTCTGTTTCTATTAAGTGTAAACTCTGCACAACCTTCTCCTCTTTGTTCTCTTCCTTTAAAAATCCCCATATTGTTTTTTTTTTTTATTCCCAAATATAATTTGTAGTTTCTTCACATATTTAAGAGTATTTCCTTTCTAAACTGATGGTACAATAATCTGGTGCAGTGGCATAGTTAGAGAGGGTGCAAAGCACTAAGTTTTGCAGGGAGCCTGCCCATGGCGTGCAAGAGGCCCCTTCAGAACCATTCTAGGTGGGGGGGGGGCAAAATGGAGGTGAATGCTTTGCACCCCCTCTAGCTACATTGCTGATCTGGTGAAAAGTATACCATTAGATATGTGTTTTCATGCAAACATTTGGAATGTACTGTATAGAATCAGTAGACCTCTATTTTCTAAAATCCAGTCCACTGGGGAGAAGGAGGGGGTCCAGACTGGAACCGTGTAATTTGTTGTGACGTCTGGCAAGAAAGAAATTTGGTGACATCCTTTGGCACATGAGGGGTTAAAGCAGGCCAAAAAAAGCTCCCAGTAACAACCAGCACCTAAAGACTTCACGCAACAGAGGAAGCCAGCAGCATTAATACAATCACATCTCTAGCTGCAAACCCACGACAGAGTGTGACCAACTAGTAATTCAACCCAGATGACAAGTTTCATAGAGTACTAACACAAAATGATTGTTCAATAGCTCAGTGGAACTGTGGCAGCTTTCCAAACATTTTATAGCATCTCCAGGTAGACATGTTGGGGAGAAATAACTCCCCTCCCCCCCCCCCAACATGTTATTAGTTTTGGGAGATGGGAATGGCCAATTTCTAAAACCATGGTCATATCATTCTGACACTGTGAGAAGCAAGACCGAGGAGTGAAACACACATAAGGTACGTCTCCATGAAATGTGTGATTTTGCGAGTCGGGCCAACTGAAGAAGGCTAATAAAAAGGCTCAGTGTTCTGATGTCTCCTGTAATGAAATTCTCAGACTTCTGCAGCTAAAAAACACTCTAAAAAGTGAAGCTGTGAGGCATGACAGACATGGCATGTCGAAGGAAATTAAGAAGAGCTAGTGGTGTTCTGAGGCACCAGGTGGAAAGAGAAACTAGCTTCCCCCCCTTAAATATTTACTTCTGAATGATTTTATTGCTCATGAAACATGTCACATTAATAAGCATTAGGAATTCAACTTTAAGTATGCAGAGAAACAGAGACAACCCAAGACTCTCTAAGGTCTGTTCTCCTTGATGGTCATACATGCATTGTAGCTAAAGGGATGTGGGTAAAGCGCAGGGCCTATAAGAGGAATTTTATAAGGGGGTACAAAGTTTCTTCTGGGCCTAAAGGAGGAGGGGGACAATGGGGCAGGCAGAATGGGGGGGGGGCACAAAATAGGGCAGGGGGAGTGTGCTGACAGCCATGGTAGTCTATGGAGCCCAGGTCTACCTGACCATGTGGCATTGGCAGCTAGATATAGTAATATGGAAAACCAAACACACTCCTAAGTCTCTCTAAAATCTTTGAAATATAGAAAATCAATTGCAGAAAATTAGCATCATCGAATTTAGGCTCATATTAGAATGGACTGAAATGAACTTCTGCAGCAGCTGTAGCCCCGAAGCTGTGCCCCTGAGTTCCCATACACTCCTTCATGGTTATGGAATCCACAAGCCAAAGAGCTACTGTAGCAGGCCAGTTTCCTCCCAGACTTGAAACTATGTTAAGGAGGGTCATGGATGCATGCTGACTATTCCAGCTGTTGCCACTTTTCCCCTGCCTGTTTTGCCCCCATTCTGTCCATCCCAATTGTCACCCCCCACTCTGTTTCACCCCTCCCTCTTTGGGAAGAGGCCCAAAAGAAACTTTGTACCTCGTAATAAAATTCCTCTCAGAGGCTCTGGGGAGAGGGTGGCATTTTGCAGGTGAGGAGGGGGCATTTCTGGGTGGGGGGGACTGAACAGGGGAGAATTGAGCCCAAGAGGGTGGTGGAATTGGCAGTGGCAGGGCATGGCACATCCTAACTCCCGTCCCCGGGCCTGGCAGCCCTACATAGGTTCCCCAGATTTGGACCAGCTATATAGCTGGTGTGGATCCGAGAAGCCCCATGGGGTAGTTGGGACTTTACCTTGGTTAAGGGGACAATATCCCCTTTACAGTTTAGAATTGGGCTGCAATTATCACATCTATTCTAATCCTCATTCACATCTCTTATCCTTAGAGTCGCTCCACAGTTGATGCGGCAAATGGGTTTCCTGCATGTGAAACAGGAATGACAGGCATGTGTCCTTAAACACCTACACAGAAGTGTCAGGGATTCACCAATCAGGCCTTAATCAAGATTTTAAGAATGCAGGCCATTTATGCATATTTTAACAGGTTCGTTGGGGAAAATACCAGTGTAAAACTTGTGAACTCACATGCAGACACAACTGCTGTACCAAATGGGAGTTGCAACTTTACCTTTCTGTGAAATTCCATTTTTTTTAAACTGGTTGTTTGAATTTGCCCTATATAGTCCCAGCCTATCTCATCCATATATTCAGTGAGACATATTTTACTGCAGGGTAGCTAAGTGCAACATCACCCAGTCCACCCTCTCCTTTGCATCTGACTCACCCAAGCACCTAATGCCAATCTGGAGCTAGCCAAACAACAATGCTCTATTGCCATCATGGTGCATAAAGAATTCTTGATGCATTCTCATGTTCCTGAAGAACTGTGGCTACAGTGAAAATGTATACCATAAGGCACTATCTATGTCTTATGTGTATGTGTGCTTCCAGACAAACTGTATATCATGACTTCCGTGAACCAGCAGCACAGAGCTTGCCAATTGACTAGGGGCAATTTTGATCACGTCTGCTGATTTAGTTATCCAGACTGTACGTGAATATTCATGACTGGGAAATTAGCGAGAAAGAGGCCCAATTCTCTCAGCACAAGGGGTGAGGGAAGGAGAACGACAGTTCAACAGTGCCCCCTGGAGGACATGAGCATGAAGTGTTCGGTCTGAGAGACAGCCACCACTCAGCATTGCATAGAATCAGCATTGCTAATTGGGGCCTGTGTGGGTAACAGAGATAAGTCCAAACTAGAAATGCTGGAAGAGTTCAGTGACTGGAACACCCCACATATATTTTCTGCTTTGTGAAGTAGCTTTGGTGCATTCCCTGATTAGGTCTTGACATGGGGTGGGGGGGCTATTATTCCCCCCCTCCCATGCTGCAGTTCTGGCCCTGGTCCAAATTCCTCCTCCACAAATCCTCCATTAAAACGCAAGGGAATATAAAGGTCTTGACTGTGGCTTCAATAATGCATGTTCTGGAGCCAGGACCTGCCCAAGACCTCCGGGTACCCAGGAAACTATAGGCCGGTCAGCCTAACATCTATACCGAGTAAGATGGTGGAATGCCTCATCAAAGATAGAATCTCAAAACACATAGACGAATAGACCTTGCTGAGGGAGAATTGGCATGGCTTTGGTAAGGGTAAGTCTTGCTTCACAAACCTTTTAGAATTCTTTGTAAAGGTCAACAGGCATGTGGATGTGGGAGAACCCATAGACATTATATATCTGGACTTTCAGAAGGCGTTCTACACGGTCCCTCACCAAAGGCTACTAAAAAAACTCCGCAGTCAGGGAATTAGAGGACAGGTCCTCTCATGGACTGAGACCTGGTTGAAGACCAGGAAAGAGAGAGTGGGTGTCAGTGGGCAATTTTCACAATGGAGAGAGGTGAAAAGCGGTGTGCCCCAAGGATCTGTCCTGGGACCAGTGCTTTTCAACCTCTTCATAAATGACCTGGAGACAGGGTTGAGCAGTGGGCCTGGTTTGCAGACGACACCAAACTTTTCTGAGTGGTGAAGACCAGAAGTGATTATGAGGAGCTCCAGAAGGATCTCTCTGAACTGGCAGAATGGGTAGCAAAATGACAGATGCGTGTAAGTAAGTAAGTAAGTAAGTAAGTAAGTAAGTAAGTAAGTAAGTGTAAAGTCATGCACATTGGGGCAAAAAAAATCAAAACTTCACATATAGGTTAATGGGTTCTGAGCTATCTGTGACAGATCAGGAGAGAGATCTTGGGGTGGTGGTGGACAGGTCGATGAAAGCGTCGACCCAATGTGCGGCAGCAGTGAAGAAGGCCAATTCTATGCTGGAGATTATCAGAAAAGGTATTGAGAACAAGACAGCTAATATTATAATGCCGTTGTACAAATCTATGGTAAGGCCACACCTGGAGTATTGCGTCCAGTTCTGGTCACCACATCTCAAAAAGGATATAGTGGAAATGGAAAAGGTGCAAAAGAGAGCAACTAAGATGATTACTGGGCTGGGGCATCTTCCTTATGAGGAAAGGCTACAGCGTTTGGGCCTCTTCAGCCTAGAAAAGAGACGCCTGAGGGGGGACATGATTGAGACATACAAAATTATGCAGGGGATGGACAGAGTGGATAGGGAGATGCTCTTTACACTCTCACATAACACCAGAACCAGGGGACATCCACTAAAGTTGAGTATTGGGAGAGTTAGGACAGACAAAAGAAAATATTTCTTTACTCAGTGTGTGGTTGGTCTGTGGAACTCCTTGCCACAGGATGTGGTAATGGCGTCTAGCCTGGACGCCTTTAAAAGGGGATTGGACAAGTTTCTGGAGGAAAAATCCATTACGGTTTACAAGCCATGATGCGTATGTGCAACTTCCTGATTTTAGAAATGGGCTATGTCAGATGCAAGGGAGGGCACCAGGATGCATGTCTCTTGTTATCTGGTGTGCTCCGAGGCATTTGGTGGGCCACTGTGAGATACAGGAAGCTGGACTAGATGGGCCTATGGCCTGATCCAGTGGGGCTGTTCTTATGTTCTTATGAGGCAGCATACCAGATGTGGCTCCCTCTCATCCAGTGATGTGCCGGTCTCTGCTTCTTTCACTCACTGGATTGGAAAAGGAAGCGGGGGATGTAGCGGTAGATGAGAACAGTGGTGGGCTAGAGTGTTGGAGGTATTCTGGCTCATCACTTTTCTCTCCTCCACACTCCACCTTCTGCTTTCAATCCAGAGACTGAGGGGAGAAGGAAGAGGAGGAACAGTGAAGGTCTGTGAGCAAATGGAGATGGGAACACTTCTGCCAATCTGCTACCCAAGGCAACCATATCAGTTAACCTCACAGCTGGGCTGGCAATACCAGGGAGGGCAATCCAGAGCCAAAAAGGCCCCATCTCTAGAGGCAACTCCAGGAACGAGAGGAGTTTCCAGTATGTAACTTAAATTCTGGGCAGATTGATTTGGGAGAGACAATCTTTTGATGTCTCAAAGCGAGAGGAAGGCCCTTTTTTTCTTAAGGGAGAGCAATGAAGGGAGCTGCTCTGGGCTTCACACATGGAGGGGGCCATATTAATATTGACAATATATGTAAGAAACCCACCCTCAGAGCAGTCCATCCCTTATGTTTGGGAGATCTGTCTCAAGACACTCATGCTTGAAAAATTTTTCATAATGGGAAAAATATTGACACATTGGTGTTATCAGAGAGAATGAAAGAGGGCTTTCAATCAGTACAAAGTTCCCAGATCAGCAATTTTCAATCAGTGTGCTGCAGAAGGTCCACAAGTGTGCCAAGGAAGTTTGGAACACAGCAGTTGAAAATCCCTTCCGGGTTCCACTGGCTGAGAAAGAGGGACAGACAATTTGTTACTTCAGACAGTTGCCCTAGAAACAGAGCTGCAGAACCCCTAAGAGGTTCCCAAAAGCTAGAAGTGACATCACAAGAAGCAAAGACCATAGAGGTCAGTGTACCATGAGAAGAAAAACGTTGAAAATCCCTGCCCCAGACCTTGGAGAACTGTGGAAAGTTCTGGGTAAGTATGTACAAATGATTCTTGATATGAAAAGGAGAATGCAGGCAAGGGGAGCAAAACCCTCCTTCCCCCAGCTGACTTTGCTCTGCTCTGTTGCTTAAACCAACTTTCTCTCCTGCCTGGTTCCGACATTGTGAGTAGAAGTGAAGGAAAATAGCTCAGAGCAATGGAGATCAGCGAGATCAGGCAGGAGAGACAGTGGTTTTGCTCCACTCCATTACATTCTCCTTCCCCCCTCCCATATGTGAACATGGGAATGAAGTCCACGAGGCTGCTCCAGGAGTGGCACAAGAGGTTGGCCAGCACTTGTCAACAGCCCAGACCCATCAGGTATGGCGGGGCCAACACCTGGACCTTTAGTATTAGTGATAGTGGTAGCACATGGCTGGGGAGGTCCACCACTGCTAAAGCACTAAGTGGGAGTGCAAAGCACTAAGTTTTGCAGGGGGCCTCACCACATGTGCAAGGGCCCCCCCCACCCTCCCCTTCAGAACCAGGCATACTCCTTCATTTTTCTCCCACTGCCTGGAATGGCTCTGAAGAGGTGGGAGAGGGGCCACTTGCGCACTGCAGTGAAGCCCCCTGTAAAACTTAGTGCTTTGCACCCCCTCTAGCTATGCTGCTGAGTATGTGGGCAAATCTTACTCTTACACACACAGGGAAGAAATATCAGGTGTCAAAAAGAGGCAAGCCCTCCTATTTTAACTCCATAACACAATATAGGTGTAACACCCTCTGTGCATTTGTTAGGGCTAAGCAGGAAAGAGTGGTGCTTCTCCAAAAAGGCCACTATTTCACTCTTGAAAAGCAAGTTTTCACATGTCCCTTGGGTTTCACTGCTCACCTCCGTGGACACCTATTTGGGGGTTCATTGTCTTCTGGATGAAAGGGGGCAGCCACATACAAACATATCATTAGCATTAATGAGAACACCTCTAAAAAACCCCATGTATTGAAAGAAGAATAAGAGGCTGCAGCGCTAAGTATATAGCAGGAGAGAAGTAGGAAAGGCACTGAAAATGAACTGGTTAGTATTGTCTCTGTGGGTTACTGCTCTAAATTGTTGGACAAAACCTTTGCCATGGCAAAGATGCGCATTAAAAAGAAATTAGGATATGTAAATGTGCTCTTGGTGTTTATCTCCAGGGATTCCTGGAGTATTCGCACATCCTGTTTTCTAATATTGTCAGGTCCATTCAGGGCTGTGCAGCACTTGGAGGAGAATATCACTTGCTAAGGATCCCACAGAAATTCAAAGAAAAGGCAGCAGTTTCATACTGGAGTCTCCCTTTGCTGCTGTCTTGAAAGTCACTATTTATTCAGCAAAGGAATTCCAGAGTGTCTTAGGAGACTCCAGCATAAAACCTCTGAACTGGGAGGTTTGATTCTCTCTGTGTGAGGCTGAATTGAGAGCATGGGCTCTGCTCCCTTAATGGTGTTAAGACCATTAGCAAGAGGAAGGCATGTTATCTAGAGGTCTTTGAAAATAGTGTTATTTACATTACTCAGAAGTAAACTCATTGTGTTCAGTAAGACTTACAGCCCAATCCTATCCAACTTTCCAGCTCCAGTGTAGCCACAATGCAGCCCCAAGATAAGGGAACATAAGTTCCCATACCTAGAGAAAGCCCAAGTGACTGCCCCTCCAACACAGGATGCAGCGCACACCCCAGTGGCACAACTGCACTAGCACTGGAAAATTGGATAGGATTGGGCCCTTAGGCTGTACTCCTATCTTATTGGAAACAAACACCTCTCATTACCAAACACTCCCTCCCGACCTCACACACCACTGTATTTCTGCCCATGACCTTCATTCTCCCAACAGTGATGTGGCTAAGGCATCTGGCCCCTGGGGACGTAATTTTTTTTAAACCCCCTTATAATAAAATCAAATGTAACACCTCTCCCACCCCCGCCTGCATCAGGGGGGTGGTCTGAAAAACCAGATTGCTGGCCTTGAGGGAGTGTCAATCCAGGCCCAACCTGCCAGAGAAAGAAGGCCTCCGGCAACTGGAAGGTAGTCTGAGATTTGGGGAGGCCACGCACAGCGTCTCCATACATCAAACCACCTCCCAGACACTGGCTTGACACCCCATCAAGGTCTGGCACCCAGGGCAATTTCTCCCTCCTACCCTCCTTCGCTACACCACTGTCTTCTACCATCCTTCCAGCTCTACCACCCAGTGCTTACTCTCAGGAAAGTGTCCTGAAACGTGCTGGAATCCCTAGCATGTATACACTGCTGAAACAGAGACGCCTGCGTTGGCTCGGTCATGTTGTGAGAACGGATGATGGCCGGATCCCAAAGGATCTCCTCTATGGAGAACTCGTGCAAGGAAAGCGCCCTATAGGTAGACCACAGCTGCGATACAAGGACATCTGCAAGAGGGATCTGAAGGCCTTAGGAGTGGACCTCAACAGGTGGGAAACCCTGGCCTCTGAGGGGCCCACTTGGAGGCAGGCTGTGCAGCATGGCCTTTCCCAGTTTGAAGAGACACTTGGCCAACAGGCTGAGGCAAAGAGGCAAAGAAGGAAGGCCCACAGCCAGGGAGACAGATCAGGGACAGGCTGTACTTGCTCCCAGTGTGGAAGGGATTGTCACTCCCGAATTGGCCTTTTCAGCCACACTAGACGCTGTTCCAGAACCACCATTCAGAGCGCGATACCATAGTCTTTTGAGACTGAAGGTTGCCAGCAACACACACACTGTGTATATTTCATACACACTATGGTGGAAATATTCCACTATTTCAAGAGAGTCCTTTTTTCAGACTTTCCCAGGAGTAAAGCCCACTGAGTACAATGGGACTTGCAGCCCAATCCTATTCCCGCTTACCTGGGAGTAAGCCTCATTGAGAAGTAATGGGACATACTTCTGAGTAGGCAGGCATATGATTGGGCCATAATTTCTTTGAGTACACATGTATAGGATTGCATTGTCAGTTTCATTGAAGTCTTTGGGTCTTAGTTGAGAGGAGACAAGCAAAGGACTGCAGTGTAAATAAGGACAAGTGTTCTGCGCCAATTACAAGTTGGGGACTTCGAATTCTCTCTGCTACTAAGTGTGGAAAATATTACTTTAAAAATATTAATTTTCCAGCTTAATTCAATAATAAACTAGATAATACTAATAAATTTAATGAAGAATAAATAATTATTTTAATAAATACAATAATAAAACAGCCCCCTTGGGTGCCCTTTGGGGAGAAAGGCGGAATATAAATCAAATAAATAAATAAATAAAACAATTAATAATTAATAATAACTACATGAAAATAACTGTAATTAGTAATAATTATAAATTCAACCATAATTATTAATTAATTAATTATAATACAATAATAAATAATAGTTGTATAAAATAAGTAGTAATAATTATTAATTTGACCTTAGTTAATTATTAAGTAATAATAGTTTAGTAAATAATTAAATAAATAATAATCACATAAAATAATTAAATAATTAGTAGTGGTTATTAATTTAAACTTAATTATTAATAATTATTTATTAAATTAAATAATTAAATAGTTAATAATAATCACTTAAAAGTAATTAAATTAGTAATTATTTATGTAACCTTAATTAATTATTACTAGTAATAATTTATTAAATAAAAATTAAATAATTAATAGTAATCAACTATAATCACCTAAAATAATTAAATAATTAGCAATTATTATTAATTTAACCTTAATCAATTATTTGTTAATTGATAATTATATTGATTAATATTTAATTCATTAATTGTATTAATTAATAATCTATTAATTATTAATCAATATAAATTGATTAATAATTGATAGATTAATTGATATTAATCAAGCTTGAATAAGAATTTTAACAGGTGAAGAGCCCAGTCCCATCCACGCTTTCCTGGGAGTAAGCCCCATTGACTCTAATGGGACTTACTTCCGAGTAGGCATGCACAGGATTGGGCTGTGATTCCCCCGCTTGCAATGCTTTCTGGAGTGGGAGGGAGGGATCAGCAGCGGTGCTGCCAATGGAAGGGGCGGGGCTTTAGGGAGCTCATTTGCATACGGACGGGAGGGGGCGGTGGATGCGGCAGCGCGCTTGAGGACACGTCAGCAGCTCCGTGCATGTGCACAGGCTCCCTTCGACCCAGCTGGTGGAATCCTGCTCCTCCTCCTCCCCGCACTACCCAGGATCCTTTGCGAAGCGGCAACGTAGCCGGCTGAAGCGGCGCCTGCGCAGTAGGAGGAAGGTGAGCGAGTGCCGGCGCCGGCTGAGAGGCTGCCCGAGGGAGAGCGGCTACCGGCTCGACGCGCTCTCAGAATCAGGTGCTGCGCGCCGGGCGGGTCCGCGCTGAGGGGGGAGGCGAGTGGGGGTGGGGGGAGCGCGAGCCCCCAGTCAGGCCCCTCCCCCACCGGCACCTTCGGGCAGGAGCACGGGGGGAGACCAGGCCCCCACCCTGGTGCTGAGCCATGGGGGAGGGCAGTAGGCTCAGGCTGCTTTGCTCTTGGTTTACCCAGCTGGCCATTACTCTGTGGAACTTCCTGCCACAGGATTTCTTCGCCCAGCCTGTCGTTACTCTGTGGAACTCCCTGCCACAGGATGCGGGATGGCACCTAACTGCACGCCTTGGGATGGACAGAAGGATCCCCTCTCCCCCTCACAACACCAGCACCCAGGGACAGCTGCTCAAATCGAGTCAGGATAGGCACAGGGCAGCGTTTCTTTACCCAGCATGTGGTTAGTCTGTGGAACTCCCTGCCACAGGATTTCTTTACCTGGACTGTCATTACTCTGTGGAACTCCTTGCCACAGGATGTGGTGATACCATCTGGCCTGGTTACCTCTAGAAGTGGATTGGACCAATTTCTGGAGGAAAAGTTCATCACAGGTTACAAGCCATGGTGGGTACATGCAGTGACCTGATTTTGGAGGTAGGAGACCTCAGAATGCCAGGTGCAAGGGAGGGCACCGAGGTGCAGCTCTCTTGTCTTGTGTGCATCCTGAGGCATCTGGTGGGCTGCTCTGGGACGCAGGAAGCTGGACTAGATGGGCCATGGGCCTGATCCAGCAAGGAGGCTCTTCTTATGTTCAGTGGCAGCAGAGCAGGCTCTTTGCACGTCACAAAGTCCCAGGTTAAGTTCAGGGGCAGCATCTCCAGGAAGGTTTGGCAAAGAACCCCTTTCCTTGTAACCTTGGAAAGCTGCTGCCAGTCAATCAGTGTTTAGGCTGGCGGTTTTCAGCCTTTTCCACTTCATGGCATACTGACAAGGTGCTAAAGTTGTCAAGACACACTCTCAGTTTTATTGGACATTTGACAAGACGAACCACCAGGGCCTCCAGAATGAATTTTATTAGGGGGCACAAGGTTTCTTTTGGACCCTTTCCCAAAGGCAGAGGGGAGGGATTGAAACAGAGTGGGTGGGGGAAGGATGGTGACAAGGGTGGGTAGAACAGGGGTGGGGAGGGGGCAGAACAGAGCAGGGGGAGGGTGGCAATAGCTGAAGAAGTCTTTGGAGCCCAGGTCTTCTGGGCCTCCCAATGCAGAGCCCAGGTCTACTTGCCTGTGTAGCATCAGCAGCTAGGTACAGTAATATGGAAAACCAGACACACTCATAAGTCTTTCTAAAGTCTTTTAAATATAGAAATCATTGTAGAGAAGTAGCATCAGGTATTTAGTCTCACACTAGAATGGAAAGTGCCCTGGTCTGCACCAGAACTTACTTCTGCAGCAGCTGTAGCCCAACAGTTATGTCCCTGATTTCCAGTACACTCCTTCATGATTAGCAGATCCACATGCCAAAGAGCATCCGTAGCAGGCCAGTTTCCTCCCAGATTTGACACTGTTTTAAGGAGTGTCATGTATGCATTCTTTGGCCCAGCACATATGGCTTTTGGTAGCAGCAGCCGCCCACGTGGGCATGGGTGCTGGGCAGCAAATCCAGGTGAAATAGGAAAATATAAGATCCTAGGAAATTCCTGGGCCCCCTTTTTGGCCTTGGGCCCAGGTACAAATTACTCCCTCTCTTGGGCCCTGCACACCTCACTGTCGGTGAGGACCTGTGTCCTCATATACTCTTACAATGGCCTTACTAATATATAACCCACCCCAAACACCTGTGGCACATCTGCAGATCATTCATGGTACACTGGTTGAAAACACTGGTGTAGGCAGTACTGAACTAGATAGACCACAGGTCTGACTTGGTATAAAGCAGCTTCATATGCTCATATGTTCATGTATTAGATTTAATTACTTGTGTTTTGCTTGGTGGTTTCTCTGATTAGGAAGATGAATCCACAAAAGCTTGTTCTGTGGTAACTTGGTTGGTCTTTAAGGGTACAAGACTCTTAATGTGTAGTTTGTACTTCTGCTAGGGTTATCCCTTGCTTGCTGAAATTTCAAGATGTTGTGTTGGGTCTTCCATACCAGCATTTCAGAGCAGGTTTGTGCCCCCCCCCCCATTAATTTAACTAATGCTTTGATATGTCAATGGATTCTTTTTTCTCTATCAACATACCTGTGTGTGTGTTTGTATATTGAGGAAATCTCTCACTCTATTTAAGTAAGGTAAGGGTTCAGGGGAGGAATGCTTTGAGTGTCTTGATTCAGAGGTGCCCTTTCCCCCCCAAGGCCAAATTTCTTGAGTTGGTTTGAAAAGAATTATGTTCTAAGCACCAGCATCCAATTTATGTAAGCCCAGGTAATCGAACTTCAGGGATTCTTTGAGTCTCACTTTCATTGTTCAAGTATCTTCTTTCTCCTCTGCAGCTCTGAGCAGTACACATTGTGCTGGTATAAAAGGCTATATATTAGCCTTGCAAATATTTTCAGATTTACTAGCCCATGAAAAGGTGCATAAGTTTGTGTTACCCCACTTATTTTTATTAGATGTGTATGGTATATTGATAATTTGAAAGAGGAAAATAAATTGTATTTCCCTTTAGCAAACTCTTCTGTCTCTGGTTACCTGGATGTATATCTTTGTA
Source organism: Tiliqua scincoides (assembly GCF_035046505.1). Classification (NCBI taxonomy): domain Eukaryota; kingdom Metazoa; phylum Chordata; class Lepidosauria; order Squamata; family Scincidae; genus Tiliqua; species Tiliqua scincoides. The sequence continues at coordinate 217,723,662 of NC_089824.1, forward strand.
CTGTGTTCTGTAAAAACTATTGAGAGGCAAGTCATTCACTAGATTCCATTTTTTCTTCGAAGACCATTTCCAGCACTCAGAAGCAGCATAAGTGCTAAGTTACTTTCCCCTGGCTTCTTGGTTTTCTGAAGAAGCAAGACCTGCACCCCCACATAAAGAACTGTTCCAGTGTTCTGGAGTATTGCTTAGGTGTTGGTAGTCCATAAGAGTTTTATGGAGACACTGGATGCATGGGAAGAGGTGTGACCCACTTCTCACCAATCTTTTTTTTTTTTTAAGTGTCTGAAACATGGAACTCCAGAACTAGCTTTAAATATATGATGGGGTTGCATCGAGTCAAGGGCTCCACCTAACCATGTCTGGTATTTCTCTGTCTGCTTAGTAATTGCTCCTTTGTAGAAAACTTTTATAGAATACTTCTATACTTTGTGGATAAGATTCCCCAAAGGCCCAGTCATATCCAGCTTTCCAGAGTCTATGCAGTCATGTCAGTAGGGTGTGTGCTGCATCCTATAGTGGTGGGGCAGTCACAGAGGCCCCCTCAAGGTAAGGGAACATTTGGTCTCTTACCTTGGGGCTGCATTGTGACTGCATTGGTGCTGGAAAGTTGTATAGGGCTGGACCCTAAGTACTCGTGTCATTGCAAACAGCTATGAACTATTCCTGTGCCTATTCTATTCTAACCCCTGCTAATTGGGTAAGAGGCACTTTTTCAAGTGGGTGTTCCTTTTTTTAGCAGGGGGAGAGTAACTGGCCCACCTCACCCCAGCACTGTCTGTTCTAGTGGCTGTCTGCTGGTATTCTTTTGCATCTTTTTAGATTGTGAGCCCTTTTGGGGACAGGGAGCCATTTAGTTATTTGATTTTTCTCTGTAAACCACTTTGTGAACTTTAGTTGAAAAGTGGTATATAAATACTGTTAATAATAATAATAATAAATAAAGATTTGGCTCAACTTTTCCAAAGCAAAGACTGTTCTGAAATTCATGGCCTAAAATGAATTACTGGCTACTTTTGGAAGTACCAGGTTTAGAAATGTGGGACCCTTTGGCCATATATATGCTTAATGCAAAACAGTTTAATTCTAGTATTAAAAATATTTTTATATATTGCTTTTCAGCAGAAAAGTTCACAAAGCAGTTGACAGCATAAATTGATTCCAGGGGGCTTACAACATACAAAAGCATTCAAAAAGACATCAGCAAATGGCCCCTGAAAAAGATCCTGTCCTGGCGATGATTGGAGGCAGTTGCTCTCCCCTTGCTAAATGTAAGAGAACCACCACTTAAAAGGTGCCAGTTAGCAGGGGTTATGAGCAGAACAGGGCCTCAGATTTGCACATTCCCTTCTCTTGTGGGCTTGAGGATATGGGGCTGCAAGCATCTTCTTTCAGTTTAGGACCAAGGACAGTTTCCTTAGTATCCAAATTTTGATATCTAGGGTTTCTGCTAACTGCAGTTAATTCACAAACCAGGATCAGACTGCAATTATTATAACTGTTGAATGTTTTAGTTCTAAGAGTCAAACTATCCCAACATCTGATCACAAGTGCTGTGCATTGGCTGCATTATATTAATGGGTATTGAATAGGAGATGTTAGTTCTGCCCCATTTGAACAAGTATTGGTTGTGCTGCAGAGGGAATTCAACAAACTGAATTTGTGCAGAACCCTTTTCACACTGCAGAGGTGCTCTTGTTGCTTGTTTTTGGCTCTGCTTAACCTTGTGTCTTGTGGTCTGTAATAGTTATGGAGCCCTGGCCTCCGGAGTATTTTGGGTTATGAGAATAGGCTGATCACTGTGGAGCAGTGACCAGATATCAAGTTGTCTTATAGTCTGACTTTTGTTCTCCCTAGCTTAGTATTGTGTGTGTTTTCCATGTTTTCAGACTGGAGTCTTTTCCAGCCCTACCAGGAAGGCCAGTGATTGAACCTGGGACCAAAGCAGGTAAACCACAAAGATACAGCCCCTCCCTGGTAAAGTGAATGCCTATGCATACTAGTGTACTGTGAAATCAGTAGGAGTGTGCCTGGAAAAATTCTTGGAAAAATGCACCATGTTGGATTCATTTCCTACTATGTATCTTAAAGTGGGGAGGCCTTGTGCTGTATTGACCCACGTAATCTCTGGTTCCTGGCTAGCAGTTACTGTGAAAGCCTGTGGAGAGCCTCTGCCTCTCAGATAAGACAGTCCTGGGCTAAGTGGGTCCAAAGGGCTGGCCAGTCCAATATGACTTAGGGCACAATCCTAACCAGGTCTACTCAGAAGTAAGTCCTATTTTGTTCAGTGGGGCTTACTCTCAGGGAATTGTGGGTAACTTTGCAGCCTTAATGTGCTTCTATAAATATGCCTTCAAGCAAAATGTTTTGTGCCTACAGTTTGAGATATATTGTTGCTGTGGTGCTGTAGCTGTAACAGTGCACCAGGTGTCCCTTGAATTCGTGTCTTCCTTCTGGGAAAGTGGATGTGGGTGAGACTTTCATTTGCTTGCTACCCTTTGAACAGGCTTCAATTCTGTTGCTTCTTGAGACCTGTGAGGTGTTGAGGTCTTGGTTTATTGTATGTAGCACATTAAGGCCCAAATCTTAACCAACTTTCTAGCACTGGCATAGCTGTGCCAATGGGGCATGTGCTGCATCCTGCACTTGGGTGGTAGTCACGGAGACCTCCTCAGAGTAAGGGAATGTTTGTTCCCTTACCTTGGAGCTGCATTGCCCTTATGTCGGTGCTGGAAAATGGGTTAGGATTGTGCCCTTAAAGACTTAACAAATGTGTGTGTTGTCTTGTTGCTTTAGTAGTCATTTCTATTTGGAAATCAGTTAGTTTTGAAGGAGCTGCTCCTGCTAAAAACTGTTCAGAGACCAAAGGGCCATACTTTATTGTAACTTGTCTCGTTCATGTGCTTGATTGAGGGAATCTCATTCTGTGCTGTGCAACAGTAATATAACAGCATTGTAGCATCATGTTGTAGCATTTAGCAGTCTTCAGAAATGTGATATTACTCTTAACTACTGATGTTGGGGGAAGGGAAGTGAATCCCAGGAGAAGTCAGGCAGACCAAGGAGAGCAGTGCCTAGAATTAGTGTGCATATATCCCTTCCTGCTTTCGCTTTACTAGATCAGAAGCTGAACGGGAAAGAATCTTGTAAGTCTGTATTTGCTGCCTATCACCATCCCAGACTACACAGACTAGGCAGAGGGTGGCTGTCTGTAGAAACACCTAGGAGAGAACTGAACCCTGGGGTTCTTATTAAAAGTCAGCTCACAGTAGCAGCTGCAAGGCAAAGAGATGTGATAATCCAGTGAATGACCCATGAACTTGGACTAGGCCAGGGGCGTCAAACTTGTTTCATACAGCGGGCCAAATGGCATTCATGATGGCTGCTGAGGCTCAGAAGTGATGTCATTAAGCAGGAAGTAATGTCATTAAGCAGGTCATGAACAGAAATAAACACTTTCTTCTCACTTAGGAACTCATTAGCTGCAAATGACAGAAATAAGCAAATCTTGATCATATTTTCAAGATACGGGGGAGCCCTATTATCACGCAGGCTGCCCTTTCAGTAGTGGGCAGCTCAACAACTGAGAGCAGTTGTTGGTAATGGGAGGCCAAATAATGAGCTTCTGGAGGCCACATCCGGCCCACACGCCTTACGTTTGACACCCCTGAACTAGGCAATATAAGGTCACACATATATATTGTGTGATATTGACCACATAATATATTGACCACAGGATACTTGCATCTTGCTGCCACCTCCTTGCATTTAGCATTCTATTTACGCTCACACACCCCAACAAAAGGCACCAGATTGCAAATAGGTTTAACTTGTGCGACTTTATTGAACACAGTAAACTAGCAAAGAACTATAACTTCTAAATTTTACTTGCTCAGGGTGGGGGGAATGTAATATTGGAAAACATAAGAATTCTTGTTTTATTGCCTGTGAGAAAGACCACTGTTTGGTGTAATAAGCTGGGATTTTAAAAACTGCGTTGCACTGGTGCCCGATCTCGTCTGATCTCGGAAGCTAAGCAGGATCAGGCCTGGTTAGTACTTGGATAGGAGACTGCCTGGGAATACCGGGTGCTGTAGGCTTATACCATAGTCTTTCGAGACTGAAGGTTGCCAACCAATAAACAGGGCAAATCTAAAATCTTTTATTCCTCAAGCTATAACTGTGAGGCAGGACATTAATACTGTATCATTGCTGCCTGGCTGAAGCATCTTTATTTATCATGATTTTACCCCACCTTTCAGCCTCCGAAGATGCTCCTAAAGCAGCTCACATCAGTTAAAATCTACAAATACCAATGTGGCAAAAAAAAAGTTTCTGTTCCTTCTCCCCTTCCTCCTCATAGGGCAGCTGGTGTTTCTGGGTCATAGTCCCAGATGAAGGTGGCATTGGGGCAATTATTCTGTTGATGGAGGATCTTTTTGGGGGAAAAATGTGTGTTGACTTGTTATTAGCATAGAGACTTATTTCAGAACAGGAGAAATAAAGCTTTTAATAAGCTTCAAATCCCAAACTTTAGGTTGGGCCACTATAAGCTGGTGTAATCTAATAGGTAGGATGCAGAGCTATGACTCAAGAAACTCCTGATTCTCTTATGCCGTGTACTTGCTGGGTGGCTCAGGGAAGGAGTTCCTGCTCACAAGCTCCTTTCTTTTTCCCTGCCCTAATAGGGGGATAAGCCTGATTTGCCATTCAAGGTGGTTGTAGGGTTTGTAACAGTATTGTGTATGTGAAGTATCTCAAACATTCTAATATCTAGGTGAATGCAAAGTATTATCCCCTTAAACCTCAGTCTGTATGTGATTGCTAAGGATATAAGATTGACTGGGGGAGCATCTGCCGTATTGGGGGTATCTTCCCTTGGCAGAAAAATAGAAGAGGTTGAAGGAACCCCTTCACATTTTTTATAAGCCCTCAGTAACCTTAGACACAGTCTGGGTGGTTGCAAGTGGTCTGCAGTGAGTGGCCTTGCTTTGGTCCTACAAGTGGTTTGTAGGACCAAAGCAAGGTTGGTAGATTCAGAAAATACAGCAGAGGATTGACTGATGTGTCCTCAGGATGGTTCTGATCCCAACAACACTCCTCCCTCCAAATAGGGACTGCAAAGAAATGGTGTTGAGTGGGTAATGGAGGACAAATAGAATAAGGTGTCTTTCTCCTGTGCCCCTCTGCCCTGTGATATCTTTGTAACACCCAGTTGGTGGTGGAGGTTTCCCATGTTTCGTCTCTGGTGGGATGGCATTTTCTGCAACAGTCAAAAGGAATGTCTGCTAAACTCTGCATGAAAGGCAGTTAAACCTCTAAAGAAATAACCTTGTCTTGTTCAATGACAGTGTGCAACTCTAGCTTTCCTCATGCATTACACTGGCAGATCTGTGACCGAACATTAGTCCCTGGTTTTGTCTAATGGTTCTTCTGCAGCAGTGCTTGTCACTATTGCATTTTAAACAAAAGGTGACTGTGGTTAGCGCAGCACCTAAACTTTGGTGGTAGAAGTATAAGATGACTGGAAAAAGTTGATGGTTATAGATAGGTGCTAACTAAAGCTTCAAATTATTCTGGCTTTCAAAATGGTGGGTGGTAAATCAAAAGTTTGTTCTTTTAGAAATAGGAACGACAGTACAAAAATGGCTCATTTCCCAGTAACCATGTTGGCTTGGAAACTATTAATTAGGATTATGTTTCCCAGTTCTAGAACATTTTTGATGCAAAACTATATTTTGATGGGCAGACAAATCATGGTTTGCAGATCAAGATTCAGCATCAGGGACAGGCCCTCTTTCTCATTCCATTGGCTCCAACCATAGTTTAGCATTACCTGTGTTTTAAAGTTAATGAATTTTTCAAAACTCTTTTTTTCAATTCCATTTCAACTTGTTGTTTTGAGATCACCTTATATTGGTTAACTTTGATGTATGTGCAGAAACAAACCATGGTTTAACACCAAAAAGGAAAGGGGAAAATCATTCCAGAGAAGCGAGGCTGAAGGTGTGTGTATTCCCTGGTTGTCTCTCCATTTACTCACCATGATTTGTAGGGAACCAATTTCAACATCTGCACCAGGCCGCAGGTTGCAAGTTGATACCTGGTTTTTATTATTTTTCTCCCCTTCTTTCAGGACCATGGCAAGCCCAAGAACAAGGAAGGTTCTTAAAGAAGTGAGAGTGCAAGAAGAGAACAATGTAAGCAGTTCAGTGTATCCTCTTAGGAACATATGATTAAGCCACAGTGAATCACTGACAGCTTGTGTTACAATTGCCTTTGTGTTAGCATGGAGATTTGCCACGCAGGCTTTCTCTAGACTTACCATTACAAAGTATTGTCATACTGACCAAACTGAATGTCTTTTTCCTGCAGAAAGTTCATATCTCATAGATGCCCACATGTGAAGGATGCCCACAGCTTGGACAACTGGGGCATACTGTTACAAAACTTCATACTTGTGCAGTGATTTCTGGAACGCAATCTGTGTGCAAAATGTCTGTTTTGGATGAGTTATCCAAGGGAGAGGAATAATCATGTTAATAGATTCTAATCCTGCTTACAAAATGGTTTCTTGAAAGCTTTGTAGAATTTACGTTTCTGATTACTTCCATGCAGTACAGCTGTATCCCTGACATATTTGTGGATCCAGTATCTGTCCTGCTTCCTGTTAACATTCAGACTGTTTCCACCTAGTATGGAGGCCTGGCTATCACTTTGCTCTTATAGGGTCTGTAAAAGCAAGAAGCATTTTGGATGGTTAATAAAGAAAACTGAAGGTAATGGAGCGGGGACACAGTGACCAGATGTCATACCTGCAGAAGAGGACAAGGCACCCCAAAATGTAGACATCCAAGAAAAATGTAGAACATAACAAAATAAAAGCTAAAAACACTCATACTCATATATAGATTTCATGTGGTTAGTTTAAACACTATTACTTATTAAATTTAGAATTATATTACATATAATTTATTAATTACAAAAGGATTATGTGCTGCCTGCAGGGGCCGCTTACATTTAAAAAAGGAGGACATTTAACTTTTTTCCAGGACGTGTGGCTGAGAAAGAGAATGTCTGGTCACCCTGGGCGAGGGGTATGGATCATTGCACCTGTAGAGTTCCCCCATATCAGCACTATCTCCTTATACATCTGGTTTATTGAGGACCATTGTGATTGACAAATGTATGACCAGTTGCTGAAAACTAATGACAGACTCTTCCCCCCACCCCTCTTATTTTAGGTTTGTTTTGAATGTGGTGCATTTAATCCTCAGTGGGTCAGTGTGACCTATGGAATTTGGATCTGCCTCGAATGCTCAGGAAAACACAGAGGCTTGGGTGTTCATCTCAGGTTAGTCATTGAGTAATGCATTTCAGCGATGGTGACACTAAATAAAATCTCTTGATAGACCAGAGTTTGAGACCCCCAGATATGAATATCACGAACAATAATGTGACATTAAGACCAATAAGTCTTCATATTTATAATCCCAAGAGGGGGAGTAAATGGTAGTATCTTGGCATGAAGAAAATTATAATAGCCTAACATTGCAGAGGTTCTGGAAAATGCTTAACTTTATATAAGCAATATGGAATATTTAGAATTTTGCTTTAAAAATACCGTACAGCTTTAGCTTCAGAGAGATCCAGTCACTTTCTCTCAGCCTCACCTACCTCCCAGGGTTGTTGTGAGGACAAAAGGAGGGGAGCAGCTGTGTAGACCGCCTGAGCTCTTTGGAGGAAGGACGGTATAAAAATGTGAAAAATAAAATAAAAATACTTTATCAGTTAAGAGCCAGAACTCTGAATGAGTTCTGTGGTACTCTGATTTCATTTCTGTCACATCTCGGGTACTTGGGAGTTTTCTTGTGGCTGATACGTCTGTCAAGCAATTTAATTGCACCAAGGTATTGACATAATGGGAAGTGGTTGCTATCGTGTTTTGGTTTTCAGTTTTGTGCGTTCTGTCACAATGGATAAATGGAAGGATATTGAACTGGAGAAGATGAAGGCTGGTGGGAATTACAAGTTTCGGGAGTTCTTAGAATCTCAAGAAGATTATGATCCTTGCTGGTCACTACAAGAAAAGTACAATAGCAAGGCTGCAGCACTCTTTCGAGATAAGGTAAATCTCATTAAATGATCACTTCAATATCCTTGACACCCGATAACTAAAAGACTGAACATTGCTTTAGTTACTGATTGTACTTATATTCTGTGAATATTAATCAGTTAGTTCTGAGATGAATGAAGGAAAATCTTAGAGTACAAATTAATTTCTGCCTACACTTTTGCTTTTGATAGTGTTTGACTTCTGAAAAATGAGAGATGCAGAGCTTTGGAACAGGGGGATTACTGCTGTTTGAAGTGTTGGTTTGTTTTTATTTTTAGTCTCTTTACAGAAGTAATAGAAGAGCATAATTGATGGATTGTCTGGGCTTATTTCATTTTTGCTATTGTAACAGTGCAATTGTATTCCATTTGCCAAATCTGTATGGCTGAGAAGCATTCACGATGGCAGTTCTACAGTTTTCAGATTAAAGCTGTAGTCCTAGCCACACTTACCTGGGAATAAGCCCTATTGACTATACTGGGACATCTGAGTAGACATGCATAGGATTGAGCTGTTAGTCTCTGCTTGGAATTCATTCAAGCCATGGCATCTTCCAATACTGTTATTAAAGCCTTCTTAATGGGTCTGATTTTCAGTGGTTAGGAATAGATTAATAGGACCCTCCTGGATACCATAGTCTTTCGAGACTGAAGGTTGCCAACATGGATGCAGCCAAAAGTCTATCTAGTACAGTGATCTCTTTCCACTTGTGGCTAAACATGTGCTTCAGGGAAGCTTATAAGCAGGGCATGAAGGTATAGTTCTTGCCCATGGTTTTTTTCCCCAAGCATATGTTATTTGGGGTACACTGTTTCTGAATAAGTTGAATTTAACTGTTGTGGCTAATAGCTGTTGGTGTTGTCTTTGTTTTAAAAATCTTATAAACTAGTGGTTAACATTTCCTCTTGGAATTAGAAGGTTGCTTGTACTGGAAAGTCAGGGCAGGTCTGCCTTCTACACCGGAGTAGTCCTTCAAAGTGGCTGCTAAGGCCTTTTGCACTGGCTTCAGAAACCAGTTGCATGAACCAGTTGTCAGTCTTGACTCTGCAATAACACATACAGTGCTTATCCAAGAAGCTTTGGATACAACTTGGTGTATTTATTGTTCTCTGTAAATTTTTTTTTTTTTTTGTAGGTGGCTACATTAGCTGAGGGCAAAGAATGGTCAGTGGAAACATCTTCTGCAAGAAACTGGACTCCGCCTCAGCCCAAAGTTGCTCTGTCCTCAGTTCACCGGTAGGAATTCCTCTATCTTGTACAGTATATTTCTAGAAGGATGAAACTGAACATTATGTCCATGTGACTGCTGTTATAAAAGCCAAAGTACCATATCTTTCAACATGGGATAATACAACATCAAAGATGTAAGTGTATTTTGAATTTAAATTTCAAGTGGTGTTCCTCTTATATTTAGCAGGGGAGAGAAACTTTCCTCTTCACCCCAGCAGAGTCTTTTTCTAGTGGTTGTTGCTGGTGTCTTCTGCATCTTTTTAGATTGTGAGCCCTTTTGGGACCGTAAGCCATTTAATTATCTGATTTTGGGCACAATCCTAACCAGGACTACTCAGAAGTAAGTTCTGTTTTGTTCAGTGGGACTTACTCTCAAGAAAGTGTGGTTAGGATTGCAGCCTTTGTAAACTGAACTTCTTTGTTCAAAAGCAGTATATAAATACTGTAATAATAATAATAAAAACATTCCTGCTCATTGCTTTGAACACCTCCTCTAACCTAATAGCGAGTGTGGGTTTGCAGAGTGTGGGTGTGCAGTTATCATTGCATAAAGTTTAATGTATGTAATTAAAAAAAGAGCCTTTGATTATCTTTAAGCATGCCCCAGAACAGCAGAACTTCATCTATTAAGTCTGCTTAAGTGTCAGCTAAAAATGGCTGCATTTCTGAACAAGGAGCAGGCTGACCCACTTGGATTGAGTGATCTCCCATATGTGCTTACTCTGTAGGAATGCAGCTTCCCTATGCTTGTAGAAGGACACAGATTCACATGTCATGTAATGGGACCAGATGACATTAACTGATACATAACTATTTTGTTTCTTCTGTATCGTTTTGTTCTTTTCAGTAGCTCTGCTGGACAGCCCCAGAATACTGGTGCCTCTTCTGACAAAGCCTTTGAGGACTGGCTAAATGATGACCTTGGCTCTTATCAAGGGTAAAATTGCAGCTCAGTTAAATATGGTGATCTACAAGTTTGATTGCCAGTGGTGCCTACTTCTCTCCCTGTAGTGAGCACTTCTGCTTCAAATGCTGAGTGCAAAGATCCCCACAGATTGCCAGGGGTTTATGGACTCTGTCTCTTACATAGTGCTGGTCCGTTGCAGAACAGCTTAGAGTTCTCTTGCATTTGTCTTCTGCAAAGCCCAAGGCAAACTGGCCCTTCCCTTCCTCTGAGTTCTCTGCCTGTGCTAGATGACTCATGGGAAGGGCTGGTAGAGACCACAAATTATGCCTGGCTATTAAGCTAAGCCAAAATTTGTGATCATCTGGTTAGTGAGCTCTGTAACAGTGTGCGCACTTCAATATGTTCTTCATGTAGATGATGTTCTTAAAGATTCGGCATGTTTCTTGAGCTAAAATTGAAATGGGAGTTCTTAATCTGTCTTTAAATGCCGTTTGTTGGTGTTTTAGTGGTTAATGTTAAAAGGAGACTCGTTTTCAAATCCATACTCAGAATGGTTAAGGATGAGCAAATTGAGGTCCAAAGTGCACATTGCAAGCAATTGCCTGTTTCCCTCATCAGTCAGTTTGGGTGTGTGGGGGTTTGTTTTTACAGTAATGAAAAGCTGCCTCTGACCTTGCAATTGAGAGCATAGGAGTCACTTGATTTTCTTTCTCTCTTGATGATAACACAGGCACACAAAAAACCACTTCAGTTTTAGTTGCTAAGGTTGTTTGAACAAATTTAGCATATTTTGGGGGTGCTGAATCCAAAAAACACCACTGGTTTTGCCCAATTGGCTGTAGCCAATACTATGGCTAGATCACAAGGAAGCTGTTTGAATTGGCATATAAGGTAGCTGTGCTGTACCCCGAAATCTAGAGCCCATTGGGGAAAAAACAATGCCATTTTTGGATTCAGCACCCCAAATATACTCAAGGTCTTTTTACAATAACAAAGTAGGCATAGACCTAATTGAAGGATGGCTTTGATTTGTACTTGAAGAAAGGTGAGAGAAAGATGGAGGGAGAATTAGGGAGAAAGACAGGATATAAATTGGATAAATAAAAAATATAATCAATTAAACTTGCTTTTCTTTTTGTGAGGTAGGGCATTTTTAAAGGAAGCACCTATGTGATGTGGAGAGCTGTAAGCACTGCAGAACTGTTTAACATGGTTCTAGAAACAAAATATGCTGTCTGTAGACTGTAGAGAACTCCTTGCATCACTTATGTGCAAGGTGTGGTGTCAGAGCAGGTCAGCCCTGACTCTTCGTTCTGGTTGCAATGGTAGCATCCCATGGAATATCTCGGGGTGTCATGGGAAGTCCAGTGCAGGGCTTTGGCCCAGGATCCCCAGCAACCTGGTGCCAGGGTTCCTAATATGCGTTGCTTCCAGGTGTATGCTGTACAATATGCTCTGTACAGTATGAGCTGTAACAAATGAATCTGAAAAGTAAGCTACTGATTTCATTTGGGTGTGTGTGTGTGTGTGAGAGAGAGAGAGAGCGAGAGACTCTTTTGATTATGAAAGCTGTTTGCTTATTTTTGGTATGTTTTTGATTCAGTGGTCAGGAGAATCGCTATGTGGGGTTTGGGAACACAGTCACTTCTCCGAAAAAGGAAGACGACTTTCTCAATAACGCCATGTCCTCCCTGTATTCAGTAAGTAGATTCTTGTTATATGTGCAGATACATTTTTCCTCTATTCTGTTATCAGCGGTCAAAAATATTCTTAAAATAATCAAGTCCGGGATCCTTATATTGCCACATGTTTGAAAAACAAGAGCAAAGATTCTGCAGGATTTTAGGTAGGCTCTTTCACTTCTGAAGTATTACAAATAAACTGCTGAAGTATCACTAATAAAGATGATAAATGGTGTAATCACAGTCCTCTTTTTAGCCACAATGCATCTAATACTGACTGAGGTGGGGTGATGTGATACTTTCTTCTGCTAGTCATGTTTTTGACCTGATAAGCTGATATTTTTAGAAATGTCAACTCAAAATGGTCCAAAAGTTAGGGGCCTTCCTGTAGGATTTTTAGTTGCTCCTTGAGGTTTGACAGATCATAACGGGGAGTTCATATTGGCTTGTATTGGTTTGTATTGGCTGCCCTCTTCTGCGCATTTCCTAACCCTCTGCTAGGGTTTTTGAGATGTGGTGACCAGCACTGTACATGGTATTCCAAACGTCATAGATTTGTATTGAACAGTAAACTGCTGCTTCCCGTGTTGTGCCGACGCAGTATGGCGAAGTTGGAGTGACAGATCAGGAGAGAGATCTTGGGGTGGTGGTGGACAGGTCGATGAAAGTGTCGACCCAATGTGCGGCGGCAGTGAAGAAGGCCAATTCTATGCTTGGGATCATTAGGAAGGGTATTGAGAACAAAACGGCTAGTATAATGCCGTTGTACAAATCTATGGTAAGGCCACACCTGGAGTATTGTGTCCAGTTCTGGTCGCCGCATCTCAAAAAAGACATAGTGGAAATGGAAAAGGTGCAAAAGAGAGCGACTAAGATGATTACGGGGCTGGGGCACCTTCCTTATGAGGAAAGGCTACGGCGTTTGGGCCTCTTCAGCCTAGAAAAGAGACGCTTGAGGGGGGACATGATTGAGACATACAAAATTATGCAGGGAATGGACAGAGTGGATAGGGAGATGCTCTTTACACTCTCACATAATACCAGAACCAGGGGACATCCACTAAAATTGAGTGTTGGGCGGGTTAGGACAGACAAAAGAAAATATTTCTTTACTCAGCATGTGGTCGGTCTGTGGAACTCCTTGCCACAGGATGTGGTGCTGGCGTCTAGCCTAGATGCCTTTAAAAGGGGATTGGACGAGTTTCTGGAGGAAAAATCCATTATGGGGTACAAGCCATGATGTGTATGCGCAACCTCCTGATTTTAGAAATGGCTTAAGTCAGAATGCCAGATGTAGGGGAGGGCACCAGGATGAGGTCTCTTGTTATCTGGTGTGCTCCCTGGGGCATTTGGTGGGCCGCTGTGAGATACAGGAAGCTGGACTAGATGGGCCTATGGCCTGATCCAGTGGGGCTGTTCTTATGTTCTTATGTCCTCTCCAGTGCGCGAAGCCTGGGTATACTAAGTATGGAGGACAGGGTGTTACCCATGCAGCAGATCCTCCCTCTCCATGTCGCTGGAATGGTCCAATGGAAAGGCAGAAGCTAATATGGTTGGTTCTAGCAGCGTCGCAGGAGTTGCCGAAGAATGACTGTATACAGCCGCGAGCTCCCTCAGGGACTCCAGCTCCAGATTTTGCCTCGAGGTTGACTCCTGAAGCCTTTTCCATAGCTGCTATATTTATGAATATATATGCTAGGATGCTAAATTTGTATGCTAGTTTTGTATAAGGGCCTTATAATATCAGCAGTTGTGTTTTTTATTGCATCAGCAGATGGATGAAGTTGTGATATATTTTTCTGAGAGAGTCTCTCTGTATTCTGTTTGAAGGAAGACACCCATTTTATTGGTGTAAGGATGGAGCAGGGCTAATGCTGTCCACCTTCTCTTTCAGGGATGGAGCAGTTTTACAACTGGAGCAAGCAAGTTTGCTTCAGCAGCTAAAGAGGGTGTAAGTAAACTCTATTGTGCAGATAATGGAAGTTGTTTCACTTAAATCTCTAATAGTTTTCTTCTGGAAAATCAATTATTGCAGGCAGAAGTCTTGATGTGCATAGATGCATGCAGTGATTGAGCTCTTTCTCTGCTTGAGTTGATTCAGCTAAGACTGAATTCAGATTATTTATTAAGCAGCCACTTGCATGATGATGAGCGTATTGCATAGAAGCTTTGTTGATCACTGAGTAATGAAAGATTCAAATGAAGAGGCTGTGGGATGCTTAGTCATATGGATAGTCAGGTCATCTGAATCTGGCTTGAGAGCTTAAGGTATTCCATTTGTGCATGTCTATGTTGCAGATTTTGAATCAAAAACTTGTTAATGTGATAGAGCCCAGGTGTTTCATACCAGATGTCCATGTAGTCCTGCTTCTGTTCCTGCAGTGGTCAGTCATAGGACTCTGAAAGCTCACAATGTAACCATGAAGGCAATAATAGCTCTCTCTTTTTTCTTTGTTCCCAGCTTCTGATATCAAAAGATGCATATTGTTTCCAAACATGGAGGTTCCAATTAGCTAATACTTCTGGTTAGAGGCTTTTTATTCTCTAGCCAGTTTAGAACCTCAGATGCTCACTGTGACCAGTTTGTTAAACACTTTCTGAATAAAATTGACTCCAATTTGGATATCATACTTTATTTTAGAATAAGTTCTTGTTGTTACTAGAGCTCTGTCTAGTCGACCTTTGGGTGGATGCTTTTTAGTTTCTGCTTCCTGAGGATATGAACAGAATTCTTGTAGAGAGAAGATCTATTCCATGCATCCTTGTCCATCCTGGCTTCTTAAATTGTTCTATATAGGTCTGAGAAACACGGTCTCTGAGGTTATGAATGCCTTACTCAGTAGGGCTAGGACTTCATCCTCATTCAGTAACGCTTATTGAATGAGTATGAAGTCCTAGTGATTCTTAAACCAGCAACCAGAACTTGATCCATCCGTCTTAAACAAGTATTGCCTGTCTCTAATTTCCTATTATCAGGCAAGATGCTAGGGCACATGATAGCAAACCAGCATCAGGGTGTTTATTTTTTATTTTTTGGAGGAAGCTGATCATTTAAATCAATTCCAGTTTCATTTTGGCCTGTGTTGGGGACTGAAACTGCCTTGATTGCTATGGTGAATGACTTGCAATGGGAGGTGGACAGGAGAAACACGTCCCTGGCCGTGATATCCTAATAGACTGCCTTATTGGGTCACTGTTTTGCAGTGGTTATGTTCCTTCTTGGAGAGTAGGTATTTCAAGTTGATATTTCAAGCTCTGCTCTCCTTGTCTTTGGATGGTCTTCTGAGGCCACACACATCTGCCCTTGGCCTCTGCCAGGCTCAAAATGACTGTAAGAAAAGAAAAGAAAATTTCCTTCTTGTAGTTCCCATTTTGTCTTCCTTACAGGGTCAGTTTTTCATAATGCACTAGAGTTCTCAATGTCTTCCATTTTGTCTTGGGCCAAGATTGTTCTTCAGCAACCCAGCATGAATATTGAGATGGGGAGGCTGGAACAAATGGGAACTGAATAGTGGGTGGTTCAACTCTCTGTTCCGCCTTTTCTTCGTCTGTCAGTTACCTAATTACCTTATAAAGGAAGGTATTATGTATCATTCTGAGCAACCTGAGAATGTTAGAAGTTGTAAAAGTGTGTATGTGCAGCTAACTTGCTGAGGTCGAAGTGTGGGATTGCAACAAACCATTTTTGTTTCTTTTGGCAGGCTACCAAATTTGGATCCCAAGCAAGTCAAAAGGTGATTATCTCAAGTCATTCCATTTCCTGTTTAACCCAATGCTAAAACTCTTCACTGATTTTCTTTTCCTCAGCAGTTTGGATTCTCTTGGAATATTTTCATGCTTCTGGATCCTCTCTGAGATGTTACATATTAGGTTCCAGTTTCAGAGGTATTGTGATCAAACGAACATGTACTTCCTTCAGTTAGGAAGCAGGTGAGGTATGCTTTGAAACATCCAGGAGGGAAAAAAGGAGTGAACCACTGACTGTGCAGTTAGTGGTTTGTTGCCATACTGAGAAATATAAAAAACTGAATTCTGAGAATCCACTCTAAAACAAACAATACTCAGCACTGCTGGAACTCATAAAACAGTAGGTCATGTAATCGGTATGTCTTTTGAATGCAGAATGTTGAAATAAACAATTAAACTACACAGCAGTGTGGTTAATACTGCTTGTTTTAAATCAAAGGTGTATGTGTATTTTGATTCTGTAGCCGCTTAATGTGACTCCTGGGTAACATTTGAGCCTTTCTCGTAAGGGAGTGGCTCAGAGTAATTCACGTAGAGGCAAACAGATCTGCAGAGAGTAACTTTAGCCTAACTCCAATATAATGTAGCTGGTTTGGCTGCTTCCCTGGTAAGACTAATATAGCCTGCAGTGACTGTTGCAAAAAGTGAATTGATCTCCAAACAACCCTTGACTATTATCTGTTTTAGCATCTTGCATCCAAGTTGCCTCCTGATGATGCATTATTTGCTTGATTCTTAACTGATGCCAGTTGACACTGAGTTGGGATTCCCATGGGAGTGTGCATGTCTGGCATTAAGCTCATGGTTGGGAGATATTCCTGTGTTGGTATTTGTATGAATTGTTATATTCATGGACCGGGGAGTGGTGGTGTACATTCAGCTGCTGCAATTCACATTATTGGAGCAGGTTGGAGAGACCTCCACATCTGCACAGTTATGTATGTATTCAGTCGTGCGCCACTTAAATGTGGCGATGCGGACCAGAATCCCTGTCGTCAAGCAGCACTTGATGTTATGTGATGCCTCTGAAGGCAAGGGGGAGCCATGTTCCCCTCACCTCGAGGCTTTTCTGAACCTCAGAGAGGCAATATACGATAGTGCACTACCTCTCCAAGGCTCAGAACGCCGACGAAAAGACATGATTTCTGGTTTCCTGGGAAACTGTGTGCTGCCTCTCTGAGGTTCAGAAAAGCCTCTGGAGGAGAGGAGAGTGTGGCTCCCCTTGACTTTGGAGGCTGTGGGGGGTCGACAGGGGCCAACGGCGGCTGTTGGATATATGAACTGTCACTGTCCAGAGCGTTAAGCGGTGCTCACCTGTATTACCAAGGTGGCCAAACGAATTTATAAAGGCAGCATCTTCATGTGATTACCTCCTGGCCATGAACTCAATGGCAACCCTACGCATTTCTTAGATGCTCACTGAGGGCCACAGGCTAGTCTGAGCCAACCTTAGAGGAAAACACTGCATTGAAACATCTTCTTGTTCCTTCTGTGCTAGAATCTAGGTTGGTTGTTTATAGGAAGGACCTGGCTTCACATCAAGATGCATAAAACAAAAATTTGGAACTCTCAAGTGCTTGTATCTAGTATTATGGAGTTACTGGTGTCCAGTGAGGATAATTAATGTTCAGTTGTAGCTATCTTGCAAATGAAAACATGGTATGTTGTCCAAGGACCAATACAGTTAAATATTCTTTAGCAGGTCTTAAGGTTCAGAATGACTCTCAAAACCTGCATATATTTATCCTTTGTGTATAATAGGAAGAGTGTAATATCACCTGTTTCCTTGGATTCCTCTCTGCAGAAGTTGTAGCTTCTTACCGAAAACGTTGATGTCACTTCAGTATCAATATGCATATTTTGTCAGAGCGCTAAACTGAAGTTAACCAATCGCCTCTACTGACAAGCCACTTCAGCATTTATTTTTCCTACTCTGACTGGGTCATTGTCACGTGCTCGGAAATTCCTTCAAATAGCCATTGGAACCGTTGCTTCCTAACGTGTGCTTACACTCTGGCTTAACTCTTAGCCAAGACTGTAACTTTTTAATTTGGCAATTTGGTTTTGTGCATTAAGACTCGGTGTTTTGCTTGTCAGTAAGGTGCTGGTGTAGGGGAAAAGTAGCATGCTTTCTTGCTTAGAACATGAGTGCTTTGGATCTTTTGCTAAAAGCTGCTTCTTCTACCTCCCTTGCTCTCTTCTCTTGTGCTGCCTGGGTGTAAAGTTTTGGGGCCACAAACAGCAGGCAGAGCCGGTAAAGCCCTCCCTTCTATTCTCATGCATGGGTGCTTTTGTTACTGTGCTGAATTTGTACATTTTGCTGCCAGCTGTCTTTTCTGTTTTTTTTGCCCCTCTTTGAAATCAAGTCATTTTTGTTGAACGGTGTTTTCTGCATCTTTCTTGTAATGTCTCCCTCAACTTGTTTAATATAGGATGCATCAGTCAAGAGTCGAAGTATATATTCCAATTCATATTATTTTGTAAATGTTGATGTCAAGGGCTCCACTTGCGGGGGTGTGTGTGTGTGGATTCAGAACTTCTATCGAAAGAGGGAGTGAATATAGAAAGTTCCATAGATTGTTTTGTTAATCAGGCAAAAGAGGTTCAGTCACAGGATTTTTGTGCGCTCCCTTTTCTTTGCGCAGTGGTCAGTTTCTACAGGAACATTGTTGGAAATCAAAATTCCACATCGTCAGGTTCATGATAAGCAGAATAAATTACACACATTCCATGAGTAGGGCCGATTTTGCTTTAAGATGTTTGCGAAATTAACCCATTTCTGCCCAGCCCAGAGGTGTACACATTTGATCCCTGTTGTGTATATGCAGTGTTGGGCAGAAATGGCTTAATGAAGTAATGAAATCGATTAGATGGTCTTACTAGATTGTGAACTTACACAGTCTCCTATGTCCTCAATAGATGTAGTAACTGAAGATACTGATACTTCTAATCAGAAGTTAGACTCTTCTGATGTACCAGTAACTGTAAAGTTCAGATGGAGAAAGAACAGGGATTCCTGCAGTAGTACGGAGCGATATGGCTCTCAGGAGGAGAGCAGTGGACTGTGAAGAGTGGGGAAAAACCCCTCTGCATAGAAGTTCTTTCAGATTTAATAATACCAGCCTTTCATCCCTTTTCCTGGACCCAAAGGAATCAAACTGTGCTTTGAATTTTTTTAAAATCCAACTCTTTGCAATAGACATGCAGAAAAAAATATTCAATACAACTCTTCCACATCAAAGAGTGCAGTTGCTCATCCCACCCTTTAATGCTCATAACTCTTGAGGGTGAGACAGAACAGGATGGAGACAGGAACTATCTTGCCTTGCCCCTATAATGCCTTGATTTCTAGTAAGAAATGTCAGCAAGCAAAGACACTTATATTCGAGAATAAATATTTTAAACACTTTCTTCTTGGGCTTGAATAGTGACTGAAGAGGGCTACAGGTCATCTGTCTGTACTCTGCTCCCTACTCCCAGGCAGTAATGTAACTAGAGGGGTGTGTGTGAAATGGAAAGTACTACAGGTGCCACAATGCATTGTGTAAGCAGTCCCTTCCACTTGCTGTTAGAGGTGCTGAGTGCCTACATGTTGCTGTTGTGTAGAATGGCTCTAATGGCAAATGGGAGGGGCTCCTTATATGATACCTAGTAGTGCCTGCTGTATTGACTGTTTTACTCCCCCCCCCAACAACACTACTGCTCCCAAAGGCAAGTCTAGCCACACCACTGATCATTCTCAATAATTCAGATCTTAGAGTGCCTTAAGCAGGGAGCAGGCGCCTGCAGAACTAACAGCCAGGGATGGTTTGAGCAAAAAAAATCAAGCCAGAACTGCAGTTCTCCTCCTTTTACCCCTTACATCTCTAGTCCCCTCAAAAGAAAAATGTCGTGGCTGCAATATTATATGACCAACACCCCCTTTTCTAGTAGGAGTAGTCAATATTGGTCTAAAGAAAAGATAACAGAAGCCCTTCCTGCAGTCCTGGTGGGCTATGCCCAAGATGTCAGAATTCAAAATTTTAAGGTGGTTTCCAGTTTATAAATAAAACGTAATTGTATTATTCCTTCTTGGTAATGACTGAAGGCTAAGCAAAATCAGTTTTTAAAAAAATTGGCTCCCATGCCATTCCAATAGTGGAAGCTTCTAACACTGTGTTATGAGCCATATTGTGCTTCCAGGTGTAGCAACAAAGCGTGCTTTATTGGGGATAATTACCCAAAACAGCGAAACCGTTTAGGTGGAAGTTCTTGCATGTTGTTGGAAAAGCTTGGGGACTGATTTTCCACTAAGGTGACTTCTGGTTTAGCCAGGATCTTGGTTTCTTGTCTATTGCTAGCTGCAGGGGCTTGCTAAAAGGGTTTGTTTAAGGATACTGGACTGCCCTGTTGTCTTGTAAATCTTGGTGTATTTATTTTTGTATTTGTGACCTTGCATCTTGTGTTTTTAAGCTCACTGTCTTGCTTATTCTGGCCAAAGCTTAGGGCTCTTCTATCCTACTCTCTCTTTTCTTTTTTTAAATTTGAAAGTCTACTAGCTACTTTCTGTGGCAATACATGTTGGATCTGTCCAAGGAAGAAAAAATATAACTGACTTTTCTGTGTTTGTTTGCTTTTAACTAGGCTTCAGAGTTAGGGCAGAGTTTAAGTGAAAATGTTCTCAAACCTGCACAGGAAAAGGTAACTTTGGAAATGAGTAAATGACTTTTGGATTTGGAAACAATGATCCTCCTTTTATCCACATGAGTGTCTTCAGTGTGAATTGTGTGCACACGTGATGTTGGTTCTTCCCCGGTATCATCTAAACATACTTTCGAGTTCAAAACTGTGTTCTGGCAATGTGTTAGAAGAGATCTGAAGCCAAAGATCTGACTGCCTGGTTCAAATAAAAGTGAAGCTCATCTCTCCCCCCACTGCCCTGCCTTGCCTGACAGGCCATCTGTCTCAAACTCTTGCCAACTTGCACCTTCTCCTGCCAGCAACACACAGCCCAAATAATCTCTGGGGTCTGTATGAAATATTCTTCATTATCCAGCTAGTTTATTAAAGGGGGAGAAAGCCAAGAATATAACATTTGAGAGATTTAAAGCCAGGAAATATTTTTCAGGGAATTCCTGTGGAGATCTTACAGGCTTTTTTGACAACTCAGCAGTGCTCCGCTGCCCAGATCCCCGATGTCCATTCCACAAGTCTGGGCAACTGCTGAGCCTGTTTACTGCTGTAATGTCCCAGTGTTTTCACCTCTTCTTAAAGATGTGGCCTCCAATAATGTGTGCCTGACAAGTTGTAGCTGGAGCCAGCTGTTTTGGGCTGCAGCAGTCAAAGCCAGCAACTTGAGATGAGCTTAAACTCAATATTTTTCAAGGAAACTACTTTAAAATATTACCTTTTTATAATGTGTAGAAGGGTGATATCCTAATCTCTGTGTTACACGCTACAGAGTTTGTAAGATATTGGTCGACCTAAATGTTATTTAAGATTAAATGTTATTACTTAAATGCTTTTTCAAACGTTTGAGCACTTAGGCCAAAATATCAGTATAAAATATGACTAAGGCTGTAACTTAGAAGTAAGCTCTGTTGAACCCAGTGGGGCTTACATTTAAGCAGGATCAGGAGGTAGCACTCTTAAGCTGAATACTACAGCATTTGGCCCAAGTAAAATCATTTGCACTTTAAATAATTAGGTGCAGTATGCTGTTCTGTGTGTTGTCACAACAATCTGTGAGGTAGGCTGTTCCCATGTTGCAGATAGGAAACGGAGTCTAAGAGAGGAGCAATGTACAAAAGGTCAGGGTGAGTTCAGAACTGAAGTATGATTTGAACCCTGCTGTAAATCCACAGTGCTCAGAATTATGAGGGCAAAATGGGGACAGTGCTAGTGAAACCCACAACTCCCACCCCTTGATTACCCCCAATGTAAGCCAAATTGTGCCCCAGGTGGTCTCTTAAGGGGCCATTGCAAGAGATGCACCCTGCCCTGTATTTAAAGCACATCTCCACTGGACCAATCTGGTTTCTATGATTTCCCTCCCCCCTTTATTCTAGATCGGGGTGCCTGACACAGTACCTGTGGAGGTGTCTGCCTGCTACTGGTACCAGCATTAGACTTGCCCCCCTTGCCGTCCCTTTTGTGATGATGTTCCCTACCCCACAGGTGGTTGGTGACCATAAATTCTACAAGATTGAAAAGCCCTGCTCCAAGTTTATTTCGGAGGGCTACTATTTTACTGAATCTACCTTTTACTATTCTTGATTGTGAAACCATAGAGTGTAGAAAACACATGCATTCTTAATATGTAAAGGTAGTGGTATTCAGACTGGGGTGTCACGATGCCCCAGCCTGAAGGCCCTGGCCTCTGCCCCCTTAAGGGGTGGGGACAGCGGAAGGCAGTGACGTGATCCCCAGGAAGTGTGGCTGAAGGGGCTGCAGGGACTGGGATGTACTCACTAGTTCCTGCAGCAGCCTTCCTGCAGGGCTCCCCAGCTGTTTTGAAGTGAAAGTAGAGCGATTGCACTCCATTCCCGGTTTTTCACTTCAAACCAGCTGGGGAGCCCTGCAGGCGCTCACACAGGGCTCCCAGCACCCCCAGGATGATGCTGCAGGGACTGGTGAGTGCATCCCAGTCCCTGCAGCCCTCCTGAGTGGTGCGATCCCGGGGGTGGTGTCACTGCCTTTCCCTCGCCCCCCGCCGCCTCCCTCCCCTCCCTTGCAAGAACTTACTGCGCTTTTCAAATGCCCAGAGAGTTTGTAAACCACAGATGTAAAGGGATGGCTTAAGGGCAGGTTGAAATGTGCTACTGACACAGTCCTCTTGCATGGTTATACCATCTCAAAGTGTACTTGGGATGTTGCTTGTTTGGAAGCATCTTTATGTTCCTCTTCCTCCATGTGAAAGCTTGCATGTCCAGAAGACATGTTTGATTTTTTTTCCTCATAAAGAGACACTGCCAGCACTGCTTTCAAGCAAGCTGTTCTCCCCATTCCCACTCACTGTCATTCCTAGAGGTAATGAGGAGCTTTTCCAGCCCACAGGCATTAGTGGCAAATGACTCTCTAGAGACACCATGTTGCTCTACTAGATGTTGAAAAATTAGGTTGTATTCTAAGCCCAGTCATTACAAAGTCCCATTGATTTCATGTACATTACTTTAGCTTTGTGAATGTAGGAACTATGATCTCTTTTACTGTGTGTTGATGAGTCCCTTGCTAGCTTTTCAGCGGGGTAGGATATGCTTTCAGACTTGGGAAAAGCTATGAATGTAGGGTCCAATTTTATAAGATTGCTAGTTTTTACTTTATAGAATTGTCTTATTTATTTGAGTGTCTCTAATATGGAACACAGAGTGACTTTTGCTTCTTAGATTGATAGTCAAATGGGTCAATTTGACATTTCTCAGGGAAGTTTTCTGCCAAACACTAATAGCTTGTGAAGGCAGGTCAGCCTTTTATCAACCTGAATTGTTTGTTGTCCTAATGTCCCTGTTTGTGGAATCAGTACAATTTTTTTTGTTTGTTCTTGATGTAACTAGGCTTTCTCACAGGCTGTCTTGGCATAAACATTTTCAACACCTAACCGTGGATGTCTTGATTTATATAGGTGAAAGAGGGAAAAGTTTTGGATGATGTTTCCCAGGGAGTCTTGCATTTGGCTTCCAAGGTATGAAAAGGTCTGCCTACAGACTTGGCAGCCATATATTAAGCCAGTCTCCATATATCTTTTTGCGCATGATGCACCCAGTCACTTCTCTTGCAGCTTTATGACACTGACCAATGGCTGTCTCTCCTGCTTATATTTCAGGCTCAGTTCACACATTTACTTATGAGGTTTTAAAGTCACCCAGAAGTGGTTTGGTTGCATCCATTTTGCATGGACAGTGTGCTGGTATTTATACCATGTCTGAGTATACCATTCAACACTAGGGTAATGTGTGAATTGGGCCCTTGTCCGTAACTCATATTCATCAGTATTTAATAAAGGGCAATTTAAAAACCAGCTGCTATGCCCCATTGATGTTACAATAAAAGGCCCTGTGTGCTCTCAAAAAGTCTGCCTAAAGCAAGAGAAATGGAAAGTATCTTAATAAACATGACTCTGAAGCAGTATGGAAAAGAGCAATTAGTGAACCAAATTATCCAACCTAAAGCGCACAAAGGAATATGGAAACAGCTTAAGTGGAATACAGACACTTCTGAATCTTGCTAATATACATGCCTTCTCCCTTTCTTCCTGTTTTTGCTGCCATTGCTTGGTAAAACTGGTAAGTCCTCCTGTCTGCTCCCAGGGCCAAATATTTCTTTCTGCTGAATGCTTCAAACTGCTCTGATGTTCTGTTTTAACAAAAACAGAACTCACTGTCCATCAAAGGTCTTGAAGATTTTTCTAGAATTTTCACCAGTAATTTAATAGCATAAACATGGGACAGACACTTCTCTCCTGCTCCAGCTTGGAGAGGAAAATTACAGAGAGGAAGATTACAGTTGTCTGTTTTGCATGCAGTGGTGGTCCTTGGAGCCTCTTTGCAATTCCTGCCAAAATATATCTCAGTTTTCTCCACCTGCTCCAAGTTCTATGTCTCTTTGGGAGAGAAAAGTGGAGAGTGATCATCCATGCAGTTGTGCTGGGCTGTGGAGCATCTTGGCAGCCCAGTGCAACTGGCAAACCTGAGGGGAGCAGAGAATTGTCCCTGATCAGGGAGTTGATTGCTATCTGATGCATGCTTATTTTGGAGGTAAGCACCATTCAACACAGTGGGACTGAGTAAACATGCACAGGATTGTGCTGAAGGGGAAAGGCAGGATTCTGATGACCACAGACCAATTTGATTGTCAAGGTCATCCATCATTTATGTAAACCCACACAAAAGCCTTTTGGATCCACACTTGGAAAACAAAACAAAAAAATCCCAGAAAAATAAGCTGCATGAATAAACGGCAGTACAGTATGAGCAAATCCATAGGGAGATTGACCACGTATTGTATTATCTTCCTTAAACCATTAGACTCCTTCAGCACTGTCCAGTTCTTTGTAATGCTAAAGCATCCTGAATAAACTTACTGGCAGTAATAAAGAAGCCCAGATGATCATGAACATTCTTTTTGAAAAGTCCAGCTGTGTGAAGCAGCATCAGATGCAGATGTTGTGTGTATCTATGTGTGTGTTTTCTCATTATCTCTTATCACACTATACAGTAGATCTTTGTGACTTTCTCTTGGGTTTTCCATTGTTCTTTGCTCCTTCTCCCCATCTCTCTCAGGTCCAGGGAGTAAGTACTAAAGGATGGCGAGATGTGACCACTTTTTTCTCTGGAAAATCAGATGAGCCTTCTGAAAGGTACATTGTTTGGTTGTATATATACTCTTTAAGCTTCTTTGTCTTATATAAGTCATGCATAGTTACTGTTGTGGCACAATGGCAGTGGGATCCTTCCCTTCCTTTCCACCGACATCTTTATCTAGCTTTAGGGGGGGAAAATGATGACCATGCCTATTGGAAGTAATTTCTATTCAGCAGGAATAAATATTCCTTTATTCCATTCATTCCTGTTTAAAAGTAAACATAAAACAACTTTGAAATAAATCATCCTAAACATAAGTTAGCAGCTCATCTTTTCAGAACTGCATGTTAGAATCTCTTCCCCTTCACTCTCATACCATCTAGCATAGGTTGCTAAAGTTCACAGAAAACAGATGTGACGCCTGGTCCAGCCCAGCTCTCTATTTTTTCCAGTTTATTTATCTTTTTCTTTCTTAATGTATAAGGATTTCCCTCATCTAAATGGATACTTTTCCACATCCCTCATTGTGGGCTTAGCCATAAGCGGTCCCTTAATACAGCAAACTCCACCCCAATAATATCCTTTTAAATTGCATCTTCATTTCTGAAAAGAAAAAGAGGGTTTTCTAGAAAACTTCTTTTGCAATCCACACTGTTGCTACCTGCTTGTGGTGGGGTCTCTCTCTCTCTCCCTGCATCTGCCTCTTTCTTTCCAGTAAACTGTAACTGTGTGTGTATATGTGTAGGTGAAAATTACTTGTTTCAGGTAGATTCAGATGTCCGGTTGTTTATGATGGAGCTATCCTTCTCCCCTCCCCTTTTTTGTGTGTCACTCCTAAGACTGTGATGAAATGCCATGGGACATGATAATGACTGTACTGTTTCAGTCTCAACTGATGTAAACTAGCCATTGTTCTGTGTTTTTTCTTCTTGAAAGGCCACCTGAGGGGGAGAGCTACCAGAACAGCGGAGGTGAAGGCTACCAAAACAATGCCGTGGATCAAAGCTTTTGGGAGACCTTTGGCAACTCGGACCCGCCAAAGACTCACAAGTCTCCCAGCAGTGACAGCTGGACGTATGTGGACAATTCTACTGAGAAGAAGAGTTCTGATAGCTGGGATGTCTGGGGGTCAGGGACAGTCTCCAATAACAAGAACAGTAACAGTGACAGCTGGGAAAACTGGGAGACCAACTGGGAGAATGCAGCAGGGGAGGGCAGAGCCAAAAAGATCCCTAAGAAGACAACAAAAGAGTCTTCTTCAGCTTCTGAAGAAGGTTGGGATAACCAGAACTGGTAGGACTTTGTCCCTCTCCAGCATGGCTATGGGAAAAAGTCCATCCCTCTGATGGAGAAGTTTCCCACGTAACTGGATTAACATCCTTGTCATTTGGGGCCTGTTAAATGTCATGCTTATTGTTCCAGTCTCTTTCCACTCCTGTTTACAACTACGACAGCAAAAACTTTGTTTTGCAGACCCTTGTAATTATCATATGAAGACACCTCTCTCCAGTGGATACCCTACACATTAGGTTTATTCTCACCATGCTGCTGTTGTACGCGGAGCATGCCAACTTAAATGAGAGTTTGGAGGAAGCAAGTCCATGCAAACATACTTTCATCAAATAATACTGCATGTGAGATCTTATCAGATTGCCCAGCTTCTCTAGAACTTCAGTTGAAGTTCTGATGAGAACATGCAGATAGGATAGTATGGGAGGAGGGTTTTAAGTTAACAAAGAGTGACTGGCTGGAATGGCTTTAAATTAAGCCAGGATCTTAATTAAGATACTATTGAAGCTGTTTTTGGACTTGATCAAGGCTTGAAATGTTAAACCAACTGAAATCTTATGTTATTCCTTTTAATACTATAACTTAGAAGAAAGCAAATTGTGATATTTTGGACATTTGGACCATGTAGAATGAGCCTCTTCCTATTCTTGACCTTGGCAGTTTTCAGCAGGTGTGTAACAAAAAGATTCCCTCCCCTTTTAAATGAGAAGAAAAAAGATGAAATATTTATTCTATTTAATGTTTTGTTTGCTCTTGGGGGTTTTAGCCTGACATCAGAAATCATAATGACCTTGTGGAGATTAATCAACATTATAGTTGAAAAGGGTCAAACCCACCTACTGAAGAAAAATATTCTTGGCTACATTGTTTTAGTTAGTTTGGGACTTCTGCCTTTTTTTACAAAATCTGTTTACAAGGTTCTATACGTATCTAACACCCACTTCATCTCCCTTTTTCTTTTTCTCTCTCTCCCCCAAAAGTTATCAAAAGTCAGATTGCAACTTTATCATGTTGGGCTGCTTTGCATGACAGTTTGAGAAGGACTCGGGTATATTTCCCCACAGGGTCTTATGTAATGTGTGTCCCTGATGCCTGTGATCAGTAGACCTTTTTTGTCATCTCTGTGCCGTAACACTTTTTAATATACAATGCAACTGCTAATATTGTGAGAACCTACTGGAAACCTTTGAATCGTGGTGTAATTGTGTAAAGCCCAGAGTGGCATTTTTCAGATACCAGTGTGGAAATGTTGCTTGCAAAACTGTAGATCCCTGATGTTTAAGTTGCCACCCAAAGAGACTCGCACATTAACAGGTGGCCTCTGCTGCCACCAAAGCCAGTCTTTTGATTGGTGAGCTGTGGCACAGACTTCAGGTAGTTCAGAGTTTAGCTAAGAGGAGTACCTGCTGTAAAGAACTGTTCAACAACCACACTCATATATATCTTGAACTACACATTTGGTAGTAGTGGTTTTCTAAGATTTTTGTGCATTGTTCAATATGTCAATATTTACCTTGAGGAGACACACAATCTTGTTGGCTTTCTCTGCTGTATTTAATCCTTCTGGTTTTACAGACTGCCAAGTCATTCTTTCCTGTTCTCGTTTCTGCTCACCACCCTCTGTTCTCAGTGGGCCATCATCTTGTGCCCTTTTGGTGGCTGATGCCTTTTCTTCAGGAACCCTTAGAGGACCTTTCCATGTGCCAGACTGACTCCTGTGTCTTACCCTGAGCTCTCTGTTCTAGTATAATGGCTCCTTTAAAAAAAAAAAAAAAAGGCCTGGGCCAAAAGGCTCACTGCTTTTCCGAGTGTTTGTGGTGCCATTTTTGTAAACACAGTGACTTCTTCTGTGTAGTGGTTTTTAATTTTTTTTTTCCTTTCTGCTCCAAAGTTGACCTCACGGGAACGTATTTGCATGTTAAACACGTAGCAGCTGATGTAAACGTATTATGTGAAGCAGCTGATGTCAACTCCCTTTGATCAGCTCTACATCATATGTGGTCACTGACCAGTTCTTGAAACCAGTTGCATGTACTCTGCAGGGCCTGCTGTGTGTGTAGGTGTGGTGCTGTCACCTAAGCCCTGTCTTGGCACAATCTTTCCTAAGTCCTTGTAGCAGGGAAAACGCACTTCAGTCTGGGCTGCCTGAGTCATGTAGTGGTCTTACCTGGATTAATATGAAGCTCTCTGCATTATTTCCAATTGGCTTGATCTGTTTTTGTTTGTTTGTTTGTTTTTTACCTTCTAAGATATTCACCCAGTCCTGTCCTCTTCTGGCTGAAGAACAAGAACATGGTTACACAAGCCTTTCTTCCCTGCTCCAGTTCTTGTGACTTGCTCGTCCCCAGCCCTGCAAACTTTTCTCAAGCCTCATCGTTTCAGGCAGTCTGCCTTTTGAGATCACCTTTCAGGTTGCTAAGCAAGTTGAGGAAGATACTGCTGCACTTTAAGCAGATAGGGAAAGTTAGGTGGCAGAAGTCAGTGCCCCATTTGCCTTCTCAAAATCACAACCTAGTCTCTTGAGCAGATGAGGTGGTGTAGAATTGGAGCACAGGGAAGGTTGTAACTGTATTGACTATATTAATCAAGCAGCTGCTAGGGCTGGCCATGGCCTTGCCTCCATCTGAAGCAAATCTGCGTCCTTTGTTTAGCAGGAAATTTGCAGTTTTCTTCCAGTGTTGAGAAGAGAGGACAGGAACCCCCACGAAGTCTAGGACAGGCTTGCAAATAGCCAGTTGCTTGTGCCAAGTAAGACTTTCCCCAGGTTGAGGAAAGTTGGTTCAGGGTGTTTTCCTCTGTGCTGTAAATGAGCATGAGCAGGTGGGTAGTAAAACGTTTTTGTGGGCTAGTGATTTGAGGTCTGGCCTAAACTATTGAAGGGGTTAATGGGTGGGCAACACAAAATTCTCAGAGCTTCAGCCACAGCTTGAAATAAAGGCTTTCCCCAGCTTCTCCAGTTGCATCATTTTCCCTTTTTGGAGGGCAAGATGTATTCTGCTCACCTATCTCTAAACTACCCAGCAAGGCTCTTTATAGGAGGGGAAGAGTTCAAGAAGAGCAGTTCCACTGCTTACCAAAACTAACTGCATTTGAAGCAATTCTCTTTAAGGCCAGGAGACTGAGACTGTAATTCTAAATGTACTTACAAGGAAGTAAACCCCACCGAACACTGGGACTCCACCAAAGGCCCACGCAAAGGCCTGCTTGAAACCTTTTCATGCCAAGCTTCCTTTTCTGCAAATCCTGCTGATGTCAGCTTTTTTGGGCCATTGGCTCTTATGGCTGTGTGTCCCTTTTGTATTTGCTTTTTCAGAGATATATCTAATTTTGATACCTCACTAGCAAGGATGGTGGAGTCTGGTCAATCTAGCCAGGAACCTGTGGTCACTGCAGTTTTTATGAGGGCGTTTTTACTGCAGGTCTTAAATCTCTCCCTGACAATTCGCCTTCCCAAACTGAATAGACATGCTAGCTCTAGAAATATTAAATTCCTAATTTCTACTATAGCCCTTGACAGTAGGGGATAAACCTTTGATACAGTGTACACCACGATGCAGTAGTGACGCCAGGTTTGGGGGCTGGAGGGAGATTAAGACTGTCCACCCATTAAACTCTTGCACCAACCTACCACTGCTAACTTCTCTGATCCCAAGCCCAAGCAGATAGCTCAGCTACCTCTCCCTTGATCTCTGTCGATGCCAGTTCAGCTGTTGCACTCTTCCCACTGTTGAAGTGCTTTGGAAAAAGTTCCTTGAAATTGAAGATACGTGGGTTTTGCAGGAAATATCTGTGAACATGAATATGAGATGCTTGTCAACTTCTGGCCATGGAGACCTACATAATGGGTGCAAATTTTGCACTCTGATATAACCTTTTCTATGCAATGTCCCCAGCATGGAAAAATTTTCTTTTCTTTAGAACTGGCGGTCGCAGACTGTGAGATGAAAGGAGAAAGTCAGTCAGGTGGGCTACAGAGCCCCTCTGAATTAGTTGGATTATGCTCAAACATAGGAGGAGAAATCCTAGAAGTCTACAGAAGCCAGAGTCGCCTTGTTGAGTGTTCAAGTGCTATTTGTATGGTTCGGTACAGAGCCAGTGTGTGTTAGTGCAGGGGTCTCCAAACTGGAGACTGTCGTGTTGGAAAAAGCCCTCCCCCTTCCGACCGTCGCTTGCCATTCTGTCGTGGTGCCACTTATTTCTCAACCCAATCTTTGCACAGGTACATTCCGGGCAGACATGTCTATTGCCCAGCATCTCAGCAGACTGTGCAGCAGGGTGTCCAGGCAGAAGTGCAACCCTGTGCTGAGATTGGGTTGAGAAATAAGCGGCACTGCAGCAACAGCAAGCAGAACAGACCCTCGTGGGGGAGGGTCTTTTTCCAAACCCCAGATCTGTCCCATGGGCTGGGGTTTAGTGCTTGGGTTGATGAAGGTCAAACCTCTTGCTGAAATTTGTTGGAATCCTGGCCAGTCCAGCACCCCTACCTAACTCCAGCATAACATTCCATGGATAGAAATGTTTCTATATCAGTGTAGTAATTTTGTGCAATATCTTAAATTGTGAAGTGACCCTCCTCTTAATTTAATCCAGACAGCAAAGGCGTCAGGGAGCAATCTCCCTGTGCTAAGTCTAAAATGGACAGAGATATGTCTGTAGCAGTGGAGGACTCTGCCCAAACCCTGAGAATGGCAGTTGGTGGCTTCAAGAGACTTACGTGGACTCCTAACTCTCCAGTCGCATCCCAGGTTAGACTCACTGGTCCTTGGACCTCCTTGGTGCGTGTGGGTGGGGGTGGAATTATGGAAGATGATACCCTTTTGAGTTTCCTACTGTGTGTGAAGTTCACAGGAGCAGTGAGCGATATTTCTTGTTCTGTAAAGTGGTTCTGCACTTGAACCAGTGTCATCTTTAAAGAAAATTACAATAAAGCAAGAGAAATGGAACAAAGAAATTTAAATTATCTGTAGACTGGTCATGCTTTACTTTTAGAAAAAAAACAAATCAATGAGAAAGGAGGGTGTTCTGGACCAAAAAAAACAAAAAACAAAACTTTATGTGGACTGGAAGTGCATTGTATTTTATTTGTTTTTTAGCTATAAGGGTTCATTCATGCTTAAATTACTACCAGAACTTGAGTGTAAACTGCATTCGTTAACACAGAAGGCCCAGGCTGACTCTTGGGAGTCAGCATTAAACTTGTTTTAGACCAGGGGTGTCCAATATAAGGCACACAGGCCAGATGCTCACCCCCCCCCCCCAGAAGCTCTTCATCTGCCCCAGTGATAGTTGGCTCTCTCAGCAATGCCCTTTTTAGCAGGGCCACTTCTTCTGGGAGGGAGGGATGTTCTGGGAGGGAGAAATAGGAGGAGGCATAGGAGGAGGCCTCGGAAGGCAAGGAATGCTGCAGGGAAAGGGGCAGACCAAAAGGGGTGAGAGAGGGATAAAATGCCACGGTGCCTGGAGAGCCAGATTAGGTCAAGTCCCCTTTTTAGCAGGGTTGCTTCTGCTAAGGCATCACTTCGCAGACCTCCTCACTGCTGCTGAGATCTAAAGGACACTGTGGCAGAATCAGCACTGCTGAAAGGGTGGCCATCTGATAATTGGGCTCTCTCATACCTTGAACCTATGATCAAGATTTCCACATCTTCTCTTCTGTCATTTGCAACTAACGAGTTTCTATGTGAGAACAGAGTGCCTGTTTCTGGCCATTATCTGCTCAATGACTTCCTGCTTAAAGTTATCGCTTCCAGCCCTTAGCAGGTACCATAAATACTGCTTATCCCACTATATGAAATGAGTTTGACACCCCTGTTCTAGAATGAAGAAAGGTTTTTTTTGTTTTTTTTTAATGAAGTGCAGCATTCTCAATATGCGGGGAGGGAAGTTCTAATTTACATGTTACAAGTTGAAGGGATTCAGAAGTGGCCAGCCCTAACAAGGCTCAAAGGCAAATGCATGAAGACCAGGTGGATGGAACTACATGTGTTGCTTCTAAGGAAAAAGACAAAGGAACCATTGGTGGCATTCAGATGCCTTCAAAATGTGTCCTCCACATCCTGCATAATAGTTCTGACTTCTCTTGAAGTGGTTATAAATTGAGAAGAGTTAAATGAGTGGAAAAAAAACATGAAGAATATCAATGGAAGGAGCTTTGTCCATCTCTGGAGTTGTTCAATTAGATACCAGATAGCTAGCTGTTTGGCTGCTAAATGAGCTGTTGTATTGCTTCCAATTTTTATTATCCATGACAATGCGACTACCAAGTAACTAGACAGACTGTAATGTGGTGAAATAAAACAGTTATGACCAAACACGATTTCACTGAAGAGAAGGGAGGGAGAAGAGACTTGGCCATAAATGTGAACGCATTTGAAGAGTCAACTATGGTAATGAACCAAACTTAAGTGGAGTCTTGCAGACAGATGCCATGTCACTGGTAGCTTCCAGGGTGCCGTTGCAGTATCTCTCTTCCCACCCCCACTTCTCCAGATGCAGTAAGGGCATGTGCATGACTGGAGGCTGTGTCAGTAGTTCCCAAACGCTCTAGCATCGGGACCCACCTAAAAAAAGTTCACTTTACTAGCTGCTCAAGCCTCTGTGGCTATAATGGTGATTGGGCAGCAGTGCTTCCCCCTGCCCCCAAAGCAGGTTGTTAAACCCTTGTTACACATAGCCTAATCTACCAATTTTGCAACCCATCAGAAATTGGGTCACAATCCACTGGTGCACCACAGACACACACTTTGGGAACCACTGGACTAAGCTAATATTTGTACACACTGTTGCCTGCCAGAATAACATTTTACTACATGCTACTGTCTTAGTACATCAGCGGTTTTCAATGTTTTACTTTTCACGGCACACTGACAATCTTTATGGTCTTTTCTATGGTTTTCACTTCTTATGTCACTTCTGGTTTCTGGGAGACTCTTCCTGGTTCTGCAGGTCTGTTTCTAGGGCAGTTGCCTGTAGTAACAAATTGTCCCCCTTCCTCTGCTGCCAGAGGAAGTATGCAGAGCCAGCAGAGGAAGAGTGTAGACACTCTTTGTGTCACTGTAGACAGTTCCCCTAGAAGTAGAGCCACAGAACCCGGAAGAGATTTTTCAGCAATTTTCAATGCTGTGCTCCAAACTCCCATGGCCTGCCTGTGGACCCCTTGCTGGTTGAAAATCACTGCCATGAGTGAGAAGGTGGAATAGGACTGTGACAAAGCAACAGGCATAAAGGAAAGACAGTGAGCTCTTGACAGATGCAACTACCCCTCCTATTTGCCCCTCTTCAGGTGGAGAACACTGAGAAGCAGTGCACACATCTCATATACACAGTAGCATTGCTAAGGGGCGTGTGGGGACACACCACCACTGCCCAAAATGTTTTCAAATCTTGGTATTTTCGACCAAGATTTGGTCATGTTACATCATTTGATGAATTTCATGCAGAATGCAGTAAAACTGCGTTGAAATGTCTCTATCAAAAGTTATAGCCAAAAAACCCAGGGTGCTGCCTCACCCACTGCATGGGAGAAGGTCCATCATAGGGGTGATGGGCTGGCCTCCTGTACAGGGTGACACAAACCCTAATGGTGCCAATGCATTGCAGTTAATATAGTGTGATTGTATCCAGTAATGAATCGCCCCTGTGGCCAAGATCAGTGTAGTACTGTATGTGTACACAGTAAGTCCCTTGCAGGAGAGATGCTGGTACCATTAATTAGTTTCTTTATGGAATTTCTATTTACTTTGTTGTTGAAAGCATTACAAATTGGCAGGTCACACAAGACAGTAGTACTTCTGGCAGAAGAGGCTTCTTTTATGTGGTGCTTCTTGCATTTAGGAGGAGAACTAAAGTCCCTAATTGCCTTGGCAGAGTATTTTTTGGCTGATATTTCTCTTTAGATTGTGAACCTTTGGGGGACAGGGATCCATCTTTTCATTTTGCTTTGCAAACTCCTTTTTAATGGTTTTTTTTGAAAGCAGAGTGGGCAGTACTTTTGGAGAAAGAAAAAGAGGACGCTGTATCCTTTGCCTGAGTTTGCACAAAACTTCCACGGTATTTTCTCTATCTGACCACTGGAGGGAGCCATTTTACTACTTAAACTTGGAGGTAAGCTTTGCAGGTTACTAGCAGGCTGAAAATAGTAAGATAGATGTAATTCAGACTCATCTTGAACTTGTGATCCTGGCTGTTCTGTCGTGACGAAGACTGTGGCGTCAGATGAAGTTTTTGTGCATTGCAGGTCCCATCAACATATAGGATTGGTTATAAATATGCAGAGCTGAGCTTCAGCCTTCATGGCAAAGGGTTGTAAAATGTTTGTTCAGAAGGTGTGCACCATCAATTGCACGTGGAATTTTATGTAAAGGGAAAAGACAAGACTCTGCCCAAAGGAGTTTACAGTCGAGATCAGGGGGTGTAAAACTTGCCTCATCCTGGGGGCTACATCCAATTCATAGCACTACTAGGGCTGGTGGTCCGAGATCTGGAATTTCAGGGCCCCCCCACCTCCCCGAATGCAACCTGAGGTGTGATCTAGTCACATCTGGAGGGTATTTTGAGGGCCAGGGAGGTCTCAGAATGCCATGCTGCGGGTTGGGGAGGTGGTGCATGGCCTCCCTGACCCTA
The DNA here is from genome assembly GCF_035046505.1 of Tiliqua scincoides. NCBI lineage: Eukaryota > Metazoa > Chordata > Lepidosauria > Squamata > Scincidae > Tiliqua > Tiliqua scincoides. The sequence continues at coordinate 217,758,531 of NC_089824.1, forward strand.
AGAACACCCTCCAGTTGTGTTTTCAGGGGTGGGGCAGCCCTGGAACTCCATGGGCAACCCAAAGAGGTTCTGCAGGCCATTTTGTTTGACACCCCTGATCTAGATAGTGACACAATGGAAAATTTTAGGGTACAGTCTGGATAAGTAGGGGAAGCATATGCAATCACTCTTACATGTGCTTAATTACTGTTAGTGATGGGGATTGAGCTTCATGAAAAAGGTGGGATCGAAGACAATTTGAACCATCCTACAGGGGTTGCAGGACCTAGTTCCAAGCATTTAAAGGGCAGCAAGGGAGAGAGGCCACACTCATGGACATGTGACTTTAAAGAAAACAAAAACCATTTGTAAAACATATTGTGCTCCAGAAAGCAAGGTGATATTCTGTTAAATTATTTTGATGTAATGTGTAATTATACATTTTAATCTTCATCCATGCATCATACAGGCAGGGTGCTTTACAAAGAAATGATTCAAAGACAAGTCTTTTTCCCAGGGGTGAAGATTTGCCTCAGTGGTGGGCAGGGGTTACAGAAGAGTGGGGGGGGGGGAAGAGAAGGATAAACAGGTAAAGAAGAGGAGTTTGATTCTGTTACATGGACCCAGGGCATGAGGACTGATTGATTCAATCCAAGGAATTTAGCATGATCAATATTGAAACAACGGAGTGTGAAGTTCAAACTAAATTGCCCCCAGTGGCGTAGCTAAGGGAGTGCAGGGGGTAGCAATTGTACCAGGCGACGAGCTTTAGGGGGGCAACAAGCTGAGTTTTGACACTAGCGACCAAAATTGTGAGAACCTTGGTATGTACAAATAATGCCATCACCTTATATATCATTGGAAAGGTAATTTTCTGAATGCAATGAAACAACTGCATTGTAATATCTGTATTCTGTCACACAACATGGAACCAATAAGGAGTTAATGAGTCAACACCCATTTACATGTATCATGAAATAGATAGATACCTTAGCTATGCCACTGGCTGGGGAGAGGCGGAGAGGCAGGTGGGTGGCAAGCTGCTGGGGGAGGAAAGGTGTTTTTCCCAGTCCCTCCTGTGCTACCTACTCAACTACTGAGGCCCTGTGTTTTCCTCCATAAGTGGAAATGTCAGGTGTCCCTAGGAAATGAGGTATTTTCTGTCACAGAGCCATCAGATGCCCTTCGGGGGAGGGGGGTACCTGGCCCAGCTACTGGCAAGCTTTCCAGCTAATGGAGCCTTCCATTGCCTGGTTAAAATATGCTTGTTGCACAAAGTCTTAGGTATTGCTTCTGTTTTTTATTTATTTTTATTTCTGACATTGTGCTCCTGTCTTCTTTTTTTTTTTCTTGTTTGATACTGCTTACAGGGTTTATTGCAGCTGTGCTGTGTAAATTGCTGGTTTGAGGCTGATCTTTAATTAGAAAGAAAAACAATCTAATTCAATAAACTTTGGGCCACTTTCCTTTCTCGGTCTTGTCCTCTGCTCTCAGCATGCACACCTGTTGTGGGCTAACAAGACCTGGTCCAAATCCATCTCTTTCTCCATGGTCAGCACCACTGCTCTGGCCAAGATCACGGCTACCCAGTGCCTGGCTGTCTAACAGCTGCCAGGTCTGAATGTAATTAAGCTGGGCATCTGGTCTGTGGTTGCTGTGTTATCAGGCGGCTAATTGAGAATCTCACCCAGCAAACGTGCCTTCCCATGCACATGCGTGTACCACCTCAGCTTGCGTTTTATCCATGCAAAGGGTTGCCTGAGCTTGCTGGTCTGCATCAGCCCCCACAGCACCAAAAGGTGAGCCTGCTCTTAAGGCAAACTGGAATAGTTATTTCAAATGGTAGATAGGGCAGAGGGGCCATGATTGCCCCAGCAGGCACCTCACCATTCCCCTGATCTTAAGAAGGGATAGATTAGGAAGCTCGCAAGAGGTTTGGAACAAATGAGGGAGCTGATGAGGGAGCATGATATATTATGATGCATGCTGTATAGAATGTGTGGGTGAGTGTGTAGAGTGTGATTGTTGGAATTGTAGTATATATTTATGCTTGTATCTCAAAGGTGCATAAATTTGGTTGTGCTGTAGCACGACCATAAAGTTACTACTACTACTATTAGGACTGGGGTGGGGAAGCCACTTCCTTCATTTGTTCTCGTCCCCTGTAAAAGGGAGGAGATGGCTCATCTTCTTGTGCTTGGCCCCTTCCATCCTACAAGATCTGTGCTCAGCTGGCAAAAGGTTGCTGTTCAGGAAAACTATTAGATGGTAGTTTAGCGTTCAGTAGCTGCCTGGTGGAAGTACTTAAGGTTTATATAGCCATAGTGCTTTCTGAGTGTGCAGAAAGCTTCATTTGTATTACCTTGATGCAATCTTTACAACAACCCTGCAAGGTAAGCAAATATTATCCCTGAAATTGCAAATGAGGACGACTGAGGCTGAGAGGGAGTAACTTGTCTGAGATCACCTCATGAGTTCAGGCCTGAGGTGCTATTCAAACTGGACAAAGTTCTGATTCACAGTTCAGTCTCCAGGCTAGACTACACCAGGTCATTGGTGAACACCTGAATTCTTCACCCTATGTTGGTTTTCCTCCTACCTGCAAGGGGTAGCAAACAGGCAACCAGAAAGATCCTGGAAAGATGATGTGTGCGTTTAAAAATAGTTTCACAACCTGTGCTTGCATTTGACACATTTTGAGCATCCAAATCATTTCTGAAAGCGTATGATGAGAAAAATTAACCACAATACAACACACACACCTTGATAAATACTTTTACAGTGCAGTTTTCACTTGCGCTGGAACAGGCAGGCTGGCGGGCCTGCAAATGTTTGGAGCTCAGCCCAACGCAAGGGGAAAAATTCCCCTTATGCCTGGGAGAGCTGCAGCAGCCCTGTGGGTCTACTTGGATCTGCACCACCTAAAGAGGTGGCGCAGATCCGAACAGAACGAACCAGCTTGGAGCTGCTCCACACCACCCATGAACGGGGCTAGGATTCGGCATAACTGCCAGATCCTGACTCCACCTTCTGCTCCCTGCCCACCCACGGGAATGCCCGCCAGCAACCCTCCCCCAGTCCAAAACTCCTCCTCCCCACCTCCCTTCCACCCTCCCCACAGACCCCTGTCCTGGCTGATGCAGACTTACCTTTACTTGTTGAAGTGGAGGCTGAATCTAGCCTCTGCAGGCCAGTGCACCTCCATGTGCTGGCGTGGCTTACTCCCACAGATGTGCAAGTGTACTTTACGTTTGCAACCCTCCTGGGCTGTTGCAAGGGACTTGCACTTGCCCAGCGAGCACTTGGGCTTTTAGTAACTAAAAAAAAAAAAGTTTGCCATCATATAGTCCCTTTGGTGATAGAAGGTGTGGGATAAAAAACATTTAAATAAAGAGCCTGGATGGATATATATATACTGCATCATATCTATTTACAGCCTTTTTCCCAAGGCAGTCAAAAATCATTTACAGTTTAAAGCCCTAAGACAATCTTGAAAACTAGAAAAGAAAAAAAATGAAAATTTTCTCAGGCCAATGAGTGCTACTGAACCTACCCATCAAACTTAAAAATAGCGAAATCTATAAACAGATAATTGACCACACACTGATTTTTAAAACCTTTACACCATCTTTGGAGGAGATGAAAGGGAATGGCCCCTGCCTCAAGGAGTCTGCAATCTAAACTTGGATAACGAGAATGATGGTGGACAAAGGGGGAAGAAGGTGAGGTTTAGCAAGGGAGGAAAAGAGGAACAATGTAAGACATAGGGATGAGGATTCGGGGCCTAAGATGCATGATTTGGGGGGGAGGGTCTTTACCTTGGATTCTGCAAGACAGTGGCATAACAAGTCTCGTCACTGCTGCCTGGTATAGAGAGTGGGGTGTGTGTCTTTTTTTTTTTTTTTTACTTTCCTTCCCACAGGCTGAACACAATCCTCATTCCAAAATATTCACTAGTGTAATGCAAGAGCTGGGTCTGGTTGCAAAATGTTGCCTTCTCTAGGAGGAAGCGTGTGCCTTACCTACCTGTATCTACCTCCTCCTAACTAAGGTGGAGCTGCATCTGGGGGAGAGCAGGGGGCAGGCCTTGCTCAGTTTCTTTCCTTTGGGTCTGCCTCTCTCTCTCTCTCTCTCTCTCTCTCTCTCTCTCTCCCCCCCCCCCCCTGCCAGGGAAACTGCAAACAGCCTTCACTGGCTTTACTAATGAAGTGCTAACAAGAAGGCTCTGGAAGGGAAAGGCAGTATAAACAAGAAGGCGGAGGGCCTGGGAAGCTGGCTGTAGCTGCCAAGAGGCTGTGCCGCGGAGCAGTCCTTCCCTTTCTCCTTCGGGGAAACCCATTCTCAGGACTGTTTTCACTGATGGGCCAGGATGGAGAGCCTCAGCAGCGTCCTGAAACAGAAAGCTACGGAGAGGCACCACAGGGCTGAAGTTATGATTGCAGGAGAGCAACTCAGGTATGTTTGGAGCAATGCAAGAGGCTCCGTTTGTCCTTCGGATGGGGCCCAGGTTGGTGTCAGTTTGAGATACGTGATTACAAGCAAGCTGACAAAACCCCCAACATTAATGCCCTTGGAACGCTTTCTGTGTAAACCAGGGCCAACTTGCATAAGTAGATTTCCTCTTGCAAATCTTTGATGGTTCATTTCTTTTTGTTTAAGTGCCTGCCCGGGAAAGAGCTGAGTTTCAAACACATTAATTGGGAAATGAGTGGTCTTTTCTAGTATGATACAGTCCACTTGGCTTTAAGCAGGTCATTGGGACCCCAAAATGGGACATGCACCAATCCAAGGAGAGTCTTGCTAGAAAAACTGTCATCCTTGTTACATGAGCCAAAACAAATGCATATCCTAAGAACATTTTGTTACTGAAGCATCATCTTCTAAGATCAGTGGTAAGCAAGTGGTACCCCATGAGTGTCATTCCTGTCCCTTGCCTCCCTGAGAATCGTGTTTCAGAGTTAGGGATGCTTCAGTTGTAGCACTTAATCATGGCTTGTATCTTGCTTTGCCTCAGATGGGAGGGGGAGCAATCTCTGAAGCATATCTCAATAACAAGTAAGGTCATGGGGAGAAGGTGGTCCTTGAGGTCTTCTGCTATCAAGCCAGGGTCATGATTGTGAAGAGTTTCCCGTCTTGTAAATCAGTGGGGAAGGGCCTGACTGTACATAACTCAGGCTACAATCCTAAACACTCCCTTGCTTGGGAGTAAGTCCTATTGGATTAACTGTAATTTATTTCTGCAGAAGCATCTAGACCAATGGTTCTCACATATTTAGTGCCGGGACCCACTTTTAGAATAAGAATCTGTCAGGACCCACTGGAAGTGATGTCATGACTGGAAATGACATCATCAAGCAGGAAAATTTTTGACAATCCTAGGCTGCAGTCTTACCCAGGAGTAAGTCCCATTTACTATCATTTTTAAAAGAATATACATAGTGGCCTGTTAAAAGTACAGGTCTGTCACATTTCCCCAAATGCAGTCACATACCATGGTAGCATCAAGTTGAATATATTAAAAATAAAACCTTGAAATGAATGGGGACCCACCTAGTGGGTCCTGACCCACAGTTTTGAGAAACACTGATCTAGACCATACTAGACACTTGAATAGACTGCTTCAAAGGCAGTGATTTTTCAACATTTTTCTTCTCAAGTCACACTGACCTTTATGGTCTTCTCTATGATAAGAACATAAGAACAGCCCCACTGGATCAGGCCATAGGCCCATCTAGTCCAGCTTCCTGTATCTCACAGCACACCAAATGCCCCAGGGAGCACACCAGATAACAAGAGACCTGCATCCTGGTGCCCTCCCTTGCATTGGCATTCTGACATAACCCATTTCTAAAATCAGGAGGTTGCACATACACATCATGGCTTGTAACCCGTAATGGATTTTTCCTCCAGAAACCTGTCCAGTTCCCTTTTAAAGGCATCCAGGCCAGATACCGTCATCACATCCTGCGGCAAGGAGTTCCACAGAGCAACCACATACTGCGTAAAGAAATATTTTCTTTTGTCTGTCAAAACCCTCCCAACACTCAATTTTAGTGGATGCCCCCTGGTTCTGGTGTTACGTGAGAGTGTAAAGAGCATCTCTCTATCCACTTTATCCTTCCCATGCATAATTTTGTATGTCTCAATCATGTCCCCCCTCAGGCATCTCTCTTCTAGGCTGAAGAGGCCCAAACGTCATAGCCTTTCCTCATAAGGAAGGGACTCCAGCCCAGTAATCATCTTAGTTGCTCTCTTTTGCACCTTTTCCATCTCCACTATGTCCTTTTTGAGATGTGGTGACCAGAACTGGACACAATACTCCAGGTGTGGCCTTACGATCGATTTGTACATCGGCATTATAATATTAGCCGTTTTGTTCTCAATACCTTTTCTAATGATCCCAAGCATAGAATTGGCCTTCTTCACTGCCGCCGCACTTTGAGTCAACACTTTCATTGACCTGTCCACCACCACCCCAATATCTCTCTCCTGATCTGTCACAGACAGCTCAGAACCCATTAGCCTATTTGTGAAGTTTATATGATCTACACCTCTTGTGATGTCACTTCTGGCTTTTGGAAGACTCTTCTGGGTTCTGCAGCTGTTTCTAGGGCTCTGAGCTGGTGGAAGAGGACAGATACCTTTGTTACTATAGGCAGTTTTCATAGTAACTGAGCCACATTCTTCTCAGTTCAATTCATTCATTCAATTCTTAAAGAAATGAAATGAAGAATTCTTAAAGAAATGAAATGAAAGAGCAGTATAAGGACTGCTAATGAAAAATATTCTGATAATTGGCTCTTTAATTAGTGTAATCTTTGTGGCTGAAGCAAATTAGCAAGTTTCTCAATATCTGGCTATAGTGTTAGTGACAAAGAAGATCACCTCTCTTTGCAATATCAAGGTGGTTACAAGTTTGTGATTGTGAGTGAACCACCCAGCTGAAGCCAGATTCAACAAGATAAGAAATGGGAAAAGTGATAAAAGTATAGCTTTGTTTTCTCCCAGGGCAGCACGAACTTCCTAGCCATTTCACTGCTTACCCATAAATTCTATGTTTGCTGTGCTTGAACCTAACTTGAGCTGTTATATTATTCTGTATCGCTTTTAATGTAATGTCAGCATCAACCACATTTAACCCAAATGGATCCACCACCAACCTGCAATGGTCATTGCTAGCAGGTCATGCATACAAAATTTCATTTATTACAGACTGCATGTTTCACTGAGATATGTATTGGAAATGTAAACAATAGTAATTTTCAATATTTATGCTGCTGAAATTAACACGGAGATTGTGAGGATTATGACAATTTCATTGTACACCTGGCAGTTAAGTTGGGGTGACCTCCTCAGAAACTTACTGTGGCCCCTAGTGTTCTGGGTTTTTTTTTCCACGTGCCTCACCCCGGAAGTATGGCATGAACATGGGTGGTTTTAGAAGCATCACCTTGGAAGATGCATTCCTTCCTGCATGTGAGCAAAAAAGCAGGGATGCTTCTTTTAAGGTGCTACTTGCTATATATCATTCTTGCAAATAGTATTAATTTTTTTTAATCCTACTGCCCAGTTCGTCACAGCACCTTTATAGTTGGCCAAAGGTTTTTTTTAACCAATTTAAAAAAAACATTCCAACCCCAGCTGGACCTTACGCCTTCACTACTAGCCAAGAAAGGCTTCGTTAATCACATCCCTCAAACTAAACACATGCCAGGAATGCCAAAGGGGCTCAAAATACTGCTAGTGGACGTTTCTGAAAGGTTGGAGTATTTCAGGACAGACTCTGTAGCCTGAGATTGCCATGAACAGGAGAGTGTTTGTAAGGTCAAGTAAGGTGAAGGCATGCGCTGATGGCCACCAACAGCCATGGGACGGAGCAGGTTGTTTTGACCTATAATTTTGCAGTAGAAAGAGGGAGAGAATGTGCTGGGTGGGGCCAGCCAGCCAGCATCAAAACTGTTTTTACCAGGTTTGGCTTGCTTGAGCTGTTGGCAGCAGACGGACTTGGGAAGATTGCTCTCCAAACGCTTCATCAGGGAGCAGACATTGAAACTGTGCCATCTTTTGGAGAAGATCTGCTAATAATATATACACAACAGGAGAGGAAACTGAACGCTTTCCACATGCGCTGCCTCCAACGCATTCTCCGCATCACCTGGCAGGACAAGGTTCCAAACAACACAGTCCTGGAACGTACTGGAATCCCTAGCATGTATGCACTGCTGAAACAGAGGCGCCTGCGTTGGCTCGGTCATGTCGTGAGAATGGATGATGGGCGGATCCAAAAGGATCTCCTCAATGGAGAACTCGTGCAAGGAAAGCACCCTACAGGTAGACCACAGCTACGATACTAGGGCAACTGCAAGAGGGATCTGAAGGCCTTAGGAGTGGACCTCAACAAGTGGGAAACCCTGGCCTCTGAGCGGCCCGCTTGGAGGCAGGCTGTGCAGCATGGCCTTTCCCAGTTTGAAGAGACACTTGGCCAACAGTCTGAGGCTAAGAGGCAAAGAAGGAAGGCCCATAGCCAGGGAGACAGACCAGGGACAGACTGCACTTGCTCCCAGTGTGGAAGGGATTGTCACTCCTGAATCGGCCTTTTCAGCCACACTAGACGCTGTTCCAGAACCACCTTTCAGAGCGCGATACCATAGTCTTTCGAGACTGAAGGTTGCCAACAACATATTTATATAGTCCCTCAAAAGTTGTAAGGTATATTAAATCAGATAGGAGGAGCTTACAGGTTTACGTTCTTTGGCAAAAGCCAGTAGGAAGTTGAAGTATAATGCAATAATTATAACGCAATAAAGTGAAATATAATGCAAGAAAAATATCTGAAACTTAAAAAAAAAAGTACCAAGAATTGCCATAATGAGATGGTGCTGCATTTTTGATTTGATACCTTTTAGCCCTCTTAAAAATCAAAGGAATTTTTAAAATGCAGTTGAATAGCTTAGGAGTCAACCTGCTGGATGAGACGGAGGGCTTATTTGGCCCAGAATAAGCCTTCTGTGGGGTCAGTCACATGCTTCAAGGAACTTCACAAGCAGAACAGGAATGCAAGAGTCACCCCATCCTTTTTGACACCCAGCAACTGGAAGCCAGAGGTAGACTGCCTCTGAACATGGGGTACCACTGATCCTCCATGAATTTGTCTAGTTCCATTTTAAAACTGTCTAAGTTAGTGACCATCAATCCCATTTTATGCTGGCAAATTTTATAAGATAATTGTACATCGTGTGAAAGTGATTCTCTTTTCTCCTGAATCTACTGTCTGCCAAATTTATTGTGATTCTAGTATTATGAGACACACGGGGGGAAAATCCTCGGTCTCAAATCTCTCCATATCATGCAGAATTTTATAAACTTCAGTCGTGTCTGCTCCTTGTCACTTGTCAGCAACTAAAAAACCCCAGAGGCTTGATCTACTCACTGCACATTCTGTGAGTTTGTTTTCAACAAGTATTCCCTTAGTGACGAACAATGTAGAGTTAAAACCAAATTCATAATAACCATTAAAATACAGATTAGAAGAACTACAAGGTACAAACAGCCTGTGTAGCAGAAAAAAAAAATTCTCTAAAAGGTACAATGAATCCTTACACTATTCAGCTTGCTTGTAGAACCAGGATGGAGAGTGTAACAAGTGAACATCCAGAAGGATGTTTTGGAGCTCTGGGGTTATTACAAGAAAATTCTCTGCTTTTGTATGGAAACCTATTTGGCTATTTCTCATAGGGTGGGGTCAACCCACTGATCATTCTGGTTGCACTTTTTCCAGCTCTGTGATGCTTGCCCTTTTTGAAATGGGGCAAGTAGAACTGTTTGTAGTATTCTAAGTGCAGCCACACATATAGAAAAGGCATTATTTAAGGACCATTTTGTTTTTCTATCCCCCCTAATAATGTCCTGCATGAGATCTGCCAGGATCTAAAAAAAGACATAGTGGAAATGGAAAAGGTGCAAAAGGGAGCGACTAAGATGATTACAGGGCTGGGGCACCTTCCTTATGAGGAAAGGCTATGGCGTTTGGGCCTCTTCAGCCTAGAAAAGAGACGCCTGAGGGGAGGACATGATTGAGACATACAAAATTATGCAGGGGATGGACAGAGTGGATAGGGAGATGCTCTTTACACTCTCACATAACACCAGAACCAGGGGACATCCACAAAAATTGAGTGTTGGGAGGGTTAGGACAGACAAAAGAAAATATTTCTTTACTCAGCGTGTGGTTGGTCTGTGGAACTCCTTGCCACAGGATGTGTTGCTGGTGTCTAGCCTGAACGCCTTTAAAAGGGGATTGGACAAGTTTCTGGAGGAAAAATACATTACGGGGTTCAAGCCATGATGTGTATGTGCCACCTCCTGATTTTAGAAATGGGCTATGTCAGAATGCCAATGCAAGGGAGGGCACCAGGATGCAGGTCTCCTGTTATCTGGTGTGCTCCCTGGGGCATTTGGTGGGCCGCTGTGAGATACAGGAAGCGGGACTAGATGGGCCTATGGCCTGATCCAGTGGCGCTGTTCTTATGTTCTAACCACCACACTTCCATTCTTTTTAACATTTACAATAAAATTCTATCTAGCCACCCCGCTGATGCAGCCACTCCATTGGAACACACACTACATCTTGTGGGGGAACTGTGCTGCCCTGCTGGGTCTACTTGGACCTGTACCAGCCATCGCTGGCACAAATCTGAGTCGGCTTGGGAAGGTGGATCAAGGTCAGAAAGGGGATAGGATAGCAGCAGTGCCGCTCTGCCCCTGCCACCCCCTTCCCAGTCTTGATGCTCCTGTTCCTACCTCTCCTCGCCCTGTCTTGAGAGGCTGTTAGCAGCGGGCTCCCTGAAGCCTGGAGCCAGCTCTGAGCACGTGCAAGCCTGTGAGCCTTGTCTTCACACATGACGATCTGCATGTACATTATCTAATTTTCTGGACGCTGGAAAGTTTTCCACGCAGCCATACATGATGATTTCAGCAGGGTCACTGCACAGTCTTTTTATGATGTGCAGGCAAAAACGTGAGGATGAACAGGCTCTGATTGACACCTGTCTTCACAAATGTTTTCTTAGCACAGAAGGCCGAACAACTTGGCTTCTCTGCTTTCTATATACATAGCTGCCCTGCCCTGAATTTCCATTGGTTTTGGCTGTAAAAGTCTGGTTTCACACTAACTGGAACTTCTTGTTACGTTCCCAACTGCTTCCAGTGTAGTCCAGCTGTCGAGTCTAAACCGATTCCGTGTAAAGGCAGATCTCATGGTCAGCAGGACCTTCCTGGGATCAGTAGCATAGCTAGAGAGGGTGCAAAGCACTAAGTTTTGCAGGGAGTCTCACCGCAGTGTGCAAGCTGCCCTCCCCTTTAGAGCTATTCTGGGTGGTGGGTGCAAAACGCAGGCATATGCCTCTGTTTTTTCACCCACTGCCCAGAATGGCTCCAAGGGGGGAGGGGCCATGTGCATGCTGCGGAGAGGCTCCCTGCAGAATGGAATGCTTTGCACCCCCTCTTGCTATGCGGCCACCTGGGACATATAATGCACCCCCCCAAGCCTCCTTCCTTATGGGCCTCTCAATTGCTTAATGCAATTTCCCAGCCTTTCATCATCCCACCATCCTCCCAGCCACAGCAGTCAAAAATTGCTCGCCTTTGCACGTTCTGGCTGCAGAATCTATCATCCTCAAGTAATGAGATGTTTTGCTTTGGAGTCCCCAACGAGCTGCATAAAGCTCAGTTATCAGCCTCCTGTGCTGGCTCCTTCCCCTTCCAAACAGGTGAGAATGTTTCCAGCGACCAGGACCCTCAAGCAGCCATGAGGATGAAGCACGAACCAGCCTTCATGGTCTGTTACCGAAAACTTTCGGCTGTTCGCTGCACAAAAACACAGAGATAATTGTTTCCTCACTGGGCACCAGGCAGCAGCATTCTTATACTGCAGGTCTTAAAGAGTGATGATTGACGCCTGTTTGTAAGGGTCCAGTGAGAGGGCAGGAGAAGCTGTGGATCAGCAAGTCTCAACCAATGTGCTACGTAAGGTCCGCAAGTACGCTGTGGGAGTTTGGAGCACAGCCCTCCAAAACTGCTGAAAAACTCTTCCAGGTTCTGCAGCTCTGTTTCTAGGCCAACTGGCTATAGTGACAAATTGTCCTTCTTCCACCAGTTCTACCAGACAATTTAGACAGTTGCCCTAGAAATAGAGCCGAAGAAACTGGAAGAGTCTCCCAGAAGCCAGAAGTGACATCTCAAGAAGTGAAGACCATAGAGAATACCATAGAAGTCAGTATGCCTTTAGAGGAAAAATGTTGAAAATTGCTGCTGTAGATGCTCAGGCTGGCAGCTGTTAACACTGTCAGCCCACAGTGACAGCCACTGTGTTGTTTTGCAGTCTCTCTCTGATCCCTGTCCATTGGTGATGCCCTCCTAGCATTCCACTTAAAAATGTACAGGAACGAAAGCAGCACTGCGTGTACCATGAACATTGAATGGGAGGCTGAAAACAGAGGGAAGGATTATGGTCTATAATATGCTGTACTCGAGACTTTGGTCTGATAGCAACGAGGCAAATTGCTGTGTGCACAGCCTGCCTTTGTTTAAAGAAAAAACAATATTTGAGAGCGCACCCCAGACAATTTTGTTGGCATCACATATCTCGAGATTTATTTTTGTTTAATGTGCTGAGGCTTTGCCTTTGAACAAGAGAACCAAGGAGAGTTCAATCCTCTTTTTTGACCTTGACAAAGTCACAAGGCTGTTCTGGGACCAGTGTCAAGTTTGTGGATGAGAGAGAGGGAGAATGCTCCAGAAAGATAGAAGAGGTTCCACTTCCCCTGGGCCCCACTGACCCAGGAGCTCATACGCAAGGGAAGGAGACCTCTCTTGATTTGTTTCCATTCTGTGTCTCTTGCTTCTCTCTTGCTTCACAGAGTCTGGAGCTCTGACTGCATTGCGCCAGGGTGAATAAAGCATTTATGTCTTCAGAGGGCTTCTTCTATGATAGGTAGCTCCAGGCTCCTCATCAACAGTTCTACTCCAGAGAATGCCCTGGTTTCCCCAGATTAGGGTCACCAGGTCAGAGGTGCTCCTGAACCTGAAATTCAGAAGGTGGAGTCTGTTGATGTTGCATAGGGATGGGAAAGAGGGGGACTGAGGGAATTACAGGGCAAAATCCTGTGAGTGTGTGTGTAAAAGTCAACATATCTTCCTCACCACATTTTAAAAAAGTTCTTGTAAGCAGTTTAAAAGTCTCAGCTGTAAGAGGGAGGAAGAGCCAAGGCTTCATCTAGAGAAGCAATTTTCAACCAGTGTGCTGCAAGTAGTCCACAGGGGTGCCACGAGAATTTGGGAGAGGATCGTTTATTAGTAGGGCCATTGGGGGTGTCAGCCCCCCCCCACTAGCAGCTTGGTGTGCCTTGTCAATTGTCCAAATACCAGTGGTTTGCCTTGAGAATTTGTCAGTGTGCCATGAGATTAAAAAGATTGAAATCACTGATCTAGAGGCTGTCTGTACCTCTGCTGAGAGAAAAGCCTTCCATTTCTTGAAACAATATCCACACCCAAGAGAAAAAGTGCAGCGACACCTGGGCCAAGAAATCCAAGCAATGTCACCCCACAATAACATTTTAAGGAGAAATGAATTGACAACTTTGTTGCCCTTTTAATGGAATTTAAAATCCATCACCAGAGGCAACCTCTCAATCTACTGCAGGAGGCTCTGCTTTGAGCTCCATCTTATACAGAAGCCATGTTCTTTTTACCATTATTTCATGCTGTGGTATGCTATTTTGAGAATCTGTGGATAAAGCAAGACACCATTGTTCTGTCAATCCATAAATGTGAGGGCTGGCCCCAATAGCCCTTGAGCAGAGAGCAAGGGCAGGCAAGAACATTTCATGACGTGACAAATGTCTAAGAGATGTTTTGAGGCAGAGTGGGTGGGGGAGAAGAATACATTTGTTCTGAGCAGCTGGCCTTGATAGGAAGGCTCACTCAACACTTGTGATTACTGAAATAATTGCGTCCCAGGGAAAGCAGAAGAACAAGGACCAGTCAGACATGTTCCCCATGAGTTCAGTGCAGGTGGCAGACGCATGATCTGGCCGTTTCAATCTTGTGTGGAAAGGTTTCATGCCCCCAACCCCGGCTACCAGCTCTCACCTCTTTTCCTGTCTGTTCCAGACTTCGTCTCCATGATGGCAAGCTGGTGAAGGATCGGCGCTATCACCTTCGCACCTACCCCAACTGCTTTGTGGCCAAGGAGCTCACCGATTGGTTGATTGACCACAAAGAAGCGCCAGATCGGGAAACTGGTATCCGACTGATGCAGAAGCTAATGGACCATTATATTATCCACCATGGTTTGTGAGCTCCCGAGTTCTGATACTACTGGAGGATTCTTTTTTCAGAGTGCTTCTGCATCCTCCAAGCAATGGCAGGTGGGGGAGGGCTTAATGTAGTGGAGTTGGCGCAGGGACAAAGGCTTAGATCCATGGGTACAGCAGCCATCAGCCCTGGCTCAAGTTCAATGGGCACCCTCCTTTTCCATGCCCTCTTTCTGTTTTGTGTGCATGTCATGACACCATTCCCCCCTCCCTTCCTCACATGACCATTTCTATGGAACAGGCTGAGCTCTGTGCATGCTCACCACCTGTCTGTTTGCAGAAGTGGTTGGGCAGGCAAGGAAGTGACATCACAAGAGGCAAAGATCATAGAGGTCAGTGTGCCATGCAAAGAAAAATGTTAAAGATCACTGCCCTAAGGGGTTGTTGCCAATAGCTTTATGGGCAAAGTCTGAGGAGAGATTTGGAGAAAGGTGGGACACATACGTACTGAGGAAGCATCTTGAGGCTGAACGAGGTCAGCCCTTTGTGCAAACACAGCCAAATGTTCTTGACAGAGGAGGGTTTTATGCTTCAGAGTCAGACTTGGCTTCTGGGAGAGAGTCCAGCCCAGTGAAGCTTGCCATTGAGAAGAGCCCGTCACGTGAGGAGTTGTGGGGAGTCTCGTGCTGGAGGAGTCTCAATATTCTGCTTTCACGGTTCTCTGGCAGAGACCTTGTCAGTCATCATTCCTCCAGAGAAGCGGCACAAGGCTGGAGTCTGTGTCTGGCTTGCTCACAACTCAGACAGTCAGGAATCAAAATGTAGAGAGCTCTGTTGGGTGCTTTCTATTCCCAGCCTGAGAATACTCAAGAAAAGTTCTGAGGTCTTCTGAGGATATCTGTGTGTGTTGGGGGGGGGGAGTGAGGAGGAATGGAGAATTTCACACCTACGTCGTGGGGGAGCGGTGGCAAATTCGCAGGCCAATGCAGCAAATGTGTGTCCTGGAAATCCAGAAATTGAGGGCTTTTTCACATATTTTCTTCAACGATGTAGAAAGAGTATATCTGTGTGGTTAAATAGATTTTGTATGCGTGTGCCCATCTGACAGTTGACACCAGTGGCATAGCTAGAGGGGGTGCAAAGTTTTGCAGGGAGCCTCACCGCGGCATGCAAGCAACCCCTTCTGAGCCATCCCTGGTGGGGGGAGCTAAACGGAAGTGGGGGGAGCAAAACAGCATCTGTTTCTGCTGTTTTTGCAGCAGGAGTGGAAAAATCACAGCTAATCTTGACCTCTCTGGCTAATGCTGGTGTGGATAGTTTGTGCGCACATTGGAATCAATGGAAAACTAGTAGGTAACACTTCCAAGCAGGAGGGAGGAATGAGCTTTCATATGGGTGCACTGATCTAAAGGAGTCCTGTTTACATATCTTTTGATTCTGCTTCAGTAAGGTAAACATTCTACCTATTGCCACCTGCTGCCAGGCGATCGACTGATCTGTTCTGATTAAAATTACTCTGCTGTGGTGTTATAATGCAATCACAATTAGTTCTCGGTTAATCATTAACACTTAAATCTGATTTTGTTTGTTTTGTTCCCTTGGCTGCTATCAGTTTTTCACAGCCAGTAAGGTAGTTTCAAAAGTATCCCAGTGTTTTTTAATTAAATAGAATATTGGCAAGAAGCAAAATCTTTGGCTGCATCTGCTGTGTGGGACTTTCCTGTATGCAGTAGTGTAGCTAGAGGGGGTGCAAAGCACTAAGTTTTGCAGGCACCTGAACACGCCATGCAAGGGCACCCTCCCCTTCCGGGCCATTCCCGGCAGTGGGACAGACTGCACTTGCTCCCAGTGTGGAAGGGATTGTCACTCCCGAATCGGCCTTTTCAGCCACACTAGACGCTGTGCCAGAACCACCTTTCAGAGCGCGATACCAGAGTCTTTTGAGACTGAAGGTTGCCAACTACTAGATCAAAACGGAGGTGTATTCTCCGTGAATGGCTCTGAAGGGGAGAGGAAGGGCCCCTTGCACAGTGCATCCAAGTGCCTGCAAAACTTAGAGCTCCAGCATGGAGGCAGAGCTCCAGCGGAGGGTTTTCACATGCTTGGAAAAGCCCCCCTTCCCACCCTGAGTCTCTTACCGGAATTTGTTGCATTGTACTGGCCTCCCAGACACTGTCACTGCCAGTTACCTCTAGTGGTAGTTCCAATAGGTGAACCATGTGAAGTGGTACATCAGGGGATGAAATGCTGTTCTAACAACATGCTTCCTCCATGGAGATCAGGTCTTCTCCCCCTCCTCCAATATCCTTGTCTCAGCCCTGTGGATTAGGTTAGTGTGAGAGGGACTGACTGGCCCAGGATAATCCAGGGAGAGCGTGTCCACTTGTGACCTTATACGCACTGCGGCCAGCAGCACTGGTGGCTTCTGCCCTGTGGACCTCCCTTCCAGGAGAGATTTGCCATTGCTTGTTTTTGTTGGCCTTCTGGAGACCAGCAGAGATATGTCAAAGGCAGATTTTTATTTTTTTTTTGGTCTGCTGGTGCTTCACTTGATTTAGCCTTGATGGTAGATGTTTCATACCAAATACTTGGAAGCTGCCCTGGTTTTATTCGGATGGGCTGGAGAGAAATGTTTATAAGGAAGAAATGATATTCAATCATCTCTGAATTTGTATGGTCATAAGACGTTGGTCTGCAAATGTTTTGAGTTGGAATATAAAAACAGAGACTCTGTGGCTTTGATTGTAGCTCAAGCTGCCACGGATGACAAGCCATGTCATCCGCTGTGTTCCTCAAAGACTTCAGCTACTACAAATTGGTTAGTTTTTCAGGCTCCATAAGACTCTTTGTTGTGTTTGCCACCACAGACTAACGCAGGACCACATAAATTGGACATCAGAACCAGAGAGAACCTGACCTCTTTCTCCTTTTCAGTTTGTGATGAGCATTTTGACTACAAGGATGCCAAGCTCCTTTACCGCTTCCGGAAGGACGACGGGACCTTCCCCCTCAACAAGGATGTGAAGGTCTTCCTGAGAGGCCAGAGTCTCTATGAGACGTACGTGAGTCCTTTTGCCCGTGCCCCATAAGACTTGTTGAGAGCAGTAGCAGTAGAAACTACTTCCCAGTAGTTTCTCTGGGAAGAAATTGGCTTCACCGGACCTCAGAATGCTTTATAGGAGCATGAAAACATCTGCTTTCCCAGGGAAACTGGAAGTTGCATGTTTTTGCTTAGGCATTTTGAGACATTTTGAGGGTGGGGAGGCTGCGCACGGCCTCCTCAGCCCTCAAAATGTGGCCCAAATCTTTTCAACATCCACGGATTTGGGTGGTTCTGGGAACTGAACCCCTGTGGATAACAGTCTGCCTATAATTGCTTACAGCAGCAATTTTCAACCGGTGCGCCACAGCACATTGGTGTGCCATGAAGGATTCGCAGGTGTGCCGCGAGAGTTTGGAGCACAGCCTTTGAATATTGCTGAAAAGCTCTTCCAGGCTCCGTGGCTCTTTTTTCTATGGCAACTGTCTGTAGTAACAAATTCTGTTCCTCTTCCTCTACTGACAATTTGTTGTCAGACTTTGGAAATGCAGTAAGTTGTTGTGGGGGCAGGGCGGGACTGTAGCAGAAATCAGGGCCACAAGGACCCAGGGACATCCTAATGTACCTGGGGGCATCCTGCAGCCTCCTGGGGAATCTTGGAGACTTGCAGCCACCTCTTGACTCTTTGTTCAGCTACAATTAGTTCTGTTCTGCTGTTAGAGCTCACTTCTGGTTTGTGCAATCATATAATGGAACTGAACTCCAGTTGCAGGTTAGAGCTCACTGCAGCTACGTGGAGGGTCGCAGAGGCAACTGCAAGCCTCCAGGACCCTTCAGGAGCTTGCAGGATGCCCCCAAGTACATTCAGATGTCCCTGGGTCCCTGTGGCGTCACTATTACCGCAATACCATCGGGCACCCATTCCTGCGTCACTCCCCTTAAGGGGGAATGGTCCATTTCCAGTCCTACTGATGGGTCACGACCCTCCAGTTTGGAAACCACTGCTGTAGACAGTTATCCTAGAAACAAGAGCTGCAGAGCCTGGAAGAGTGTCTCGGAAACCAGAAGTGACATCACAAGAGGTAAAGACCATAGAGAAGATCAAAGAGGCCAGTGTGCCATGAGAAGAAAAATGTTGAAAATCACTGGCTTAGAGATTCAGGACAGACAAAACAATCAGGGTGGTGGACAAAGAACTTACAAAAAATTCAGCTGGATCAAGCCCAAAGCCCATTTAGTCCAGCATCTGATTTCCGCACCAGCTGCCTCAGGGAAGTACAGAACCTGGGTGTTCTGCAACCTCACTCCCTGCTTCTGGCATCCAGACACCTGCTGCCGCTGAACCTGGAGGTCATGCAGAACTATTGTGAAAGTCGTGGACGGATGTGTCTGCTATGAGTTTGTTCTCTAGTTTGAGACCCAGCAGTTCAAAAGGGAAAGGAAGGAAGCTGCCAGCATCAAACTGGTCAAACTGGTATGCAGACAAAGAAAATGCTGTAGCAAAATGGACAATTGTTATAATGCATCCCAGAAACTCACAATTGTCACCAGGCTTATTAGTCTGGTTTCTGATCCAATCAAAAAAAACTTTCTGGGATGGCATCTGAGAGCCACCTTGAACCCCTTCTGGGAACTGCCTTTACCTGTTCAGGAGCATTCATCTTAATGCCTTGAGAACCACAACATAGCAGGGCTGCAGTGAACTCTCTGGTAGAGAAAGGACTTTGCTTTACAATTGGTTGTGGGTTATGTTTGTAGGCTTGGCACGCCCTCTTGTGGTTCTGGCCACATGGGAGAAGAGCTGCTTTGTACTGCATTTAGTGTAGAGCTCTGAATATTCAAGGTCTCTTCAGGAATTTGATATCAAGGGGCCTGTCTCTGTTTCTGCCAGTTCCCTTTCAAGAGGTGAATGGCAGACTGTCAACAACCTGGATGCAGAATCCACACATGTCTAGTTTGAATTGAATCCTCTGTCCATTTGATGTATGGGTGAAGTATGTAGTGATGGCTGTCCGAGAAAGCATCTTCAGTTGATTCTTGAGATTGTGAGGGGACAAACAAGAGAAGGGGGTGGTCAAGAGCTCATCAGCCCCCAAACCTGATTTCAGTCCCAGGGCTGAGCCTAGAACAAGTGAAGTAACCATGAGTTGCATTGCACATGTGCAGAATAGATCTCTCTCATCATCACTGAATACCTGTAGTAACAATAACAATAACAATATTTATATACCGCTTTTCAACTAAAAGTTCACAAAGCGGTTTACAGAGAAAAATCAAATAACTAAATGGCTCCCTGTCCCAAAAGGGCTCACAATCTAAAAAGATGCAAAAAGAATACCAGCAGACAGCCACTAAAACAGACACTGCTGGGGTGAGGTGGGCCAGTTACTCTCCCCCTGCTAAAAAAAAAGGAGCACCCACTTGAAAAAGTGCCTCTTACCCAATTAGCAGGGGCAGTAAGCAGCCATACCTCTGAGATTTTGCTTCTGTTTTGACATAGGTGCGCATCTTGTATTAGAAATTAATAACTGGGATGGTCACCAAGATACTGTATACAAGACTTCGACTTTAGAATTTGGCTGAGATGAATCAGTTTAAAGCCAAAAAGCAATTTTGTTTAAATATTTCATAGTCATCACCAGCAATGGCTGAGGTAGGAGAATGTGATTGACAGTTTTAGTCAGAGTGGCATATACCCTGTGCTTTTTGGAAGGAGTTCTGACCCCCCCCCCCCCGAAAAACCAATGCTTGTCTGGAATTGTCGAATGTGTCTGTTTCATCCACATCGAAACCGTTTTACGTAGAACCTAGTATATCAGAGAGAAAGTGAGGCTAGGACCCTGATCTACTAGTTTTCTCAGTGTAGTGCAGGAGTGCCCAAACCCTGGCCTGGGGGCCATGTGCAGCCCTCAGGGGCTCCCAATCAGGCCCTCGGGGAGCCCCCAGTCTCTAATGAACCTCTGGCCCTCCAGAGACTTGCTGGAGCCCGTGCTGACCTCTCAGCAAGAGGACAACTGTTCAATCTCTCACTTGAGCTGTGGGACAAGGGCTCCCTCCACTACTTGCTGTTTCACATCCGTGATGCAGCAGTGGTAGCGAAGGAAAGGCCGGCCTTGCTTTGTGCAAGGCCTTTTATAGGCCTTGAGCTACTGCAAGACCTTCATTCATTCATATAAGTTCCAACTCTAATATATTCATTTATGTAAATTTATTCAAATTTTAAATAGTAAATTAATTCTTTTTTTTTTTCCTGGCCCCTGACACAGTGTCGGAGAGATGATGTGGCCCTCCTGCCAAAATGTTTGGACACACCTGGTGTAGTGGATTAAAAAAAACAGGGGAGCATTCAAAGACATAATTTCCCATGTGCACTTTGAAATGGTACAGTCCTGTGGGAGCTGTACCATCTGACCTGCTTATGTAAATCAACTCTTACCCACTGTGTTCTTTTGTCTTTTTTGTTTTTCACTCTAGGCTGATCAGCTTGGAGGACTCAATCTTGAAAGTCAGAGAGGAGAACTTAGTAAAATACCAAAGGACCTTTCTGGGCTGTGAAATGGTTGACTGGCTGATCCAGGAAGGAGAGGCTCTGAACCGGAAAGAGGCTGTAGAGCTCTGCCAAACCCTCCTTGAACATGGCATTATCCAGCATGGTAGGAGGAAGGAAATCATAGAAACGGGATGGGGCGTGGGGTCCTTAGCTGTTTGGAGGACAGAAACCGGGAGTTCCCCTTGAGAGTAGTTGCCAGTGGCATAGCTAGAGGGGGTAGAAAGCTCGAAGTTTTGTAGAGAGCCTTGCTGCAGCTTGCAAGTAGCCTCTCCCCTTCAGAGCTATTCTGGGTGGGGGGAGCAAATGCCTCTGTTTTGCTCTCCCTTCCCAGAATGTCTTGGAGGGGGACAGGCCATTTGCATGCTGCAGTGAGGCTCCCAGCAAAACTTAGTGCTTTGCACCCCCTCTAGCTACACCACTGGTGATTGCCACTGACAGGCACTGCCGTTCACTGGGATAGAGTATAGCACTGTCTGCTATAGAGAGCATTCAGCAGGCAGTCATCAGGCTGACAGGTTGGGTTTTTGCAAGCAGCAGAGTAAGGTGGATAGAATGGTGAGGTGGTAGAACAGACTGTGCCACTTTAGACTGTGTTTCGGAATGTGCCTGTATATTAAACTCCCTGCAAATAGAAAACCAGCACAGCAGACTAGGATAGAACCTTTTTCCATAGAGTGCTAGTCTTCTGTTTGCAAGGAAGTTTTACTAAGGGAGGAATATTCACAACTGAAATTCTCCACCTGCACAGCCCATTCCACCACCTCATCCTCCTGCATGTGTAGACCAAGAAGGGCTGTTGCCATCCATCCCCGGATTGCTAGTTTAAGACTACAAGTGGTCTGACAACTGTTCATGTTTCTTGGGTGGGTGGTGGTGTGGGGGAAGACCTTCTGCCCTAATCCTTTTTTCTTTCCTCAGTCTCTGTCCGACACCATTTCTATGACGGCGACCTCCTCTATCAGTTTCGCATCAATTTCCGCAGGAGACGGCGTCTCACAGAGCTGCTCAATGAGAATTCTCCCAGGGCACTTTCGGAAAGCCCAGATAGCCCTTTTTGCCTCCGCAAGCTCAACCCTGAACAGAATGGCTGTAGCTTCCTCTCAGGTAACCGTTTGTGGACAGCCTTAGGCCTTATTCGGGCGGAACAGCTGAACACGTGTGGGTGGGGGACAGATCAGAGTGCATTGGCTGGCAATGACTTGCACAAGAGCATCCACTTGCCATGCCCCCGAATGTCCCAATGTTGAGTGCAACCATTTTCAGTGGTTTTCCTCTTATGGTTCAGGGACCTCTATGGTCTTTGCCTCTGGTGATGTCACTTTCAGTTTCTGGTAGACTCCTCCAGGTTCTACCGCTGAGCTTCTAGAGCAGCTATCTGTAGTTACAAATCGTCTGAAAGAGAAAGGTGGGAGAGAGAGAGGAAAAAAAAGGCATTGCAGAAAGACAAATGAAAACACAACCCAGGATCACAACCCCAAAAGCAGAGCTGCTTAAAGCCATAAAACCAAGACTGGGGCAAATGAAGACCAAGCAAATACCCGTGTGAAAGAAAACATTGTCAAGCTGTAGCAAAATGTGGGAAGGATGGGGGCCAGTGGTGTAGTTAGAGGGGGTGCAAAGCACTAAGGATTTTAATTTGGTATCCAGGCTTTTATTGTGTTTTATTGTTTTTAATATATGCATGTCATGTTTTTAATGTTTTTAATTGTGAGCCGCCTTGAGTGTCCTCATGGGATAGAAAGGCGGGATAGAAATCTTTTAATTAATTAAATAAATAAGTTTTGCAGGGAGCCTCACTGCTTGTTCCCTCCTTTTTGCTCTCATGGACCAGAATGTTTCCAAAGGGAAGTGGGAGGGGCCACCGCATACTGCAGCGAGTCTCCCCGCAAAACATAGTGCTTTGTGCCCCCTCTAGCTATGCCACTGGGTACTAAACATACTGGAGGTGACTTCTTTACAACCAGTAAGCTCTATTTTCTCCTTTTTTTCCAGTCCAACCCATTAAGGAAATCAAAATTGTCTCAGCCACCCGCAGAAGTAGCGTCACCTCGCTTGCCGGAGGACCCAGCCTCTATTTTAATCTCTCCCCTAGTGTGGGGTTCCTCCCAGCTGTTGAATGTAATCCCAAATCTGGTGAGAACTTCTCCCTGCTTACTCTTCTTGCGTATCCTTCCTTGTGTGTTCGTATTTATTACAATAGGTGTAAACGCAAATATCGACGCTGGAATAAGTCTGCAATGTAAGCACCAGTGAACATAGTAGGACTTGCTTTCAAAAACACATGTTTAGGATTTGGATTCTTAGATACAAAAAAAAACAACCCCTGACCACTTCCCTTTCTCCCTTCCCAGTCTATGCCCCACCATGCCTCTAACAGCCCTTTCCTACTTAAATCCCTCTGCAGTGGTGCAAGTGCGGCAATTGCTGTATCCCACATGTGATTTTTGGCTGCTGGAGGTCTCCTCAGGGTAAGGGGACATTTGTCCCCATGCCCCAGGATAAGCCCCAGCAGCTGCATCAACTTGGACCTCAGACCTGTGCCAGCTCGATCATTGACACGTCCACATGGCTCCATACAGGCGGATCAGACCTGGGAAGGGTTTTGGTGTCACTGCCACCACCGATTTCATCCTCCTCCCTGCCCCATCACTGCCCTGTTCCACCCATACCCGCCTCCCTCCAATCCCTTGCGTGGGCTTACCTGCTCCGATGAGTTGTAGAGGATCCGCTGGCACACAGAAAGCTGCTCTAGCCTCCTCGCCAGTGGATCTGTGGCACATGTCAGTAAAGCCATCTTTGACCTTGTCTCAGGTGCATTTGCTGCTTCTTCCCAAGCACCACCTGAACGGGAAAAGTGTCTCTGCCTCTGTCAGATCTGGTTAACATTCCTGGTTCACTTCTCCACTCACGCCGCCATGTAACTTTTTTGATTACTTACTTCTGAGATTAAGCCTGCCTCCCTTTTCCCCCCTTCTTTTCCAAGTGTTAAAGAGGCCTGTCACCAATGAGGAGCTTCTAACCCCTGGGGCACCATATATCAAGAAAACGCTAACCGTAAGTGACCTGCTTGCCAGAATGTTACATTAGCAGCCTTGCTCACACCTTCTGACTGCTTGCTGTAGATCACAGCCTTGCTTAAGGCCGGCGTAGATACAGGTGGCATAGATCTCACCTGCAGAATTAAATAACTCTTTTGGGCCGCAGCAGCAGAGTTAATGGAATCAAATTCAATTAAGTTCAACCAAATTGAATCAGGGCTCCTGCTTTTCCTGTTCATAAATAGGTTTGGAAATTTTTTTTTTATTATTCAAACAGACATATTCCGAGTGTGATTTTCTCTTCTGTTCTAATCTGCATTACCACTATGACTACTGCTGCTAAACTGTTTCCTACTACATTTTAATTCCTTTTTTCCTGGGCTTTAAACAGGTATTTGTATGCCACTTTAAGTGCAATTGTAGAAAATAAAAAGGGGTGAAATGAATGGAAATTAACCAAAATGAGCAGCTTGTGTCAGGATTGTATGGTCTCTTTTGAAAATATGGGTAGATAGGCAGTTGTGAATCTGGTGCGAAGTTCCCTTTTGTTGCATCATACTGTTGATCCATCTATCCCAATATGGTCTGATTAGTAGTTGCGCTTCAGGGTCTCATAGCCTACTACCTGATCATTTTGGGATTTTTTTTTTGCTGGAGATGGCGCTTGAGACCATCTCCATGCAAAGTCTGAGCTCCAGCCTTCCAAATCTTTCATCACTTGTTCTCAAAGATCATTTTAGATACCAGAGATTGATTTTAGGACCTCTTACTTAGAAAGAACATGCTCTGCCGCTCAGCTGTGACCCTTCCATGATCCCAGAATGCATTGCGTGATGTTACAAACAGTTGGATAGAAAGAAGGTTTAACTTCTTCTTATGGTCTCTCTCTCTCTCTCTCTCTCTTTGACATGCCATTTCTTCCCCTCTGAACGTGTTCTGCCCTTCAACTCCCCAAGGCCTGAGTTTTGCCAGTACATCTTTTGTCCTTTTCATGGTTGACTTCCCCTCCTTCCCAAAGCGGCTGCTTTTAATTCTTGTTTTAATCAGATTAAATCCTATGAGAGATGCTTTTGGACTCTAAAAGGGACTTCTGTCACTGTACTTGAAAGCCCAGTTTCCTTTCCAAGGGTAGAGAGGAGATCAGTACAAGAATATTATCAGTGTGTGCCTCTCCCCTATGGAGGCCCACCTGCACTTCCATCACCCACACTGGTGATGTGTCATGCTGTGCCAGGCTTCAAACCAGAATCCATGTGGATCAGACCCTTTCTGCACCACCAGTTTAGGGTGACGGGTGGGACTTCAGCTTTGTAAAGAGGGCTGCATATTTTGCTGTTGCCCAAATGATTGTGTTTTTTTAAATCCCTTTCAGATTGTGGGAGATGCAGTTGGCTGGGGATTTGTTGTCCGTGGAGGTCAGCCTTGCCACATCCAAGCTGTGGATCCAGGAGGACCAGCTGCAGCTGCTGGCCTGAAGGTAGCAGTCTAGTTTGATCTTTGCAAACTAGGCATGGTGACAACTTCCCCTAGGCTAACACAACTGGCCAAATGTATACTGCTGACAGAAGCTCCAGGGCTTTCAGGGCTAACTCTCTCCCGTAGGATAGCCATCCATGCATCATCTACAGTATCTTAGACTGTGAGCTAAGCCATAGACAGCCATAGCCAAGCAGGAAGGTGAGTGAGTGAGAGAGCCATTCAGACTGGGCCTTTGCCTAAGCAGGAAGTTTTTATAGCTCTTCATGTTGAGGCAAGCCAGTGATCAGCCTGGAAGTTTTTGGGAGCATTTTACTGCTTGGAGAGAGACACCAAATGATTGGCAACCTTCAGTCTCGAAAGACTATGGTGGAAGCCTACAGCACCCGGTATTCCCAGGCGGTCTCCCATCCAAGTACTAACCAGGCCTGACCCTGCTTAGCTTCCCAGATCATGGTATAAGCCTACAGCACCCGGTATTCCCAGGCAGTCACCAACCTTCACATCAATGGCACTTCTCCAGGAGGCATCAATGACAGTGCTCCTCTGGTCCACTAGTTTCAGAATTATACTGGCATGTGACATCATCATGTAATGTCCTTCTGTGATAAATTATTGGGGGGAAGATGGTATATGCTAGCCCACAGAAAGAGTGTTGGTGGCAATGGTAGGCCACCTTTTGGCCCTACCAATGTTCAAAATGGCCTCCAACTTCACCCTCTGTAAAAGGGCTGCTGATTTTTGGGTCAGCCCTTCAGAAACCCCTCTAGTTTGTCTCATTTAGCCCACAATCAAGCAGTGCACAAGGATGGGAAGCTGATATTACAATTGGAAGAGGCAGGAACCAATCATGATAGAGAAGACTGGGAGGTCAGTAAAGTTACTTGAGCCAAGGGTGTTCACTGGACCCAGCAGAGACCCAGTAGTTCCTGGGCTTGGGTTCCAGCTCTGCTCCTGTAAGGCTCAGGTATCAAATCTGCCCTTCACCACTGATCGTGACATGCCTGATACACAAACATGTGTTTCACTGAATCTGTTTTTGAAGTGGGGTGAGTGTGTGTGTGTGTGTGTGTGTGTGAGAGAGAGAGAGAGAGAGAGAGAGATGTGGGACGTAGACCTGCCCAAAATGGGGTGCCTTGTATCTGGTGCAAAACGGCATGATCAGCTTCATCACACCACTTGGAACATGCCGATATTGGTAGGAGGATAGAATTTAATTCCACAAGCAAATCCTCTAGCAGGAAAAGTAATGAACGCCACCTGTGAGACCTACTGAACCAAAACTAAGGGGCATTTACACTCTCTGTTAAGCATCAGTTCCTTAGGAATGAAGAGAGTTGATGGCTTTTTTGCTTAAAGGCTTTTGAGGATGGAAGGGAGTGGTTCCTACAAATGCTATTTGAGCATCTTCCCAATCACTCTGAGGAATTTGCGTGAAAGGACATCTTCCAATCACTTCTGTTAGGTTTGTGTCAGCCTGTCTCACTGTCTTATGAGGAGCTGGCTGTTGTTGTTTAATGAGATTGCAA
This sequence comes from Tiliqua scincoides, assembly GCF_035046505.1. Lineage (NCBI taxonomy): Eukaryota > Metazoa > Chordata > Lepidosauria > Squamata > Scincidae > Tiliqua > Tiliqua scincoides. The sequence goes on from NC_089824.1 coordinate 217,785,455, forward strand.
AGGAAGAATTAAACCTCATGTGCCCAAATTTTGGAGCTCTGTTCCTGAAACAAGATCCTTTTCCCCCCCAAGAATCTTTCAGCAGAAATCTACCCGGAACATGTCTTTATCTTGTATCAATGAAAAGAATGAATCTGATAGAGCCCACTTTTCACTGATGCCTGGCAGCTGCCATTCCGTTCATTTGGAACTCTCCCTTCGCTTTCATATCTTTGAATTTCACTTAGGCAGGCAAGTTGAAACTTCCAGAGAAATGGCACTCATCTTGTAGGATGTTATTCTAAGTACCCTGGAAATTCCCACAGGTGTTTCACCTAGACGAGATTCTTCTCCCTTCTCCTCAAATGTCACTTTAGGCAGAATGAGTAGATCTGCAGATCTAACCTCTCCTCCTTTCCCCTCCTTTACAGGTCTGCCAATTTGTGTATTCTGTGAATGGGATGTATGTATTGCATTTGGACTATCAGACCATCAGCAGCCTGATCGTGACAGGACCTCGTACGCTTGTGCTGGAGATCATGGAAGCCACTGAATAAGTGCAAAGCACACCATCCCTTCCCCTGGTCTGGGGCCAGGCAGCCACGCTCTTCCTCAGCCACCGATGAGGGATTCTGTGACACCCAGAATGGGCTCAGCATCTTTCCTTTCACTTGTTGACTAAATAGGAGATGGATTCTGAGATCACTTTGAGGACTGGCTCCTGTTGCAACCACCAAGAATGGTCATCTTTCTATATGGATAAAGGCTGCTAAAGTGAGGCAGGAGTTTACTTAAGGCATAAAAATACTTCTGAACACTTAGTTCATGAAGGTGCTACCAAAGTTTCCACCTCTATGCCTCTCTGTGACTGAGTGTCTCGGTCCTATCATAACAACAATCTTCAGTCTAGAACGAAGAAGCATTTTCTGAAATGTCCTTGAATGGTTTCAGTGAAGGACTCCCAAGCTGTGGACCTGATCCTTCAGGGGCATGGAAGCCACCTGGAAAAGACTGGCACAAAATTGCCATCCTGGCAGGACTGCTGATCAGAAAAAAGTCTGTCTAGCCTGGATTGAATTTCAGCTTGTTTGCCCTCATCCAGCCCTTCCCGGTCTCCAAACATTAGTATTTTTATTATTTCTAGATGGTGGTGTTTTCACATAATAAACGCAGGCATCACTCATCCTGCCCTGTTCCCTAAACATACAGGAACATGGGGGAAATGATCTATGGAGAAGGTTAACAACACACCTGTCAGCTACTCCCCCTCTGCATACATACAATCTGCTATATTTTTGTGATGTCATTTTAAAATTTCTTTGGAGACCCAGGTTTCTCCTGCTGTGGCACTTGGGTGTCGGAATGCTCACTGCATGAGCAAAGAACGCACTTGTTCAAACTTCCATGGTTTTTTTTTCCCCATACCTTCCTTGAGCGCTGAGATATTGGAATGGTGGCACACATGTTTAGAACCCAAATGCACTCCAGCTTTACTCCCATTTTCAAGGGGGAAGGAGAAAGTTTCACAGTACACTGTAACTGCCCTGAAGGCTGAGATTTCAGCTAGATGGGTGTGCACTTTTAGGACTTAAAATTCTGCATTTCACATCTGAAGAGCAACTCCACACTTGCTTTATTTATTTTTAAATTAACCAAATCTCAGAACCACCATATGTCAGAATAACATCCAAAGAGTGTTTAATTATCACTGTTACAAATATTATTGTGTAATTATGTATTGGCTTTGTTTGAAAGCTCTATGCCAGATAGAATCTTAAATCATTAAAATATAGATCGATAGACACACACACACTAAAACAATTGCAATAAAATTGATCACAGGAAAAAAAACAACACTGAGAAGAAAAATGGTTCAGCTGTCCCCAAATGGTTGGTGAAGCAGACCAGGTTTTCACTACATGGTGAAAACACCACAGGGATGGGGAAGGAGGGAGTTCCAGATCTAAAATGTAGCAATTAAGAAGGCCATGTCCCATGTGCTTGTCAGTTGGATTTCTCCTGGCATGGGCCAGTAGAGCCTCTCCGGAACGTTTTCAACTAGTGAGTAAATTTGTATAATTTTCAAGGAGGCCAACAGGGCCAACTCTACCATGTCATAGGTCAAAGTGAGTCGCCCCAGGTGGCAAATTTTGGAAGAGCAGCAGATTTGAAGTCCCCTCTTTTCCATTCTCTCCCCTTTGCTGTGACCAGCAGCACCACTGAGCCACACAGAGTCATATTACTCATAAGGCTGATTATGCTGAAGTTCCCGCAGGGACTAGGGGCCTGTCATTTTTTTTTCTGAGGCACTCTTACATAATCTCTAATAATAAGATAATTCACTGCTTCCTTATTGCAGTGAAACAAATTGTCTCTTTGTTTAAGAGGGTGCCCAAACCCCAGCCCTGGGGCCGCTTGCGGCCCTCGAGGCCTCTCAATGCGGCCCTCAGGGAGCCCCCAATCTTCAATGAGCCTCTGGCCCTCCAGAGATTTGTTGGAACCCACACTGGCCTGACGCAACTGCTCTCAGCATGAGGGCAACTGTTTGACCTCTCACGTGAGCTGTGAGATGAGGGCTCCCTCCCCTGCTTGTTGTTTAACATCTGTGATGCAGTAGCAGCAGCAAAGGAAAGGCCAGCCTCGCTTTGTGCAAAGCCTTTTATAGGCCTTGAGCTATTGCAAGACCTTCATTCATTCATATAAGTTCATCTTTAATGTATTCATTATATAAACTTATGCAAGTTTATTCAAATTTTAAATGTAAATTAATTCTTTTTTTCCCCAGCCACCGACACAGTGTCAGAGAGATGATGTGGCCCTCCTGCCAAAATCTTTGGACACCCATGTATTAAAACAATTATCCATAACTTATATATTTTTAATAACTATTAAAAAGTTTTCTTCATCACAAAATATTACAGTACCGAACAATTATACCCCCCCAAATGTGCTTTCCTGAAAAGTTCTTCTCGCGCAATAAAAAATATTTTAAAAATTGTGAATAGCATTCACCACGAAACCCTCAAAATGGATATAGGGTTATGAACTGTGGTCTAGTACCTACCGTACCAGGGTCAGGCTGTCAGCCTGTAGTGGGGCAAAAGACTAAACTGTTGGAGGGAGCCTGAAATACCTGAAAGCCTAGGGGCCTGGCTATAGGTTAATACGGCCCTGAAGCCACTGTATTTCCATTCTAGCAGCCCAGCCCATAGTTGGAGAAGGGGGTGCGACATGAGTATGCATGTGTGTGGGGGGAATACTGGGGTATTTGGCACCCCACTGCAGGCTCTCAACTGTCTTGGGCTACTACTGGTCAAGTAAAATGAGGGGGGGTGCCTTAATGTAGTATCTCCCCTGTCCACTGTGAGATCATGATCCAACCTGACATTTCATCATGGTCATTGCATAATTCCCAATTTGAAATCCAAGCACTAGTTTTCAAGTCTTTACAACCATTTTTACAGGGAGCAGGCAAAATGCAATGTATTGCAGTGCGAAGCCTCTCAAACAGTGTGATTGACTAGTACAATTTTTATTTCAATCTCTGGTTCTGTACACCCACTCTCTGCAGGGATGTACACCTCTTTTTTCCTTGGAGAGTAAAGCAGGAGAACAGCAATCTCCCACCTTCATTACGAGGGGGGGCGTACTTTTGTACAACTGCCTCTGGATCCACATTATGCCACTAACGTTTCATGTGTGAGATTTGTGTGTGTGTGTGATTACTTAAAAAATGTGATCTAGAAAGAAGCAATGTTATTTATTTAGAATACTTTATTAGTTTATTTATTTGCAAAAAACTTGATTGATTACTCATAATGAGGCAGTCCCAATGACTATCCTCAAGGTTTGAGAAGCTCTGCTATGTGACCCAGCCTTCACCTGCCCCCACTACCTGTCATTGACAGACTTGGAAAGAAAAAAGATGCTGAAACATTTGTCTCCCTATATCTACACTAGCTTGCAAACTGCAAGTGCTCAGTTCTATGCAAGGCAATTAGCAGCGATCTGATATTTGAATAACTTCAGGGCTTGAGGCAATTAGCTGTTTGATCTTTCCATCACCTGTGTTTTCATTGGAGGGTCTGCGGAATGCATCAGAAATCAGATCAGGACTCACCAAGTGGGTCCCGACCCACAGGTTGAGAAATGCTGTGCTAGACTATGATTTTCTTCATATCCTCAAGCTGTTGTTAAGAATATTTATGTAGCACTTTTCAAAGAAGTAGCTTGTATAGGTAAATAAATAAATTGTACCCTGTCCCCAAGGAACTCACAATCTAGAAAGATACCAACAACAGCCAGTGAAAAAGATGCTCTGCTAGGGGGAGGAGAGACAGTTGCTTCTCCCCTGTAAAATAGGGTACCACTTTCAAATGTGCCTGACTCTTCATAAGAACATAAGAACAGCCCCACTGGATCAGGCCATAGGCCCATCTAGTCCAGCTTCCTGTATCTCACAGCGGCCCACCAAATGCCCCAGGGAGCACACCAGATAACAAGAGACCTGCAAGGCTTCCTGGGAATTGTAGGTAAGAACATAAGAACAGCCCCACTGGATCAGGCCATAGGCCCATCTAGTCCAGCTTCCTGTATCTCACAGTGGCCCACCAAATGCTCCAGGGAGCACACCAGATAACAAGAGACCTCATCCTGGTGCCCTCCCTTGCATCTGGCCTTCTGACACAGCCCATTTCTAAAATCAGGAGGTTGCACATCATGGCTTGTAACCTGTAATGGATTTTTCCTCCAGAATCTTGTCCAATCCCTTTTTAAAGGCGTCCAGGCCAGATGCCGTCACCACATCCTGTGGCAAGGAGTTCCACAGACCAACCACATGCTGTGTAAAGAAATATTTTCTCTTGTCTGTTCTAACTCTCCCAACACTCAATTTGAGTGGATGTCCCCTGGTTCTGGTGTTATGTGGTTCTGGTGTTATGGTGTTATCTTCAGTGCTCCATGCCCGGTTGACTCAGATATTCTGCTGTCAGCACGCACATGAATAGAAAAATCCACCCTGACTCCTAAGCTGCTTGTGACCCTTCTCTGCCACTCGGCATTTCGGGTCTTGTTGAATTTGCATGAAGGGGCTTTTCAGAAACATGAAAGAGACACTTGTTAAGGATGCATGTCAGAAAATCTTCCACTGGCTGAAGATCTGGCAAAATTTCCGACTGAGCAGACGTTAAAATAGCTGCCCTCAATGTGGTGGGGTTAGGGAACGGGAAGATTTGCAGCTCGGTCTGGCCCAATATTGGCTCTTGGTTGCAGTGCTGAAGAACAAAGCATGGGTTCAAAGTGGCTGGAGCTCGATGGCTGAGGGATGGGTATTGCACACAGAAGGTCTCCTGTTCAGTCCCTGGCAACTCCAAGTACGGCTAGGTAAGATCCCACCTGAGAGCCTCTCCCACTCAGTGCTGTAGACTAGTTCAGGCTAGATGACGCTAGATGTTCATTTATGACACAAAACCAGCACTGAAACTGGGTTATGATATAGAAAGAGCTCTCTCAGCAGACCACTCAAGCATGGAGAGAGCTTGCCTTCTTTCCACTGTCATGGTTTGGACCTCTGTCTCAGTACATTAGAGCCTAGATCACAGGTTGCAATTATTATTTATTTATTATTATTTACTTTATTTATATCCCGCCTTTCTCCTCAAGGGACCCAATCCACTTTAGCTTTGTGGCTTGGGGGAGGGGGAGGTAGAACCAATTACCTACTGCACCTCTTGAGCCATAATCGGGGTAATTTAGTAAGCCATGGGGCAGTTTTAAAACTTGCTGTTTTAAGGGAAAACAAGTTTTGTCAGCACTCACGCATAAGATCCCATTTTCCATCTGGGAATACTGAGGTTCAGAGATATGCAAATTGCTCATGGATCAGTAGAGTAGAATGCAGCCATTTTGGTGTTAAACAACCAGGAGGTAGATTTCCTTGCTGATCTACTGCAGATCATTCCAATCTATCAATTGATCCTGATTGGCTTTTTTTTTCTCCTGCCCTCTATCGGAATTAAAAAAAGAAAAGAAAAGCCAGAACCTTGAATAAGTTCAGAAGCCGAATTGTACCATCTGTAGTTCTTGTTGAATAGATGGAACATGATGCCAACCAACTGTCCCCATGAGGCGGTGATTTTCAACTGGTGCGTCGCAGCACATTGGTTGCTCAAGGGCTCACCAGTCGGTGCTTGTGAGGCAAACCACAATTAATGCAATTGGTGGTTTGCATCAAGCTTCAAACCTTGGTTTGATGATATCCTGATTTGGAAGCCCCCCACAGATCATGGTTTCTAAGCAGAGGCATGTTCAAAGGTTATGACAAACCATGGTTTGCTTTTACACCTGAACACAGCCAGCTTATGCAAGAGACTTCTAGCAGAAGCCACAACTGCTCCTACCCAGTCTCTTCCTCTGACATCAAATTCTGAGCGACTTCCCCAGACTCCCAGCTTGTCCCTTCTTTCCAGACAGCTCTCCTGTACATTTGCTGTATACTTCTCATGATCCGAGTGGCAAGCCAGACTGGTTCCCAAGTGCCTGCATTTCATTTTTTTTAACTGAACTATTCACCTAATTATCTTCAATTGCTCTAATTAGCTGGTGGAACAGCTTCGGGCTTTGAGGAAAAGCGGGTGCTTCCGTGCTGAACGAGCCTATCCAGAAGAATATAATTTTGATTCAGACTGGAGTAGACACACGTTCTCCACAGACTCAAGCACCAACAAGTTACAAATGGATTGCTTTGAAAACCCTTTCACAAAAATTGCTATGGGTAATATAATCCGTGTTCTTGGCAGAGAGTTTTTCAGTCCCCTAGTCTGGGAAATGAGAACTGCTGATATCTTGATAAAATACATGGAACCAACCTCCAATTTCTTTGACGACAGCCTAGCAGTGTGCTGTATACTGTATGCAGTGGTGGCAGCAGAGAATGTTATAAAACAGTCTTTCTCAACCAGTGTTAGAACAGGTACCAGCAGTGGTTATTGAGGTGGTGCCTGGTGGTACTTGCAGGATGTCTGGTCACCTGCTGACCAAGAACACGACACAACAGATAGTGGAAGGAGGCTCCAAAGCAGGCTTTTTCCACACTTGAAAAACCCTCCCATCCACCCTAAGCCTCTTACTGGTGTTTGTTAAGAACATAAGAACAGCCCCACTGGATCAGGCCATAGGCCCATCTAGTCCAGCTTCCTGTATCTCACAGCGGCCCACCAAATGCCCCAGGGAGCACACCAGATAACAAGAGACCTGCAAGTCCTCCTGGGAATTGTAGTTTAAGAACATAAGAACAGCCCCACTGGATCAGGCCATAGGCCCATCTAGTTCAGCTTCCTGTATCTCACAGCGGCCCACCAAATGCCCCAGGGAGCACACCAGATAACAAGAGACCTGCAAGTCCTCCTGGGAATTGTAGTTTAAGAACATAAGAACAGCCCCACTGGATCAGGCCATAGGCCCATCTAGTTCAGCTTCCTGTATCTCACAGCGGCCCACCAAATGCCCCAGGGAGCACACCAGATAACAAGACCTGCAAGGCCTCCTGGGAATTGTAGTTAAGAACATAAGAACAGCCCCACTGGATCAGGCCATAGGCCCATCTAATCCAGCTTCCTGTATCTCACAGCCGCCCACCAAATGCCCCAGGGAGCACACCAGATAACAAGAGACCTGCAAGGCATTCTGGGAATTGTAGTTAAGAACATAAGAACAGCCCCACTGGATCAGGCCGCAGGCCCATCTAGTCCAGCTTCCTGTATCTCACAGCGGCCCACCAAATGCCCCAGGGAGCACACCAGATAACAGATAATTGTTGCCTGGTATCTGGCCTCCCAACCCAGAAGTAACAGGCCTTGATGTCATTGCCAGTTACTTCTGGTGGTATTTCAGAAAGGTGGACCCTATATGGCAGAGGACAAACATTGAGAAACACTTTCTGAAACAATATCAATGAATAAGTCACAAGAATTCCATGTCTGCTCAGAGAGGGAGCAGCCTGTCACTTCATAGCAGCAATTTTCCATATTTTTCTTCTCCTGGCACACTGACCTCTATGGGCTTCTCTATGGTCTTTTCCATTTGTGATGACACTTCTGGCTTCTGGGAGACTCTTACGGGTTCTGCGGCTCTGTGTCTCAGGCAACTCTAATAACACAGGCACTTAGTAATGATACAGACAGGCTGCAGACCCTGGGAAGTATTTTCAGCTATTTTCAACACTGTGCTCTAAACTCCCTCAGCACTCCTGTGTTCACTTAGGTTTGGATTGCAAAGTCAACCTCAGAGGCTTTCTAGTTTCGGAGAAGGCAATGCAGTCCAGTTGCCTCGACCCTTCGGGGTTGATGTGGCAATTGATTGACCACAGCTTGGAGTCAGGGTGGGAACACCCATAAGAGGTATAGATAGTTGTTTTCTGTCTCCCCTGGGTTAGATGCCTGCACTAAAGGGGGATGAGTTGTCTGTTATACGAGCATGCTGCAGGTGTCATATGTTTTGACTGGTTTTCAATAAAGTGGCCCCATTTGAAGCAAAGCACCTGTTTCATGTGTTCATTGCAGGTGAGTGCACAGGTAATAGGCTTTTGCAGAGATTGGGTTGAAAGATAAGAGACTATCCCAAAGTTTGTGCTGGCCACCCAACTGGCAAAATGCAGGCAGGCCCTTCTTATCCCTGGGTTTGGAAACTGAAGATTTGACTCATGGTGGGTTCCAAACCCTTGGTGGAGGGCCCCACCTGACCTCCTGGTTGCAACCGCAAGTGCCTTCTGGTCGTGTCCGGGAGGCTTTCTGAGACCCGGGGAGGCCATGCAGGACCCCCAGGGAATGTTGGAAAGGCACTTCCGGTTTTTCCAAAAACCAGAAGTGTCTTTCTGACACCTCTTGGGGGGCTCCAAACACCATCAGACATGATCAGAAGGCACTTCTGGTCCAGAGGTCAGTTGAGTGCCAAGACCTGCAGATTTGGTTTTCCATGGGTTTTGGCATCCACAGGCGTTCTGGGAACAGAACCCCCATGGATGCTAAGGGCCAACTGTACTCTGTTAGGGAAGTTTTAGTTAAGAGATGTGTATTTTATTATCTTTGTTTTCAGATTGCAGAGATTTTTTTTGCTTGCAAATAACTCTCTCTCTCTCTCTCTCTCTCTCTCTCTCTCTCTCTCTCTCTGTGGGGGGAGGGGCACATCTTAATAATAGCTTTTAAGCATTGCACCCAATTAGTCTGGTTCAGGTGACTGCACACTGTGTTTCTATATAACCAAGAAGAGGAACTTGGAGGTTTCTTTTTCTCTTTAATCTGTGATTACCCCCCTAATGCCCCTCCCCAAAGATGTGGCTTCCAAAGGGGATTAGACAGATTCAAGGAAGACTCATAGTAGCTATTGGCCATGTTCAATGCACCTTCCAAGTTCAGAGGCATCATAGTTTTGGCTATCAGATACTGGAGAACAACAGGGGGAGGCTGTAGCTATCACACCCTACCTGGCTTGCCACCATTGGTCACAAGATACTGGACCTTTGGCTTGACCCAGCAGGGTTCATCTCATGTTCTTTATTTTATTTTTTATTTAAGAGATTTATATTCCACCTTTCTTATGCCAAAACAAATGCCCAAGGTGGCTTACAAAGCTCCATAGTAGAGTACAAATAAGGTTTTATAATAATAATATAATTTTATAATTATAATTTTTATAATTGTTCAATGGGCAGCTCGTAAAACCCTTCTCTTCCAGATGGAATCCTTCACATCTGGAGAGATTTGAATCAGGGGCTTCCCAGTGTATAAATCAAATTTTTATCTGCAGAATGACGCTTTGTTGGCAACCTTCAGTCCCGAAAGACTATGGTATCGTGCTCTGAATGGTGGTTCTGGAACAGCGTCTAGTGTGGCTGAAAAGGCCAATTCGGGAGTGACAATCCCTTCTACACTGGCAGCAAGTGCAGTCTGTCCCTGGTCTGTCTCCCTGGCTATGGCCTTCTTTCTTTGCCTCTTAGCCTCAGTCTGTTGGCCAAGTGTCTCTTCAAACTGGGAAAGGCCATGCTGCACAGCCTGCCTCCAAGCGGGCTGCTCAGAGGCCAGGGTTTCCCACTTGTTGAGGTCCACTCCTAAGGCCTTCAGATCCCTCTTGCAGATGTCCTTGTATTGCAGCTGTGGTCTACCTGTACGGCGCTTTCATTGCACAAGTTCTCCATAGAGGAGATCCTTTGGGATCCGGCCATCATCTATTCTCACAACATGACCGTCCTGAGTACACTTCTGTACTGCAGCGAGTTATGGACTCTTCGCTCACAACAGGAGAGGAAACTGAACGCTTTCCACATGCGCTGCCTCCGATGCATCCTCGGCATCACCTGGCAGGACAAAGTTCCAAACAACACAGTCCTGGAATGAGCTGGAATCCCTAGCATGTATGCACTGCTGAAACAGAGACGCCTGCGTTTGGCTCGGTCAATGACGCTTTGTGTGTACACAAAGGAAACTATTCTGAACTCCTTTCCCTTTGACATGGTGGCATGAACTGAAGTTGACTCAAAACATGGTAGAATATGCACCATAAGCAAACATTCCAGTCCCAGGAGTCACTGGCAGAGTAATTTGACTAAACCCGCCTCCTCCCTGATCATAGCACACTGATTGACCTTTCAAGGATACTAAACATTCATTTACGTATAACACTTTTCCTTCAGTGGTGGAGTACACAATTATATCTTACTTCATTCCCACAACCAGTGGCTTGTCTAGAGGGCGTGCAGAGCACTGAGTTTTGCAGGCACCGGGAATGTGCCATGCAAATGGCCCCTCCCCGTCAGAGCCATTCCAGGCGGTGGGAGCAAAAGAGAGGCTCCGAAGGGGAGGTGGAGTTGCACAGTGCATTCAGGCGCCTGCAAAATTTAGTGCTTTACTTCTCCCTCTAGCTATGCCACTATCCACAGCAGTCCTGTAAGGAAGGCTAAGCTGAGAAAGGTCACTTGTTCATGCACAATCAGGGGTTTAAAACAAAGTCAACTACACATTATGTTATTGGTAAATGCATAATTTATCTCTGGGGTTTTCTCTTGCAGATAACAGCCATGCCTGGGGAAATCAGGACTGTGACATGTGTTGTGTGTGTGTGTGTGTGGGGGGGGGGTGTTAACCTTTTCCCCTGCCATGATCCCCATCTAAACTGCCTTTTCTCATGGCTGCTACTACCTCTTGGAAGGGAATTTCCCATCGGCACTGGAGACAGGTGATTCGGATCAGGACCATTACAGGGTACTACTTCATGCTCCCATGGCTGCTTTCCATAGATGAAAATCCAAGCATGCCCAACCACAAATCACACATTTAACAAAACATTTTGTTTGACCCACATTTCTCCAAATCGATCCATCTTCCAACCCATATTGGCTTCTCCACGTAAGGAATCATTTTTCAGTATAAGCAAAGGCTTGTCTGAGTGGCATCAGTAGAGTTTGCTTCCCTAGCTCTCCCAGGGCATAAAAACATCATTTCAGGTTCTTGACCAAAAAGGACCATTCTGAAGCCTGCTGAGACTGTGGGTGGATGCCCATGGCCTCAAGAGAGCTCAGAAGCCCCTTCAGAGGTGAAAGTCCAGGCTCCAGGCCATGGGGAGGGTGGGCTTTTGCCCGTATCGATAGTTTTGGCAATCCACAAGGGGTTCTGGAATGGAACCCCAATAGATAAGGGGGCAACCCTGTATATAACTATACCTTGGAACACCTTTATTATTCATAAACATAATCTAAGGCCACACTTGTTGTGTTCCCCACTCACTGTCTGAACTATAGTGGGAGGGAAGGACAGTCAGGGCCTTTTCTGTGGTGTCCCTGAGATAGTAGGATGCCTTGCTAAAGGAAGTCTCCCTCATCTTTCGGTGGGCAGCTAAGTCTTGTCTTTCCAATACCCATTTTTAAGTGTTGCTTTTAAAACAGCGTTTGCCTTTAACTGCTCCTATTTTCATTCCGACTTTGAAGGCCTTACTTGTATGTTTTTCAGTTTAATTTTTTAAACCGGTCATTTTGAAAGTGTTGCTTGTTTAACTCTTCTATAATTGATGGCCATTGTAAATATTCTTATAGAGAAGTGAGACATAAACACTGACAACAAAGAAATGAAAAATCCAGACCTCTGAACAATCGGATTGAAGAAGTCACTTTTAGACATTCTTCAGGGTATGGGGTGGGAGAAACCAATTTTTTGTTTCTGTGTCTCAGCGGGGCTGACATCTGGGCAAGAAAAGTTCCAAAAAAAGAGAGAGCGAGAGAAAGAAAAAAAAAAACCCTCAAAGGCAGCAGACGAGCCGCTGGCTTCCTTCCACAGATATCAAGAATGTACTCAGATTCTTCACACCATCCTCGCCAACTTGAGGGAGAACCACTGAGAGACACAAGGTTTGTGACAAATTCTGTCTTGTTCACAATTTCAAATCATTTTTGAAATTTACTTTGTGGTAAATTTTGTGGTGTTTTGCAAAGGAGGGTCAGGAACTGAAGGGGCAGGCGGGGTGGGGAGCAGCTGCTTCTGAAGTTTAGCTCTGTTCGGGCTGAGTTGAGTGTTGAGTTGAGACCAGACAATCCCTGATTCATTTCCAGTCTCCCTGCAGCCATGTGTTGGCTAGATGACCTTCTGTAAGCCACTACAGTCTGATCCCCAGCCCCCCCCACCTGCAATTTGTGAATACTGGTCAACCTTGCAGGGCTGTTGTAAGGATGATGGAGGTAATGTGCTTTGGATGATTGAAATGCTCAATATCTGAGCACAGGAACAAATTCCAGAGCTTTTCTAGCTCCATACGCAACCTGAGATGGAAATATGTCAGCCGGGGAAACAAAGTTTAGGAAACAAAGTTCCTTTGTTGGTATGTAATGGATCTTGAATTTCCCCCCCTCCCTCATAGTGTTTATGACTACTTTTCTGACAAATTCTGGAGGGGATTCTTGGAGTGCTTATTATCCTAGAAACGTGTGCATGCTGGGCTGGAAATGAAACTGAGTTTTAATTCTCTTGTGATATAAATATTTGATTCTTTAGTTGCATAAAGTTTGGGGAGGGTTTGAATTTTTGATAAGGGACTGTCCATAAACTGTATCATATTTTGGAACCTTCTTAACCTCCTTTACAGTCACACTTCACTCCATGTAAACTCTTATACTCTTGAAGCCCCTTCTTTGATGCAATTTAGCTACTTCTGTTGCTCCCAGGATCCATAGGGGGTGGTGGTAATGGAAGTGGCATCACTAGGGTTTGTGTCAACCAGTGTGGGAAGCCAGAGCTTCACCCCCATGATGGACCTCCTTCCATGCAGCAGGTGGGGCAACACCCCAGGGTGGTGAGCATGGTGATTCACCATTGCCCTATTCCCACTGGGTTTTTTTGCCTATAACTTTTGATAGAATAGAGATATTTCAACGTAGTTTTTTTCATTGCATTCTGCATGAATTTACACATCAAATGACATGTAACATGCTGGTATTATTCAAAAATACCAAGATTTAAAAAATTTTGGCCAGTAGTGGTGTCACTGCCCTGTGATGTCACCCGGTGTGGCCCACAGCCCCCTAGTGGGTAAAGGGGGTAATTTGTACCTGGGTCCAGGGTCTAAAAGGGGACCCAGGAGCCAAAGGAGGGGTGCCCAGAAATTTCCTGAGATCTTACATGTTCTGATCTCACTCAGATTTGCTGCCCAAGTGGGATGCTGGGGGTATCACTGCAGGAGCATGGTGTCAGGTGCTGTCACCACAAGCCATATGTGCCGGGCCGAGGAATGCATTCATACTACTTAACGCCATGTCAAATCTGGTAGGAAGCTGGTTTGTTGCAATAGCCCTTTGGGCTTGTGGATCTTCTTACCATGAAGAAGCATATAGGAGTCCAGGAACTGCAGCTGCTGCAGAAGTACATTTTGGTACACACCGGACTCATTCCATTCTGGTGTGAGCCTAAATATGATGATGCTAATTTTCTATATTTAAAAGATTTTGGAGAGATGTATGAGTGCATTTAGTTTTCTGTATTGTCTTCGCAGTGCAGGTGGTGAAGCCTGGGCTCCCCAACAGGAAGCCGAGGAGACCTGGGCTCCAAAACCTTTTCCAGATGTCTCCACCCTCACCCTACTCTGTTACACTTCCTGCCCTTTTGGGAAGGGGACTAAAAGAACCCTGATAAAACTCCCCTCAGAGTCCATGTCTGCTTCTCATCCCGACCCCTTAATGGAAGAGCCTAAGGCTGCAAGCCTACCCACATTTTCCTGGGAGTAAGTCCCATTGAACTTAATAGGACTTACTTCTGAGTAGACCCGCATAGGATTGTGCCCTAAGACATTAGAGGACCTGACAAAGGTCTGCTGGAAGATTCACATGGTGCAAATAGATGCATTGAGTGCTCTGCTTTCTGAGACTAGAAATGTGGGGAGTTCCTCCCCCCACATAATTGCCCTGCCCTATCTTACTCTTGGAAATTGATTTTCAAATGTTCCAGGGAAACTTCGGGTTCATTGGAGTTCCTCAATTAGAAGAGAAGATAAAAATTTTAACAACACATTTCAATTCACCACATTATAAATATGGGTCGTCCCATGAAATGGATTACTAATAGATTCAGGACAGACAAAAGGACGTTCTTTACTCCATGTGCAATTAATACATAGAATACACTATGGGGATTGGACTTTTACAGATTGGGAGAGGTCTGCCATGGCTGTTGGTCATGATAGCTCTGTGGAAACTCCAGCTTGATTAGCAGTTGGTGGGAGTCACCAGTGGGAGATAAATACTGTCCTAATGCCCTGTTTTTAGGCTTTCTGCCCTTTTCGGGGCAGGAGGTCTGGCTCAGTTGGTTGAGCTGCTGCCTTGTATGCCTGAAGATCTGAGGCTGCCAATTCGAAACAACCGGGAGTACCCGAGAACTGATGACACGCTGATATACTGATGAGCTGACCCTGGTGGCAGAGTTGCCCTCAAGTGGAGAGTGGGAGGCGAAGGGCCAGAGAGAGGCCAGACCGGGAAGGAATCCAGCTGGGACGAGGAGTTCTATGAAAGACTAGAACTATTCAATTGTAAAAATCCCTACGGGGGTTTAGAACAGCCTGCCTATGTAAACCGCCTTGGATTAAAGTCTGAGGAGAAATCTGAGGACCAAAGAAAGGCGTTATATAAATACCTGTATAAATAAATAAATAAATAAAATCTGATGGATGGCTATTAGAAATGGGATAATGGATTTGAACTTCTTGCCTGATCCAAATATTGCCCATCACTGCTCCTATTCCCTGGCAATATGCAAGAAGGGGAATGCTGAGCCTTCTAGGATGACCGTTCAGTTTATGCATAGACATGGCAAGACCCAAGAATTTGGTGGCCTGTATAAACTGAGCATGCACCCTAGAATATGCCCCGAATCCCCTTCTTCCATAGTGTCCTCTTCTCCCAGGTTCTCCCAGGTGTTGCCATCTTGGTTTGTGCAAGATCTCCCATGATCAAAGGTGGTGGTGCCTGGGAGAGCTGAGAAGAAGAGGCCATGGGGTCATCCCACGGTGCCCCGGTGAGTTTGCTGCAGTATCTGAGGATGCTGTGGCACACAGTTGGGGAACTAATGGCTTAGAGGTTTCTAGGAATAAAGATTAATGTTGTCCGTGTTCCCTGAACATGACAACCACTGCTATAAGGCAGGGGTGTCCAAAGTTTTTGGCAGGAGGGCCATATCATCTCTTTGACACTGTGTCGGGGGCCGGGGAAAAAAGAATTAATATACATTTAAAATTTGAATAAATTTACATAAGTTTACATATTAAAGATGAACTTATATGAATGAGTGAATGACGGTCTTGAGCCATATGCCTATGCCATATGCCTTGAGCCATATGCCATGAGCCATATGCTCAAGGCCTATAAAAGGCCTTGCAAAAAGCAAGGCTGGCCTTTCCTTTGCTGCCGCTACTGCATCACAGACATGAAACAGCGAGCAGTAGAGGGAGCCCTCATCCCACAGCTCACGTGAGAGGTCAAACAGTCGCCCTCATGCTGAGAGCAGTTGCATCAGGCAAGTGTGGGCTCCAACAAATCTCTGGAGGCCCAGAGGCTCATTGGAGACTGGGGGCTCCCTAAGGGCCGCATTGAGAGGCCTTGAGGGCTGCAAGTGGCCCCAGGGCCGGGGTTTGGGCACCCCTGCTATAAGGCATCAGAGTTTGATACAGTGGCTTCACTACAGGGGGGTGCAGATCAAACTTGGTGATGCACTGGGGAGGGGCTGACATCACTACTGGTCAAAATTATTAAAATCTTGGTGTTTTTGAATGGTACCATTATGTTATATATCATTCATTCAATGTGTAATTTCATGCAGAATGCAATGAAATAAACCACATTGAATTATCTCTATCTTATCAAATGTTATAGCCAAAAAACTAGAAAAGGAAAACACAAATGCCCTCAGTAACAAAAAGTGGATTTCTTTAACTCAAAACCGGCCAATGAGACCCTTCCGAGAGCCAGTGAGGTGTTATTATGACGCAGCAGGGAACCAATTAGGCATTAGTATGAGCTCTTATTTCCATGTATCAGAGCAAATTGTAAATTTACATGAAGACCAGAAGTGATTGTGAGGAGCTCCAGAAGGATCTCTCCAAACTGGCAGAATTGTGACTATCATTGTGATATCTCCAAACACACTACACTTTCAGTTCACAGTTTTTCACCCCATGGTCACCATGCTTTCTGCAAGAGTTCCCTGGATCTAACCGCAGGGAATCTGCCAATCTTTGACTTCTGAAACTGTTTGATACTGGATCACGGCATCTAGCCTGGTATGCCTACGCTGACTGGCACTTGGGAGTACAAGAGTATTCTGAAACTTAGGGTTGAATTTGGCACCCTCTGCCTGCAGAGCATGTGGTCTTCCACAAAGCTATGGCTCATCCTAAGTTGGGCTACCATCACGTGCTCTTTATGGAGCTTCCCTTGTAGATAGTTGGGTTCAGATGCTTCAGCTAGCGCAGGATTCTGCAACCCAGCTTTTGGCCGGAAGGGGTAGGAAGCACTTCACACTGATTCTGGCTTGTCTGCATCAAATTCTTATGAGTTCTGGAGCCTCCTTAGGGTGCAGGTTATTATCATAAAAGCCCTAAATGTCCTAGGCTCCAGGTATCTCAGGGACCACGACCACAACTTAAGATCAACACATGCAGCCTTGTTGGTTAATTCCACTGGAGCACTGTCAGCACAGAACTTGATGGTGCTGACTCCCCTGAAGGCTTCCTCATGAGGAGGCTGCTTGAACCATTCACTAGCGAGGCTATGTAATCTCCAAAACTAGATACGATAAGGCAACAACACTGATGCCATTTTTGGAAACAGCACCCCACATATACCCAGGAATAAGTCTAATGTTTAAGATATCAAATGTGCGTTGGCCTGTGTAATTTAATGTCTTTTTATTGGCTTGGTAGTTTTTTTTATTGGGTTTGCTGCTATTTTTAATTTGCTGAATGGTACCATGAATCTCTGTTGGATAGGTGACACATCAATCTGTCAATCAACCAATGAGCCTTGCAAATGAATTTGTACCCTTGAGAGAATTCCAAATGAGACCTCCATGGGGGGTACCATTAGCTAGTGCAAAAACAGATCTCATTTCGTACAGGTCTGATGACAATGTGGGCCCACGATAATCATTATTAATGCACAGCAACAATGAAACGGAGGGTTGCACTCAGAGAAATATCAGCTAGTTTCACTTGGGTGTCAAAATGTCCCAAAAGCCCAAAAAGTCCATGTGTGGGCTTTAGGTCCAGAAATTCTCATTTCACTACTCATTAAGCAGTGAGTAGGTAATGGCAAGAATCAGTGCAGAGAAGCAACCATAAAACTAGGCTTAGGGAGACTCCAGTTCAAATCCTCCCAACTCAACCATTAGGCTCATTTGGTAATGTTTGGTCAGTCAGTCTCTCACCACCTACCCCACAGGGTTGTTGTGAGAATAAGATGGGATTGGGGAACAAACCCTCCCACCATCCCACCATCTCTGGAGGAAGGGCAGAATTAAAATGCAATATCTACCATTTGCTTAGGCAACAGGTGTCTTCATGATGTCTTCCTTTGTACATGTCCAGGTTATCATGCCGGCTCAGAGATATTTCTGGATTACCTGCATAATGCTTGCAAGTCACTTCATGCTACAGCTGTGTGGTCAAGGTAAGGAGAAATGATCCCCTCCTTTTTCAAATCATGGGCTAAGTGCTATATCTGAAATTTATCTGTTATTCCAATAACAAGTCAACGTGAGTGTTAGCAGAGGCATAGCTAAGGGATTGCAGGGGGTGGCAATTGCACTGGGCAACAAGCTTTAGGGGGACAACAACCTGAGCTTGACACTAGTGGCAAAAATTGTGAAAACCTTGGTATTTTCAAATAATACCATCATGTTATACACCATTCAATGCAGAATTTAATGCAGAATGAAATTAAACAAACCACATCAAGTACTATGACAGTATCTCAGTGAGGTCAAAGGGGGAGGTACAGGCATATCCATGAGGACCCCACGGACACAGAAACCAAGCACAAAAGGCAACCGTATGAAAAGGTTCAAAAATCCCCCCATGCACCTTTTATAGGGGGGTACTATGGGGGTACTATGCGGGGGTGCTATGAGGGGCATTTCTGAACTGTGGATAATTGAAACAGCAGATACAGGATTTGCAGATATGGGAGGACATCATACATTTTTACGAGAGCAGAAGGTATGAAGAAAGGGGCAAATTGGATGCGACACAAAATTTACCATCATTCTAGTTAGGGCTTTTCATTTCATTTATAGTATGTTACATTACAGTAAAAAGCAATAATCACACAGGGCTGAATCAGATGGGGCCTGTGGTGTGGGGGAGAGAGGTGTTTACCTCTTCACCCCTGCACTGTTTTACCATGAATATTGCCCCTCAAAGCTGCTGTTTGTCCCAGGGAGGAAGCTGCGATGCCAATTTCTCTATTGGTAGCTTTAGTGGAAGGGGGCAATTTTCATCGGGACTGTGGCATGGAAGCAAGTGCGCTCCAGCTTGGCAGCGCCAACTCCAATCCCTGTGCCAGCCAGCAAAGGTAAGAGCCAAACCAGGTAGCGCAGGGGTTGGGAGAGTGTGATAGGAGGGCAGTCTGGAGGTGGGGAGGGGCGTTCCTGGGAGGGAATGGAACGGAGAGGATCTGGTCTGAGAAGGGATGGGATCAGCGACTGCACCACATGCCATATCCTAACCCCTGCTCCCAGGCCAGACAGCCCTACATGGGCTTCCTGGATGTGCACCAGCTAAATAGCTGGTACAGATCTGACTAGCCCATAGGGCAGGCTGGGGCTCAACATGGGGTAAGGGAAAAAAATATCCTCTTATTCTCAGGTGACCTCCAGCCTGCTCCAACCCTGCACTGGATACAGTGCAGGACATGCTGCCTGGCTGTATGGGTGAAGGGTTAGGATTAAGCTGTTAGTTTCAACATTCTTGCTAAACTAAACTTCCCCTTTATCTGTGATTTTGCTTTAAGCAATCAAGCTGAAAACTTCCCTTTTATCTGTGATTTAGCTTTAAGCAATCAAGCTGTTTTCCTATACCATCAGACTGGGAAGGCCAGTCTAGAGGTGGGAAGGCTGGAGCGTATCCTTGTACAGGGTACATCTTTTGGTTTCAGCATTTCTGAGTCTTAAGCACTACAGTATTAAGTAAATTTCTGATTTCAACAAGGCAAACTGACCATGGCTCGCAGACAGCATGGAAAAACACTGACAGTTTTGAGACTGGGTGAGAGCTGGGGAGGATTTTTTCTGAACCTATTCCAGAGGCCAAGATTTTGCCAAGATTTTGGACTGATGATCAGCCTTAAGAAAACACAGGTCATGGTTCAGGATGTGGACTCACCTCCCTGCATTACAATCTCTGTGCATGAACTGGAGGTTGTCCATGACTTTGTGTACCTTGGCTCAACGATCTCCGACACTCTTTCTCTTGATACCGAGCTAAACAAACGCATCGGTAAAGCAGCTACCACGTTTTCCAGACTCACAAAGAGAGTCTGGTCCAACAAGAAGCTGACGGAACATACCAAGATCCAGGTCTACAGAGCTTGCGTCCTGAGTACACTTCTGTACTGCAGCGAGTCATGGACTCTTCGCTCACAACAGGAGAGGAAAATGAATGCATTCCACATGCGCTGCCTCCGACGCATCCTCGGCATCACCTGGCAGGACAAAGTTCCAAACAACACAGTCCTGGAACGAGCTGGAATCCCTAGCATGTATGCACTGCTGAAACAGAGACGCCTGCGTTGGCTTGGTCATGTCGTGAGAATGGATGATGGCCGGATCCCAAAGGATCTCCTCTACGGAGAACTCATGCAAGGAAAGCGCCCTACAGGTAGACCACAGCTGCGATACAAGGACATCTGCAAGAGGGATCTGAAGGCCTTAGGAGTGGACCTCAACAAGTGGGAAACCCTGGCCTCTGAGATGCCCGCTTGGAGGCAGGCTGTGCAGCATGGCCTTTCCCAGTTTGAAGAGACACTTGGCCAACAGTCTGAGGCAAAGAGGCAAAGAAGGAAGGCCCATAGCCAGGGAGACAGACCAGGGACACACTACACTTGCTCCCAGTGTGGAAGGGATTGTCACTCCCGAATCGGCCTTTTCAGCCACACTAGACGCTGTGCCAGAACCACCATCCAGAGCGCGATACCATAGTCTTCCGAGACTGAAGGTTGCCAACAACAATTCCAGAGGCCCACAACTAAGAAACTTCATGGGCTTTTGTGGTTTTCCAGTCTGTAGAATGACCTGGGTCACCTTTTTCCTGCCACTCATGTATCTTGGTAACTTAACAGGTTTATTAAGAGGGTAAGTTCAGCTCCCTGGCAGGGCTGCCAGGGAGGGAGGTAGTCTGGAAATGAAGTTGAAATGAAATGAAGTGAGGTTAATTCTCTTTGCCCTAGCAGTTCAACACACGTTCTCCAACCCCAACAATGCATATTTCATGAGTGGCATATAAAATAGTGAATAATGAGTTCAGTAGACATGCTCTTCTTGAACCAAAGTTCATTATGTGCTGAGACTGATCCTGGACTGCATGGCTTTGCAGGTTGGTTCACACAGATGTGAATTTAAGTTAGGGCGCAATCCTAACCTCTTATGTCAGTGCTTTCCAGTGCTTTCCAGCACTGACATAAGGGCAATGTAGCCTCAAGGTAAGGGAACAAATTTTCCCTTACTCTGAGGAGGCCTCCATGAGTGATACCCAACTGCAGGATGCAGCACATGTCCCATTGGCACCGCTATGCCAGTGCTGGGAAGCACTGACATAAGGGGTTAGGATTGCGCCCTTAGTAGCTCTCCAGCTAAAAGAGCTAATGTTAATATACTGCCAATCCACACAGACAACAGTGAGTGAGACAGACCAAAGGACAGACTTAGTAGATAGCAATGTCATGTTTGTATCACACTTGTATATATATGTCCATCATTTGCTGAGACCATTGGTCCATCTCAATGCCATCTATTCTGACTGGCTGTGACTCTCCAGGGTCTCTGGTGAAGGTATGTCCAAGTATGGCTACTTAGGATATTTGGAGATGCCAAGAACTGCAGCCAGGGACTTCTGCATGAGAAATATATGTTCCGCTGTCAGTGTCCACTTGAAGCCAGTTGGGCCAACTGTTCCCAATTGGAGCCCACATTTAAGAGGTTAAAATGCAGTTTAAAAAATACGGGAATTTTGAAATTTTTTTCCTAAACAAAAATTAATTAAAAATTAACAAAAAATAATATATTTACTGAATTATTTCATAGTCATTTAAACATGTGGTTTCATGAACTATTTACTTCTCAGAGATAATCAACACAATTTGTCTGTTTACTTGGAGACTTATATGTAAGCAATTTTATACTGAAATGTGCTTATGTGAATTTGGTCCTTTAACTCGCATGCACTTTTTCAGCGCACATTGTGATGGCTTTCCATTCCCCCATAGAGATAAAGTCTACAATAAATGTTATTTCTCGAAATTCTACAGACCTTGGCTAGGGCTCAGTAAAAAATGTTTCCAGTTGGGCCCCATACCTCCTAAGGCCATCCCTTTTTTTTTAAATCACTCCTAAGGCCATCCCTGTGTGCCATGGAGCTGTGGCCACTTCTCTCTATAAACACTGCACAAAACATGACCACATCTATCTTAGCTCTATCTACAGTGCACCTCCAAGCCCTTGGAAAGTTTGTGACAAGACACAGCCGGAGCAGAGCATTACTGGACATCCAACATGACATAACCACTGACATCTGGGTGCCTTAACCTTTCAGAGAGATCCTTTAAACTTCCTGCAGGGAAATTATTTTCTGGGGGAAACAAAGCCAAGATTCACAAACTACCCAGGCTGAGACAGAAATGGATGGCCTCCCTGTCCCTTTTCAAGATTTGGAGGAGACTTCAGAGGGCCCAGTGGCCTTGCTAGGCTGGAACAAACACAGAGACAACAAGCTGAACAAAGAAGGGATTCATTTCTTGATGAAACCAGCAGCTATGTTCAGCTCCTCTTACCCTTCCCAGCTTCCAGCAGTCACTCAGGGATCCCCAAAATGAAGAGACAAGAATGTGAGCAGCTGAATATAAAAAGGAAGAGATTGTCCAGTGTGGCGTGATATCTGGGATGCAAATGACCGATCAAACCCTTGAAAGGCCTGTTGTTGGAATGCTCTGTTCTGTGACTGGCTAGCAAGGATTAAACAGATTGGGGACCAGGTACACCACCCTGGACTTCTTAGAGGAGCGGCAGGATGAAATTGTAATGAATAAATACAGGATATAAATATCACAGACAAAACAAGTATGCATAAATGGAAGCAGAGGCTTTTAGGGTCAAAGAGATGTGTGTTTTAACAAAATATGTGGAGGATGGTCCTTTAAGACAGCAGGTCCTCCCCTGGATTAGGAACTGGTTGAGAACCAGGAAAGTGAGAGTGGATGTCAATGGGCAATTTTCAAACTGGAGAGGGGTGAAAAGCAGTGCGCCCGATGGATCTGTCCTGGTACTGGTTCTTTTGAACCTGTTCATAAATAACCTGGAGACAGGGTTAAGCAACAAGGTGGCCAAGTTTGTGGATGACACTAAATTTTTCTGAGTGGTAAAGACAAGAAAGGATTGTGAAGAGTTCTGGAAGGATCACTTCAAACTGGGAGAATGGGCATAAGAACATAAGAACAAAATGTTTATTTTTTTGAAGAACAGCAAAATGGCAGCATTTTGAATGCAGCAAAATGGCAGGTGCGTTTCGATGTAAGTAAGTGTAAAGTAATGCACACTGGGGCAAAAAACCAAAACTTCACATATAGGTTAAAGGGTTCTGAGTTGTCTGTGACAAATCAGGAGAGAGATCTTGGACTGCTGATGGACAGCTCGATGAATGTGTGGACCCAGCGTGTGGCAGTGGTGAAGAAGGTCAATTCTATTCTAGGGATCATTAAAAAGGGGATTGAGAATAAAACGGCTAATATTATAATGCAGTTGTACACACCTGGAGTATTGCATCCAGTTCTGGTTGCCACATCTCAAAAAAGATATAGTGGAAATGGAAAAGGTGCAAAAGAGAGTGACTAAAATGATTACTTGTCTGGGGCACTTCCCTTACGAGGAAAGGCTACAGCATTTGGGGCTCTTCAGTCTAGAAAACAGGAGTCTGAGGGGCAAAATGATTGAGACATACAAAATTATGCAAGGGATGGTTAGAGTGGATAGAGAGACACTCTTTTCCCTCTCACATAATGCCAGAAACAGGAAAACATCCACTAAAATTGAGTGTTGGAGAGTTAGGACAGACAAAAGAAAATATTTATAAACTCAGCGTGTGGTTGGTCTGTGGAACTCCTTGCCACAGGAAGTGGTGATGCCGTCTGGCCTAGATGCATTTAAAAGGGAATTGGACAGATTTCTGATGGAAAAGTCCATCACAGGTTACAAGCCATGATGTGTATGTGTTTTTAGACGTAGGCTAACCTCAGAATGCCAGATACAAGGGAGGGCACCGGTATGTGGGTCTCTTTTTGTGTTCTCCCTGAGGCATCTGGTGGGCCACTGTGAGATACAGGAAGTTGGACTAGATGGGCCTTTGGCCTGATGCAGCAATGAGGCTCTTCTTATGTCCTTGGGGGGGGGAGGGTAAACACATAACCACCTCAGGGAGACAGTTTTCAGCTGAAGACACAGGATGATAGCCACACACAGAGCCTAGGAGAGAGGGGGTAATTTGTACCTGGGCCCATAGTCAAAAGGGGGGGGGACCAGGAGCTAAAGGAGGGGACCCAGAAATTTCCTGGGATCCTTTGTGTTGGCAACCTTCAGTCTCGAAAGACTCTGGTATCACGCTCTGAATGGTGGTTCTGGAACAGCGTCTAGTGTGGCTGAAAAGGCTGATTCGGGAGCGACAATCCCTTCCACACCAGGAGCAAGTGCAGTCTGTCCCTGGTCTGTCTCCCTGCCTATGGGCCTTCCTTCTTTGCCTCATTTCCTATATACTCAGACTTGTTGCCTGCACAGGATGCTGGGGACACTACCATGAGCGTGCGGCTGTAGCTACTGACAAACCATATATACTGGGCCGAGAAATGCATTCATGACACTCCTTAACACAGTGTCAAATGTGAGGGGGAAACAGGACTGCTATAGTAGTTCTTTGGCTTGTGGATCTGCTTACCATGAAGGAGTGCATAGGAGCTCAGGGTCACAGCTGCAGGACTATAGCTGCTGCAGAAGCAAGCTTTGGTACGCTCAGGACACTTTCCATGCTTGTGTGACCCTAAATATAATTATGCTAATTTTCTGCATGTTTTTCTATATTAAAAGATTTTAGAGAGATTTAGGAGTGGTTTTCTATATTACTGTATCTAGCTGCCGATTCCACATGGGTAGGTGCACCTGGGCTCCAAAGACTCTTCCAGCTATCTCCACCTTCAATCCACCCCTCCCTGCCCCCATTCTGCCCACTTGTCACCACCCTCCCCTGCTCTGTTTCACCCCTCCCTCTTTGCAAAGGGGCCCAAAACAAACTTTGTACCCCGTAATAAAACTCCTCTCCGAGGCCCTGGCCACATATTTAATGCGGTGTATAGTTTAACCCTTAGATTGAGTTCAGAGCTGCTGCTGGGGACGTGCCAAGCTGACCTGGTGGCTTTTGCATTCGCGATATTTGCACAAACGAAGATGATTTGAATGGAAATGTTTATGATGCAATTGCTTAGAAATATGGGCATTCTGTAGTTGTATGGAAGAAAGAGGTACATCCAATAGTTTGGTTCACACATCTGTTCTCTTAACCCACCCCCCACCCCATCCTGCATTTGTTAATTCAGGAGCCTGCTTCCCTATAGGGCATTTCAGAGAGCTGGGGCAAGCAGATGCCTGCTACCCTTTCTGAGTTGTAGGCTGTCAGGGGCTGTTATTTACACTTCCTTGGATTTTGCATTTTTCATACAGGTGGCCTTCAAACTGCCAGCTGAGATTGCACTCTCAGCAACATTCAGGATCCCCGGAACTGCCACATCTCTCTGAAAGCTTTTCATTTCAAGGGATATTCTGCTCTTTCTTAGAGATGCCTTTTTTCTCAGCTGCCTTTGGCTTAGTTCTTACTGAGGTGGTCAACCTGCGTTTCAGGTTTCCACTGCAGATGGGGGCTCTCATGCTTGAATGTCGCTCCATGCAAACAAACAAACAAACAAACAAACCCCCAAAAGAAATCCATCGACATAGGAAACTAGATGAGAGACCTGTTGATGCCTCAGAAATTCTCCACCTCAAAAATGACTCCCTGATTTTAGAGTTTTGAATTATGTGGACAATGCAGTCGTCTAACTTGGGAGTGAAAAGCAGCATTGATTGAAAAGGTGTTGATGCTTTTTCTCCAGGGTCAAACCGGTTGAAGCTGACAGTCTTATCAGAAGACAGGCTGCAGATGAAATGGAAAGAAACAGAAGGGAACACCCATGGGTACAAAGTGTGTGTAAAGCCCATGGCAGGTATGCAGTGATGGAGTAGACCACTATGTTCTCACCGGGGAAGTATACATTTCTGCCCTCAAACTTCTACCCCCCATTCAAAGAAAACGTCTTATTGGCTCCAAGCAGTGGCATTGCTAGGGTTTGCATCATTGGTCGGGAAACCAGTGCATCAGCCCCATGATGGACCTCCTCCCATGCAGTGGGTGGGGCAGTGCCCCAGGCGGTGGGCATGGTGATGCATCATTGCCCTATATCCCCTGGGTTTTTTGGCTGTAGCTTTTGATAGGATAGAGATAGTAAAATGCAGTTTGTGTCATTGCATTCTGCATGAAATTATGCATCAATTGATATATAACATGATGGTACTATTAAAAAATGTTGTATGCTATGCTAATTGGCAGTGGCTCTCCAATGATTTAGAGGGGGGTCTTTCACATATCTTCCTTCTGATGTCAGAAGTTGCAACTGGGATCCTCTGCATGCAAAGCAGGGCTTTCCCCTCTAAACTACAGCTTTCCCTAAGAACATAAGAACAGCCCCACTGGATCAGGCCATAGGCCCATCTAGTCCAGCTTCCTGTATCTCACAGCAGCCCACCAAATGCCCCAGAGAGCGCACCAGATAACAAGAGACCTGCAAGGCCTCCTGGGAATTGTAGTTTAAGAACCTAAGAACAGCCCCACTGGATCAGGCCATAGGCCCATCTAGTCCAGCTTCCTGTATCTCACAGCGGCCCATCCTATAAGTGATGTAGCTAGAGGGGTTACAAAGTACTAAGTTTTGCAAGGAACTTCACCACACCTTGCAAGCAGTCCTTCCCCCTCCCCTTCAGAGCCATGCCCGGAATGGCTCTGAAGGGGAGGGGCCAATTGCACGCTGTGTTAAGGCTTCCTTGATGCTTTGCACCCCCTCTAGTTATGCCACTGTTCCCTATACTAATGCTACATACCACCCTGGACCTTGTAGTTCTTCATCCTGGCTAAAAACATAGTAACCCCTGCTTTAAGAAACTGACCATGCAAAAGTCATTCTAAGCAATTCCCCGTAAACAGAGAAAGGATCCCATGTGTTTAATGTCTGCCACATGCACTTGAACTGTTATCCCCCTCCCAATGTTTTAATGCCACCCAGTGTGGAGAATATGCAAGAACATTAAGCTAATAATAGGTTTGTAAAAGCAGAGATAAACCTGTTCTGGATGCTTTCTAAGATTTTGGTTGGTGATAAGGCATTCCTGATGGGTTGTAATAGTACTAGTGTTGGATCTCACAGTCCACCAACATATCCCATGGTCTGCTGTTATGGCTGCTTCAGATGGCAGTCTGCAGAGTGTGACCACTTGTGCAAAGGCCAGCAGGCCTTGCACTGGCAGCGGTGCCATGTATCCCATGTTGGTGCAATCATGGTTGCAGTAAGAGAGGATCAGGGAGGCCATAAGATTAGGCCAGGGATGGATCAGGGGCTAACCATGGGCAGATCTCAGTGGCAACAGCGTCCACAGGATCCCCAGTCTTGACACACCCCCTTCACCCTAACAGATCTGCACCAGCAAGTGTGGGGTTTATCTGAGTAAACCCATAGGGACTGGTGGAGGAAGTAAGTGAAACTGGCTGAACTGGTCCCCAACCAACCTGCAGAATGTAGCAGAGGATGCTTCATCATCCCTGCACCAGGCAGGCCAGCTCTGGGTAGTCTTCCTGGATCAGTCCTAAAAGCTTATCTAGTCCTCTTCTGAGATTAACGTTTTCCTGGTTTGATTTTTGCCTCCAAAGTAGTGATTTGGAGTAATCACCCCCTCTTTGAAAATGCCTTCAATGTTCCATTTTTTTTCATAGCAGTTCACAACCATTTACAGACAGCCATTATGTCCCATCTCTGGTGATGATTCCGTGTGTCCATTTTTTCTCTGTTTTATTCAGCCTCGAGTTATCCTTTCCAGTCAGGGACCACTTTTTAATGGTTTAACAATACAGCATACTCAATCAGATGTGGCTACATGCTCCCATTACTAATTCCTGTACTGTACTGGTCACTGGGTGGTATAG
Organism: Tiliqua scincoides; assembly: GCF_035046505.1. NCBI lineage: Eukaryota > Metazoa > Chordata > Lepidosauria > Squamata > Scincidae > Tiliqua > Tiliqua scincoides. The sequence goes on from NC_089824.1 coordinate 217,813,490, forward strand.
GTGATCCTAGTCCATCAATGATCAGGATTCCATACTCTTAGAATACAGCATGGGCTGATTGCATGAACTGGCCTAAAAGCCCAATCCTATGCAGGTCTACTCAGAAGTAAGTCCCATTTGAGTGAAAGGGGCTTACTCCCAGGAAAGTGTGGATCGGATTGCAACCTAAGTCCAGTTTTTGCCTTCATAGTTTCTGTCTTCTGCAGGTGACTCTGAACAAGAGGTAATGTTGAAAACCAAGACAGCTAAAGTGACCGTTGGGGGGTTGAGCCCCTCCAAGGAGTATACTCTGCAAATCTACACCCTGAATGGGTCTCAAGAGGTTCTTTTTGTCAAAAGGAAATTCGTGAGTAAGTGTGGTTTTTACTTTCTCAGTGTTGCAGCCAAGGTGGAAGCTCATTGTGTCATCCCAATGATGGACCTTCTCCCATACCAGACCTTATAGCATAAATTGCGCTATCATGCGCACAACCTAAATGCAGTGGCATCACTAGGGTTGGTGCCACCCCCATTAACGTTATCTATTTATTAACTTTAATATAGAATAGTGCAGGTCACCCAACAGTTGAATAACCAGCAAAAAACTAGTAGCCAACTTGATGACACTCACACAACTGAGTAAGAGTTCTAGTATTAGCTCTGATCCATGGAAATGAGAGTTGACTCATACTAACATCTTATTGGCCCCCTGCTATATCATAATAACATCTCATTGGTTCTTGGAACAATCATTGGTCAGTTTTGAGTTAAAGGAATTCACTTTTTGTTCCATAAGGCAGCTGTGTTTTCCTTTCCTAGTTAATTGGCCATAATGTTTGATAGAATACAGATAATTCAATACAGACCGAATACAGAAAATAGAGTACAGATAATTCAACACACTCAATTGGGTAAGAGGCACTTTTTCAAGTGGGTGCTCCTTTTTTTAGCAGGGGGAGAGTAACTGGCCCACCTCACCCCGGCACTGTCTGTTCTAGTGGCTGTTTGCTGGTATTCATTTGCATCTTTTTAGATTGTGAGCCCTTTTGGGAAAGGGAACCATTTAGTTATTTGATTTTTCTCTCTAAACCGCTTTGTGAACTTTTAGTTGGAAAGCGGTATATAAATACTGTTAATAATAATAATAATAATAATAATAAATAATTACATTCTTCATGAAATTACCTTTCCAGTGGTATATAGCATGATGGGATCATTCATAAATACAAATTTTACAAAAGGTTTCCAAAATTTTGTCCACTAGTGTGGTCACATCCCGGAGCTCTCTTCCAGCCCTCTTCCACACACATCGCCCAGTGTGTTCCAGCCGCATCATGTATGTTATAGAGGGCTGGTGTAGTGTAGTGACTGTGGACCAGAACTTTCTAGGACTGGACCTCCCCTCTGTCAGGATCCACTCTCTCAACCCCAACTTTCCAGCTGCAACATGGGAACAACAACACTGACTTGCCTTACATGGACAAGTATCCATGGACAAGGACATCATCAGGATTATATGAAGCACTCTGCATGCTTGGTGCAGTCGTATAGCTGGGGGGGCGGTGTGGTACGTACAGCAGGCACTGCAGTGTGACATAAAAGTGGCCCTTCGCACTTGCTGCCCAGAACGGCTCCAATATTGAGTGGGAGGGGCCGCTTACACAGCTCATTCCAGTGCCTGCAACTTTTATTGCAACCCCCCGTAGCTATGCTACTGCTGCTATATAGCCTGTTGATAGCAGAACTCTGTTCTGCTGTTGCTATCTCAGTGGATTGGATTGAGCTGCAAATGTTTTACTCAGTTAATTTTGTGGCTGTCTCAAACCCAATCACATTTTGGCTTTCAGTTGAAGACCTAAAGAACCTCTCCCATGCTAGGAGTAACAGGAGGCACCCATTGACTGCCCCAGAAAAAGCAGAGTCATTCCTAGGAACCGCAGCCGCTGACTACAGCTTGGAGACCAAAGCCACTTTGCCAACCACCAGTGAAACATCAACTCCAATAAGTATGTACAAAGTAGGCTAAGCTCATTCCATTTCCTAAATGAGAGGCTGAAGTTAAGGCATGATAGCCCAGCTGCATGACAGAACAACTGAAATCTTGTTTGTTCTTGTGCTCTTTGCAAAGTTTCCTTGCTATCACATTCACATAAATTCATATCTGTGTGGACCAAACCTACAGATGAAGCTAGGTGCTAACCAATGGCGTAGCTAGAGGGAGGGCAAAGCACTAAGTTTTGCAGGGAGCCTCACTGCGACGTGCAAGCGGCCCCTCCCCTTTGGAGCCATTCCATGCAGGGGCATACACACTGAATGGGAGAGGGAGGAACCACCTGCTTTGCACCCTCTCTAGCTACCTCACTGGAATTAATCATGTTTTTCTCTGCTCTTGCATCTTCCTTTAAGGTGTATGTCTCTGTTTTGATCCCACTGCCTGGAATGATTCCGAAGGGGAGGGGCTATTTGCATGCCACAGTGAGGCTCCCTAAAGAACTTGCTTTGCACCCCCTGCAGCTATGCCACTGGAGCTTGGTTTGGTTTGATCTCTTTTCCTGGGTTCTCAAGCTGCTGTGACTGGCAATTCCAGGCATTTCACACTCACCCACCCAGTATTGCTTGTCCTTTACAGTAACTTACACAGGTTCTCAGGTTCACAGGCCTGAGCTAAGTGTTGCCCTTGCGATGCTCTGAAATCTAGGAAAGGACGAGCTGGACAAGAAAAGGCAAACAGCAGCCAGTTCCAAAGGGGGAAGCAAACCTGTGCCAAATGTCGAGTCAACTCTGATGCCAGACCTCCTGACAACAGGTAGATGTGTTTGTTTTAATCCTATTATGTGTTCCATCTGACAAATGCTGAAAAAGTTGGGCTGTGGGACAGGACCAAGAGTGATTTGTGTGCCTGATGCCAGCAAACTAGAAAGAGGCTGAATCTGATAAAGCGGGAAAGGCCCTGAATCACTTTAGCCCAGGGGTCTCCAAACTTTTTGACCAGAGGGCTGCATCAAATACCTGGCACGGTGTTGAGGTCCAGAAAAAAATTTAAATATAAAATTTATATAAAAAATTACAGCTAGAACTTAGATGAGTTAATAAATGAATGAATGGGCTCATTCATTCAACCTCTCTGGCCCTTAGAACACCCTCCAGGCACAACCAGAGCATAGTTCCTGTCACGTTTGGCCAAGTGGGCCAGAGGCTTTCAGGGGACAAGAGGCTGGCCGCAGGCCAGATAGAGGCTGGCCGCGGGCTGCATCTGGCCCCCGGGCCAGGGTTTAGAGACCCCTGCTTTAGCCCAAAGGGAAAGTAAATGAAGGTTAACTCTGCATCCAGCCATCTCACAAGGTGTACTGTGAATTGGATTAGAGTGGTAGTGAAATGGGACTGACAACATGCAGGAAATCATAAGATGGCCTGCTTCCTAAGAGGTTGATTGCCTTCACTTTTGGAGGTTGCCACATCCGCTTAGTGCAGCTGTGGTCTATGTGCAGTGTGATGCGCTTGATAGAGGAGACTTGTGATCCTTCTTTTGAACTGACATTTTTCATCTCCACTGAGAAGCATAGCTGCATTTCCACCAGTGGCAGGCCACTGCACGAAATGCCCTAATCAGTTCTCTTGATATCCATTCATCTCCTCTCTCGCTGGTGGATTGGTGAAACCACAGAAGTGGTATAGTCCTGCTTGACTGCAACATCTACTCTTTGTGCGAACTTGGCCTTAGTATTGTGGTCTTTTCCAGGTAGTTGTTTTTCAGTCTGTGAAAAGACCGTGTCAAATGTTACGCGGGCACACTTTTCAAACTTGGCAAGAGGTTTCTGTATTTTGCCCTTGGGCAGTAACAAACCTACTGGTGGGGGGGTGCAGGAAGTACTGCAGGTGCCACAATGTGCCATCTAAGCAGCCCCTCCCACAAACCATTGGAGCCATTCTGGGTAGCGACGGCAACTGTGTTCCATCACTGAACAGAATGGCTCTGATGTTGAGTGGGAGGGCTGGTTTTATGGTGCATTGTGGAGCTGCAGTGCATACTGCACTCCTGCAGTACATACATACTGTAGTACATACTACAGCTGCCCTGGGGTGGTCAAGTACTGGGTAGGTGGTAAATCTCTCAGCTCTGACTTAGCAGCAGTACAATTGAAACCCAAACTCACTTTCTCTCCTTCAACTAGGTGGCATTTCAAATTCATTTTTGTTTTGGAATCAGAGATCCACAGGTGCAGCCCCTTTCTCTACCCACACCAGGTGTGGATCCAAGGGGGGCAGGCATGGGTGTATAGCTGCCCCCAATGTCACACCAGTGAGGAAAGGCGCATGCTGGGATGGGGAGCAGAGTCAAGTGCCAGGGGAATGCCCTCTGGGCAGGGCATTGGCAGTGAGATCGTGCTCAGCCAATGGAGCAGAGTCAAAATGGAAGCCCCGGTCTACCTGGCAGGTAGTTCTGGGCTCCAAGTCTGGGCAGGAGCCCAGGTTTACCTGCCCAGCAGACCTTGGCCATGGAAGCCGTAAGTTCAAGTGGGGGCCCAGGTCTACCCTCCTGATTGACCGGGGCTCTGGAGTTAGTGTTCATGCCCTCTCCCCCTCAATGCAAACACTGGATCTGCCCCAACCCAAACACATCCTCTTTTGCTAGCTTCCCACTTCCAGTGTGACTCGCCTGCCGTGATGGATGTCGTCCTACTCGTGGATGGCTCCTGGAGTATCGGGCGCAGCAACTTCCAGCTCATCCGAGAATTCCTGGCAGCTTTGGTGACACCTTTAAACATTGCCTGGGACAAGATAAGAGTAGGTAAGGGACTCCTTGTCTGCCAGTTTCCAAATTCAGGGACTGTACAGAATCCCATTTATTAGGACATGGAAAAGTTGGATTTTCCAACACATGGCTCTTACAACTTGTCTAGATAGGGCAGAATCAAACCTTTTTCAGGGGTGAGGCCTGCCTTCCACCCAGCCTGCAACACAAGGCCCAAACAGTTTGAGGTTTCTCCCTCTCCCTTTCCCCCTCTCATTTTTTTTCCCCTAAAAACAAATCCTAAGCAAAGGTACCTCCTACTAACTTGGGCCACTGGACCATCTATGCTCACATTTGTAGCTTATTCTGATCAGTAGCTCCTCAGTCAAAGGACTTGGATTTGTGTGCATGCAACCTGTATAGCGGTCAGGAACAGGCACAATCCCATTCCCTCCTTCATCTTTTCAGTAAATGTGTAAAGAAGGTTCTTCACCACAACCTTGCAAGATAGATCATTATTATTCTCATTTTAGAGATGGAGAGCTGAAGCTGAGAGAGAGAGAGAGAGAGAGAGACTGACCTTTCTTCCAAGAAGGCCCACAGCTGAAATGCACACTCCTCTTTCAGGACCATAGCTACAAAACTGCCTGTTTGGACGCAGTCATCTCCTGTTTTCATGAACTTCTTCTCTGATCATGGCTGTCCTTTCCTCTCTTCCAGGCTTGTCCCAGTACAGTGGGAAGCCACGCACAGAATGGAACTTGAATACATATTCCACAAGGGATGAGGTGTTGGAGGCCATTAGGAATCTGCCGTACTGGGGAGGCACCACATTAACAGGTAATGCAATCCCTGACCCTGGGTTTGGTATCTTGGCTTATTGCTTGGGCTCGGCTTGAAAGCACATTCAGAGGCCTGCCTAAGGGCCCCGCACTGACATCCTGCTCCACACCCCTCCTGGGCATCTGGGCAGCGTAGAGGCAGCATAGAGGCCCAGCACCTCTATGACTGGCCTCTCTGCCCATGCTGCAGACTCGCTGCCTGCAGCAGAGTGCCTTATGGCACTTCTGCAATGGTTGTTGCCTGGGCAGCGCTGGGGCAAGCAGCTCTGACCAGGCTCAGGACTGGGCTGCCCTACACTACAGTAGTAGTGCCCTGCGGTCCTGCCCTGGACTGCAATGGAAAGGGCTGTCCTATATGCAAAGTCTTCCTTTAGCTTTGACCAATGAGTGCTTCCTACATGGGCCATCAAGGGCAGCTAGAAATGTACACATTCTCTGCTAAGTGTACAGTGAATACAGGGAGTGGGCAGTGGGGGCGTGCCTGCCGGCTCTGACTCTGTTTGAACCTCGATATCCATGCACGATGTCTTGACTGTTGCAGAGATCCATGGGGCTCGGTGAGGGAAGCTCACCGAGTTGTCATCAGTCAAGGAAGCAGGTTAGACTAGAATTCCTGAGTCAGGAAGAGCACCAGTCTGGTTATGTGCTCCATGTTCTGGAGCTGTTATGGGATCATCCCCGGGCCTGAAGGTAATTTGCAGGCTGGATAGTGTCAGGCCCTGAAGTCTTGGCCTGACTGTGCACAGCATCATGGGAGGAGATGATGCAACATCTGGTGATGCATACCAGGTGACTGTAACCTGGTGAGTCACCCCATATGCCATCAGAGTGACTTTGCACTTTTACTTCGCTCTGATTGGCTATAGCCAGTATATAGTCCAGCGAGGATGAGCTGGAATGTGGGAGATACAGAGTGGATTTTGTGCCGAAGGCTACGTCAGTGTGGTTCGTGATTGTGTGTTATCTGGACTGTTGCTGTATATATTGTACATAGTAAAGGGACATTTGGTGGAGGACTTCTGCTGTCTATCGTCTTTGTTCCCGGGAGTGCCTACGCTCTGGCCTTGAGAGATAGGCACACGGTGCAGCTGGACAGCCGCTTGCTGTGAACGCTTACCAAGCCGTAACAGGAGCATTCCTGAGTTCTTCTATCTGTTTTAGTCCAGGTTACTCCTCCCAAGTTCTGCCCCCTTCCTGAAGAGTCAGAGCCTTAAGGGGGATAGTCTCCTGGCCTGGGGCCTGGTACTCTATTGCCTGTTCCCCCCTGGTGTGTTGCCAATGCTGTTGAGGGGCCATGGGACATGTGTGGCCCCTAGTGTGGAAGGACCTAGTCCCGCAGGGGAATGTGGCTCAAGGGATTCTTTCTCTAGAGACCCCAGTTCCGTGGTCTTTGGCGTTGGAGCTCTTGGTTCACTGATGGACCTGGGTCTCTTGAACCCCTGTGGTTTTTGCTACTGTCCTTCTGAGCTGGCTGTTTCCTTCCCCTCTGTTGCTCAAATTAGGGGTCATGTCACGTATCATGAAGTCTGAAAAGGGAATGTATGAATCTACAGCAGTACATCAATAGGCTCCCTTTTCAGACCCTGTGACAGATGCACAGCTTTGAAGGGCTGTTGCAGCCCTGCTTCTCCACAGGTGTGCTGTATGTGTGGAGTGAATGACTGAATGAAGTGGTGCTCACCTGCCCAGTGAGGAGCTAAAGCCAACCTGTATGTCAACCTGAACAGAACCACAGAGATGGGTTTGCATTTGACCAGAGGAAGAGAAGCAGCCCTGAGTTGGAAGGGCAGTATGGTTGGAGGGTGCTGCTGTTGTTTTCAGCGCTGATTCACACTGCTTTTCTGTGTGCCTGCTTGCTTCCCACCTGGTCTCTCTGTCTATTTGTAACTGAACTTATATGACAAAACTCCATAAGTCCCCAGTATAATCTCCTCCCATGGAGATTTGAGTTGTAGAACTGAAGGGTGCTGCAAGGAAGTCACTGTAGTTTTGGTAGACCTGGGGAAACCATGAGAATGCCTGTGAGAGGGGGATGCCTCCGAGAAATGCCTCCAAGGAACCCACTGTAGAAAAGAGGTCATCATTTGGAAAGACGAGCAGGTTTCTCCCATCTCACGGGCATCTGATTTTTTGTGGCTTCTGATGCAATATGAAATGGGAGAACTCAAGCCTGTGGGTCACAGTCATATCCACCAGATTTTGTGTGACTCTATGTGCCTCTTGGACCTGCTGCATTCCCTTCTTTCTCCTGCTTAGGGCTTGCACTGACTCATGTCCTGAAACAGAATCTGAAACCAGAAGCTGGGGCCAGAGCAGAGGCTACCAAACTGGTCGTCCTCTTGACTGACGGCAAATCAATGGATGATGTCATCCTACCTGCACAGGCTTTGAAGAATATGGGCGTAGAGATATTTGCTGTGGGTAAGTGAGGGCACACGTTCACAAAAATGAACTGCTCCCCAAAGTGCCTGGGATGGGGCAGGAGTATGATCCCTGAGCCCTGATGCCAGAGTCGCTGGTCTGAGATCTCCTAACCCCAGTGTGCTCCACCAGCTTTCCTATGACTTCTCCATCTTGCACACCCTTATTTTGGTCTCAGTTCTTCACACTTGTTTTTCTAGGCGTGAAAAATGCTGTTGAGGAAGAGCTGCACCAAGTTGCCTCAGAACCCCTGCATCTGTCCACATTCTATGTGCCAGATTTCCCCTTGCTTAGCTCACTTGTTGGCCAGCTTACCCAGGTCATGTGTGCCTCGATCAAGGAGAAGAACAAGGCGGACGACACAGGTGAGGTTAACTCTTTGACATTTGGTATCCTGTCTGCCAAAGCTGTTCTTTCTTGCACAAACGAAACCCACAATTAACTCCTACCTGGTCCAGCTCTGATCCAAGGAGGACACTAATTGGGACTGAGATGAATGCGAAGACTTAAATTAATGCGATATCGTCATTTATCTTTTGTGCAAAGCTCAAAATATGTGTTCAATTTTTGTGAAGATTTTTAAGGGTGATATTTGTGTTTGATGGCAGGGTTTGGGATGGCACTGGTCCAGGAGCATAACCAGAGGGGGGGCAATGCAGTAAGTACAGCAGACACCACAATATGCACAGCTCTTCCCACTTGGCACGGGAGCCATTTGGGGCAGTGACAGCAATGCACAGGAGATGTTGTTTGGTTTGGTGAGTGCCTACACATTGCCATTGCTGCCCTGAATGGCTCCAACAGCGAGTGGGAGGGGTAATTACACGGGGCGTTCTGGTGCCTGCTGAACTTGTCGCGCTGCCTCCCCTCTGGCTATACTACTGGCTTGGTGGACTCTGGGATAGGGGCTGGCCATGATTTCAAAATGTTGTGTGATACTCAGGACCTGGTTAGAGATGTCAATGTTACTGAGCCATTGGGGATCATGCTGCGATCCGTTTCGACATGCACATCATGGGAAGATTACCAGGCAAAACTCTCACAAAAACCCTTTACTTCCGACAGGCAGACTTCCCTCAAATGAGGAGGCTGGTTAGAAGGAGGTTGAAAGGGAAGGTAAAAAGAGTGCAATCTCTCCAGAGTGCATGGAGGCTGCTTAAAACAGTAATAGAGGCCCAGCAGAAGTGTATACCGCAAAGGAAGAAGGGCTCGACTAAGTCCAGGAAGTGCCTGCATGGCTAACCAGCCAAGTTAGAGAGGCTGTGAAGGGCAAGGAAGCTTCCTTCCATAAATGGAAATTTGCCCTAATGAGGAGAATAAAAAGGAACATAAACTGTGGCAAAAGAAATGTAAGAAGGTGATACGGGAGGCCAAGAGAGACTATGAGGAACACATGGCCAGCAACATTAAGGGAAATAATAAAAACTTTTTCAAATGTTAGAAGCAGGAAACCTGCCAGAAAAGCGATTGGCCCTCTGGATGGTGAGGGAGGGAAGGAGACTTAGAGATGGCAGAGAAATTAAATGAGTTCTTTGCATCTGTCTTCACGGCAGAAGACCTTGGACAGATACCATTGCCCAAATGGCCCCTCCTGACCGAGGAATTAAGTCAGATAGAGGTTAAAAGAGAATATGTTTCAGACCTAATTGATAAGTTAAAGATCAATAACTCACCAGACCCTGATGGCATCTATTCTAGAGTTATTAAGGAATTAAAGAATGAAGTTGCTGATCTCTTGACTAAAATTTGTAACTTGTCCCTCAAAATGGCCACAGTGCCAGAGGATTGGAGGATAGCAAATGTCATGCCGATCTTTAAAAAGGGGAAGAGGGGGGACCCGGGAAACTATAGGCTGGTCAGCCGAACATCTATACCGGGTAAGATGGTGGAATGCCTCATCAAAGATAGGATCTCAAAACACATAGACGAACAGGCCTTGCTGAGGGAGAATCACCATGACTTCTGTAAGGGTAAGTCTTGCCTCACAGACCTTTTAGAATTCTTTGAAAAGGTCAACAGGCATGTGGATGCGGGAGAACCCGTGGACATTATATATCTGAACTTTCAGAAGGCGTTCGACACGGTCCCTCACCAAAGGCTACTGAAAAAACTCCACAATCAGGGAATTAGAGGGCAGGTCCTTTCCTGGACTGAGACCTGCTTGAAGACCAGGAAACAGAGAGTGGGTGTCAATGGGCAATTTTCACAATGGAGAGAGGTGAAAAGCAGTGTGCCCCAAGGATCTGTCCTGGGACCGGTGCTCTTCAACCTCTTTATAAATGACCTGGAGACAGGGTTGAGCAGTGAGGTGGCTAAGTTTGCAGACGACACTAAACTTTTCAGAGTGGTGAAGACCAGAAGTGATTGTGAGGAGCTCCAGAAGGATCTCTCCAAACTGGCAGAATGGGCAGCAAAATGGCAGATGCGTTTCAATGTAAGTAAGTGTAAAGTCATGCACATTGGGGCAAAAAATCAAAACTTTAGATATAGGCTGATGGGTTCTGAGCTGTCTGTGACAGATCAAGAGAGAGATCTTGGGGTGGCTGAAAAGTTGATGAAAGTGTCAACCCAAAGTGCGACGGCAGTAAAGAAGGCCAATTCTATGCTTGGGATCATTAGGAAAGGTATTGAGAACAAAACAGCTACTATTATAATGCCGTTGTACAAATCTATGGTAAGGCCATACCTGGAGTATTGCATCCAGTTCTGGTCGTCACAACAACAACAACAGTATTTATATACTGCTTTTCAACAAAAAGTTCACAAAGCGGTTTACAGAGAAAATCAAATATCGTCACCAGATAAAAAGGATATAGTAGAAATGGAAAAGGTGCAAAAGAGAGTGACTAAGATGATTACTGGGCTGGGGCACCTTTCTTATGAGGAAAGGCTATGGAGTTTGGGCCTCTTCAGCCTAGAAAAGAGACGCCTGAGGGGGACATGATTGAGACATACAAAATCATGCAAGGGATGGACAGAGTGGATAGGGAGATGCTCTTTACACTCTCAAATAACACCAGAACCAGGGGACATCCACTAAAATTGAGTGTTGGGAGGGTTAGGACAGACAAAAGAAAATATTTCTTTACTCAGCGTGTGGTCGGTCTGTGGAACTCCTTGCCACAGGATGTGGTGCTGGCGTCTAGCCTGGACGCCTTTAAAAGGGGATTGGACAAGTTTCTGGAGGAAAAATCCATTACGGGGTACAAGCCATGATGTGTATGTGCAACCTCCTGATTTTAGAAATGGGCTATGTCAGAATGCCAGAAGCAAGGGAGGGCACCAGGATGAGGTCTCTTGTTATCAGGTGTGCTCCCTGGGGCATTTGGTAGGCTGCTGCGAGATACAGGAAGCTGGACTAGATGGGCCTATGGCTTGATCCAGTGGGGGTGTTCTTATGTTCTTATCCTTCCCTTTCTTGCTGTTCCCACCTCCAAAATTGGAAGCTCTCATCATTGCCCTTCATTTTTTGGTATGCTTGTTTCAGAATCCATGCAAATAAATGGTACCTCTTTGTATCCATTTTCACTCCAGAATGAATGTGAGTGTCGAGTCTGCTTTCTTTGACTGCAGTTCTTTGAATTGCTTTGGGTACTACTCTGAGTTTTAGCCATTCTTTTTGGAGGCTGTGCTGAGCGCTATGATAGGAAGTGAGCTTCCTATCCTATATTTTTACTTCACATAAGCCCTGGGGCTGCCTATGGATGTACTTTTAGATGCAGATGAAGCTGGGTGCTAAGGTTTTGTTTGTCCTCTTTGCCTGGGGTTCTCAAGCTGCTGCCTTGTGGTCACCTAAGCAGTGGCATAGCTAGAGGGGGTGCACAGCACTGAGTTTTGCAGGGAGCCTCACTGTGGTGTGCAAGGGGCCCCTCCCCTCCCCTTCAGAGTCATTTCAGGTTGAGGCAGTGAAACATACGTTTGCACCCCCTCTAGCTATGCCACTGCACCTAAGAACACATGGACACCCAGGCAGAGGACTTGGCAAATAAGATAAAAATCAGGTTCATTTTATTCTGATGAATAAAATGTTTTCCCGGAACAGCAAGACTGGGAATACCAGGCATTTCACATGCACCCACTCAGCCTTGCTTGTTTACAGTAATATACACCCCCAAAAAGTGGGTTCATAGGCCTGGACTAAGTGTTTTCCTTGTGATGCTCTGAAACCTAGGAAAGGATGAGCCAGACCAGAAAAGGCAAGCAGCAGCCACTTCCAAAGGGGGCAGCGAACCTGTGCCAAATATCAAGTCAACTCTGATGCCAGACCTCCTGACAACCACGAAGGTGACTCTGCCAAGCCAAGTGGACTTTGACACAGACTATTTGGCTGAAGAGAAAACAGCTGGAGACAGTTTACAGAGAGGTGAGGCTTGTTTCAAAGAGCAAAACATGTCAGATCCTTTTGTTTTTTAAGAACAGTTTCATATCCGGAGGAAATCCTGTCCAGTGGCATAGCTAGAGGGGGCGCAAAACACTATGTTTTGCAGGGATCCTCACTGCGGCATGCAAACAGACCTTCCCCCTCCCCTTCAGAGTCATTTCAGGTGGTTGGAGCAAAACAGAGGCATATGCCTGGAATGGCTTCAAAAGGAAGGGGGAGGGGCCACTTGCATGCTGCAGTGAGGCTCCCTGAAAAACTTAGTGCTTTGCACCCCCTCTAGCTATACTACTGATCCGGTCTCTGCCTTCCTCACATGCACCTGTGACATCATTCTGGGTTTGGTCCTCTTTTCCCTCCAACCCATCCTGTCAGGCCTCATTTGCCACTATAGGAGCTGCATACAGTTTTCATGGCAAGAATTTTGTCAAAAGTCAGCAGAGTATTTGCTGAAAGTTAAATGGCGAAGTTCTAGTGCTATGCAGGACAGGTCCTGAGCAATGAGTGAATGAGAGACTTTCTGCTTTGAACCCCAGGTCTGCATCATGGTCACAGTGCAGGAGTTGAACCCTTTACCCCATCTATGATTTGAATACCCATAATTTTTCCCACCATGTCTAACAGCAGCTGGGGAATCATGGAATTGGCAAGGGTAAAGTGGACCTAACCCCCATTCCATCCAAGTTATGGCCCTGATCCAAACTTACCTCCCAGATACTTTTTTTTAGAAGGGGGAAAAAAAAAAAACATTTCAGGAGCTCCAGCTATGAAGCTTCCATGTCACATCTTTTTTAGTCCTTAGGTCATTCAATAAATGCATCTTTTCAGGTAGATGCATTTGCTTTAATCCAATTATGTGTTCCATCTGAAAAATGCTGGAAAAGTCAGGCTGTGGGGCAGGAACAAGAGGGATTTGTGCACCTGATGCCAACAAACTGGAAAGTGGTTGGATCAGATAAAGGGGGAAAGTCCCTGAATCGCTGTAGCCCAAAGGGAAAGCAAATGAAGGTTAACTTTGCATCCAACCATCTCGCAAGGGTTGCTGTGATAAAGAAGAGAATTGGATTACAGTGGTGGTGAAATGGAGCTGACAACATGCAGAAAATCATACCAGGGCTCACTGGCATCGCAAGGGGGGTGCGGGCTGCACTGGGTGACGCGCCGGGGGTGACGCACCCTGGGGGAGGACGCACCAACTTTGCATCATTACGAGCTACCGCATCATGCCATAGACCGTTGGATGCAGAATGTCTAGCGGAGCACAATGCAAAAAAACCCCGTTGAGATAGCTTATTTCCTTCAAAAGTTATGACCAAAAAACCAGAAGGAAAAAATGCATGGAGCCCTATGGAAAGTGAAAGTGAGCCGTAGCGCGCGTCTACTCATGAGTAGATGTATTTGCCATAGTCCATCGGAAAGGGCAGGCTAAGAGGAATCCAACGACACCAGAATGGTCCCGATCCAATGAATGCAGCCCCCCAAAACACCAGAGAAGCTCCCCCCACCCGGCTGTGAGTCTGAGCCCGAAACAAAGCCACGTGGTCGCGTTTACTCACAAGTAAGTGGACTTGCCTTAGTCAAGGCAGGCTGAGAGGCTCCAAGGACATCAGAATGGTCCTGATCCAATGAATGCAGCCCCCAAAAACACGGAAAAGGAGGTCCTCCCTCCCAGCTGCGAGTCTATGGAGCTCTATGGAAAGTGAAGCAGCCGCACATCGTGTTTACTCACGAGTAGGCAGACATACCTTGGCTGGTGGTCAGGCCAGCCAAAGGGGAATGTGAGGACACTGGAATGGTCCCAATCCATGGAGCTGGAGTGCAACAAATGCTCCAGAAGGCAGCCTCCCCCCCACACTAAAAAGGACAAAAAAGTGGCTTGAACTGGTAAGGGTAAGTTTTCTATTTTGCACTTGCAAAGCCAGGTGGGTCTTTATCTTGATATGCTTGAAACAGAAGAACTTTAAACTGGGCCCTGGGGAGGGCTGGAAATCTCACTGATTCTTTTTGGGGGGTTGTTATTGCAGGCAGACTACAGAGTAAGCTCCATTGACCACTATGGGACTTACTTCAGAGTAGACATGCATAGGATTGGGCTCACAGGCTGCAATCCTACCCATACTTTACTGAGAGTAAGCCCCATTGACAACAATAGGACTTACGTCAGAGTAGATTCACTTGGTGGAACAGGACTGGCTCCCCCTTATGTAATTGTTTTAATTATAAATAATTATTATTTTAATTTGCTTGATGATGTCACTTCTGGCCATGACATCACTTCCAATGGGTCCTGAACAGATTGTCATTCTAAAAAGTGGGTCCAGGCGCTAAAAGTTTGAGAACTGCTGCAATAAGGTGTTAGTAAGTTGACACGGGGTGCCTTCACTTTTGGAGGCTGCCACATCAGCTTAGTGCAGCTGTGGTCTGTGTGCAATGTGATGCGCTTGATAGAGGAGACTTGTGATCCTTCTTTTGAACTGACATTTCTCATCTCCACTGAGAAGCATAGCTGCATTTCCAGCAATGGCACGCCACTGCACGAAATGCCCTAATCGGTTCCCTTGATATCCATTCATCTCCTTTCTCACTGGCGGATTGGTGAAACCACCCAAAGTGGTATAGTCCTGTTTGACTGCAACATCTACTCTTTGTGTGAACTTGGCCTTAGTATTGTGGTCTTTTCCTGGAGGTCGTTTTTCAGTCCGTTAAAGGAAGGTGTCAAATGTTGCACAGTCAGATATTTCAAACTCAACAAGAGGTTTGTATATCTTGCCTTTGGGCAGTAATGTAATAATAATAATAATAATAATATACAGTATTTATATACCGCCTTTCTTGGTCTTTATTCAAGACTTTATTCAAGGCGGTTTACATAGGCAGGCTTATTAAATCCACGCAGGGATTTTTACAAATTGAAAGAAGGTTCTTTCTTTCAAGAACCACTACATTCAAGGTGTTACACTCCAATCTGGTTTAACATTCTGGCCTCCATCCTCCCACGCTCCGAGCAGATGGAACAGCTCAGCTGCAGCTTGCCAGCTGCTTCAAGGTCGCACGGTGCCGGTGGCCTCGAACTGGCGACCTTGTGGATGTTAATCTTCAGGCAAATGGAGGCTCTACCCTCTAGACCAGACCTCCTTATAATGTAGCTATAAGAGGGTGGGAGCAGCCTGATAAGTAGTGCAGGTGTCACAACATGCCATGAAAGTGCCCCCTCCCACTTACCATCGGTGTTCCCATTGCTTTCTAGAATGGCTCCGATGGTAAATGGGAGGGGCCATTTATACTTCATTGTAGTGTTTATGTGCACAGGCGCTGAGCTTAGCCTTAGTAACATGGCAACCGGTAGGCAGGCACACCAGAGTGGGCCAGTTGCGAAGGCTGACGCCCAGTAGCCGGTAAACAGAGGATGTTATGAAGAAGCGCATATCTCAGGAATGTGTATTGCGGTCAAGCCAGAGTCAGCAGGTTGCTTAGCAGTGCAGATTTCAGCAACCTTCAGTAATTTTCCCTATTGCATAGCTTTGCATCATGTGTTTTGAGAATGAATAAAAGTCTGAGGAAGCTAGCCGGGAGAACGGACTTCTCTCTCGATCTCATACCATCCTACTTCCGGCTCAGCTCTTCCTGCATCAACCCTCTGAATGAATGTCTGCTGTGTCTCATTCATTGCTCTGACTCCTTGCTGCTCAAGTTCTAACTTTCAAACCCTCAGCGTGCTTCTGCTTTTAGCACTCTCCCATCAGGCACCAAGGTTCTAAGCCCTGGGTGCTTCCCAAGTAGCATTGCACTGCTACATTTCATGTTGTGGAAGCTGCAGAACTTACCATGTTCCCCCTATAGCTACGCTGCTGGCCTTGGGTGGCCAAGTAATGGTTAGGTTGTAAATCTCTCAGCTCTGACTTAGCAGCAGTACAGCTGAAACCCAAACTCACTTTCTCCCCTTCAACTTGATGGCATTTCAAATTCATTTTTGTTTTGAAACCAGATATCCACAGATGCAGCCTCATTCTGTACCCACTCAACTCATCCCCTTTTGCTAGTTTCCCACTTCCAGTGTGACTCGCCTGCCGCGATGGATGTCGTCCTGCTCGTGGATGGCTCCTGGAGTATTGGGCGCAGCAACTTCCAGCTCATCCGAGAATTCCTGGCAGCTTTGGTGACACCTTTAAACATTGCCCGGGACAAGATAAGAGTAGGTAAGGGACTCCTTGTCTGCCAGTTTCCAAATTCAGGGACTATACAGAATCCCATTTATTAGGACATGGAAAAGTTGGATTTTCCAACACATGGCTCTTACAACTTGTCTAGATAGGGCAGAATCAAAGCATCACCGTTTTCAGGGGTGAGGCCTGCCTTCTGCCCAGCCTGTAACATGGGGCCCAACCATTTTGGTGTTTTTCCTTCTCCCTCTACCTCCCCCTCCCTCTCCCTCTCTCCACCACTCTCATCTTTTTTTAACAACAAAAAAAATCCTTTGCAAAGACATGTGAAGGTACCTTCTACTGACTTAAGAACATAAGAACAGCCCCACTGGATCAGGCCAATTGCCCATCTAGTCCAGCTTCCTGTATCTCACAGTGGCCCACCAAATGCCTCAGGGAGCACACAAGACAACAGATACAATCTGAGTCCCCGTGCCCTCCCCTGCATCTGGCAACCAGAGGCAACTTATCTACTTGCACTTATCTACTATGCACTTGTAACCCATAATGAACTTCTCCTCCAGAAATTTGTCCGATCCCCTCTTAAAGGAATCCAGGCAAGATGCTATAACTACTTCAGCCACTGGACCATCTGTGCTCACATTTGTTGCCAATTCTGATCAGTATCTCCTCAGTCAAAGGGCTTGGATTTGTGCGCATGCAACCTGTATAGCGGTCAGGAACAGGCACAATCCCATTCCCTCCTTCATCCTTTCAGTAAATATGTAAAGAAAGTTCTTCACCACAACCTTGCAAGATAGATCAATCAATCAATCAATCAACAGTATTTATATACCGCTTTTCAACTAAAAGTTCACAAAGCGGTTTACAGAGAAAAATCAAATAACGTAAATGGCTCCCTGTCCCAAAAGGGCTCACAATCTACACAATAAGATCAGTATTATTCTTATTTTAGAGATGGAGAGCTGAAGCAGAGAGAGAGAGAGAGAGAGAGAGAGAGAGACCGACCTTCCCTCCAAGAAGGCCCACAGCTGAAATGCACACTCCTCTTTCAGGACCAAAGCTACAAAACTGCCTGCTGGACACAGTCATCTTCTGCTTTTCATGAACTTTTTTCTGATCCCAATTACCCTTGCTTCTCTTCCAGGCTTGTCTCAGTACAGTGGGGACCCACGCACGGAATGGAACTTGAATACGTACTCCACAAATGACAAGGTGTTAGAGGCCATTAGGAACCTGCGGTACAAGGGAGGCAACACATTCACAGGTAATGCACTCCATGTCCCTGGGTTAGGTATCTTGGCTTATTGCTTGGGCTCTGCTTGAAAGCACATTCAGAGGCCTGGCCAAGAGCCCCTCACAGTCATTCTAAGCCAGGGGTCTCCAAACTTTTTGGCCAGAGGGCCACATCAAATATCTGGCATGGTGTGGAGGGCCGGGAAAAAATTTAAATATAAAATTTAAATAAATAAATTAGAGATGGAACTTAGATGAGTGAATAAATGAATGAATGGGCTCATTCATTCAACCTCTCTGGCCCTCAGAACACCCTCCAGAAACAATCAGAGCACAGTTCTGGTCATGTTCAGTTGAGTGGGCCAGAGGCTTTCAGGGGACAAGAGGTTGGCTGTGGGCCAGAAAGAAGCTTTCTGCGGGCCACATCTGGCCCCCAGGCCAGGGTTTGGAGACCTCTGTTCTAAGCCATTAGTTTCACTCAACTGTTCTCCCAACAGTACTGATCCCCTGCCCTGCATGAACTTAATGAACTACCATGGGAAGGGCTTTCTGATTATGCAAAGTCTTCCTTTAGCTTTGACCAATGACTGGTTCATACATGGGCCATCACTGCCAGCTAGAAATGCACACATTTCCTGTTAGGTGTATTAAGTATAGCAGGTACCGTAATGCACCATATAATTGGCCCCTCCCACTTGCTCTTGCAGCTATTCTGGGCAGCATCGACAACTGTGTGATTTACCACACCATCTGCCCCCTGTAGTTACACTGCTTGTCATATATACACTACTGGTCATAGGGACATCTGTTTTTATGGACTTGTGGTATATTATGAAATGGGAGAACTCGCACCTGTGGGTCACGGTCACATCCACCAGACTTTTGTGCGACTATGTGCCTCTGGGACCTTCTGCATTTCCTTCTTTCTCCTGTTTAGGGCTTGCACTGATTCATGTCCTGAAACAGAATCTGAAACCTGAAGCTGGGGCCAGAGAAGAGGCTCCCAAATTGGTCATCCTCCTGACTGATGGCAAATCTCAGGATGATGTTGTCCCACCTGCACAGACTTTGAAGAATATGGGTGTAGAGATATTTGCTGTGGGTGAGTGCACACAAAAATGAACTGCTCCCCAAAGTGCTTGGGGTGGTGCAGGAATAAGATTCCTCCTGCCAGAGTCGCTGGTCTGAGACCTCCTTACCCCAGTGTGCTCCACCAGTGGGCTTTCCTATGTCATCTCCGTCTTGCACACCCTTATTTTGGTCTCAGTTCTTCACACTTGTTTTTCTAGGGGTGAAAAATGCTGTTGAGGAAGAGCTGCGCCAAGTTGCCTCAGAACCCCTGGATCGGTCCACATTCTATGTGCCAGATTTCCCCTTGCTCAGCTCTCTCGTTGGCCGGATTACTCGGGTCATGTGTGCCTCGATCAAGGAGAAGAACAAGGACCAGGTCACAGGTGATGTGAACACCCCTTTGTCATTTGGCATCCTGTCTGCCAAAGCTGTTCTTTCCTACTCAAAAGAACCCCCAAAGAAAACTTATCTCCCTTTGCATTGGAGCCATTTAGGGCAGCTAGAGTGAGAGCTAGAGCTAAATTTAAGTGGTTTTGTTTTGAATTTGGAAAACCTGTTGGATTAAAAATAATTGAAGTTTATTTGCTAAGAGCCTAGCTGTAAACTGGTGTCACTCAACTACTCAGACGTAAATAGTTGTCTATTTCTTTGATTTATGAAATTTTTATCCCATGCTTCTTCTAAAATCATCAGAGTGGCATGTCAAGGGTAATCCCCCATTCTTTATATTCACATCAAACCTATAAGGTGGCTTATGTTGAACAATAGTGATTGGTCTAAAGTCACCCAGCAAACTGGCACCCATTTCTACCCTGCGGTGGAACATGCAGGCTGGCTGGCCTACCTCTTATCAGTGCCACAGAGGTTGAATCTGGCCTTCACGGGCCAGTACACATCCTTGCGCTGGCTCCACCAACTCCTAAGGAGGTGCAGACATGCCTTATGCCATATTTGCGACACGCCCGGGCTGGGGTAAGGGACTTATGCCTTTTTACAAGTGCCACCGCCTAGGGAGGTACGTGGGGCGGCTGAAAGAAATAGGGCCTTCTCAGTAGTGGCACCAACGCTATGGAACTCCCTTCCCCTTGACTTAAGAATGGCTCCCTCTCTTGAGACCTTTCGGCAAGGCCTGAAGACCCTTCTGTTTAAACAGGCCTTCTGAGTTCTCGGCCTTTTAACATCTTTTTAACATCTTTTAATATTTTTTACAGGCCTGATTCTTTTATGACTTGCTGCTCCTCTATGCTCTTTTTACCTATTTTTTTTTACTCTGACTGCTGTTTTTTATGATGTGTTAATATGTTTTTATTTGTTTTTAAAATTGTTTTTAATATGTTGTAAGCCGCCTTGTGTCCCTTTGGGGAGAAAGGCGGGGTAAAAATAAAATTATTATTATTATTATGCCGGCTTAAGGGTCTTATGCCGGCAACCATAGGATTTCACTCTTAGGGCGCAATCCCAACCAATTTTCCAGCACTGACCTTGCTGTGATGCAGCTCCAAGGTAAGGTAACAGATATGCCTTTACCTTGAGGAAGCCCCCTTGACTGCCTCCCCACTGCAGGATGAAGTGCACGCCACATTGGCACAGTCAGGTCAATGCTGGAAAGTTGGTTAGGACTGCACCCTTATTCTGTCTGGAAATTTGGTTCCAGGTTTTCCTTGTCCTAGTCTGGCGCTCTAAACCAGGGGTGCCCAAACCCCGGCCCTGGGGCCGCATGCGGCTCTCAAGGCCTCTCAATGCAGCCCTCAGGGAGCCCCCAGTCTTCAATGAGCCTCTGGCCATCTGAAGATTTGTTGGAGCCCGCACTGGCCAGACACAGCTGCTCTCAGCATGAGGGCGACTGTTTGACCTCTTGCGTGAGCTATGGGATGAGGGCTCCCTCCACTGCTTGCTGTTTCACGTCTGTGATGCAGTAGGGGCAGCAAAGGAAAGGCCGGCCTTGAGCTATTTCAAGACCTTCATTCATTCATGTAAGTTCCACCTCTAATATATTAATTTATGTAAATTTATTCCAATTTTAAATGTAAATTAATTCTTTCCCCCCCCCCCCGGCCCCCAACATAGTGTCAGAGAGATGATGTGGCCCTCCTGCCAAAAACTTTGGACACCCCTGCTCTAAACCACTACACCATGCTGGCAATATCCCACCTTTTCCCCATTGAGCTCCCTAGTACACAGGTTTTTTTGTCAATATTAGCCCTGTAACAACTTTGTGTAGATTAGGCTGAGAGCTCCTGAGCTAGACTCTTAGCTAGATGAGGGCCCTGGGTCTCCTCACAGAGTAACCATTGTTCAACCTTACAGGTGGTACAGGAAATACTGCTGCAGTGAATCCTAGTGCCCATCTGAGCCCAACCAACCTTGTTGTAAGAGAGGTGACTTCCAGGAGTATTCGTCTTACCTGGAACCCACCTGTGATATCACCAAAAAAATACAGGGTCGTCTACTACCCATCAAGGGGTGGGATTCCCAAAGAGGTAAGTGGTCCTGTGTTTAGTGATGTGAGGTAATAATAAGCCTGGTGAAAACCAGTAGCATAGCTAATGAATGTGTAGCTTGGTACAGAGCTCAAAATGATGCCCAGAAAGTGATGTTACAACCGGAAGTGACATCACACCCAGGCTTTTTAAAAAGTGCAAATGGGGGGAAACCTGCCTACTCTCCCCAGCAGTTCACCACCAACTTGATCTGCCACCTCCCCCCAGTCAGTGGCATAGCTAAGGCATCTATCTGCTACGTGGGATCAAAGAAGATTTTGTAGCCCCCCTCCATGACAAATCAAATTTAATTAAGTAAATAAACAAAAAAATGTGCCCCCTATTGGTTACTGTGCTGGGGTGAAGAGGGACGGTTATTGTTTCCCTGCTAAGAGGAGCACCACTTGAAAAAGTGCCTCCTTACCAGTTAGCAGGAGTAGCTGCGTTATGATACATGGAAATGAGAGCTGACTCATATTGACACCTTATTAGTTCCACGCTGTATCATAACAACATCTCATTGGCTTTCAGAAAAATCAGTCTCATAGGTCAGTTTTGAGTTCAGAAAATCCACTTTTTGTTCCTTAAGGTAGTTGTGTTTTTGTTTTCTGGTTAATTGGCTGTAACGTTTGATGGAATAAAGATATTCAAATGAGATTTGTTACATTGCATTCTGCATTAAATTACCTTTCCAATGATATATAACATGATGGTATTATTCACACATACCAAGATTTTCACAATTTTGGCCACAAGTGTCAAGCTCAACTTGTTGCTCCCCCCTAAAGCTTGTTGCCGAGTGTGACTGCTACCTCCTGGACCCCCTTAGCTATGCCACTGGTGAAAACCACACTATAATAATTTTAATGTGCTATTACTGGGGCTTTCAGGCTTTCTGTCTTCAGAGAACTTACACACATACTTGCCTTGCTGATGAACTGATCAATGCTTCTCATTATGTCACAGCATCATTCAGAGGGGAATTGGCAAGGGGAATAGCAGCCAGTGGCTGACTTGCCCCTATATCACCAAATTTGGGGTGGCACTGAAATTTGACACTCTTTGTTGTGACATAGGCTGCAATCCTATCCAGATGTTAGCACCTGGCATTGTTATTGCAATTTAAAATGTCCTTGGGGAAGCAGAACTAGTTATTTTTCCTTCTTGAAGTTCTCACTATTTTAAAGTGAGAAGTTCATGCCTCCATTTTGCTCTTGCAGCCCAGAATGGCTCCAAAGAAGAAGGGCCACTTGCATGCCATAATAAGGCTGCTGCAAAACTTAGTGCTTTGCACCCTGTCTAGCTACACCACTGCTCTCAGAGCAGACTTCGGGACAATTGGGGGCTCACTACAACCTCCCTGTATATTTTTAGGTTGTTTTAGATGGAACAGCCTTCTCTGTGAAGCTCCTCAACTTGACATCCCACACAGAGTACCTAGTCTCAGTGTTTCCAGTTTATGAGAATGCTGTTGGAGATGGACTCAGAGGCATCACCTCAACGTGTAAGTCAGGAATCAGCTGTGATCATACTGAAGTTCTAGATTAGTGGCAGTGCCCCTGATGTCAACCAGAAGATAGAATATTAGGTGGTTATGGCTTAGGAGATCTATTTTGAACTGGGTTTCTATTGTGCTCCAGGTTTGATGCAGAGGTGTGTTAATGTAGTATGTATGCAGAGTATCAGAAAGCAAGAGAAATGTGGGATGATAGCAAGAGCAATAATGTTGCAGTGGGACAGATGTTCAAGGTTTTATGCAGTTCAGAGGTTTAACGTCTGTTAAGAAACCTTTCCAAACCCCTTTGCCCCATTTCAAGAACTGAGTATATCTGGTGCTACAAGAGTGCAGAATAATCTCAGAATGTGGCATCTGGGTTCTACTCCCTTCAGACTTGGCATTCATTAAAGACAAAGCTTTGAACTCTTTTAGCAACCAAGATAGTCGTATTTATTGATTGAGAATATTCATACTCTTGCTTCCCATTAGACTTTTGAGTTGGTTTACAAACCATTAAAATAGTCTACAGTAAAAGGCGCCCCCAACCACAGCAAAATAATTAATATTATTCATCAATCTGCCAGGCAAACAAAATTGTTCTTAACTGCTGTCTAAAGGCTAAAGAGATGGTACTTAGTGAATATTTCTAGAGAAAGCATCCAGACTTGGGACAGTATCCCAAGAGAAGGCCTTCTCCTTACACCTGCATCATCTCCAAAGGCCAAGTCACTTGGAGCGGGTCCTCCAAAAATAACCTTGATGAATGGGTAGATTTGCATGGAAGAAAGTGGTCCTTTAATGACTCTTGTTTCAGGCTGTTTAGGACTTTGTAGATCAAAACTGCTTTGAACTGAGCCTAGTGTCTTGTCACAACTCCTCCCCACTGGGCCTCGTGCCCGCTTAAGGCTGATTAATTTCCCTTGTTTAACTCACCAGTGCAGCAAGCAAAAGTCAGAGTCAGGTCCCAGTCCACAGATTCCAAGTAAGTCAGCCTGATCAATGAGAGTTGCCAAATCAGAGTCCAGAGCCAATATGCCGAGTCACAGTCCGAGGTCAGATTCCCAGTTGGTCTCCTCTGGTCTCCTCTCCTCTCTCCAACCTCCACTCCTTCAAAACATACCACCCCTTCCTGCCTCAGGTGCTCCTTATATCCCTGAGGGCCCTATTGCCTTCAAGTGGCTGCAACTGTGCAGCACACTCTGCTGGATGCCCAGGCCTTACCCTTAAAGGGGCCACTGCTGACACCACATTCTACCTCCTCACCAGATCTTCCGCAATTCCAATACACCTAGATACAAACTGGCAGCTAGCAAGGACCTTTTAGCACTGATGGGGGATCAGTGGCCTAGCTAGAGGGGGTGCAAAGTGCTAAGTTTTTGCAGGGAGCCTCACTACAGCATGAAAGTGGCCCCTCCCCTTCATAGCCATTCACCTCCCTTTGAAGGCTCTGAAGCCATTCACCTCCCTTTGAAAGGCTCTGAAGGGGCAGGGGAGGGTCCACATTCATCCTGTAGTGAGGCTCCCTGCAAAACCTAGTGCTTTGCGCCCCCTCTAGCTACACCACTGTGAGGGATGTGCATGATGGGAAACCTGATTCATAATCTAGTTGCTATATTTGATAGAGGCAGTCTCAAAAGCCAAGGAGATAACTGGATAAAGCTGAATTCAAGTTGAGGGGTTGGTTATTGCTCTTCTTGCTCCTTATTAAAAGCAGAATAAATTATGCAAAAGGTGCAAAACTACTGATGCACTTACAAAAGCTGCTTTAGACTGAGTCAGACCTTTGATCTATCCAGCTCACTGCTCTTGACACTGACTGGCAGTGAATCTCCAGGGTTCAGACATGAATTGTTCTCTAGGAGATGGCAGAAATTGAAGCTGGCACTGTCTGCATGTGAAGCAGATGTTTTATCCCTGAGCTACAGCCTCTTAACAAGTCAGAGAACCCAGATTTTCCTGATGCAGATTTTTCTTCAAGTTTTGTCCATTGCATGGAGTTTAGGGGGAAAAAAAGAGAAAGAAATAGCCTTGTCTGTTCAAGTTTTGTGGTGCTTAAAGCATGAGTAGCTAATTCCTTTTGAATGTTTCTTTTTAATGCGCAGTACCTCTCTCTGCACCCGGTTTCCTGAGAGCCTCTGAAATCAGCCACAACAGTATACGATTGAACTGGCAGCCAGCAGATGGGGCTACTCAGTATCTCATACTTTGTTCTTCAGCACCCAATGGAGGAGACGATGAAACAAAAGAGGTAATGAATAGGCACTGGCATTGCTAGGGGATGCAGGCTGTACTGGGTGATGTGGTGAGATGACACCTCTACTGGACAAAATTTTTTAAATCTTGGTACTTCTGAATAATACCATCATGTTGTATATCATTCAATGTGTAATTTCATGCAGAATGCAATGAAATACACTGCAATGAAATATCTTTACTCTATCAAAAGTTATTTAAAATAAACACCAAGTGGGACAAGGAAATGGTTTGTCCATCATGAGACTGATGCACTGGTCTCCTGCACCCAGTGATACAAACCCTTGTGACACTGCTGTAAATATGCGTTGGTCAGTACCCCAAATCTTCCTTGTTCTTAAAACATTCGGGGCATCTTCAATACAGGAGTCCTGCCCTCTTCATTATCTGAAGCATATATCACATTGATTCCAGACCTGATAAAGGTCACTCGTATTGGGAAAACCATCGGCCCACGTCTTTAATGATGCCAAGATATTGTCTACAATATTGGTCTTTGGATTACAGAAGGTTGTAAGAACACTTGTTCACCCTGATCAGGTGGGATATATTCAATGGTGCAGATAATCAGAGGTTAGTAATGGATCTAGTTGCTTTGGAACCCACCAGGGCAGACCAGGTTTCTGTTCTCTCTTCGGATGTGAAGAAAGTGTTTGATAGGGTACACTGGAAATGTATGTTTGCAAGTCTTATGAAATTCAAGGTCACTAAGGATTTTCTGCAATGGATTGGAATCTTATATTCTACACTTGAGTGTATTAACTAAAGTGTATCTGTCTTCAGCATTTTATTTGAAAAAAGGGACAAACCAAGGCTGTCCACTTTCACCTTTGATTTTTGATTTGTGTCTGGAGTCACTAGCATCCTCAATTAAACAAAACCCAAGCATACATGGCATTCAATACAATGCCAATGAGTTTAAAGTAATTTTGTATGCAGATGGCATTTCATTATTCATAGTGAATTCCCTCATTTCCATACCTTAATTACTGACATTAATGACAGTTTTTTTGAACTATATTTGGTTATTCCATTAATTGGGTTAAATCAAAAGTACAGGTCTGA
Source organism: Tiliqua scincoides (assembly GCF_035046505.1). Classification (NCBI taxonomy): domain Eukaryota; kingdom Metazoa; phylum Chordata; class Lepidosauria; order Squamata; family Scincidae; genus Tiliqua; species Tiliqua scincoides. Next base: position 217,839,608 of record NC_089824.1, read on the forward strand.
CCGCAGCATCTGAGGGAGTTCTGTTGGTGGAACCCCTACAAATGCAGAAAACCGTGGGCAATTGAATCCTCAGTCTAACCTGTTTTTTGAGTCCTCGGGAGGCCTGGGCTTCCAGGAAGGTGGGACAGCTTCCAGAAACCAGAAGTGCCTGCCAGATTGCTCCAGAAGGCATTCTGAGTTGCGGGGATGCCACAACTCTGTGGGCTCTCCTGATGTGGGTTTGGAACCTGCACTGAGTCAAATCCACGGCTTCTAAACCCACAGATGAAGAGAATCCACTGTAATGCCATTAGGGAAATACCTAAGTACCTAATACAGAAATACCTGTATTATTATTATTAGGGGACAGTATGTGACATGTTTTGGGAGAAAGGTAGTTCAGATGGGGTCCAGAATATATTAAGTATCTGGGAATTTTAATCCCCAGAGATATTTCACAGCTCATCAAACTGAATTTCAACAAGTTAACACACAAAATATCATTTGATTTGGATAGCTGGATTGCCTTCAAATATGTCCCTAAGGGGTAAAGTTAATAAAGCTTAAAATGAATATTCTACCTCATATAATATATACAATATGTGCTATTTTTGTATATACAGGTTGAGCCTATTTATCAGCTGATTTTCTATCTGCGAATCTGGTTCAATGTGGGTTCCCCAGGCCCACACAGATGTGACCCAATCAGAGCCTTACGAAGGTGACCAGAGCTGTGCTCCAGTCATCTCCAGAGGGCTTTCTGAAGACTGCAGAGGCCACGCACATCTGCTCATGGCCTCTGCAGACTTCAGAATGCCTCCCAGAGGCAAAAAAGGTTACTCCTGGTTTTTGTCAAAACCAGAAGTGACATTTTTATGCCTTTAAAAGGCATTAGGAAGGCTGGGGAAGCTCTCCCAGAATGGATCCCTCATGGATACAGAGGCACCACCTGTATACCACAAAGTTGCGCGAATAAATTTGATACCTTGTTTAGGAAATTTCCATAGGGATCCACAATATCCAGGATATCACTAAAAATGATGGAATTAGCATACAAAGAAGGAGGGTTAGGACTTCTTGATTTAAGTTTGTATCATCAGGAATATTTGTTAATTCTGTGTAATCGTTGGAATATTCAGCAAGTCAAGACTCCATATTGGGCTAGACTGTAATGATCACAGTTGTACCTATTGGGAAATGGACAGGTTTGGTATCTAAAATAGTGTTTCTCAACATGTGTTTCCCACCGTACCACTTTGCATAGTCTACCTATTTGAAGTACCACCAGACGTAACTGGTGATGACATCATCACCAGTTACTTCTGGATTGGGAGGCAGATGCAACGTGACAAACACCAGTAAGAGACTCAGGGTGGACAGGAGGGCTTTTCTGAGTACGTGAAAAGCACACGCTGGAGCTTTACATGCTGAGCCAAACCTCCTCTCTTGCTCGTCACATTGCACTGCTGGTCTCACTGCCAGGTGGTGGGGGTCTGGGGGTTCCACACATACCACTGGACACCACCTCAAGTACCAGCAGTGTTACAAGTACCACTGGTTGAGAAACACTGCTCCAAAATACCAATTGTGTTATACTCGGCTTGGTATATTTGGAATATGATGGCTTGGAAATATAAATTTGACCCACATAAGTTGTTAACATTATAGTCTAATCCAGAATTACAGATCAATAAGGAATCTTTATTTTCTGAAGGACTTGGGCAGATAGTTCAATTTTCATGTTAGATCAACTAATTGGTCACGACTAGGATTTTTATTCTTTCTCAGGTTTAAGGGAGAAATATGGCTTTCCAGAATCCACCAGTTGGCAATATTTGCAATTGTGACACCTTCTAGTATCTAAATAAGGCCCTTCAGCTTTATCTTCTTCTCAGGCTTCGTCACTCTTACAGATTCTTTTACATTCAAATGAAAAGAAGCCAGTTATATTTGTTTATAAATACATGATGTCATTAAATAAATATGATACACACATGCTTAGAACAGGTCGAAATACTGAGCTGGAGTGCCCTATTTTGCACAATCAATGTACAGTGGTTTTGAAAAAATATGTCCAATATATCTATGGATCTTTGCTCACATCTAATACAACAAAAAATTATTTTTAGAGTGTATTGGACTCCACTCAGATTATATAATAAAGGACACATTCAAATATCTAGATGTTGGCGATATGGGACATTTGATGCTTCTATATCGCACATGCTTTGGTCATGTTCTGCAATAACCGGCTTTTGGGGAAAAGTAATTAATATTATAAATACTGTTCTACAACAAACCTTGCTATTTAGTGACATATATGCTATTCTTTATTATTTACCTGTAACTTGGAGGTTGCCTACGGCCCAACGGAAATGAATTCTCGGTATCTTTACAATGGCTAAAAGGATGATATTGCAAAATTGAAAGGAAAAAAAAAAGGCCCGCTGACCATCTCTCAATGAATGGATCAATCCAAAATATTGAATTTATCAACTTTTGAGCGAATGGCAGATCAATGTCAATTATGATTGGATATATACGATGCCATTTGGAAGCCATTTCTACATGTGCAAGCTCTTGGTTTTAGGAGCAGGCTGCCTCTGATTGCCAGATACAAGGGAGGGCACCAGTATGTGGGTCTCTTGTTGTGTGCTCCCTGGGGTATTTGGTGGGCCGCTGTGAGATACAGGAAGCTGGACTAGATGGGCTTTTGGCCTGATCCAGTGGGACTGTTCTTATGTTCTTAAACTACAATTCCCAGGAGGCCTTGCAGGTCTCTTGTTATCTGGTGTGCTCCCTGGGGCATTTGGTGGGCCACTGTCAGATAAAGGAAGCTGGACTAGATGGGCCTTTGGCCTGATCCAGTGGGGCTGTTCTTATGTTCTTAAACTACAATTCCCAGGAGGCCTTGCAGGTCTCTTGTTATCTGGTGTGCTCCCTGGGGCATTTGGTGGGCCACTGTGAGATAAAGGAAGCTGGACTAGATGGACCTTTGGCCTGATCCAGCAGGGCTCCTCTTATGTTCTCAAAGAAAGCATTTTCAATCTGGTGATGTGTGCAATTTAAGTAATGTTTATGCTCAATAGCCCATATATCCCTTTTCCCCCTTTCAAATCCAGGTCGACTGCATTTGCCCAGGTATCCTCCCGCAGACATGTGTGACACAAAAACTTGGTTGAAAACGGGGCCATGATTTATTGAATTACAAAGCCGAGCAGCAGTTGGCAAAATTCACTGCGCCCTGCCTGTACTCCTGCACCTAACTTGTTGACCTCTCTGAGCCCTCCATTGGGTGAACCATCCTGGTTCAAAACCTGACCTCACCAAACAGGTTTTCCCACCAACTACTGGAAATGGGGTCAAGGAAGCTGAATTGTTCTGCCCATCCTGAACCAGGAGACCAATAAGGTGGGCATTCCAATTCCACCCCAGGGCTAGCCAGACCGAATCCTGATCTGCGTAGCCTCGGGGGACCAGCACTTGCCTTAACCCTACCTGTTGCTTACCTAAGGGCAGACACTGGATCCATATTCCTCCTTCCTCTCCTGTACCATTCTGCCAAATGGGAAGGGCTAGCCTGGGGCTTAGCATCCCCCTGTCCCATCCACTAATGCCTGAAAAAGCCACTGCATGTCTAACAAGATGTGATTCCCCACCTTCGAGAGATGCACGCCATTAAAAGGTGAGGCTTAGAGTGAACCATCTTGGGTTGGCAAACCATCAGGCCACAAGTTGTCATGACTCTCCTCCCCAAGTGTGCATTCACTTTCCTCCCTGCTCTGTCAACTCCAGCAGAACTCATAGTACTCCTTCAAACCCTACGCTGAAACAGGTCTGACCGGTCTGATGATCAGGCCCAGCATCCAACTTCTCAGTGTGGCTAATTCTTCCACAGCCTGCTGCCTCAAGCCCTGTCTTCTGACATTCCCACTAAGGTCATTCCCACCAAGGTGGATGAGCAGCACCTGGGGAGGAGGTGAACCTCGAATGTGTCTCCAGACCATAGGCAGCAACTAACCCCATTTCAACCCTCTCCTGACGGCCCACTGCACTGAACGCTGTGTACCCACACCCAACTGAGATAAAAAACATTGGCCTGAGCTTGTTTGTGGGACCTGAAGATGATGGAGTGACCACAAAGCAGCAACCGCACTGACAGAAAAAGGTGAATACCTAATGATTAAAAAAAGGAAAAACCCAAAACGTAAGATAGCATGACCAAGCCATGTGGCATCTGTGCCACTACGTTAACATCCCTCCCCCCACCTTGGGACATACATAGCTCTTCAAGGCAATAGATCTCCACCTGCCTATTTTCTTGATAGCCCCACTATCCCATCCCATGCAGGCAACTGCCCTTGCCATCCCATCCTTAAGGAATGAAGGCCGAACTCAGCCCAGTCCAAACATCTCCTCATCACTGCCAGAAACTGGAAAGGGGCGCCATCCCCTCCTGCCCAACAGGGGGCCATCGCTCGCAGCAGGGGGCTCACTCCCCCTGTGTCCCCACAGTGGCACACTGGTCCTCTTTCTGGCACCTTCTCCTTGTGCACAAAGAGTGGCCTATCCAACACGCCTCTTTCAGCGACATACACATGTAGCCCGGTCACCAGTCAGAGGGGGGAATCTCCTACCACATTCAATTGGACCCAGTGACCATGACCCACCTGGTCCGTCTTCAACTGCTGAAACCTGGACCGCTTAATCCAATGCACATCTGTGACCCGCAGGGCATGGTCCAAAGTGTCCCGCCTGCTTTGTGCCAAGACTTCACTGGGCCAGAAGGCCCCCAAAAGAGAACCAAGGTGGCTGTCCTGCACAGCAATGCCTCAAATGCAGTGGAGCACACTGAATGAAACAACTTGCACAGAGAGGCCAGGCAGTCAGGTGAAATGGACTACCTGCTGTCCCCTCCCTTGACCACCCTGCCAGCTTCCACTGAATGCAGAATTCACCTGTAAGGTCAGGTAGCCCTTGCTCCTTGGCCTCAAATGCCAGAGCTGCCAGATAACTGCTATGTATACTACTTGTCCTACTGCCTGCCCTGAGCCCCTCTAAGAACTGCATCATATCCTCAGGGGGAACAGGAAGGCCAACAGTGGACCCAAAGTCCTCAAACTCACCTATGCTCCTCCTATAATTTGTCTGGTTGCTTGGGGCCAGAGAAGCACTCACTGCCCTGTTGACTTCTTGCACTCAAGGTTCCACAACTACTGGGGCATGGGGTCTGGTGCATCCCTTGCACAGGATAGCAATTGGCGATAACACTCCTCCTGAAAATTAGAGCGAGCATTGGCTATATCATCAGACAAGTCTGGCACATTCCTGTCCACAAATAAGGTACCAAGGCAAAGGCCCCCCAAGGAAGGCTCCCAAAAGGCCCCACTGCAAGATGGAGGCAGGAATACAAGGACTTTCAGGGACATGGTGAACTGCTGATTCATAACATGAATGACTGCCTGGTTGTCACACCACAATTGTACTGTGGGGTTCAGTTCAGATAGTCCCATGAAAGGGCTATACCACATGATTGCCTGGACATGCCATCTGGGCTGCTGGGTGGAAGAAGCAGAACACCACCACAGGTGCAGGCAACTGAGGGCACAATCCTAACCAAGTCTACTCAGAAGTAAGTCCTATTTTGTTCAATGGGGCTTGTGGGCATCCTTCAGTCTCGGAAGACTATGTTATTGCGCTCTGAATGGTGGTTCTGGAACAGAGTGTCCTCTCCAGTGCGCAAAGCCTGGGTAGAGTAGATATGGAGGATAGACTGTTACCCATGCAGCAAATCCCCCCTCTCCACGTTGCTGAAATGGTCCAATGGAAAGGCAGAAGCCAGTACAGTTGGTTCCAGCGGCGTCGCAGGAGTTGCCAGAACGTGACTGTGTTCAGCCATGAACTGCCTCAGGGACTCTGGCTCTGGATTTTGCCTCGAAGTTGACTCCTGAAGCCTCTTCCATAACTGGATGTAGCCACAAGGCAGTGGAGGTTTGGGATCAGAGTTTTCCTTCTCTCAGATGAGCTGCCTTCCCAGGCTGACGAGTCCCATCTACCCGGTGGCTGTTTAGTCGCCACTTACGACAAGTACAGCCAAACTGAGGGCCTATTCTTATCCCTCAGCCCCCAGGGGTGGGGCTTACTCTCAAGAAAGTGTGGTTAGGATTGCAGCCTCTACCAAGTGAGAACAGGAATTTAGGCAGTAGCATGTGTTCTTTATGGAAGTCTGAAATGCACACGCTTGTGAGAAATTTTCTTCCTCAGATGTCTACTCCACTGTGCAATGGGAATGCACAGTGAAGTAGACATCTCTTCTCTTGACTGCTAAGAAAAATATGCAACCATTCATTACAGCTACAAGATGGAGGAGATGACCTGAGATGTGCATAGAGCAGAAATGCCAGTAGCTTTGAATGCCATGAAGGAGATAAAGTGGGGTATCAATCAATCAATCAGTTCAACATATGATGTCCTACTCTTCCCCCACCCTCTGCCAAATGAAATTTGACAAGTGGGCATGAAGAAATGGGCCTTTTTGGTGGTGGCAACCTTGTGGAATACCCTCTCTGTTTCATTTGCCTTCTAGCACCTGGTGAAGATTAGGGCCCAATCTTATCCCATTTTCTAGTGCTGGTGCAGCCATGCCAATGGGGCGTGTGCTGTATCCTGTGGTGGGGAGGCAGCCACAGAGGCCTCCTCAAGGTACAGGAACATTTGTTCCCTTACCTCAGGGCCGCATTGCGGCTACACTGGGGCTGGAAAGTTGGATCGGATTGGGCCCCTAGTTCTTTATGGAAGCCATTGGGGAAAGGTGAACTAATAATCATTCTGATTGCTGATTAGAACTAAGCCAATATGGTCCCTCATCCCAGTTACTCACAGGCAGCAAAACTAGGAGCATTTTGGTAATGTGGAACAGGCTGAAAGACTGAGTAGCAGCTTACCAGGGGGCAAGAATGGCATCGTGTTTCCTTCAACTTTTATTTTTTGCCTCTGTTTCTTTAGAAGGGGCTACACAGCTCCTCTTGGGCATGCAGCTGCCATTTTTTTGGAATAGAAGGCAATTGGTGTGCTACCATATCTGCTCTCAGTTGGCCCAGCTGTCCATGCAAGGCATAGGGAATGTAGGCTTTTCAACTTTGACAAGGGGCTTAGCAGATAGATAGATAGACAGATAGATAGATCTAACAGAACTTTTGGACAACTGTTGGCAGAAATAAATTATACTCAGCATCTATGCAGTTCTGTGAGTTAGGCAGAAGGTGGCAACAGACCAGCTGTAATGGGATAAAAAAGGATTTGGAGTGTTGAAAATAAATAGGAAATAAAACCATCCTGTAAACTGGTCTCTTTGCCAATGTGCTTGGGTAGATACAGGCCCTGCAACTCTGTTGAAGATTTGTTTAACACTGCAAAAGTCCTCTCTTTTTTATACTTTCAGTGTCTGAATGTTTTTATATCACAAAGCCCAAGGAAGGGAAGAATAACTATGGACAGCAAGTGTCTCTCTGTTTGGCTCTTTGATCTGGGTACCCTGTTGGAGCCATGTTAGCTTGAGGCAGGGAACTTTGCCTGCTCCAAAGAATTTCCATGGAAGAGGTCATCATCCATATGTTTCATGAGGGCTCGGTATGTTTAAAATGTCCCTCTGTCATAAGGACAAGTGAGGGTGAATAGCTGGTTGGTTCTTGTTAAGACTGTGTGGTATTGATGGAGGTATATGAACATAAGCAGAGTCCTGCTAGATCAGGCCTGCTATATTGAAGCTCTATGCAATTATATAATGATGAGTTCTGTAGTAAATAGTAAATAAACTTCATGGGAACTAGAGTGAATGTAATGTACACCTTCAGAAAAAGTACATGATGCTGGTCTCTTGAAGACTAGACTACACCAGGTGCAGGGACTGAATGCTATATATTTTCTCTGCTTAAAGAAATCTTACATGCGAGGAAGGAAGTCAAACTTTTTCTACTGGTTGTCTTTCCACAGTTGTGGAGTTTTCGATGAGTGGGAGCATTCAGGCATACATTCCCTTATCAGCATGGGAATGGGACAGTCTAAGAGGGCTGTATCATGTGATATCATTGAATACATAGCCTCTCTTTAAGATTACCGTAATTGATATCTGTGTTCATTGCAAGAGTGGCTTCTAATAAGTGAACTATGCTGTCTTGTCCTGTGTTTATCATGACAATATTGCACATAAAATGGACATCAAAGTTTGGCAGGCTGGCCACAAGGTGAGGAAGATTTGTGGAAACCAGTTTCATTTCCAGTCATAAACACACTCGCATATTGTACTGTACTGTTCTGCAGTATCAATTGAGTGATGTGGGCAGGATATCTTTAAGAGTTAAGATGGTTGGATTTATTGCTTCTTCATTTATTTTCTAATTTATCTTTTTTACTGTTAGTTGATTTCATAGCAACTATATATGTGATAAAACTAGACAAGACACTGAATGTGTCTTCATCTCCTCTTAGTGTCTGTGTGCTGGTTTTTAAATATCGGCTCCAGGGGAATCTGGATTGGAACCTAGGCACACACATAGGGAAGCTTAAACCCTTTGCCTCTCTTTCCCTTCCAGAACCCGCCCACTAAAGTGGCTCTTTGACCCTGAAAGTGACATTTGTTTCCAGGGTACCATCATGGCCACAATTATGGGGGGACTTTTGTCAGGAAAATGATCTCGGGCAAAGAAGTGCCATAGCTCAATGGTAGAGCACTTGACTGTAGAAGATCCCCATTTTGGTCCTTGATAACTCCAAGTAGGACTGAGAAAGTTGCCTGCCTGAGATTTTGGAGAACAAGACACACTCATCATTATAAAAATGATGGTTGTGGGGTTCTTACTTTCAGTCTTAATGGTGTTTGGCATCAGTCTTATTTCCTTGGGGTTGAATTGCACTAGGCTTGCCTCACATGTTGAATTACCCATTCATTCATTCTCTCTCTTTTGGCAGGTGAAAGTGGAGCACCCTGAAGTTTTGCTTGAAGGATTGTCCCCCAGCACTGAATACTCACTAGCTGTGTATGCGATGTACGGAGAAGATGCTAGTGATCCAGCCAGTGTTCAAGAAACTACTTGTAAGCCATCTTACTTCTTTGCTGCAGGTGGTTCAACTCCCTAGAAGAGAGAGAGGGAATCTAGGTGTCTTTGTTAGGGATCTTCTGAGCTAGAGAGAAGTCCTGACAAGATCTGGTTCAACAGAGCCACTGCTAATAAGAATCCAGTAACCTGTATCTGTTTGTATGCTACAAATTGGTCGAGAGACAGAGAAGAAAGGTGATTTTAGCATCATTCATTAAAACTTTGTTTTAAACCCAAACTTTGTTACTGACATACAATTCCCAGGTTTTACTGAGAAAGAAACCATGCAAATTTAAATGGATTCACTCTGAAGTGTAAGTATCCTTGTGTCACGCTAATTATGTCTTCCAGTGGGCCTGAGCCCTCCACAACAACTGCGTTTCTCAGACATCAGCCATGGCTCCGTCAGGGTCAATTGGGAGGCGACTTTACATGCCGTGAAAGCTTACCGTGTGACTTACATCTCCAGCAGGGGGAGCAACACTGGGGAGGTGAGAGACCATAAGAATTTCTGACTGCTTTGCTTGATCAGACCAAGGGTCTTCTAGTCTAGCATTTTGGTTCTAACAGCCAGCTGCATCTAGAATCTCTTATGACAAGAGTGGCCAGCCTTTAATTTTAGGGCTCCTGGACCTTTAACAATTGTATAGAGGAGGGGATTTCAGCAAGTGCAGCTTATCAACTGTGAGATGACAAGCTGCACCTGCTGAAATTCCCTCTTCTATACAATTGTTAAAGGCCCAGGAGCCCAAGGTTTGAAGCCTGGCCACCCCTGTCCTAAGCAGAGCATGAAGGTGATAACCTTCCATTGTTTGAACCCAACACCTGGAATTCAGAGGTATAGGTTCCATTACACCATGCTAACTAACTGCCTATCCACAAGGAATTTGGACAATCTTGTTCTAAAGTAATCTCTAAGGCAACGGCCATCAATTGAGCTTGCTATATGGAAGTCACATGTTTGTTTGTTGTTTATTTAAAATGCTCTTATCTTTCTGTTTAATGGAAGGATCCCATAAACAGTTAACAACACCCATTCCATATAATAAAAATAACGTAAAATAAAACTTCTGCACTGCGGGGGTTGGGGAGGGAGAAACCTTATTGTGTTCTCTGCAGGCTACAATGAAACCCGGAAGTTCTGCATTTCCCACAGCATTTGTACTGTCCCTATAAATGAAACCAAAAGTCCTGAACTTCTGGGTTTCATGGTGGTGCAAGAGGAGCATGGTAAGAAGGGGAATGATCGACTTCTCACTCAAGAGAGTGGGAAGTAGATTAGTGTGGCTTTCATTGGTGGCAGGTCTCTGCCTGAGACTATCTGTTCTGGAACATGCATCTGTCTGGGGCCCCCTTCGACCACCAGCCACCTGCTCCTTTGTTCTGGAACCTGCCACAGCCTGACACATCCTGCCAAATGGTAGGGAACATTTGACCTGTCCCCAGCTTCTTTGACTTTCTGATGAAGTGCAGAAGTGTGGTTAGAGTCTGTGGAGTCACGGGTTTGCATCACCCAGTATGGGAGACCAGTACATCATGCCCACGATGGACCTCCTCTCATGCAGTGGGTGGGGCAACAGCCCAGGCAATGCACCGTTGCCCCGCCCCACTGGTTTTTTGGCTATAACATTTGATAGAATAGAGATATTTCAGTGTGGTTTGTTTCACTGCGTTCTGCATGAAATGTCCATTTTATTTGCAATGTTGTTGGCAACCTTCAGTCTCGGAAGACTCTGGTATCGCGCTCTGAATGGTGGTTCTGCAACAATGTCTAGTGTGGCTGAAAAGGCTGATTCGGGAGTGACAATCCCTTCCACACTGGGAGCAAGTGTAGTCTGTCCCTGGTCTGCCTCCCTGGCTATGGGCCTTCCTTCTTTGCCTCCTTGCCTCGGTCTGTTGGCCAAGTGTCTCTTTAAACTGGGAGAGGCCATGCTGCACAGCCTGCCTCCAAGCGGGACGCTCAGAGGCCAAGGTTTCCCATCTGTTGAGGTCCAATATGTGCAATATTGTCATGATAACCACAGGATAAGACAGCATAGTTCACAGCATAGACAGCCACTCTCTGATGCCTAGATCAAACGCATGTCCGAGACACTTTGCAGTTCTAATAAAACTGCCTACCATTTCATTTCAGGTGGAAGTTCCTGGCAATGCCTCATCTGTTGTCCTGAAACCACTGTCATCATTGACGCAGTATTTTGTCAGTTTAATCTCTGTTTATGATGAAGGTGACTCCTTTCCAGTAACGGGCAACGTTACTACCTGTAAGTAATGGGTGGCCAGATTTAGAAGCATATGGTGGCACAGTCATTAGAGAGGTCAACAAAATCTCATTTTGAGGCTATAATTTGAGACACAAGCTTCTGGTTGGATGCTGATGCCCAACCTGGGGAGTAAAAAGGTTTGAGAATTGTTTTAAGTCCAGCATGGGGTGTGTGGAATTAAGTTACCTCCAGAAGCTCTCTCCCAGCTGAGGGCTGGGAACAGCCATGATGTTTCTACTAGGAGGGAAGGGATTGAGCCTAGTGGCTCTTATTCTTCTGGCTAGTAGCAGAGGCCAGAGTGACCTCCCACTCAATTCTGCATCTTGGAACATGGACAACTGGCACACCATCTGAGGTTTTCATCTTCTTCCAGGTTCCTGTCACAATCAAAATTATTGCCTCTAGCTTTCTCAACTGAGGGGATCCTTCACCAGCCTTCCAGGCTTAGCAACGGTTTGACCCAAAGTGGCTGAAAGATTCTGTTAATGAAAAATGGTTGCCATGCTACAGACCTTCCAAAAGTCCCTGAAACCAGGTTGACAATTGAATATTTCCACAGTCAGAAGTAACAGAAGCAACAAATCCATTGGGCGGGTTCTGCGGCTGTAACCATGGACTGTAAAACTGTAACCACGGACACCATCACCAAGAGCGCACTGGCAAGCCATGTTCTCAACACTGACATACTTATGGTATTTCCCCCCTGCTTTCTTGTCTGCAGTGGCAAACGCTCTCCACATGAACAGCCATTCAATCTGAAATTCTGTGGCTTGCTGACACACTCTCCCTGATGATGTAACTATGGATTGTGCCCATGGCTGCAGTTTGTCTGCCCCCAGGGCTTGTGCATGCAACAGGTAGAATCTGAGGTCAAACCTAAACTGTTCTCAACCAGTCAGACAGCCAGTCTGGAAGCCAATAATGTCAGAGGCACCTCTCCAAGCTGGAGTAGACATATAACTGGGTTGCAAATGGCCACACTGATAAGTTTAAAATGGCAAAAGATGCCATCTCAGCAGAAAAAAAATAGATTAAAGAAGTATAAAAAAGTGGTTCAAAGGACCATCTGAATCTTTTGCCACAATTCTATTTGTCAATTGCCGAGTCTTCCATACATGAGAAATAAAAATATTTCCCTGGCCTCTCCCCCTTCTCCTTGAATGCCCTTTTTAAGTTTCTCTGCAGTTGGAAATGCCAAACCAAATATGCCTTCACAGTGAAATGAAATAATTATGCTTTAATTAATAGTTGCAGAAGATTACATCCCAGTCCGTGAGGATGGGCTTTTGTCACTTGGGGTCTAGAGAAGTGAAAGGCGGGCTGGTCGAGGACAGCTGCCCAGTTGTCATGCAATTCTCTTGCCATCTGCTCCATAGCCTGGCCGCAAGGTGGCTTCAGCTCTTGGCGGTAGGGAGAGAGAGAATGAGGAAAATAAAAGGGAACTTCAGTGTCTTCCTTTCCTTTGCTCCTCAGTGAAGGTGCCACCTCCTAGTCACCTGAAGGTCACCGAGCTCTCAGGAAGCGAAGTGCGGCTGGAGTGGGAAGCGTCTGCCGCCTCTGATGTGATTGTCTACCAGATCAAATGGAATGCACTGGGTGAAGAGAGATCACAAGAGGTATCACACCGTTCTGGGGATGCTGGAAGTACTATTATGACATATTAAATACTGAAGGTATTCAGGTCTTAGATATGAATTCCTGTTTATATGTCTGAATGTTTAAGCTCATCCATCCTGAGGGTTCCAGTTCAGTAAGAACGATCAAAGTTAAAATCCTCTAAAAACTAATGATAGTGTATTGAAATACAAAAATGAAATTTCCCAGTACCTGCTTAGGCCTGGCAGTTACAATCTGGCTTGAGAAAGAAAATCATAAGAACAGCCCCACTGGATCAGGTCATCTAAGCATCTTGGCAGTGTTTGCAAAACACTTGGGAGAATGTTCTTAATTTATGGTATTTTTATCCCCAACTGGAAGATTTGTGGTTATGTATAGTTTGGCTTTTTGATACCTGCATGGGAAGGTGTGCATTCCATTTAGGTATACTTGAGCACCCCAAAGTTTGGCTCAAAATAGGGTTGTTTTTGCCTGTGGTTTCAAGCAAATACTTGCAAAAATGCCAGTCTTTGATTTGAATGCTTCCAAAGGTTTGAAAGTGTTCATAAAAGCTGGAGCCATTTGCAAGTGATCAGATAACTCAAATGATTGAGTTAGGGCCAGTGGGGTAGCTAGAGGGGGTGCAAAGCACTAAGTTTTGCAGGAAGCCTCACTGCAGTGTGCAAGCAGTTCCTCTCTCTCCCTTTCAGAGCCAGGTGAACACTTCGGTTTTGCTCCCACCGCCCGTAATGGCTCTGAAGTGGAGGGGGAAGGGCCGCTTGCACACTGCGGTGAGGCTCCCTGCAAAACTTAGTGCTTTGCATCCCCTCTAGTTACGCCACTGGTTAGGGCTCAAATCAAAGGAATTGCTGCTGCATACACTGCACACACTTCTCAGTTTCCCATCACAGCGTGGGATGGAATGGGAATATATGCTTACTTTTAGGATGGGGAAGGTAGCAGTGGGCATCCCCAGGCAGGGGCAGTGCAATTGTGTCCGCTGCCTGGGCCCATGGCTGCCTCCTTTGCTGCAGCATACTAAAAATAAAAAGAAGCCCCGGACTCTGCTCCATTGTGTTGTTTTTGCAAACCCAGAAGTGTGAAACCTCCGGTTTTATCTGAAGGGACCATGGGGACAAAAGAGCTCTTTTGTCTGTGTGATCCCCGTAAGTAAAACCAGAAATCCCACATTTCCAAGATTGAAAAACCCCATGACGGAGCATGCTAAGGAAGTGGGTGATCTGCTTTCTGCTAGTTTTTATTGAGTGGGAAACTGATCGATGCTGCTTTTGTCCACAGTGGGCTGGAGAGTGGCAATGTCAGTCTTGGGGTGAAGGGCAGCCCAAATTATCCACCTCTCCCCCACATTTGCTGCTGATGCAAGCGGCATCAAGTTGCTTCATGGCTGGGCCAGCTGTGCTTTCATAGCCTAGCAGCATCCTTTTACTGAATTCACTCCATGGATAAAATACGCTATTTCTATCATTTCCACGCAGGAGAAGGTCCACTGAAACCTCTCCCAGTCTTATGTCTACCTGAGACCTTTCCCAGGTGGAAATGCAGCAAACCACATCAGTTGCCTGCTATGGATTCTGGGACAAGTAGTCCCAGTCCCCTCCAGGAAAAGATGCCGCCAGAGCCGTCCCTATTCTTTGTGGGAGGGGAATAGAGAAAAAGCAATGGTGTGCACTTCTCATTCAAGCCTTTGTAAGTGCCTGAATGCTCACAAAAACTCAAGTCTTTGTGGAAAAGCCAGTGCTTGTCTTGATTCTGCTTGCCAGTGGTCTAAGAGTGATATTTGCTGTTTTGGGCTCAGATGTTCCTGATACCTCTAGTTTTGTTTTCTTTTCAAAAAAAAAGTGTTCACCCAACTGAGTGCTTCTTGTCCTCTCTCTGACAGCTTTCAGTGGCTGGGAATTTGGCAGCTGCCATTTTGCCTGGTCTGAAAAAGAACACCGACTACCAGATCGCCATTTGGGCATACTACAAAGACGGGGCTCGAAGCGATACAGTCTCGGTTCGGCACAGGATGAGTAAGTGAGCAGACGTCTCTAATATCTCCCAGCTAATTTGAGGAGCTGGGATGTAATGAGGCTATCCAACGAAGCCATGAACATGCTGCTGAAGTGGAAGGCCATGGTGAGCTGCAGTCAGATGTTGCAGGGGAGAGTCTGGAGTGGAGGAGAGGGCATGATACTCTTACAGTCTGCTTATATATGAAACTTCCTTTTGCTGAGTCAGGCCAGTGGACCATCCAGCTCAATATTATGACTGGCAGCAGTTCTTGAAGCTCTAAAACCTGCTTTGCATAGTGATGACCCCAGGCTTGGTCACTGGCATCTCCAGCCAGGGCAAATAAAATTCCTTTTGGAAACCCTGGAGATCTGCTGCCAATCACTGTTGATCGGGGTGTCCAAACTTTTTGGCAGGAGGGCCACATCATCTCTCTGACACTGTGTCGAGGGCCAGGAAAAAAAAGAATTAAGTCACATTTCAAATTTGAATAAATTTACATAAATGAATATATTAGAGATGGAACTTATATGAATGAATGAAGGTCTTGCAATAGCTCAAGGCCTATGAAAGGCCTATGAAAGGCAAAAAGCAAGGCCAGCCTTTCCTTTGCTGCCACTGCTGCATCACAGATGTGAAACAGCAAGCAGTGGAGGGAGCCCTTGTCCCACAGCTAATGTGAGAGGTCGAACAGTTGACTGTCACTCTGAGAGCAGTTGCATCAGGCCAGCACAGGTTCCAGCAAGTCTCTGGAGGGCCAGAGGCTCATTGGAGACTGGGAGCACTCTGAGGGCCGGATTGGGAGTCTGATATCTTCATTGGAGGGTGCAAGGATAAATACAATGCCATTTGCAGGGAAGTGGCAACAAGATGCAAGTATTTTGTGGTCTTGTGTGCTCCTTGAGTAATGTGCTGGGCCACTGTGAGATACAGGAAGCTGGACTAGAGGAGCCTTTGGCCTGATCCAGCAGGGCTCTTCTTATTTTACTGTATGGAAGGAGAATAAATTGGTAGCCAGTGCAATTCATTACAAAGAATTGGGGTGATGTTCCTACTGAACCACCTCGGTTAAAAGCCTGGCTGCTCAGCTTTGCACCTCATTCGGGAGGAGCAGGACTTCATCAAGGTCAGATTGAGCAGCAACTCCCAGATTAGAACAGCCAGCTAACAACACCTCCCTCTATTCTGGAGCGCATTCATCTAGTACGGAATTTTTAGTATGGAGCTGGGATGCAGTGGGATGCAGTTGTAACTTACTCTTGATTCATGAATCCGTAGTGGAGTTCAAGCGCATAATATGGTTTTTGTAATTTCCAAATCTTTTTTGCACTTGAAATATGGTGAAAATTTCACCAATTTCTTTGAATTGGTGAATTCATGGAGTAACATTGGCTATTGAAACTGCTGATTGGTGACGACGTATCAGTCTTTTAAGATGGGTAAGGAAGCATATGGATTCAGGAAGTGCTGAATCACTTTTCACAGGGGGCACTTTCAGAAATGAAAGAGAACCTGCCAGCCAAACTTTGCGTCAAAGTAGAGGCGGATTCTTGCCTGGATACGAAAAAGGATGTGAGGTTAGAGAAGGGTCCTGCCTGAAGGTTCTCACTTAATTAATAGTTCCTGACTAATGGCTTTGTTGGCAGGGAGTCGAACACAACTCATTTAACGGCCACCATCCATTCCCCTCGTTGAGCCAGATTTCACATTTTCACAGCTGTTGTTGCTTGGTTTAGTCCTGGAATTGCCAGTCCTGATTTTACTAACATTGAATGTATATTTCTACTACTGTTACAAATATAAGCTGCTTTTCAACCCAAAAAAAGCAGCTCACAAAGCAGTTTACAAGGCAAAAATAGATGAACAAATAAGTGGTCCCCTGTCCTGAAAGGGCTCCTGGTATGGAAGGAAGCAGAAGAAACACTGGCAAACAACTACCAGAAGATACACTGCCCTGGGGTGAAGAGGGATAGTTGCCCTCCCTCCAGTAGTGTCAGTAGGGGGGTGCAGGCCATACTGGGTGACACCACTACTTGCCAAACTTTTTAAAATCTTCATACTTTTGAATAATACCCTCATGTTATATATCATTCAATGTGTAATTTCATGCAGAATGCAATGAAACGAACCATGTTGAAATATAACTGTTATATCTAAAAACCCAGTGGGGCGGGGCAATGGTACATCACCATGCCCACCACCTGGAGCATTGCCCTGCCCACTGCATGGGAGGAGGTCCGTCATGGGGGAGACATGCTGGCCTTGCGCACTGGGTGATGCAAACCCTAGTGACGCCATTGTCTCCCTCTGCTAAATTTAAGAGATCCATCACTGTTAAAAGAGATTGCTTTGCTCTGTTAGCAGGGGTCTGTGTATGCATTTAAACAGATATATTTTTGCTTCCAACTTTAGTTCTGAAAGCAGGTCACGATGGACAGAACTCAGCAATTCATAAAAATGAGTCTAATAATGTTATACAGAAACTACCTTGAGACATCATGTTCTTCGATTCTCCAGACCATGGTTTGGACTGAAAGACCATGTGCACAGTCCTACGAATCTCTTTGGGGTTACTTTTCTGTGCTGTCTCGCATCCCAACTGCTCTAAGGAAGAATTATTTCTGAGAAGTAAGGACTCTTTTACCCTATTTAGTCATGCGGATTGCAGCATCGTGAAAGATGATTTACTTCTCTGAACCCAAGTTCAAGCACCTGAAAGACTTGAAAGCACTTGAGTGAGGAGATTTCAAGTATTGGAACATGCGGGTTGTTCAACACAGATCTGATTGCGTACATTATTCAGTTTACCCGCATAAAACCTAGAGCCATAGCTATGTTGCTTTCTGTTAAGAATCTGGATTGTGCCCTTTCAAAATTATATAGATTTTTTCTTTAAGTTGGTTATATCAACATCAGTTTGGGAAGCAATTGAAAGGTGGCAAAGAGAATATCTCTGGTGGAACTTCAAAGGTTGTCCCTGAAATATTCCAGAAGTCTAAAACTCAGCAGGAGATAACGAAGTTCAGCTTTCTTCCCCCAGCTTCTCCCAGGAGAAAACCATCTTATTGGAGTTTTAGAATAAAAGTGACTTGTCTGGGACTCGGCTTTCTGAGTTGGGACAGAAATGAGAGACTTCCAGGCTGGAACTAAATTCTTTGTGAGAAGCTGTTGAAGAGAAACGCGAGGCCTTGGAAACCAACATAGCATGCTGGTGCAAGGAAAGAAGTTGACTTGGTTACATTTCATTTCAGTTCCTTTCTTTGTTTGCTTTTGTGGGTTTTTGAAAAATAAAGATAGCTCCCAGGAGAAGCACTTCCATGCCACTGCCTCCTTGTCACACATACCCTGGGGCACAGTGTCATTGTGAGGCAGTGTGGGCAAAAATAATTGACGACTGCCATTTTTTCCTGGTAGCAACCATTTTTTAATAAACTCATACTACCTCATAATCATACCATGTAAGAAACACGGCTGCCACAAGGTGACCGCTGCACAAAGGTGTTCCTTCTCCTCTTTGAAGTAGAAATACATTGCAACAAACAGGGATTCCAAAAATGGAGCCTCCATTCATTCCAGGGCACAAATGGAATAGAATATGAATGGGCCCATTGTTCTGAAAATAGAATGTGCAAGCCTAATAGAGATACTGAGACAGTCTGGCATCCGTTTTCTGATGTGGATATTGTTGGATGTGGTGATGGCACCTGGTTTAGGTGCATTTCAAAGAGGATTGGACAGGCTTCCAGAAGAAAAGTCCGTCACAGGTTACAAGCCATGATGGGTATGCCCAGCCACCTGGTTTTAGAGGTAGGCTACCTCAGAATGCCAGGCACAAGGGAGTGGCAACAGGAGCCAAGTAGCTTGGTTCCTTGTGTGCCCCCTGAGACATTTGGTGAGCCACTGTGAGAAACAGGAAGCTGGACGGAGCTACCTGAACCATAAGGACTCTTCTTATGTTGCTGGTGATGACAGTTCTCTCAAATCCACTGTCTGTCTGATTCTATCCAATGTACTTTTGGTTGGAATGACTGGTGGCTGTATGTGCACATCTTTGTGCCGGCTAGCCAGGGATGTGAGACTAGGAATGTGCATCTGATTGCACATCCTATTGAAAGCAAAGAATATTGTTCATGTGTGGGTACAGGTTTCCTCTGTGCATTCAACTGAGATCATATATAGCTGTATCAAGGATAAACAAAGGGCTTTCACAGAGTTTCTGTAGGTATCTGGTAGCATGGAATAGAAAAGCAGATAATTCACAGAAATAAAAGAACAGGTTTCACACTTCTCTACCCTAAACTGATTAGGTCCAGGAATACCTAAACAGCACCTTCTGCCATATAGGTTTTGAGATCTACAAGCAGTAAGTCACCACTGAAAAAAAGCCTGCTTCTGGTAGATGCCAAAGTAGTTAGTCCTCCGTGAGCCACCAGGGGATAGTGTTCTTCAAGCAGAGCCCCTTCTCTGAACACATGCTACTCTTGCAAGTCATTTTTGTCAGGCTGGTATTGCTAGGATCCGGACCTTTTATTGGTGGTATCCTGCCTGTGGGATGCTCTTCCCTACAAGGCACAACAAGCTCACTTCTGTCTGGGCTTCAGGAAGACAACAAAAGCTTTCCTATATTATCAAGTCCTTAGTTTGGGGGTGGGCAGGGCCAACCTTGGGAGCCCAACTGGAAACACTTTTGCAGGGCCCCCTCTCTAATTTTGTGGGGCCCCTCTACTAATTTCTTTTAGCTCTTTGCTTGAATGGAGCCAGACCCCCCCCCCCCCAAGTGTTACTTCTGTGCAAGTGGATAGACTCCTGTATCTTTAATTGTTGTGCAGAATAGGTGCCTGGGAGATCAGGAGGGGGGAGCGTGTGTCCAGCCTGCAGTGCTCCCTAACTCTTGCCCATTGCTGCGTTGCCTGCAGCAGCCTCCTCTGGAGTGAGATGGGGGAGAGGATGGTGCTGGGAGCTGCGAAGGCAGGGAAAGAGTGAGATGTGCAAGGAAACAGCAGTGGGTGGGACCTGCTTCCAACCTGCCCCAATTTTTGGCCAATTGGAAGCTGTGGTGGGTGGAAGGGCAGTGCAGGGTCCCCACCATGTGCAGGGCCCAATTGGGTGAAATCTCCCCAATTGTCTAAAAGAAGGCTCGGGGTGGGGGGTTCCAATATCACCCCTTACGTGGGGCTTCTATGTTCATTTGTGGATTTTTTAGTTATAATATATGAATTGGATTTGTTTGGAATCTGGTGCTCTTGTACCAGATTGTTTTTAAAGATTTAGTGGTTGCTTGCAGAGTTCTGTAGTCCCTGTGGATAGAAAGACGGGATATAAATAAATTAATTCAACAAGCAAACAAACTGATGCAGGGGGATATACTGGCCGTCTCCCCTGGAATTGTCAAATATTCATTAACTAGCAAGATGCTCAGCATTAATGGGCAGTGTGTGTGGGAAAAGGTTGATATGTTATATTGAAGAGACATTGGTGGGAGTTGGGGTGTTGCAAAATAGTGGTTGTGGCTCTATTTTCACAGCATATCACAGTGAATGGACATGATTGAGACATAC
The DNA here is from genome assembly GCF_035046505.1 of Tiliqua scincoides. Classification (NCBI taxonomy): domain Eukaryota; kingdom Metazoa; phylum Chordata; class Lepidosauria; order Squamata; family Scincidae; genus Tiliqua; species Tiliqua scincoides. The sequence goes on from NC_089824.1 coordinate 217,860,113, forward strand.
AAAATTATGCAGGGGATGGACAGAGTGGATAGAGAGATGCTCTTTACACTCTCACATAACACCAGAACCAGGGAACATCCACTCAAACTGAGTGTTGGGAGAGTTAGGACAGACGAAAGAAAATATTTATAAACTCAGCGTGTGGTTGGTCTGTGGAACTCCTTGCCACAGGATGTGGTGATGGCGACTGACCTGGACGCCTTTAAAAGGGGATTGGACAAGTTTCTGGAGGAAAAATCCATTATGGGTTACAAGCCATGATGTGTATGCGCCCACCTCTTTACCTCTTGATCTATGTGAAGAACACATAAGTAAGGAGCACGGTAAATAGGGGTGCAGGCCCAGTGGGCACAGCCCTTGTCTTCCATCCACACATTCAGTAAGTATGTGGAGGGGAACATCTGCATGACCCCGATTAGTCATTGGAACACGCCTGTGTAATCCCCACCACTTTGAAAACTCCTCCTCCCTCTGCTTCTCCCACAGATTTTGAACTCCTAGGTTTATCACATCATGCATAGCAGGTCAGCAGAGTTCAGTTTGGTGGGTCAGAGGCTTTGCAGACATCCACTAAAATTGAGTGTTGGGAGAGTGAGGAAAGAAAAAGAAAATATTTCTTTACTCAGCATATGGTCAGTCTGTGGAACCCCTTGCCACAGGATGTGGTGATGGCATCCGGCCTGGATGCCTTTAAAAGGGGATTGGACAAGTTTCTGGAGGAAACATTCATTACGGGTTACAAGCCATGATGTGTATGTGCAACTTCCTGATTTTAGAAATGGACTATGTCAGAATGCCTGATGAGGTCTCTTGCTATCTGGTGTGCTCCCTGGGGCATTTGGTGGGCCACTGTGAGATACAGGAAGCTGGACTAGATGGGCCTATGGCCTGATCCAGTGGGGCTGTTCTTATGTTCTTAAACTACAATTCCCAGGAGGCCTTGCAGGTCTCTTGCTATCTGGTGTGCTCCCTGGGGCATTTGGTGGGCCGCTGTGAGATACAGGAAGCTAGACTAGATGGGCCTATGGCCTGATCCAGTGGGGCTGTTCTTATGTTCTTATGCAGTGCCGTTGCTGGAGGGGGTGAAAAGCACTAAGTTTTGCAGGGAGCCTCACCACAGCAAGCAAGCAGCCCCTTCTCCTCTCCTTCGGAGCCATTCCAGGCAGGAGAGCAAAGCAGAGGTGCATGCAGTGGAGGGAAATGGTCCGATTGCATGCTGTTGTGAGGCTCCCTGCAAAACTTAGTGCTCTGCACCCCCTCAAGCTATGCCACTGAATGGATGTATAGGGAGAAACAGGATAGCTTCAGGACGGAGAAATAAGCCCCCCCCCCCCCCGATACACACACACACACCTTGAAGTTTTGCTTGCTTTTGTCACTCCCAGTATCCCTCTCCACTGTGTTGATCTGGAAGTTCTCAAGTGACACTTTTTGGCCCAGGCTTAATCACACATTTTGCACAATAAATTACTCGGCCCTGCATGTCACATTCTAAATGATTCCCTTGTAATCATACAGAAGTGAGAGTTCTGGAACATGCGCTGATTTGTAGCGACTGCGGCAGACTGGCTTGAGCTCTGGTTGTGCTCTCATTTCAAAAGAGCACGTCATGGAGGAGCTTGCGAAGGGACCTTTGGAATGAACAGCATCTCTGGACAACAGAGAGTGCTTGTCGACTTTCCAGATTGGCAAAACTCCAGCATCCAAATCAGTCCAAGGGAGTCAAAAGGTTGCAAAACCCTCCTGAAAAGGGGGGGGGGGAGACATTGAGGCAGATTCAGCCTGGCTGGCACAGATGGCACCCCTTGTGCCAGGGAACATTCATTCCCCCCTGGGCAGCCTCCAAATCCCTGACCTTTCTTCCACCTGTCAAAATCATGTTGTCAGGATTCTGTAGGCCCCATGGGAGCTTTCTGAGAAAATCTCTTCTTTTAGTTCTCTGCTTACTTTCTGTCAGCCAGCGCTCCTTTCCTGAGATAAGTCTCTTGGTCTGCTGCAAATCTTCAACTCCTTCAATGCTAACCGCTGCTGAGTGATCAGTTTGTTCATATAATTCAGTCATTTACAAGAGACACTCAGATTGCAGCCAGCTGTTCCTCAATCTGCATTAAGGTGCCACGCGGACCAGCAAGAGTCCAACTCTGGAGCTGGAAGTGGTGGGGTGAGCTTGTGGGTTGGACTCTGCACTGCCAGTGTGCTCCATGCTGGCACTGAAAAAGTGAATCAAGGATGTATCGGCTTGGCTCTGCACTGCTGAAACACTCTACATGCCTCAGGAACACAGTGGCCAAAGCCACTGCCAGCCTTTTCAGCTGCTGGGCTGGAAAGAATGATGAAAGTTGACAGGGCTGCGGTGAGCTACTCCGGGTGCCTTCCAAATGCAGTCCAAACAATTCCCAGTCATCCTCTCAGCATTCAAGCTGGGCAGGGCTGGCCTTAGAAGCTGCGGGGCCCAACTGGAAACATTTTTGCAGGGCCCCCACTACTAATTTTTTAGCACTTAGCTTGAATGGAGCCAGACCAAGAGAAAAAAATATCTATTACTTCTGTGCAGGTGGACAGGGCTCCTGTCAAAGCTATGGTTTTCCCAGTAGTAATGTATGGCTGTGAGAGCTCGACCATAAGGAGATCTGAGCACCGAAGAACAGATGTTTTTGAATGATGGTGTTGGAGAAGACTTTTGAGAGTCCCCTGGACTGCAAGGAGATCAAATCAGTGAATCTTACAATAACAACACAGTCCTGGAATGTGCTGGAATCCCTAGCATGTATGCACTGCTGAAACAGAGACGCCTGCGTTGGCTCGGTCATGTCGTGAGAATGGATGATGGCTGGATCCCAAAGGAACTCCTCTATGGAGAACTCGTGCAAGGAAAGCGCCCTACAGGTAGACCACAGCTGCGATACAAGGACATCTGCAAGAGGGATCTGAAGGCCTTAGGAGTGGACCTCAACAAGTGGGAAACCCTGGCCTCTGAGCGGCCCGCTTGGAGGCAGGCTGTGCAGCATGGCCTTTCCCAGTTTGAAGAGACACTTGGCCAACAGTCTGAGGCTAAGAGGCAAAGAAGGAAGGCCCATAGCCAGGGAGACAGACCAGGGACAGACTGCACTTGCTCCCAGTGTGGAAGCGATTGTCGCTCCCGAATCAGCCTTTTCAGCCACACTAGACGCTGTTCCAGAACCACCATTCAGAGCGCGATACCAGAGTCTTTCGAGACTGAAGGTTGCCAACATTATAAGAAATCAACCCTGACTGTTCATTGGAAGGGCAGATACTGAAGCCAAAGCTTAAATACTTTGGTCATCTCGTGAGAAGGGAGGACTCCTTAGAAAGGACCCTGATCCTGGGAATAATTGAAGGCAAATGAAGAAGGGGATGGCAGAGGATGAGATGGTTCGATAGTGTCACTGAGGCAATGAACATGAATTTGGGCACACTCTGAAAGTTAGTGGTAGACTGGGAGACCTGGTGTGCTGTGGTCCATGGGGTCACAAAGAGTCGGACATGACTTAACAACTGAACAAACACCTTTTGTGGTACAGTGCGTGCCCAACCCGCAGCAGTCCTCAACTCTCACCTGTCGCTGCCCTTTCTGCAGTCGGGCAGATCTCCGGAGCATGATGGGGGGGGGGGAGAGGATGGCACTGGGAGATGCAAGGGCAGGGAAAGAGTGAGGTGCCCGCAGTGCCCCCCGCATGCCACCAATCTTAGGCCAGTAGGAAGCAGTGGTGGGTGGGAGCTGCTTTCAACGTGACCCAATTTCAGGTCAATTGGAATCAGCAGTGGGTGGGAGAAAAGCACAGGGCCCACACCATGTACGGGGCCCAATTGGGCAAAATTGCCCAAAATGCCTGACCCTGAAGCTGGGGATTGCCAGGGATTACAGAGCAACTGCAGACATTAGCCCTGATTGTCACCTTCGCCAGAGGGCTGTGGCCCATTCACCATGGTGAAGGTGATGAGGAAAAACATGGAACCCTGACGCAGGACCAAATGCATGTTAGAACTTTTTCACCCTTCCTTAGAGTGAGCACATCCACCATTCTATAACCTGATGCCGCTTTCACACTAAAGCCCTTTAATGTTGCAGAGGCATTGATGTTCTACAGTCAGCTAGAAACAAAACAGCAAATTGTTTCACACATCACTTAGTATGTAGAGCTATATTACTGAGCAGTGCCCTTCCCCATGTATGAAACCATTCTGCGCTGTTTGCTCATGATTAAGCAAAGGTCCCCTGCATCATCGATTCGTAGGTTTCTTTTTGCTTCCAGTTCAGTGCAGTTGGGAGATTGGTGATGCCCCTTAATTTAATTGCCCCTTAATTAGATAGCTTCTGATCTCCAGGTGCAAACATTTTTTTTTAAATTGATTAGTTTGCTGCCACTATAAAAGAGAGAAAGAACTTTTACCTGAAGGTACACCAGTCTTTCATAGCCAAAGTAGTACATTGCCTGTCCACACTGAGCAGGCTACCTTTCCAGTTGCATTTTTTCTTTGGGGGGGGAGGGGGAGCCACAAATTTGGTCTGAGAAAGCATGGAAGGACCACACAGAAAGCAACAATACCAGAGCAAATGCCTAGTAGGGAGACAATCTTGCCACATCTGACCAGGAGCCAGAATCAATTCTTCTGGGGCTCACAGAAGTGTGATCACCCTTTTGAAGGGTGGGGATTGTGACATTATATATTAGGTCCCCTGGGGGCTGGGGATAAGAATAGGCCCTCAGTTTGGCTGTACTTGTCGTAAGAGGCGACTAAACAGCCACCGGGTAGATAGGATTCGTCAGCCTGGGAAGGCAGCTCATCTGAGAGAAGGAAAACTCTGATCCCAAACCTCCACTGCCTTGTGGCTACATCCAGTTATGGAAAAGGCTTCAGGAGTCAACCTCGAGGCAAAATCCGGAGCCGGAGTCCCTGAGGCAGTTCATGGCTGAACACAGTCACGTTCTGGCAACTCCTGCGACGCCGCTGGAACCAACCGTATTGGCCTCTGCCTTTCCATTGGACCATTTCAGCGACATGGAGAGGGGGGATTTGCTGCATGGTTAACAGCCTATCCTCCATACCTACTTTACCCAGGCTTCGCACACTGGAGAGGACACTCTGTTCCAGAACCACCATTCAGAGCGTGACACCATAGTCTTCCGAGACTGAAGGATGCCAACAAGAGGGGATATTAGGTCATTCTGCTGCCCAGGGATGACAAGGGAGTGGCAACAAGGTACAAGTATCCTGTTATCTTGGATGCTCCCAGAGGCATCTGGTGGGCCACTGTGAGATACAGGAAGCTGGACTAGCGGAGTTCTTGGTCTGATCCAGTGTTGGTGTTCTTATGAGTCCAACTGCTTGCTGGCTCTGAAGGGATGTTTGCTGGGCAGCTTCTCACCTTTCCTCTTCTTTTTAATGGGAGTTGGTCAACCCAAAGGTCTGTCAGTCACTTCACTAGAGATCCCTAAGAAGAGCAGTGGTGTTCCTGGATGGGCGGGGGGCAAAACGCTACATTTTGCAAGTTCCGAATGCCTGTGTAAAGTGGCCCCTCCCCCTTACCTTCAGAGCCCATCATAGCTGCAAGAGCTTTGCATCGGTGTTTGGGAGTCTGCAAAATTTAGCATCTCCCCCCCCCCCCCGAATACTAATGAGGAAGAGAGTCAGGATGTCATTTCTTCTATAGCAGAAGTTGCAACTAGAAATCAGTGGTGGCATCTTGAAGAGAAGTTTCGTTCACAGGAACAGGAAGCTATGCTTCTGCCATTTTTATTTAAATCCCACATAGATGCATCATCATAATTTAAATCCCCTAGCTTTAAACAAGGGTGGGGAGACTCTCATTTTCTTAGCTGGCGAACAGGATGACATTCTTCCTCTCCAGAATGGACAGAAGCATCTAGGAAGTTCTCCTGCCCAGACCCTGCTGGAATGAGTGAGCAGCTCTCGTTCATTTCAGTGGGACTTGTGGAGGAGACCTGACCAGAGGAGTTTGCCGTAAAAGTATCTAATCTTAAGGCTGCAATCCTGCACATGCTTTTCTGGGAGTAAACCCCATTTAACACAATGGGACTTGTGTTCTGAGGCTTGGGGATAGGGTTGTGCTCTAATTCTTGCAAGTTTTTAAATGCCTTTAGGAATGTCGAACATTTGCAAGCTTGAGCTGGGCTCATGGCTTTTCCCTTCTTTCCTACTTCCCATCTGATATGTAGGTCAAGTTTTCTTCGACTTGGAACTTCCTTGTCTCTCCTTGGCAGCTTGGAGAGCAGCCAACACCTCAGGCAAAATACAGTCAATAGTCCTTTGGTTTGGCTTCAGTGAAACGGAGACCAAGCAAACAAAAGGAGGGGAATCAATGAAGTTCTACGTGAGCAGTTCCAAGCTTCAATATAACATTCTAAGGTTACCATCAGCCCTCCTGGAAGTGGAAAAGGAACACTTATATTTCTATTACGGGCAAAAGTTTAGCAAAAGAAATCTCGCACACTGGGAATGGCTGTGCCCTTGTCTGTCCTTTAACACATCTGGCCTTATTTTTTGAAGGTACATAAGAACATAAGAACAGCCCCACTGGATCAGGCCATAGGCCCATCTAGTCCAGCATCCTGTATCTCACAGCGGCCCACCAAATGCCCCAAATTTTCCAGTGCCGGTGCAGCCATGCCAGTGGGGCATGCGCTGTATCCTGTGGTGGTGGGGCAGTAACAGAAGGTATGGAAACATTTGTTCTCTTACCTCAAAGTTGCATTGTGGCTGCACCGGTGCTGGAAAGTTGGATAGGATTGGGCCCTTAGTCATAAGAACAGCCCCACTGGATCAGGCCATAGGCCCATCTAGTCCAGCACAAGTTAGGAATGTGTTTGATAAAGTGCAAGCATGTTTGACCACCACTGCTATAATATTCTACTGGTGAGCTGAATTGAGATGAACTAAATAAGGGCAAGCTCAACCCACCTGATTTGATTCTGCAAATGCAGCCCTGCTCAAAGTGCTCACTTCTCCAGGGAGGAACAGGGGTTGCCAGTGGAGCTAGTGCTCCACTAGATAAGAACATAAGAACAGCCCCACTGAATTAGGCCATAGGCCCATCTAGTCCAGCTTCCCGTATCTCACAGCGGCCCACCAAATGCCCCAGGTAGCACACCTGATAACAAGAGACCTCATCCTGGTGCCCTCCCTTGCATCTGACATTCTGACATAGCCCATTTCTAAAATCAGGAGGTTGCACATGCGCATCATGGCTTGTACCCCGTAATGGATTTTTCCTCCAGAAACTTGTCCAATCCCCTTTTAAAGGCGTCCAGGCCAGATGCCGTCACCACATCCTGAGGCAAGGAGTTCCACAGACCAACCACATGCTGAGTAAAGAAATATTTTCTTTTGTCTGTCCTAACCCTCCCAACACTCAATTTTAGTGGATGCCCCTGGTTCAGGTGTTATGTGAGAGTGTAAAGAGCATCCCTCTATCCACTCTATCCTTCCCATGCATAATTTTGTATGTCTCAATCATGTCCCCCCTCAGGCGCCTCTTTTCTAGGCTGAAGAGGCCCAAACACCGTTGCCTTTCCTCATAAGGAAGGTGCCCCAGCCCAGTAATCATCTTAGTTGCCCTCTTTTGCACCTTTTCCATTTCCACTATATCCTTTTTGAGATGTGTCTACCAGAACTGGTCACAATACTCCAGGTGTGGCCTTACCATAGATTTGTACAACGGCATTATAATACTAGCCGTTTTGTTCTCAATACCTTTTCTAATGATCCCAAGCATAGAATTGGCCTTCTTTACTGCCACCGCATATTGGGTCGACACTTTCATCGACCTGTCCACCACCACCCCAAGATCTCTCTCCTGATCTGTCACAGACAGCTCAGAACCCATCAGCCTATATCTAAAGTTTTGATTTTTTGCCCCAATGTGCATGACTTTACACTTACTGACATTGAAGCGCATCTGCCATTTTGCTGCCCATTCTGCCAGTCTGGAGAGATCCTTCTGGAGCTCCTCACAATCACTTCTGGTCTTTACCACTCGGAAAAGTTTGGTGTCATCTGCAAACTTTGCCACCTCACTGCTCAACCCTGTCTCCAGGTCATTTATGAAGAGATTGAAAAGCACCGGTCCCTGGACAGATCCTAGGGGCACACCGCTTTTCACCTCTCTCCATTATGAAAATTGCCCATTGACACCCACTCTCTGTTTCCTGCTCTCAATCAGGTCTCAATCCAGGAGAGGACCTGCCCTCTAATTTCCTGACTGTGGAGTTTTCTCAGTAGCCTTGGTGAGGGACCGTGTCGAACACCTTCTGAAAGTCCAGATATATGATGTCCACGGGTTCTCCCACATCCACATGCCTGTTGACCTTTTCAAAGAATTCTTAAAGTTTTGTGAGGCAAGACTTACCCTTACAGAAGCCATGCTGATTCTCCCTCAGCAAGGCCTGTTTGTCTATGTGTTTTGAGATTCTATCTTTGATGAGGCATTCCACCATCTTACCCGGTATAGAAGTTAGGCTGACCAACCTATAGTTTCCCGGGTCCCCCCTCTTTCCCTTTTTAAAAATAGGCATGACATTTGCTATCCTCCAATCTTCTGGCACCGTGGCCGTTGAGACAAGTTGCATATCTTAGTCAAGAGATCTGCAACTTCATTCTTCAATTCCTTAATAACTCTTGGGTGGATGCCATCAGGGCCCGGTGATTTATTGATCTTTAATTTATCAATGAGGTCTGAAACATCTTCTCTTTTAACCTCTCTGACTTAATTTCTTGGTCAGGAGGGGCCGTTCGGGCAGCGGTATCTGCCCAAGGTCTTCTGCAGTGAAGACAGATGCAAAGAACTCATTTAATTTATCTGCCATCTCTAAGTCTCCTTTTATCTCCCCTTTCCCTCCCTCACCATCCAGAGGGCCAGCCGCTTCTCTGGTGGGTTTCCTGCTTCTAACATATTTGAAGAAGCTTTTATTATTCCCCTTAATGTTGCTGGCCATGCGTTCCTCATAGTCTCTCTTGGCCTCCCATATCGCCTTCTTACATTTCTTTTGCCACAGTTTATGTTCCTTTTTATTCTCCTCATTAGGGCAAGACTTCCATTTACGGAAGGAAGCTTCCTTGCCCTTTATGGCCTCTCTAACTTGACTTGTTAACCATGCGGGCACCCCCCGGACTTAGTCGAGCCCTTCTTCCTTTGGGTATACACTTCCTGTGGGCCTCCTTTACTGTTGTTTTAAGCAGCCTCCATGCACTCTGGAAAGATTGGACTCTTTTTACCTTCCCTTTCAACCTCCTTCTAACCAGCCTCCTCATTTGAGGGAAGTCCGCCCGTCGGAAGTCAAGGGTTTTGGTTAGAGATTTGCCTGGTATTCTTCCCCCAACGTGCATGTCAAAACGGATCGCAGCATGATCACTGTTCCCCAACGGCTCAGTAACATTTACATCTCTAACCAGGTCCTGGGTACCGCACAATATTAAATACAGAGTCACCTGTCCTCTGGTGGGCTCCATGACTAGCTGCTCTAAGGCACAATCAGCATTTAACATGTCAAGAAATCTGGTCTCCTTTTTGTGACCAGAACACAAATTGACCCAGTCTTTATGAGGATAATTGAAGTCCCCCATGATTACAACCCTGTCCCTCCTTGTCACCTCCCTGATCTGTTTTCTCATTTCAAGTTCCCCTTCTGGTTTCTGGTCTGGAGGACGATAGTACGCCCCCAGTATTACATCGCTCCTCAGGCCTGGTAATTTAACTCACAGAGATTCTATGGTGGAGTTGGAGCAGCCTTCAATCTCTACTTTGCTGGATTCTATCCCTTCCTTAATGTAAATAGCCTCCCCACCTCTAACATGCCCCTCCCTGTCCTTCCTGTACAATGTGTTCTCCAGCTGGGGAATCATAGGACTTAAATGGGAAAAGATGCTACATTATGTTTGTGGGAGCATCCAACATCACCTCCTTCCCAAGGTTGGAATTTTTACCTGGGAGATGGAGAGCAACCAAGGGAGAGGTTATAACCTTTGCAAGTTTTCAGCTTGAACACTTGAAAAGCCACATGCATTTGGGGGGGAGGGGGGAGTGAGAGGCAGTTGGCTTGCTTGTCTCTAGATCAGGGGTGTCCAAAGTCTTTGGCAGGAGGGCCACATCAGCTCTCTGACACTGTGTCGGGGGCCGGGGGGGGAGAATGGATTTACATTTAAAATTTGAATAAATTTACATAAGTTTACATAAATGAATATATTAAAGATGAACTTATATGAATGAATGAAGGTCTTGCAATAGCTCAAGGCCTATAAAAGGCCTTGCACAAAGCAAGGCCAGCCTTTCCTTCACTGCCACTGCTGCATCACAGATGTGAAAGAGCAAGCAGTGGAGGGAGCTCTCATCCCATAGCTCACATGAAAGGTCAAACAGTCGCTCTCACACTGAGAGAAGTTGTGTTGGACCAGTGCGGGCTTCAACAAATCTCCAGAGGGCCAGAGGCTCATTGGAGACTGGGGACTCCCTGAGGGCCGCATTGAGAGGCCTCGAGGGCCACAAGTGGCCCCCGGGCCGGGGTTTGGGCACCCCTGCTCTAGATCAAAGTGCCCCTGAGAAAGTGAGGAATACATTTTCCCTCAACACTGAGTAACTGCTAAAAGTCCCCACACATCAGGGATTTGGGAAAAGACTTCTAGTTCAGGGGTTGTGTTTCCAAACAGGCCAAGCCTCAGCAGTGTTTTTATGTAGAACATAAAGATGAGAGCTTCAAAACAAGAGAAGGTCGTTTCCTTCAGTGGCTTGACAGAGTAGTACAACTGCACAGAACTGTATTGTTTACCCAGTTCTTTTACCTTGCCTTTGATCAAATATACATGGAGCCTTAGGATACACTCAATACAGTTTTGGGTGAGTCTTTCGGGACTTCCTTCTTATCTTAGCAGTTTCTGATCAGGTTCAGAGACTCACCGAAGTCTTCTTTCTGTTAAATAATCTGGCTTTTCTGGCTTGTTCTGCCCTGCACTCCCAGCCCTGTAGGTATCTCTTCCCTTGGCCCTTTAGCAAATTTTGCCTGTACCCTTGCAGTGAAAAGCAAACTGCCCTCTGATAAGCTATAGAACAATATGTCTCTGGACATTGTAAAATGATGTTGAGGCTTGTGTAGGCCACCGGTTAGATCAAAAGGATTCAGGGCAATAACAAAAACACAACACAGGCATGAGCATGGCTAACAGCATGAAATCTTGTCCAGAGTCCAAACAGCAGCCCTCCAAAACAACCAAAACATGCACAGCAGGCAGGTCTGTCCAGCATTCGTAATGCCTCAAGCAGAGCAATGTATGATGGTCGCTAGTGACACCACTGCGTGATGGTGTTGCAAGGCTGGTCATTGTATATTGAATGGACTCTCTGCTAATGATCAGTGTTGACAACCTGATATATCTCAGTGGGAAGTTCAAGAGTTAACAAAGTAACACTAAAGTGCCTTGATGGCTAGAGAATCTCTCTCCCCTACCTTTGTAAGGTGATGTTCTTCAGCTAGCAGGAGGTGGCAGTTTGGACCCAATCTGCAGTTTGAATTGAGTGGGGAAGCTTCTAGCAGTAGTTACCTAAAACTGGGACATTGCCTGGATCGATTTGGGGGGGGGGGGCTGTACAAATTACTCTCTGAAAACCTGGTGCAAAGCTAACAGCTGTGCTACCTGCTGAAGGAGAGTTTGCTTCTTCGAGTCTTGTGCAAAGGGACCTGTATAAAGTCCGTTTTCAAATAAATCCTCAGCCTCACAGTGTAACTGGGCAGAGATCTTGACAAGAAGAATTCTGCTCCTTCCTCCTTAACTCCCAAGCACCAAGCCCTCACAACCATGTCAACCCACTACCAATTCATCAATCCCTCCCATGTGGTGGATGTTGCTGTCCAGGTGAGGGCAGCAAGCAGGAAAGAGGTCTCTCCCTCACTTCTGGTGCTTCAAATACAATTTACAAGGTGCAAGGAACCCTTCAGAAATGTAGTTTTCCCATGGTTTACTGCAATGTCAGGTGGCTGGTTGTTTGAGAACTCAGGGATCACATTTTTCGACTGAGCTATTTCCTGTGTTGAGGTGTGGGAAGTATTCCAAATCCATCTGTTTCAAATCTGGGGAAGTTAACCCATCACTATCACTAAGGGTGCAATCCTAACCCCTTATGTCAGTGCTTTTCAGCACTGGCATAGCGGTGCCAATGGGACGTGTGCTGCATTCTGCAGTTGGGTATCACTCAGGGAGGCCTCCTCAAAGTAAGGGAATGTTTCTTCCCTTGCCTAAGAGCTGCATTGCCCTTATGTCAGTGCTGGAAAGCGCTGACATAAGGGGTTAGGATTGCGTCCTTAGTTGCCTCAGGTAAGTCTCCCTCAGTGTCAGTTGATTGTCTGAAAAAAGCGGACTAACTAGTATTTTATGTTGTGAAAGTGAATGAGATGTAAATTGCAAGTCACTTTTTAATCTTTAAAAGCATTGCCAGTGATCTGAAATAAATAATAACATAGTGTTTATAACAGAAGGCAAAAAAAAAAACATCACAGCAGAATAATTTAGAGAACACAAGATCAGATGTGAAGGTGTTTTTTCTCATTGTAGCAACCCAAAGAGGTCACCTTGTACAATCTTCTGCTACTCTGCTCCCATAATATAGATAGAAGTATAGTCCTTCGATCATAAAGAAACTTAAAAGAAATGATTGGCCATCCTTTAATTACTGACACTGAGGGCCAGTGCAACCATGACATTGGACACTTCCATCCTGCTGACGTGACGTAAACATGGCTCCCATGTGGGCTTTCAAGGGTTGAACTGACTAGTGAAAAATATACACTGGGGTGATTTCGTTTCTGCCTTCCATTTCCACATTTCAAGCATAGTTCAGCTCTGTCTGTAATAGCTGAGAGAATCCCACTTTCCACTTTTGTGAACAGGCAATCTTCTACCCTCCCCACCTTAATTTATTTATTTTTTCCAGCTGCCAAAAACCCACCTACAGACCTCTTTGTGGATTCAGGGACCCCCAACAGCCTGCAAGTCCATTGGAGTCCACCTGAAGGTGCTGTACAGCACTATAGACTCACCTACGCTCCAGAAAGAGGTGACAAGCATCAGGAGATGGTAGGTTTCCTGCAGAGGAAATGCCTTACAGGGTGCTGCAGGGCTTAGGCACTGCAAAAGACACCCATTCTCTTGGCCTCGGGACTCACCCTCCCCCCCCCATAAAGAGAAGAACCTTTCACAGAACTGTTTGCTTGCAGTGGCATAGCTAGAGGGGCTGAAACGCACTAAGTTTTGCAGGGAGCTTCTCCACATCATGCAAGCAGCCCTTTCACTTCCTCTTCAGAGTCATGGGGGGAGGGTGCAAAATGGAGGCATCACCTCCCTGTGTCCCTGCATTTGATCCATTTTGCTCCCCCAGCCCAGAATGGCTCCAAAGGGTAGGGGAAGGGGCTCCTTGCATGTTGCAGTGAGGTTCCCTGAAAAACTTAGTGCTTTGCACCCCCTCTAGCTACACCACTGTTTGCTTGTGTGTCTATTTATCACTTCCACTTATATCCATCCCACAAGACTCAGGGTACCTTATGGTAAAGTTTACAGTTCAATAATTCAAAATATCATAACTAATACAAATCCAGGTAACCTAAAAGCACATTATGTTCAGAGCAAAAAAAAAAAAAAAAAGGTCTCAGTAATTAAACACCATGAAGATTCTGAGTAGAGGAAACATTTTTGCAATGCTTTTCAAAATCTTTAAGCTCTGAAGGGCTTCTTTGGACAGTGTTCACAGTGAGCCAGTGTGGTGTAGTGGCTACAGCACTGGACTTGGATTTGGGGGGGGGGGAAATTGGGTTGGAATTCCTGCTAAGCCATGAAACTCCCCGCATTATATTCAGTCAATCACTATCCCTCACCCTGAACTGCCTCTCAGCGTCATGCTGTGTAGAGAACTGAGGCAGTGCAGGGCATTTGCAGCTGTGGCAGCAGAAATGTCAGAGGTGTGGAAGCTCCTCCCACGTTGGACTATCCCTAGGGAGGGGGTGTTTTACCTGATGAGCCACATCTCTCACCAGAGCACCACTGGCACTAAACACACCAGTTCCTCCCCCCTTGTAATTTGTCATCTTGGGGGGAGAGTTTGAAGAGAGAACTAAGGCAGAGGCTCAGGATTTCATGGCCACAATGGCAAGCAATGGGCCTGTGGTAAGGTCCGCCTCTCCAGGCTGATGGGTCCTAAGAGCATAAGAACAGCCCCACTGGATCAGGCCATAGGCCCATCTAGTCCAGCTTCCTTTATTTCACAGCAGCCCACCAAATGCCCCAGGGAGCACACCAGATAACAAGAGACCTGCATCCTGGTGCCCTCCCTTGCATCTGGTATTCTGACATAGCCCATAACCTAATGGATTCCTGAGTTCTTGGGGGATGGGATTTCTACCTGGGCCGGTGACTGATGCCCTAGTTGACCTTTGGTACAGAGGTATTTGTTTCTAATGAATGAGATAGAATTATAGCCAAAGTCTTACTGAACACAGTGGGCTCACCTCTGAGTGAAAACCCACCATTTTCAAACACCTCGAGTTATGAGAAAATGACTAGGGCCCTGGATCAGAGAGCTCCTGACCAACCTCTACCCCCTAAAGGTAGAGCTAAAGCATATAACTAAATCTTGATTTATCAGGGAAGGAAAAGTGAGATAAAAATTCAGTAAATAATTGGGCCAGCCCCATACACATCATCTTGAGCACTGCTTAGGACAGGGAGGGATGTAAGTGCAGATAGATGCAATCATGATTATAAAGTGCTTTGCAAAAAGCTTGCTGAAATGGTGTGGTGTTGAGGAACAAATATAGGCTGGATGCAACACCAGCTTGTACCAGCTATTGTATCATTCAAATGAGCCGTAACAGGCAAAAAGGAATAGTTTGAAAGGTTGTCAAAGTTCCATCTTCTCCGTTCCACAGATAACAGTTTCTGGGAGAAGCAGAACCATCACCCTCCATGCACTCTTTCCTGCTACCGTATACTCAGTGAGCCTTTCTGCTGTCTACGCTACAGGAGAGAGCGACCCTGTGACTGCTATTGGCCAGACAGGTAGGCAAATCAATGGCTTGCTTATCTTCTTTTGCACCTTTGCATATCCATTAATCTTGATGCAATTTTTTGAAGTGTGAAACGATTACTATCCCAGGTCAAGTCATGAGTTGCAGTAAATAGTGCAGTAAATAGTGCAGAAATAGTAAATAGTAAATAGTGCAGTAGTAGTAGTAGTAGTAGTAGTAGTAGTAGTAGTAGTAGTAGTAGTAAACCTTTAATGGCATAAATACATCAATAAATAATAAATTACAAGACAATAATACAAAAAAAAATATGTAACATAAACGACATAAATTGAAAGAGAAATTTACAAGGAGAAAAACTGTTCATCCAACCAGCACTATAACTAAGGATTCACAACTTGAAACCAACTAGGGTACAATGAAGAAATACCCAATGCTGGGAAAAGATTGGACGAATCACACATTTTGGGAGGACAATTTGACTTGTCTGAAAGCAGGAGTTTTGGATAGAATGGAGACCAGAAATCTGGCAACAGCAAATGTCAAGGGTCCTATTGCATCTTCCATAAACCGTGAAAGAGAAGATTCACATGAGGGAAATAGTGCAGTAAATAGTGCATGAGTGGGCAGGAGGTCTGGTCTATAGGGTAGAGCCTCCGTTTGCCTGAAGATAACATCCGAAGGTCGCCAGTTCGAGACCACCGGCACCGTGAACGGCGAGACCTTGAAGCAGCTGATGAGCCTAGCCGAGTTATGCCGAGTTATTCCACCTGCTCTTTGGTCGCTGTCAGCCAGTGTGGGAGGAAAATGGAGGCCAGAATGTGATACCAGATCATAAAAGATCCATCTGAAATGTTGTGGTTCTTGAAAGACAGAACATTCTTCAATTGTAAAAATCCCTATTGGAATTTAGTATTGCCTGCCTATGTAAACCGCCTTGAATTAAAGTCTGAGGAGAAATCTGACGACCAAGAAAGGCAGTATATAAATACCTGTATTATTATTTATTATTATTATTAAATATTTGAGGGTTAAACACAAGCTAACACAAGTAAATTCTTGTATGCAGTTAAGATCAAATTCATGTGCATTTCTATCTTCACAACTTCACTGCACTACGATACACTGTTGCCCAATTAGGCTAATTCCCCTCTGCATTTAATAATTCTAATGATGATAACCCATCATTAGACAATAAGCTTATTGATGTTGAATGAATGGACAGTTTATAATTTCCCAAATTAAACTATAGAAACATTATGCGAGAGCTAATAAGTCAGGGCGCAATCCTGTGCTGGTACAGCTGGGCTGCAGTGGCCTGCGCTGTATCTAGCAAAGGTTAGAAGCAGGTTGGAAGTCACTTCAGGGTAAGGGGATATTTTCCCCCTTACCTCATGTCAACCCCAGCCCTGTCCTTTGGGGCTGCTCAAATCTGTGCCTGCTATTTAGCTGGCACAAATCAAAGTCATCCAGGTAAGGCTGTCAAGCCTGGGACTGGGGGTGAAGTTATAGTATGTGCTGCCGCCGCTGATCTCATCCCTATCCTGGGCCAATTCCTTCCCCTGGTCTGCCCTCCCCCACCCAAAAAGTCCCCTCCCCACCTTTGAACATCCTCCCACTATCCTCTCCCTCTACCTGTGTTGCTCGGAACTTATCTCCTCCAGCTGGTGCAGAAGCTGAAGCCCTGGTGGGCTGGTGCTTGCCTCTGTGCCAGCCCAGCTAACAGTCAAGTTGGCACAAATGTATATTGCCCCCCCATGGTTCTCGTCACCTGCCCCTGATGGCACCCAATCTGATTAACCCCTAATGCCACCTCTGTATCAAGTGGTATGAGTACTGGTATAGTTCCCATAATTATGTGTAACATGCAAATACACTATATAGATCTTTGGATCTGTGTAGTATCTTTGAAATGCAAATCATGAACCCTCTCCCTCATTGCCCCTCACTTGGGACCAACTGATGATTTCTGAATGAAAATAACAAAAGCTTCTTGCAGCTTCTCCCTTGGCCAGACTGCCCATGACGAGAGGATTGATCCCCTTCAAAACTCAGGGTAAGTGCCCTGTTTTGACTTTCTGTCCTTTTCCAGACTCCGGTTATGTTGTTCTATTGTGTAGACTTCCTGGAATATTGTCAAGAAATAGAATTGTTTCTCTTAAGATTCAGTGTCAGAGCTTTTGAATTGCTGGATTTTGAAATGTTTTCCAGCTTTTTTAGGTACCGGCGCAATTTTGCTACAGCTGGTTTTTGCGATTGGTTTTTTCACCCTCTTTTCAAGGTGAAACAAATGCAGATTCACAATGTGTGGAGTTATTTGCCACAAAGGCCTGGCATTATTCCGTGAATGGATATTTATTTCTATGCCCTTGGTAGAATGGAAGGTTATGAATGCATTTCAGAAACCCTTTCAATTAAATCCATCCCTCCCATCCATAAATTGCATTATTAATGTGAGTTTGTCACAGGTGCCTCCTCAAATCACTGCCTATAAAATATGCTATGAAGGGGATTCGTAGCAAATGTTGAACAAACGGAGCTATAAAAAATCTGTCGGGAACTAAATACAGATGTTGTAGAAATGAGCTTTGTGGCTCTCTCAGAGATTGCAAGTGTCGCTGTTGGATGTTTATCAGGAAACGAAGCAAAGAAAGAGAATTGGATTTAGCAGCAAATAAGGCACTAATTGGGACCAAATGACACCATAATTGTTTTTGCCACTCCTCAGATGGGGCCACCTCAGGGAGACAGAGCAGTGGGCAGGTGCTTGGTGAACTCATTCTCCAGAGTAGGTTGAGCATACAGGTTCTTCCTCCCTAAATAATAACCCCAATTCATCTTTCAGTCAGAAAATGCCATCGCGTCACTCAGCATTAGCCTTTTAGAATTAAGGTGTCGAGACCTGAGATGGTGTAGATTAGTGGTTAACACTCGAAGGCACTATAGAAATGTTCAGTGTTATTATAAATATCTTCCCTTCAGGAGAGATATCTCTAGCACTTTGCAGAATAAGGTCCCACCCAGAACACCTTCTTCTTTGACCAAAAAGGGAGTACGTTCAGCTTACATAAGAACATAAGAAGAGCCCTGCTGGATCAGGCCAAAGGCCCATCTAGTCCAGCTTCCTGTTCTTACAGTGGCCCACCAAATGCTTCAGGGATCACACTAGACAACAGACACAACCTGCTTCCTGGTGCCCTCCCCTGCATCTGGCATTCTGAGGAACATAAGAAGAGCCCCACTGGATCAGGCCAAAAGCCCATCTAGTCCAGCTTCCTGTATCTCACAGTGACCCACCAAATGCTTCAGGGAGCACACTAGACTGCAGACACAGCCTGCATCCTGGTGCCCTCCCCTGCTTCTGGCAATCAGAGGCAGCCTGCCTCTACCTTGCACCCTACCATGACTTGTAACCCATAATGAACTTATCCTCCAGAAATTCGTCCAATCCCCTCTTAAAGACATCCAGGCAAGATGCCATCACTACTTCCTGTGGCAAGGAGTTCCACAGACTAATTACATGCTGGGTAAAGAAATATTTTATTTTGTCTGTCCTAACGCTCCCTACATTCAACTTTAGTAGATGTCCCCTGGTTCTTTTTTTAAATAAGTATTTCTGGAGATGCTTCCCTGGGACCAGTTCATGGTTACAGAGGAGAAGGATCAGAGATACTGGAGCTGGGTGGTGCTGGTTTCTAAACCCCAGTCCAGTTAGGAGAAAGTCTGTTTGAATGGGCATCACAATGAAAAGCACAAGTCTGGGTAATGCTGAATATAGGAACCACCTAGTACTGATTCAGATCATCAGTCTCTCTAGCTCAGTATTTTCTATACAGTGACAGGCATTAGGTCTCCAGGGTTTCAGGCAGGAGTCTTTCCTGGTCATATCTGGAGATGCTAAGGATCAAAACTGGGACCTTCTTCCTGCAAAGCTGTGCTCCACTCCAGTGCTGCTGGGGAGAGGCAAATCTCTCCCTCTTCTGATCTCCTTGTATGGGTTGCAGCTACGAGGGAGAAGACAACACTGGCTTAAGGGGTAAGTCCCAGACATCTCCACACATGCATCCTTCTGATATATAAACTACTACAGCAATCATGTAAGTTCTCTTCTTACACACTCTCACCAACCACTCAAGAGGAGCAGGGTCAGACTTTCCCACAACCTTCACACTTGGGGCAAAATGTAAGAAAAAGACCTTATATGCATAGAACTGTTCATGCATAGATTTGGTACATGCAATCTATGGTCATGCCAGGGTTCCCAGTGACATGCACCAGACACTGTATCAGTCATATATACTACACTGTGCCCATTCTTATAACATGCTAGGATTGGGCCATAAATTTAGAGTGTAAGCTCCTCAAGGCAGGGACCTGTCTCTGTTGTTTATGTTATTCTGTGAAGCTCCACATGCTCTGATTGTATTCCATTAATAATAGATGCAACTCAGAAAAGTAAGAATATACCTTAAACAGATGCTTAGGAAGACCTTTACAAACTAGGACATCATCTTGAGTGTCCTTGCTTTTCAGGGGCATCTCTGATTTTATCATCAAACGTTCCTTTTCGCTTGGATTTTGGCTTGCCCTCCTGTTACAGAAGCAAATAACTGCAGTGCTTCCATTTTTGAAGGAGTCTTTTTTTCACTCAGCCCCATTTAAATGGAGAGCACTTTATAACTCCTCACCAAAGAGCCTTTGATTCTTCCTCTCTTATCTCTGATTTGTATGAGTGCACTTCCCAATTTTTGATTCTCCAGCTCAAAGGATGAAAGGGGATTTAGCTGGGGATTTCCTGCAAAAGGTGAACGGCAGACACATGCCAAAGTGTTTATATTTTGCACAAAACAACTCATTTTACCTTCCACAATGCCATTGGCAGACGGAGCCACAGAACAAGAAAAATGTTCTTCTTTTCCTATTTATAATTAATAGAATTCATCGGCACAATTACCCATTGAGGACTTGTGGGATCTGCTCTTCTTTGTGGGTAAATAACCACTTTGCTTGAAAGTAAAAACTGAATTTCACAGAATGTAGCCTGGCAAAATGGAGAGGATTGTAATAAATGTAAGAAATAAAAATAACCCAGAAACCAACACATATATTGAAACTGAAATTAACGGTAGCATTTATTGTGTTTGCAGTAATGATAAAAAAAAATCAATCAATTTTTATATGGGAAGGGAAAAGGAAGGAGTGACATAATGAGAAAAGTGGTAGAGGCAACAAAGACCCCCAACCCTCTTCCTGGCAGCAGAAGGTCAAGATCATTCTGTATTCAACCCTAGCTCCATGACGAATGTACCAGAGCCATACCCATGTTTCCAAACCTCTTGTGGCCTCTTGTACCTATTGCATTTCTAAGTACAGTAAACACTTAACACAATTTTAAGTGTGCACCTAGAAAAATGTACTGTGTGAAATGGTCCTCTGTTTAGGGGCTAAACCAGGGGCGTCAGACTCATTTCATTTAGTGAGCCAAACAGCATTCATGGCACTGCTGAGGGCTTGAAGTGATATCATTAAGCAGATGATGGCCAGATATAAGCACTTTCTTCTCAGATTAGCTGCAAATGACAGAAGAGAGAATTTTCAACTCTTGTTCATAATTTCAAAATATGAGAGAGCCCAATTATCACGCTGGGACAGTGATGAGGGCCAGAGAACTTACTTCCAGGGGCCACATCCAGCCCACGGGCTGTGTGTTTTTGACACCGCTGGGCTAAACCATGGGAATTGCATGAGAGAGATCCAAGTTCACATCCCTGCTTTCTTAGGAAATCCACAAGATGCTGTTTGATGCATTCCAGAATTCTTGTACGTGACAATTGTACACGAGCATGTTTTGCTGCATGTGCACACATACTGTACACATACATAGGTGCCTGCAGGTAGTGTGCATCATGGAAGTGGCTGCACTTTATTCTGTATTAATTTGATTTATGTTCCGCCCTTTCTCTGAAGGGCACCCAAGGAGACTTACACAAACATTAACATAAGAACATAAGAGTCCCAGTGGATCAGCCAAAGGCCCATATAGTCCAGCTTCCTGTATCACAATGGGTCACTAAATGCTTCAGGGTGCACAGATGATCATCTGGCCTTCTGAGGTAGCCTGCTTCTAAAACCAGAAGGTTGCACGTACACATCAGGGCTTGTAACCCGTGATGAACTTTTCCTCCAGAAATTTGTCCAATCCCCTTTTAGTGACATCCAGGTCAGATGCATTACCACGTCCTGTGGCAAGGAGTTCCACAGACTAATTACATTTACTAATAAAATTACTAATTGATTTTAATTAATTAAAATACATATAAACTATAAAATATGTAAATATATAAAATGCATATATATCACATTGAAGTACTTTGCTTGCTACCACAGAAAGAGTAGTGAGCAAGGAGATGTGAAGGTTGCATAAGCCATGCCGTTGGACCCCTGGAATTCATAAGAAGAGTCGAAGTTATCTGTCAAATCCAGTATGCTCTTTCTCACAGTGGCCAACCTGATTCCTCTGGAAAACTGGCAGGGAGATCTCCTCTGTTTGCCTGCCAGCAACTGGTTATCAGTGGTACACTGCCTCAGAACCTGGAGGCTCTATCTAGTGTCCTGCACAGTTCAGCCCCTGCCACCACCAATTACAGGATTTTATGTGTCAGGGCTGGGAAAGGGTTCCTCCTCCTCAATGAGGCCTCAGGAGTGGTTCACAGTAGATACTGGGCTACGTGAACCAATTACCGGAATGATTATAGGGTAGCTTTGCCAGCTGATGTATTCCAAAACCAGGTCTGCCTTACGCAGCATATGAAATGTCTCGCTGTGTTCAGAAGGCTTGGCTGTGCTGCAGCCTTAAGATAGCAAATGCATTTCTGTGGTTTGTTTTTTCATGTTTCTTTACCTTCCCCTGTTTCTTGTCATTCGGCAGCCTGCCCTACTCTCGATTCCATGGAAGGCTCTCTACAAGGTACGTCCATAATCAACGTCCTCCCTGTTCACACAATGTGCCTCCCTTCTCCTTTGATTTTTTAAAAGCTTGGTTGGGAATGAGAAGAATGATGATGGTGGTAGTGGTGATGAAGATAAATAATCCCAAAGATGTAGGGGCTGTATAAGAGTTAACAGTTAAGACACACTGTGCCCACAGGCTTCCAGTCTGATAGAGATTCTCTGTAATAGGCAGCAAGGTCCTATTTTGATAGCCTGTGGCGATTCACTTTTCTAGAATACTGTATATGTCACACCAGCTGTTTCCTTACTACCAGTGCTCCAGCATGGACTAGGGCTGAGCTGACACATATTGGATGTGCATTTTGTTTTCTTCCCCTGAAAAATGTGTTCTCTTTTTGGAGAGTTTTTGAGGGGAGTCAATTTTTACTTATATTTTTTTTTTATGCGGACGAGCACTGCAAAGAGAAGTGGCTTCGTCATGTATAGACAGATGACCCGTATTTTTCCACCTCTGGTGCCCAGATGGCAGTATCAGGGCTGCATTCTGAACTTCTATGAAGCCCCAGTTAGCTCAGTGCCATTGCTTGCTGGGGGGGGGGGGGAAGCCTTTTTCATCTTGGTAATGATGACATCGCCACACAGCCAATCAGGTTTTGGTTCCATAATGACATCCCTGAGGGAAAGCAAAGCTAGTTGGGGGGGGGGCAATGCTCTTATAGAAACACCACCTGCTCACGGAATCAGCTCCGTGATGTCATTATGTAGCTAGATCTGATTGGCTGCATGGTGATGTTATCATTAGTGGGAAGCAGGGCTATTTTATCCAACAAAAATGGGTTCTAAAGTGCAAATTCCTGACGGTAAGGGCGGTTCGGCAGTGGAATAGATTGCTGAGGGAGGTGCTGGACTCACCCTCACTGGAGATCTTCAAGCAGAGGTTTGACAAGCACCTGTTGGAGATGCTCTAGAGCAGGGGTCTCTAAACTTTTTCAGCCAAAGGGCCACATCAAATATCTGGTACAATGTCAAAGGCCAGGAAAAAAAAATTAAATATAAAATTTAAATAAAAACATTAGAGATGGAACTTAGATGAATGAATAAATGAATGGGCTCAAATGTCCAGGATTTCTCCAAGCACCAACACAGCCCAAGAAATAAAGCAAACGCTTAAATGGACCCCCCATTCCCCCACCCCACAAGCACAACTCCAGTTGTGTTTGGTCAACTGGGCCAGAGGCTATCAGGGGCTGGTCACAGCCTGGATAGAGGCTGGCCGCAGGCCACATATCATCCCCGGACCAAGGTTTGGAGACCCCTGCTCTAGAGGATTTCCTGATACAGGCAGAGGGTTGAACTAGATCAGGGGTGTCCAAAGTTTTTGGCAGGAGGGCCACATCAGCTCTCTGACACTGTGTCAGGGGTGGGGGGGGGGAAAGAATTAATTTACATTTAAAATTTGAATAAATTTAAATAAGTTTACATAAATGAATATATTAAAGATAAACTTATATGAATGAATGAAGGTCTTGCAATAGCTCAAGGCATATACGAGACCTTACCAGGTCTCGTAAAAGACCTTGCACAAAGCAAGGGTGGCCTTTCCTTTGCTGCTGCTACTGCATCACAGACGTGAAACAGCAAGCAGTGGAGGTAGCCCTCACCCCACAGCTCATGCAAGAGGTCAAATAGCTGCCTCAGTTGCTGAGATCAGTTGTGTCGGGCCAGAGTGGGCTCCAACAAGTATCCGGAGGGCCAGAGGCTCATTGAAGACTGGGGGCTCCCTGAGGGCCACATTGAGAGACCTCGAGGGCCGCAAGTGGCCTCAGGGCCAGGGTTTGGGCACCCCTGAACTAGATGACCCATTAGACCCCTTCCAACTATGATTCTATGAGGTTGAAAGCAGCAGCAAAGCAGCATAAAAAAGCACACTCTGGGTGGTCTTTCAGGAAACTACCCAATCCCTGTGTTTGCTCTAAGACGTTCTGAGAACATTTTGTTCAGCCCTTGCATTAACACATATCGTGTGTGTCATCTTGCCTGAACAAGGAAATATTGCTTTTGTAAATATTCCTCTGCAACTATTCCCCCCCCCAAGTTGGATAATAGAAATCATTCCAGAAGAAGAATTGCCTAAGACAGCAGCTGCACCCCTGTGACTTGTCCCACTTGATACCCGCTTGAGAGAGAGAGAGAGAGAGAGAGAGAGAGAGAATTTACAGCTGCAGCTCATAGCCTGGCATGATACCATTATTAACATTTGGTGAAAACTTTAATTGCCATGATAAGATTTCAATGGCAGGGTCTTTTGCAAAACATTGTGTGGTGCTTAAACAGGCCTAATTTAATCCAGCAACTATTCTAACCATTTAAAACTGAAGCGCTCCCCCTTCCCCTGTGCTGTCTGCAAGATAACTATCAGGACTGAGCTGTAGCAAAGAGAAGAGATGAGGAGATGAAACTAGTGAAGGCAGGATAGTGGTGGAAAAAATGCATTTTAATGTGACGCCATACTATATATACACACAGTTATCTCTCCTCCAGTAGTTCCTTCCCCCACATGCCCCCACCCTGGATCCAGCTTTCCATAAATTCAGATAAGAAAAGAGGGGAAAAGTGCTGATTGCAAAGACTGCTTGTATTAAAGACTTTAAAAAGTGACTCATTGAGTTTTAATGAGAAACTGGGGAAGCTCCAAGGATCTGAAGATGAAGCTTTCTTTCTTTTTTCTTTTTTCTTTTTTGGCAAGAGAAGATGTATTTGCTACATATCCCAGGTCACCCTTTGGTTAGCTTAACGAGGAAGGGGAGAAAAAGACACAAAAAATGGGGGAAAGCATTTTAATATTCCCTACCAGCTTGCTCATTACAGCTTGTGAGCTGACAGAATTTGCAAGCAACGTTACAGACGTTTATGGCTGATTCACTGAATCCTTTTAGTACAGAAGAGTTCTGTGGACTGAGTATTAAGCTTGGATCTTGGAGACTGGGGTTCAAATTCCAGATCCGCCATGGACGTGTTGCATGGCATGGACCTTCCTTCCCTGTCTTCTCTTGGGGTGATGGGTGCTGACAGTGTATGCCATTAATTCTCTGTTTTTCACATTGTTATCCAACGGTTCCTCCCTGGAAATCAGGATAGCAAAATGGAGGGGGATGGAGATTATCCCTTTTCATCATCACAACAATCCTGTGAGATGGTTTTGGATGAGAGACGGTGACATTGAGAGACAGTCAAAGGGTGGGATTCATAACTGAGGAGAGACTTGAATGCAGAAGCCCCCCCCCCCCCCCCCAAATCCAAGTTACACATTCTATCCAGTAGAATGAATCACCACTTGGCATTCCTGACCTGGTTTCAGGAACCTTACACACAAAGGCCAATGCACTCCAAATGGCTTACAGTTTGGAATAATAGTTTACCATCAGTATAAAACAAAAGGGGGGGGGGAAATGATGAAGAGAGACAAGCAAAAGAAGCAGATCCAGGCATCCATTCTTACACAACATTACGTAAAGCTGACATTGTAGTCAAGTGGAATGACCAGAATGGGGAGCAGTGGCAGAGCTCAGGAGGGTAGGGGAGTATGTTGACCCAAGTACCATGCCATGGGAGGTGGCAACCCACACCCAGGAAAGCAGACCCAAGGCAAAAAAGCAGACTTCTGTAGCATCCCCACACCAAAGACCACCTCCCGGATGTGATGGGGGTGTGTTCAATTTGATTTTGTAGTGGGGGGGATGTTAAAAATGTTTGTGCCCCTGGAGCCAGATGCCTTAGCTGCCACTGTAGGAGAGAGTTCTGAAGAAGCCAAGTGGCACTTGGTCCTAGGGCTAGCTAATAGAGGGACCTGGCTGCTCATTTCCTCCTCAAAAGCAGGTGAGAGGAATGGCTGCTCTTAGAAAAGTAGTGGGAGAGGAAGGTGGAACAGCATGCAGATGGAGCAGAAAGCACACAGGCCATGATAACGCAGTTGTCCAACCCTTTGAACCAGTCTCCTTAAGCAGGAAGCAGCAAACTCTCCAGCAAGCTTTTCTTTTCTCACCTGTGGGGACTGCTGGACATGGCTTCCATCAGCGAGAGTAGTAGGTTTGGGTCGGAATCTCTTCCCCACAACTGCACAGCCCTGTTTTCAGCCTGTGAAATGGGGGAAGACACTATTTCAGCCATGTTTGGGGGTTTCCGCACACAGTTTGGAACAGGATAAAACTCACTGGAGGGCCTTGTGGTTCTGATGGGTTGGTGGCCTGCTGCTTTGCTTTGCTCCAAGAGCAATTCTGAGAAAAAATGGTGTCTGTGTGTGAAAGATGGAAAAAATAAAATGGCGAACTGCCAGTTGATAGGAGCTGTTTCACCCCCCCCCCCAACTGTGCTCCCATTCCCAAAATGCAGAGGGGAGGCTGTTTTGATCTCTCTTTCACTCATTCCCCCAAGCTCACATCAAACTTTAAAAATGTGAAAAGTGTGTCCCATCTGCAGTGCCCAGACAAGTTGCACAGGAGTCTGAGCTTTGTCAAAATTAATGCTCCTGCAGTGACCACTTAAAGCAGTGGTTCCCAAACTGTGGGTCAGGTGACCTACTGGTGGGTTGTGACCTAATTTTTGGCAGGTTCCATAGCAGCCAAGCAGAGTTTCCAATGAAAACACAGGTGATGGAACGATCAGATAACTAGATCCTACAATGTACTTTTAGTCTCGAGAGAGACTCGAGAAACACTTCAAATTATGTTTCAGGATCAGATAACTAACTGCCTTATGGTTGGCAACCTTCAGTCTTGAAAGACAGACTATGGTATAAGCCTACAGCACCCAGTATTCCCAGGCGGTCTCCCATCCAAGTACTAACCAGGCTTGACCCTGCTTAGCTTCTGAGATCAGGCATGTTCAGGGTAACAGTTACTGTAACGCTTTTCAAAAATCAGACAGCTGCTAGCTGCCCTGCAAACAGCTCCTGCAGTTTACAAGCATTTATAAATATAGGTAAATATAATATAAATATAAATATAAATCAATATAGATAAATGTCGGTGTGTCTTTTTTCTGGTTATTATGTGTAAATAAATATATAATTTTTAATAGTTTTTTTTAAAGCCTTGTAAACCTAGGTGGGTCCTAATAGATTATCATTTTAAAAAGTGGATCCCAGTGCTAAAAAGTGGGTCCCAAAACCACTGACTTACAGCAACTACTGCTGCTCAGGAGCGAAGGGGACTCTGCCTCCTATGTCAATTTGACTGGATCAGGTGAATTAACAATGATTGACTCCCTTCACCTCCAGTAAAACCAGCAAACTGATTTGTATGGAAGCAGCCCCAGTACAACCAGAACCAGGTAAATTACGCATTTCCAAAAAGCAAGGTCCTTGAGTGCATGTGTGGTTGGTCATTCATAAGGCCAACTGAGACCATCGCCTCAGGGCATCCAGCTCTGCCTGCCAGCTTGCCTCCACTGCTCATTCTCCTCCCATTCCTTGGATTGGAAAGGGAACAAGGAAGTGAAGCAGAAGAGGAAGTGCAGGTGGGTTAGAGCGTCTTCTCCCCTCCACACTTCCTTTTCAAATCCAGGAAGTGGGAGAAGCAGAGGCTAGCTCAGGACCAAGTGGCACTGGGCAGCAATTGGCATGTTGCCTCAGGCACCAGGGGGTCTTGGGCCAGATCCGACTAGATTTCTTCTTGCTCCCAGGAAGATTGATATGCCCTTTAGGCTACCTTCATCTTCATCATCATCTTATCTTTCTCCAGGTTTTGACATGATGGGTGCATTTGGACTGATGGAAAAGGAGTATGCCTCCATCAAAGGGGTTGCTATGGAGCCCTACATCTTCCCAGGGACTCACACCTACACCCTCTTCAGAGATATCCAGCTAACCCGCAAAACAAGGTAACAAAGCATCATTGTCTGGGTAGGAAAAAAAGGATGACCACCAGCTGATGGGAGAAATGCTGACATGACTAACCAGGAGGTGGTGAAAAAAAATTTGGGGAGACAATTTGGTGACACCTTTCACCTCCCATACCAATGTGGGCACTGCATCTTCCTCTGTCTCATCCCACAACAGGAGTTCCACTTTTAAGGGGCAGGACAAGGACATCACTGTGAAAGAGCAAAATGTGAGCCACGCTTGTATTGATGAACCCCCTTTTCCAACAGTACCCACAAACACACACACCACCCCATTTCGAATGGGGTATTCTCAACCAAGAACTTTTGGCTCAACCTTATGCATTATTATTTTGGGGTCTGAGGAGCTAGAAGAGACAGTCTTTCTGCCTGAGAGAGAAAAGATGAATGCAAGGCTTCCTTGCTCATAGACTGGGTCAAAAATTCAAGATTTCCCTGGCAGCTCTACCGAGGACTGTGGGTGTTACTTTTTATGGGTTTTTCTTTAACTCTCTGTTTCAATATGCATATTCCCCATTTTAGCATTTATGCTTTCGCTATCTCTGCTCATTAAAGACCCATTTAGTGGGCCATCTGATAAGGCAGATGGCGCTCTGCCATGTGTAATTTGCTGGAGACATGCTCAAATTTCAGCTAAGAACCTTGCTTCTTATTTCTCCGCCTTTCCCCTTCTACAATCATTTTGGAAAGCGTAATCAAACTTTCACACAAGTTCTAAGCAGAAGCACCACTGGCTGGTCATAACGCATTCTGCCTTATCATGGATGTCCTATATCTCCTTGTTTGGAGACCAGCACTTTTAAACCTACAGTAGGCATGGGGAGACTTTATTTTTAACTAAAGCCTCAATGTCTACCAACCAGGGCAAAGTATTAAATTGTGCCTGGGGGAGTGGAGTCAGATGCCACGTGCTGGTTTGGGATGGAACAAATTCCCAACTGCAATTCTCATGCCACAAGTTACATAATGGACATCAACAAGTAGATCCTGGTGTCCACCTGTTTCTAAAACACATTAGCCAAGCATGAGGAGCAGAGCACTGGAGGCATGGAGGTCTGAAGGCACACCATGCCACATTACATTGGCCACACTTTTAAGGACTTCTACAAGTTTTACTAGTCTTGGGTAATCAATGACATTGGAACATGACTTTGCTTTTTGTGTTGCCTCTCGGAGTCCTGCTCGTAATCTGGGGTTTATAATGGCCTGGTGTGTTCTCTGTTAGATTCTATTATTGACTACAGCTTTTGCAAATCAAGACAGACTGGATTATTAAGAGACAGCTGTACTTTCTTTTTAAGTTTAATTGCTGGAACACAGGGATAATTTTAATCTTGTTTAAAGACGCAAAGCTCCTTAGTGCCGAATTGTGAGATTCCACAGAGTCCCCTTCGTCAAAATGCTCAGAACCTCAGAGCATTTTGTTAGTCAGAATATATGAAGACCAAAAAAAAAAAAAAAAAAGACAGTACAAAAATGCCCTTTCAAGGGCATGATGACGTCTGTAAAGAGGGAGATGAAGGAAGCAAAGAAAACCTGACTTTGCCTGTGGTTCTGTTGCCTTGAAATTCAGAGCTGGCTGTCAGTGTATTTGTGAGACTCAAATAGCCACGCATGGGGCTCATTAAGCAGCTTGCAACACAGCAGCGTCAGCTTCGGAGCAAAGTCTTTGGACAATGGCTGAGACTGGCGCAAAGGCCCAGGGACCCAACAGCAGCATCATTCTCACTTTGAGAGAACACCCAAGAAGGGCTAAAGGATAAGATGAGCCCTGGCGGATCAGACTCCACCAGCATCCTGTTCTCCACCATGGCCAGGGAAGCACAAAAGCAAAGCATGAAGTCCATAGCCCATAAGAACTTACAACAACAAGGCTGTAAGATACTGTCCTGGTACCTGGGGCAGTGGTGTCACGACATCACCTGATGTTGTGACATCACTTTCAGGTTCTCCTAGAGGGTGGGGCGCTTCCTGTTGCAGCCTCTCGCACCCCTCACTTTCCTTTTGGAGGCTCCCAGCCTTCAGTGGGACAGGGAAGGGGCATGTGCAAAACCACAGAGCTCCCCACCTTTCAGGGGGAACAAAGGCAGAGGAGACTGGATGGAGTCTGGGGGCAGTCATGCACCCCCCAGTATAGCACCCAGGGCCTTTCAGGCTCCGCTCAAGTTGCGCTTCTGCTTAACACAGCCATGGTGAAAACTGCATTCCTGAAACTGCACTCCTGTGCACACCAATTACTGGGGAACCATAACAG
This sequence comes from Tiliqua scincoides, assembly GCF_035046505.1. Lineage (NCBI taxonomy): Eukaryota > Metazoa > Chordata > Lepidosauria > Squamata > Scincidae > Tiliqua > Tiliqua scincoides. The sequence continues at coordinate 217,890,257 of NC_089824.1, forward strand.
GTGGAGCTTCCTGGAGACATCTGGCTGACCCATGTTGGAGGCAGGATACTGAGCCAAACTGTTGCTGTGATATAGCAGTGGGAACCTTGGTACTATTAGGGTTGAGGGTCATGGGCCAGGCCCAGCAGTGTGAATTCTCAATTGGGTGACCTCGCTTCTTTCAGGTGAAGAGAGAGAGAGGCACTGACACTGTTTTGTAGCATCTTGTGTAGCAGAAATCCCACCCGGGGTAGTGACTCTTTTTGTCAGGGGTGGCAGGCAGTGAGTAGCACCCCAGGCTGACCGAGAGCAGAAAATGAATTTGCAGAAAAATTTAAATCTGTCCATATTTCAAGTGTTACTACAAAGATTTTGAATGCAAAATTTTGAACTTGACATTACCTGAAAACCCAAGTGTATCGGACCTCTTGGCACCTCCAGACTGGTTTAACTGTCAGGAGGTCTGGTCTAGAGGGTGGAGCCTCCATTAGCCTGAAGGTCGGAAGGTCCTTCGGAAGGTCGCCAGTTCGAGGCCACCGGCAATGGCGAGACCTTGAATGGCGAGACCTTGAAGCAGCTGACAAGCTGAGCTGAGCTATTCCACCTGCTCTTTGGTGTGAGCGAAGAAGCGTCTTGGCTACCCTTCAAGTGAGAGATGAAGGAGCTGCTTGTCGGTCAGCGTGGGAGGCAACTGGGGGCCAGAAGTGAGACCAGACCGTGAAAGATCCGCCTGAAATGTTGTGCGGTTCTTGAAAGACAGAACCTTTCTGTTATTGTAAAAATCCCCTCCGGGGTTTAGAGATAGCCTGCCTATGTGAACCGCCTTGAAAAAAGACAGAGGAGTAATCCAATGACCAGAAAGGCGGTGTATAAATACCAGTATTGTTATTATTAACTTTCAGTAGATATAGAGATTGAAGTATCATACTTTGAAATGTGCATGATGATTTTACCCCTTCAAGCAGCTCCACACGCATTATTTTGATAAAATCTTTATAATTTCCCTATAAAGGAAGACAATATTATCATCCAGATAACGCAGGGAAGTTGGGGGGGGGGGGCATAGAATTGAATTGGCAGTGGCTTGACTCAAACCATCTAGTGAACTCACAGCATTAGTTAAATTTGACCCAGGAACTTCCTGATTTATAACTCAGTCTTTCCCAATATCAAAGAATATTGGGAAATATTGTGAAGTTAACACTTGAGGAATTTTTTTTTCCGTGAAATAACTTATTTCAGCTTGTTATGAGTGGTAAGTGCATGTTAATTAAATAGTACAGAGGGCCCTCAATATCCATGATGGATCAGTTCCAAGACCCTCCAGGGATACTGATGTACACTGATAATCCTCCCCCATTACCATCATAACACCATGAAGAACATTAGACAGTAGAGTTTGCCTCCAGACTGAGGCTAGTTAAACAAACCCCAGCTCTGGCAATGCGACTAGATTAAAGTCACATTGGCTGCAATCCTAACTTCACTTGCAATCCTAATCCTAACTTGCCTGGGAGTAAGTCCCATTGAACACAATATAACTTACTTCTGAGTGGACCTGGTTAGGATTGTGCCCATTGAGCCTTAATCATGGGCAATGAGCCACTTTAGGAGACTTTGGGGTCTGGACAATAGGCTTTGTGGGCTCCCCCCCCAAAAAAAAAATTGTGACCCTTCTGTGTGCAGACAAAATTACACAGCATTAGAAACAACTGCACTGCAGATCACTTCAGATGTCTCAAGCAATTAACATGCTACAGAGGAAGTCACATCTCCCATGCCCTCCCTGCCCCCTCCCAAAATAATCTGGGTTACTAGGTCATCTGATCTTATTTATTGTTGTCATGACAGTAGGTGATTGTTAACTCTCTCAGTTCCTTCCAGCATGATCTACTTAGCCATCTCTGCGTGTCTTTTATTTCCTCAGTGAAGTTTTTACTTCTGGAATTCCTAGTGAACACACCATCACCTTCCTTCTCCGACTTCTGCCAGAGAGCCCCAGGGAAGCGTTTGCAGTGTGGCAGGTGACAGATGAGGACTTCCAGCCACTTCTTGGCATCATACTCGACCGTAAGTGAGTTGATGTAACAATCAGCAGGTCATGTGGCTGCTATCAGGGACAGAATTTTTCTGCTGCGGCACCCCCAACTGTAGAATGTCCTCTCCAAACGTACTCACTTGGAACCTATGTTAAAATGTGTTTCTTATCTCCCTATCAGTGGCACTGGAAGCAGCAGAGAACCCGGAAGTGACGAGTGCCATCACTATAGGTCTCTGTCATTCGCCACCCCCCTTAAGGGGGAGAAGATTTTTAGAACATGAAACCTGGCAGGTTGTGACCCCCAGGTTGGGAACCGCTGGTCTAACAGAGCAGTGCTTACTGCCTTACCTATTCATTGGTGGTTCCAATGATGCTTATTTCATTAGGAGACTCAGAGGCCTCTCTGCCTGGCCATTGACCCACTATTTGCTTCCAAAAACCAGTACTGGCTTATAGAGGCTTCTGAGGGCTAGTCTGAGCACTGCAGAGGCTGATACAGTGCATCTGTGACTCAGCGGAGGACTCTGTGGCTTTCTAATGAGCACTCAGCGTCACTACCCACGAAAAGGCAAGGCACTTGTTCATTTAACAACATGTTTGCTTAACAACGGGGATTGGAAAACGTATCACCAACTTCAAGCGACATACACCTGTACTATTTTGTCAGTCCAGTCCTACCTAATCTTCCCGTGCCCATGCAGCCGTAATGCAGATCAGGGAACAAATATCCCCTTACCTTGAGGAGGCCTCTCTGACTGCCCCACCCCCACTGCAGGATGCAGCATGTACCCCATTGGCATAGCTGCATCAATGCTGGAAAATTAGTTAGGATTGGGCAGAGACATCATTTCCCTTACTCTATTATTTATTTATTATGAATATCCAGTGCTTTTTTTGTAAAGAAAAAGGTGCAGGAACTCACAGCTTGTTAATCTTTTATTTATTTATTTATTTATTTATTTATTTATTTATTTATTTATTTTTAAACCATTTTTTATTGGAGAAATAAAATATTTTTTATGTGCTTCCCCTCTAAAGATGAATTTACTTCTGAGTAGACATGCATAGGATTGGGCTGTCAATCTCCACATCCCCTTCCCCCTAGCTACTTTTTCTACACATGGGGAAAAAAGGAATTCTTACAGGAGAGGGGTCCTTAGGTGCACATAGAAATAGCTTGCAAACAAGCAATTAAATATGGTTTAATTCAGGTATCAGAATACTCTGTGTCTTCGGGAAGGTGCTTGGCATGCAATTGTATGTTCTCTTCTGCCCTGAGCAGCTGCTGTGCATTGCTGGAGAGGAGCTGCAAACGCTGGCTGGCAGAGGACATGCTTGTGGGGGAAGGATAAGGAGGATCTCTGGCAAGGCTGGACAGCACGTTGTACACACGTAGAATCCCTTTTCACCTGCCCTTAGCATGTGAAAACGGGTTCAGATATATATCTCTGCCAGGATTAAGAGCCCAATCCTAGGTATGTCTACTCTGAAGTAAGTCTCGTTCTAGTCAATGGAGCTTACTCCCAGGGAAGTGCCTAGGATTGCAGCCTAAGAGCCCAATCCTATGCATGTCTACTCAGAAGTCTACTTTAGTGAATGGGCTTACTGTGGATAGGATGGCAGCCTCAGGGCCCAGTCCTGTGCCTGTCTACTCAGAAGTCAGTCCCATTAGAGTCAATAGGGCTTCCTCCCAGGAAAGTGTGGAGAGGACTGCAACCTCAGAGCCATAGCCTATGGCTGTCTACTCAGAAGTCAGTCCCAGTAGAGGCAGTGGGGCTTCCTCCCAGGAAAGTGTGGAGAGGACTGCAGCCTCAGAGCCCTTCCTCTGCCTGTCTACTCAGGCTGCAAGGCTATGACACTTTCCCAGGAGTAAGCCCCATTGAACACAATGGAACTCACTTCTGAGTAGACATGCATAGGCTTGGGCTCTCAGGCTGCAAGGCTATGCACCCTTTCCCAGGAGCAAGCCCCATTGAGCACAATGAGACTTACTTCTGAGTAGACACGCCTAGGCTCGTGCTGCAGATTGGCACGGGGGCTGCACCAGCCAGCTTCCTTCCCCTCCTCCTCCGCCAAGCCAGTACCTGGGCGTTTCGTGGGTGCCGCAGCCCGTCTCCCTGGCTGGCTGGCTGTCCGTCCTCCTCCTCAGCGTTAGCATGTGCCCTCCACCAGCTTGGAAGCTGCGCAGGGAAGCAGAGCGTGGGGGGAGGGGAGTCGGGCTGGGCTCAGGCGAGAGCTTGGAGATGGGGGCAGGAGGGGGTCATTGTGCGGTCAGGCAGGGGCCAGGCGCCCGCCCACCCTGCACCCCCCAGCACCCACCCAGTGAATGCATTGTTTTGCTCCCCCCCCTCCTGGAATGCCTCCAAAGGGGAGGGGCCCCTGCAAACCGGAACTCCGTCCCCCCGCGTTCCGTTAGAAAAAAAGCCCTGTGACTACCCATATTACCCTTGGGGTTTAAGAATAGGCCCTCAGTTTGGCTGTACTTGTCGTAAGAGGCGACTAAACAACCACTGGGTAGATGGGACTCATTAGCCTAGGAAGGCAGCTCATCTGAGAGAAGGAAAACTCTGATCCCAAACCTCCACTGCCTTGTGGCTACATCCAGTTATGGAAAAGGCTTCAGGAGTCAACCTCGAGGCAAAATCCGGAGCTGGAGTCCCTGAGGCAGTTCATAGCTGAACACAGTCATGTTCTGGCAACTCTTGCAATGCCGCTAGAACCAACCATACTGGCTTTTGCCTTTCCATTGGACCATTTCAGTGACATGGAGGGGGGGATTTGCTGCATGGGTTTATGGTCTATCCTCCATGGTCTGTGGTCTGTCCTCCAGATCTACTTTACCCAGGCTTCACACACTGGAGAGAACACTCTGTTCCAGAACCACTATTCAGAGCGCGATACCATAGTCTCCGAGACTGAAGGATGCCAACGGGACCCATGTTCCACTTTTCAACAAAAAGTAGTTCTCAAAATGGTTTACGTACCAACTGTTACAGCAATTGTTACATCTTTGTTGCCATTTTTCTTTGCTACTTTATATCATGAATATAGTCTACTATTTGTGATGGCGACATCAATCCATCATTTCCTTTTAAACCTGGGTTGTCCTTGTCTTCTTCTCACCTATAGCCAATAAGAGATCTTTGACATATCTCCATCGTGACTATGAAGCAGATGTTGAGGAAGTAACCTTTGACCATCCAGAAGTGAAGAAGATATTCTATGGAAGCTTTCACAAGGTCCTTATGAAAAGGAGGTGATATTCATGCCGGGCAACACAATTTTTGCTAAGCTGTGATTCTAGTTATATCCCTATGACATTTGCTAACCTCTGTCTTTTCGTGCAAGCTGAAATGCTAATGAATGTTGTGGTGTGTGCCAGAATAATATGAATTACTAAATCGCTTCCTGTTTGCATGGACTAATCTATTAAAAAGTATGCATAAATGTATCCAAGAAATTGTGTGGCAAGGAAAGAGAACATCCGCAAACAGAAAAAGGTTTAATTCTGTAACTCGAGAATTAAAGATGAGCTACAAATTAAATTGTCCTAATTAATTGAACCTGTGAAGACACCTCAAACTGAGTCAGGCAGTCAGTCCGTTCAGCCAGGACTGCTTATTCTGAGGCAAAGTCTCAGGCCAAGGTCATTCTTACCCTCCTATTTCTGCACCAAAGAATGACTCTGGAACCTTCTACAGGCAAGGTCTGTGGATCAACACTGAGGTGTGACCTTCCCAATATCGTGCATCAGGCATATCTTGTGCAATTTAATTTGCATGCCGTAACTCCGCTTGGGATCAATCTGTCATGTGGCAGGGTAAAGAAGTGGCTTCTGGTGACAGGTTGAGGAAGTTGGCATAGATTCTGCACACCGCATAACTTCCTTGAACCACCTGCTCAGTCACTCGCTTGTCCTCAAGCTGGGCCGCCTCCCACTTCTGGATCATTCTCCAAACTCTGGGGACTCTCTGTCAGCAGGAGCTTTAGCAGCTGCCAACTCTGTGCCCTGCCATTGCTTCCCCTTCTAGATCACATTGTTGCTTTCCAGGCTCTGGAGAGTGATCTGGAAGGGGAAGCAATGGCCGGGCTGAATGAAAGTCTTTCAGACTGCAATCCTAACCACACTTTCCTGAGAGTAAGCCCCATTGAACAAAATAGGACTTACTTCTGAGTAGACTTGGTTGGGATTGTGCCCTCAGTTGCCTCCACCTACCCCTCTTTTCCTGAACGCTTTCTAGCCTCGAGAGCAGTCTGGAAGGGGGATGGTAGCATATACATGTCAGTGTGATGCACCCCCACCCAATAACAAGGTGGCAGCCAGTGTCGCCTCTCAGGTGAGCTTAGGACTTGGGCTGCCCTTACTTCATTTGCTACAGTTCTCTTGTAAATGCCTTGCCTGAGCCAGTTGGGTTTGGATTATCCCTAAAGCTTTGGTGTGTTAGGCAGCCAGTGCCATACAGTTGGTGGCGTAGCTGGAGGGGGGGCAGCGCACTCAGGCTGGCAGCGAGACGGGCAAGCGGCCCCTCCCTTTGGAGTCATTCCTGGCGGGGGGAGCAAAACAAAGCAGTATGGCTCCATTTTGCTCCCCCCCCCACCGGGAATGGCTCCGAAGAGAGGGGCCGCTTGCCTGCCCCGCTGCCAGCCTGAGCACACCGTCCCCCTCCAGCTACTCCACTGCACACAGGTAGCCTGCAGAATGGAAATGGAGACATCAGGTCTTTTGATGTATCTCGGTCATTATCCTATCAGTCACAGTACGTGTGGCAAAGCTGAAACAAACATTCACAAATATGGGAATGTTATAAAAATGTCAAGTTTATACCGTTCAAATTTCAAATGCAAACTTTCTCCTCAAAATTTGGCATCTTTAGTTCAGTTATTATTTTGACAGACATCAAATATGATATTTCAGAAGCCAGAGTTTTGCAGACTTTCTTCTGGAGAAACTTGGGGTTCCATGGAAACTTATCTGGGGTAACTCTACGTGAAGATCAGTCACAGTGGAGAAAGAGCTTGCTAACCATGACTTAAATGTCAGACTGAGAGCCCAATCCTGGGCTCAGCGCAGTGGCTTCGTGCCGCCGTGCACTGTCACAAACGTTCCATAAGGCATATTTGCCAGGCTTACCACCAGGCTACCACCTGTGCTAACCCCGTGCTGGCCAGTGCTGGGTTAGCGCCAAGTGGGCACCTGGCCTCCGCTGCTTGGCGCTCTCAAGATTGCTAAGCTGCAGCATGGTAAGCGGGGCAGGGAGGAGGTGTTCCAGGGAGGAGGAAGCCAGGCGGAGGGCGGGGAGGAGGCGTGACAGGGAGGCAGGGGGAGGGAGCGGGGTGGCGGGGAGGCAGGTCCGGTGGAGCAGAGCTTGCAGATCCTGTCCGTTTATGCAGGGCTCAGTGCCCTACACGAACACCTTTACTTTACGTCGGTGGTAAAATCAGTAGCTCCGTTGCAGGGCTACTCCCCTTACCAGGGAGAAGGGGATGAAAGTCCCCTTCTCCTGAGGTGCCACCTGTGGCAGGCTGAAGTGTGCAAGTTGCGGGGGCAGCCGTTCTTGGCGCCGCTGCAGCTGCGCGCCCCAGACAACTCAGGATTGGGCTGCCAGGCTACAATCCTAAACACACTTTCCTGGGTGAACATTGCCCAATGGAACTTACTTCTGAGTAGACATTCATAGGCTTTTGTTCTAATTTTGCCTTCCCACAGACTAATCTTTCCTTATAGTGCAGAGCTGTGGGAGAGTGTAGGGTGTGTTCTGTTCATGTCCTGTTGGTATCTTGTTTCATTTTATTTATAACATCAGTATTAAATATTAGGTGCCAAATATAGAATACTTGTAATTCTTTGAAAATTCAGAGAACTTCTAGTGAATATTTGATATTGAAGTTTTAGAGGAAAATTTGGGGACATAGATTTGGTTTATAATTATTATCAACTTTATTTATATCGTGCCTTTCTCCCCACAGGGACCCAAGGCGGCTTACACCAATGATTAAAAACATTAATTAAAAACATAATTTAAAAACAAGATAAAACATATTTGCAGAACACATCTTAAAAACAGCAGTCAGATAAAGGTGTAAAAGGTGTAAAATGTGTAAAAGGTGTTTGGCTCCGATGCTGCTTCCAGATAATTCTGAAGAAGGCAATATCTCTACCTCCCTTTATCCCCCAGGCAGTAGTGTAGCTAGAGGGGGTGCAAAGCACTAAGTTTTACAGGGAACCTCACTGTGCTGTATAAACAGCCCCTCCCCCTCTCCTTCAGAGCCACTCCGGGCCTCTAGAGCAAAATGGAGGTGTATGCCTGGTTCTGAAGGGGAGGGGATGCTTTCACCAGACAGTGAGGCTCTCTGCAAAACTCACTGCTTTGCACCCCCTCTAGCTACGCTACTGCCCCCAGGCTCCCTCTAGCATCACCCTATATTAGCTTGCCTCCACTATATCTTAAGTTTTTTTTATTTTTCCATGTGTTCATTGAACTTGAAATCTTTGCCATTAAAGAGCCTAATAGCCCAACCCACATTCCTCTGCCTTATCATCCCTACTCACACATTTATCTCTTGGGAGGGTCCATGTTCTCTTCATCCTAGCTCTTACCTTTGTGTCTGCAACTTAGCGCCCAATCTTATCCAACTTTCCAGTGCCAATGAAGCTGCAATGCAGCCCTGAGATAAGGGAACACGTGAGCAAGTGTTCCCTTACCTTGAGGAGACCTCCGTGACAGTCTCACCAGCACAGGATGCTGCACATGCCATGTTGGCATGGCTGCATCTGTGCCGTAGAGTTGGATAGGATTAGGCCCTTAATGATCTTTAGCAGGATGGAGTGTCATCCATTAATCCAGCTTGGGCAACGGCTTTAATTCAAATAGACAGGACTCAGTATTCCAGTGCAATTGTAAAGCTTAGTTGGGTTTCAGTTTTGAATTATTTAATGACTCTTTGAAGCCAATTTGTTCTCATCTTACTATCTGAATAGCCCACAAGTTGACTTGCCTTTGGGTCCCTGCTTGATGAAATTGGCACTTTTATTGAAAGGAGATGACGATCGCTTTGTTCTCTCTGTTCCCATCTCCCATTCCAATTTGTTCCTCTCAGTGCCTGAAACAGGCTTGTCCATCCACCCTCCTTTCTGTTCTCCTTCCAAGCTCTCTCTATTCAGCCCATGTACAAAATGTTTCCTTGCCAATCATGGCCCTGCTTTACAGAAACTGCACTGATCCTTTCTGTCTACTCCCTCCACTCGCAGAGTACATATCATGCAACAATATACTATACATGCTTACCTAGAAGTAAATCTCATTGTGTTTAACAGAAGTTTATTCTCAGATAAGTGTGCATAGGATTTCATTCTGAATTGGAGTGACTCATATAGTCAAAACGGGCAACTTTTAGATGTTTCAGATTGTATAATATTGAATCAAAGCTTGCAACTTCAAAGTGAGGTGGACTGCAATTATTTTTGTCTGTTGAGCAGGTGCATGTATCTGTGAGCCATTTCAGGGTCAAACTCTATATTGACTGCAAGAGAATAGCAGAGAAACCACTTGGGACTCCAGAGACCATCTCAACAGCCGGGTTTGTCATGCTAGGAAAACTGACAAGAACACGGGGACCAAGGAGTGGATCAGCAGCGGTAAGTCCTCTGCGTGTCTATTTTATATAGTATCCCTTGATCTAAAACTGTCACATCCTATTTAGCAAGATCCTATGGAAGAAAAGGGCGTCTTTTCCCCTCAGTGCTACCCATGTACACATGTACACTGACAGAATGCTGCAAAATGTAAACTCCATGTGAGTCAATGTATGATTGCATCAGATTGTATTTTGTATGTTTTACTGAAGTGAATGTGCTCTCTTGCAAGTTAGTAAAACACTGTACAAAAGTAATCTGATTTATAATCAAGGTCCAAGCACATCAGATGTTCCAGTATTTTATCAGTGTGTCATGTTAGTAAGGTTGAGGGTAGCAAAGACACAAATGAACCGAAAGTGGCTGAAAACTACTTAATGCTCTGCATAAAATTTGGAAATTAAAAAATGAAGCCAATTTAGAACTACAAAATCCAAGGAGAAACTTAAATGAGGAGCATTTCAGAAGCACCCAGAGATGCTCCAGTTTCTGTTAGTTGCATCCTATTGTACTTGGCCCTCAAACTAGAACAAGTTTCAGGGTTTGACCCTCTTTTCCAATCCCTGCATTTTGGCAGAATACAGATCCCACAGGGAAACCTTTACACACCCATAGGTTCTAGATAGCTTTTACCCCGAGAATCACAATTATTTCATCATCTGTTGTTCTTTGTTAAACCAAGGGAGCAATCCTAATTCGTTATGACAGTGCTTTCCATCACTGGCATAGTGGTGCCAATGGGATGTATGCTGCATCCTGCAGTTGGGTGTCACTCATGGAGGCCTCTTGAAAGTAAGGGAATGTTTGTTCCCTTACCTCAGAGCTGCATTGCCCTTATGTCCGTGCTGGAAAGCACAGACATAAGGGGTTAGAATTGTGCCCCAAGTCACTGACCAAACTATATGATCAGATAGAGGTTGCATAGGAGTGATTTTAACCACTGATCTAGCCAGTTTCTCATTCCAGAGGGCAACCAGAGCAGTAGGTGAATTGCTGGCCCTTAGTAACAGGAAAATCCCCCAAAGCCCTCAGGAAACCATCTGGATGCATCAGCCCTTTGGGGTGGGGTGGGGTGAATCATTCCATTTGGCTCCCTTCCATTGCCAGGGTTAGGCACTGTCATCAGTCTACAATCCCACCAAGTAATGTAATTCATGGGGAGGATGGCTTCCTCATTAGGCAACTGCAGGGTCCACCCACAGATGCAATTGATACCATTGTTGTTTTTAATATAGTTTGATTTTCAAGACTATACAAACTGGGTGGGGAGAGACAGGGAGCTTATGTGGGCCCTGGTACATTCTGCTTTACATGCAGAAGGCTTTCTTCTTGTGGTTCCATTCCTGTGTGCAAAGGTAGGATTCCCATTTGTATGGAGAGAGTGTGCAGAGCTCTACACGCAAAGGGTTTTTTTCCCAGACATGTCTTTTTCCCACAGTCAGGGAAGAAATCTGCCACCCTCCCTACACACATTCAAATATCTCAAATCTTTCCAAGGGTTTTGAAAGTCTGAAATGCATTCACAATGTTTTCTGGGGCTAAAGTGGTAGGAGCCAGGAGCTGCTGCCCAGTGGCAGAGCTAGATGGGATGCAAAGCACTAAGTTTTGCAGGGAGCCTCACCTTGGCTTGCAAGTAGCCCCTTCCCCTCTCCTTTGGAGCCATTCTGGGACATGAAAGCAAAATGAGGCAATGCCTGGAAGTGGGTCCTTCAGCCCTAAAAATAGTGATGGGGGCTTGAAAACAGTAGGAGCAATGGTAGGAGCCTCAATTTTTTGTTTTGTTTGTAAAAATGCCTTGAAACTTGTATCCTGGTATCCTCAGGCATTTGTGGTTCATCAAATCCACAGATGCTGGATCCGTGGATACTGTGGGTCCACCTATATTTATTTCTGTATTCATTTTTTACTTATCACTTCCTTTGAGTAGCTGCAAAGCAAAACTTTCACGTTATTGTTAAGCCATTTACTGAACCCTCAGAAGAAGTGTTTGCTGGACACTGAGCAAGCGAGAATTCAGACTTTGCTGTTGTGACTCCCTTGCTAGGGCCTCGTCTTCATGATCCCCAAACCCACCAACTATTTTTGATGTAGGGCGTATGAACAAAACAAACCTGTGAGCTTATTTTTTTGGCTCCCAACATCTAACAACCAACAGACAAACTCCAGAGTTCTGGATTGGGGAAAACAAGGATGCTAACGATATTTGAGCCATAATCTGAACATGCAAGGGTTTCACAGCAGACAGAAAATTCTTGGCAGATGCACATGCGTGGGTTGAAGGCAGATAAGATGTTATTCTCAGAGGTGCTTTATTGAGACACAGTAGGAGGTTATAAGAGTTCTTGCTTCCTTTTCCATAATTGGAAAGATTTGAGATATTTCAGGAAGCTGAAAGTTTGGCATCTGAAGTTCCGTTCACTTCTCCCACCCCATGGCTGGCTGGCTGGCTGTCTCATCATCATATTATATTATTATTATTAATTGCATGGTTCAGTCTACAGAATACACCCAGAAGTGTCCAATAAACTCTCAAGACACAATGAAATTCCAAAATGGAAAATCAAAACATTTTTTAACAGTACCACGGCCCCAATGCTATCCTCTGCCACCAGCACCAATGCAGCCATGCCAAAAAGATGCACACTGTATTCTATGGTGTGGGGTATACCATATGTTTTTTATTTATCTCTGCATAAACCCTGGGGCCGCCTAGGGGTTTCTTCAGTCATACACCTCCTATTTTGGTGGTGTATGTGTCCCATCAAAGCCTTTCTTTAGAGAGAGCTAGTGCCCACTTTAGACTAATTAGCCTTTCCTCAAAATAGCCCTACTTCTGTGGAAAGTACCACTAGATCCCACCACCAGGTAACTCACCTGTTCAAACTGCAGAGGTCCTCCTTCCTTACCTTTCCCATCAGCATCTTCTTCAGCCATAGCAACAGCAGCACCTGGGTTCTCAGTAGCTCCTAGGATAGCAGCCACACACCAGCCTCCAGCAGGCTCTATTCCAGGGGTGCTCAATACATCGATCGCGATCTACCGGTCGATCGCAAGGCAAAATGAGTCGATCGCAGGCTTCTCTCCTGTCCACGCATCCCTGGGAGTGAGCTCCCTGGGAGTGATGCATCCCTGGGAGTGAGCTCCTGTCCACGCATCCCTGGGAGTGAGCCCCGTTGACTCTACTGGGGCTGACTCATGAGTAGACCTGGCGAGGAGTCGCTGGCAGGCTTCTCTCCAGTCCACGCATCCCTGAGAGTGAGCCCCGTTGCCTCTACTGGGGCTGACTTACCTTTCCCCTGTTTTTGCACTGGTATGTATGGAGATCCGCCCCCCCCCCCAACATCCATCTGTTGGTTCTGTGTGCAAGGGGTTTTGCACTGGTCTTGCTGTGATGTCTATATAGAGATCTTCCCTCCCCCACACCTTTCCCCTTTTTTTGCACTGGTCTGTATGGAGATCTGTTCCCCCCCCCCACTTGTATTGGAATCGAGGAAGATCTGGTGAGGAGGTAGATGTGGTTTCAGCAGTGGCCCCTTTAAGGGTAAGGCCTGGGCATCCAGCAGAGTGGCAATAGGGCCCTCAGGGATATAAGAGCACCTGAGGCAGGAAGGGCTCCACTTATTTATGTGAGTCAGCCTTTTCCTACATGAAGATCATTAAGTTCCACCATGACTGATGAACATTTGGAAGTGTGCTTGAGGCTGGCTGTCAGCAGCTACTGTCCAGACTATGCATTCTTGGCTGATTCACTTCAGTGCGAGTCATCAAAGTAAACTCAAGTAATTACAAAAAATGTTTATAGTTAATTATGTTGTGTTGTGCAATATTGGCTCATGCGGTTATGCAAGGTACACCAACATACATTGTACACATAAATGTTATATGTTATGATGGCGCGAACATTGTAAAAAAAACTCTGGTAGATCTCCGGGCCTTGCTGGGTTTCAAAGTAGCTCTCGAGCCAAAAAAGTGTGAGAACCCCTGCTCTATTCCATCAGTCCTTCTGTGCTCTCTCCTTTCTCCTTCTACATCCATACCTTCTGGCAGGGCTTCTCTCACCTTTATCCCCAAGGCAGTCATTATCCCTACTAAGTTGTAGCTGTGAGCCACACCTGCTGCAAGCCAAAGGCTCTGGGATTCACTCCATATCTCCCAAACCTGTCAAAAGCAAGGGCCCTCTGATGACACCACACTATCTCCTCAAGGGAAATCTTAGTAAATTCCATTACAGTATGACCAAGGAAGGAAAAGGAGTGGGGAGGTTTTCAAAAAAGGGGACAATCCATCATGCACCATTTCCATTGGATCCTCCCCTGGAATGTCCAGTTCCCCCTCCCCTGCCATAATCCCCCCCCACTCCTGGGCAGCTGACCTGCTCCAGAGCTGGTCACTGGAGGAAGCTGAGCTGGTCACTGGAGGTCACTGGAGTTTTTCTGGAGAAAAAATCCTTTACGGGTTACAAGCCATGATGTGTATGTGCAACCTCCTGATTTTAGAAATGGGCTATGTCAGAATGCCAGATGCAAGGGAGGGCACCAGAACGAGGTCTCTTGTTATCTGGTGTGCTCCCTGGGGCATTTGGTGGGCCCCTGTGAGATACAGGAAGCTGGACTAGATGGGCCTATGGCCTGATCCAGTGGGGCTGTTCTTATATTCTCATGTTCTTATGTACTGGCTGGGGCAGTGGGGCCACTGCCCCACTGCAGCTGCCAATGACTCTGACTTCAAAATGGCCACTTGTGGCACACTGTGCATGCTACTATATGGCCAGTTATGACTCTGTTCCACTGTTATAACTAGCCTGATAGAATTGAGATGCATACCTAATATCCCTGATAACTGGGCAAGGAGGTACCTTTTAAAGTTGTGTCCTCTTACATTTGGCAGGAGGAGAACAACTTTGCTCCAATAGAGCATCTTTTCCTGTGGCTGGTTCTGGTGTCTCTTCAGTACTTTTTTTTCTTGTGAGCCCTCTGGTGTCAGGGAACCATTTATTGGTTTATTTTACTATGTAAATGATTTGTGAACTACTCTTATTGATAAGTGGTATATAAGTATTCTTATTAATAACAATAAAAAATCATCTTTCTCAGTCCGAATGTTTCCTGAAATAGAAAGGCCTTTGCCATCGTTTGAAAACCACATGGAAGAACTGAGGACCATAAGAACAGCCCCACTGGATCAGGCCATAGGCCCATCTAGCCCAGCTTCCTGTATCTCACAGCAGCCCACCAAATGCCCCAGGGAGCACACCAAATCCTATCCAATTTTCCAGCACTGGTGCAGCCATTCCAATGGGATATGTGCTCTATCCTGAAGTGGGAAGGCAGTCGCAGAGGCCTTGTCAAAGGATGGGAACATTTATTCCATTACCTTGGGGTTGCATTGCGGCTATACCGGTACTGGAAAATTGGATAGGATTGGGCCCTGATTCTTCTGAGTATCTCTGGGCAGGATCTGCCAGCAACATCCCCTTTGAAGGCAGTGGTGCGCTTCCTGCAGGGATGCTAACAAAATTCTTACCATCTAAATTTCTCTTTCTGAGCCTTGTGGCGTTGGATTACTGATCTTATTTACAGCACAGTATAGAGATGTTAGAAATTCTGTCTTATGCTTTTGATTTCTGGATCTTATAGGAAATGCTGTGCCTGTGGAACTTGCTGCCACTTTAATCTCCTCCTCCTTGTCTTCATCGTTTTTTTACCCTCCGTGTTACTGATGCTCATGAGCAATTGTTCACATCAGTAAAACCAAGCGTGAAAAGCAGTCTTGATGCAATCGTGTGATCTGATCTGCTCATGTGCTCTTCAGATCATATATCATGTGCTTTTTTAAAATCAGTGTGCATAATTGCTCACACACATCGGTCATGCAGAGAAAGGAAAAGGTGAGAATGAATAGAAAGAAATTCTGTGCCAGAAACTATGCTGGTTTTTATCCTGCCTTTTCAGTTTTATCATTTGCTGTTTATTGTTCTGCCTCTGATCTTGCTGTAATCCACTTTAGGCTGCCCTCTGGCTAGGAGAGGCAGGACAGCAATGATTGTTTAAAAAAAATCAATGCCTGAGAAGGAACCGTGAATGCGGTGACATCTCACCTCTTGTCATTGCTTCCCCATCCCTACCAAAGACACCACCACTCTCTGAAGCCTTTCTTTCTAATCTCATTCTGCTTTATCTATAGTTTCAGCTGCAGTCACTACAGATTGTGTGCAGCACTTTGTGGGCTGAAGAGGACAGATGTTGTGATGTCCCAGCACTGGTAAGATCATAGAGATAGCTAATTCACAGCATTCAAGGCTCGCGCACATCTATGCTACAAACACAGAGTGGTTTTGTACCAGTTAAATTGCTGTGGCTTCCCCCAAAGAATTCTGAGAATTGTATACTGGAGATGATTCCATGTCCCCTGGAGATGATTCTTAGTCCCCTGGCTCCACCACCACCTGAACTACAGTCATCTGGGGAGAGAGAATATGTCTAGAGGTTTAACTATGTTAAACCAGTTGATGTCTGAACTACAAGTTGCAATTTGAGTCGAAGGCCATGTTTGTACTCACTTGTAAAGCCAGCACCACAACTAGCTGAGATACAAGAGATTGACTAGTGCAGTGTTTCTCAAACTGTGGGTCGGGACCCACTAGGTGGGTCGTAAGCTGATTTCAGGTGGGTCTCTCCATTCATTTCAATATTTTATTTTTAATACATTAGACTTGATGCTGCCATGGTATGTGACTGCATTTGGGGAAATGTTACAGACCTGTACTTTTAACAAGCTACTATATATATTCTTTTAACAATGATAGTAAATGGGACTTACTCCTGAGTAAGTGTGGGTAGGACTGCAGCCTAGGATTGTTAAAAATTTTCCTGCTTGATGATGTCACTTCTGGTCATGACATCACAGTGGGTCCCAGTGCTAAAAGTGTGAGAACCACTGAACTAGTGAGTATCTCAGTAGCTTTCAAGTGAACATGTGAGCTGCTTTGGTTACGGCATATTGCATTTGTGGTGATGTACAGTGGGATGAATACTTTTTCCTGACTTTCAGGACCAATTCATATACATGCATGTGCATCATTAAATGTCAGCTGTATTTATGTTCCATGTAAAAATAGAATGTATAATACTATATTTGAGAGACGAATCAGTGATCAGAAAGTACTGTCCATGGTACTGGTGTTGGCTACAGATCATCCTTTGATATTAGAGGTAGATGTTATAAGGTGCTCAGGACTGCTGCTAAAACCAGAAGCCATTTATCAAGTTTCCCTCTCACCCCTCTAACCATCAAGTAATCTCACAGCCCAATCCTAACCTGCTCTAGGACAGGCAGGCTGCACTGTATCCAGTGCAGGTTAGGAGGTAACCTGCACTCAGGGTAAGGGTAAGGAGGTTACAACTCAGTGTAAGGGGATATTTTCCCCCTTATCCTGAATAATGCCACAGCCATCCCTATGGGGCTACTTGGATCTGTGCCAGCAAGATGCAACAACAAGATCTATGCTGCCACAGCTGATCCCACCTTACCACCATCCTCTCCCACCCTCTGCGCAGTCCAGCGCAAAATTATCCCCTCCAAGACTGGATGCAGCCTTCCAGAGCCAGCGCAGGCCTAGCCAACTCTCGTGTAGCCATGGACATGTTTTATGGCACATTTGCAACACTCCTCAGCCAGCGCAGGGGGCCTGCACCAGCACAAGGAGTGCTCTGGATTGCGCTTTCACTTGTGTCCTGATAGCAGATCACACTGTGCATTTCTCACCCCTTCTCTAAATAATTGGTTGCCTAGACATAGCTTTCGGTTTATGCTTCGTGTACATTTCCTTATTTGAATTCCTTTCCTCTCTTCTCTTTTCCCATTTCAGAGAGATGAAGAGACTTGTCCCAGCCTCCTTCCTTCCTGCAGCTGTATTTCAGAGATCCCAGGCCTTCCAGGCCCCCCAGGGCCTCCAGTAAGTGGCACCTTTCTTTCCAGTTTCCAGAAATCACATGCATGTAACTATGTGGGGAATGACAGTCATTCTATCTAGCAGGGACAAGAACTGCACCAAACCCAGCCAGGAAGCAGGAATGTGGCCATGACGGGGACAAAAAAATCACCATTGTCTAATAATACAAATCAGAAATTGAATGGATTAAAATGAATGTGCAAAAGCAATGCGTCATCTGAATGTGCTTCCATTGAAATTAGTCAGCTCCTAAATTCAGTAGCGATATAAATGCTGTAATTGCTGCCTGGAACATTTTTACATGCATGTGTATGCGGGGTTTGGTGCATCCCAGGTGAGTATAATCCAGACTGGTCTTGTGGCATTTTGCTTGAGCTGATGACGAGAAAGCATCAGGCTTTAGGGAAAGTTTAAGCTTCAGTTCTTCAATACAAATCCCTCCCACTCTAATGGCTGGTTTGCTTAGGAGAAGTGGGAGGAATGGGGATGTTTCTAGGCATGAAGGGTGAGGAATCAAGGGCAGGGAAAAGGAAAGAGGGGGGGTGGATCCATGTGCAAAAGCACATACTGGAGCTTACCCCCTCTTTTGAAAATCTCTCCACCCCTTTTTCTAAGTCGCCCCCCTCCACCACAAGATGGTTCATGCTGCTTTTTAGCACAGCTGCATTGGTGCTGGTGTCGGGGGATAGGATTGGGCTGTTAGTATTCCTCTATTGTCTTCCTTTGGTGTGAGTCTGGTGATTGAGTGGGATGCTGGGACTCCTGACTCTGTTTTTGATTGGTTAAGAGAGAGACCTAGAAATCAGCCCCAGGTAGTGGGTAACTACAGGGGGTGGTGCAGTAAGTATTGCAGGTGCCACAATGTGCCATGAAAGCACCTCCTCCCACTTGCCATTGAAGCCATTATGGGCAGCAATGGCAATGCACAGAAGCACCTGGAATGGTTCCAGCAGTGAGTGGGAAAGGCCACTTACACAGTGCCGCCACCCCCCCCATAGCTACACCACTGGCCCCAGGCCTCTCTTTCAGGTAGTTTCTCTTAACCATCACTGCAGCTGCTCAAACAACTAGACTGCCCAAAGCGGTGCCAGTTTGAATATCAGTAGTGTTAAGAACATTCATTAGTGGGAGAGATGAGCTCTCCCTTTGCAAGAGAGTAAAGTGCTTTCATGGCCTGCAGAGGAGCTCACTCTTGTTCAGACTACAGAGAACAAAGGCTCAACCATGTCCTTGTGCTGGGCCTGTGGTGCTTTCCCACTTCTCATTTTTCTTTCCCAAGTCTTTCTCCTCTCCCTGCTCTCCTCCCTTGACTTCGGAACCCCTATTTCTTCAGCCTTTATTCCTCCTGGGTAACCCTTCTCATTTCCTCACATCCTGCCCCTCTTCTTCCTCCCTCATAAGTAGAGCCCCGCTGGATCAGGCCATAGGCCCATCTAGTCCAGCTTCCTGTATCTCACAGTGGCCCACCAAATGCCCCAGGGAGCACACCAGATAACAAGAGACCTGCAAGGCCTCCTGGGAATTGTAGTTTAAGAACATAAGCACAGCCCCATTGCATCAGGCCATAGGCCCATCTAGTCCAGCTTCCTGTATCTCACAGCGTCCCACCAAATGCCCCAGGGAGCACACCAGATAACAAGAGACCTCATCCTGGTGCCCTCCCTTGCATCTGGCATTTTGACATAACCCATTTCTAAAATCAGGAGGTTGCACATACACATCATGGCTTGTACCCCGTAATGGATTTTTCCTCCAGAAACTTGTCCAATCCCCTTTTATAGGCATCCAGACCAATTTCCATCACCACATCATATTGCAGGGAGTTCCACAGACCAACTACACGCTGAGTAAAGAAATATTTCATTTTGTCTGTCCTAACTCTCCCAACGCTCAATTTGAGTGGATGCCTCCTGGTTCTGGTGTTTTTTGAGAGGGAAAAGAGCATCTCTCTATCCACTCTATCCTTCCTGTGCATAATTTTATATGCCTCAATGCCTCCCCCATTTGCACCTTTATACGTCACTTCTTGTAAGGTTTTCCTCTTTCTCTTTTCTTCCGCCTAGAAGATGCTGATGTTTCTGATCTAGTTGTCTGAGTGACTGCTGTGTACATTGCAATCCATTTTCTGTTTGATTTCCTTTCCCAGTTATTGCATTCATATTCCCCAATAAAAGCTATCATTGCAACTTTTAACCTTGCCTCTCTACTCATCTCAGGCTGTTCCATTGCCTGGTGCCATGAGCTACTGCCCTTTTTTCTTGCGCACACAGTACATTTCCCCTATGTGGGGCACGTTGCAGGGATGTGCGGTAGGTGAGGAGGCACCAGAGTCATTTGAAAAGCGTTACCTGCCTCCTCACGCACTGCACATCTCTAGCATGTTGTATGTGTCTCACAGCATGCCCAGTTACAGGAACCCTTCCCCCAACACACGTGCTTTATTGTAGCTGGAATGCCCATATGGGAAACCTGTGAGTGTGAACCTTTGCTTCGCTTGCTCTCGTCACAGGTGACTGGAATACAGATTAGGTGGCTTGGCCAACGTGAAAGCACTCTGAGAAATGAGAATGTGGCCCCATTACTATAATAAGATGCTTTCTCTCGTATAACCAGGTTCACATTTAACAGCAATCCCTGCTTTTAACCTGCATGGGATGTGACAGATAAGGCGCGTTGCATCTGGAATGCTACTCTGTTGATAGGAAATGTGAACTGGGGGCAAACATGAGAAGTGTTCAGGTGCTCTCCCTGTTATTCTGCCGTGGTCAAGTTCATTCAGACTGCAGTGCCAGGTGGCGGGTGCCTTTCCAAATTGGCACTGAGAGGTGCCACTTTAATCCTTCATCCCCATAATGGTTTGAGATTGTGTCTCTCTGCAGCAGTGCTTCATCAGGACTCCTCTCTCCCCACTGGTGGCAGCAGCAGCATCTGCGGCAGCCCCATTTCATCTCAGCACCAGAATGGAGAGAAGGCATCTCCCAAATAATAATAATAATAATAATAATAAAACTTTATTTTTATCCCGCCCTTCTCCCAAAAAGGGACCCAGGGCGGCTAACAACATATAAAACAAATTAAAACAAAATTTCACAGATAAAAACATATTAAAAAACACATTAGCAGAACCCATAAAAACAGTAGTCAGAAGAGTCAGAATAAAAGAGCATAAAACAGCAGTTCTTAGAGGAATCGGGCCTGTAAAAAAGCAACTAAAAGATATATAAAAGATGTTAAAAAGGCCAGAACGTCAGAAGGCTTGGTTAAACAACAAGGTCTTCAGGCCTCGCCGAAAGGACTCAAGAGAGGGAGCCATTCTCAAGTCAAGGGGAAGGGAGTTCCACAACGTTGGTGCCACTACTGAGAAGGCCCTATTTCTTGCCGCCGCCCCACGTACCTCCTTAGGCAGTGGCACTTGTAAAAAGGCCTTCTCTGATGACCTGAGAGGACGAGCCGGATTGTATGGGAGTAGGCGATCTCTAAGATAACCTGGCCCAGAGCAGTATAGAGCTTTAAAGGTCAAAACCAGCACCTTGAATTGGGCCCGGAAACGAATGGGCAGCCAATGTAGCCCCCGGAGAAGCAGGCTGACAGAGTCAAACCGCCTAGCTCCAGTGACCACACGGGCCGCCGCATTCTGCACTAATTGCAGTTTCCGAACCGTCTTCAGGGGCAGCCCCACATAAAGCGCGTTACAATAATCTAACCTCGATGTCACCGTAGCATGGATCACCGTGGCCAGGTCTGCACGATCCAAGTACGGACGCAGCTGGCGCACCAGCCGAAGCTGAGCAAAGGCCCCCCTAGCCACAGCCGCCACCTGGGAATCCAGGAGCAGCTGCGAGTCCAGGTGGACCCCCAAGCTGCGGACCTGCTCCTTCAGAGGGAGTGCAACCCCATTCAGAGCAAGCTGATAATCCAGCACCTGCATCGAGGATTTCCGAACCAGGAGAGCCTCTGTCTTATCCGGATTTAATTTCAGCTTGTTAGCCCCCATCCAGATCCTCACTGCTTCCAGACAGCGCTCCAGGCCCTCAACCGCCACCCTGGAGTCTGGAGGAAAGGAGAGATAAAGCTGGGTGTCATCAGCATATTGATGACACCCCACTCCAAACCCCCGGATGACCTCTCCCAGCGGTTTCATGTAGATATTAAATAGCATGGGGGACAGAATTGAGCCCTGCGGCACCCCGCACCTCAATGGCCAGGGTGTCGAACAGGCATCCCCCAGCACCACCATCTGGGACCGACCTTCCAAGTAGGAGCGGAACCACCGCAAAACAGTGCCTCCAACTCCCAACTCGGCCAATCGGCCCAGAAGGATACCATGGTCGATGGTATCGAAAGCCGCCGAGAGGTCCAGCAGGACCAACAGGGACGCACTCCCCCTGTCCAGTCCCCGGCGTAGGTCATCCACCAAGGCGACCAAGGCAGTTTCCGTCCCAAAGCCCGGCCTGAAACCAGATTGAAAAGGATCCAGATAATCCGCTTCATCCAAGACCCTCTGGAGTTGGGCCGCCACCACCCGCTCAATTACCTTGCCCAGAAACGGGATGTTGGAGACTGGCCGATAGTTGTTCAACACATTGGAATCCAGGGAGGGCTTCTTCAGGAGGGGGCGAACCACCGCCCGCTTCAAAGCAAGCGGCAGTGTCCCCTCCCCCAAAGAAGAGTTGACCACCCTCCCCGTCCACTCAGCCAGTCCCCCCCGGGCAGCTCTTATCAGCCAAGCTGGGCAAGGGTCAAACAGGCAGGCAGACGGCCTCACACTCCAAAGGAGTCTGTCCACATCCTCAGGCTGCACAAGCTGAAAAGAATCCCACAACACTGGACAAGCAGTTGCCAGGGGGACATCGTCAGACACTGTCAATGTGGCATCCAAGTTGTGACGAATACGATCGATTTTATCTGCAAAATGTTGTGCAAACACGTCACAGCGGCTGACCGTGTATTCCTCCTGGTCCACTGGCGGGGCCTGATGGAGGAGGCCCCGCACCACACGGAACAGCTCTGCCGGACGGTTATCAGCAGACGCAATGGTAGCAGAGAAGAATGATTTCTTCGCTGCTACCACCGCCACGGAGTAGGCTCTGTAATGAGCTCTACTCCGTGTCCGATCGGATTCATCACGAGTTTTCTGCCACCGTCGCTCTAGACGCCTGCCCTGCCGCTTCATCAGTCGCAGCTCCTCAGTGAACCAAGGAGCCGCTCCGAGTCTGCGACGTGGCAGAGGTCGCTCCGGAGCAATCTCATCCACTGCCCTGGACATTTCCCTGTTCCAGAGGTCAACCAGGGCCTCAGATGAGACGCCAGTCTTGGCAGTGGGGAAATCCCCCAGAGCCCTCAGGAAACCTTCAGGATCCATTAGCCTCCGGGGGCGGACCATAGAAAATGGTCCCCCGCCTCTGCAGAGGTAGGAAGTCGCAACCAGTCTAAACCTTACCAGGAAGTGATCTGTCCATGACAACGGAGTGATCTTGATCTCCTCTACATCCAGATCACTGCCCCCATGCCCAGCTGTAAACACCAGGTCCAGCACGTGTCCTGCAGTATGTGTCGGGGCCAAGATCTTCTGGGACAGGCCCATGGTTGTCATGGCAGCCATGAAATCCTGAGCTGCACCTACCGCAGGGGCCTCGGCATGAACATTGAAGTCCCCCAGCACTAACAGGCGGGAGGCCTTCAATGCCACCCCCGAGATCACTCCAGTCAGCTCAGGCAGGGAGACTGTTGGGCAGCAGGGCGGGCGGTACACCAACAGAATCCCAATCCTGTCCGGTCCTCTCAACACAACATGCAGGCACTCGAACCCAGCAGACTGCTGGACAGGGCACCTGGTGAGGGAGATGGACTCACGATAGACCATTGCAACTCCCCCTCCCCGTCCCTGCAATCTTGGCTGCTGCAACACCTGGAAGCCTGGCGGACAAAGTTCAGAGAGACTAACGCCTCCCTCCACGTCCAGCCAGGTCTCCGTAATGCATACCAGGTCGGCTTTCTCATCCAGAATCAAATCCTGGATGATACAGGTCTTATTATTCACCGACCTGGCATTCAAAAGTAGCAGCTTCAGATCCAGGGACTCACCGCCAAGACCACCAGGCATCCAAGAATTGGGGGAGGGACCAGAAGGGGAGATGATCTGCCTGTGATTAACTCTCCTTCTCCTGTAACGGCCTGTCCGACCCCCACCGCCATATCTCCCCTGGCCAGTCACTCTCTTGATAGTGGCACCCTTCCCTTCCCCTGAGCTCCCTCCTAAGAGCACACACATGTGGCGAGGCCCGCCTTCCGAAACTGGCCTGCAGGCGGATCCTCTGCTGTAAAAACAATTGTTGCTCCTCTCTCCCCTGCCTCCACCGACGGGGAGGGTATCCGACTACTGCTAGTTGGTCTGCTGATGGAGAGGGCACCTGATCTTCTGGGCACGAGCCCCAGGCTAAGAGCCACGGGCCAAGAGCCCTTTGGCTCTTGCCCTTCGGCTCGCGCCTCTGGCAAGCCCAGCAAGCTGTAAAGTACCTGGGGAGAGAGGAGGAGGAGAGCAATCAGGCAGGCCTGCAGACTCCACCCCCCAGCCAAACAGTCTCCCCAGCTGGGCCTGATGGTCCCTTCCAGAAACTGCCTCTGGAGAGCAGCCTCTGGCAAGCCCAGCAAGCTGTAAAGTACCTGGGGAGAGAGGAGGAGGAGAGCAATCAGGCAGGCCTGCAGACTCCACCCCCCAGCCAAACAGTCTCCCCAGCTGGGCCTGATGGTCCCTTCCAGAAACTGCCTCTGGAGAGCAGCCAAATGTCATGCCAGGCAATGCATTCTGAAGAATTACAGTGGCACTTCTCCATTCTGATGCCAAGAAGACTGCCTTCCAGAGACCTGCAGGTGGCATTGCATCCAAATTCAAACAGGTCCGGTCTTAGTGACTGTGCTGCTGGCATTTGGAGGAGCCCGAAAAGGTGCTAGTGGCTGCAGTTGCTAACTGCCACTACTCCATCCAAAGCTTCTTTTACCCAGGAAGGCCTGGAGCAATAGCCGTGTGCCAAGAACACAGAGGGTTTGGTCTGGGCACCCTCAGACCTAATGCTAGCACTATGTTAAGAAATTAATTTTGTGGATTCTTCCTCAGGGCAGTCCTGGGAGGAGAGGACCACAGGGGGAACAAGGTGAGCCAGGCCCCAAGGTAAGTTGTGTGACATCTAAGAGAGTCAATGACTGTTTCGGGGGGGGGGGGAGAAGTGGCAACCTGGAAAAGCTTTTTCAAGCGCCAAATCTGTGCCCTGAAATTCTGCTTTATTTTGTTCCCCTGCCACTGTTTCCCTGGACACCTTCAGACTTCACCATATCACCTCAAGTGCTTCCTTTCACTTAATGTTCTAGTGTCAGCATGAATAAGAATCACACATGTTGGGGGAAAGTGTGTGGGTCTTAGGACCAGTTCATACTGTAGATTTGGTAAAATTAAGTGCGAAGCCATTATAGGACCTTGGGGATTACATGTGTGAATATCTCCCTATCCTAAAAGTCCTGCTTGTTGTAAATCTGAGGAAAATATCTCCTCCCAGTTTTGCCATTCCATTTACAGGTGGTGAATGTAGTAGAGATCATCTTTGCCTATTTTTATAGGGAATGAACCTGAAGTTGACATGGTGAATGTCAGAGAGCTAGTCCATCTAATGACCGAGCACTGAGCAGTACAAAAAGACAAGTTCTTTTCCTACAAACTATTTTTGGGCCCTCCAAGATTTGACACTACATTTTATATTACTGCTTTTTAGTGCCGGTGGCAGATTTCCCCACAAATCAATGTGACAGCTTCAGAAATTAGCTAGCTTTATGCTGTAGCTCAGCAGATGAAAACACCTGGATTTGCGATGTTGAAAGCTTTCGGAAATGTTGAAATCCATCACCATTGTGACTTGGGCAAGCTTTGTGCCATCCTTATTCATAACAGCGAGTGATTGACACAGTCAAAGGGAGCTGCACCAAGTGTAGATTTCAACTTCTGTCCAGAATAAAATAAACAAACGTCACAGCCTTTTAACAGAACTCCTCAGAAACGAGGGACATCAGAGCAGAACCATCAATCAGGCTATTGCTTGTAGGTAATCTGGAGTTGGTTTCTGGTATCCAAGCTCGTTTTCTGTTAAAGAGATCTTGTAGTATGTGCTTTGAAAGCGTGTGCTTTCAAAAAAAAGGTTAAATAACGGTTTGATCCCCTTTGTCCACCCACCCACCTATGGCTGCTATTTGCCAACAGCTCAAAACAAAATTGATTGGCTCACTTGGGAGCTTTTTCCCATGCTAAATAGCAGCTGGGGGAACATCTAGATTGGGACCATAGTAGCCCCTCACCACTGTAATTCTGCTCCACAGTGAATCCAATCCAGCTGCTATTTAACATTTTTCAGTTGCCCACTGCCTTCTGCCACGTCAGTAATGCTTACACAAAGCAGGAATGCAGGATCAGATTTTAGGACCAGCAAAGAGATTTAAGGGAAAGGGGTAGATTCTCTTCATTGTTTAATCACTTGAGTATATTCAAATAAGGGCACAATCCTAATCAGCGCAGACATAAGGGCAATGCAGCTCAGAGGTAAAGGAACAAACATTTGAGGAGACCTCCGTGAGTGCCACCCATCTGCAGGACACAGCACACGCCCCATTGGCACCGCTATGCCAGTGCTGGAAACTTGGTTAAAATTTGGACCTAAAAGATGTAAGCATCAGTGTATTTAAAGAACGTTCATGACAGTGGCATAGCTAGAGGGAGTGCAAAGCACTACGTTTTCAGGGAGCCTCACAACGGCATGCAAGCAACTCCCCTCCCCCATTCCAGGCAGGGGGAGCATACGCCTCTGTTTTGATCCCACCACCTGGAATGGCTCCAAAGGGGAGGGGCCACTTGCTCGCCACAGTGAGGCTCCCTGCAAAACTTAGTGCTTTGCACCCCTTCTAGCTATGCCACTGAATTGCCCACTGCCTTTCTGTTGCCTCAGTAATCCTTACACAAAGCAAGAATGTGGGTTCAGATTTTAGGAGCAGCAAAGAGATTTCAGGGGGAGATATCTTCATTGTTTAATGACTTGTTCTTGATATATTCAAATAAAAAAAATGTAAGCATCAGTGTATTTAAAGAACATTCATGGTGATTATTTTTTCTACCACTTAATTCTGTTTTCTAAAGCAAATGGTTCTGTGTTTTGGACATGCGTTTCTAATATAGACATCCATTTTATTGTCAGCCATACTCTTGAGGGAATAGGAACTGCTTCATCCGGTTACAGTCTTTGGCACAAATGCAGACTGTGTTGGAAATCTGGCAATCTCAACACATTTGAATGCGTTTCCACTTTTTCCTCTGTCCTGGTGATTTTAGGGTGAGCCTGGTCCTCCTGGGCAAGTTGGACCAGAAGGTCCAGGAGGACATCAAGGGACACCAGGTTCTCAAGGGCTGACTGTGCAGGGCCCCATAGTAAGTCATTCTTTGTTCATTT
Source organism: Tiliqua scincoides (assembly GCF_035046505.1). Taxonomy (NCBI): domain Eukaryota; kingdom Metazoa; phylum Chordata; class Lepidosauria; order Squamata; family Scincidae; genus Tiliqua; species Tiliqua scincoides. The sequence goes on from NC_089824.1 coordinate 217,917,343, forward strand.
TCTTTTCCCCTTTGGGATAATATGGGGTGTCATTGAAACAGATGCTAAGGCCACAATTTAAAAAAAACAAAAAACAACTGGTATGCACCTGTAGAAGAGAACCAGGGACAGCTGCCCGACATCATGCTCCCCCATGTCCACCACCTTGGTTCGTGTGGTCCCTTGAAATAATACCAGAAGTCCTGCACTTCCTGGTTTGGATAAAACACTGCCCCAGAGCACAGTTAAGGAAGGGGATGATCTGTTTTCTTTTTGCTTTTAGTGAGCAAGAAGCAGGTCAATGCAGCTTGCATATGTGGCAAGCTGGAGGCTGGCAGCAGCAGACTTGGGGTGAAGGGTGACCTCCTTGACTTCTGCCATCTGCCACTGCATCTCCTTCATGGCTGGGTTGACCCTGGAGAGAGAGAGAGAGCGAGAGCGAGAGAGCGCTGATAGCTTCTATAAGAGAGCATAGCTTTGTACATGAATGTAATGGACCAAGCTAGATGTAATGGCAGATCTGTGCACTGTATTTCAGTTAGAGTTGTAGGAATCCCTGTTGGCATCCTTCAGTCTCGGAAGACTATGGTGTCACAGTCTCGGAAGACTATGGTGTCACGCTCTGAATGGTGGTTCTGGAACAGAGTGTCCTCTCCAGTGCACAAAGCCTGGGTAAAGTAGGTATGGAGGATAGGCTGTTACCCATGCAGCAAATCCCCCCTCTCCACGTCGCTGAAATGGTCCAGTGGAAAGGCAGAGGCCAATACGGTTGGTTCCAGCGGCGTCGCAGGAGTTGCCAGAGCGTGACTGTGTTCAGCCATGAACTGCCTCAGGGACTCTGGCTCCGGATTTTGCCTCGAGGTTGACTCCTGAAGCCTTTTCCATAACTGGATGTAGCCACAAGGCAGTGGAGGTTTAGGGTCAGAGTTTTCCTTCTCTCAGATGAGCTGCCTTTCCAGGCTGACGAGTCCCATCTACCCGGTGGCTGTTTAGTCGCCTCTTACGACAAGTACAGCCAAACTGAATAATAGGATGTAGGATGATGTAGGAATCATACAGTCATGATGTAGGAATGACTACATGATCATCATGTAGGAATCATGATGTAGGAATCATATAGTCCAAATTGAAGAGCAAAAGGGACTGACAAGTGAGAAAGCTGAATCCTCTCCTTTCCTGCAGCTTTACTCTCTGTAGGTTCTCCCATCTGCAGAATTGGAAGCCAGTGGGAGAAAAGTACCTGGTAAAGAGGAACTGTGGTGAGATGAAGGAAGGTTTCTGCACCTGTTATTAGAGATAGGCAACGTCCCCTCTCCTACTTATCTCACATTGTCTCAGAAATAAGCCAGTCATCATCGTCCCCCAAACAAAACCATGGAAATAGCTTGTCTAATTTTTTGAGCCAGTCTGAATCCCCCCCCCCAAATCCTGGTAAGTGTGAAAAGAAAGTGGGATTGGAGATTAGGGGGTTGGGTGGATGGATGGGAATGGGCCTGCGTGCTGGGAGGGGGTGGGTAAACTGAGAATTCTTCTCCTGTTTGGTTTCCGGTTGGAGCTGGAAAAGAATTTGAGGGTACAAAGGACTTACTGCTTCTTGAAGCTGACAGTTGCCCAGCCCTTGTAGCATGTGACTGGGCACAAGCCTAGTAAGCCTTGCCAGCCTCTCTCCCCCTCAGGCACACACTCCTTTGCCCGCACATCCACCCCACCACAGTTTCTTCATGATTGTGGCAGATCTGGGTTTAAAAATGCAGACCTGTGACTGTCACATCTCGTTTGGTGCTACAAGCCCACGTGGTGCTCAGCCTGTCATTGCACATGCTGTGGCCTGCTTGTTTTGAGTGGTTAAATATGAATTATTCTAGTACACCTTTCATGAAAAGAGTACATGTTTCCTATTGGCTTCCAAAACCTGTGACCAGACCCAGGCTCTGGAAAAGCTGGTTTTCCTAGTTGCCAAAACACAGCATGTCCATCCACTGTTTCACTTCATGCCTGGTCTAGAGGGTTGAGCCTCCATTTGCCTGAAGATAACATCCGAAGGTTGCCAGTTCAAGGCCACCGGCACCATGAATGGCGAGACCTTGAAGCAGCTGACAAGCCCAGCTGAGTTATTCCACCTGCTCTTGGAGAGATGAAGGAGCTGCTTGTCAGCCTGCGTGGGAGGAATCTGGAGGCCAGAAAGTGATAACAGACCATAAAAGATCCATCTGAAATGTTGTGTGGTTCTTGAAAGATAGAACCTTTCTTTAATTGTAAAAATCCCTATGGGGATTTAGAACAGCCTGCCTATGTAAAACGCCTTGAATTAAAGTCTGAAGAGAAATCTGACAACCAAGAAAGGCGGTATATAAATGCCTTTATTATTATTATTATTATTATTATTATTATTATTATTATTATTATTAGGAGACTGAACATTCTGTTTAAATGTTCTAGAGTTTTAAGCACAGGGAATGATTATGGTCAGTGGTCTGTCTCAGAAGCTGATGCTGGACAGGCTACTGAAGAATCAGTGGCATACCATATGCTATAATTATATCATGTCATTCTCATTCAAGGGACCCCCAGGGATTAAAGGGGACAAAGGAGACAGTGGCAGCCCAGGGATACAGGTAAATGTCAAATGTGTCCCTTTAGGGTCCCTTTAGGGAGAAGGGCGGGATATAAATAAAGTTTATTATTATTAAGTTTATTATGTGCACTGCATTTCTTTTTTTCATCTCCAGGGAGCTACAACATTGCCTGACAACTTTCCTAAGCAACACTTGAGGTCTCCCCCTGTGGTTTTCTGGCTCTGTTTTGAAACTGACATTTTCCCTAGGAAACTGGCAAGAGTGCCTTACACTGGCTTGGTATTCCCCTCCCCCAGAGTTCAGTAAACATTAATTATATGGCGTTTCGGAGCTGCCTTAGGAGGTCGGCAAAGAATTATGGAGATTTTGCAGGCAGATAAGCTAGTTTAAAGAGAGAGGTCACGTGATGTTGACCAAGCAGGGACTAGACTAGTGAGAGGGAGAACATGATAACCTGATAGATCAATTTCTAACCATGCTTCAGCACTCACTTCTCAAAAACAGCAGGAACAATGGAAATGATTGGAAGGGGTACAAAAGATACACTGGTAATTAGATGATTAAGGGTTTACTTGCACATGTTCTTATTTTAAAACATGGGAACTTCTTTAAACTAAGGGCACAATCCTAACCCCTCATGTCAGTGCTTCCCAGCACTGGCATAGCAGTGCCAGTGGGACGTGTGCTGCATCCTGCAGTTGGGTGTCACTCACGGAGGCCTCCTTAAAGTAAGGGAATGTTTGTTCCCTGACCTCAGAGCTGCATTGCCCTTATGTGACATAAGGGGTTAGGATTGTGCCCTAAGTTAATTTCTGCCCAGCAACATTGGGCAGAAATGGCTTAAACCTTAAACTACTTTACAGTACTATGGGTTGTGCCGGAACTCTTTCTTGTGTGAGCACAGTCTCCAGACAAGAGGGAAGGGGTATTATTTCCAGCAATTCCCCCTACCCTCTCCAGCCTCCTCCACTTTGAAGAAATTTGTTTTGGTGGGTTAGGGGGCTTTTTTGGGGTACAGGCAACTGAAAGTGAAAGAAAGGCTTGCAAAAAATCTTGCCTCTTCCCCTATTGCATGAACAGGACGCAGCAGTCAAGCAAGAAGGGGTTCGAATGAAACCCAATATGTAGATGTGTCACTGTTCTGAAATAACCACAATTCAGTGGTGGATATGTGGCTCCACTTGTGGTACAACTGCACCAAATTGTACTGGATGACTAACTAGACTTTGGACAGTTCTATTGCGGGTCTGCACGGCTTTGGGGGTGTTCAAGGTCCGATCATATAGGTATGTGGGCCTTCTGCGGCCACATGGGATACTCACATCACTGCACACCATCAAAATTGGAAACACAAAATTGTGTGTTTGGTGCAGACTGCATGTCCTTGAAGTTTTCTCAGACTGTTAAAACTGCCAGAACGCACAGGATTCCTGTAAATGTTGCTGGTGAAAACGGGGCTTGGGATCCAGAACAGTAGCATCACTAGGGTTTGTGTCACCTGATGCGGGAGGCAGATCACCCCTATGATGGGCCTCCTTCCATGCCAGTGGGCAGGGCAATGCCCCAGGTGGTGGGCATGGTTATGCGCCATTGCTCACTGTATAATTGCTGCCATTGCTTGGCTATAACTTTTGATAGAATAGAGATTTTCAACGTGGTTTGTTTCATTGCATTCTGCATGAAGTTACACATCAATTGATATTAAAACATGATGGTACAGGCTGACACAAAAAAAAAAAACAGAACCCATAAAAATTTTATGATTTGTTGGCGAAATAGGCCTCCACGCAAAATGTCTTTTCCTTGGTTGACCAAGACATATTGGGGAAGATTATTGTTCCAGTATTTCATGCACAAAGTCGACTTGTATACCTGAAAGAAAAAAGAAGAAAAATTAAAATTAACAGTTTTATTCAAAGATTTGTGGGTTCTGTTTTTTTTTGGGGGGGTCACCCTGTATTATTCAAAATTATCAAACTTTAAAAAATTTGGGCCAGTAAGGGTGTCACCGTCACCCCCCCGTACGCGTCACTTGATGTGGCCCACACCCTCATAGTGATGCCACTGGTTCAGAAGTAATCTTAGAGATACGATGAGTGTGAGGAAGTTTGCAAATGCAGATCCAGTCATACGATCTTTTAATTTGTTTCCTGAGCATTTTGCATGCCTGCATTAAGACTTTGCACCAGTCCACGCTCCACATGTTCGGATCTTAATGAACTTGCTGTGCTAGAAATATCATACCCTCCATTTTCTCTTGCTGCCGAGGTCACTCAGCCAGGCAGAGTGTTCCTTTATGAATAAAATGGTGATTCATGACCAATATATTATTGGCAATCATGTATGCTCCACATCATTCAAATTTAGAAGGTCACATTTTTGCAGACAGTTTGAAAATAAATCAACTGTGCCCAGGCTTACATGCTTCATTAACCACAGGTGCACAGTTTTAAGAAAAGATATGATCTGTGCTTTCACACACATGCAACACTCAAGAGTTCAAGCTACAGTATCTGTGCACCTCCACCTGGACACATGCACTGGCTTCCCTTTGCAGGTTAAGCCTGGGCATTTTGCTATGCACCTGGCACCACATGATCCTAGCTAAGATCTTTAAGGTTAAGGAGCTAGAAAGTGAGGAAAAAGAGGGTTGTGTGTGCAGAAAGGGATGAACTGTATTGCGAGTAAGTAAATATATTTGGATTATTCTTTTTAGCTTCATTGAACTCTTAAGGTGTTGACTTCATAACCAGGTGCTCTTTCAACATGGAATGTGCTTACTGAGTTACAGTTATGTTTGTCTGCAGGGTATTATGGGTCCTCAGGGAGCTCCAGGCAGAGATGGAATTCAAGGATCAAAGGTAAAAACCCTGGACAGGCGAAATCCCCAAATGACCTACGCCCACCATGTCTTGAATCACAAATCTAAGCAGTGGCTTCCCTGGGTGTGTCTCATGCAGAACATGCCCCCCTCCATTGGTGCCCACCCCCAAGGCTGGCGCCACCCCCTCCCCGCTTACCTGGGCACTCTGGAGCCTCACACAGCATCCCAAAACGCTTGGAAAGCCTTGTGAGCCTCCAAAGGCCCTTTAAACAGTACAACTGGAGGATCGGAAGTCTGTTTGAGCACTCTGGGACACCACACGACACCTTGCCTAACCCCAGGGACAGATTAGAGACAGTGGCAGCCCAGGGATACAGGTAACTGTCAAATGTGCATTGCTTTCTTTTTTCCTCTCCAGGGAGATACAACATTGCCTGACAACTTTCAGGCAACTTCAGTTGCCACTGAATCTAAGAGAAACTGTGATTTCTCACAAGTCCAGGAGATACCATGGGTGCAGCTGGGCTTGTTTCTTCCATTTGAGTAGGGAAGGAGCCCCACCTTGCAGACCCCACCAACACTGTCATGCTTCTGACCTGTGCTGAGCAATTCAGCATATCATAGCACAATGTCCCCATCGGTCCTCTCCTGTTTAAAACGTGGGCTTTTCATTCACTGCTATGCCTTGCTTTACAGGGCGTTCGAGGACTGGAAGGCACAGCTGGGCCGCCCGGACCACCGGGACCGAGGGTGAGAGTTCAGTCATGGGAAATGTAACATTTCCACTCCAAAGATTCATGTCCAGGAATAGGTCCAGCTGAGTTTCCCTCAGGGCTTGAAGGCACAGAATGACATCCTCGATGCCCCCATACCCACTGAGGAGATGCAGCCTCTACCTTCGGCAGCTGTTCGGCAAGAGCTGGGAAGCCACCTGGTCCCGGTGCCTTTGGCACCTCCCGTTAGCCAAATTCGGCATCCAAGTGTCACTGCGGGATTGCTCTTCCTCTTGGAACATTCCCTTCCCTTGCAGCTGAAAAGACAGGTTGGACTAATCGCAATAAGCCCCCCTGTCCTTATTCTCCCATGTGGAAACTTTCTGATGACTGCAGCTTCATACTCTCTGATTTATATTTAGCCACATTCTGAGGAACAAATGAACAGCGAACCTTCTCCAAACAAGGGGTATGCAGAGATTCGGACCACAAGGGGCCTTGCTCACAAGGCACTAGGGACGTGTGGTGTGGGGGGTGGCAGGTGAGGCCAAGCCGCCCCACCGGAGTCCTTCGAAAAGTGCTGCTGCTCTGCACATGGGCTGTGAGTGCTTGTATACCTCACAAGGCGGCTGTACTTTTCAAAGGACTCTGGTGGGGCGGCTTGGCCTCACCTGCTGCCCCCATTTCGCATGTCCCTGCAAGGCACCTCTACTGTGGGAAATGACCACTAACATTTAGCGCATTGTGACTGTTTCTGTCATAAAGGATCGTGGACATTTGCCTTCAGTTCATGGTTTCCATGTTGATTTTTCATGAAGGGATTCAGGCACAGAAAGGGGGAAGGAAGGAAGAGAACAGGATGGGCAGGGGCCAGAGAAATGAGTGGAGAAAAGTATTGGGGGGGGAGAGAGAGAGAGAATCAAAAGAAGAAGGTAGAAGTTGGGGTGTGTGTGTGTGTGTGTGTGTGAGAGAGAGAGAGAGAGAGAGAGAGAGAGAGATGCTTCGGACTAAAGCTAGATGTTCTTCTTGTATAAAGAAGCCATTAAAAACTGAAGGGAGAAAATATCCCATTGCACCGTTCTTGGATACACAATTCTGACCTGCTCTCCTGCCCGTGAATTATGACATTAATAGGAAATGAAGTGAGCAGGAGTCATCCACGAGACACTCTTAATATGATATTCCCAGCAGGTTGGGGCGCTGACACAAACCTGGAGGGCATCATTCCCTCCCCGGTGCTGCGCAAGCTAATTTTGCTGGTTTCCCTCAAGCCACAAGCAGCTGTGCCTTTTAGTCAGCCCATGACACCTTCAGCAGTTCCGTCTCTTCATTCCTCTCGGTAGGGTTTCCAAGGGATAGCAGGTGCCCCAGGCAGCACTGGAGAGAAGGGTCCCCCAGGAGAAGTTGGACCGACGGTAAGTCCCATTTTCTCTAGCATTGGGTCTCAGCAATTAGGAGGTTCACTTTCACAGATATTTGCACTGGCATCACAGGTTTGGGACAACTAACATTGTTTCTTGACCTCAGCCCCTTAAATGGGATAGGCTAGAAGTCCAAATAAATAGCAATTCACAGGTCCGCAAAATTGAGGGTCAGAAAATTTATGGTGGTTGTACAGGTGCTGATTCAAAAAAAGAATGTCAATTTTGCCCTGCCACAACTTGTTTTGGAGATACAGCATAGCCCTGTTAGTGACTGGTTCAAGCATCTTAGGGCACAATCCTAATTTGCGCTGGAGCAGGAAGGCCAGTGGGCCTGCGCTGCATCCAGCACACGTTTGGGGCCAGAATCAGCGCAATCTGAGGCAAGAGGAAAACTTCCTCTTACCCCATGTCACAACTGGCCCCAATGAGTCTAGTCAGACCAGAGCAGCCACAGGCTACTCCATGCCACTTAGGAATGAGGTTGGGATCTGGCATAACTGCTGGATCCTGGCTCCACCCCCTGATCCCTACCCGCCCGCCCTCCCACTGCCCCAAAACACCTCCTCCCTGCCTTCCCCACACCCCCCAGGCCCCTAGGCCGACGCAAATTTACCCACTGGTCCTAGATCCGGCGCGGAGAGGCCAGCACAGCTCCTTGCGCTGTCCTCCCCTTCTCCTGAGTCTATGCAAAAGTGCCTTACGGCATGTTAGCAACACCCCTGGGTTGGCACAAGTGACTTGCGCCGGCCTAACCCGGGGGTTAGGATTGCGCTGCACGTTGCTTGCACCATTCACTAATGAGGTTTTTTCCATATCTCTGGAACTAGACATGATAGAGCAAAACTGATGCTGTTTTTGGAATCAGCACCCCAGACATATCCAGGCACAGGTCTAACTTTTAAGAAAGCAAAATGTGTGTTGGCCTGTGAATACTTAGTTTCTGCATATTTAGACACAAACATTTCCACAATGGTAAGATTTGGTGAGTGCACGTCCTGTTGCATTTGGATTGTCTCAGAAATGAGTTCACTTCTTCCCTGACTTGGGGGAACACAGCTTTGCTCGTGTCTGAGACTATTTGTTGCAAGTAGGGGGGACAGGCGATCATCACCATAAAAAATCAACACCATCACATTGTTCCCACCAGTTATGTATTTCATACAGTGGTGTAGCTAGAGGGGGTGCAAAGCACAAAGTTTTTCAGGGAGCCTCACTGTGGCATACAAGCGGTCCCTTCCCCTCCCTTTCAGAGCCATTCTGGGTGGGGGGAGCTTTAGAATGGATCCAAAGGGAGGTGGCTGCTTGCACACCATGGGGAACCTCCCTGCAAAACTTTGTGCTTTGCACCCCCTCTAACTACACCACTGATAGCATGAACAATTGCTACCTTCTGGAAGGCCTTGCCCCTTTTTCTTTTCTGCATCCAACCCTTTATTACAGTTCAAATCCCACCTTTCTTTCATCTTGGTGTCCCAAAGATTTCCTGGTGGTTTTCCATGCAGGCACTGACCAATCTGGACTTGTTTAGCAGTTGGTATTTTGCTTCTTTTCTGCTGCGGAGTGCCCTGTACAGGACTGCACTATAGATCAGGAGGGGGAGATTTTTACTTTGCCAAGCATTCCCACCCTGAAGATCTTTGTTCACTATTGACAGGAAAATGTTTTCACCCAAGAGATAAAATAAACCTGTAAGGGTTGGCAACCTTCAGTCTTGAAAGACTATGGTATAAGCCTACAGCACCTGGTATTCCCAGTACTAACCAGGCTTGACCCTGCTTAGCTTCTGAGATCCAGCATGTGCAGGGTAACAGGAGGCCATGAAAACTCTGCCATTCCCTTGGCATCTGCCTGCAGGGGCTGGTGTGAAATGTTCTTGGCTTTTCCTCTTTCCCCCGAGAATCGCATGAGCAGGCAACTGGAAATGTGGTGGATTTTTTTTTCATTCTAAATTAAAGTGACCTTTTCATTTTTGTTCCCTGCCTCCAAGTAAAACACCTGTAATTGCTTTTGTTTTCTTTTATCCTTCAGGGGTTGCCTGGTCCAAAAGGCGAAAGGGGAGAGAAAGTGAGTCTCTTTGGTTTTCTTGTTTGATGTGCTGTTGTTGCCACCCAAGGTTTTGTTGCATAAAACTCACAAAGGAGGATGTGCTCAACTGGTGCAGGAACCACTGCTAAAAGCTTCAGCATCATGATAGTACCAAAGCTTATAATCACTAACTTGGCAAACAAAGGTATTTTACTGATAAGGAATTAAAAAGTGAGTGCCATTTTCCAGTTTGCCTTTCATCCTCCCTAGCATTTTGAATGCTACAACTGAAGCATTCCAGGCACCAGAGATTATTGGAAATGTAGTTTTCTGAAGGTACCCTAGTCCTTACTGCTGGAAACAGGGCTATGGATATAACTTAAGCAGAGTCTTATGGCAGAAGATCCTCTTTTTTCCAGAATGATCCCCATCAATCCCTGGTAGTTTGCTGCTAACAGTAAAACAGAAGGTCGTCAAATTACTTGCGTTCACATGAATAAACACTAGGGGGTGGCTTTACTAGTTGATAGAAAACCTCATGGCAAACTCTTCAGTTCTTCTGCTTCTCAGACTGTTTCAAGTAGTACTGAAGTGCAGTACTAACTAACTGGTAGGCTTTAACCAGAGGCAAAACACACTGCCCCAGCAAGGCATTATGTGACATTGCATCATGTTATGTCACCTCCGGGTTCTCCCCAGAGAAGGGATGCTTGCTGCAGCAGCTTTGTGCCTGCCATTCCTTCTCCTGTGGAGGCTCTGCTTGGGAAGCCATCACCGGAGAAGGAACAAGGGGGAGCCTTGAAGGACAGGAGGTGTGAAGCGCCCATGCCTCCTCCATAACTAGGGCAGAACCTGGGGGCAGTCACGTACCTCCCTTGATGTAACATCCAGAACAAGTGCCCCTCAGGTTCTGCCCTAGTTATGCCTCTGACTTTAAGCTTCCACTAGATTCCCTCTACAGCAGCAAACATCTGGACCAGGCCAGCTTCCCATCATTTCCGTGGCACCTGAATTTTCTGGGTTTTTCCAAAGCTGTTCCGTTGCGCCCCTTCTCGGTTTTCCTTTCTGAAGTTTTTGTGATGTGGTAGCGTTTTTAAGTTTTATTTCCTGGGCAACCTGCCTAGTTTTGGTTTAATTTTGTGTAGAGACCACGCATCAATCCAGATTGTGTCATCAAACATCTCACAGTTTGATACAGGGATCAATTTTCATTTTGTTTTGAGCTGCTATGGATAATAGCAATGTCTATTTTTAAATTGTTTGCTGTATTTTATTACCTGCTGTGACACACACACTCGCAAAGATGAGATAGGGCTTCAAATAGGGATGGGTTATTCAATGACAGCAGAATGACCACTGGAACCAGGTGTTATTAAATATTCAGCACATGAATACATTTAATAACTGTATTTGTTCATATTCATTTTAAGCATCAGAACCCTCTGCTTGAATGTCTCTCCGAGATCCATGGGTGGATATAATTGTGTTTAGATTTACTGTTGCTTTGAGCAGTAGATTATTAACACAAAATGTTTCCAACAATTTAGGGGCCTCAAGTGGAAAGCGTTCTTGATGTTTAAAATCAACATTTTCTATTTGCTAATGTACACTGAAGAGAGACAAATAGGAAGAGGGTTTTTAGAAAATCACAGCGGAATGTGTATTGCTAACAGGCAGTCTGACAGTCATAGAGAGGATGTCTCTATCCATTGGTGGCGAGTGTTGAACAAATGTATGAATTACAACCTCGGGACAAGGGGAGCAGTCTGCTGTAGTGATGAAAATACTTCTGCCAGTGTGATAAGTGGGGAAGACCAGTGGGAGAGGATTGTAGAGGGGAGTTCTGACCCAGAAATTCACATACTCTCCCATGCACAGTCCATATACTAGTCTCTTCCCCCACTCTTTGGTGTTAAAAAGGGTACAGCATATGACATACTCCAGTGAGCTAGGGCTGTGCTAAACCCAATGCCTTATTTTAACAGAGGGTTCTGCCTAGCCACTTGCTGGTACTCTGTGTTCAGAACACTTATCCACACAAGGAAATACCTATTTGATGCAAAGCAGGTTTGAATGACTGATGTATATTGCATCAGTGGCATAGCTAGAGGGGGTGCAAAGCATTAGGTTTTGCAGGGAGCATCACCATGCCGTGCAAGCAGCCCCTCCCCTTTGGAGCCATTCCAAGTTGTGGGAGCAAAACAGAGGCTTCATTTTGCACCCACCACCCAGAATGACTCTGGAGAGGAAGGGGATCACACAACACCAGAACCAGGGGACATCCACTAAAATATGGAATGTTGGGAGAGTTAGAACAGACAAAAAAAAAATATTTCTTTACTCAGCGTGTAGTTGGTCTGTGGAACTCCTTGCCACAGGATGTGGTGATGGCGTCTGGCCTGGACGCCTTTAAAAGGGGATTGGACAAGTTTCTGGAGGAAAAATCCATTATTGGTTACAAGCCATGATGTGTATATGCAACCTCCTGATTTTAGAAATGGGCGATGTCAGAATGCCAGATGCAAGGGAGGGCACCAGGATGAGGTCTCTTGTTATCTGGTGTGCTCCCTGGGGCATTTGGTGGACTACTGTGAGATATAGAAAGCTGGACTATGGGAAGCCTATGGACTATGGGCTACTGTGAGATACAGGAAGCTGGACTACAGGAAGCCTATGGCCTGATCCAGTAGGGCTGTTCTTATGGGAGGGGCTGCTTGCACAGCAAGGTAAGACTTCCTGCAAAATTTAGTGCTTTGCACTTTCTCTAGCTACACCAATACATTGTATACATATTCACCGGATTTCAATGTGCACAAAGTGCTCCATTTAAGGGACAAACGACTGCAGAGTGCACACCAGAATCAATGTTGCATATCAAATGTGCACCTGATTAAAATACAGAGTACCTTGTCTGATTAGTTACCCACTCATTCCTCCCCCATTTTTTTACTGAGTCAAAGAAATTGTTCCTAAACCTGATTTTCCTGGGCTTTCATTCACAACAACAGAGAAATGCTTTTTGTGTCAGGGGCAGAAAACCAGAGATAGCTGCAACATCCTGCCAATGATTTGTGCTAACTGACCCAAATTATAGGATCAGTATCTTTTTTCCAATCATACCTCATTCTTTCTTTCCATCTCCCCCAAATGTTTCTCTGCCATTTAGCAATTTTAGCAATGCAGGTGCCTGGTGGGTTACCGTATAAAAAACCCACATGCAGTAAATGGTTTCCTTTTCCATTTCAGGCCCATTAAAATCATTTCCTAAAAATTCTTTCCAAGCCAAAAGCCACTCAAAGCTGGCACAAACTGAAAGGCCTCACTACATTTCCAAAGACCAAGTCTGGTCCCTTCAGGCAGATCTTTGAGCAAAAGGAGCTCCGTGATAATGTGGCAACCTGCAAAAAGAGCAAAGGTTCGACCCAGGAGAAGTTCAGGGGAACCGAGAGCCCAATCCTGTGCGTGTCTACTCAGAAGTAGGTCCCAGCACCGTCAATGGGGCTTACTCCCAGGAAAGTGTGGATAGGATTGCAGCCTTGTTTCACAGCACAGTGACAACAAGAGAGCAAGATTTAAAACTGGTTTCTGCCTGGCCCACAGGTGTACTCTTTTGGTCCCTGTACTGGGGCTCCCCCAGTATTCCCATCAATTATCCAGACACCCATGTCCCCCTGTACCCCCTTTGCAGCCTTGCCTGCTTTCACTAACTTACCTTCGAAGCCCCGCTGCCTTTCATATGTCTTAAAATGGTCATTAGGACACAGAACCTGTTGTTAATTTATTTGAATCCCACCACTGGTGCAGGCTGTTTTGTCAGTACAGAAGAGGAGTTCCGTGCTAGGCTTTTCCACAGGGTTCCATTAGTCCCACCCCTTCCCATCCTGGCTCCTCCCCCAGCCCCACCTCCCCTGCCTTCTCTCCACCCCAGAACACCTCCCCCCTATCCCGACAAACCTTACCACTGCCAAGAGCTCTTCCCTTGCTCCTGACGGCATCTGTCCAGCTCTGGGCTCAGCACCAACTGGCACTGGGCCGGCGCCAGCAGTTCCTACATGGAGGGTACCATAAATGTGCTTTATGGCACGTTTACAACTCTCAGTACTGGCAAAATGCTCGTACCACCGGCACTGGACAGCTCAGGATTGGGCTCAGGACTGTACCATCTCAGTGTTCATGGCAGTATGCGACCTATGCAGCAATAAAAAGCTAGCATGTCAGGGAGAGTTTGAACCAAGTCAACTAAACTGTAGGTTTGCAGTACCTCTTTTTGTGTAGCTTTTCCCTTGTTTTCAGAACACTTTGATTTGTGGATGCTTTTTTCCCTGTAGGGTGAAGCGCAGTCCTTAGCAACCATCTATCATCTGGTTAACCAGGCTTGCGAACGCCTCATTCAGTGTAAGTACAATCCTCTCTGTCTGCCTGGACAACCCATTTGCCCTCCTCTGCTGTGGCTGCCCTTGGCTTTGCTTTGCTTCCGCCTCTTCATTGGAAGCCTTAGAAAAGTCCACCAACATTGCCAGAATCCTCCCTGCTAATTGGATTATACGGATTTCGCCACAGGAGCAAGACTGTGATAACTCTCTGATCCCTTCCGGGTCTCTGCTTCTAGTAATCTGATCAAAATCAGGATTAGCACACTACATTATAGCTTTGTTTTAGACTCTTCCACGTCAATTAGTTTTATCCAGGAGAAGTTTCCGCCACATTATTTACACTTGTGTTTCTCAAATGCCTGATTGCTAATGCACTTTTCCCCACGCTAAATTCCTGATTGGAGGCACACTTAACTTTAACACCCGAGAAGTGTGCAAGAATTATATGTTCTCCATGCATTCTAACTCCTGGGCTGTGTCAGTGTTAGCAATGTCACCAAACTGCAAAATGTAGCCTGCCTTGAAATACAAAATTGTTGCATTTGTAAGCCCTATTGATTTTAGTGGAACTTCCTCCCTGGTAAGTGCATATAGTCTTGCAGCTCTAATAATTTAACTATTTGGATGCTTGTCCAAAGAAACACTCTGGGAAATGTTGGCAGCAGTGTACAAGCTGAAGAACAGGGAGGTTGTAACTCAGAGAGACAATTTTCTTGACGTTGCTTTCTATTTGCTTCTAGCTCACGTGTTGAAGTTTGACACGTACATCCATGAACATTCACAGAAACCAGTTCCCATTTGGGAGGATAAATTGCCAGCTGGACAACCTGGGCCACCTGGTCTTCCTGGTCCCCCTGGCATGAAAGGAGAAAGAGGAGAAGTTGGGATGCCCGGCCAGCCAGGCCGAGATGGATATCCAGGAGAAAGAGGTATCAGAAGCACTGGCCATAGTCTTGACCTGCTCCTGAACAGGATCTGCTGAAAAAGCCTTCCACAATGCTGTAGTATATACTACTACTATAATGTGTAGTAGTACTATACTATAGTAGTACTATACTACTACTACAATGCAATAGTGTATACTACAGGGGAGGCAGTGCAGTAACTCGCCATCACAGCTAAGTCAGAGCCAACAACTGAGTTGTTGTCACTGCCCAGAATGGCTCCAATGGCAAGTGGGAAGGGTAGCATTTATGATGCGTTGTGGCACCTGCAATACTTAACCACCACCCCCCGTAGCTACACTTCTGATTCAATGTAGAACTGTGAAGCCCTACAGCAAGATTCAGGCTTCCCTGCACAAAGCCTGGGCTAAACTTGGTGTAAGATTAAAAATGAGTTTTGAAGGGACACCATCTTGGTAGTTGCATTCAAATGGCTGATCACCTCATTACACAAAAATGTGCATGTGGTTGGAGTGATCCAAGTGAGATTTCCTCAATTCAGAGACAAGTTTGACATTTCAGTTCTGTTGGTATCTGTGGACAGACTGGTCACACTGATGTCAACTCAGGAAGCTAGGGTCAAACAGAAGGTACAGATCACCCTAAACAATTAAAAAGCACCCCCCTGGTCTCCCTATTCCTCAACCAGCTGCTACCACTGGACCTATTTAAGGCACCCCAGACATCTCTTAGGGTAAAATCCTGTACTCACATACTGCGTTGTCACTAGGGTCACTAGGGTGCGAGAGCTCATTGTGTCACCCCCATGATGGACCTCCTCCTGTACTAGATAAGGAGAATATATTACAATATCATGTGTGCAGCCTAAATACTGTGGTATCACTAATAATAATAATAATAATAATAATAATAATAATAATAATAATAATAATAAACAACTTTATTTCTATCCTGCCCTTCTCCCTAAAGGAACCCAGGGTGGCTGGGTTGGTGTCACCCCCATTAACTCTACTCATTTTAATATAGAACAGTCTAGGTCACCCATTAATTCAGTAACCAACCAAAAAGCAGTGGCCACCTTGATGACGCTCACACAACTGAATAAGAGTTTTAGTATGAGCTTTGATACATGGAAAGAAGAGCTGACTCATACTAACACCTTATTGGTTCCCTGCTGTGTCATAATACCTCATTGGCTCTCAGAACAAACAGTCTCATTGGTCAGTTTTAAGTTTAAAAAATCAACTTTTTATTACATAAAGCAGTCGTTTTTCTTTTCTGGTTAATTGACTATAACCTTTGATAGAATACAGATATTTCAAGATGGTTTGTTTTATTGCATTCTGCATGAAATATCAGTCAAAAATACTCAGATTTTCACAATTTTGGCCAGTAGTGCTGTCACCCCGAGTGACCACCCTGAGTGCATCACCC